>NC_134539.1:114212524-115412524 GCF_050624435.1 Tenrec ecaudatus
CAGGGGGGTGGGCTGGGGGGTAAAGTGGGGCCCCACGCTCCATGCTGGGGTCCTAACACTGCTTGTGCTCCAGCACCCTTGTTCCCACACTGGCCAAGGTCACCGTCTCAGCCTGAGCCCAGATGATGGTAGATGTCTCCCTGGCCACCATTTTATCTTCCTTAAAAGCAAATTTGCTCACAGCCACACACACACACGCACACGCACACGCACACACGGGTTAACTACACATTGTCCTCCAGATTAGACCTCCACGCTTACACGGATCCATGAAGGTTCCCACGAATGTTCTTTGCTTTGACACCATTCTCCCCGCTCCCCACAAAGCCCAGGCTTTTAAACAACAACAAACCCTGTCCTGTGAGGCTACCGGGGCCCGGGGGCCTCCTGGTGACGAGCTGCACTGCGATCCACAGGGTCTGCAGCTCGAAAGCACCTGCCGCTTCCAGGGAGGAAGACTGGCGTCGCTGCTACTCCCGTTGGCAGTTACAGTCTGGAAACTCACAGGGGCAGCTCTACCCCCTCTCATGGGGTCGCTGTGAGTGGCATGGACTCAGTGGCACTCAGAGGGATGAGGGAGCATCGCTGGCTTCCTCGGACCTCAGGGCCTTTGCATGAGCTCGTCCCTCGGTGTGCCTCTCCCCTTCCTGCGGAGAGAACACTCAGCCCTGGAAGCTTTACCTGGAACGGGTGCTGCCTTGGCCACCCAAGGTGCCATTGATCACCTGCGGCCCCTGCAGACCTTAAGTGGGCTTCCACCGGGGGAACCAAGTGCCCAACTCTGTATCCTGGGGTTGGGCATTGTGTCGTTGGCATCTCAGCTCACAGCACGGGGCCCTGCCGAGAACGCCCCCACATACAGGCTGACACGGTCTCACGCTGACGCGACATATGAAACGCAAGCGTTGATTCCTCGGCTCGCCAGAGATATTTCAAGTGCTCGGTAGCCACGTGTGACTTCTGATGTAGCTGCTGCTGAGCTGTGCCCCGGTTTGTGACGACCCGTGTGTGACGGAGGAGACCAGCCCATCAGGTTTCCTTAGCTGTCATCTGAGGGGGGCAGATCCCTCGGCCATCCCACCCACAGAGCCACTCTGCGGGGCTCAGACCACCAGGTCTTCAGGTAGCCACCACTGGCAAACCGCTTGTGCCACCCAGGAACGAGAACCACTGGCATTGGATCGGTGGTGGCGTTTACGGGGTTTCTGAGGCTGCGAGCCTTCAGGGCAGCAGGCAGCCTTATCGTTTCTCTTAGAGAGCAGCTGGTGGGTTTGAACCACTAACCTTGCGGTTAGCAGCCCGATGCTTAATCCATAGTAGCCCCAGGGCTCCTTTGTACCACTTAGGGGACCCCCATATTGAATAGAGCAATGCAGACCATTAGGTCCTTGAGGAAAGTTCTGTGGGACAGCACTGGGGCCGGCAGTGCCATAAAGGCACAGCCCAAGTTGTCTGTCTCCAACACCCACGTGTGAGAGCAGAGGCATCAGATGTCACACGTCAGGAGTGGCAGGCTCAGGGACAAGGTCTGAGCCAGGCAGGGGCAGCAAAAAACAGGTGCAGAATCACTCACTCCCCGACCCCCGAGACCTGGACATGCAAGCCTATCAACCAACCCCCCCCCCTCTATTAACCAAACGCCACCCCCAACGCCCTTCGGTAGAGATATCAGCAGAGAAAGCTTTACAGAGCACACCTCCACTCTGTAGCGCATGGGATCTGGGAGACAGGAACTGAAATGGACACTTCCTTTCGTGCTTCAATGTAAATGGACATATGGCTTCACCTGGCAGAAAGGCATTGTGTCCTTGAGACTCTCTGACCGTAAACACCACCCAATGTGAAGACACGAGCTGAAATAATATTTCGATTCCCCTACAGGGACTCCCACCAGGAAGGCAGTATTGGGAAGGAGGAGGGGGATTTTACACCCACATGACCACACCCTCACAGGACCAGTCGGGACCCAGTCATGGAACGCTGAGCAGTCAGCCGAGGGCAGCAGCTCAGAGGCAGCAGGTGCCTGTGGCACACGTGCAGTGCCCACCACATTGGCTGTGCTCCAGCCCCCAGCCCGGGGAGCGTGCATGTGCAATTCTTGCCTGGACACAGAAGGGCAGTCAACAGGGCTTACCAGGAACCCCTAGCTATTATGATGGTGCTTTTTGGCCCAAATCATAATGTACACACACACAGAGAGAGAGAGAGAGAGAGAGAGAGACTTTTTCAGGTGCTGAGTGCCGGAGTCTGAGCCCCCTCCCTCACAGGCTAAACATCCGGGGCAGGAAGAGCCGGCCAGCTCTGGAAGGATCCTCCCCAGCCAGAACAGCGACTCTGCAGGATCCTCAAGACCTAAGACCCCGGTGGGTTCAAGTTCCAGCTGTTCCTTGCGGGGCTTGGCAGGCCCTTGACATTCTCCCCTCCGTGGGAGCCAAGCTGTCCTGTTGGCCCTTGGCAGGCTTGCTTCCCACGCGCCAGGTGTTGCCAGAGTACTGCGGCGGCCGGTCAGGAGGAAACGGGTACTTGGCTTCCAGTCAGGGGGCTGGGCCTGTCTGTGGGGACACAGCGGAGGACATGCTACCCCGTAAATCCTGGGAACCCAGGGAGACTTCCTGAGGTGGGTGGAGGACAGGAGTGTTGAGGGTCCCCCTCCACAACAACAATTCACCACCACCAGGGGCCTTGGCACCTCCTGTGTCTCCCTGGATGGCCCTTGGGGAGATTTTACCTACCAACTACAAGTCCTGCTTCAGAAAAGATCTCTCTGCCGGGTACCCTCTGCTCTAAGAAACACCTGGAATGAGTCTCTCTTCCTGCTCCAGCTGCTTTTAGACACTGAGCAAAACCCGCTCAGATTGTCCCGCTGCATTTTTCAGGGCAATTTAGCAGTATTGGGCAAAACTCAGCCTAGCAATTTCACTTGCGAGAGTCTCTCCCACAGAGCGCACAGATGCGCTGGGCAGCAGTGTTTCAAACGGAAGGAAAGGTGGTCGTGATCAAGACCGAAGCTGCAGGTTGCAGACTGGACTGACTGACGAGTCCACGTCTGTGCATACAAATGGGGTGACAGAATCGTGTAATGCCCAGGTAAGGTTCAGAAGGATACGCACACAGCTCCTTTTGATATGCGGGGGGGGGGGGTAAGGCTACTTGATCTTCTTTGGGGTCTCTTTTTGTTTGGTGTGTATTTGGGTCTCACAATGAACACATACTTTCTAAAATAAAGAAACAAACAACTTGCTTTTTAAAAATAGCTTTCGAAAAGCTCCCTCCTTCACACCCTGCCCCACTATCATGATCCCAATTCCACCTTACAAATCTGGACAGACCAGAGAATGTACACTGGTACAGGTAGCAACTGGAAACACAGGAAATACAGGGCGGATGATCCCTACAGGACCAGTGTTGAGAGTGGCGATACCTGGAGGGTGGAGGGAGGGTGGAGGAAGGGTGGGGTAGAAAGGGGGAATGGATTAAAGGGATCTACATATAACCGACTCCCTGGGGGACAGGCAACAGAAAAGTGGGTGAAGGGAGATGTCGGACAGTGTAAGATATAACTAGATAATAATCTATAAATTATCCAGGGTTCATGAAGGAGTTGGGAGGGAGGAGGAAAATGAGGAGCTGATACCAGGGGCTTATGTGGAAAGCAAATGTTTTGAAAATGATGAGGGTAACGAATGCACAAATGTGCTTCATACAATGGATGGATGTATGGATTGTGATAAGAGTTGTATGAGCCCCCAATAAAATGATTTTTTTTTAAAAGACCAAAAACTAGAAAAATAGCTATTGTTCACAGGGCTCTTTGGAGAGACAGCAGACTCTCAGGCTGGGCATGGAAACCAGGCAGTGAGCCTGGAGCGTCTGACATGCCAGGAAGAAAGGAAATGCTCAAAAGCCAGCAGCATACCCCAAAAGGGTGGTGCGTGCCAAGGCCCCCGGGGCCCAATCCGAAAGAACCCGAATGCCCAGAGCTGGATGAGCTGACCAACAACATGAATAATGTGATTATAACCCAAAGGGTGAGACCAATAGGCATGGTTCTTGCCGATACCAACAAATGGCCCGATCACCAAACAGGGGAGGAACGACAACTCTTACAAGAGACTTCCAGGTAACCTGTGCAAACCCTCTCTCAGGAGCGGAGCTTAATCCCATCCCCTCTTCCCTAAAGGTGGACTCGGCCTGAGTGACCAGCTGCTAGAGACTCCAGCCAGGAGAAGGAACCGCTATAACTTCACCAAGGACAGCTCTGGCAAACACAATACTCGCTAGTGCCGCAGACAAACCCCGAACGGGCCACGTCCTACCAGACACCTAACCTGGAGGGCGTCAATAAACCACCCCAACCCACTGCCATCCGGTCACTCCCGATTCAGCGTGAGCCTCTCAAGGGTTCCTGAGACCGTCCACCTTGACAGGGGCGGACGGCCTCGTCGTTCTCCCAAGGAGCGGGAAGACGAGGAGCCGGTCCCAGACAGGAGGAGCAGGGGCACTCCCAGACAGGAGGAGCAGGGGCACGGGGAGAGCTGATGTGAGAACTCACTGGGGTACCTGGGCGGGACCCTTGAGCAGGAGGAGGGCGGCAAGGACAAAGAGAAAACCAGTAGGGGCCAAATCGAGTCTGGAGCTTAGTGGAAGGTCAAGTGCCCATGCCGATGTCTTTGGACAAACGCCTGTCACACTGTAAGTTGCTATGACATGGGGGCCCTGGGTGGAAGGTGTCCGGGGAACTCTCTGGACTTCCGACTCTGCACCTGCTCTGTCCCCGCTAAAGCGGTTCCAGAATCTAATGACGTCTCGAGAAGGGTTTAGAGGCTATTCTGAATCGGATGCTGGAGATCGACGTTGACCAGGCAAGTGTTTGTATGCTGTTTGAGACTTCAGGCTGTTCTGGAATTTGTGCCTATCTCTGATGGACGGAGCCTCCTAGAAATAATCCAGGTGAAACCGTCAGGGCCGAGGGGGAGGGGGTGGAGGGAGGTTTCAGGTCAGCGTCTGACCAATTGTCTTGTCTGAGTAAAGAAATAGAATAGTACAGGTCCCCTCGCCCCCTCCCCAAGTCCCCCCCGCCCGACCCCTGCCAGGACTTGGAGCGTGGTGCTCCAGGGTACGCTAGTTCTGCTCTGTCCTGTAGGGTCACTGAATTGGAATCAACTCCACAGCAAGGGGTTCAGGGGGTGGGTGTCCGTATGTGTTTGTGTCTGTAGGTTGCCTACCTACCTCTCTCAATGACACAGCCGCCCTGCCAGGCACGCCCAATGCTCAGCAGGGACGTTGTGGCAAACCAAGCAGTCCAGGTAGGTCTTCCGGAGCTAGCATTCATGGGGGTGGGGAGTATTTGGGGGCCCTCCATCTTGGCCACACGGAAGTTAGTGCTGGGATTCTGGTGTGGCCCTTGGCTTCCATTCACTGAGCCATCCTGCCCCACACCCTAGCCTGAGCCCCGGTCTCCTTACCTGCACCACCTGCGGGCTCACATTGAAGATGTACAGCCAGTCGCAGAAGCGGGGGTAGCTGTTGAGCTCTGGGCTCCTCTTGCCAGGGGGCACGCTCAGCTTGCACTGCCGCTGCTTGCAGATGTAGCGGACCAGCTTCGCCTGCAGGGAGGACAATAATGAAGGTTCAGTCAAGGCCCGAACGCTTGGCAGCCCTGAGCCGCAGCCAGCTGCCAGAGCCAAGTTCAATGACAGAGGAGGCAGGACCTGCCATTCAGTGTGAAGCAGGATCCGGGAAAGCCGTGGGTCAGGGATTGGTCTAGAGAAAGCCTATAGGGTCACTGTGAGTTGACATCAACTCACCCAGGACCCCTTCCCATGCCAAGGTTGGCTGACACTGACCTCCCTCACAACCAAGACCAGCAGAGAATAATCAGGCAAGACGGCTCCTCGCAGCAGACACCAGGTTAACTGCAGAAGGGCTTCCAGCTTTGAGGGGGTGCAAGGCCTGTCCAACCTCGAAGGCCTGGGGGTTTGGTAGGATGGGGCCCACTGAGGCACAGACCATCCGGCTGGGGGCCAGGGGCTCTGTGACCTTGGATTCGTTACCTTTAAATGTGTTTTTCAAAATATTATTTTAAATTGTGGTAGAGCAATACAAAGGTGGTTATTGTAGTCAAATCTAGCACTGGGTCAGATGACACTGATGACTTCAAAGTCATGACAGCTGTAGACTATTTGTCCTGATGTCCACAGACCTCATAGGATGGCTGTGAGTCCTCCTGGTGAACAAGTCATTTGCTAAGATGACCATGCCTCATTGCTTACATTCAAAACTGGCCATAAGCCCACTGCCATCAAATCCATCCCAATTCACAGCAACTCTTAGCAGACAGAGTTGAGCAGCTCCACAGGGCTTCCAAGACAGTGAATCTATTATTTTATTTCATTTTATTTTTGGACAGTGAATCTATTCTTTTATTTCATTTTATTTTTGGACAGTGAATCTATTCTTTTATTTCATTTTATTTTTGGACAGTGAATCTTTACAGGAGCAAACAGTCTCAACTTGCTCCCACCAAAGAGCCGGTCTGCTTGAGTGGCGGGCCTTGCTTCACCCACTGTGCTACAAGGTCTCCTTTCAAACTTGAACCAAAGGCTACATGCCAGCTTCGGCTAAAGAAAACAAAGATGTGATCCCCCACCACCACTCCTACCACCCAACGCCTGCACTGTATCTGTGAGTCCCAGGTAAGAGAACCCTTGTGGCCGGACCGGTGCAAAGACAGACATAAGACTTAAGACGCCAACAAAAGCATGGCTTCCATAACAGCCTTTCTGAACTTTCCCTCTGACACTGCCCACAGTGTCAGACCCACCAACAATGTCAGGCCCGGAGTCAGCCTTCTCAAGGGCACTGGTTCTGCGCTCGGTGAGTTCTACGATCATCAGGGTGCTGGGACTCGAGCAGGGACAACTGCTAGAAAGGGGGCACTGAGTCCGAACGAAAACAATTCACCGAATGTGCAGTTTGGGTTGGTTGATGGAAGCACTGGCAGGGAGGCCAACCTGTGGTATTTTCTACCTGACAGGTACCCAGAGGCAACGTAGCTAATGGCACGCTCTCTGCCGACGCTCACAATTTCAAGCAGCCATTGCTAGTGGAGCACTCTCTGTCGAGGTTGGCAACTTGGCGCTGCCACACGAGTGGCTTTGCTGTCCTGTTCTGGAGCCTCGGTCCCTGCAAGCAAGCTCACAACTTGATGTGACACAAGCCTAAGAGCAGCCCCACGTCTCTCATTCAGGCTTACCCACTCTAATCCATCCTTGCAGGCATGACCAGAGGCAAATTTCAAAATCTGGATCCTGATTTCCTTTGCCGGAACCCTGGTGGCCTAGTGGGTTACACATTGTTAAGCTCGAGGTCAGCAGTTCAAAACCACCAGACAGCCCATGGGAGAAAGATGAGGCTTTCTATTCCAGTACGGAGTTACAGTATCAGAAACCCATATGCTCTACCATGTCCTATAGGGTCACTATGAGTCAGAATCAACTTGTAACAGTGAATTTGGGGTTTTTATGGTTTTAATCTCCCTTTCCAGGCTCATTTGCATTCCACTCCATCCCCATCCACCCTCCCTTCCAGGCATACAAGCACCTACAAATTCCTCAAGTCCTTCCTGTACTTCTCTAGCCCTGGGCCTTGGATCAAGCTGTTTGCTCTCACAAGGTGGCCTCCTTCCACAGGGCCCGTGATCTGAGCAAGACTAGGTGGCTTCCTAGGAGTTACTGGGTGCCATGCGTTGGGTCAGCCGTATCGACTCTGCACAGAAGGAACACGGCCTGGCACTGTGCCATCCTCACAATCGTTCCTGTGTCTGAGCCCATTGCTGCAGCCACCGTGTCCATCCATCTTGGCCTTCATTTTCGCTGCCCTTCCACTTCACCAAACAGGATGTCCTTCTCCAGGGACTGGTCTCTCCTGACAACATGGCCAAAGTCCATGAGAAGAAGTCTCCTCACCCTTGCCTCTAAGGAACATTCTGGCTGTACTTCTTCCAAGACAGATCTGTTGGAATTTTTTTGGTAGTCCACAGTCCTTTCAAGATCATAGATGAGTCCAAATACCCCTCTCCTTCCTATTCCCGGTGTCCAGTGAGTGCCTCCATCACAGCCCTGGTCCCTGGTAACAGCTTTGTGCACAGCTCTCCCCAGCAGATGGATGGACCACCAGACTGAAGTGGGCTTTGAAGTGGGGGCAGATCTGAGTCTGAATCTAGATTCTACCCCTTGCTGATTGTATAGACTGTGGGATTATAAAGAGACTTTTCCCCAACTTTCTCTCCCCCAAAGACATGCCAAACATTAGGGGCTTTTTGCTAGCACAGGGGGGAGAGGGGGGAGGTCAGAAGCTTAGGGACATACTCCCTAGAGGCAATCAGTCAGCAGACTACAGTAGGCCTGCTCCCTGCTGCTAAGGACAATAGACTCCTCCCTAAAGGCTTGCAGTCATCGATTTGGTTCCTGTAGGTGGAGTTCACACCCTACTGATAATGGTGCCAGGAACAGGTCCAACCGGCTCAGTGACATGCAAAGTTAGGCTGCCATCCTGAATCTAGGATCCGCCTGTCTTGCCACATGTATACCCCCAATCACTTCTCTTCCTGATGCGTGTATGTCCCTAGACCACCCCCTCGCATTACTGTATTATCTATATCACAACCCTTTCCTGTGACGTATGTCCTCACCTGTAATTAGGGGGCTTGCATGTCCCCAGAGAAGATAAAAACCTTGGTTAGCATTAAATTACTCTCTCTCCACGTGGACCACCAAGTGAGGCTGAGGTGAGCATTGCTACCATGGAATGTGCCAGAGTCCATTATTTCTCTCTAGCTCTGTTGCTCTTTATGACTTTACTATGATCTTTACTTATCGCTGTACAATTGCGCCTACCGGACCGGACCTTGAAGATGTGTCAGGGGCAGGCTTCTCCTTGCATATGACCTTGAGAAAATGCCTTTTTCTGAGTTCCAATCCGCTCAGCTGTCAAACTAGAATAGGGTGCACGGGCCTGCAGGGCAGATTGAACCCCACAACCGAAAACCCCCAAAGAAGATTGCATCATCCTCCAGAGCAGGGACCACGCCCACCTCACTCCTGACTGCCCTTCACGTCTGATACTGCACCCGGCACATAATGTGTGCTTAGCATGTGGGAGAGGGCAGAGAATATGGGGGGCTGACTCACACGGTAAGCTGTTTACTGGGAAACAGCCTTCCTTTACTCCAAAGGGCTCTCACAACACAGCTTCCCACAGCGAGCAAAGGCAGGGGTAAGCAGGAGAGCAGATCAAGTCTGCACCCAAGCACGTTGAGCCCGCCAGCCTCAGGCTGTACTTTGGCAGAGCAGCCCCCAACAAGCCAAAGGGTCCAGCCCTTTCCAGGGCCCAGGCTTTCATTCCTTCAGGCAGCTCTCACTGCCAGGAAGGCTCATCGCAGAGGCCCTTGGGCCCCAGGGCTCAGCTTAGATAATCTTTCCTCCAAGAAGTTGCCCTCAGCCCTCCAGCCCTGTCCCCCAGGGCACCCTGCCCATACCCCCACACACACCTTAGGTCACAGCTCCTGGTTCACTCCCCATGGGGGGGGGGACTGGTTCCTGAGGCTTGGAGCCAGTATGGTATCTGGTGTGGATTTGAGCCCTACGTTGACTGGGTAGGGGACAAGTGATGAAAATATCAGAGAATCTCAAAAACCGCGTCAAGATCCCCAGGTGAGGAGTGCATTGCTTTTCTTTTTAAAGGGCCTAGAGGTTCCCACAGAATGCCCAAAGCAGGCCCGAAGCTAGGACCGTGCAGTACAAGAAGGGATCTCTGGCTTCACCCTCTTAGCCTGGCCACCCGGCCAGCAGGAGCCAGTGGCTCCCAGATCTGGGTGTCTGATACCTCCTGGAGCTCACCAGGCTCCCAGGGAGAGAAAGACTGAGCGCTGCCACTGGACAAGCCATTCTCCTGGAGCTGTCCGAAGCAGCTTCCCGATTGGAAAATCTCTTTAGAAAGCTGGGAGCAGGCGTGGAAGCACCCAGGGGCTGCTTTGCTAGAGAGCGACAGTAGAGCCGGTCAGCCTGGACTCGGGGGGGCGTCAGGGGCCTTTCACTGAACCACAACACGACAGCATGCATTTTCTGGAGCAGAAAGGCTCTAGGGTTTTCGTGGTGGGACTCCCAGCAGCAGGGGCACCAAGACCCTGACCACAGGGAGGACCTGAGGCTGGAAAAGAAGCCCACCCTCAGCAGTCCTTGCCCCCTTCTGTGAGCGTGTGGCCCACTCCTGCCTGACACCGAGCCTCCAGAACTAAACTCACTGCCACCGAGTCATTACAGAACAGGGCAGAGCAACCCCTGTGAGCTTCCAATACCATAACTTTGAGGGAGTAGAAAAATCCCATTGTTCTCCAGCGGAGCTTCAAACTGCTGACCTTGTGGTTAGCGGCCCAACACATCATCACCACGACACCATGCTGAGCCTGGTCTCCGCCGTCTCCCAGGTTTCACCCATCTTCCCAGGACTGTGTGGTGGGCGCGCACTAGGTGCCCTGGGCTAAAGGAACTAGCTTCCGCACCCCCAGCTCCGACACTGAAGGATGTCGGAGGATTTGCTAGATTCCTCGAATGGGAGATACCTCGATGCTTGGCTTCGCACGAGAAAGAAATTCACGCAGAAGCCTGGTTTGTGATCCAAGTGGGTTTTTATAAAGGATAGAAGTTTCAGGTTTTACAGTCACTGAACATGGACTGCACCCCCACATGAGTGTTGACCTGAAGAGGGAGGGAAAGGGAAGAATTTGGATGGAGTAGGGTGGGGGTTAAGTGTGGGGTCCTGGTTTACAACTGCCGGCACCGGCACCATGACAGGCTGTATACAACC
Source organism: Tenrec ecaudatus (assembly GCF_050624435.1). Lineage (NCBI taxonomy): Eukaryota > Metazoa > Chordata > Mammalia > Afrosoricida > Tenrecidae > Tenrec > Tenrec ecaudatus. The sequence goes on from NC_134539.1 coordinate 114,223,391, forward strand.
AAAGCCTGGGGCAGGCTTAAGCTCTAATTTCAGATTCCTGGACACTGAGGTAATTCTGTCAGAGAAGGCATCACCTGTCCCAGACTGACCAGTAGGGAGCAGCGACCACCACCCCCAATTGACCAGTCAAGAGAATACGCGTGGAACTACTCGCCAATCACCACTGGACAACGCTGACGCCAGAAGTTCCCTCCAATAAGTTTAAAGAACAGCAACACTGGACTGTCCCCATCCCTGGCCCCATAAAAGTCCAGGGAACAAAGAACTCAGGGCTGATTCCCTTTTGGACGCTGGGTCCCCGCTGCGCTGGGCAATGGAGGGAGGGAAGCCCTAGCTCGAGCTAGCGAATAAACTCCTTTTGCCGCTTTTGCATCTCAACTGGTCGTAATTCTTCCGTGCGCCCAAGGTGAGCTCGCGTTCCCTTCCCCAATCCAACAGCAGCACAGCCGCGCAGAAGGCAGAGGAGCAGAGAGTAAATGAGGGCGGTGGTCCCCAGGTTCCGGTTTTTTAGGGCCTTCCCCTGGGAGGCATGGTTGACAGTGCTGGTTGACCCCCATTGGCTGAATTAAGCCCACCTGGCCTAGTTTGGAGCCCACCCAGGTGTACTGGCTCAGAGGCCTGAATTGGCATGCCCTTTAGCCTGCATTGGCGTCCAACCTCCTGTAGGGGGCCCCTAGGCATGGAGAGGAACAACCCATGTCTTGCTACCTAACAGATTTGGGAGCCATGTCTCTCTCTCACCTCACTTTCAGACTCACCCCCCTATAAAATGGGGTCCCCTTCATCGAGGCTGAGGCCAAGGAAGTTGCTAAATCTGCAGGAGCTTGGAAAGAGGAAGAGCAATGTGGTCCCTACTCCTTTCCTCCAGATCGCTCCAGCCAAGCAGCTAACTGCAGAGAAGAGCCCGCACACCTTACACCCTCGCGGGTGGTCCCGCCCAAGGGACTGAAACTGCCAGCCTCGTTTTCCCCCTCCCCCAGAAATGACGGGTGAAAGGTCTCAGAAGGATGTGAACATTACATGAGAACATGCAAGCATAATACACTCAAAGTGTCGGACACAAAGAAAACACTGGCTCACTGGTAGCAGTGGGGTGGTATCCTCGCCAGGCTAAGGCCTTAGGTTCACTCTACCTACCTCCTGTGCAGAAGGGAGGATGCAGGCGTCCTCAGGGATCAAGGAGACCCAAGAGCAGGGGCAGGACTCCCAAGTCAGGTGCAGGCACTCTTGCTATCCGCAGTAGTTACAATGTATACAGTGGCCGTGGAGTGGTAGGCATCCGTGTGTAAGCCACTGGAGATACCTAAGTACTCCGTGCTCCATGGGGAGAACTCAGTGCTCTGTAGGCTAGGTTCCTGGGAGCTTCTGGTCACAGCCTTCTTGTCAACCACTCAATACACACAGTTTTGCTTTCCGTGTGTTTCTGTTTAAAGACGCCTTGTTGCATATGTATTGATACATATTAACCACCAGTTCTCTAACGCTTGCCTGAATGAAACATTCTCCCCAAGAGGCACTGACAGCCTTCTTGCCCTTAGGGACACTTCACAGCACACCCACTGGGCAGAGGGGAGAAGAGAGGTGGAGTCATTTTAATTTATGAAATCACCCACCCAAAAAACTCCACCAAACTGAGAACAAACATCCCAGGGCTCTCAGGAGACGCCCCACCCCAAACCCTGCCCACCGGTTATTTGTATAAATGAGTGTGAGAGCTGAAATGAGCAGGTGGAGGGTGGCATACGGCCGGAGGGAGCCTGTGCATCTGGAAAGGTGCTGTCCACACAGCATCCAGTGCTGAGCACCGCGGGAGGCAATTGGGGGGTGAGGGGTGTTGCCGACAAATCTTGGCGAGCAGGTAAAATGGCATCCGCAAACAAATAAAGCAGATCAGCTGTAAAAATTTTAAAGGCAGTAAAACCCAGTTCTGGGCTCACCAGGGGACTCCTGGGAGCCTGCACGCTCTTCCGCAGCAATTCCAGGACACAAAGGAAGACCTGGGCCTGTCCTCTAGTATCCTGCTCAGCCCCAGCAAGGGCTGCTAGCCCTGGCTGCTCCTGCTGGCGCCCACAGAGGCTGACCTCAATGCCAGGGGCTGAGGCTTGTCAAATGTCCTGGGAGATGCGGCAGCGTGCACAGCAGACCCGGCCAGCCCTGACCGAAGCCTGGACCGCGTGCGTGCACACGCACGGCACGTACACTCGCAGACACGTCCACAGAGAAAGGAAGCAGATCCCTGAATGGTAACAAATGCCAGGCCCGTGGAAGGCCTTCCAGAGGTGTGCCCGCACCTGCTCCCCGGGAGGGTTTCCTCCTGGCAGACGGCTTCCTTCCTGCTCCGTCTTCATCCACCTCCCCTGAACCGGCGGGTCCCATGGGTCCCAGGCCCACCCTCTACAGTCAGCCCAAAGATTCGCAGGCAGGCTAAGGCTGCTGTCACCGGCGATCACGGAGCTGCCTGACCTGGGGTGCGAGGCTCCCGGCAGAGGCCACAGAATCAGTGATAGCTTGGAGGCCGTCTCCACAGAGCAGAGCCGGGACAGTGGCTGGCCTGCCCGCAGAGACCAGGGTAACGCCAGCCAAAATGATGACGGAGTGGCTGGACGGGGTCCAGCCATTGTTCAGCCTGCCTGGGTGGTGTGCTGATAATGGCCAGGGGAGCATTCCATCAGGGGCACGTGTGACTAGGCCTCTTGTTTACCGCTGGCACCTGTTCTGACCGGCTGGGCACCATGCCTACCATTAGTTAACTGTTGGGTACTCTTGACAGGAAGCTCAGGCTCAGGGGCCAGGTAACCTCACCCCTGGCACTATCATACCTGTGCGGTAGTGAGGGACTAGTGACGTCCCCTCAGTATCCGCATCCGTGAAATGGATAAAGTACTGCATGGCCTCCACAGCACCCTGGAGAAGTCGCCGTGAGATGTCTATATGCACGCAGAGAGCTAAATCCAACGCCCAGAAGCGTGTCAATACAAAGAAACCAAACACTTCACCTTCAGGCCTACTTCAATCACTAACGCCCCCACAGGACCAAGGAGAGGTGTCCCAGGGGGTTTCCAGGCCGTAACTTTGTAGGAAGCAGTTTCCCACATCTTCCGGTGGCAGAGTGGCTGGTCAGATTGAATCACCCACCTTTGGTATAGCATCAAACAGGCAAACCTCGGTGCCACCAGGGATCTGCAGAAGATGTGAATTACTCGGTACACAAAGGTTCTTTGAAGTAGTCCCCCTGCTCCACCTGCAAGAGCAGCCCTGAGGAGGACAGCACGGAGGGCTTTGTGGCCACTGCCGTCGGGGACACACCTCTATCCCTGGGTGTGCGATCTGGAGGGAGTTGAGGCAGCAGCAGGTACAGTAAATCCCAGGTAGCCCAGGGGGAGTCTCCAACGTTGCAAAGGCCCCTCCAGCAGAGACATCACTCCCTAGACCAGCAGTTCTCAGCCTGTGGGTCCCGACCCCTTTGAGGGGGGGTCGAACGACCCTTTCACAGGGGTCGCCCCGATTCATAACAGTAGTAAAATGACTGGTGAAGTAGCAACGAAAATAATTTTCTGGTTGGGGGTCACCACCACATGAGGAACTGTATTAAAGGGTCACGGCATTAGGAAGGTTGAGAACCACTGCCCTCAACGCCTCAGCCGCGTGTGACTCACTGCATGGGAGACCCTCCAGATGCTGCTGTAACACTCTGAACTCAACACTGGGCAGAGAAACGCAGAGCTGTGCCCATGCTGGGCAGCCTGCTGGCACCCTCACCGGCGAAGGAGGACCCCCACGCACCCTGAAAGCAGCAACCCAGTACCTCGGAGGCCAGCCACAGCAAAAGGGCAAGTCATTGTCCAGTGTTAAAGCCACAAATTGATCATTAAAGTACACATGTGAAGTCCTAGAGACTTACTACCACCAGCACCACCACCACAGCCACCTCCACCTGCACCTCCATCAACACCACCTCCACATCCACCACAATCATGACCACCACCTGTAAGCAGCAGCAACAGCAGCAGCAACAGCAGCACCACAACCACAACCACCACCACTTCTACCACTACCCCCCAAAACCACAGACAAGTTGTCAATCGGCCCGTTCTCAATGTCAAGTGCGCGCGTGGGGGTGGGTGGGTGCAGGGGGTGAGGGCTGTGCTCCTTAGGGCTGACCACGGTTGATCTTTCAGAGTTAGATCACCAAGCCTTTCATCCAAGGCACTTCAGGGAGGGCTCAAACTTCCCATCTATTTTTTTTTTAAGTAGCCAAGCGCTGAATCCTTTGTTCCACACCGGGAACCCCAACAGATTTAAAAGCATGTTCGTTACAAGAGAGGAAAATGAGGCACCAAGAGCTATGTGAGAAGGGATTTCAATGCCCATCTTCAGACCCCAGTCTGATGCTGTTTCTGTGTGCCATGCCTCTCCCCAGCAGTGATCCCTCCTGTCCACTTCAGAAGTCCACTGCCAGAGACCTCCGGTGTACTCTTCAAGCTGCTGCCTCTGCTCCGATTGGGCAATGGCCTGCCCTCGGGGTGAGACCCCACCCTGACACTCACAGCCAATGGTTCTGGACCAGTGCTGAGCGAATCAGAACTAACCACCTCCCTGCCCAGCACCTGGGGCCCAGCCCTATCTCAGCAGCCCCAGCATGCTCTGCAGCCCCTCTGAGACTAGCTGCTCACTCCATCTGCCATCTCCTCCGAGCGCTTAGACTTGCTTCCAGCTCATCGACTGCTTCTGCTCAGGCAGCAGGGCCGACCAGCCTTGGTGCTGCCAAGTCCCTGCACACCTATCCGGAAGCCCCAGTGGCCAAAGCCCTCGTGACTGACTCCAGCTGTCCTCCCAAAGGTCTCTGGAGCTCCCAAGGAAGAGACGGGAAGGCTGCCAGCCCTCCTGCCCAAGCCTAAGACCCTCCCCACCCCCTAGCCAAGGCTAGAGCATGCTTCCAGGACTCCCTGCCAACCCAGCCAGCGAGGCGGTCTGGTCTGGCTGCCACAGCCAACTTGCTGTAAAGTAACTTCTGAGAACGTAAGGCGGCCTTTTGGAGATCTTAACACAGCAGTTACCTCCACACACAGGCAAGGCTGGCCACAGCACTCCGCTCGGTGAGTGCTAACTAGACAGCCACGGGCTCCCCGCGCACCCCCGAGACCTCGCAACTCCCTCGGGGGCAACCAGTGAGAGAGATGGGGAGCGGGGGGGTGGGGGGGGCAAGACAAAGAAAAAATGCAAGTGACCTTGGTTTCCAAGCCGGGCATTTCGCAACTGGGCACACTTCATCCAACTCCATCCCCAACCCGTTCTAGTAGGGCAGCTGCCAGGCTAGGCGGGGACATTTGTACGGGCCATCTCCCTGCCAAGCCTCCCACCAGCGATCCTGCCCTGACGTCAAACTGGAGTCGGGGGGAACTTCAAACACAAACAAGTCAGTCTGCCCCTGAACAGCAAGTGGAGACATTCCCAAGGATGCCGGGCATGAGCGAGGCCACAGCTGGGAACTTGGGCGATCTGCCCCGCTCTTGGGGCTGCAAACTCCAGGGGCCTGGCAGCAGGCTGCAGGTTCAAATCCCGGCTGAGGCCAATAGTGGGGGAGGCGGGATCACTCCTGGTCTGTGGGTGTAGGGCGTGCCCAGTGGGCTGGCACAAACCCTGCCTGGATTCATGGACAAGTTCTCACGTGCAATTGGCACCTGCTAGAGAATGGCAGATTGCCTGTGATGGCTACTGAGCATGAGAAGTCAGGAGACGGAGTGACGGACATGGGCTAGAAGCACTCAGGATCCTTCCTGGCAAGAGGGGAGCTGAAGTTGGGCCAGGGTGGACCGCAGAGGGCCTTCCTGGCCATCCATCTCCCCAAGACTCATCAGGAACAATGGTCAAGATGAAAGCCCTTCTCTGACCCAGCTCCCATTTGAGGAGGAAGGCGAGGGTGCCCTTTGAACAGGACTCTTCCCCCTGAAAAGCCAATGAGTGACCTGCCTTCCCAAGCAGTCCCTCCTGCCTCCATGACACCCTGGGTGCTCATTGTCCCAGAGTCCATCCCAGTTCCTGGTGACCTCGGGTGCCCAGCACTGCTCTGCAGGATCTTCAAGGCTGTGTGTGCAGGTCCCCAGGTCTCCCCTCCAGGTACCACCTGTGGTGGGGATTAGAATTATCCGTCTTTCAGCTATGAGCGCTTAACCATCTGTGCTACCCAGGGACTCCCACTCAACACTGCACACCCCCAGTGCCCTACAGTTCTTAGCGCCAAGCAGTCCTTAGGACTATGGGGGCAAACTGGAGTGAATCATGAGAAAGCAGGATGCCTGCCCCGAGATACTTTCATCCTTTGAAGTGATTGCAAACAGGAAGATGACCCTCTGCCCATCATTCATTCATTCGTTCATTCCTTCAGTCGGTCAGTCGGTCAGTCGACTTTTTCCTGATGTCAGGCGCTGGCTTAGTAGCTGGACACAAGTCAGAAGCAACACAGTCAATGTGCTTGAAGCACTCACACATGGGCAACATGTCTGTGGTGATAGAGGTGTCCAGAGACAGATCTGAAAGGCGGGTGGAGGAGGTAAGGGAGAGGGAAGGCAGGTGACACTCACTGCCTAAGTGTCCATGACACCTGCCACCGTGCTCACTCACTGAGCCAGGTGTTGGGAGTTACAGGTGTGGCATTGATGTTCACCCACAAGCCAGGTCCTTGATCAGTACAGCTGGTCCCAGCTCAAAAACTCCCGGGCCACTGTGTCCACAGAGCAAGCCATCCGCCAGTCTGCCTTTCAATGCTAAGGAATAACCCCTGAGAATTCCTAGCACCAGACACTGGCAGGTCCTTAGATATGAATTATTCATGGGAGGCTGGGGGGAAAGGTCAGGAGCAGGTAAGTGTCCAACTATCAAAGGTCAACCAATAGGATGGTGAACTTGCACGGAATGTCCACAGACTAAAGAGCAGCCACCTCTCACATGTGGGGCGAGGCACTGCTCATGGTCTACCTTACCCCGCACTTCTTCTTTGATCTCAGAACCAGCGCTTTGTGGCCAGGGTGAGTCCGTGGTTCTAAAACCTGTCTTCACATTACAACCGCAGGAGCCTCAGGGATTCCGAGTGGGTGGACCTGGGTGGTATCTCAGCATGGACACCGCAGTCATCTTTTCCCCCTACTTCCAGCTTCCCTTGCAGCTAGGTACCTGTGGCAGCTCTAGCCAATGAGGCACGAAGGTATGTCTGCTGGGGAATTGCGGACGAGCGTTTGCTTTCCTATATGAGACCAGCTCTGATACCAGCCAGCACCCTTCTGCTGACATTTATTGAGCCTCCATGCTCTCCTCTTAGAAGGCTCATGGTTTAGGGCATTTCTGTTGGCTTCCATGAGACCAAGCGAATTCCAACCCAGGATGCTCTTCAATTTTCTTGGGACAAAACATTCTTCTGTAAACCCTTCCAAATTTCAAAGAGCAGTCCTTCGTTTTCAGGAAGTCCAGTCTCTATCTTTATTTCCCTTTGGGGTTTACTTTTTAATTAATGTTTGAGAAACCTTTCCCAAGTCCCAGTCACAAAGATGGTCTCTCTCTAAAAGGTGAGACCGTCAAGCCCGTTTTGAGGACCTGGAGTACAGCAGACATTTAATTGGACAAACAGGTCGAGAGATGCGGAATTCTCATTCTTTGAACCTGCCTGATTTCATGGGTGCCGAGTCCTTGGGGACACATGCCCTCATGCCAAGACTCAGAGTAACAAAATGACCTGATTTCCAAGGGTGCACCCAGTGGGGGTGGGGTGAAGTGGGGTGTGTTGCATCTGCTAGAGAGAAGGAAGAGGCGGAAGAGAGCCCCCCACCTGAGCAGTGGGTGCTGAGAGCTGCTCCCACCCACTTGCCGGTCAGCAGCTCCTCTGCCGCTGTGTTCCAAGTGGACTAAAGATGACCACACACTTACCCTCCCAGTGAAACGAAACAAAACAAAACTCACTGCCATTGGGTCGATTCTGACTCACAGTGGCCCCACAAAGCGGGGCAGAGCTGCCCCTGTGGGTTTCTGAGACTAATTATTTGTGGAAGTAGAAAGCCCATCTTTCTCCCTTGGAGCAGCTTGGGGATCCAAACTGCTGACCTTGCACTTAGAGGCACATGGCTCCCTAAGCCCTCGGGGTCTAGGTTTCCTGTTGCCCGACCTGGGGCTGGCTTTGGCCGACAGAGCACAGTGGAAGAGACGAGCCACCAGTTCTAGGCTTGGTCTTTTAGAGCCCCAAAGACTCTCTGATCGGGGGTCCGTGTGGATGAGAAGTGGTTGGCTGAGCCCCCGTCAGCTGTCCCAGCCAAGGCTGTGTGAATAGAGCCGTGTGGGGTCATCCGACCACGGCACAAGCAGCACGTCACACTGCTGTTTCAGCGGGTACGTGCGCGCGCTGTGGCAGCCCAAAGGAACTGTTCTCAACGGTGGGAACCTAGGAGGCATCGCAGAGGGGTCCCGAGTTCAGCTGGTTGGGGTGGAGGTGGGGCCCAGCACACAGAGGGTGGGGGCAGGAAAGGCCTCCCCCACCGGACGACACAGCGTGAGCAAAGGCTGGGATCAGGAAAGACTTGTCTCTCTTACAAGGACTTGTGAGCAGTGGGCACAGAGGAGAGCAGACCAGGCCAGCAAGGGACAAAGGCCATATGGAGAAGGCGCCCGGAGGCCACACTGAGGCAGCTGCGCTTAATATTGCAGGCCTGGGGGTGGGGGGGGCACGAAGGAGGCAGCATGCGAAGGAGACTTTGCATTTTGGAATGATCATCGTTCGGGAAACCATGTGGAAGACAGATTGAAGTGGGCGCAGAAAAACCAGAGACAGGGAAATCAACTGAGAAGCCACGGCAATTGAGCACATGATGAAAACACAAGGTAATTAGTGGCAGTGTGGGGGTCGAAAGAAGCAACAGATTCGAGAGATGTTTCATTCGCGTTTTTGCTACAAAGACAAGGCTTCCCTTCTTGTTTCTCCAGGGAATGTTTGGCATACCAGCACCCCGAATGCAGGAAGCATAAGAGCTGAGTTGCTCCTGCGAATGAGCCAACCGCGCCAAGCCCCATATGTTGGATTTATTCAAGCTGGGCCTTTCAGGGGAGAGGGGCCTGTCACAGAGTCAGAGGCCTTCAGCGAAGCTCGAAGCTGGCAGTGGCACCCAGCCCACAAGCAGCTCCCAGCCTGGGCAGTCCCCCACTTGAGCTCTGCCGCTTCCCCACCTCCCCACCCAAGCCCATGGCCATTGAGTTCCTTCTGACTCACAGTGACCCACTAGGACAGAGTAGATCTGCTCCATGGGATTTCCATGACTATCTTTACGGGAGCGGGTAGTCTCATCTTTCCCTTGAAGAGCAGCCGGTAGGTTTGAACCAGCAACCTGGAAAATAGCAACCTTAACTAAGCCGCCCGAGCTCCTCCCATTGCCCCAAGCAGAGGGAGACTCTGCACTAGTCTCATTTGATCTTCTCCCCAAGCTGCTGGGACTGCCTTCATCAGAGAGGTTAGGAGCCGTGCCCAAGGACACGTAACACTTGCTGGTTCTAGTGAGCTCTGAGGGCCCAGTGATTACGTGACGGACGGCAATCCACAAGGCCCTCAGTTTGAAACCACCAGCCACTCCGCAGAGAAAGATGGTGATTTTTACTGCCATAAACAATCCGTCTCAGAAACTCACCAGGGCGGTTCTACCTGTCCTCCAGGGTCACTGTCCTACAGGCTCGGCATCGGCTTTAATGGCTGGAGTTTGCGTTTGGTTGAGGGAGCCTGGGCTGCTAACGGAAAGGCTGGCGGCGGCTCCGCTGGAGAAAGACTTGGTGATGTGTTCCCCGGGAAGATTATAGCCCCGAGCACCCTGTGGGGTGACCCGGGGTCTCTCCTCCTCGAAAACCGAGTCCCCAGCAGCCAAGGTCATCGCCATTTTCACAGAGCAGAGGTCAGGCCTCTCTCTCCGGAGCAGACTCCCAATCTACGGGGAGGATGGAAGACCATCATGGCTTTAGGAGGAGACACCCCGACGTCTCTTCAGAAAGGTGGAGAGGCCCAGACAGCTTGAAAGAGACACTGATGCTTCTTTTCATAAGCAAAAAGGCCAGGGCCATTGGAGTCCCCACGACCCTCTCCATTCAAAACCCCAAATGCCAGGGACTTCGGTGTCCAGGCAGAGGAAGATGGAGAAACGTGGGGCGTAGGTGACGTGGAAATGAAACCCGCTCTAGGACCTGAGAATGACATCACCGTGGCGATGTTGGCTCTGAGAAGGAGTGAGGCCACCACCCCGACAAGCAGTAGCCCCAAAGGTGTCATTCAGGCTGTCTCCCCCGAGTCGACAGGGGTCTTCCATGGGGCCCCACTGCTGTCATCAGTGGGGAAAGAGAAAGGGCTCAATCCCAGGGCACTGGGCCCAGGAGGGACAGCCCTGCACTCAAGGTCTGGAATTCGACGGGCTTGTGTCCAAACCGCAGACCTGCACCAAACAGGTACACAGGCTGTGACTCAGCTTCTCTGCGCCTCCATTTCCCTGTCTGTGACACGGGGGTGGGGGTAGGGTGGGGTGGGGTGGGAGAGAACAGCCCCCTGCGTGGGAGGCGGGTGGTGCAGGCGCTGAGCTTGCTCACCCGCGTGGACCGCCATCATGACCACAGGGCCCGGTCAGTGCGGAGGGCAGCTCAATTCCGCCAGGTTTGCTGTTCCTGGGTGCGTGCAGCTTCTGGGCGGAGGCCAAGCTGCCCGCCCTCCTGGAAAAGCAAGTGCCACTGGGTTGGGCAGAAGAGCCAGGCAACGAGCCAGCAGAACGACTGGGCCTCTCAAGACCGGAGGGGCGGGCACAGCCTGGCGCTCTGGCTGGAGTAGGAGCCATCCCCAGCCTTGGGCAGGGGTGACACGGCTCAAAAAGACAGACACACACGCACATACTGGCCACTGTGGACAAGCTCTAGCTGAACGGAAAGGGGTCTCGCTTCAAAACAAAGGGTGGAGGTGTGCTGAGAACCTCCCAGGAAACCCGGCCCCCCCCCCCCACCGCCGCTCATTCACAAAATGAAACAGCAGCCGGGTCAACACTGGCAGGGCGTGGGTTGCATGCCAGCCATGGCTTTCAGCGCTTTCTGTGCAGTAATCCCACTCAGTGCTCACAGGAGACTGGTGAGAGGCAGCTTACTATCACCCCACTGCAGAGAGGAGACTGAGCATAGGAGCCATCCACAGCAGTGGGAGCCTGAGTCACAGGGCTAGACGGTGGCGGGGCTGGGACTGGGCCGGCTCAGCAACTGAGCCCTTGCTCCAAACCACAAGGCATTTTACCTCTTGAACGCCAGAGTTATTTGGGCACCTACTGTCTGCCAGGCCACTGCCTGGCAGCTTGGCATCAGGACCCTCATTTATAAATGAGGACTCAGAGGCTCAGGGAGCCAACCCAAGGTTACCCAGCAAACACACGCCCCACCTGAGGTCCGAGCTTTGGCCTTGTTAAACGCCACCCCTGCCCCAGACCCAGGCTTTAGACAGAGCCCCCATCTGCAGCACTACAGTGGAGCACCTCCACTGACCCGGGTGCGGCCTCCACAGGCTGTCTGACCACCTGGCCAAGAGGAGGTCAGAACCTTCTAAAATATCTGAGAACAGTGGAATGGGGAGAGGACCCCCAAGCGCCAATCAGGTCTCTCAGCACACCATCTCCTCCTCCCCACCAGGCACCTAGGCATTTCTACTCCTTCCTACCTGTGCTACGGAAGGAACCAAGCACGGCCTCCTGCTAGCTCCAACCCATGCGCCTTCTGACGTAACCTCCGAGACAGAGATACACGTACGTAACACTCTTGGGTAACCACCAATCTCCTTCCCACGAAGCTCTCGGGCCAAGCTGGTGGCTCTGCGGGGCTGGAGCAGGAGGTGCTACAGCCTGCAGCCCACACCTCCCGTAGCTCCTCTGAGCAGGACAGCACATGCCCAGCGTTCCCGGGGAGGCCGGTTCTCCCTCAGCCAGTTCTCAGGTGACCCAGATCCTCTCATTCACCCTCCTGGGGGAAGGTACTTCACCTGTGCACAAAAAAGCCCAGATCCTGCATCAGACATACCTGGAGATGCCAGGACTAGCATGAAATCACAACATCCACAGCGGTTCTCAACCTTCCTAATACCGCGACCCTTTCAGACTGTTCCTCATGTGGTGGAGACCCCCCAACTATAAGATTACTTTCGCTGCTACTTCATCACTGTCATTTTGCTACTGTTATGAATCGGGCGGCCCCTGTGAAAGGGTCATTCGACCTCCAAAAGGGTCACAACCCACAGGTTGAGAACCACTGTTCTAGAACGTTCCGAGACACAAAGGGTCTTCAGGATCGTCTTGCACACAAAGAGGAGCCTGAGACCCAGCCAGGGGCAGCACTTACTCAAGATCACACAGAAAGTCTGAAGGCAGGGCCAGCTCGGGGCTCAGGCTGCTGGCTCCTGCCCAGTGCGTGCCCGGCACCGGGTGGCAGGGGCCTAGGTTGGATCTGGTGTGTGAGTAAAAGGCTTAGCTGGTCCGCTCATTCCGGGTTTCTCTTTAGTTCATCAAAGAGCATTTCACCTGAGGGGAGGGTGTCACTATCCGCTCCACGTAGGGGTGAGACCATGACTCAGAGGTACAGTCCCTGTCCACAGTGGGGCAGAGACCACATGGTGCCACGCAACTTCAACCCCTCCGAGGGGCCGGCTGCAGAGTGCTGGAGCGCTCCAGTCTCCTTCCAGAGGTTTCCCCGAGACTCGCCCACACACACAGGAGTGGACTCGCAAAGATGTACTGAGTCAGGCCCCATAAACCCACCTGAAAATGGACCCAGTGTCCACTATAAAGCCCTGTGGGGCCGCTAAATCGTCTTAGCAAGAGCTGTCTGTCTCACGCCTTCCCGTTGGAAAGAGGGGCTCTGTTAGGCCCTGAAGAGTTGGCCTCCCTCTTGTCTGTGCCCCGGCAGACCTGGGCCCCACGGGGCGTGAGTCTGCACAATTGTGTGGCCGCCTCAAGGCTCAATAACTGGACTTTTCTTCTGAAAAGGGAAGCCATTTCTCAACATGTTGCTACACCCAGATACTGAGAAACAGAAACCAGGAGGCAACCAGGCCCCTCTCCTCCTGAAGGAGGAAGGGCCAGTGTGGGCCAGACTGTGGGGGTACCGCTGATGAAACGGCCCAGGGAGCACTGAGCCGACCCATCTTACATGAACCCAACAGCGGACACAGCCCTAGGGTCCAACTAAGTAGGTACTGGTAAAACAAGGGTTCTGGAGCCTTGTGTGTTGTTCTAATGGGTAACAAAAGAAGACAGCACCAAACCGGGCTACAACCACGTAGGGCGGAGCAGTGGTGGGGGGAGGGGTTTATAAAAAAGCTCAAATTTTTGCCTAGAAAATGCAATGCAAGGAAAACACAGCAGAAATGCCAACCGTGACCTTGAGCGGGGAGGCTGCAGGTGATCACTTTCTTCCTTCTCCTTTGTGTTTTCCGAATGTTCTGTAATTACCGTGTACTGATTTTTATAAGGCTATTAATGATAATAATACACTTTAAGCTGTCAAAAGAGGGAAAAGGGAGGTGGGGCGGGGGGTTATATAGAGAACTGTCTGAGCAGTCAACCGCCAACCACCCGGTGTCCTATTTGAACTAGAGCCAGCGCAGGCCGCAGGCCCCGCCCTTCCCACCACACCTGCCTTGGCTGGGTACTGCCTGGCCGGGCCTTCAGGTAAAGCCTCGCGGACACAGGAGAGGTTGCCAGGAGGAGAAGATGGAATCAGACCCATTCTACTGAGGGAGGTCTTACTTTAAGAAACCTGCTCATCTCTCCGTCCACCCAGTGCCCAGCAGTGTGCTAGGTCCCGTGGCTGACGCAGAAATGAGCCATGAACCAGCTAGCTGCCCTCAAACGGACCCCGACTCATGGCGACCCCCTGTGTGTGTCGGCTGGAGATCCCCAGGTCTTTCTTCCGGGGTGCCTCTGGGCAGAAACAAACCTCCAACCTCTCTATTGACAGCCCAGTGCCTCAACTGCTCGTGCACTGCCCTGAGACTCCAGCATGGGACGGTAGGATCCACTTCCCAGCCTGAATGCTAAATTAGTCTACCAAGCATCAAAGACATACCATCATAATGCAAGGCATCTGTGACAGAGGTGCCAAGACACAGACACAAGCAGCTGAGAGAATTCAGAGGGGAGCGTCAAAGAGCGTCTTCCACCTCCAGGTAAAAGATGGGAGCCGTATTGGGAAGCCCTTCGCAGAGACGGTAGGTGTGAGTCGAGAGGTGAGTCATTTCATGGGTCAGCAAAACAGGGCAAGGAAGGAAATATGCACGCTAATCTCCAAAGTTAACCAACCTCTCTACCTTCATAATTAGCAAGGGAGGGTACATGAAAACCAACAAGCACGGTGTTCAGGAGAAACTGGTCCAGCGGGGCCCAAGAGGTCCCAGGTGCCTTCTTGGAGGGTGATGGGACTCCAACTGTGGGAGAAAATTCACCCTTTGAACTTTCTAGGAATTCATTTCTAGGAATTCACTGGTGGTGGGGACCCTGGTCCAGGGCCCCCCCGACAGCTCCTCATGGAAGCCTTACTTAAAGTAGCCTGCCACCAGGAAGTGGGTAACTAAATGCTGGTGTTTGCGTGGTGGGACACCACGAGGCCACAGGAGCAACGTAGAGTGGCAGCAGGAAATGCCCTAGTTGACCGCTTGCCATAAGAAAACTCTAGTTGCAGGCTGACGACCGTCCACCTTCCCCCACGCCCCGCCCTTTAAAGCCAATGCGCATATTTTCCAGCTTTGCTGAGCACCATTCATGTTCATAGCAAATTAAACACATCAAAAACCGTGAACAGTGGCCAGACGGAATTTGTTCATCTTTAATGCTGCCAACTTGTATCGTCGTGATTGCGAGCACCAAGTGGCGAGATTCCAAATAAAAGCATAGAATTTCAAGGAGGCTTCAAGGGGAGGAGATGGGGGTCTTGTAGAAAATAGGGTGGCGGTGGAGTTGGGGGCACTTGAAAAGGTTTCCGGAGAGATCCCATTGTCTCTTCCTGCCATTCCCCACATGAGGGGCTCTGCTGGAAGAGTGACATCCCCTCTCAGCAACACTCTGCCAGCTGGGCCTCCACTGACGGCTGGGGGTGCCCTTGCTGGAGAAGCGCTGGTGGGGGGTCAAGGAGAGAAGTTTGCCACTCAACGACCAAAGCCATCCGAACCTTTGAGGGCCCTGGCACAGCTGCACGTTCCACTTCCTCCAACAGCAATGAAAGGAGAGGCGGCAGGAAAAGACACGGGGTTGTGGGATCCATGGGTGGTGGTGGTGGTGATGTATGTGTGTGTGTTCTTCTAACTCGTGTGGGCTAGCGTTGGCCCTGACCTGACCTTGGGCGAGTTACTTCTCGCTGCATCAGAGAAATGGAAAGTGATTTGAGGTGAAGAGTTTGAAAGTGGGGGAAACAGCTGGTGCCTGGCACATGACAAGCAGTCTCTAGGCCACGGAAGATCCCTGGTGGCACACTGGTTAAGCACTCCGCGGCGAACCTAAAGGATGGTGGAGCGCACCCACCCAGCAGCTCCTTGGGGAAAAGGCCGGCCGAGCTACTTCCGCAAAGATCACAGCCAAGAAAGCCCTGTGAGGCCGTCCCACGGCCACGGAGTCAGCAAACACGGGCTGCTGTGGTCTCCGGGGGAGGGGAGGGCGACTGGCGTCCTGGGTCTCCTTCTTTGGAGGCTTCTTGGCTATTGGCCGCTTACCCTTAGTTATCCCAGTGGGCCCATCCCACTGTGCACAGGGTATGAGAGTCATTGGAGTCATCTCCATGGCAACTAACCACCACCACCTTAGACAGTTCCCTTACTTGTGCCTACCCAATTCCTTGCTTTCCCCAATTCCAGGGCTCCCTTCTGACCCACGTGACCAAGGCCTGGTCTCGCTCAACGTGCCTCCCACCTTGGGGGTCATCACCTGCTGCCATGACCTCCGTCCCTCCCTCCGAAGAGGATGGAAGCCCAGCTGTCCTGCTCCCGAACTCTCACTCACATCCTTGGGGTCCTCATAAACTATTCCTCCAGCCTCTTCCTCTCTCTCCTTCCCCTTCCAGCCCCAAGGTCCTGAAGCATCCTCACAGCCTGTTCCCTTCCCTGCTCCCTGACAGCTCCCTGCTTCCCAGAAGGCCCCATGCCCCGTGCTTCTGCCCTCACCCTGCTGGGCCTCCTGAGGCATGTGGCACAGGTGGCCACAGCTCCTCCTGGATGTCCCCCACCCCTGCCTCTCTAGCTGGTTCTCCTCACTGACTGCTTGGCAGCCTTCTTCCCAGGGTCGCATCCCTCTCCCCAGGCCCAGAGCCACCAGCAGGTCAACAGGTCTGAGCAAACTCATTTTCCCGGGCCTTGCACCATCGCACGGCCCCATTTCCCATCCCCCCCTTCTTCCTAGCAGAATGCTCCTGCTCAGCCGGCCTGTTTGCCAACCTCCCTGAAGCTAGGTCCAGCCCGGTGACTCACATCTTGCCAAGGACAGAGAAGCCACTGGGCATCTAGAGAGGAGTATGCGAAGCAAGCTTCCTCCTCCAGCCCTGGGTCCAGCCTGCCCTGCGGCTGGGAAGCGGAGGCGATAGCTGTCTTCTTGGGAAAGCAGGGGAAAGGGCACATTTCAGGGACGGCGGAGAGGTGAGCTGGCAGAAGCAGAGTCCGGGGACTTGGTGGCGCCATCCGTCAGTCCTGGGATACATGGATCAGGCTTCATTTATATGCAAGGACAAATAAAACGCTACTTTATTTGAGGCACTCACTCAGTGCCATCGAGTCAAGTCTAACTCACAGCGACCTCGAAGCCCAAAGCAGAACTATCCCTGTGGGTTTCGGAAGCTGTAAATCTTTGCAGGAGCAGAAAACCTCACCTTTCTCTCTCAGAGTGGCTGCTGGTTTGGAACTGCTGACCTTGTGGTTAAACCCACTACACGCCCCCAGGGATCCTGATAACACTTTGGTGTGTCCTAACGTTATGTGTGGCTTAGGCAGAGGAAAAAGATCTGTAGAAGGCAAGAGGGTGGGGTATCCCCCACCCCACCCCCACAGCCATCGAGTCGATTCTGACTCGTAACAATACTGCAGAGGGTTTCTGGGGTTCAGTAAAGTTTTCCAGGGGCAGATACCCTCATCTCTCCCCCTCAGAGGAGCTGGTGGTTTGGAACTGCTGACCTTGTGGTTAAACCCACTCCACACCACCAGGGCGCCTATCTGAGGCACGGTTCATTTTATTTTGCTGATATTGTAGCGTGAAGCTGAGTTCTTTCTAACGCTCCATCCATTCCTTGTCTTGTTAGTGACACTGTCCCTCACGGAGAGTCCTGTCCATCTGTCCAGTTCCCCGTGCGATTGCAAACATGATGGAAAGAGCCTGTCTCCTATTTCAAGTACAATATTTCAAACACTAAGAAACAGAGAGCAATTTTAATGGGCCATGGCGTTGCGCGCCTGTGATAGTTTTATTATGCCAACCTGGCCAATAGGACCATGTGGGATTGATTAATCAGGTTGCAGTTTGATTGGAGAGAAGAGAGCTAAATGGCTCTGTAAGGCCTGCCCCTCCCCTCTCTTGGTCTCTGGTGATCTGAGCGTGCTGGAGCGTGCTGCTGCTGTAGCTAGTTCTCTGCCTCAACCTGTGAGCGACACCACCTGTGGGCCAAGCCAGCCCATGGATCCTGTCGATAGAGCTTGAGGCTCCTTTGAGATCTATTTCGCCATGCTGCTGGTTCGTACATTGCTTGAACTCGAGGCTGGTGGATCCTGCCTGTGGGTAGATTCTGCTTTCTTTGCCCGAGGGAGGACTCAGCTGTCTGCTTCCTTGACCTTGGACCCAGCAGCCCACTTGAGTGAAGGACTTCCAGTATATTAAGTGTCCCGTGGAAGTGAGTTGAACTGGTTTTGTTTCTCTAGAGCAGTGGTTCTCAACCTTCCTAATGCTGCGACCCTTTAATGTAGTTCCTCATGTTGTGGTGACCCCCCAACCATAAAATTATTTTCCTTGCTACTTCATAACTGTAACTTTGCTACTGTTATGAATCATCATGTAAATAGCTGATATGCAGGATGTATTTTCATGGTTACAAATTGAACATCATTAAAGCATAGTGATTAATCAGAAAAACATTATGTAATTACATATTGTGAAACATTTATTTCTAATGTCAAATAAATGAAAGTTTGTCTTGAAGCACGGTGTAGCATGGGTAATGGTCTTCACGCCGGGTACTCATAGGTGGGCATATCTGCATGTGGGCAGACCCGCCTGGAGATGGATAGAGGAGTGGTGTCTCGGTTCCTAAGACCATCGGAAACATGTTTTCCCATGGTCTTAGGCGAACCCATGAAAGGGCCGTTCGACCCCCAAGGAGTCAAGACCCACAGATTGGGAACCGCTGCTCTAGAGAGAGAAACTGCCTAACTCAGTGGCCCGGAGTGCACTGTGAGGAAGAGCACACCCAGACACTCACCCACTGGGTGGGGCAGCTATGGGCTCCAACCAAGCACCTTCTGGTTAGCGGATGGTCACTTAACCATTGTGCCATCAGGGTGCCTTTCAGAAGAAATCCCACATTGTAACCGAGGTGGACATCCCTCTGGGCCTCCCTGCAGCCTTCGGCCTGCTCTCCTGGTGAGAGACAGCTGCCACGGGCAGGTCAGCGCCCCTCCTTCCGAGCTAGGAGTTGCCACTCCATGCACCATTGCTTTGACTTTCCCAGATTGAAGAAAAGGCACAACGGCACACGTCCTGCCACCTGACTCTTCACCAACCTTCTTTCCGGGCCCCGTGGTGGAGGGTGTGAGTGAAGGTGTAGACGACTCATGGGAATCAGGCTTAACCGCGGACTAGCTGCACTATGTAAATTAAACATGCTGTCCATCCTGGAGTGACAGGTCTCCCTGCTGGGAAGCCCTTGGGCGACTTCCAGCTTCTCAATCACCCGCAGTCCCGCAGTGCTATGGTGCACATCCTGGGGTGTCAATGCTTGACACCCTCAGCTGCCAACACCCCCCCAAAAAACAACGGAGAGAGGGAAAGTCCACCAGGGGAACTTAGGAAGAAAGGCCTGGAAATCTAGTTCCCCAAAAAAATCAGCCCTGAGGTGCCCAATTCCACGCTGGTGCAGCAGGCAGGTGGGTAGCAGCTACCACTGTTAGCATGTGGCCCTGGGCCCTGCACCAGATGCCTGGCACAGAGATCCACGGTGACCGTCCTGGCTATGGGCCACACACAGTCGTCACTTCCTCTAGAGCACAGTTGTACCAATTTATACCCATCTCAACCTCGGGCCCTCTATGGAGAGGAACCCATTCCTTCCGGCTGCGCCAGCAATGTCTCTGTCTCTCTCTGTCTCTCTGTCTCTCTGTCTCCCTCTCCCTCCCTCCCTCCCTCCCTCCCTCCCTCTCAGTGCCAGTTCCTACCTCACATTAAGGTAGAAGGATTTTCTCTCTCCTCTCTTCCTAATCATCTGACCTAGCCGGAGCAGGAGCACACAGCTGTCCGGAGCTCCCCACCCCACAGTGCTGCCTGGATGTGCCTGGAGGATGGGCCACCCTGCACAGCCTGCCAGCTGGAGGCCAGCATGTACAGAGGTGCCACACGGAGACAGGCTGTTTTCCCCATGGCACTGGGGGGAGTCAGTCCTCTGCCTACACCCACCTTCAAACTAGTCCCCTCAAGCCCCCAACCCCCACCGCTAGCCCAGCATGAAGACAGGACAATCTCCCAGGGGTCTGGGAAACAGTGTCTGGTCCAGATTCCAGCGGCAACATGTACCCCGGTCCTGCGCTGCAGACAGACCTCCAGGGAGGCCCAGACGGGCGGGAGGAATGGTGCCTCCAGCTGGGTCGGTCCATCTTTGTGGATCAAGTTCACAGCTCCTCCCCAGCCCTGCACGTCCTGTCCTCACTCCTCGTCTGGCCACGCATTTTCCAGCTGAACTTGCCTCCATGCAGACCGCCCTGCTCCATGTGTCCTGGGCCTAGCTCACGCAGCTCGGCAGGCCGTGTCTGTCCTTCCACCCCACACACAGGATTGGATGCTGTTCGCCAGGCTGGGAGGCACCGACAGCTATAACCCAGAACACCCCTGCAGAAAGCTCACAGTCTACAAATCATTGTGGTGGTGTGGGGCGCAACGCAGGAATGGGAAGAAGCGCACCTCTTCCACAGGGAGGGTCTAGAAGTCGCCCGAGCAGCCTCGAGTGGGGTGGGAGTGGGGGCAGGGATAACAAAAGTCAGTGCCATCCAGGTGGCTGTGACCCTATCTGTAGAACATGGTAGCGCTGCTGCCTTTGTGGGTTTCTGAGTCTGTAGCTTTATGGAGTGGCTGGTGGTTTCAAACTGCCTACCTTGTAGATAGCAGCCCAATGTATAATCCCTATGCCACCAGAGCTGCGGACGGAGGGGTGGTAGGGGGGAGGTCAACAGTATAGGTCCTCACCCATAACCATGAGAGTGGGGACAGCAGTCAGGACTTGAGGGAAAGCCCCTGCCTGTATTGGGGACCCTGACTCTAAGCCAATGCCTCTGGCAGAACAGCCCGAGCAGTCGCGTGGCCTCGCTTCTGGTGGGTGAAGTGAAGGGTGGCAGGGCACTCGGAAGAGCCCTTTCTGCTCCAGCCCCTGACCCCACTCTGAGCCCACGCTGGCCACAGTGTCCCAGATCTGGGCTGTGCTGCTGACATATGTGCTAAAAACCACCAGGTGGTTTCAACTGGCAGTTGTTCGAAACCAGTGTTTCCCAAAGTGGGTGACGCCACCCCTGGGGGTGCGGTGCTGGCACAATCCAGAGGAGCTGCAGAAGCAGATACCCACACTTTATCCTGGATTCTGGCCTCCAGGACACCAAGTTTTCACTGCCTTTGGGGGGAGAGGAGGGTGCTGAGTAATTTTTTTTTCCTGAAAAAAGGGGCATTAGGCCAAATAAGTTTAGGAACAGTGGTTCCGGTGGGGTAGCTGCTGGTACTGGAGGGCCCAGATGTCCTGTCCTCTGGGCATCCCAGTACCTCCTCCTCATGACCCCAAGGGCCAGGTACCCCATTTTAAAGAAAGACAAACAAGGTCAGACACCAGAGCTTGCCCAATCGGGCGGTGGGGCTCAATATGCAGTCCAAGGCCAGGTCCCCCGAGGCCTGTTCTTGTCTCCAAAGGACACGCCCTTTGGCAGCGCTCTCCGAGTCTGCAGTCAGAAGGCAGGCAAAGGGGCCCTCACCAGGGCTCCGAAACCCTGCCTCTCTACCTGCTCTCAGGCAGCCAGATGCCACCTGGAGCAGTGGTGGGCCTCACACGCTCCTTGTGCCCACCAGGAGAAGCAGGTCACTGCGGGGGAGAAGGTAGCCGAGGCCTGCCCCCTCCATCCACTAAGCAAGGGGAGCCCCTGGCCCAAAGCAGCAGGAGCTGGGGGTGGCGAGGGCCTAGGAAAGTCGGGCAGGCACCACTGGGCCCCTGCCCAGGAGTCAGCTGCCCAGAGGCCTCCTCCGACAAAGAGGCCGAAGGACAAAGCGCCATTGTGCGCGTCCTGCCTGGAGACGCAAGCAGAGACCAGGAGACTGGGGGCCACGGGCATCATTAGCATGAGATTTCTTTAGTTGGCTGACTTTCATTGTATCTAACGGACCCTTTGGGGGGCCAGACGCTGGTCTAAGTTTGCCTACACACGAACACACTTATAGTCTGAGGCCACGCCTCCCCTCCCCCACCTGTGGGCGGGTCATCCTCGGAGGGCTGGGTGGCTGGGATTCTGGAAGCCGTGCCATGGGGACCAGCAGTGCTCCTAGCCTAAGGCCGACGAGGGAAATGAGACCTGGTGAGAATTAGCCGGCGAGCACCTTGTGAATCGCAGCACTGTTGGCCAGCCTGGACTCTGGAAGTCAACCGTGCACCACAGCACACAGGCCACCATGAGACTGGCATGGGGGAGGTTCCCCCGCTGAGGCTTCAGCTTTCCGGAGTTCATGTCTCGGGGGGCGTTAAGATGCGCCCCCCCACACGGGTATGTTGGCCAGCTAAGGCTGATGGCTGTGCCCGGCCTGTAACAAGATACAGGCACCCCTCGGAACTGAGTACACATCCCAGGGTGTAGCTTAAAGCCTTTCCCTGCCATTTAGGGAAGGCAGGCAGGCAGGCAATCTTCTATAGGAATGGAAATGTCCCCGCGGAGAGGTGGGACGCAGGGTGGGAGTCACACTTCACTTGCCATTGAAACTTGGTCAAGTCTCTTCACCTCTCAGACCCTCGTCACCTGGTGGGAATGGGAAAACAGGAGCGGGGCAGCCTACCTCAGGACACCCGCTAGGAGGTCAAATGATCAGTTGTGAAGTCCTCCACACAGAGCCTGACAGCCCTGTCCCCCGAGATGTACCACCACCATTTGGGGTGACCGTTCCCCTGCCCCCCATGCTGCCTAGCAGCCCTTAGACCAGTGGTTCTCAATCTTCCTAATGCCACGCCCCTCATGTGGTGGTGACCCCCCAACCACACAATTATTTTCGTTGTTACTTCATCACTGTCATTTTGCTACTGTGATGAATCGGGTGACCCCTGTGAAAGGGCAGTTTGACCCCCAAAGGAGTCGCGACCCACAGGTTGAGAACCGCTGCCTTATGACCTGTGAGGTGCAGTGCCATTAACCCCATTTCTGGATGGGAAAACTGAGGCTCAGCTGGATTACGAGCTTCCCCCTCCGAACTCCCAGTTTGTAAGAGGTGGCATCAAGGCTTGGGGTCTAAGGTAGGGCCTTGGCTCTGGGTCTCTCTCAGATCTCTGGCCCCACCAGGATGACGGCATGAGCAGCCATAAAGCTCCGTGGATCTCCCAGCTTTGTCCGGTTTGGTTTGAAGCCTAGCAAGCCCTCCCCCCCACACACACACACGCCTGCTCTAGACACTGGGAGCACTGGCCCTGCAGGACAGGAAGGTCAGCTCTGGTCGGGTCAACTGTCTAGGGCAGGGCCGTGTGAAGACTGGCAGTCTCACATGGTGACAGCTGCAGTCATGACTTCACAGTGGCACAGACCAGTCAGAACATCTAGTTACCTGCTTGTGGCCTCAGAACTGCCGTGCCACAGAAGTGAGACAGGCACGCATACACCAGAGACTCACTGGAGGGGTGGGGTTCAGTGAGCCCAGTCCTCCTCGCCATGCAATGGGCAGGAGAAGGTGTGCTGCTGAACTCCACAACCTGAAGGGCCATTTCCTGTTCTCAAGCCTGTGGAAACCTTAAGGGAGGGGCTGAGTCTACCCCCACAGGCTGAAGCCACAGAGCAGGCCTGAACATGTCTCTGGAGAGGGGGAAACTGAGGCCCAGAGAAGAGCTGCAGGCTGCCGGACTCCCACCTCTGAGGGGTGTAGGGCAATTTAGGGTTCAGGGTTGGGGGCTCTCCACGTCTCATACTGCTCATTCGGATTGAACAAAAAACTCATTGCCAAATCCCCCCGATGCCTCTCCTTGGAGAAATCGTGTTCAGGTTTCGGTTTCTGACCACCTCAGCCATCATTTGGGGGTGGGTGGGAGCTTCTGGTCAGGAATGGCTCCACTCAGATACTCCCCCAACCCTACCACCTCTACCTACCACCTCTCTCTCTCTCTCTCTCTCTCTCTCTCTCTCTCTCTCTCTCTTTCTCTCTCTCTTTCTCTCCCCCCCCCCCCCTTCTCTCCCTTCAAAAGTCCAAAGTTGAGTTCTGTAGTCCAGGAAGGTCCAAAGTCCAGGGTGTGGTCAAAGTGCCAGGGCTTTGGGGCTGAGTGACCCAGGAAAATGGCAGCGTTGCCAGCTCTGCACACACCATGCAACCCCTGGGCGCAATGCCCTCGCCTGAGTAAGTCAGAATCAACTCAAGGCAACCGGTAACAAGCCACACAAGGATAGCAGTCCGGGCACCCTCACGTAATCCTGGCCAGCGCAGGCCCGGAGGACCGCCAGCTCCGGACCACTCTGCCCAGTCTCTGCCGCTACAGCAGCAGGGCTGAGGGGTATGGAGCCTTCCCGGCTGGATGGAGGCCACGCCTTTTCTGCATGGACCCCGAGGGCGGAGTTGTTGGGACACACAGGTATTTCCCTTGAGTATCACAGCCTTACCTGCTCTGTCAGAGCTCTTGTGCAAGCTCCCACTTTCCCACGGAGCTTGTGGGCACAGAAGGTCAATCATTAACATAGCTGTCGACCTGCCTTGACAGAGCAATAGAGCCAGTCCCTGCAGGGCAGACTGTGTTGCCTGGCTGCAGCTGCACACCTGTATTCCCAGCATAGTGCCCAGTAAAATAGGCACAGAAAGATAAGTGGTGGGTAGATGGATGGGTGGGTAGGTGGGTGGGTGAGAGAGAGAGTAAATGGATAGGTGGATGGGTGGATGCACGCATGGTAGGCTGATGGGTAAGTATGCATGGTGGGTAGGTGGGTAGATGAAAGGGAGGTTGAGTGGGTTGATGGCGGGTAGGGTAGATTGAGGGTGGTAAATGAACTGCAAACTTGAGAAGCAATAGAAACCGTTCCCAAAAATATTCCAGGGGGATAGCTGTGCTTCCCAGAGAATCGGCAGAAAGGAAAGGTGGGTTACTTTCACAACCCGTGCCTCCTGCCTTTTATTTACCTTTCTATTTAAAACTATTGAAGTTAACGCCACATTTCACAAGTACAATGTCCCTGCCCGGGATTACATGGCTTGAGAAAGGAAGACGCGTAGTTATTGTTTCGCCCTCATCCCAGTTCATACCCAGGAGCCTTTGCACACCAGGCTCTCTCCTCCTAAAACGCCCACCTCCCACCCCCACCCCACAATGTCCTTGCTGCCTTTCCCTGTCGCTTAGGAAGAACGGCCTCCCTCTGGATGATGCCCCCTTGGGGTCAGGGGAGATTTCCATCAGAGCCTCCCTAACAACTCATTGCAGTAATTGAATTTTCAGGTCTCCACTCACCAAGGCAGGAAGTTCTCTGGGGCCACTGAGCGTGACTTATTTACCTCTGTATCAAGCACATCTAGTCCACCGTCCTGGGTAGCACGTCCTTACCAATGCCATGCCACGCTCATATAGAACGCTGGGATAGTTTGGCTACTCTTGCTTACAGTGGTCCCTTTACCCAGTTATGTTCCTGCCTGTATCTGAACTCACGTTAGGTGCCCATATCTTTTACTCACAATCCTAGCTTGTCACAGCCACAGACACAGACTCGATGGGACCAAGGAAGTCACTGGGCCCTTTCCCTGGAGAAAAGCAGGTTTCAGAGCACAGAAGCAGTCTGCGGAGGGGTCCCCACGAGCACCTGGGGCCACAGCCCATCTGCTGCTCTCAGGGCCCTCTTTCAAGGCCAAGTTAAACAAATATCATAGTGTACATTTGATTTTCCCCCCCAAAGTTTGATTTTGGATTTTCTTTTATGTTTTTCAAATCTCCCCAATGAGCATACAGCTGTTTAATAATCAGATATGAAAATCATCAGAAGGGAGGGAGGGTGGGAGAGAGGAAGAAGTCCCACCACACACAATCACAGAAGCAGAGAAGGGGCCAGATAGACTGAGATTTCTGTTCTGAGCTTACCAGTGTTGTCTCAGCCATCGATTTCGCCCCATTAATAAGTGACTAGGGCTCAGTTTGGCTTCATTCCAAGTACCGTATATACTCATGTATAAGTCAAGTTTTTCTGCACATTTTTTATGCGGTTGTGGTAAAATTAGGTGCCTGGGCTGACATTCGGGTCGGCTTATACTCAAGTATATACGGCACCTTCCCAGGCCAGCAGAACACATTGAACACACCCCTGTTTATCATGATAGCGATGGTACTGTTAGTGATCACAGCTCTTACTGGGCATTTGCAATGTGCTAGGCACTACTCCATTTACTAGCTCATTTCGATTTCTCACAACGATGCCAGGGCAGCGATCACCATGCCTCTTTTATAGATGAGGAAATGGGGGCAAAGAGATCCGGTAACCAGCTCAGCTAGCTGCTTTGCAGCGATTTTCTTCTTTGGGCACTGACCAGAGATAAAAATCAGATTGTACAGGTGTTAGGTTAAAAGGGGGTCACTACGAGTCTGTGTCGTACTGACAGCAGTGGGGGTGGGCTTTTGGGGGTGCTTATAAAATTTGGTGCTGGGGAAGAATACCGAAAGAACCATGGACTGCGAGAAGAACAAACAAATCTCAGAAGTCCAGGCAGCGTTCCTTCGAAGTAAGGATGGTGAGACTTGGTCTCAGGCACTTTGGACATGTCTGCAGGAAAGACCAGGAGAAGGACGTCGGCACGATAAAGTGGCCTAGCAGCGAAAACGAGGCCGAGGCCGCTGGAGGAGGTGGATGGACGCAGTGGCTGCAGCAGGGGCTGTAACAGAGTGCCAACTGTGAGGGCGGCACTGGAGGGGCAGGGTCACAGGACGGCTAGGCGTTGGAAGGGATGGAGGGCGCCTAAAACCAACAAAAGAACACTGGGGTTCACACATCTGTCGCGTGCGCTTAGTAGGTGCTCCCACTCACAGAGCAGACGGCGGGAAAGCCAAAGCGAGGACCACCGTGGTGTCTGTGGAAAGAAGGTGGGCTCCGCAAGATCATGAGGGCAACGACGATGGGGAGGGGGGGACACAACAAAATAGACCTGGGACTCCTTTTAAGGCCCAACAGGGTCGTTTTAAGGCCATGATGAGGAGCCCTGGTGGCGTCGTGATTCTGCATCAGGCTGCTAACGACAAGGCCAGCAGTTTGAAACCCCGAGAAGAAGGAGGAGGGCTTTCTGCCCCCATGAAGAGTCCCTGTCTCAGAAACCCACAGCGCAACATGGCAGTGGGTTTGGTGTTTTGGAATCAGGAGCTCCAGGGCCTTAATGGTACGTGCTTGGCAATTAACCCAAAGGTCGGTAGTTTGAACCCGGCAGCTGCTCCCCTGGACAAGGACGAAGCCGTCTGAGATAGTTTATTGTGCCAGCCTGGCCGATAAACACAAGTGGGATTAATTGAAGGGCGGAGAGATAAGTGGCTCGGTGAGCCTCGTCTTTCTTGTCTCTCGTTCCTTAATCATCGGACCAGCGTGCGGCTGCCTTGCTCGTTCTGTGCCTCAGTTTAAAGGGGTACACTACCTGTGGGACGCCTAGCCTGTGGACTGTGTCGCTGTAAGTTGAGGTCCCTTTAAGCCCACACGATTGGAATGTTCATCTCTGGAGCTGGGGCCTGACAGTTGGTGACAGTTGGGGACCTGCCTTGCTGTTTGCTGCCTGGGTATATATAGCCCAGCTCTCTCTACAGAGGAGGAACTGGCGGCTCTCAAGACTTAAAGGGCTGCTAGTGTCTCACAACTCTCTCAGGGGAGAGAGTTGCACTGAGCCATTTGTACTGCTTTATCATTTAACTGTTCATTTCTTGTATCATCTATCTATCTATCTGTATATAATTTAGCAGTTCATTTCTTGTGTTACATTCTATCTTTATATATACATATAATTACTAGCAATCTGGTTTTGCCTCTCTAGAGAACCCTGTCTAACACATCGTCCATCGAGAGGACAGCAGGGAAGAACCCCGCAGAGCAGTTCCACGCTGTCCTCCAGGCTCACCATGAGTCAGAAGCGACTCCATGACACTGGCTTTGGGTTGGCATGGAAGGGACAAAGCAGCCCTTCAAGCCACCTCAGTGACGAGCCAAGACTCCCATCCAGCACGGGGACAAGGAAGGGAGACCCCATAGAGCACTAAGAAGGAAACGTGCGTGTCGTCTGAGGAAAGGTTTCCTTGAGAACTATTGGAAGTGCGTAGGTGTTATGGAGGGACCGTGCTTTGGTTCCTGAGGAGATGCACCTAATGCGACACAGCTTGCTCCCTGATGGAGACGCCCACGCTGCCGCTCTTCTACGCGCGGCTCCCTCCGTCCGTAACGCGGGGGCTCGGATGCTCCACAGCAGAAGCACAGCATGCGCAGCTCAAGAAGCACCAATGCTCCAGGCGTCCCAGAAGCCAGCGTTGCCACACAGCCCCGTTCTAGCTCGTTGCTCCATACTTTCGGAACGTTCATGTTCGTCAGTTAGATGGGGGGCTTCTGCTGGCAAAAACACACAGCTTCTCCCTTCTCTTTCTTCCTGCCTGGCCTGCAGAGGCGAACGGTGGAGGGGCAGCAGGCATCCTGTGAGCAGAGGGAAAGGCTGCCTGCTGAGGGGGCACAGCTGAAGCACCAAGGAGGTACCTGGCACCCTCGGGCGCCCTGGCTGGGGCTTCTTGTTCCATGAGGCAAAAGAGGCCGGGGGGGTGGGGGGGTAACGCGGTGCCATTTGGACTTTCCGACAGCATGGAGCTGGACAAACCTTAACAGACACACGGTATCAGATTATAATTCCAAGAGAACAAAAATGACTTCTAATATTTTGCCAGGCTCCTGCCAATCCCTGCTGAGTATTTTGGTGTCTGGGGGGGGGGGGGGTAAGTAAAGCGCTGCTACTTATAGGGAGCAAGGCCCGGCGGCAGCGAGTGGCACACGGCCACTCATTGGGCATTGTGTCTCTGCGAAGCTGACTTGCTTTTGCAACTTGGAATTTTGTTCGGAAACAAAAAGCGCTTTATGGCAAGGGCGTCGGAGCCACAATGGGACCTTTCTGCTTTGCTTGTGAAAACACACTACGGGCTTCGTTGCTCCGCAAGCAACGCCGGGCTACTCAGCCTCGGCCTCCCAGATCAGCCCAGCGCAACAGGCTGCAGCGCACCACGGCCACTCGGAAGAACCCAAGGCAGGCGGAGGCCCACGCTTACGGCCCAGAGGGCTGGGTGCACAGACCCACTCCAGAGAACTGTGATGAACAGGCTGGGACCCCCAATGCCACCTGTACACTTACTTTTATTGGGGCTCATACAATTCTCATGACAATCCATACATACATCCATTGTGTCAAGCATATTTGTACATTTGTTGCCCTCATCATTCTCAAAACATTTGCTCTCCACTTAAGCCCTTGGCATCAGCTCCTCATTTTTCTCCCTCCTTCTCTGCTCCCCGCTCCCTCATGAGCCCTTGATAATTTATAAATTATTCTTTTGTCATAATTTGCCCTGTCCAATGTCTCCCTTCACCCACTTTTCTGTTGTCCATCCCCCAGGGAGGAGGTTATATGTAGATCCTTGTAATCGGTTCCCCCTATCAACCCACCCTCCCTCCACCCTCCCGGTATCGCCACTCTCAGCACTGGTCCTGAAGGGATCTCCCGTCCTAGATCCCCTGTGCTTCCAGTTCCAATCTGTACCCAGTCCTGTACACGAGCGTCTCCCAGCCATCTCCTATCTACTGTGCGCCACTCACACAATCCCACCCACTCAGCACCCAAGCTTTGTACTCGAGTTCCCCACCACACCCAGCGGGGTGAGGTGTCCCAGCAGGAGCTCAGAGACAACCCACGGGGCGCAGAGGCTAGACAGCGAGCAGAGCTTCTTCTGAACTCTAACCTCCCCATTGCAGAGACAGGATGTAGTGAGTCCCCCACCAGCTATACGCAACAGGAAACACGTGTGCATGTGTGCACATGTGTATGTACATACGGACCACACACACACAGCAGAGACAGACAAGAATGTCCATGACAGCATTTAGGGTAATACCTAAACCGGAGAGAAACCAAATGACCAGCCACAGAATGGATACACAACTGTGCTCCACAATCAACGACGGACGGCTACCTGCCACAAAGATGCACGACTTTCACGCACACAGTGGGGGCGGGGGGGGGGGGGGGGCGCTGCAGACACTAAGGAGCACCTGCGGGAATGCTCACCACACAGGCACGACCAAATGCCAGCAGCCAGGGAGGCGTGCTGGCGCTGAAATCGTGTTAAGCAAGGCCAGGCAGGCCTCTGAGGCAGGCCCACGTCACCTTTGCAGGGGAGGATGAGGACTGGAATTGGCGGGAGAGGGGGGACTTCTGGGCTGCTGCCAGGGAGCCGTTCTTGTGCGAGTTTTCTGGGCTTTGCCCTGGTGCTCTGCGTGCTTCTCTGAACGTGTGCTACATTTCCCAACGTAAACCGTCCCGCTCCAGGTGAAGGGGGAACACTTTCTATGCAGTGCTCCTCTCCAGCAGCGGATCTCAACCTGTGGGTCGAGAGCCCTTTGGGGGTCGAACGAGCCTTTCACAGGGGTCGCCCGATTCATCACAGTAGTAAAATGGCAGTGATGAAGTAGCAACGAGAGTAATGTTATGGTTGGGGGGTCACCACTGTATGAAAGGGTCGCGGCATGAGGAAGGTTGCGAACCACTGCTCTAGAGCCTGGTCTCCCCCCCCCCCCCAGGTACCCAATACAAACTTAGCTGAGCCTGGACAATTACCCCACCAGGGTAGTGATGGTGGCCACCCGTCAGGGGCCCAGAACATCCTCTTCAGTGCACAGCAGGAGTATGTGGGGGGGGGGGCGGGGGGGTAGGCCCACTCCCAGCCCTGACAGCAGGTTCCAGCAGAGAAGAGGGCTATCCAGTCCACAAGGCCACTTGTGAGAGAGACATCGTCACGTCAGGATAGGCTGCCCCAGGAAGTGGCTTCTCCCCGGTGGGCTTACACCACTGCAAAGGTCGGCTTGGTAAACTGGCTCCTACCTAACACTTCGGCCTCGGGCAGATACCTGGACCTTTGAGGCTAACCACAGTCAGGGTCTAGCAAACGGGGGTGGGGTGGTGGGGGCGGGTCTCGTGACTGACCTGCCTTCTCTCCTGGTGGATCCTGCTGGGCAGTGCCAGGGTCTGTCACAGGGCACGGCCTTACCGAAGCGCCCACAGATGACTGACAACCTGAAGTCACACACTCCCTCGCTCCAGAGTCGCAGCTAAGTCCTGCCTGTCCCAGGGGCTGTCCAGAAAACTCACTCCTTCTCAACCAAGAGGGTAAGCTGGAGAGAAGCTGCTGTGGAGGCAGAATGCAGGGAAGGGCCATTTCCCTCCTCTCCACACCCAGGCAGCCCCTTCCAGAGGGGACCGCATCGGTCCGCCCATGCTCTACCACAAATCACAAGCGCTGCATCACTTCACACTCTCGTTCTCCAGGGCCGCGTTCAAAGGAGCCACATCAGGTTGCTAACTGCAAGCACGACAATTGGAAACTACCAGTCGCTCCTCAGGAGAAAGATGGGGCTTTCTACTCCATGAATAGAGTCAGAGTCCCTGAAACCCACAGGCTGTTCTACCCTGTCCTATTGGGTGGGTAGCTAACCAGAAGGCTGCCATCCCCTTTACGGGCAAGAAAGCCTCATCTTTCTCCCTTGGAGATGCTGGTTGTTTCGAACTGCTGACTTTGCAGCTTTGCAGCCCAATACATAATCACTACGCCACCAGGGCTCCTTTGGACCCACTACATCCTCTAACTCTGCCCCAGGGTTTCCAGTGAGTGCACATGCCAGCTGGGACTAGTCACACTTCAAGGGTCCATGACCACAAGAGGATGGTGAACGGCTACTGAGCTACAGAGAGCAGAATAGATGCTTCCCTCGAGGCAGAAAACTCAAGTGAACAAATAACGACGTTGAGACCTGACGGACCTTTTTCATGAACTTCAGTGAATTTCTGGCCTGAGGGGAGAGAGAGACAGGGTCCTCTGACTTACTTACCAAGGGGCTGCCGGCTTTCACAGCTGGGGGTGGGCAGGAAATACCTGTTGGCCTGGCTGTGAAAAAGCTTCCCCTCCTCCTTCTCAGGCTTGGGCAGGGCTGGGGGGTTTCCAAGACACCTTCAGGGCCCATTGCACTGGCCCCGAGGGAGAGGAGTCGGGTACCCAGAAGCCCCAAAAAGCCCAGCCTGGTTGTGGGAGAGGGGCGGGTGGAGGATGGGGGCATGTAAGTCAATCCTCAGCAATGCTCCGGGCAGCTTCTTAGCTAGACCCAGCCCTGAAACACCAAGTTAGTCCCGCTTCCAGAGAAGGGGGGGCTTGGACGCCAGCGCTGCATTCTAAGGGCATCTAGCCCTGCAGACACCGCAGCCTACCGAGCTGGGCCTTCCCAGTGCCCACCCAAAGGCTGCTGCCTCCAGTCAAGAGCCCTGGCAGTGGAAATGAAGAAAGGTCCAATGGAGAAGGCCAGGCTTCCGCTCTGAACTACGTGTCACTTTTAACGACGGCAACACATTCATGAGCTCCACTAGCATTATCCTCTTGCTAGGAAGAGAGCCAGTCTCCACAGAGTTACTCCACAAATGAATTTGCCCACCATGTCCCAGTCAGCAAGAGGCCAGGGCCACATTGAAGCCAAAGCACACAAAGCACCATTACCGCGCTGTCGTCTGGTTTTAAGATTGGGGCGGTACATCTTCAAGAAAGGCCTTGGCTCTTTAATTACGCTATCCCTTACCCCGGGGGGTGTCTGCCCGCTCCCCAGGATGGGGCAGCATGGCGAGCAGAGAGCAGTTTGATATAGGGCAGGGACTGTAAGCACTTTTATATTTTTTACAGTCTGTTTATGCAGTGTTTCATTTTTTAATGCAGATGATACAATCTTGCCTGGTGCAAGCTAAGAAGACTTGGAGCACTTCCTGCTGAAGATCAAAGGCTTCCCCGTAAACTACACCTGACCACAAGGAACACCAAACCCTTCCTCGACAGACCAGTAACTCGCACCGCAGTGAACATCGAAAAGATGGAAACTATCGAGGATTTCGTCTTACTTGGATCCCCAATCAACACACATGGAAGCAGGTAAGCCAGAAGTCGTCACAAGCAGCAGCCATGAACTGACAGGTGAATCTCTTAACCTGGAAGTATGGGGACCTACAGCCACCTCTCCCAGCCTCCGGCAGAACAGGGGACAGAGCTTCCTGTGGAAGCAGGTGAAGTCGTCACCTTGACTGTGACTTGACAGCAGGAGGAGTAGACCCCTCCCTGCCCCAAATGACTCTCTCACTGTTGATGTTCAGTCCAGGGGGATGGGTTCAGAGCCTGGGGTCCCCCATGAGAATGGTGACAAGCGTGAGGGCCTGTCCTTCTAGAATCCCCCAGGCCTCATGACGGTGCTACCTAGGAAAGCCCTCCCACGCTCGCTGAGCAGTCCAGCCAGCTAGAGGAGGATCCATCCTGCAGCGTGTACTTGTGAGATGAAATGTCTTGCCTATACATGTTTGTGGTTTAACTCTGTATTTAAAGGAAAGGAGATACGCTTGAAAATGATTTGTCATCATAAACCCAAAACAAATAGAAAATTAAAATATTTACTCCCAGGGGGGAAATAGAAGTCAAGTCACACATTGCACAGAGCAAATCTATGGCAGTGTTTCTTTTTAATGTGTAAAAATAAAAAGAAAGGTGTCGTTGAGGATTAAGGTGCACTTGACCCATGGTATTTTCAATAGCCTCGTCTGCATGCAAAAGTTGGACCATCAATAAGAAAGACTGAAGAATCGATGCTTTTGGATTATGGTGTTGGCAAAGAATTCTGCACATACTTTGCGATGAATGAACAGACCTTTCTTGGAAGAAGTATAGCCAGAGGATGGGGAGACTTCTCACATACTTTGTAATCCGCAGGACCTGTCCTGGAGCCAGATATCGTGCTGGGTAAGTAGAGGGTCAGTGAGAAATTGTCAGACCCTCATCGAGATGCACTGACTCAGTGGCTACAATAAGGAGCTGAAGTAAGACAACAATTGTGAGGCTGGCACGGGACTGGGCAGTGTGTCCCCCCACTGCACATGAGGTCGCTATGAGTTGGAACAGACTTGAAAGCACCTGACAGCATCTCTGGGAGCCCTGGTAGTGCTATCAGGGAAGCACTGGATTGGCAACCACAAGGGCAGTGATTCAAGCCCACCAACTTCTCTGTGAATGAAAGACGAGGCTGTCCGCTTCTTTAAAGAGTTCAGCTTTAGGAAAAACAAACAAAAAACCTATATAGGGTCACCAGGAGTCAGAGAGACAAATACCAAGAAAGCCAATCAGGTAAACAAAGGAAAGCCAATCATGTACAACGCTATCCTGGTTCTCCTTAAGATCTGGACTTTTACAACCCCACCCTCCCACCACCAGTGCCCCCCCTTCCCCCAGAGAGGAGGTCAGGGGAGGCAGACCCTCTCCTTTGTTCCTGGACACAGGGAGTCAAGTGTGACCACTCGCCCCCCCCCCCACTCCCCCATAAAGCGGAGCTCTTTGAGGACAGAGACAGTGCTTGATTCAGCTCGGCATGCCTCCCCTGGCCTGGCCAGGGCCCACCCACCCGCAGTGACCCTCTGGAATGTGTGAAGATAAGATAGGACACAAACCGTCCACTAGTACTTTCAGTAAGACTGCAAAAAGGATGCCTTGTGTTTATCAAAGAACGAGGGTGGGGCCATATTCCAGTAAGTGGCACAAATCGGAGAGACAAGATCAAACGTCTTAATAGCTAATGTGCTGGGACTCTTGTTGCAGACATTCTGCATCTACTGACTCATTTAAACCCCACAGGTACTCTTATCATGCCTGTGTCACTGATACAGCAACGGAGGGGTCATTTGTTTAAGATCCGAGCGCTCAGAAGCGGCAAAGCTGGAGATTCACAACCCAGGAAGTCTGGCTCCAGAGTAGGTCCAGGAAGCCCAACGCCTCTCTCATAACAATCACAATCAAGTTTTG
The DNA here is from genome assembly GCF_050624435.1 of Tenrec ecaudatus. Taxonomy (NCBI): domain Eukaryota; kingdom Metazoa; phylum Chordata; class Mammalia; order Afrosoricida; family Tenrecidae; genus Tenrec; species Tenrec ecaudatus. Next base: position 114,257,936 of record NC_134539.1, read on the forward strand.
TTGCTGGGATTTGAAAGTATCACCTAGCTGGCACCTTCTTGGATTAAGACCAATCCCTCCTGGCTCACCTCCTGGCTCGCCTAGGGCGGGGGCGAGGGTGGGGCAGGCTCACCAGAAGTTCACCCATGCACACACAGGCTGGCAGGCTCTGTGGGAAACACAGTCCGCTGAGTGACTAGGGACAGTATCAAGCTGCTGGCCCAAGGCTGGGAGCACCAAGGCAGGAGGACAGATCCGGAAGACCCAAATGGGCAATCCCATCAGCAAAGTCTTTTCAGCACAGCCCTGATCCACACACATCAGGCAGGAACCAGGAAGGACTGCTAGCCTTGGTGGGGTAGTGGTCATGAATTGGTCTGTAATCCGCAAGGTCAGCAGTTCAAAATTACCAGCCACTCATGGGAGAAAGATGGGACTTTCTATGCTCAGAAAGAGTTCCAGTCTGAGAAACTCACACGGGCTATAGGACTGCTGATTCAGCTCGGCATGCCTCCCCCAGTCCTGGCCAGGGCCTGCCGCGTGACCCTCTGGAATGTCTATCAAGATAAGCTAGGGCATGAACCACGTTAGCTAGCACTTTAAGAAAGACTGCCAAAGAGTCCCTTGCTTCTATCAAAGAACTGGGGTGGGGTAATATAGTACTACCACCTTTCGTGCTTAAATACTGCAAGTAAGTCTTAAGTAAGACTGCCAGAATTGACTCCATGGCAGTATATTTTGTTTGGTTGGGTTTTTTTTAACGTGCACTGCCAAAAGAACAAATGTGTCTTTGGAGAAGTAGAGCCAGACTGCTCCTCAGAGGCAAGGATGGCGAGACTTCATCTCATGTACTTTGGACACGTTGTCAGGAGAGGCCAATCCCTGGAGAAGATATCACAAGTTTTTGGTAAAGTGGAGGAAGGCCTTCGACGAGATGGATGGACACAATGACCGCAGCAGTGGGCTGAGACATGAGAACGACCGTGAGGCAGGTGCAGGACGGGGAGGGTTCATGTCTGTTGTGCGCAGGGTCGGCGTGGGTGGTGTCAACCTACTGGCACCTACGGGCACCTAGCAACCACAGAGCAGGACCCCAGGTGACATTTGCAGACTCTAGTGCCTGCTTGCCAGCCATTTTGTGAGGTTCGGTGGGCAGGGCTGTCTCTAAGCCCAGCTTCCCAGAACCGCAGCCTGGATGTGGCTGCTGGATCCCAGGAGGGGGAGTCACACATGGTTGGGGAAGCAGACCTCGGAGGCTCGATGGCCCGACGATTCCTGTAAGCTCCCTGTGGTTTCTTCTGTGGGACAACCTGCCGCCATCTCTAAACTTCCAAGATCGGACACAGTAGCTTCACTATAGCAAATAAACCATAGTTTATGTCACTGTCGTAAAGCAACGATCCGTAACTGCCCGATGCATGAGCTTTGACACATTTTATCCAGCTAGAAACGGAAACATACGCCACCTGCCTAATCTGAATACCAACTCCATATCATTTCCATTCTTTTTAGGGCTCTCAGGATATGAGAAGCTAGGCCGGAATAAACCCGAAATCCTAGTGGTTTAAATGACAGAGGTGGTTTCTCAATCAGTGCTACCACCTGGCCATTTGGGGTTGGCTTAGAGCTGAACCTTCACTTCCTGCTGGACGCAGGCGGCTGAGGCTCCGTCATCTAGGGGAACAGGGAGGAGGAACCTGGAAGACTGCATTCACCGTACTGCCTGGTCACAGCAAGTCACACGGCCACACCCAACGACAAAAAGGTAAGAAGCTGCCGCCCTACTGTGTGCTCCGAAGGAGACCCAGGCATAGGTGGGGACCTGCACCACCAACAGGGTCTGACTGAGCAACAGCTGCCAATACCAAAGTGGGGGGAGGAAGGGATGTGGTTTCTCACATGCTTTTTGGGCAGGGCACCTCAACCTTGTCCCACCGACGTCTTGCGATATGTGAGTCTTCATGGCACTGTAAGATGCTCAGCAGCATCTCTGCCCCTCCCACCCCCAGAACTGCCATTGCCCCCCATCCTCACATGTCTAAACCCACTGCCACCGAGTCAACCCCAGCTCATAGCGAGCCCACAGGACTGAAGAGATATGCTTCTGTAGGGGTTCAAAGATATAAGTCCGTACGGGAGCAGACAGCCTCACCTTTCTCCCTCAGAGTGGCTGGGAGGTTCTGAACCACTGATTTTTGTGGGGAGTAGCCCATCGCTTAACCCACCATGCAACCATCTCCAGACATTTCCAAATGTCGTCTCGGGGTCAAAGCCTGCCCCGCTCGAGAAGCTCTGTTTCCGAACTGTAAGAAGCATCATCTCTGGGCAAGAAGCCAGTGTCTGTCACACACCCGGCATGGTAAGGGTGATTGCCGGATGGCTGTTGCTGAGGTGTCAGCTGCCCCCTGCGCAGGCTCTGACTCCATGGTAACCCGTGTGCAGCAGAATGGAACGGCAGCCAGGCAGGCCTGTACTCACTTCACGGGCATCTGCTCAAGTCCATTGGCGCAGTCTCAGGCCTTCAACCAAGGATGGGTGCATCTTCGAGCACTCGGTCTGCCAACCGGCTGTGGGGAGCCACAGCATTTCCATTGGCTGATTTTGGAAGCAGGTTGCCAGGCCTCTCTTCCTGGTCTTAGTCTGGAAGCACCACTGAAACCTGCCCATCCTGGCTGAACCCGATGGTATTTGAAATACTGGTGGCATACTCCTAGCATCATAGCCGCAGCCAGCCATCAGAGGTCAACAAAGTAACAGGAGGGGGCGGTCATCACGGTGGCCTAGAGCCACCAGGGCGCAACGCTGCTGTCACTATCAGTGTGGCCGCTGGCTACTTTGCCCATGGGAAGAGGCAGGGTAGTCATTTGCCTGACCCAAGCTCACCACTCAGCCCGAGGTCACCCTGCAGCTCAGGGAGTGGGCGTCCGAGCCTGGAGAGTCGCTCCGGGAGTCTTGTCTCTTGTACTCCAGCCCCCAGTGTCTCAGGCCAGCCACCATCTGTATCAGGATTACGCTGACCCTCCAGGGTGGGCCCGGGTGGGCCCGTCCAGAAAGCTGATCATCCCGTGTCTGCCAGAGCCGAGCTCCTAATAGGAGGCGTGGTCATCTGGCAGCTGACAATGATGCACTGGTGAGGCTGCACGTGACTCCCAGGCTGGACCTGCCACTCCAGCAGCCACCCGCCTGCCCCAGCAGCGTTCCCACCAGGGCTCGAGGAGGGAAAGAGAGAGGGTGCTGGAAACTGGACAGGCTTAAATCACGACCGTTTTCAAGATGCGTCCTTGCGATCGCAGGCTCTTGGGTCACCAGAGGGACCTGTGGAGACGGTTCCTCCGTCCTACTCGCTGCAGAAAGACCGTCAGTCCTACCCTGACACAGTCACCTTGTCTCTGCAGGACCACGTCCAAGGTCAGGCCCCTGTCATTTGCAGGCTGTGTGTGTGTTGGGGGCGGGGGGTGGCTTTAGCGTGCTCCTCCAGACACGGTGGCAGGAAGGCAGCCCTCCTGCCCAGTGCGCAGGCCCAGGCCACCCAGGGGGAGCATGAAAGTGCAAGGAGGGCTGCGGTGGCACCACGGGTCCTCGGTTTCCCCGTGGGAAAGGGGACGACGCTGTTGCTGGGTCCGCCCAGCCCGTTCCATCAATTCACAGCGGCGACAGCGCAACAGAACACAACACCGCCTGGTGGTCCGGAACCATCCTCACCATTGTTCTTATGCTTGAGCCAATGGTTGCAGCCACGGCACCCATCCATGTCCTCGAGGGCCTTCCCCTGTGTCACTGCACCTCCACCTGACCAGGTAGGACGTCCTTCTCCAGCGACTGGTCTCTCCTGATCCGCAAATCTCCCAGGGGCTCCCGAGGATGTATGCAGCCCAGCTAGGCCTGGCTGGCACACAGGACGAAATAACAGCCACTCCCCGGGTTGGCTGTGTTCTCTTCACTCTCGGCTTCTCTGCAGGTGCCCCCACCTGGGAAGGCAGCCATCGCTCTCCTCCTGCAGGCTAGCACCCACTTCCTGCTTCCCTACTGCAGCACCCCAATCACCCAGGGCATGTCGGCATCACTTCCACAGAATAGCCCCACCCCCCGTTTCCCCTACATTTCCAACCTCCTGTAATACCATTCCCAGAACTTCAAAATATTTTGAAACCGTGGGTTCTACTGTAACCAGATCTGTTCAAAAGCCAAGTATAGCCTCCAGGTGAACCAGGGGCAGTCAGCAGAGGCCTGGTAGCCTAGGTCAACTGAGCTGATGACGTCTGGATGCTGCACCTGGGCAGGTGTGACCCGAGATGTCACTGGCTTTTCTGATTGCAATTTCACCCCTCCCACCTGACCAGAGTGACCCAGAGAATGGCGGTACCCAGAAGCCACTTCTCCCACCCCCCGCCAAAAGCAGTCCCCACCTGGTATGTGCACAGGGGGGATGTAGGCCAGGAGTGTTCCTTCACCTCTCCGGCCTTGCATTTCTTCAAGGACCACTGCTGACCTTTAATGCTAAAGACCAGACTCCCAGGTCACTTCCAGGGTCCTTCTGACCAGGTGCAGAGTTTTATACCCAGTACCACGATAGCCCTGGTGTGGGTTGGTGCATCCCTCTTCCCAGTTCTCTGTAAGTTTGATGGGGACCCATCCTATCTCGGAATTCCCAGCCTTGAGTCTTACACAGCTTCAGGAAATGTGCATCTCCCCAGGCTGACAGACTAATAAGTCAGGGAAGGGGTGGTGAGGACATAACGGAGGGCACCTTCAGCCCCTGTGAGCTCCACCAGTCCCCCAAGGTGGCCCCCACATAGCAGGTAACTGAACTGTGCACACACCGACTTCATTCTCAAACTCCGTGCCATCAGGTCTATGCCGACTCAGAGCGAGTCTGTGCGACAGAGTAAAACTGCGCCCCATGGGCTTCTAAAACTGTCTCTCTTCACGGGAGCAGAAAGCCTCATCTATCTCCCTCTGAGCAGTGGGTGGCTTCAAACTGCTGACCTTGCAGTTAGTAGCCCAACACAGAACCCACTATGCCACCAGGGCCCTGTGCCCCCTGCATGACTCACAGACCAATCCCTTGCCTCGGCCAACCCCCTTCTAGATCACACTTCATAGCCCCCCCTCCTCTGCTTTGGGGGTGGCTGTTGAATTGACTCTAAAGTCATATGACTGTCCCTCGTGCAGTCCTCATTTCCACCCCTTGACCTACAAGGACCGTCACAATGTGCTTATCAACAATGCCTTGGGTGCCCAGCTAAGTCAGGCCTGTCTTCACCCTGGCAACCCATGAAGAAACACATCACAATCACAAGCGCTTTGCCAAAGACTTTGCTGAGAAGCCTCAGGCACTGCTGGTCCTGGCACTCTGCTACCTATCGCATCAGGAACGCCTGGCCTGGCATGCCATATGTACACTGGGAGGGAGTGGAGTGGGTGTGGGATGGGAGGAGGTGGCCATGCTGATTAATAGGCTTTCTGGAAGTTCTTGGAAATTCCAGGCCATGGTTCTTGGAATTCATTTTTCCCACACTTGCTCTAAGCCAGAGCAATGTCTGATTTCTCCAGGCACCAGAGCTTCTCCGTCCCCCCAGAGCTCAGAGGGACCCCGAGCCCACAGGGATGGTGCTGACCCCGTGTCCCAGGAGCCAGGGAAGTAAATCCGGGGTTCAATCAAGCGGCCTATCGAGCGGCAGGGTGCCCTCTGCTCGCCTCTGTGCCTGTGTCGCCTCAGTTCCTCTTGCTCCAGCTGAGCTACTCCATCTCCATGGGCAACAGAGAACAAACAGAGGCAGCAGGAGCTCCTAGTGCCCTCCTTCCCCAACACCTCCCTGGAGTTAACACCGCCGCCTTGTTCTGCTTGCTCTGAACAAACCTGAAGAGCCCTTTCGATGGACCTGCACATCAGTCGTCAACCCTGCTGACCCTGTTCTAAGAGGCTGGGCCTCTCCAGCATGCACCCAGGGCCCGCCGGGCGTTGCCACACATACAGAAAATTCAGCAACAAAGCAAGTCACTTGCTTTTCATTTTCTGTTTGTTTCCCAGGGCAGATGATAACATTTATATCTAAGGAGCCCCGGTGGGGGCTTGTGGGAGAGTCAGAAGGTCGGCAGTTCAAGCCCACCCGAGGCTGGCTGCCCGAGGGAGAAAGATGAGGCTGCCGGCTCCTGGGAAGATTCAAGGGTCACAAGGAGTCAGAGTCGCCGCCATGGCAGTGGGGGGTCAGAGTTTGGTTGACACGGTTCGGTGTGCAATGATGTGTGGACTAGTTTGAAGTGCGTTGAGGACCAAGAGGCAGCACAGAGAAGTGAAGCAAGTTGCACGCTATTTGAACAACGGGCGTCCAAAGACCTGCTGGATGAATGGCGGCTACAAACCTCCAACGTGTGAACAAACAAAACCACGCAATTTGCCCACAAGGCTCAAAGTAAGCCCAATAAAACCACGTGTGCCCGCTACACAGAACAACCCGTCTCCAGCATGGCACCCGACAGTAGTCTGCTGGGATCCATCAGGTTTTCCATGGGAAGTTTCCAGGAGTAGCTCTCCAGGCCTTTCTTCCTAGTGCCACAGTCCGGGGGCTCTGCTGAAACCTGTCCCAACACTGGGTGATCCTGCTAGTATTTGAAATTCCGGTGGCATGGCTTCCAGCATAGCAGCACACAAGCCGTCAGAGTATGACAAGCTGGCAGATGAGGGCTGGCACCCTGGGTGATTTGCCTCTCTCTTCATTTTTTTCCATCCCCCTCGCCGCCCCCCCCCCCAACAAAAACAAACAAGCAAACCCACTGCCATCGGGTCAATTGAAATTTAAAGCATCCCTGCAGGACAGATTAGACTACATTTTTCTTCAGTTGTGGTCATTACATAATGTGATGTCAATTTGGGACTTGAAAGGATTAAGAGTGAAGGGGTGGAGTCTAGTCTGTCAATCGGATCATAGTCAATGAGGCCCTGTGTGGGCACGGCCTTCTCCTGAGAGTTCTGGGAGCTCCTATATTTTCCTCCTTGGAGACGGGTGACACACACTCTCTCTCCTCACTCCCTGAGAGACACTCTACTGACAAGACACATGGCACTAGGCTCTGGGAGCTGGAAAAGCCACATGGACCTACCCTGATGCAACCAGAACCCTGGAGCAGGAAAAGCCACGTAGAGACCCCCTGCCAGCACTGAGATACTTTCAATGCCACTGGATCCACAAGACTTCCCACCCTGGTCTGTGATCCTCCTGCATTCCGCATCATTGCATGTATTTCGTGATTCTGAAGAGGACTTTATAGATTTGTATCAGACATATGGGCTAATATTGGACTTATGGACTTGATCTGGGCTGGGACATTTTCTCAATATTTAGTTGCTCTTGGATATAGACCTCTTTCTTGGGTACACATGAGTGTCTGTGGATTTGTTTCTCTAGTCCACCCAGACTACACACCCAGGGACTGACCGGGTACCAAACTCGGAGCTAGCAGCCAGACCCTTACAGGTGAACAGACTTGGGAACCCTGTACAGGGTGGCTGTGATTCAGAGTGGACGTTGGCCGTGGCCTGTGGGGTAATAAGATGAAGCTTGGGGGTAGTACAGTGGTAAGGACCTGGCCTCATCTTTTTCCTGAATACCAGCTGGTCGGTAGGATTCACTGACTTTGCAGTTTGCAGGCCAATGTTTACCCCCACCCCCAGCTCATTACAAAAGGGTATTTGCCTCCTAGTCAGGGACTCGAGCCCCGGTCTCCCGAGTGACAGGTCGGGATACTCACCACTCTATTAATGAGGATGGCCTGTTTTCCCATAGAAATCCTCAAATCCTGAACTCACCTGAGGGCCCTCTCCACCACCACCACCCTAATCTCAGTACATGCATTCTTCTGTCTTCACGGTAAGCACCCCCCCTTCCCCGCCCAAGGCCCAACACAACACTCTTATCTAGTGCTCTCAACGTCCCAATGCCCCACCCCCAAGATTACGGTTCACCGTCTGAGGACTGGGGCCCTGGTGGGGTAGTGGGTTGTTGGCTGCTAACCACAAGGTCAGCAGTTCAAAACCACCAGCTGCTCCAGGGGAGAAAGAGGAGGCTTTCTACTCCAGTAGAGGTATGGTCTCAGAAACCCTGTGGGGCAATTCTACTGTGTCCTATGAAACCACTATGAATGAGAATTGACTTGATGGCAGCAAGTTTGGTGGTTATTGTTGGGGTGGGGTGTCCCTGGGGTGGGGTCCTGGCCTTGGTATGTCCTGTGGCTCCTGGGTGATGCCAGTGTTGGACACCAGGATCTAGATCCAAAACAGAACGACATACCTCTTGTGGCGGCGGTGGTTCTGACTCAGGCTCCAGAGCAGTGGCTCTCACACCTGCAGGCAGCACCGCGCCCCCATGGGGGTCCCGCGCAGAGCCTTCATCTCCTGCCAGGTCCCCCAGCAACTCCCGACTAGAGTCGGAGAACCACTAGGCTGGCAAATGAGCTCACCAAGCCAGTTTGAACAGATGTTGGCCAATCGGCCAATCCTGCTGCTTCTGAAGCTTTATTTCAACACAGTCCCCAGGTGACTGGCTGTGTGTGTTGGGCCCTCCGTGCGCCTGGGGATCTTACTGCCAACTGTTAAGTTCCGATTCAGCCATGTCCGTGTGGAAAGGCAAATTCCCAGCAGGAGGCGGGCGGAACCAAAGGCACCAGTGGAATCCCTGGGTGCAGACCCCCCAAATCCAGCTTTCACACCACAGTGCATTAAAGGGGCAAAGTACCGGGTGGCTGCTGAAGGAATGGCAGCATGCAGCCTCCCCACCTTGGCGGCCAAACCTGTCAGAACCTGCTGGTCCATCCTGTTAAGACATGCCACCCTGCCAGGCTTTCCAGAAAGAGAACACCCCCCCACCCCGTCTGCCTTCCCCCCATCGGCTGCCTGTTCAGTTTCCTGGCCAGACATACTGACCTCCGTCATTGCATGCTCGGTGCTAATGGACAAGCAGGCTTCTCAAACACAGGCTGTCCGCCACTCTGGGCATACGCCACCAGCACCATTATTTAGCACACACCCCTCCCCCACTTGAGTCCAGTTGTTTAAGAAAGCAAGAGAAGGAGCCTAGTAGGACCACCGTATGGGGAGCACCAGGATCGGGGCGACATGAAAAATTTCCCTCTGAACAGTGATCAGCAATTGAGCAGACACTGCGGACCGAGTCCCGTGTCCTCCTCATTCCTAGCTTCGCAGGAAAGGACGGAGGAACCAGCCTTTCTCTTGGAGGCCATCGGAAGGCCTGGCTGTGGGATTTCAGATCAGGAATCTGTGGAAGCATTGCCCTGACCGAGAAAGGGCCACGTGCTCTCCTGGGGAAAGCGCTTTGACAACCTCACCTCTTGAGATCTACAGCTTGGGAACCTGTGGGGAGGGGGGGACGGTTCTATCTGTCCTATAGGGTGATGAGCTCCAATCAACTCAAGGGCACAACACAGCCCGTCACCCAGAGCATGGACCTACGGGTCTGGGAAAAGGGCTCCCAGAAGCCAGCTGTGGGACCCTTGGTCTTGCTTGGTTTGGGTGTGGCATCGGAATGCTAGGTGGTGGGAAAGCCATACTGGGAGGGGCGGGGGGAGAGGGTTAGCGCACATGAGGGATGCCTCAGTGAGGTGGGGGCCACCATCACGACAGCCACAGCCTATCAGGGGCCCGGCAGATGGCACAGGCCTGAATGAGTCCTCGCTGTTACACATCGGCAAGCTGGACAGGGGCTACCCACAGTCACCTCGCATCGTGCATGTGACGCTCCCGTGGCCGAGTGTTCTAGAAAGGACAGCAGCACGGAGATGGAGAAAGAGCCTAGAGCTGTTGGCCCATGAGGCACGGAAGATGAACCCCCATAAGCCAGGGCAGCGCTGCTGAGGTGAAGTTCCCAGCTTCGGCCTCTCCATGTCTGAGGTGACCTTCCGACCTCAGGAAGTCGGCAGTAGATGGGATGGAGTGGATCCCCAGGGCCCACAGCAAGACCTGGACGAACAGCCACTGTCCCCACGTGGACATGAAAGTCCACTGGCTGACAGAGCAAGTAGCTGCTCTTCTGCCAACCTCAAGGGGTCAGAAAGAGACCCCTTTTTCACTTCCGGGAAAGGAGGAAAGGGCCACTCATGACCCCTCCCCCACCTCTCGGAAAACACCAGATGGCTTAGGATCTCAGACTTCCTGTTTACTTGACAGTGAGGATAAACTTGGGATAAACTCTGTGCAACTGGTAGACGCTGAGCTTCAGGGCAGGCCTGGGAGAAGTCTAAAAGGGGTTTGAACTAGCACATTCCTGTCTGCCACCGGCTGAAACGTTGCCTTCTCAGCCCTCCAAAACACCAAACTCACTGCCATGGAGTCAAGTGGACCCACAGGGACCCTATAGGACACAGTAGAACTGCCCCTGTGGGTTTGTAGGAAAAGAAAGCCTTTATAGAAGCAGTTCGCAACCTGTGGGTCGCGACTCCTTTGGGTCCCCCAATTCATAACAGTAGCAAGAAGACAGTTATGAAATAGCAACGAAAATAATTTTATGGTTGGGGTGGGGGTGGTGTTACCACAACATGAGGACCTGCATTGAAGGGCCAAGGTTGAGAACCACTACTTCATAGGAATAGAAAGTCTCATCTTTCTTCCTCAGAGTGGCTGACGATTTCGAACTGCTGACCTTGTGCTTAGCAGCCCAGTGTGTAACCATTACACCAGCAGGACTTCTTCTCCTGCCCAAGCATACTGAATTGGAATCCGCAGTTTTACATGAATTCTCTGTGATTCTTCAGGATCCCCAGGCATACGAATGACTGGGGATCTTGTTAAAACAGTGGATTCTGGTTCCGTTTATCTGAGCGGGAAAGGGAGCTTCTTAGCAGAGCAGGTGAACCGGAATGAACCGGCTGGAACTCCTGGTTCTAACCCTGTTCATCCTCAATTTTCACCTTAGAGCACAGAGTAGCAATCTTGTGGCTCAGCCAGGCAGGGTCCACCACCCCTGAAGGCCATTATCCCCAGCCTTCTGCCTGGGGACCTATAAGGGACCCAAAGGCTGGCTGGGGGCTTGGAAACGTGGAGGCCACATCCCATGCGAAACTGCAGAAAGGGCCAGGGCTTACTCATTCACCTGCAGGCCTGGAGCAGGGCCGGTTACCATGGCACCTATAAGCTCTCCCAGCCTGGATTCTCACCCTCCAGCACCAGGCTTGCCCCTCCCTGCAGCCAACGAGAGGGCACCTGGCCGTGCTCCATCTCTGAGACTGAACTTTCTCAGGAACCACGCAAAACATCTAGCTTTTTCTACTCAAGTCACACATTTTAGGGCTTCTAATTTGGTGGGGGGGAGGTGTCTTAGTAAATAGAAGCTCCAATATATCACATACACCCTTCTCCCTCCCACACACCCTTTCAAAACCAAATTGTCTTCTGTTTGGAATGTTTTGTTAAAACCATGTATTTTCAGTAATAGGAGGCATTTAGAATGAGGAAAAGATGTTTGGCAGTAATATGGTCTTCACTACAATTCATGGGACACATATGTCCCATGGTGTCTCTGGTGGGATGTGACCTATTGCTTCCGATTCAGTTATACAGGCCCCCACCAGGTGGCAGCATGAACTAAAAGTGGGATAGGAGCTTCCCACTAATCCCCAGAGGTGGAAAACGTAAGTAGGGCACTCTGTGTCCCACAGGCCAAAAAGGGTTAAACAGAAAGACAAGAGACATTATGGTTATTTCTTTTCAGCTACTTGGGAGTTTGATTCAAAGGTCAGGCCTAATTATGTGAAGTCCTAACAAGTGTGGGTCTGGGGCTCTCCCGGAGCAGGAGGCCGAGCCAGGCAGGTTCCAGAAGCATTTCTGAACACTGACAACACCCTCTCCGCCCCAGGAAACCTCATTGTCCCCACTGTCCCCTCGAGACTGAATGCCTGGGCCCCCAGGGGCAATACAAAGTGGGAGAATATGATCCCACCCGAAAGTGGGATGAGTCTGTTTTCAAGATGATGGCAGGGACACCAAGGAGACACCCGACTGTAGGTCTGCCGCCAGCTCAGGTTCCACGGGGATCGCGTGATCGCCGAAGCAATGAGCCCTCTGTGAGGAAGCCTCCTGTTATTCTGAATCAACAGCGATTAAAATACCTACTTGGCAGTCATGTGTTCCCTGCTGGCCATTGGCGTTCATCAGGTTTCGGGGCCGGAAGGGACGTTAGAAACGATCGCCAAGTCACTCTTGCGTTGCCCAGCTCCACCCTTGGGAATGGGTGAGGGGGCTGCATCCCAGGGAGACCAGTGAGCAAGCCTTAAGTCACCGAAGTCACAGCCAGGGAAGGTACCAGGACTGTGTCTTTTAACTCTTTGCTGGCAGGTGAGGAGGCTAGTGTACCTGTCACAATCACACACACCTGCACTTAAACGATGGTTGTTTGTTTTTGGTTTTTCTGCCAACTGAGGCAATGGGATGAGGCCAGGGGACTGAGAGCTCACTAAAGAAGTAGGGAAGGGGTGAGGGAAAGGGATGGGAGAGGCACAGTGGGAGGGCGGGAGGAAGGGAGGCAAAGATTTAAGAAAAGAAGCAGCAACTCTCAAACCCTCTCTGCCTCCGTATCTCTCTGCTCAAGAGCCTGCAAGCTGTACCCTACTGAAACCAAGCTTCAGACAGACCTTCCCCCAAAGTCGAGCTCAGTTTCTCAAAGTCCTTTCCTTGCCCATACAGGGGCTAGCCCAAAACCACCTCCTTGTCCTTCCATTCATGTAGAACTCACACCCAGTCACTCACCTGAGGCCGCTACCTGAAGAATGTCTTTCCAATACCACCACCTCCCTCTTCCAACCTCTTCTCCTGGGAGCTCCCCACTCGTCAGCTATGCCCGACTGGGATCAGGGCTGCCCGGGAACCTCTGCCCTCTTCTTCTCCAGCCTCTGAGTCATGGAGGCACCTGCTCTGGGCTGGGCCCAGGGACATGGTGAGGGCCGCCTCCCGGGCACAGGGAGCCAGCCAGCATGAGTCAGCGGCCAGGGTCCAAACCCTGCTTTCTGGAGCCCTGGGAAGGGACGCCTCCCAATGGCATTCTCGAGGATGGCAGCTCCATGGTCGGCCAGCAGCTCGAGAAAGGCTGCCAGCCTGGGTTGCCAGGGCAGGTCTGCGGGACCAGGATGCGGCTCTGACTCCTGGAACAGCACGGATGCCGGCAATCTCCTTCCTGCCCTTGACTGCCTTTCCATGTAAATTTTCAAAACCTGTTGGTTCACGTCTCTAGGAATCCGGCAAGAGGCTGTGTGCCCACTGGCCTGAGTGTCCCTCCCTTTCAACTCCTGGGTTAGATGCATGCAAGTTAGTCAGCCTCACGCTAAGCTGAGCTTCTATGTTACCTGCCCCCATTTTCCCTCTGGTGGGCCCAGAAAGCCCATGTGCTTTACGTCCAGACAAAACCACATCTCAAAGGCAGCCTGGTCCCCAGGAACCATTATATATTGAAAACAAACTCACTGCCCTCGTGCTGATGTTGACTCATAGCAACCCTATAGGACAGGGTAGAACTGTCCCCTTTGAGTTTCTAGACTATGCACTGTTTATGGGAGTAGAAAGCCCCGTCTTTTCCCCAAGAAGTAGCTCGTGGTTTCGAACTACTGACCGTGCAGTCAGCAGCCCAACAGGTCATCACTGTGCCACCGGGGCTCCATTGTCTAGGACCCTACAAAGTGCCCGGGAGGTGCTGTGGGTTAGGCATCAGACTGCTACACGCAGTAGGAGGTTCAAACCCACCGGCTGCTCCCTGGGAGACAAATAAGGCTGACTGCTCCTGTAAAGACAGACTGACAGTCTTGGAAGCCTGAGGTGAGGTCACTTTGAGTCAGAATTGACTCAATGGCAATAGGGTTGGATCAGGAAGTCCTGCATGTCACCTTTCACTCTCAGACGGCAACTTTTTGTTCAGAGGATTTTTAAAAACAGAGCCCTGATTGTCCCCGGGAGTTCACTGTACTGTGAACCCCCAGCCCCTCTCCCCATTGTCTACAAAGGAGGCCAGGAGGAGTTCTGTCTCTTGTCCATTGTGACCCCACCCCCAAAACACTTCTGGCCCCCCCGCTCCAAACCAGCCCGAGGAAAAAACAAACCATCTCAAGATCCCCAAGAGCCTCTGGCCAGATGAAGGAAGAGGTGGTGAAGCCCGGTCAATTAGACCCAAGATAGGAGCCCTGGGCCCCTCCAAAACCCGGGTGAAAAAACAAGCTCCTCCCCGGGCTCTGGCCAGGGCAAAAGCTGCCTGCCTTTTCAACTGCCCCAGCAGCCGGTGGGAGTGCTCAACCCTGCTCCCTAATAAACCCGAGCAACTTAGAAAGCTCTGCCAAGCCCATGGGCTCCCGTGCCGCGCCCCTCCCTCCTCGCTGTACCCTGTAATTACACAGGGCTTAGGGTGGGGATTCTTTTTCTTCTGATGCTGCTGCTCTTTTAAGCGTGCACAACACAGAAGGGTTATTTAAATCTGGCTTGGAGGGGGGGGGATTCAGCATGTTGAAAGGGCAAATTAGGAACACATGCCCCTGGCTTTTAGGTAATCCAAGGTCACTTGCAGTAAACAAGGCAGACAACGGAGTCCTTGGGTCCATCTGGGCACTGGGCAGGGCAGACCAGCTTGGAGCGGGGATGACATTGGTCTCATGCACGTGAAGCCCACCAGCACCTGTCTGACCCAGGGGTGTGTGCAGAGAACTTCACCTCAGAGCTGGTAGTTCCCCTCCCCCTCCCCAACCATCGCCACCCTACCCAGACCCCCAAAGCATGCCCCTGTCCTGCCAAGTCGATATGACGGTAGAATGAGGGCTCTGAGAGGGAGGACCGGGCTCAACGTCACCTTTTATTGAATGAGTGACCTTGGGCAGGTCCCTTCGCAGAGTCTCAGTTCTGTCTTTAGAACTCTGGGACACACCCGCTGTCAGGCACGGTGGCTGGCGTGTTGCTGGAGGCGAAGCTGTCCCACCGGTATTTCACATAGCAGCAGAGTCACTCACGGTGGATGGGCTGCAAAAGAGCTTCCAGACTAAGGCAGATTCGGAAGAAAGGTCCGGTGAATGAATTCCAAAACTCAGGCAACAAAAACGGACTGGATCACAGAAGAAGATTCTCCTATGGCTTACGTTGGTTCTGGGGTGGTGGGCTCTGTTGTCATTGAGTAGCATCTGAGTGTGAGTTGGGTGCAGGTTTACGAAGCACACGTGTTTCCCTGTCAGCGACCCAGGCCCGCTCTGTGTGGCGACGTTCGTTGCAATGCCCCCAGTGTCACAACACTCTTCCCACCGCCCTGAGGCCCCACGTCCACGCCTCCTCCTTCCCTGCCCCTTCCCACCTTCTGAACCTGGTTTGTGGAGCCAAATGGCTTCCTCCAGGCATGCCATCAGGAGGGACAGGTGCTTGGTGAAGCAGAGGGCCAGCCAGGGCCTGGGAGACCCCGGGTGACAGAGATGGGCACAGAGACCTACAACAACAGACCGGAACATGGGGCGACGGCAGCACTGAGGACGATGCAGGGCCCGCAGTGAGGTCACCATGAGCCAGTGAAGTTGGTGGCCGCTAACAGCAGTGTTCCTTCACGGGGTCCCCGCTGCCACTCGCCACTCGCACTGCACATGATCAGTGCGCGATGGCTGGGAGGCACAGGAGAATGAGGAAGGGGCTCGCGCCCACAGGAAAGGCTAGCAGGCCCCCCACCCTGGGGGCAATGCGGGAATGATCCACAGGGCTGCACAGATACCTATACTTTATCCCAGATGATGAGATACAGAACAAACATTCTTAATTGCCCAGGGTATGATGAGTAAGTTTTCTTTTTTCTGGCGGGGGCAGAGGGAGGGGGGCAGTAGGCCATATAAGCTTGGGAGCCTATGGAGAAGTGATTACAATTAATTTATATGGGAAATATTGTTAGCATTCCCAGACAGTCCCCACCAAAAAAAAAAAAAAAGAGCTTACCAAACCATACTGAATAACACCAGGCACGCAAATAACGCCAGACACACCGAATAACGCCAAGCACGCCGAATAACACCAGGCCTAACCAAATTCGCTGCCATCCAGTCAATTCTGACTCACAGCTGCCCTGTCGGATGGGGAGAGCTGCTCCAGTGGGTTCTGACAGAGCAGCTGGTGGTTTCAAACTGCTCACCACTCGGTCACCCCTCCACCACCAGGGCTCCCCCCAGATAACACACAGGTTCTTCAAACAGCACGCCCGTGTCTGGGATGCCAAGGATGGTTCCGGGGAGGAGCTGGGTGACATCAGACACCGGGCTGAGTGCTGCCTTCCCAGCACTGTCTTTCAGTTGGTGAACACAGGCACTCACAAAGGTCTCTCATAAAAGCAAAGTGGCATAGAGCAGGGGTCCTCAAACTTTTTAAACAGGAGGCAAGTTCACTGTCCCTCAGACCCGTTGGAGGGCCGGACTATAGTTTAAAAAAAAAACTATGAACAAATTCCTATGCACATTGCACATATCTGATTTTGAAGTAAAAAAACAAAGGGGGAAAAACACCCGGCAGATGGGATAAATGTCCTCGGCGGGCCGCATGTGGCCCGTGGGCCACAGTTTGAGGACCCCTAGCATAGAGCAAACATTCCAAGACCTAGGACGGCCCGCAATTCCCATGGCCCTTCCTGGACTCGATCTCACCGCCAGAACAAAAGGCAGGCTGGAGAATGGCGGGTCCTAAGTGTGTCGTGAGCACCCACCACCTGCCAGGAACTGCACCAGGGTCACTGGTCCTCATCATGCTACAAGGCAAGTGTCACAGCCCCGTTTTACAGATGGGCAAGCCGGGCCCACAAAGGGTGCCACCTCCTCCCCACTGCAGGCCATGGTCTTAACACAGATAAAAGAAGGTCCAGGTGTCACAGAAAGAGCCAGGTCCCAGAGAATCTGACAGTGGGAGGGCGTGTTCTTGCCAGAATGTGTCATAGCCGTGAGAATGTTCTGGCTCGGAAGTGACAGAAATGCAGGCTAAGGGGAGGGAAATGGCTTGCCTCCAGTCACAAAATTCCGAGAGGAATACATAATGCAGGGGCGAGGCAGGTGGCAGGTGTAGCTTCGAACAGAAGCTGGTTTCAGAGCAAGACACAGGTAAGTTAAATAGACCCTCCCTGCCAGGAAACAGCTGGCAAGTTCAGGGTGCACTGTCTCTAGCTGGGTCCACCCAGGAACCACGGCCTCTGCGTGAACAGCATTTGAAGTTACCTTCCTGGATGCTTGGAGAATTTCTATTTTGAGGCCACCCACTCTTACACGCTCCTGTCTCCTCCCTCCTCCTAATTTGCAACTAATCTGCTAACACCGTCTGTCTCCGGCAAAGGAGCTGCGTCAGGGGGCTGGCCCTGTAAATAATTAAAGGGTGATCCCATAGCCTCCCAGGGCCTGTTACTAGAAGGGTGGCTGGTTAAATAAGACAGGGGTGGGGGGGTGTTGCTAACAGCCTAACAATGGCTTCCTCACCAGATGGCAAGCAGAGCGGTGGGGGTATGGAGGGGGGGAGGGGGGGACAGCAGCTCACAGAGCCAGCCTGTACAGGGAAACCAGAGGCCTCCCCACGCCGGCTCACTTGAATGAGATCGAGTCCCAGGGTTGCCTCTTTCACTCTCTCAACAGCCTGGCCGCTCCTCCAAGACCTGCACAACCCGGAACAAACCCACTACCCATTTTGGACTTGTTTCATCGCTGTCATTCGGGCGACCCCTGTGAAAGGGTCGCTCGACCCCCATAGGGGTCTCAATCCACAGATTGGGAACTGCGGGCTTAACACTTTACACGGAGCCCAGCGGGGCAGTGCTCTGCAGCTAAGGGAAATGGCTCCTCGGGGACCGGAGGTGGTCAGTTTCCACAAAGATGGCAGTCTTGGAAACCTCGGGGCCACTTCTACTCTGTCCTACAGAGGCGCCATGAGCCAGTCTCCTCAGCGGCGATGGGGTTGGGATTTTCTGCTTGAACACTTGACCAGGATAATAACCTCATTTCATCTTCTCAACAACCTCACTTTATAGATGAGAAACTGAAGTAGAGAGAAGTGACAGCATGAGGCCCACCAGGATGCTGCTGCTGAGAGGGGCACCTGGGTGGCCAGGCATGTGATTTCAGAGTACACGCCTGGCATGCACTTAGCCTGGCAATGGATCGCCTTCTTGGGAGGGGAGGGTCAGGAGCCCTGGTGGTGCAGTGGTTACGCACCAAGCTGCGGTCAAAACCACGAGCCGCTCTGAGGGAGAAAGGCTTTCTGCCCAGATTGGTGGACCAAGGGCACACTGTCCCTCCTCGTCCCGAGTGTCCCCAACGGGTAAGGCCGTCATTGACCATTTCCAAGCACTCCGCTAGGGCAGCGCCCTCACCTCGCTCAGTTACAACGCCAGGAGGAGGAGCAAGCAAGCACCCAGCAGCAGAAACGCCGCTCAGCAGGAGACAGAAGCAACAGAGAACATCCCAACTCCAAGCCGCCAGCCACCAACCTCAGTCCCCCTCCCACTCCACCTCTGCACCCAGCAGCTCCGCAGTCGACACACACTTCCAGAGGGAGGGCGGGCGCCGGCATGGCTGCAAGTGTGAATGAGCGGGGCCCTTAGGACTGTCGATGGCCTCGTGCGCATGTTACAGCTGGACACTGTATAGGAAAGATCACGGAGAAAAGTGTTGCTTAACTTGCCGTGCTGCAGTGACTACTGGGACCGCCACGGGCTGCCAAAATCAAGCTGGTCTGTCTCAGAAGAAGCACAGCAGAGGGCTCCTTAGAGGCAAGGATGGCGAGATTTCGTCTCACGTACTTTGGCCATGTAGTCAGGAGAGACCAAGGACGCCACGCTTGGTAAAGCAGAGGGGCAGCGACAAAGAGGAAGACCTTGGCGGAGGTGGATTGACACGGCGACTGCAACAGGAGGGTCCAACAGTGCGGCTGGCGCAGCACTGGGTGGTGTTTCTTTCTGTTGTTCGTGAGCCAGAATCGACCTGATGGCCCCTAACAAGCAGCAGGAATTTTAGTGCAGAGAAGTAGGTGAGTGGGTAAGGAACGAGAAGACGAGAAAGGGCAAAGAGGAAGAGAGAAGGAAGAAATGAGAAAGAAGCGGGAAAACAGATCACCTCGAAAACGCGAGTGGCCTGGGCTTGAACCCCCAAACCAAGCCGCCGGCTTTATTCCCATCCAAGAAAAGCAGAAGAGTGGGCCCTGGCCCCTCGCAGGCGCATTGCATCATTGAAAGAAAAGGAACCTCTCTTCCTGGAACGAAGCCTGCAGCCGAGTTCTCATCAGCGGCCACGCAGCTGGGGTCCTGCTCTCGGCCCAGAGCTCGCCACCCCCACAGGCTTCCGGCAGGAAGTGCTGGCACCAGGAGAGGGGCAAAGGCATCAGTGTGTCAGGAGGCCAGGGACACAGAGACCAGGCCTCCCTTGTTGAATGTGCCCATGTGATTGGCAGGCTGGGGAGGCAGAAGCACCAGGACCGATTACAGCCCATTTGGACGCACACCCATTGCTGGAAGCCAGACATTTCCTGCAGCACGGGGGATGGTGGAAAAGATTGGAAACCCCCTGAATGCCCACCAAGAGGGACTGATTTTTTGTGTGTTCTCTTAAGGCACAGTCAAATAGTGAAAATGCTATGTAATAAAGAGAGAGCCCACTCTGTATCCATATGAACCAATCTTCCAGAAACTCAACCCCAAACCAAATGCTCCTGCCACACAGTGGCCCTTTAGGTCAGAGTAGACCGCCCCCACTTCAGGTTTCTGATGCTGCCCATCGTTACAGGAGCAGAGAGCCTCCGTCCTCACCTGCAAAGGGGCCTAGTGGGTTCCACCTGCTGCCGCAAGCCCAATGCATAACCCAGCATGCCACCAGGACCCCAATCTCCTGGAAAACACTGTTCAAATGAATAGTAATGATAAAAGGGTGTAAATAGGAAAGCCCATTTTGGAATGCCCTGGAATGACCTGCAGCAAAATAACAGTGGTATAAACGAAGATACTGTCTGTGATGACAGCATGCCATTAAAAACCATGGACTGCTAACCATAAGGTCAGCAGTTCGAGAAAGATGAGGCTTTCTACGCCCACGAAGAACGGCCGTCTCAGAAACCCACAGGGCTGGCTCTACCCTGACCTGTAGGTTCGTGATGAGTCGGCAAGGATTCCAAAGCAGTGAGTTTTATGAGACCAAAAGGCTGATGACTACTCCACAGCCAAGGTGAGAAGAGAAGGAGGCAGGAAAGGAGATGACTGGAAACCGAGGCGCCAAAGCCCAGTAGAAAAAGAATGTTGCCCTGTTGTGAAAACTGTAACTTGAGCCATTGAACAATTCGTGAGGCAAACGTCAGGTGGGAACCTCGTTTGCCGTGTAAATGTTCACCGAGAGCCGTAAAAGATTACAGTTATGCAGCACATGGCGTCCATTTAGGCAAGGTCCGCTGCTTCTATGTCCGTGGTCCCCTGAGACTATAGAATTCAGAAACACTAATCAGAAAACAGGCATAAGAGACGCAACCACATGTAGGGAGCAAACAGCTTCCTACAAGCTACACGCACATCTCGTGTCTCTTGTGTACAAAGAGACTCTGCCACGAGCCATATAAGAGGCCAGCAAGGGGCTTCACAAAGTTCGTGAGAAAGTCCATTATCTTTCCAGTCCATTTTCCCACAGTTTCTGAAATTTGTGTTATAGCACATCATCCTTATATCTTGATAGTCATAATAAACACCCGTTACTGGCTTTATGCATCTCCTGTACTGCCTGTGGTTATTTTGACCTGAGATTTCCTTACTTACAAATGAAAAGCACCGTAAAACAGTGTATGCGTCAATCCATGGGCAGCAACGTCCCAGCTCGTGTTATTGCTTGTCTCTGTTCCGTTATCTTTTCAAGAGGTGGCTCTGAAATGCATCCTGGCTCCCAAATGCGGCAAAACCAGCACAGGTGATAGGGATGGCTAGAGGCAAAGGAGACGTTATAGATCTGGAGGTGAAACACGGACTTCGTGATAAAAGGAAGGTGGGGAACCAGCGACCGCTACTCCCTCTCAAGGCCCACGTCACATAACGGCCTGCTTCACAGATCACCTGGCGGATGTTAAATGATGCATGACTGTTTTTAAAAGCAAGAACAAGGTCCTGCATCATCCTCATGACTGGAGTCCTCATGCTGGACTCTGTCACAGTGGCCACTCTGCCAGTCTGCTCGCGGAGGGTCCTCCGGGCCCTCACTGACCCCCCACCTCACCAACCAGGAGGTCTCTGATCTCTGCTGAGGACCGTGCCCAACGCCAGTGAGCCGGACAATGGCCAGTTGTTAGTGGTGCACATGCAGAAGTAGATCGCCAGGCCTCTCTTGCTGGTCTTAGCCTAGCCACGCTGCGACACCTGTCCACCACAGGCGATCCTGCTGGCACGTGAACTACTAGGCACACAGCATACAGCATCACTGCAACACGCACGCCACCACAGTACGACAAACTGACGGGGGGAGGGGGAGTCTTGAAAGTGCCCGTGTTTTAATCATGCTTTCAGATGCGTGACATGTCATAATTTCAAAAGTCTGAAGGTGGGAACGCTGTGTTCGCATCGATGGGTGCAGGTGCATAGAAAACTTCTAGAAACTGTTCGCAGGGAGTGGCTCTGGGAAAGGGAAGTGGGCATGCGTGGGGTGGGGGACGAGGGCTTGACCAGTTTAACGTCTAACCGTCTACACCGCTTCAATGTCTTTTACCACATGCATGAATTGCTTGCCTAAAAAAAACAGTCACCAGCAAGTCCCCAGGGTGTTTTGGCATCGTAGTTCAGGAAAGCACCCGGGGGGCCAGTTTCCCCATTTTACAGGTGAAGATGCCCCGTGTTTTGTCTGAGGTCACGCAGCAAGTGAGCCACGGACCCCGAAAGAGAAACAAGTCCCCAGTGTGCAGGCCAGAGTTCTCTACTCCCTGCTCAGCCACAGACCCTCAGGGACCACCTGGGCCATGCCTCCCGCAGGCCTTTCCCCCGAGGGAGGGCCCACAGGCCCAGCATAGGAGGCAGGGACCACCCTCACCCCATGTAGCCTGGGCTTCCATCTCCCATCCTGACACCTGGACACTGGCAGCCTGCAGAGGTCCTTCCTGCGCTCTCAACAGGTATCTCCCTGGCATCCCACAGCCCAGTGGGGGGTGGAGGGAGGCGGGAGGGTACTCACATCCTGGCCGCTTTGCAGTCATGCCACCTCTTCAGGGGGGTGGGGAGAAAAACGATTGCCCTGACAGAAGAGCCACCAGGCACCTGGCGTAGCAGCTCAGCAGCCTCGGATCCCAGGCCTGCGGTGGGCAGGCGGCAGGAGCCAAACCAGACTCCAGGTGCCATACCACTCTCCTCCCGGTGTTTACAGAGAAGAAAGTCCCAGGAGGGCTGTGCAGAAGAACCATAAAGCCTCAGAGCCAGTGGGGGTTAGAGACCTGGATGGTTTGCCCTGAAGGCAAAGCCCGCCATGTCCTCCTTTATGGAAGACCAGAAACAACTCAATCCAGATTGCAAGGTTTATTTGTTTACTTAATGAATGCTAATGAGCCCGAGTCCTTTTCAGCAAATAGTGCCCCACAGAGAGCCAGGCACTTGGGGAGAGTGGAGGGTAATTAGAACAGCTAATGTTTGGGCCTGGGGGATTCTTAGTATACACAGCAGTTCCTCAACCAGAGTTCTCTGTCTAGAAATTTCCATCCAAAGGCCCTTTAATGAGGGGGGGGGGAGAAAAAGAGACATTTCCTTACCCTTTCACATGTCCATTTATGAAATCACCATACAAAGGATATGACACGAGAGGGCAGTGGTTTTGTGTGTGATTTACAGATAAAAATACACATATTGGGACCAGAATCAAAATTGTTTTCCTGGTAGGTCAGGGCAGGAGGCCAGCGATCCAGCTGGGAAACACCCTGCCAGGCAGCCAAAGAAGGGCAAGGGAGAGAGGTGCCAAATGTCCACGGGCCGGCCACAGGCACCAGGGCAAGGAAGTCTCGAGAAACTGCGCCCAAGGCCCAGACCTGGCACACTCCCTGCTGGGCAAAGACAGGGCACAGAGAGGAGAGCGGTTACCCAGTGAGGCCACAAGGAAATCCCTCCAGGTTTGAGGGCAGGAAACAGCAAGGCATGCTGGGAGGGCACACTTCAATGTGGCTGAGGCCTGAGATTCAAGTGATGTGGCCGGGACAGCCAGGCAGGGGGTTAGAGAAGCGGGCAACGTGCCATGTGGCAGAGTTCTGATGTGTCCCGCAGGCAAGAGAGGTGGCTCCCAGCCCGATGCTCAGGAAGCACTTGGTCCCCCATTTGTTTTACTGACACCAGGCCCAAACCAAACCCGCTGCCACCGAGTCGATTCTGACTCACAGCGACCCTCCAAGACAGAGTGGAACTGCCCCCATGGCTTTCCGACACCTGAACCCTTTCTGGAGTTGACAGCCTTGTCATGCTCCACAGAGTGGCTGGTCATCTCGGACAGCTGACTTCATGGTCAGCAGCTCCACGCATCACCCACTCCGCCCCCACGGGTCCTCCCCTGACTACAGGTGACATTTGAGAGTGGGAAGGGTGGCAGTCAGGCCAGTGCTTCAACAGCTCATGCCAAGGGTTGCCCAAGGGCACCAGCTCTGGCAGAAGCACACATCTGCTCTGGGCACAGGGCGGGGGGCACTCAAATTGAGACCCACAAACCCTTGGACAACAGGACTTATAGGCGGTAGTGGTCAGGACCAATCTCTAGGAGAAGCAACAGTAAGTGGGGGCAGGGGGTAGATGTGAGGGAGGCAGAGGTGGAGAGGCATGCAGATTCAGCAGGTCCCCACTCACCTCTGTGGCCTCCCTCTCTGATGGGACACCCCAAGAATCCAAGGCACTTGTTCTGAATGTGGGAGTAGAGCAAAGAGGGCCACCCTGCTTCCTGGGAGCCAGTCTCCCTTCTTCCTCATGAGGACCAGAAAAGACATAGAGTTAGGGTGGGGGTCGGGGTGTTCCCATTGTCTTCTTCACAAGCCTCAAACCAAAGATCTGTGGTTAGGCGGGCTCAGGTGGAGATTTTCATGCCCGTGGCTCGGGCTGGCATGCAGATGCCATGGGAAGGTGGAGAACCATTTGAGTCCCCCAGGGTGGTCCCCCGTGAAGCATGTCGGCCAGGCCTTTGTACCCCAGCCTTGCAAGGGGCATTACCTGTGGAGAAGAAGCTCCCTTCGCCTAAAAGCTCCTGGGCGAGACCCAGGGCTAAGCTGTCAGCAGCCAACAATCCCAAAGTTGGAGAGTGGGAGAGGCAGGTAGCTCACTACCCTTCCCAAGGATCTCAGCTTTCTCCCAAAGGTTCCCTCAGGAACAGCTCCATCTAGAACAGAAAGTCAGTCCGATCCTCTCCGAACGAAACGGCCCAGAAATTCAGAGAGGAAAATCACGCGTCTGGGATCCTTGTGCCACTTGAAACGGAGCCGGAAGCATCGAATGTTCTCTTGTCAGGATTTGGGATTGTTTTTAAGAACACATGATTCCACTTCAAATGAACGCGCCGCTGAGTTTCTCTTTGCAGGTTCCACTTTCTCCCTCATCCTTCTCAAGCTCCTAAATAACCTTTGGATCTGTAGACCGAAACCACATCAGGTGAGCAGACAGTCGCACGAAGTAGCCGACAAGGTCGGGATAACAAAAATGGTTTGAAAATATTAGCAGGGGCATAAAAATAAAACGTGAGAAATGACTGTTGTTTTTATAGCACGTGACAACCACCCCGGCGCATGTTTACTGGAGAAATATAAGGAAACAAACAGAAAGAGCGACATGAGGAAAGGAGAGTAGCCATCAGCCCACTGGCCAAGGACAAGCCGCCATGGCCATCGTATGCACAGCTCCCTCCATTTGTCCAGCGTAGGAATCAGTTAGCATCATACTGACAGGCAACTTGAATTGTTTCTGTTCGATGGCCTATGGTAAGCACTTTTTCAGGGGATAGTTTACAGCGAGTTTTGGGTATCTGGGGACCTCTGGCTACCCACGTAGCTCCCGTCTAGCACGAGTAATGTCCCAAGGTGGTGTGTCGAGGCTTTGTTCTAGAGATTCTTTCCAGTTCATCATGGGCATAGATTATGTTACAAATATGTTACAGCACCCTTGTAGCCAAGTTCCTTTTTAAAGCCTTGGGTTGCTCGGGAAAACTGAGTTTCGATCATAAGGAATTTCAACAGGCACATCGCTAGCATGACCGCACTGAATTGGCTCACTGAAAAAGGCAATCGGAATTGACTCCACGGCACAATATGGCCAGACTCAGCCTCCGGCAGTCAAAGCTGCATGTGAACTCCTGGATGGGCCAGGTAATCATGGAACAGAGCAGCATGTGGCAGGGGCCAGGAGTTCAGACCAGGGGACAGCCAGCGGCTGGTCTGAGATTAGCTGAGGTAGTAGTGGGTTACATAGGGCTGTGAACCAAAAGGTCAGCAGTTTGAAACTACCAGCTTCTCCAGAGGAGAAAGATGAGGCTTTTTGTTCCTATAAATCTTGACTGTCTCAGAAACCCAGAGAGCCAGTTCTACTCTGTCCTACATGAGTCGGAATTGACCGATGGCAGCACGTTCTTACTAAAATAAAGTGTGCACATCTTCTAAATGAGGATCTATCGGCTGGCTCGTGGGGAACAGAATTGCAGAGCTGAACGGGATCTTGGCGGACTAGAGGCAGCCCCGTGCCCCTCAGCTTCACAACAGAACAAAGTGGGACTCCAGGCAATGGAGTCACCAAACCCGTTCTTGGCAGACCCAGGTCTCCAGGGCCCCAGGTCAGCCACCCAGCAGCATGGGAAACAGGAAACGCATCACCATTCTGTTAAAGACCTCGAAAATAAAAGTCCTGGCCTAAGCAAATCCAACTTGAATTTTAAACACAACCAAGCATCTGACTGATAGGACTTTGGTCAGGGATTCTTGTTCAATGTTGGTGGGACACTCGACTGGGGGGCAGGGGGGCAGAAGCTATAAATAACACATAAAGTCAACAATAACAATAATGAGAGTCAAAGGCAACTTGCTTTGAAGTCCTGTAAATTAACACCAGGGTATTAGGAACCCTAAATCACACAAGCCTGGGGCACACCAGGCATTATCCTGGCAGATACAAAAAAACAAAGAGAGGAGAAAAAAGTGAAGGGCCCCGCCTGGGTGCATGGGAGGCCTGACAGGTGTATGTGACAATGACTCCAATTTTCCAAAATTGGGAAACTATTCAATGGGTTCTGCTGGGCGTTGACAGTCCGGCTGCAATCGGACTTCACAATCTTCACAACTTACTGTGGTAATTTCTCTCATTCGCATGACTATTAATTATTCAAGAGTCCGCAGTGTTTGGGTGCCAAGGAGACATCATAAATCCCACCCTCCTGGAGCTTCCTCCTCTGTGGGAAGAAGGGGCGGGACACTACAAGTTCAGCAGGGCAGACCAGAGAGTATGTGTGGGGACAAGGAAGGGGGGGTGAGACCAGAGGGCGGGCAGGTGGCAGCAACCTCACTGTGGTGACTCGAGGAATGGCATGGTGCAGTGGGCCCTGTAGGCATGGCGGGAAGGCATTCCAGGTGGGAGCGTGCCTGTTGTGTCCAAGGAGCAAGACAGAGACCAAAGGAAGGGGCAGAGGAACACACAGGGAGGAGGAAGCCACGACTCCGACTGTGGCTTTAGTTCTGTGTGGGAGGTGGGTCTTTGGGGGGACTGTGTTAGGCTGGGTACTTTAGAGAAATAAATCCACAGAAACTCATGTACAAAAGAGTTTTATATAAAGGTTAAGTGTGCATCAAGAAAACATCCCAACCCAGTGCTGCCCAAGTCCACAAGTCCAACAGTAACCCATTAACCCATATGTCCAACACCAATCCACAAAGTCCTCCTCCATCTCACAAAACAGACAGAATAATCCCGACTGCAGGAGGAAAGCCGAGTCAGTGAGCGTGTAAGCATCTCAGAGCTGGCAGGGGTCTCCACACGGCTGCTCCAGCACCCAGGGCTGCATCGGGGTAGGCCCATGTGGCTTCTCCTCAGGGGTGTCTTGCAGAAAATGAGCCTTGCCAGCTGAAGCAGGGAACTGGCTAAGGAAGCTGCACCTTGGTCTGACCATCAGAAAGCAAGAGACCCGAGAACTCGAAAGGTGAGGCTCACTGAGCCATTTATCCCTCAGCCCTTCAAGTAACCCCACATGTGTTTATCAGCCAGGTTGGCACAATCAACTAACTACCTCAGGGACTGAGTGAGCAGACATATTTTTTGGCACATAATTCACAAACTCTTCAATTCAATAGTTCAACCATGTTAACAAGAGTGGTACAGCCAGCACCCAAGCCCTTATATACATTTTCTCCGTTTGGGTACTCATCTGGTGAGCTCCGTCTTACCCCGAGTTTCATCAAGAACTCCTGTTCAGGTGCACACACCCCTACACCAGCGCATAGCACGCCAAGGAATGCGAAGAGGCTCCTGTGCCCCACATTCCTCTCCAAATCCATGACACCTGCTTCCTCCTCCAGCAGGGCCTGGGCGAGCAGAGGGGCGGGGTGAGCAGAGGGGCGGGGCAAACAGAGGGGCGGGGCGAGCAGAGGGCAGAGCGAGCAGAGAGCTGAGGCAGGAGGTGAGAAGACCCATGACTGGGGCTGCAGCTAGGGAGGGAGGGCGTGCCACACCTTTTCGTTCCGTGTCTAGCTACCACCGGGGATGCCCACAAAGAGCCAGGCCCTGGGAGTCCACACAAGGCTAAGTGTGCCCTCTACTCAGGGAAAGAAAAGGACATCCGCTGGACGCCTAGACACCCACAGGCTTTCCCACGTGGCCTCCTTTCATCACCCAGTAATGACTGGAGAAAATGGCTCTCATCTCCCAAACAAGGCAGTGCACACTCCAGAGGGGGAGGGGACCTGCCTGGGGCCACAGACGCCAGAACTAGGGCTCGGGCTTGAGTCTGTCCAAGACGTCGGGTCTCCGAAGGCATCCAATCTTCCCAGAGAGACCATGCATCTACCACCAATACACACATCACCACTGCTGCCTGGAGGAGGGGGAATCTGGTGGTCGGTGCTCTGAAACCCCCTGGGTAAGAGCCCCCGCCCCCTCCAAGCAGAGGTGGAGGTCCCGGGCACCCACCCTTGTTTATGATGATGCTGTGTCCACAGATCATCCTTAGCTTTCCATGTTTACTCCCCACACGGAATCCCCTGTCAGCCCTACTTCTAGGAATGCAATTAGCCCCGTTTTATAGATGAGAAAACTGGAAACCAGAAAAGAAACCTAACTTGCCAAGGTCAGTAAAGTGCCACGGCCATGATTCGAACCCAGGCTGCCTGACCCCAGAGGCCACACGCCAATCCACTAGGGACATCGCATGGAATCATGAAATTGCTCAGCACTTCCTATGTGCTAAGCACCAAACCCTGAAACCCCAGGATGGAAGGTCAAGGCCAGGTCTTCATCCTGAAAGAGAGGAAGTGCCTTCCCTTGATACTAACCTTCGACTTCGGGTTTGGGCGAAGGAAGGGGCTGCTCAGCATGAGGCCATGGCATTCTGGGGGTGAGAGGTCGGCCCACTCATGTAGGTTTCTCTGCAGCTAGGTTTTACTTCCGCAGCGCAGCACCGAGCAGCAGAGCCGGCTGTGACACGGAACCTGCAGAGGTGCAGGCCTCAGGGCCAGCCGGACCTCAACTTGGTGGCCATCGGCGGGAAGTGAATCCCACTTTCTGGGCCCCAGTGCCCTTGTCTGCACAGTAGAGGAGATGGTAGCTTCAGCCCCTGGGGCAGCTGGGAGGGAAGCCTGGAAAGTGGAACCCAAGCTTGTAGCAATCGAGTGGAGTGCAACTCAGGTCCACCCCGTGTGTTGGAGTGGAGCCACTCGTAGAGTTTCCGTGGCTGTGGTTTTTACTGAAGCAGGTTGCCAGGCCTTTTTTCCGCGGAGTTGCTGGGTAGGTTCAAACCACTCACCTTTAGATCTGCAATGGGGCACTAGCTGGGAGGTCTGCAGGGGTCCAGTATTCTCAATGCTCCAAGAGCCAGAACCGGAGAAGAGTCGATAACGGCTGACTACTGTCATAAAAGTCTCACTACCACTTTCCGGAAGCCCAGGGACTCTCAGCAAGCACAGTGAGCGGCTCTCCAACGGTCAGACTCAGGCCTCAGGGCCAGCCGCCAACCGCGAGGGGCATCGACATGGGAGTGTTTACCCTGTGGGTGTTTGGCACCAAGGAGACCGCGCTGGTGGTGGTTCTGCTTTCTGGGCCAGCCCTCATGCCATGGGCGGAGTGGTCAGGAGGCTGGGTGCTCCCTCAGGAGGCCTGATTGGGACTCACCCACTGAGCACCCCAGTGTTGCCCCCTCCAGTCCAGGCAGTCAAGGGTGGGGTGGGGACCCTCTCGGGATCAACAGGGCTCTGTTCCCACGGGGGCTGTTGGCTAAAAATCGTTGCATAGCCTCCAGGCTAATAGCTGCTCTGGAAACTTCCCTGCTTCCCAACCAGATCCAGGGTTCGCTCAACAAGGATCTGAATGCCTGGAAGGGAAGCTGTGGCATGGGATCTCACGCTCACGGCAGCAAGGCTGAGGGGTGCACGGCCCCAGTCAGGACTGTCAGCCTCAGTACTGCAGCCCTGGGGAGGGGAGGCAAGGGGAGGGGAGAGACAGCCGCTTCTCCTCCGTCCGGCCCACCCACTGCCCTCCAGGACCACCATCTCAGCGCCTGGAGCACAGTAGGCACGCAAGCATTCATTAGTCTAGTGAATGAACGAACAGATAATGTGACAATAATAAAGGCATTTCTCCCAAAGGAAAGCATATCCCCAACACAATGAGCGGTTCTTGTCGTTTTCCCCATCCAAAAGCAGATTTTTAGGTATCTATGGACAAGGCTTTCTAGTCCCATAAAGGGTCGCAGTCTTGGAAACAAACCTACAGGGGCAGTTCTACCCTATCCTACAGGGTCACTATCTGTCGGCATAACCCTAACCCTAACCCTAACCCTAACCCTAACCCTAACCCTAACACGACTCCATGGCAGTGGGCGTGTTGTCGTTGCTTTGTTTCTACT
Organism: Tenrec ecaudatus; assembly: GCF_050624435.1. Taxonomy (NCBI): domain Eukaryota; kingdom Metazoa; phylum Chordata; class Mammalia; order Afrosoricida; family Tenrecidae; genus Tenrec; species Tenrec ecaudatus. The sequence continues at coordinate 114,287,957 of NC_134539.1, forward strand.
GGATGACTGCCTTAAGGTCAACCTGCTGAGGAGGGTGGGCAGGACCTAGGGACCAGTGACCTCACAGATCATGGGGGCCGGAGGAGCATCTGTGAGATGAGTTTGGCAGGCTCGCAGTTCGTAGGCCAGGGCTCGGCCAGAAACAGGACTCCTCCCAGGGGCCCTTGCTGTGAACTCCTGACTTCTTGGAGCTGCCAGCCAGTCAATCCCGACTCGTGGCAAGTTGCACGCACAGGGAAGGGAAGGCCGCCCGGTCCGGTGAGTGAGATCTTGGCCGTCCCCAGGGCGTACCGTGCTGGAGCTTCAGCAGTGGGCGGCCAGGGCTTTCTCTGCAGCCTTAGCCTGGGTGCTCTGGGGATGCCTGTTCAACACCACAGCAGCTCTAGGCCTCGGCTGACAGACGGGTGGTGGCTGTTTCTGAGGGGTGCTGGATGAGCGTGGAACCAGCACCCCCACCTGGAAGGGCCTGTTCTATCACCGAGCTGCCCCACCCCCACCCCATATACCAACTGCTCAGAGTCCCCTTTGTGAGGACGCCAGGAGTCCACTTGCCAAGGCCCTTTGGGATCCTGCAGTCTGGAGGCAGGCTAGCTGAAGGGGAGGGGTGGTCCTAGATGCATCTTCCTCCGCAAGCCACGCTCCAGTCTTTCCTTAGGGCTGAGGCTGGGTGAGGCTGCCGGCTGTCCCCCATGTAGGGCAGCGCTCTCTCGGGGTCAGCATTGGGAAGCGCGCTTCCTTAAACACAGGCATCCATCACCCTGGGCTCAGTCCTGACTGCCCCCCTCGGGTTTCCAGGCCCCACGCTCACTCCCCTCCGCCTCTGTGCTGCTGATCCTCAGTTTCACCAGCTCTCTCCAAAGCTCTTCCAAATACTCCTGGGCGGCCTTGACCCTCCAAGCGTTTGGTTTAGTAGTCAAACACACTCACCATTTGCACCACCCCACTGGGCCTCTACCTAGGCCAAGGTGGAAGCCAGTCAAAGACTTGCTGAGTGCATGCATGGCAGCATTACAATACAAACATCTCCTGACCTCTACCAGGCACCAGCTCGGCAGGGCTCTCCTGCTGACAAGCAGCAATCTCCCACTTACAGCGGAGGAAACTGTTGCTCAGACAGGTTAAGCAACTGCTCAGAGGTCCACAGCTTGTGGGGAAGGAAACCCAGGAGCCTGAGCGCTCCCCCGGTAGCGGGTAGTTAGGCTGCTCAGCCTCCTCGCCTGGCAATCAGATACAGAAGCCACCCACAGACCAGCCGAGCTTCCCAGAATGAAACTAGCACTGAAAGGGGAAAGAAGACCAATGAACAAGGCAGCGACCCAGGGGAGCCTGCTTCCGCTCCCTTCCCCAGGGGAATATAGTGCATCTTACTTCCACAAGGGTGCCTGGGGCTGGCAGCTAGTGACAGGGGCTAGTTTGCTGGGACAAGTGGGATGGGGCTTTGATAAGCTGGGTGGCTAAGAAAGCAAAGCCTGCCAGACCAGGAAACTGCTTACACCAAACCGAGCCAGGGAGGAAGTTCGGTGTAAGCTGCTAGACGCCGAGGGGGAAGATGGTCATCTAGGGCCGCCTTAAGTCTTTTTCTGAGACTAGACAGGCGGGATCTCTGGCTGGGGGGGAGGGGACGCCTGGGGGGAGTGGTGGTACACATGAGGGGTCTCTGTTAGCCCACAGGACGGCCTGCACACAGGTACTGCCAACCCACGGCTTCTCTGCCCTCTGGGCTCTCTCCTCTCTCGCTCGCTCCCTGTACTTCCTAAAACTCTGAGTCGTCACAGAGGTCCTTGCAAGACTGGCCCTGCGCTGCGTCTCCAACACACACCTCTCCTCAGAAACCACCCAGCCAACCGCACACAGGGAAGTTTCCTGTCCCCGCAAAAGGTAAGTTTCCATTCGCTGCTGGGGTCTTCCTGGCCGCGGCCTCTGTTCCATCCCCTTCGCCAGGGTGAGTCACGGCCACCCAGGGGATCTCCCCTGAAGACGGGCCACTGACACCACGAATACGACCGCCCCTGCCAGTGGTCTTCACCAGGCCCCTGTACGACGACGACGCGGAAGGGGGTGCCCCAAGCCGTGAGGCAGGTCGGGGCTCGGAGGTGTGGAACCCACCAGCCTCTGCAGCAAGCACTGGCCACCCCGAGTGTGCAGAGGGGGCTCCACGCCTTTTGGCAGCAGCTCGCCAGCCCTTTCTTCTGAGGCACCGCTGAGTGGGTGCCAGCCGCCCACCTTTCTGTTAAGTGCTCACTCATTTCACGATCACAGGTCTCCCCCGCCTCTCCTCCTATCGTCCCTCCCAACCGGGAGCATCCGTTTTCCTGCAGATGGTCACCGACTAATCCACACGCCCAGACTCTCTTAGTCCATCCTGCTGCCAATTTCGGGGTAATCTTATTCAAGCAGTGCAGGAAGAAGGGGGCTTCGCATGTTTTCTTCCAAACTCTCATCTGGCCTCTCTCCGAGGCCACCACCCCGACCCCCAACCCCACCCCGGGACAAGACTCACTAGGCGACAGAGATTTCCAAGATGTCGTGAGAGGAACGTTAATATGAATGTAGACACCCCTAGATTGGGACTACCAGTTATTGTGGGGCCTCGCACAAGTTCCTTATGCTCCCATCTTTCTTCCCAATCTGCAGAGTAGGCTGATCGATACTGGAGAGCACTCGTTCGTGAAGAGTTGGCTAAGAGAATAACGGGTTAAAAGGCTTGATCTACTGAAGTGGAACAAGTCTATCTCAGGCTAGCCATCACTGAGGGGAAAGTGGAGCCCCAAGGAGTTACATCCCAAGGCTCTGGCTTTCCACTTCCAAATGGCCAACAGCTCAGATACACAGAACCCCAGGAGTTGGCTAACTGATCACAGTGGGTCCCCAACTCCGTGTCGCCGGAGGCCTCTGTAGTTTGAGTCGCCCAAGCCCTTACAAGCAAAACGGCAGCCAGCATCCTCCAGCAGTTCCAGTTCTTAGAACCTCCCTGAGGGCTCAGTGAGCTACGAACCCAAACCAAACCGGCTGCCGCCAGGGCAGCTCCAACTCCTGGCAGCCTGTGTGTCAGAGTGGACGGGCATTCCGCTGGGCACTCGATGGCTGTGACCTTTTAGAAGTGGGCCAACAGGGCCTTTCTTCTAAAGCACCTGTGGGGACATTTGAACCACCGGTCTTCAATGATGAGTAGCCAAGTGCTTCGCCATTGATGCCACCCAATGGATGGCTGGTGCTGTCGGTTAGGTTCTATGCGAGAGTCTATCGAGACAGTTCCGACCCACAGCCACCCCGTGTTGGATAGAGCAGAGCTGCCGGGTCCTATGCCATCCTCACCATTGGTCCTATGGGTGAAATGGTTTGCTTGGGGGCTACATTCCAGACTCCCAAAGTCGAGTGTCTTGAAGGGTCTGCCCGGACCTCACACTCCCTCCCTCTGCCCAACCCTCAGGGAGGAAGCAATGAAGAGCACCATGTCTCCAAGGCTACATTCCCAGCACAGAGTCCAGATCAGGCCTCCAGTCGGGCGAGAGGAGGATGGAGCAGCCCAGAAAGCAAGGGGTTTCCTGTGTGCTGAGCTTGTTCCCCTCACTGGGTGCCCCGGTAGGTGCGCATGGCATCAGCAGGCCCCTTGCTGAGCCGCAGCCTCAGTTCCCTAGCTGGCACAGCCAGGTCCCACATCAGAGAGCTGAGTTTCACACAGCGCCGGGCCCCTGCACACCTCAGGATGCAGAGATGAGTCAGTGGTGCGGCAGGCCTGCCTGTATTCGCACCTCGCTGGCACCGTCTATTGGTTTACTCATCTAGGGACTCCCCAGCTAGGCAGACTTCCCAGAGCACCACACACCTGACTCACTCCAATGCCCCAACACAACCAGCCTGTGTTGGATACATGCACCCCTTCCCTACTAGTTTCCCATAAGCCATTGAGTCCATTCCGACCCCGAGCAACCCCGCCTGTGCAGAGCAGAGCTGAGCTCCATGGGCCTCTGAAGGCTGGCACCATTCAGAAGATCACCAGACCTTTCTTCCGAGGCACCTCTTGGCAGACTCACACTTCCAGCCTCACAGAGTCAGTTGAGACGTCAAGTGCTGAGTCCTAAGTCCCGCCTACCCCTCTGACACCTCGACCTTCTCGGCTGCTCCCCTCCCTGTTTCAGCCTCTTTCAGGCACATTGGCTTCCCTTCAGGACCTTGAACCCGCCAAGCTCATCCCTGTCTCCGGGCTCCTTCGCAGGGCAGCCCCTCCACCTGGAACATACTACAGTCAGATTATCCCACAGGGTCTTCCCATCACTCAAGACTCGGCTCCTGCATTGCCTTCCCTGGGTGGGGGCCCTCTTCTGATACCCATCCTTCCCCCACCCCCCACCTAAAGGAGCCTCCTTCCCTGACCCCCATCCCTCTCTAGCCCATCTTGGGTACCGTCTCTCTCTTTGTGTGCTCATTAACTCCCTCCTGCCATGAAAGGGGCCGCCCTGACCAGCCTGTCCCCTGCCTTTTCCCCTGTGCCGAAAACAGAGCCTGGCACACCGGACAGACTCACTCAAGTCCGCGGTCCAGGCACTGAGTGAAGGGATAGGCCTGATCGTCGAGCACGTTCTGATGCATGGTGGCCCCACGTGTGGGACTGCTCCACAGGGTTTAACTGGTAGCAGTCTCACGGCAGCAGGCTGCCAGGCCTGTCTTCTGAGGCATGCCTGCAGGAGGTTGAGCTGCCAACCTTTAGGTTCATGGGTGAGCCTGTATCTACCTGTGGACGTGAGGGGAAAGAGTAAAAAATAGCAAATTTAAGATGCGTCATGTTTTAACAGACGGGGCAAAGCAACAAACTTAAAAAGGAGGGAGGGGCGCACAAAGACCAAAAAGGACTGCAAGGCACCATCGCTCCAAACATTGCACGGAGCAGCTCAGCGAGCCCTGTCACGGGGGACGCTCGTGCTCTTTGACCCAGTCCTTCCATTTCTGGGAATTATCCCAAGGAAACGGATTCAAAATAAAAACAAAAATAAAAAGGCGCCTGTACAGAAGATGATCCCAGTCCCATGATTTATACTAGCAGAAACTCGGAACCCAGCAAAGTGCTCAACGACACGGGGAATGCGGTGGTTGGTTCCAGCCCAGCGGCCTGGGCGGGACATCATGTGACAAATACAAGGAAGACTTGGAGACCGTCTACTAACGCTCAGTGAGAGGGGGGCTAAGAAATAAAATTCCTCCCAAGTCCAGGCACTGCCTCGTACATCTTCCCTGTCTCGGGACTCCTCCCAAGAGCCCCCGATAAACGTGTTTGATTCCCTGTTCACTGACAAGCTAATCGGCGGCTTAAAAGCATGGAGGTGCCAGGCCACTCGGGGATCTCCTGAAAGATCAGCCACCACAAACCTCACGGAGCACAGTTCTGCTCTGGCACGCGTGGGGTCACCAGACGTCAGAATCGACTGGACAGCAGCTAACGAGGTCACCAAGGACTAGAGAGTTCATCAGAAAACTGGTCAGGGCCATCCAATTTGCAAAAATAAGAGAGAGCTAGGATTTGAATGGGTGTCCTCCTCAGCCCAAAGCCCACGCACACTGGGAAGTCCTGACCAGCACGTGCATGCCCCTACTGAGATGGGCACTCGGTCCTCTCCTATAATGACTTCCTGACTGTGCTTGAGAGGCCCGGGCCAGAGTCCTGAGCACTGCTCCTGAGAAACAGACGGTAAGAAAATAAAGCAAAACCCAAACACCAACAAGAAGAAAAGCACCTCTGAAAGAGCTCAGGAACCGTGGAGAAAAGAAGCCAGACAGCGGTCACCAAGCTCAGGCTTTGCCGGAAGCAGCCGGTGCACAGCCATCGACTGGAATAGGGCGTGGGGTCTTAAGGACTTAGATTCAACAAGCAGCCAGCTAACTGCAGCGTCAACTAAGTCCACACGGAAGAAGCACACCAGCCTGTGTGATCCAAAGATGATGCTAACAAAATCCAAATATGATGAAGGGCAAAGTATCAGAGCTTACACTGTGAATGCCCAATTGCAGAAGGCTATGCACAGGCGAGGGGTCAGACGGCTTTGCTATCAGACAGAGATGGTTGTGAACTTGATTACGGTGGATCGAACCATGGGATAATACGATACTTGGTCTATTGACCTCTCTCTTGACCCAACTTCTTCTAGAATCAAATCTTTCTCAGTGGCTCCAGGACAGAAAGTTCTTCTCTGGCATTTAAAATATTTCTGGTGGCCATTTCTTTCTTACGCTTTAGTTTTGTACCATTATGATTGCTTTCTTCTTTCTGTTTCATTTTGGTTTGGTTTTGTATTGTTTCTGTTAGGCCTCCCAGTTTAAAAAGCACAGAAGGAATGGATGCCTACAGACAATAACTGACGCAATGGTTTCTTGGGAACAGGGATGGAGCAGGGGAGAAGGGGAAGGGGAACTGGGGAGCAAGCAAGGAATGCAGGAGGGAGAGGGAGCTTTAGAGCTGATAGTGATGACATAGATACAAGTCTTTTTGAAAGGGATTTATCTATGGAAGTGAATGCTTATCAAGAAAACTACTTAAGAAAAGAAAGAAACCAAACTTGACTTCGGGTTACCATGAGTGAAGAAGGAAGAGTTTTGTCTTTGCTTAAGGGGAACTGAGCCCATATAAATGGCGGTGGAACAATTTGGAGAGAGACATCAGTCATGGTTGTACAACACGAAGCGTATCATTAATGGCACTGGATTATACATGTAGAAGTTGTGGAACTGGAGAATGTTTTGGTGTGCATAGTTTTGCCAAAATTGAAAAAGAAAGTACATGAATAACAATGAGTACAAAGAAGAAAAAAATGTTCTGAAACTGATTGTGCCGAAGATTGTACAGCTTTTTGCTGTGACGGAACTATTGAGTTGTATGAAATGTGGATGAAGAGCCAATAAAATTGTTTTTTAAAAACAGCCAGGCCTTGAGAAGGGTTGGAAAGAAACACAAGATAAGAAACATACATGATCCCAATTCTATCACACAAATCTGGCTAGACCAGAGGATGGACACTGGTACAGCTAGGAACCGGAAACACAGGGAATCCAGGACGATGATCCCTTTGGGGCATGGCAATACAGGCAGGGTAGAGGGAAGGTGGGGTAGAGAGGGGGAACTGATTACAAGGATCTACATATAACCCCCTCCCTAGGGGATGGACAGTGGAGAAGTGGGTGAAGGGAGATATCAGACGGTATAAGATATGACAAAATAATAATAATTTATAAATTATCAAGGGTTCATGGGGAAGCGGGGAGCTGGGAGGGAGGGGGAAAATGAGGAGCTGATACCAAGGGTTCAAGTAGAAAGCAAATGTTTTAAGAATGATGATGGCAACAAATGTACAAATGTGTTTGATACAATGGATGTGTGAATTGTGATGAGTTGCATGAGCCCCCAATATAATTATTGGGGGGAAAACATATAAGGCAAGGAAGCCCCTCGGTGGAGGTGGAGAAGGGGCTCTGCCTGAACCTGTGCGCTCACTTCCCTGGGGGCCACTCAGAGGAGCTGGCTGAAAGACCCTCATCTCACAGGATGTGGACAGGGCGCTGGGCAGGCCGATGCTAGACCCTGGAGGACAGCAGGCCGGAAATTGGGGCACATCACATTATGACTGCTGGGTCTGGTGGTGTCTCCTCCATTAGCGTCCCAGCTCAGCTTCCTGGGGGGGCCACAGGAATAAGGGGATCCTTCATTCCTTAACGTCATCATGTCACCATCATAGACCAGGTTTCCGGTGCAGAAGGAGATCCAGCTTAGATAGCGAGCCTCCTGCAAGGTGAGGCTGCCAGAGCCTGAGCCAGAGCGGGTTAGTGGTGTGGGAATGAAACCTTCACTGCTGGGCCTGCATGGAGGCTGGGGGCTGGACTGGAAGACCTCCCAGGGGACCCTCCTCTGAGCTACTCTGTGTCCCTGAGGTCAGCTGTTTAGGTGCCAGACTGACTCGAAGTGTCGAGGTGACTGATGGGTGAGCCTCTTCAGCACTAGACTTGGGGGGAATCACTGTGTGCGTGCAGACCAGACTCTTCTCTTAGACATGTCCGAGCGCTTCCATGATAATGCTTGAAAAATAAATAAACTCAGCCCCATGCATTCCTCCTAAGAACCAAAGGGGCTGGCAGCTCCCCCTCTGGTTCTCAGAAAGAGGCCAGCAGATCCTTAAAAAAAAAAAAAAAAGCCAGGGTTCTAGGAGGCTCCCCAGGTGGTGCCAAGCAGGTGAGGATGGTCCAAGTCACAGCTCTGCTGTCTCCACTGCTGACCCTCCCTGCGCCTCAGTTTCCTTATCTGTGAAATTGGGTGCCGGCAGCACCTTTCTCACAACGCAGTGGGGAGGGGCATATGCCACAGGGAGCCTCGAAACAGCCAGCCTGGCACAGAGTAAGCGCCCAGTAAGTGTCAGCTATTATGACACACGCACTCTGGCAACACGTGTAGATACTCGTTTTGGAAACCACACGTCCACTTGACTCCGTTATCTGGGGAACATGAGAGGAGGTGGGGCTGGCGAGTGCTCTCTGACATGCAAGCAGTGGCGTGGGAAGCCACAGGCGGCTTGGTGGCCTTGGGAGTAGCCGGGCCCAGCCGGCCTCGGGGCCCAGGCAACCCCGGGCCTCTGCTGATGGGGAGGCCGGCGTGAGCTCCTCCTTGCAGAGAGCCGCCACCAGAAACAGGAAGCTGCTGCCTTTCCTTTCCATTCTGAGCCAGCATTTCCTTTTTTGTTTTAAAAAGCATTCCTTGTCTGCAGGCCAGCCCTTCCCCTCCCCTCGACAGCCTGCGCTCAGACACACCACAGCCATCGGCGCTTCTCCTGGGACTGCTTTCTGCGCCCCCTCCCCACCCGGGGGGTCGTGAGGGTCCTGGTAGATGCCAGTGCAGTATGCATGCCCTTGGTGCCTGGGGCTGGAGGCATGCCGAACGGGAGCCCAGGTCTCGGGGACAGGCAGACCTCTCTGTGTGCACAGGATGCCGTAGCAGCCTTGGAAAGGATGGCCATCGCATGTCCGTAGGTGCTAGTGCAGTGCCCATGGCCACTCTGTCTCCCTACAAACACCCCCCGTAGACAAAGGCCCCGGCAGGGTAGGGCCAGCAGCAGCAGCCTCTCCTCGACCAGCCCGATTTTAACTAGGACTTCAAGGGGGTCCTCAGTCCCCTCACTGAAGCAAAGCCCGCAATGCCGTACCTTGGGCGTCACTCGGGGTCCAGACCGAAGAACCAAGCCAATGGTCATGGAGTCGATTCTGATGCACAGCTACCTTACGGGGCAGGCCAGAACTGCTCCGTGGGGTGCTGAGGTTGTGGATCTTGACAGGTGCAGGCTGCCCTCACCTTTCTCCTGGAGATTTGGCTGCCGGTTGGCAGTTAGCTGCCCGGTGTGTAACCTGCCACACCAGCAGGCTCTTGGCAGTGACACCACCTAGATTGTCAGAAAGCTACCACCATCCATCAAATCTGTGGATGCTTGTCTTTTTTTTTTTTTTAGATCATTGTATCGGGGGCTCTTACAACTCTTGCTACAATCCATACATCAATTGTATCCGACATATCAGTACATGTATCCCATCGTTCTTTTCTAGACATTGACTTTCCATTGAGCTCTTGGAATCGGCTCTTTTTTTCTCCTTTCCCCTCCCCCCACCAACCCTCGTGACCACTTGATTGATTATAGATTGCTAATTATTTTCAAGTCTCTCACGGACCGCTGTCTCCCTTCCCCTCTGGTCTCTGTTGTTCTTCCCCCTGGATGGGGTGTGTGGTTATGTGGCATTCATTGCGATGGGTGCCCCCTTCCCTCCCCACCTCTCCCCCCCATTTCCTTCAGCCCCTTTGTTATCTCTAGTCCCATTCCTGTTCCTGGGTTCCATGTGTTGTGGGTTATATCTCTTGCCTGTACCTGTGTACATGCTCCCGTCTAGTCCAGGGTGGGAAGCGACACTGGGGTCATGAGAGTGGGGTGGGTGAGGGGGCCTCAAGGGGTCAGAGGGATATTGCGTGATCCGTTCATGCCCTACTGCACCCTGATTGACTCATTCCCTCCCTGCAACCCCTCTGTGGGGAGCTGGTCCTTGATGCTGGTGCTGACACATTCAGGAACGTGTCCACTCCTTTAAGGAGGCCTGGTGGTGCTGTGGGCTAGGCCCTGGGAGGCTAACCTGGAGGTCAGCAGTTCTGGGGAAGGAAGGTGAGGCCACCTGCTCCCATGATGATCTACCGTCTCAGAAACCCTAGCTCGTGGCTCCAGGAATCAGCATCGCCTCGGTGACAGGTTTGGGCTCCAAGGCGGAGTCTCCCCAGCTAAGTAAGTTCAGTTGGGAGAAAGACCCCTGAACAAATATGTTTGGAAACCCTGACTGCAAGAACTGCCCCCCCTGAGGAGGGCCAAGACGACAAATCTTACAGGAGCTGGCCTTCATCCTGGGGTTCCCCTGGAAGCTACTGGCACATTCAGTGCCAAGGAGAAAGGCTGCAGGAAGCCCCCTCAAAGCACCCGGTCTGGGGGCCTAAGGGGTGGTAACTCTCAAGTCATGTTTGAGCGTGCCTATAACTTTAGCAAAACTCCATTGGCATCGCAAGTGAATTTGGTCCCGTTCCACCAGAGCAGAATAAACCCTGAATTAACCCGTCAGGAACCCCAGACCTCCAGGTGCCAGGCCTCAGAAGGCCCCACCCCTCTTCCAGCAGCCTCCTCCAGCCGATGTGCAGAAAGCAAAACCCCCAGGATCCACAGGCGGCCGGGCTAAGTCCGCTTTTCCTGCTCGATGAAAAGCAAGCACCCTTCCTGATTACAGCCTGTCTAGTCGCAAACAGCAGTATGCTTGCTCCCCCTCCGCCCTGCCCCCACCCCCGAGTTTCAAACACAGGCTAATTCATTCTCACGATTATTCTGAGGGTGGAAGGAAAAATGGAAGGAGGGGAGGAAAACAGCAAGTCAACAGGATGACTTCAGCTCCATTATTTTGAAAGGCAGTCTGCCCAACTAAAGCGCGCTGCTGCCCGCTCGGGCCAGGAAGACAGAGGAGTATGGATGAATGTGAGCATATAGGCTTGTTAAGGGGCAGACTGTTGGAATTGAGGCTTTTTACATGCAGATAAGGAGCAGTCACTCGGGCATCAGTGACCAAGCATTTTGGATCCAAACAGCTGTCTCCAGAGGTAACTGACTACAGCTCCCTGACGTGGGGCCTGGAAGCCTGGGGAAAAGCCACGGTGGTGGACACAGAAGGAAAAGGAGGTGATGATTCTAGAACCGTGCACAGAGAACCTGAAACATGATCTTGACATTGGAACCGATGACCTATCATGGCACAGAATACGCAATTGGCATGAATTTTTAAGACAACAGAAAGAAAGGCTCCCCGACATCTGTGCCAGAGGGTCTTCCAGTGAAAGAATAAAAGCCCTGGAAGTCTCCTCTCCCCGCTGCCCCAAATTAATAATAAAAATAAAATAAGCCATCAAGTCCCTGCAGAGTCCTAGCGATCCTGGAGGACGAGGTAGAACTGCCCCTGTGGATTTCTGAGACGGTGACTCTGCCTGGGAGGAGAGAGCCGCATCTTTCTCCTGTAGAGCTGCTGCCGTGGGTCTTATTGCTAACCAGTACGGCCTACGTCATAGCACGACACTGCCAGGGCTCCAGCAGAGGGCAAGGACTCAAGAGAGTCCATTGAGGCGAAGTCAGCTAACTGGGCAGATTGATTTTCAAAAAGAGGCCTACATAAGTGGGGAACAGGAGGAGGAAGCGGGGTGTGCCTCCATGGCTAATCGAGTCCTTTGCCATCAGGCCAGAAGAACTGGGTGGTATCCGGCTACCACTACTGCATGTTTGACCCAAGAAGCAATGTAAGAATCCTGATCAAGAGGGGGGAAAGAGACCGGGATTTTGGATTTTCATAGAATCCGGTCTATGTGGTTGGAGGCAAGGACGCTAGATAAACATGCAAAAATATGGGCCTGAGATCCTCTTTAAACATAAACCAAAATTACCCCTGAAATCTTCTTAAAACCAAAGAGTACTTTAGCTTAACTCGTAAAGAGCGTGCCTGCCTTGGGCACCATGCTTGTTTAAGATCTTGCTGTGTGGGATCCAAGTGACAGCCCAACTCAACACCCATAGCCAGCTAGTCAACTCCCTCCCACTCATACCACCCCTGGGGCAGAAGAGAACACCCCCCCAGGAGGGCCAAGACTATAAATCATACAGGAGCAAAAGGCCTAGACATTCTCCCAACGTGCGGCTGGTGCGTTCACACTGCTACGCTTCAAAGTAGCAGTCGAACACATAGCCCACAACACCACCAGGGCCCCGACATTGACAACAGCAACTTGACAGATTTAAGACGAGCCCTAGTGGTGACGCAGGTACACGTTGGGCTGCTAACTGCAAAGTCAGCAGTTCAAAACCACCAGCCCCTCCAGGCGAGAGAGATGAGGTTTTCCACTCCTGCAGAGTTACTGTGTCGGACACCCACAGGGGCAGTTCTACTGGGTCCTACAGAGCTATGCATCAGAATTGACTGAGTGGCAGGGAGTTTGGGGGAAGGGGTTTTGTTTTTATTGTTTAGCAAACAGTGGGTTTATGTTAATGAGGATGGGCGTGGCCGCACAATTTAAAGGACCGATGAATTGCACCATGGGAAAGCTGTCGGATTGGTGCGTGTTGTGCTGTGTATTCTCAACAGCAACCAAGTGTACAAATAAGTGACTTAAAAGCAGGGAGGGCTACCCAGAGGACACTAACTGATCTCCGAGAATCTTGCCACGCCCCAGGGCCCCTCAGACTTTGGTAGAGAGCTAACAGAAACAAATTCATTTTGCCTTCTCCTGTAGGAAACTCCTGGAAGTCAGAAGGGGTGGGGGAGGGTCCTATCATCATGGAGGAGGGAGATGGAAAGTCGGGTCACTGTCCATCAGGCCAGACCAGGGTCAAGGTGGTATAATGCCCCACTCTAGGCTGTGAGCAGCCAGGTCTGGTGGCCACTCAGAGTGCCTCGCATGTCTGATCTGGGCTAGCTCTGGCTAGTAGGGGTTCTTGATGAGTCACTTCCCTGCTGGTCGACAGTTTCCTCACCTGCAAGACAAGCCGGCTGGCTGGAAACCCCAAGATCCTTTGCAGTCCTCTTACCTTAAAACCCAGGCTCTACTAAACCAACTGCCAAGCCAAGCCCCCCAGGGATTTGAGCCTGGTGACCGTCCAGTGGTACATGTTTCACCAGCTTCACCGTATGGCTATCCACTGCCTCGACACAGAAGACCTGGAATCCAGCCTTCCCTCTGCTGTCTGGGAGCAAGGAGAGGGAGCCAGATCCAAAACTCACTGCCATGAGTCAATGCCAACTCACGGCGACCTTGCAGGACAGGGTAGAACTGCCCCTGCAAGTTTCTGAGACTCACTCGATACAAGAATAGAAGGCCTCGGCTTTCTTCGGCAGACAAGCGAGTGATTTCAAAGTGCTGGCCTTGTGGGTAGCCAGAGCCCCACGGCCACTGCAAAACTGGAACCCACAATCCATGAAGTGCAATGCAGAAGCTCAAACGCAGGCCACTGCAAAACTAGAACCCAGACGCCCTGGCACATGACCCAGAGCCTAAGCCATGGGGCCCGAGCCCGCCTCCCGTTGACACTCCTAAACCTCAGTGTAGATACGGATGGGCCGGCAAAGGGGTCCCTCTAAAGCAGAGGGGAGACCTTTCTGCTGCCAAAGACCACTTGGACATTTCTACATCTCTCAGGCCCTACATGACCAACTTAAAAATGAGCCTGCTATCTGTGGTCAAACATTTCCTTGATTCTCCCCTAATGTGAGGGCCCTCGTGGCATTGAGGTTACGCATTGTGCTGCTACCCACAAGGTCAGCAGTTCAAAACCACCAGCCGACCCGAGGGGGAAAGACGGGCCTTTCTATGCCCATCAAGAGTGACAGTCACGGACACTCACAGGACAGCTGTACGTCGTCGTATAGGATCGCTATGACCCGATACGGCAGGTGATCTTGGTTTTGTGGGGTTGTTTTGTTTTTGGACGTGATGGCTGCCTCGGCTTCTCTTTGGCAAGGCGAGTGATGTTAAGTTATTAGCACCAATGATTTTGCGGGTCTTATATGGCCCACGGGTCAGACATTTCCCACGCCTGGTTTAAAGGCTACCATTTTATAAGCCCTGGTGGTCCTGGCTGGGAAGGAGGGAGGTGCATTATGCCCTAGAACTCTCAAAGAACAGGGCAGGGAGTCAATGTGTTCATACATTTGACCCCGCAAAGCCCACCTCTAGGAGGACACAGTTTACAAGGGCAAGGACTGGAATCATCCTGCATGGCCAGCAGGGGTGGGGCTGGTTAGATGAATTTATGGCATGACCACAAAGCACAGCCCCTGGTGCCAATGGGCATGCTATCTGCGCTGATGCACAAAGCAGACACTTGCACAGATAGGTCTGTTCCACAAGTACCTGCCCAAATGCTACCTGCAGACACCGGAGGACCACACAGAGGAATCGCTCAGCGAGGTATGCAAGGGCCTGCAGAAAGCTCATGGGGAAATGGAATTGAAAGGGCATGGAATTTTCCTACAAACTTTTTGAAGACCCCTGGTTCATCGGTGTCCTTTTTGTAAAACTGGCACTCTGTGCTATGTTGAATTTGAAAATGTGTGAATTCAAAAGGCAAACCCACTGCCATTCTGACTCATAGGAAGGAGCCCTAAATGGGGTTTCTGATGCTGCAAGTCTTTAGCCCGTCATGGTTGGAGGGGGTGCCGGGCCAGACTTCAGGGAAACTGTCCTGCTCCAAGTTCAGAGGCGGCATCACCTGGGTCGGCCACTGGCCAGCAGCATCCACATGCCTCTGGTTATCCCCTGGTCGCTCCCTAGTCAACACAACCATGATCCCCGAAGCCCCCACTACGGTTTCTCAAGCAACACGGATCCTGGACTGAAATTCAGGTGTAACCAACCACTTGCTAGCTCCGTCTCTCAATCCATCGGAGCTGCAACCCCCTGACCTGTACAACGGGGCAAGCAAGACGTACCCCCCAGAGTTCACATGGAGCAGGTGAGCCGGAGTGTTTCTCGTTCCACGTCCATCCTCTCTGCTCAAAGGTGACCTCCCTAACCGCAGAGACACCTATGTAGCTTTCCTTTGAGCCTTTGGCCACAGCCGCAGGCATGCACACCTGGACCCAGGTGGGCTAGAATGCAGCTTTTCTAGATCCTGAGCCAACCCAGACCACTCAGGGAGAGGAACTGGCTCTGTAAGGGAGACCAGAAAACCACTCACTTCCCTGAGTCGATTCCAACGCAAAGCAACCCCGTAGGGCAGGGGGAGAAGGGCCCCAAAGAGTCTCCGAGACGGAGACTGTTTATGGGAGTAGACAGCCCCATCTTGCTCCTGCTGAGGGGCTGGCAGTTTCAAACTGCTGACCTTGTGGTTAGCAGCCCACTCCGCCACCAGGGCTCCGAGGAGCTTACAAAGAGCTCGGAGACGCATTCCCCTCCCTGTCCCTGGGCAGCAGGACGCCACAGCCTCCTCAGGCTCACCCTGACAGAGATGTGGTTGGGTCTCTCTCCGGCATTCCTCAGCCCTCTCCGGCTCCGTTGTTTCTGACTCATGGCCGCCCAAGCAGGTCAGAGGACACCTGGGCTCCACAGGGCTGGCTGTGGTGGCTGATTTTCCCAGTGGACTGCCAGGCCTTTCTTCTAAGGTCCCTTTCGGTTTGCAGTGGAGCATCCCCCAAGGGGGCTCCTAGGGCAATGGCAGGTCCCTCTCCAGGCAGCCACCAAGAAACACGGGTGGCATGTTTTCAGCTGGAAAAAAAGCTGCCCAGCAATGGCTCAGCTTCCCGCCCTTCGGGCCGCTCCTCAGGAAAGTAAAAGCAGGAGGCAGAGCAGAAGCAGGGATGTGCCACACTGGTGGCAGCAGCTGGGTGGAGAAAGGAAAACCAAGTGTCTGTCTCAGCCCAGCGGCTGGGGTTCGGTGACTCTGAGGGCACTTCCTAGGCAAGAGCCAGGGGGCTTCGCAGCCTTCAGGCATGCAATGCAAGGTCCCTCCCCTGAGTGCGCCACACAGCCAAGCCCTGGACTTACTGCCAGCTCTCCCTTAAGGCTGACAGAGCCCCCCAACTAGGAGGGCACCCCCCTGCCTTTGAAGCCACTGCTGTCCTTAACTGCACTATGAAAAGGTGAGCAAAAATAAAATAAAGTAAAAGGTGAGCACCTTTATCACTAAACCCAATTCAGCATAAACCCAATTCCCAATGGAGCAAACGGATCCAGGCTTCCCCTTCCCACATGTCCCTTCCTGGTTGCCAGCCTTTCTCCTTCGGCACTCGCTCCCTCACCCTAACCACCCAGAATTATATGAGAACACCCCCAGCCACCCAAGGCCAGATCATCATCTACACAACTCTGCACTTCAAGCCAATCAGACCTCTCTGCTTCCAGCCTCCTTCTACCCACCACCCACCTTCACCCTCAGGACTAGGTCTCCAGCCAAAAGGACTCTGTCCCGTTCCATCAGCCGCCAGGGCAGCCTTGCTCTGTCACCCAGCCTCGAGGGCTGGACCCTCCCAGGCTGAGATGCTGTCCTGTGACTATGATGGCCTGGAGTCCGATTCCCATGGTCCCCGTGGGCATGTTGACTCTTCTCCATCACAACCAGAAAGGACGCAGCACAAAGACATGTGAGGCAAAGGCGGAGAGTGCTCTTGGCCTTGGGTCTCCACTGTCCTCAGGACTGCCCTCTCCCATTCCGGGGTGTTTCACCAATCCTGGAGGCCCTGCAGGAAAGTTCCAAGTTGCAGGGTCCTTGAAGCATTGGGACTTAAGGAATATGCAGGATTGGGGTCTTTCTGTGCCAAAGTCAACCCAATCAGGGAGTAGGCAGGACTGACTGCACCATGCCCCCTCTCTTCCTGAGGTGAGTTAGCAGGTGTGAGAAGCCCCTACTTGCCTGGCTATTTCACTAAGACAAAGAACACCTTAATTACTAGGGGTATTTTCAGAAGCCAGCCAGATACAAAGGCCAAATCTAGTTCTTTGTCCCCCACCACCTCAGCATCCTTGCCCGGTGTTGTGGGGAGGGCGGGGTGGGGGGAAGCCAGGATAGGAGCTCAGTAAATAAGTCCATTGGAACTGCATGGAGGTCAGCAACTACAGGCCCCTCTGCAGGCCCATTTGGGAAGACACGTGGTGACAACTCCCACCACAGTAGGGGAACAGGGAGATCTTGGGTCCTCCCGCCACAGAGGGCTCTGACCTTTAGCACTGGTGCTGAGCTGAATGAAGGGCAGGCATCTTGGACCTGACCTCCCCCAGGTGGCTCGTACTTCCAAGGTAATATGTCAGCGAGGTGGCCTAAGTACAGAGACTATACCTGCAGTAGACACCCCCCCCCCCAGTGCTGCCCCCTCAGCACGGTCTTCAGAAGAGCCCTTCTCTGTGGCAGCTTACTGTAGTGGGGATTTTGACTACCAACACACAAGGCAGGGAGACTCGGCATGGTGGGGCCTGTCTGCAGAAGGTACAACTAGGGGGGTCCCAATGAAAAGCTACGCTGGCAATGTGTACGCTTTTGCTCACCTCTGTCTTGCCAGCCCCAGACACAGCGCCATCCCACAGAGGAGGAAGGAAGGAAGGAATACATCAGGGGTCCCCCCTGGAGAACATCTAAGGAAGGGGCTCTGCTAGGAGGAAGCAGCCTGACATCTTCGTTCACAGAGTTAGATTCTGGCTCCGGGTTCTATCCCCCTCCGTGTCCATTGGGTCAGTGGCTCTCCAGGAAACTTTAGAGACTGAGAAGGCTCCGGCATATTGCCTGGCAAATGTATTACACTATAGCCCCCTCCACCTTTTTCAATTCAAGTCTGACTGCCCACCGCACTGAGAAAAGTCAGTCTGGCCAGTCTGGAGACAAGCCAGCCACACCACCACCGCGACTGCCACCGCCACCTCCCCCTTCCACTACATACCACCACAACCTGAAATCTCAGGCCCCAGGTCACGCACATATCTCTTGCGCTGTTTCTCCCCAATTGCATAAGGAGAGTCTGAGGGGGCTGGGGTTCCTAAGTCAGGCATGCTTTCGTAAGACAAGCCCTCTGGCTAGACCCTTCTTCAAAAGCCAGGAATCCAGTGTTGCAAGCCATGTCTCTCAGGGACCTGGCCTGGTATGCGAGAGGAGCGGACAGGACAGGAAAGATAGTCCGAGTGGACGCGCTGCCTGGCCGGGCCCCACCCTGCTGGGGTGGCCTGCCTCTGCCCAGCAACTGCGATTGTTTCCTGGCCTGTGTCACCCATGTCCAGGAAACAAGAGCCAGTCACAGACGCAATGGCCTAGGGAGTGAATCCCATCTGAGCCTGGCTTGGGACGTTTTAGAGGCAGAAGCTTCAAGTGGAAAGAGCACAGGCTGACAGTGGTAGAACAACCTGCTGGGCTGAAGCCGTCTTGTCCCCATTTTATAGATAGGGAGGCTGGAAGGACAAAAGTCATAGGAGTTCTGCAGAGGCACATTCCCAGAAGCCAGACCTGATCTGAGAGTGTTGGGCTCTCTCCCTGGTACATTGCCCCAAATGGCAGGTTCTCTTAGGAATATTTAGGCGCTCCAGAGCTCTGGGTGTTCTTAAACGGGGTTGGAGCATCAATGAATCAAGCTAATCCAGTATCCTGCACAGAATCACAGGCTTGAGAGAGGCAAGGGCCCTCAGGCATGCCAGCCACCTTGATCACAGGCAAGATGGCTGAGGTCAGGGAGGTGAAGCACCCACACTTGTTCGTAGCAACCCCAGGCAATTAGCAATAAGGGTCTAAATTCCCATTCCCACTTCCTCACACACAACACTCCCCCACTCCAAAAAACAAAAACAAACATCAGGTCCTGCCTTTGCAAAGAAGCAGAGTGGGCAGAAAGGCAGGAGGTTTGAGTGGGTGGCTGGGAAGAAACTCTGGTGGTCTGCTTCTGAAACTCAGCCCCTGGAAAGTCAATGGCGCGCAGTTCCCATCAGACGCACATGGGGTCACCATGAGTCAGAATTGACTTGATAGCCACCCACAGAAGGAGTTGGAGAGGACTCGGGAGCTGGGGATGAGGGCCCCTTCCACTGCAGATCCCCGCCAGCCTCAGGATGTGTTCCCAGCTGCCAGAGAGGAACAACCAAATCAATGCCACGAGCCCTGAAGGGAGGCCCCTGAAGAAGCAGCTCAGAGACCAAAATAGCTCCATGCTTCAGGGTGTCACAAAGCCACCCTCTCATCAAAAAGATTCAAGGGCCTTTGGAAGTCAGGGGTACCCCTTTCCAGAAAGCTAACAGCAAATAGCTCTCCAGGATCCCCTCTGGGAAGCAGGAGCACCTCAGAGCAGCACAGGGACAGCGTGAGAAATGCCAACCCAGAGAACAATCTCTCATTCCAACACCATCGAGTCCAACCAGATACAGGCTGCAGCAGGACCCCTCCTCCGGGAACTAAACCACACAAGGCCCCCTATTGTGTCCACTTGAAAACTGAACTTTGCCGGGCAAAAACTCTGGGCTGTGTTCAAGAAATCCATTTCTCTCCGCCACTTGAGAAATAGCAGCACACATGCAGAAGAGAAGATCGTGATGGGAGGGGGGTGGGGGTGGATGTTTATTCATTTGTTAAGCAAAGTCTTGGTCGGCATTGTTACAATAACTGTAATAAAAATACTAATCGCCAGCACAGAGTGGATGCTTCCTATGTCCCCCATTTGGGAGTTTCTGAGAGCAGAAAAGTGAGGGAGAGCATGGGGGCCAAACAGGGTTGTGGGCTTGTGGGGTGCAAAGAGGAAGGTGGGCTGGTCTTGTAATAGTCATCGCCAATCGCTGGCTGGAGCGATGACAGCTGGCAGAGGCAATTAGCCATCGTGCAGGGAGGTGGGGGGAATGAGAAAAATGAGCGTCTAATAAAACAAGACCTCGGGAGACCTGCAGAAGGCCAGATGTAGCAACACAAGGTAGACAGTGACTGAAGGTGGTTATTAATGAGGTACCTGCAACCTCATGGCCTTCTAAGGAAGTCCCTGGACCAAAGCAAGTTGGGAAGGACACTAGTTTCCCTCCATTGTGTAGTAGGGGGTGGAGGTGGAGATGCCCTCTAAAGACTCAACACCCCTTTGGGCTGGCTCAAAATCCTTTCACTACCACACTTCCCTAAAGCTGTAATTTGAGAGAAGGGCCCACTTTCTCCTCTCATTTCTTCTGTCTGCATTTCATTTAGAAACCGACTCCACCTTCAAGAGTGTCATCCCCCTCACCCTACCCCCCCACCCTACCCCACCCCAGCCCCCTACCAAGGCTTCATTCCCAGCATAATCCTTCCAAAGCCAAGATCCACTGCATGGGGGAGGCGGGGAGGACGTGAGTAATGACATTTTGAGCAGGGGGACGCTGTGGCAACACGAAAGGAAAGGGCCACATGCCTGAAGAGCAAAAAACGCCGTTTCAGCAAACACTTTAAAAAGCGGCAGACAAGAACCTGGAAGGGGGGAGCGGGGGAGGGAAGGGGCCAGACGGAGTCTGAATGGCGAAGGGGAAGGCCAAGGGTGGCGGACCTGATCGCACACTTCATCGGGGCACCCCCCCTGCCGCCGTCCCCCACTTCCATTTCCATAGCCGTCACCCCAGCCCACGGCCCGCTGGCCTGTCACACGGGGAAAGGTCCCGCGTGTGACTCCATGAGAGAGCGAGTCGTGTGGTCTGGCAAGCTGGAAAGATGTGGGGGTGGTGAAGGAGGGGGCGGGGGATATCCGTGGGCCGCCCACCCTGCCCACAGACTCCCGGAACCCTTATCCCATTTCCCCCACCCCCACCCCCAATGCGGCCCAGGACCAGGGTCTTCCAGCTGCCGCTCCAGCCAGGGGAGAAGGCGCTTCAAAGTGGGGGCGGGGGGGCGGCCCGGGTTCAAGGATGCAAGTGAATTGGGACAGTGCGGGGAGGTGTCGGGTGCTGCTGCCCGAGGGGTGGACCCTCGTCCTTGCCGTCCTGCCCTCGGCCGGGTCCCTCGGGCGCCGCAGGCCCCCTTACCTCCAGGGTGCGGATCTCCTGCTGGGTGAGGTCATTGGACACGGAGCACTTGGTGCGCAGCCCGCGCAGGCTGCTGATGGAGATGTCGATGAGCTTCTGGAGCTGCCCGCACTGCTGCAGCGCCCGGCTGGCCGCGGCCCCGGCGCCCCCGTCCGCGTCCCCGGTTCCGCCATCCTCCTCCCCCATCGCTGCGCGCAGTGCCGCTCTATCCATGCCTCGGCATTGGGGCCGCGGAGTGGCCGAGGCTGGGGTCCCGGGGGGCGGCCGCCTCCGAGGAGGATCCCGAGACGCGAAGGTGGATGCCGGGCGCCGCTCAGAGCAGCCCGAGCCGGGGTGCTCGGAGAGCGCGCCGCGGAGCCCGCTCCGGTGCCCGCCCAGCCGCCGCGGCAAAGCGAAAGCCGCGGCACTCCGACGGCTGCGGCTCTCAGAGCCTTTAAGGGGCCGCGGGGGACGAGTCAGGGCCGCAGAGCATACTGGGACTTGTAGTCCGCGTCGCGCACCTGCCGCCGCCGTGGGCCTCTGCGGGCGCCCCGCAAGGTTGTCCAGCGGGGGTGGGGAGGGCCTTCGCTCCACACTGGGTGCAGCCGGTGCAGGAGGGCCGGCCTTGGGCCCGGGGAGTGGCTGCTCTGAGCCGGCTCCTCCCCCGAAGCCAAGACTGGGAGCCCGGGAGCCTCTCTCCCCGCCCACCGCAGGGCCCCCAGCCGAGGCTTCTCCCAGCCCAGGGCTGGGGGCTAGGGCGAGAGAGGGTTCCGGAGCAGCCACAGCCGTAGCCACAACTGAGGTCGGCGACATGGGGACTGGTAAGGCTCCACGATTTCTCTCTGGGTTTGGGGGCTGCCATCTAGTGGGAAGGGGCCTACAGGACGCGTCCAGTAGCTGGTCTGCGGTGGATTTTACCGTCGGCTTCTCTCACCCAATGGGCTGCATGCTTCCGACCCTGTGTCACCACCAAAATCATGGCCACCCCCACCCCAGCAAGCTAGCTCAGACCCGTGGGGCGCTCCCAGGGATCGAACGCTGTGTTGTGCACTACTAGCGGACACCCAGGGTTCAAATGCTGGCTGGCCCTTCCACTTCCTCGCTGTGTGACCTTGAGCCAGTTAATTTCACCCCCGAGTGTCTGAGTTTCCTCACTAGGAACATAGTCAGATCATAGAACCTGCCTCCTAGGCTCATGTTGGAGAGTGGGTTGATGTATGCACAGGTCCTGCATTGATTACTGGATCGATGTTAGCAATTGTGGCTGTCTAAGGGGATTTCCTAAGGCTGGCACCCGCCCCACCAGCACACTGAGCTACGGAGTAATACTGCCAGGAACCCGGTGGTAAGCTGCACCCAGGCGCCTTGATCCACCATTCAGCCCCGTGCGTTCACCTATTTTTCCCACCTCCCACCAGTTCACCTCCTGTGTGCCATTGTCTGGCTCCAGTGAAACAGCAACCAGCTGATCAAAGCTTCCACACATCCCACCTCCCAACATCTGCCAACCAGAGGCGCTGCATTTCCCCTCTGAATGCTTTACCCTTGCAAGCTCCTTTGATTGCAAGAGCTGTTGACGGATTTTCTCTTTGCAGCTTCTCCACGGAGCCAGCTCCAGTGCTCAGAGCCCAGGAGGGACTCCATCAAGTTGGACAACTTCTTTGTGAGTTCTTTCAGGCCAATAGGATTTAGGATGGGTTCCTCCTAGCTCTCAGGCCAGCTCAGGAGACCGTCGGGGTTTTTTAAGGGTGGTGGAGGGCGGGGAGCAATCCAAGCATTGAATTCCAGCCTGACCCATAGATACTAACATAACCTATCCTTAATGGTCATTTATTTAACCCACCTGCCTCTTCCCCCTCTTCCCCCCCATTTTCATTGTACCTGTTAAAATAGTACACCTTTTTTTCAATGGGGAGCCCTGTGACATAGCAGATTACAAGTTGGTCTGCTAAGCAAAAGGTCAACAGGTCGAAACCACCAGCCACTTCTCAGAAGAAAGATGAGGCTTTCTACTCTTGTAAAGATTTGCCCGATAGGATATATAGGAGTCAGAATCAACTCAGTGGCCACGAGTTTGAGGTTTTTGGTTTGGGGGTGTTTTTGTTTGTTTCCTTTAATGATGTTTGGAATTTCAAAATAAATTGTCAAGTCTAGAAAACAAAGCTATGAGAACTTTGTAATGTGCTTTTGCCAACGAACCCATTCCTTGAAGATTTTGAGAAACAAGAGGCTCTTCCTCCCCGCCTCCGGCTCCCTTGCATTAGGGCCAGTGGTGGACGCCAGGAGCCCCTGTTCTGCGTCTCTGAACTCCCAACGCTGCCGCTTACTTTCATCCCACCCTGCAGCTCTGGCATATCCTTCCTGAAAGAGAAACTGTCCAATATTACTTCTCAAACTTGAGCAGGCAGCAGAATCATCTGGAAGGCTTGTGAATGCACACACTGAACGCTGAGGACAGCCCACAGAATTCAGGAGGTCAGGGAAAACACCAGAGTACTGGCATTGCTGATAGGTTCCCCAGGGATGCTATCAGCCAGGAGACCACACTTCGAAAAGCAGTGGATGTCAGTGGGCCCATCCACAGTACCCAACCACGACGCAGCCCGGCTGACTCAGACTGCCATTTGTCCAGCGGCCGGAGCTGCCAGGCTCAGCTACTGACTCATACAAACTCAATTCACAAGAGCTTTCCTGAGGAATGCCTATTTATTCATTATGCCAAATGCGTAACTGTCCGCAGCTCCAGGCCACACATCCTCCCCACAGGGCCACTTGATGTGGGAAGCCACATCATAGTCTGGTCTTGCTGGTGAGCCCAGACTGGATCTTAAGAAGGGACACTGCCAGCAGGCAGCCTCACACCTTCCCCATGCCCCCATGGCGGTGGTATGTGCAGAGTGAGGACCGAAGACCAGACAAGCACCTGCTCCCTGGCAGCCTCTGTGCGGTTCACTCCCTCTTCTGTAGACACAGACTCCATCTAACTTATTTAAAGTATCCACTAAGCCACAGCTTCCCTCCCCGGTTCATCTCAGACCAACGCCAGCTTCTGAGCTGGGTTTGGGTGTCCTGGCAGCCAGAGGACTCCCTGGGTGATGCAAGCCCTTAGTACACTTGGCTACTAACCGAAAAGCCGGCAGTTCTAGTCCACCCAGAGGTGCATAGAAAGAAAGACAACCTCCTTTCTGAAGAGCCGCCACTGCAAACCCATGGAGCACATTTCTATTCTGACGCATGAAGTGACCTTACATCAGGATCTGCCAAGCCCAAACCCACTGTGATCGAGTCAATCCTAAAAGTCAATTGGCTCGTCTTTTTTTTTTCAACCCCACAGAGCAAGTTGTTGTGTGATGTCATCAAGTCGGTCCGGACGCCTCGTGACCCTCTGCACACCAGGTGAAAACACTGCCTGGTCCTGTGCCATCCTCACAAATGTCCCTGTGCCCGACCCATTGACGCAGCCACTGTGCCAATCCCTCTCATTGAGGGCCTTCCTCCTTTTGTTGTTTTTTGTTTTTCACTGCCGCCCCCCCCCCCCATTTTGTCAAGCATGATGTCCTTCTCCAAGGCCTGGTCTCTCCGAACAATGTGTCCAAAGGATGGGAGGCGAAGCAACAGGGGCGCTCAAACCACCGGCTTCTCACCTGGTAGAAGCCAACTTTTCACCCGCTGCACCCCCAGGGCTTCTCCGATGGACTCCGAGGCAACTGGTTTGCATCAGTCACAGCTTTCTAGAGCCATGTCCTCCCAAACCCAGCCCACCGCCACCAGGTCCATTCCAACGCATAAGGACCCTATAGGACAGAGTAGAGCCCCCCAGAGGCTCCAAGGCAGACAGACTCTTCTTTCTCCCACAGAGCGCCTGGTGGGTTTGAAGCCCTAACCTTGCTGTCAGCAGCCCAAGGCTTAACCCACAGCTCCATCAGGACTGCTCGGTGCTGGGACACAATGGTGAGCAAAGCTAAGCTCCTGATCCTTAGGGAGATGGATAATGAGCCAATAGGGAGAATGCTCGGTGGGGGGGGGGGGGACAGGTTCAGGGAGTGGCACAGCACACCACAGGGAGGGGGAAGAGGCGTAGGGGATATGCACCTTAAAATTGGCCATTCTAGGGAGCTGGGCCTGCAGCTGGGTCTCAGAAAAACTATATGGCCTAAGAATCTGTGTTCTTGGGCTTAGTGGTGTCCCCAGCTTCTAGAGCAGTGGTTCTGAACCTTCCTGATGCCACGACCCTTTCATACAGTTCCTCATATGGTGGTGACCCCCCAACCACAAAACTATTTTCATTGCTACTTCATAACTGTCATTTTGCTACTGTTACGAACCATCATGTAAATATCAGATATGCAGGATATATTTTCATGGTTACAAACTGAACATCATTAAAGCACAGTGATGAACCACAAAGCGATATGTAATTATATATTGTGAAATATTTATTTCTAATGACAAATAAATTAAATTTTGTCTGGAAGCATGGTGTGGCATGGGTACCAGTCTTCAGCCGGGTACTCGTATGTGGGCCTACCTGCATGTGGGCGGACCCATCTAGAGACAGAGGAGTGGTGTCTCGATTCTTAAGACCATCAGCAATATGTTTTCTGGTGGTCTTAGGGCGACCCATGCGAAAGGGTCATTCGACCACCAAAGGGGTCTCGACCCACAGGTTGAGAACCATGGCTCTAGAGGCTATTTCTATGGCACCTTCAGTAGAGAGAGTGCTGTTTCCCTTCTCTGTCCCCACTGCCAAAGGCACTGAGTGACATTCAGCTTGGTCCCAGTGTGGCCTTCCCACTCTACATCTAAATGCAACACCAGCCCTGCTAGTGTGTTTATGCATTTACAACTTCTCATCTGGAAGTTCCATTCCTTATCAGCAAAAAGTCATGTGCTGTGCAGATGGTGGAGATGTGTGTGCAGAGGGATGGTCCTAAAGCAAATGGTCAACACGTTTCGTTGACAAACACTCCCAGAAGCCCTAGTTACACAATGATTAGAAAGCTCAAGCACTCACTGGAAGGTTGGCAGTTCAAACTCACCCGCCTCTCTGTGGGAGAAGACTTGCTTCCACAAAGGACAGCCTTGGAAACGCTATGGGGCAGTTCCCTGCTGTCCCCGAAGGTTGCTATGTGAGTCCGAAGCAACTCCATGACAACGGGCTTCGGTTTGATGTTGTTTGGGGTTTCTTTTCGAGGAGTTGGCCAAGGAGCAATGATGAGTGGTCAAGTGGCCAGCTGTTAATGGAACAAGGACTCCATCCGTGACTGTGAGGGAGAAAAGGCCTAGCAGTCGGTCCTGCCACGTCGGCCCCTAGATATCCCTGTGGTCCCGCTGTGTCATAGAGGGCTGTGACGAGCCGGGATCAACCTGGGCCCACAACAGTGACGACGCAGGTCACACAATTTCAAATACTTAATTAACTCTCTCCACTCACGTCCGTCCTTTGCCCTCCTCGCTGCTCAGAGGGGCTCTCTCCTCCTTTGGCGACTTCATGAAAGTGTGTTCCCGTATTTCTAAGCATGTTCAAGTCAACTCCAACTCACAGCTACCCCATGCGCGTCAGAGGACCACGGTGGCCCACGAGGCCTATATTTTTCGGAAACAGACCACCAGGCCTTTCTGCTGACGTGCGTTTGGTCATACTCCAACCTCTAAGCTTTCACTTAGCTGTCAAGCATGTTAACTGTTTACACAGCCGGGGCCCCATGTTCATGTGCAGATCAGGCTCTGTAACAGGTGATGAAGATTCCGTAGGGAAGGAAGCCAACATGGAACTTACATCTCGGGATAGAGATACGATCTTCATGAGTCAATATGTATGTTACTGTAATAAGTTCATAGAGTAAGACATGATAGAGAGGAAAAAGGAAAAGAAAATCACGCGTGAAAATAAGTCCCTGTGGGGAGGGGAGTAGTGATAGGGATATACTCTCTGACAGATCATTTGAATTAAGACCTAAATAAAAGACTAAACCACATAGAGCGCCAGGAAAGGGGCTCGAGCAGTGGGAATATCACGTGCAAAGGCCCTGAGGCAGGAACGGCTTAGTAATTCCAAAACTGGAAGAAAGATCAGGCCCTTCTGGCTATAGAAAACGACAGAGAACAAGAACAGGGTGGAGGGGCCCTGATAGAGCTAAGCAGGACCACCACGTGTGAAGGAGTTTGGCTTTAATTCCAGATGTGGTCCAGCAGCAGCGAATCACCTGTGAGCTTATTTATTTGTTGGTTCCAGTTGTTTGCCAATGAAAAAATCTGCTTTTCTAGATTTGTTTTTAGTGTTTTATTGTCAATTAGATGGTTTGATTTGATTTTTTATAAATCATTTTATTGGGGGCTCATGCAGCTGTTATCACAATCCATACATCCATCCATTGTCAAGCACATTTGTACATTTGTTGCCATCATCATTTTCAAAACATTTGCTTTCTACTTGATCCCTTGGTATCAGCTCCTTATTTTTCCCCTTCCTACCTACTCCCCCTCCTTCATGATCCCGTGATAATTTATAAACAAAATTTTCATGGCTTACACTGGTCAATGTCTCCCTTAACCCACTTTTTTCCTGTTGTTCGTCCTCCTGGGAGGGGGTTATATGTAGATCATTGTGATTGGTTCCTCCTCTCTCCTCCCACCTTCCCTCCACCCTCCTGGCATCACCACTCTCACCACTGGTCCTGAGGGGTTCATCTGTCCTGAATTCCCTGTGTTCCCAGTTCCTATCTGTACCAGTGTACATCCTCTGGTCTAGCCAAATTTGTAAGGTAGAATTGGGATCATGATAGTGGGGGGTGGGGGTGGGGAGGAAGCATTAAAGAACTAGAGGAAAGTTGTATGTTTCATTGGTGCTATACTACACCCTTGTCTCTTCCTTGTGACCCTTTTGTAAGAGGATGTCCAATTGTCGACAGATAGGCTTTGGGTCTCCACTCCACACTCCCCCTCATTCACAATTATATGATTTTGGGGGGGGTTCTGGGTCTTTGATGCCTGATACCTGATCCCATCGACACCTCTTGATCACACAGGCTGGTGTGCTTGTTCCACGTGGGCTTTGTTGCTTCTCAGATAAATGGCCACTTGTTTATCTTCAAGCCTTTAAGACCCCAGACGCTATATCTTTTGATAGGTGGGCACCATCAGCTTTCTTCACCACATGTGCTTATGCTCCCATTTTGTCTTTAGCAATTGTATAAGGAAGGTGAGCATCACAGAATGCCAGGTTTTTAGAACAAAGTGTTCTTGCATTGAGGCAGTCCTTGAGTAGAGACCCAATGTCTGTCTGCTACCTTAATAATTAACATATAAATATATACATAGATCTATTTCCCTATTGTTATATATAAATATATTTGCATATGTACATGCCTTTACTTAAACCTCTATAAATGCCCTTTTGCCTCCTAGTTCTTTCCTCTATTTCCTTTTACTTTCCTTTGTCCCACTATCATGCTCAGCTTTCATTCGGGTTTCAGTAATTCCTCTCGGTTACATTACCCTTGATCAAGTCCCACCAGGCATCCTATACCTTCCTCGCCATTGATTTTGGATTACTTGTTGTTCCCTTGTCCCTGAGTTTGTTAACACCCACCTCTCCTGCCCCTCCCCCTCTCCCATGTCCTCCCAGAACAATCAGTCTTGTTTCCTCCTTCAGATTGTTTACCTTGCTTATCTTATCTAGATGGACATGCAGAGACAATAACAAGCACAAACACAAGACAGAGTAAGACCAAACAACAAAAGGGGGAAAAAAACACATACAAAACAACAACAGAAAATCTAAGGACAAAAAAGAAAAGCCTATAAACACTTCCGGGTCTGTTTGTTGACCTTTAGGAGTGTTTTCCAGTCCAGTCAGATGGGGTGTCACGTCCTGACACCAAAGTCTATTTCCAGCATTCCCCGGGACTTCATTGCTTTGCTCCCCTTGCTTGCTCTGTTGAACCGCCTTAGAAGGTTTACAGAGCAAATCATCTGTTTTACATTTAACCTTTCACATACATTTTGTTTCAACTCATCCTCCTCAATTCCCCCTGTGTGGACTCTCTTCACCCATTTCCTCTCAGTGTTTCCTGTTTCCATGGCTCCTTCTTTCCTAGCCCTCTCCCCCTTGAGTCAATGCTGCCTGTTGGATCTTCAGGAGGGTGAGCTCAGTTCCAACCTGAAGGCTGATTAAGGACCACGGCTTCAAGAATCCCACCAGTCTCTAGCCAACCAATATGTTTGGTCTTTTTAATGGTTGTGAGTTCTGTGTTTATTCCCGTTCTATCCAGGAGCTTCAGGACAGTGGGTTGTGGCAGTGGAGTGTCATCTAACTCGGTTATCTGCCTGGTGGAGACTGATGTTTGCATGGCCCATTAGGACATTGGACTAATTGTTTCTGTGTCTTTCCATTTTCATCGCTCACCTGTCCATCTACCCGCCAGACAGGGAGAGACTAAGACTTAGATGGCTGTGCATGATCTTTTAGGACCCCAGTCACTACTCACCAAGGTAGAATGTGAACATTGTCTTTGTACTATTTCAAATGACCTTGGTCTCACAAGCCTGCTTGGGAGCTTGTTAGACACTCAGCATCTCGGGCTCCACACCACATCCACTGCCATCAAGCCAGTTCCAGTTCATAGCAGCCCTGTGTTTCCTCTCAAAGCTCACTGCCATCCAGTGGATTCTGACTCATAGCGACTCCATAGGACAGGATAGAACTGGCCCTGTGGGTTTTGGAAACTAACTCTTTTTGGGAATTGAAAGCCTCATCTTTCTCCCAAGGAGCAGGCCAGTGGTTTCGAACTGCTGGCTTTTCGCTTAGTGGCCTCATGCTAACCACGTATTGTCAATCTTTAGAGGAGCAGAGAGCTTCATCTTGCTCCCAAGGAACAGCTGGTGGGTGGAATGGTTTCCCTTGCAGTTAGCAGTCCCTCTCTCACCTGGCACAGCTGCCAGCACGCCTAGGTCAGCAGGTGATGTACTGCATTTCAGCAAGATCCCCACGTGACCCGTGCCCATGTTAATGTTTTCAAAGCATAACTCTCAGAGGATGAAGCAAGCTATGACAATGTTCTCGGTAGGGGAAGGAAGTGTCTTAGAACAGTCCTCCCACCCCTCCGCCCCCCGCCCCGGAAAATCAATGGTAAAGAAAGATGAGCAGAAGCAAAGACATGGGTTATGACGTCCTGCTTTTGGCGGGACAGTCCCGATTTTTAACAATTTGTCCCGCATCCCACGGTGTTTTGAAAAACTCCCGATTTTTGGAAATAATGCACAACAAGCTAGGGTATTCGGTTTTCGGCTGCCATGTGGCTATTTCACCAGGATATGAGTTTTATCAATGGTGTCCCGCTGGTGTTTACCAATGCCAAAATCTGGTCACCTTAGTTAAGAGGCTGCTGCTGTGACCCAGGTCAGGGAGGGGGACGGTGGAAGCTGAGGAGATGGAGGAAACATTCTGGACAAGGATGCTACATCCCGGAGGCATAGCCGTAACCCTGCAGCCCTACCTTGCTGCCAAACCGGGCCCCACCTTCCCGCTCTCTTTTAAAAAATATCTTTATATAGTTTATTGACATATAATTCTTATACACTTCAGTGGTTTACACATAATAAAAAAGACTTGTGCCATTTTCACTACAATTTTAGAACTTTTCATTCATTTTTTTAATCATTTTATTGGGACTTATACAACTCTTATCACAATCCATACATACATCCATTGTGTCAAGCATATCTGTCCCTCTCTTCTTTCCCCTCCCCAACACCTCCACTGTCGCCCTCATCCATCTCTCCACCCTCAGCATCACCCAGGGGCACCGGAAGTTTTCCGTGGAGCCTGGGGCAGCACCGGAGGAGACGTGGTTTCAGTGAAGTTGTCCAGGAAACGTGTGGCGTGCCCCTGGAGAAATGAACCCCCGTGACCAGTATTAACAAGACCTGCCCCTTCGTTCATGATGCACTGGGCAACTGCGTACAGAGCCCCTCCCCTCACCCCCCACCCCCGTGTGTACTGAGTCAGTCTGCCAGTGTCAGGCTTAAAAGGACAGAGTCTTATGGCCTCATGGAAAAGAAAAATCAAAAGTCAGCGACCCAAGTGTGTTAGTGGTTACCAGAGGTGGAGGAAGGGGGAGGGGGGCTAAGGGTGATGGGAAAGTTGCTTTGATTCCAGGTGGGGCTGCCCAGCTGCTTGTTGTCCTCCTCCCTCTAAAAAGGTGAGCTGGGGGGAAAGCAGCCCCCAAATGAGGATGCCAGTCACATAAGTTGCTCCTTACTCACCCGCTGACACAACCGTGCCGCCCGACATGAGGTACTTCCTGATGAAGATCCAAAACTGCCCCCTCGAGGTGACAACGAAGCCATGCTGCTTTCAGGGATCCCATGTAGGTGAACAAGGAAGATCGAAGGGGAATGTATGATCTTGAACGACGGTATTGTTGAAGGAGGGTGAATACGGTCTGCCAAAAAAAGGACCAATCTGTCTTGGAAGAAGGAGATTCAAAATACGCCTTAGAAGCCCAGAGGGTGAGACGTCATCTCGCGTGGGGACACGCAGGAGCAGGGGCCAGTCCCTAGAAAAGAGCATCACGCTCAGTAAAGCGGGAGGTCAGTGAAGCAGAGGAAGACCCCCAAGGAGATGGCTGCGTTGATGACCCCCCCACACACACACATACACTCCCCTCCTCCACAGCAGTGGTGAAGCTGCCGCAGGACTGGCCGGGGTGTGGTTCTGTTGAACACAGCGTTCCGTGAGTCAGAGGGGACCCGGCAGCACCCAGCAGCAACATGCTCATCTCTGGGGACACAAAAGTAAGTCGTGTGCCACGCTAGAGCTTATAAGAGGACTCCCCTTCCATTTCAGTTCACCGTGCACCGTGCACCGTGCGCCTGTGCTGTGCTCGTAAGGTCCCTCTGTTGCTAGAATGTTCCATAGGGTCCCTGTTAGTCCCAGAGTGAAGTCCAAGATCCTCAACAAGGCTTATAAGGGCCTTGACTCTCAGGCCTGGCCAATCTTTTTTTTTTTTTCAAGGCAATGTGTTGGTTGAAAGAGCTGATGGAAATTAAAAAACAAATACCTCATTCACAATGATGTGATTTTTTTTTTTTTTGGGGTTCTGGGTCTTTGAAACCATCTCATTGTGAGTGAGGCAGAGTGCGGAGGGGAGCCCGAAGCCCATCTGTAGACAATTGGACATCCCCTTACAGAAGGGTCACAAGGAACAGATGAACCAGTCAGGTCTAGTTCTTTAATGCTTCCTCCCCAGCCCGCTATCATGACCCCAATTCTACCTCACAAATCCGGCTAAACCAGAGCATGTACTCTGGTACAGAGAAGAGCTGGAAACACAGGGAATTCGGGACAGATAAACCCCTCAGGACCAATATCAAGAGTAGTGATACCAAGAGGGTACAGGGAAGGTGCAGGGAGAAAAGGGGAAACCGATCACAATGATCTACCTATAACCCCCTCCCTGGGGGATGGACAACAGAAAAGCGAGTGAAGGGAGACATCGAACAATGTAAGACATGAAAAAATAATAATTATAAATTATCAAAGGCTCATGAGGGAGGGGAGGGGGAGGGAAGGCTCAAATAGAAAGAAGTTTTTTGAGAATGATGATGGTAACACATGCTCAGATGTGCTCGACACGGTGGATGGATGGATGGATTGCGATAGGAGCTGTGTGAGCCTCCAATAAAATGATTTTTTAAAGGAATTTGAAAAAAACTTCTCTACAGAAAAATATCATCCACAATCGTGCATCAACCTCCTAGGGGGTCGGGGACCTCCAAACAGCATTCATAAACCTCGAGGATAAAGAGAATGTTGAAAGCCTGGCTTTAATATTTACCCTCACGATGTTTACTCAACAACTCTTGACTTGGGCTGCCGCCTCTGTCTGCAGTCCTTCCTAAATCTCTAGTCATCCCATAGCTCTCGATCCTAGGCCCCCACCAAGTCGGTCACAGCAGAATTACTCTTTCCAACTTCCTTCTTCCTGTGGAGCTTCCTAGCAAGTTCTTAATTCTGTGCCTGCCTGTTTCCCTGTCTGGATAGTGAGTCTCTGAAAGACAGGTGTTTTTGTTTGTTTGTTTGTTTGTTTGTTTGCTCTTTAAGCCTTATTTTTGGACTCAGATCCTGTGTGACCTTGGCACAGTTTTATACCTCCCTGAACTTCTTTTTCCTCGTTGGTGAAAATGAGCAGGGTGGGCCTTTTCACCGAGCAACGGAGGGGAAAGGGGGAAATAGAGCAGCTATCTCTCGCACCCAGCATGCTTTATTCGTGTTTGGATAAACCACGGACTGGATGCATGCTCTCTCTCTCTCTCTCTCTCTCTCTCTCTCTCTCTCTCTCTCTCTCTCTCTCTTCTCTCTCTCTCGGCACACCTGTTTGTGATGGTTCATCTAGCAGAGATCGCTCCCACCTGTGCAGTGAGTGCTGCCGTGGGTCTGGCCTCAAGAAGTAGCCACGTGGGAAAAAGGCCTGCGTGACTCTAAAACCAAAGGCTATCAAGCTCTCCTGGGATTTTTGTGACAACTTAGCCGAAATGCTCAGGAAGTGGACGGAGACACTGGGCCAGAGAAGACCAGGAGATGCTGAGAACGCCCTGTTTGCTCCCAGTGGTTTCTTCCAACCATTACTGACCCTGCTTCCCTCTCAAAAGTCTTTCTCTTTCCAGGCCATCAGGCTACCCCATGGAACACTCCATCACAGGTTGCCGGCACCCACCTCCAAATCACTGCCTCTCCTCTGGTCTGACCTCGAGGTTCCTCGCCACCCCTGTATTTTGTTGAAACCTCCGATCCACAGACTCTGTTCGTTTTTCTTTTTTCCTGAAATGAATATATATATATATATATATATATATATATATATATATATATATATATATATATATAATTCTATTAGGGGTTCATACAACTCTTATCACAATCCATACATACATCAATTGTGTAAAGCACATCTGTACATTCATTGTCCTCATCATTCTCAAAACATTTGCTCTCTACCTAAACCCCTGGCATCAGGTTCTCATTTTTTCCCCTCCCTCCCCCCTCCCACCTCCCGCATGAACCCTTGATAATTTATAAATTATTATTTTGTCATATCTTGCGCTGTCCGACATCTCCCTTCACCCACTTTTCTGTTGTCCGTCCCCCAGGGAAGAGGTAACATGTAGATCCTTATAATTGGTTCCCCCTTTCCAGCCCACCCTCCCAGTATCGCCACTCACACCACTGGTCCTGAAGGGATCATCCGTCCTGGATTCCCTATGTTTCCAGTTCCTATCTGTACCAGTGCACATCCTCTGGTCTATCCAGATTTGTAAGGTAGAATTGGGTCATGATAGTGGGGAGGAGGAAGCATTTAAGAACTACAGGAAAGTTTTATGTTTCATTGTTGCTACATCACACCTTGACTGGCTCGTCTCCTCCCCCAGACCCTTTTGTAAGGGGATGTCCAGTGCCCTACAAATGGGCTGTGGGTCTCCATTCTGCACTTCCCCCCTCATTCACTATGATATGATTTTTTGTTCTGATTTATGCCTGATACCTGATCCCTTCAACACCTCATGATCGCACAGGCTGGTGTGCTTCTTCCATGTGGGCTTTGTTGCTTCTGAGCTAGATGGCCGTTTGTTTACCTTCAAGCCTTTAAGACCCCAGACACTATATCTTTTGATAGTCAGGCACCATCAGCTTTCTTCACATTTACTGATTCACCCACTTTGTCTTCAGTGGTTTTGTTGGGAAGGTGAGCATCATAGAATGCCAATTTAATAGAAGTATTCTTGCATTGAGGGAGTACTTGAGTGGAGGCCCAATGTTCTTCTGCTACCTTAATACAAAACCTACAAATATATGCACATAGATCTATTTCCCAATCCTTATATATAAATATATTTGCATATGTACATGCCTTTATTTAGACCTCTATAAATGCCCTTTGGCTCCTAGCTCTTTCCTCTATTTCCTTTGACTTCCCTCCTGTCCCACTATCATGCTCATTCCCACCCCCTGGGTTTCAGCAATTCCTCTTGGTTACATTACCATTGATCACGTCATACCAGACTTCCTACACCCTCCTCACCACCAATTTGGATCACTTGTTGCTCCCTTGTCCCTGGGTTTGTTAACACCACTACCTTTCCCCCCACCCCTCCCTTTCCCATGTCCCCCCGGAACTGTTGGACCTTTTGTTTCTCCTCCAGATAGTTCATCCAGCCTATCTTATTTAGACAGACCTACAGAGATAATAACATGCACAAAAACAAGACAGAGGAAAACCAAGCAACAAACCAATGACAAAAAAAATAAACCACAAGAAAGAAAAGCTTGTAATTAGTTCAAGGACTGTTTGTTGGCCTTTAGGAGTGCTTTCCAGTCCAGTCTGTTGGGGCACCACGCCCTGGCCCCAAAGTCCACCTTCAGCATTCCCTGGGGACCTCGCTGCTCCATTCCCTTGCTGTTCTGTTGTACCCCCTTAGTGTTTTGCCTTGGTGTGGCGGGATCAGATCAGACGCAATCCCCACACTGTGTCTCTGGTGCTATCCCCTGTAGAGGTATGGTCAGTGAGGGGCGTCATGTCTCATAGTGGGGCTGGGCATGTTATCCTCTCTGGACTGGCTGCTCTAATCGGGAACATTGTCCCATGGCCTGGTGGACCAGGATGTGCTCCACTCTCTCCTCCTCCCCCTTTATCTACTCCTGTGTGCTCAGATCAGATATGTCCCTCTCCTGGAGCTGCAGATGCAGTGCTGTCCTCTGAAATAAATTCTTCTGGGGGGAGGGGCAGATGTCTACGTAGTAGTTGGGATTGGGGCCAGCCCCTCTCTTCGTTTTTCACGATCACCTGTTCACCTTTTTCCTCTCCCTGCTCCATCATACCTATCACTCCTTGGCTAACACTTGACTAATGCCTAGAACAAAGAAGTCACTTGGAGGACTAAGGGATGCCTGATGGGCATGTGAAAGCCCAACAATGAATAAGAAAGACGTGAGAGGTGGGGAGAAGGGATGCCTTTGAATTCTGGAGTTGGTGAAGAATACTGAAAACACTCTGGATGCCAAAAGAAACCAGAAATGGGCATTGAGCTAAAGAAGCAAAACACACAGGCGGGTCTATGAAGAAACAAATTTATATCGAGCAAGTGGCTCACACAGTGTAGAATCTGGCAAGTCCAGTCTGGTTCGAGTCAGATGTTCAGCTGGAGACGTCTTCACCTGGCTCATGTAGCTTCCAGAGAAGAGAACCCAGGAAGGAGGAAGACAGACTCAGGAGCAGGGAGGACACAGCCTGGGGGGAGTAGAGGTGGTGAAGCCATGGTCAGCAGGCCAGGCTCTTGACCGGAGGGTTGAATTAATCCAAGATTAATAGGCAATATGGCGGGCTGTCGGTTCAAGTCCAAAGAACCCAAGGTCGATGAAACCAACGAGAGGAGACAGGCCTTCCTACAGAGCCTGCTTAAATAAGACTAAGCCATACCTCTGGTCCATTTCCTTCCAATTGCATCAGGGTTAAGGCCTAATTAAAGGGGTAGCATGCCACCTTGATGTTCCACAACTGTGTGGCTGTTCACGGTAGGTCCCATCATGGAGCTGATTACATTGTTAGATCTCATCATGGAAGAGGCCTCAACTGCCAAGCTACTAAGAATCCTAGCCCGGGCAAGTTGACATGAAGCCTAGATGTTACAGACATCTTGCTCGGTCGAGGATCGGCAAAAAAGAAGACCCTCCACCCAATGGATCGGCGCAGTGACTGCAGCAAGAGTGTTGAATGTTGTGAGGATAGTGCGGGAAGGGGCAGTGTTTTGCTTGTGCTGTTGTGCACAGTGTCACTGGGTTGGAACCAGCTCAATGGCACCTAACCACCACAATCCCTAGTCCGGTAAAGCTCTGCCTGCCGCCCTCCCTGGGCCCGTACCAGAGCCGCTATGCAATGCTAGTGCAAATCCGCAGCTCTGCAGAAAGGTGGCTTTTTAAGATTTATAACCACAAACCTCATGGTGGCACTCCTTGCGCCTGGCAACCCAGCCAACCTGTCCTAGAAAGTTCATTTCCATGTCTCCAAGGTGACAGCTTCATGTCTTCTGTCTCCACAAGCAGGTATCTGCTCCTGTTCTGGACGTATCCTTCCTTGAAAAACCAGAAGCTGTCAGACCCAGTCTTCCAACCCTTCCTGCCTCTGTGTTCATGTTTGTTTCTTTGTTTGCCTCTTCTGTAATGGTAGAAGGTCAAGTCCAAGGCTGACTTCCGTCTCCTTGGACTCTGCAGCCCATGCCCGCCAATAGGCTTGTGTCAAATTCAGTCAGTCTTCATTAGTTACAGCTTTCATATTCATGAATTGTCCCACTCAGTAAGTCCTACTTGCAGCCTTCAAACCAACACTCTTCACTGGCCTTTCACCACTTTTCGCAAGTTCGAGGAGCCGCTGCACGAGTGCCCAGCTGAGGCCACACAAGGAAGTGTTGGGCCCGGTGGTTTCAGTTTTCATAATATAAACAAGAATCCTTTACACAACATGCTAGTGCCACTTTTCATGTTGTTCATCTATGTGCTTTCTGTTAGCGATCTTGCTGTGTTAAATGGTCCCCGAGCCTATTGCTAAAGTCTTACCCATTGTTCCCAAGTGCACGTTCAAAGCTGTTCCTAGCTAATGAAGTACATATGTTAGGCGAGCTTTATTCAGGCATGCGTATAGTGCTGCTGGCCAGGAGTCCAACGGCAATGAATCAGTAATATATACGTGGTAAGGTGTCCTTAAACAGACGCGCACATCAAATGAGGTTCTGTATCGTTCAATGTATGGAAATGTTGTGACCAGAGGCGTGAAGAACCTTGGCCTGTGTTTCTTTGAGAAGCCGTGGGTCAGTGTTTGCTAATTCTGTGTTCGTGATGACTGCATACCTGCATGAATCATGAGCCAAGTGCATCCTGCTTCTTCTTCCTGCACATCACGTCATCCTTTCTGCTCTTACTCCCATTTGCACACCAGCATGAGCTAACGTCTTCCTTCTTAACTAGAAGTCAAGATGACCCTTCTATCGACATCAGAATCCCCTCTGATGAGCCTGGGGTGCAGAGTCTCATCACTCCACTGGGTTGTCTTGGCTGTGGCCTTTGGAGGGCTTCTAACTGCACACAGGCGGTCACTGTGAGTTGAGTGCCATGCAGCAGCAATGGACAACAACATGACCTTCTGGAAACTGTTCATGGCTTCTGAATTATGGTCACCATGCTTGGACTGGGTTCTGGATCCCACAAACTACGTGGCTGATCCTGGTGTCTGGCCTTACCCATCGAAGGTTCATCCTTACATTCAGGCTTCAGAGCTCAAAGATATAAAATTAGGTCACTTTTCTGTTTTGTAGCAAAAATTACAAGGGCCTGGAATACCAGTCCTCCTTAATCACAGTCTCCAGCCAGGTCCTGTCCCTGAGGGTGTCTGAGCTTCCCCTTGGGGAACCAAGCCTGTTCTACCAGCCCATCCAGGGTTCGTGATGTGCCTTGGACACCAGGCTTCTGGAAGGTTCTCTGATCGCTATGTGAGGCAGGCAGCATTCTGCAGTGCAGGACAACTGCCCTTACACATGCTCGCTGCAGGCTTAAGACCAGCGGACAATGTTGGACAATTCTGTGGAAGGTTCGGAGAGAAAGTGAGATGTGAAGAAAAGA
The DNA here is from genome assembly GCF_050624435.1 of Tenrec ecaudatus. Taxonomy (NCBI): domain Eukaryota; kingdom Metazoa; phylum Chordata; class Mammalia; order Afrosoricida; family Tenrecidae; genus Tenrec; species Tenrec ecaudatus. Next base: position 114,326,626 of record NC_134539.1, read on the forward strand.
AAACAACGCATCATTTGTAGCTCCGTAGACGGCGCTACCTGAACTTGGCCTCAGTGTGTACAAGACACTGTCGCAAGTACTCTTCACGCATCGCACAGGTCTCCTGACCGCTGTGACGAAGTGCCATAAGCTACCACCAAGCCCACTGCCACGCTGACTCAGACTCATGGTGACCCTGTGTGTGTCAGAGGACAGCTGGGCTCCCCAGGGGTTTCCTGTTTGTTTTGTATTTGAAACTGCCCTATGATCAATGTATTTATTTTTATAGTTTGTGGTTGCTATTATGAGTCGGTTGGGGTTTTTTTTAATCACTATCATTGAGTTGATTCTGACTCACCGTGACCCCCAAAATGGCAGAATAGAAGTGTCCCTCGGGCTTCCTGAGGCTGTAAGTTTTTACTGGGGCAGAAAGCCTCATCTTTTCTCCTATGGAGCAGCTGGTGGCTTTGAAATGCTGACCAGCAGTTGGCAGGCCAACTTGTAACCCACTACGCCACCAGGGCTCCTATGGTGAGGACCACCTACCTACACCAGTGCAGCAGTTTCTGCAGGTGCAGCCCAGCGATAGTGTATAACCGTTCCCACCTGCCTACTCGCCCCTCCCCCACTAGCATACACACACCTGACCCCTACAGTTCCTATCACTTCTTCCCAGTTTGCCATTGTCAGTTGGATCCCATGTGCACACAAGTCTGAAAAGAGCACAACACTCAGGGCAAACATTCTCTACTAGTTAAACTAAACTCCCGTTTGGTTTTAAGAAGTCTTCAGGGAATCTTTTTGTTTTAAGGCTTAAAGCTTACCTCAGGGGAATTGTTTCAGGGTTTAATCCAATCCTCGTGGCTTTGGAAAATCTGGATTCCAGGAGCATCTAAAATGCTGTTCTGCATTCTTTCCCCTTTTGATCAGAACTCTTCTATCACATGTTTGATCAACATGCTCAGTAATGGCAGCTGGGCACCATCCAATTCCTCTGGTCTCACGTCAAAGGAGACAACCAGCTGGTTTTTGATAGCTGATTGTCTTCAGAAGTACATCTCCATGTCTTTTTTTGTGACACCTCTCAGTGGCCTAGAATCTCTCAAGCACATTAATCTTTTCCACCACCCAAGGACTCCACTCACACATAGAAACACCATATTGCCTCCCTTACCCCGCCAAATGAAAAATGCCCTTATTAAACTTGGCCTTTTCCTCTTAATGCATCAGGGAATATTTCCCTCTTGTGCCTACAGAGGTCCTTCATTTTAAAAAAATAGTTTGATGGGCATAGAATCCACATATCATACAATCCCATCATTCATTCGTGTTAAGAAGAGTTGGGCAATCATGACCAATTCAATCTAGAACCTTCTTGTTCTTTCTCTTACTCATTGTGGTTAGCTTGAGAGGTACTTCATTTTTTTCCCAATTATTTTTATTAGGGTCTCATACAACTCTTATCACAGTCCATGCATACATCAATTGTGTAAAGCACATTTGTACATTCATTGAGAAGTGCTTCATTTTTATAATAGCTGTCTATAATTTCATTATCTAGATTGGTTACAATGTGTTTAAGCAGCCAACCCCCCTTTTATAACCTCTTACCCTTTGGGGGCCAATTATTATGAGGTAATGCTTTACTTCCTGCCTCCTGTATACTCTCATGCCCTTGGACAAATTCCTAGAGGTAGAATCATGGGGTCAAAAGAGGTGATGGCTTTCAATTGAACAGCTATTGCCAAATTGCCCTCCAAAGATCTTGTGCCAATGTTTGGCAGTCCATGTGAGAGCCATCCTGTTTACCTACCCTCTTGCCAAGACTGGATATTGTTAAACTCTGTCATTATCTGACCCTGGTAGCAAAATTATGGTGCATTTTTTTATTTGAATTTGCATTTTCTAGAATGTAAATAATATATTTCTTTGACTATATTCTTTCATGCATGAATTTGCTTTAGAAATGAATTTTGGAAGATTGACGTCTTTCACACACACACCCTGCCCTGTGGGCTTTTTCCCTTTCTCTTGATGTTTACAAATCCTCAGTGTCATTGAAGAACTAGCCTCTTTTCTTACACAGATGTAGCAAAATAATTCTTGACTGGTGGTTTTTCTCCATCTTTGTTTTTGCCTTATAAAGGTTTTTGATTTCATGTGGCTCATTCTCTCTCTCTCTCTCTCTCTCTCTCTCTCTCTCTCTCTCTCTCTCTCTCTCTCTCTCATTCTGTGTTCCACACTTGTACCCAACAAACCCGTGGCTGCTGAGTGGATCCTCACTCCAGGCTGCCCCGCCTGTGACAACTTTTCAGTGGGGTTTTCTCAGCTACAATCCTAACAGCAATGAGAGCCTTCAGCCTTTCAAAATTATTCATTTCTAAAGCAAACTTATCTTCTTTTCAGGACTCTGTTGGTTTTATTTGCTTACATGTAAACCTCTTGGAACCATCTGGAATTATTTTGGTTTCGAAAGGTAGGGATCCAGTTTCTCTCCGTAAATATTTACTGAGCGAAGGAATGAGACATTCTGCAGCCCTAAGTAAAGTTGGTGGCCTCTGAAGCGATCCGACCTAATAAAGTTGTTTATTCGTTCACCAAGTATTTCCAAACCGTGCGCACGATAGTGGGATGTGACGGTGAAATACAATCAGATATGGCTCCGATCCTTGTCGCTATTCCAGCCAACAGGGGAGGCAAGCGCTGCTGGCCAGATAGCAATAAACCAAGCGGCAATCCTACCCAGCTGTCGAGTTAATTCTGACTCGCGGCGGTCCCCTGAGTACCGAGGAGAACTGCTCCGCCGTAAGCTTGTCAAGGCGGCGAACTTTTGGAAACAGATCTCCAGGCCTTTCTTCCACAAGCATCTGGGTGGCTTCGACTTGCTACCCTTTCAGCCAGCAGTGGAGCCACACAGGGACTCCTCAGATCAAGGAACCAGGGTAAGGCTTACCAAGCGCCTTGGGAGAGCATATAATAAAGGGTCCCACGCTGGCCTGAACAGGTAAGAAGTCACTGGTTAAGGAGGCTTCTTGAGAAGTCCCCTTGAGCTCAGGCCTTAGGAAAGGCAGAACATGGACGAATGAGGCCGGGAGAGAACAGAGTTGCCCTGACAGGGATGTCTGCCAGCCACCGAGAACTCTGCCGCCAAGATGACCCTTGGGACTTGCTCTGTTTTAGGCGGGGCTTGGGCCCCTTTTTAGGACCACTACCCTTCCCTTCCAGCCTGGATGAGGAAGGCAAGCTGCCCTCAGGGAGGGCCATGGGCTTGGCCTTGGCCCTCTTCCCCCTCCATTCTGCTCCTTTCGGCCAGGGCATTTTCCAGGGAGGGATTCATCCATGAGTGTCAGTCTCCAACCCTCCCAGAAGCTAGGGGCATGAGAGCCGAGGTCCAGAAGGGGCCACTGGGTGCTGCACCCCAGCCTCGGTCGGCTACAGAAGTCTCTCTAAGGCCAAGGGGCCGGCTTTGCGTGCTGGCAGGTAAGAGCGGGAGACACAGGGCCAACTCTCCTCTGTAGCACGAAGATGACGAGGAAATGTTGCCCAAGCGGGTAGGGGCAGGGACCGGCAAGGACCGTAAGTTCGCTGGCTAGAGGTGAGGTAGGCCCAGGGAAAGTAGGGAGAGGACCAGGAGTTCCATCTGCCCCATGATGCTCTCTGTTCTGTGATGCCAGCAACCGACCGCTTTCCATCATGCTGAAAATTACAAGCAACCCCAAAACTGTCGGTGCACCACCTCTTGGCGAGAGCCCCACTTCCACATCCGAGAGCAGCCCTTGAGCTATATGTTCGTCCTGTTGCCCTTCGTAGAAGCCCTGGTGGCGCAGTGGCTAAGCACTTGGCTGCCCACCTAAAGGGCAGCCGTTCTAAGCCACCAACGGTTTTCTCTGCCTGGGGAAAGGATGACAGTCTGCTTCTGGAGAGATTCCCCAACCTCTACCAACTCGCCGTGACCCTAGAGGGCAGAGCAGGGTGCCCTCTGGGTCTCCGTCCCAAACGCTGGACCCAAAGAGACTGCCACCTCTTTCTCCCACAGAGTGGTTGAGGCAGTTTTCTGTTCGGCTCTGGCCTCTAGGGTGAAATGAGTCTTGGGGCTTTGGCCCTTGAGACCCCGGGTGGTCTGGTCCCTGGCCTGCTCCTGGCCCCATTCCGTTGCTCTTCTGCCGTGTGCCCAGTTGCCCCAGACACTCTGAGCTTCCTTCCACCTGGTCCTGGAAGGCATCGTAGTGTGTCCGCTCTGGTCACCGATTCCAAGGCGTCTATTTCAAATGCCACCTCTTCCAGGAAGCCTTTGTGGAAGCTCTCTCTGTACATCACCAGGGCCCCGCCGTCGAGCCCAGAGTGAGGGTGAGGCGAGTCTTCATTAAGAAGAAGGAATGAATGAATGGAGATCCATGAGGAAAAGAACATTCTTCATACGGGAAAGATCATGGAATAGTTAGCCCGAGTAATTCAACCAGGTAGCCATAAATAGAGGTCCATATGCCAAAGAGCTGTTTGTTCTATGGCAGTGCAAAAACTGCACATTTTCCATCACGATGGGAGCAACAAACCAACAAGACACCAGGTGCACCAGCTCCTGGTGAGACCTGCTGTCCAGGCAGGTGGAGGAGGTCGCCCCACCACCACCCAAGTACAATTGGACCCAGGGAGCTGGGATGTTGGCCCCCAGACGCCAAGCTGGGGGTCAGCAGCCCAAGGCCAGGAGATGGGGCATGGACTCCTTACCCCCATGCCACAGACTGGCCTTGGTGGGTGCATCACTCAATCCTCACCAGAGGAACTGGGATCCCCATTTCACAGATAAGCATGTCGAGCTCCCGACAGGTGAAGCAATCTGAATCCTATCACCCAGCTCAATCAGGAACAGAATGGCTGTTCACACCCAGGCTGTTCACTACCTTCTCCTGAAAGCCACGTTGTGGCTAGAGCTTATCTCTGAACACATGACCAGCCAAGGTATCGCTTTGATAAGTAACACATGCTGGTCTTGTCTGTCCTGTAGCTGACCCCTTTCTGAGAACATGTTCCTCTTTCCTGCAGGGAATCCATTCCCTGTGGTCCTAGTAAGTTGACCTTGCCCTCCTCCTACTCCAGCTCCCAAAGATACATGTTTGTGTTAGAACACCTCATCCCCTAGCCACAGCTGTTGCCTTGGGGACAGGCATGTGACCAGCCCTTCCCTGGAATTTTCCCCCGAAGCTATTGGGAGAGAGGGTCTTTTCCACGGAGTTGCTAAGCAATTCGGCTAGAAAGGACTGACCGCCATGGAACGAACAACTCCCCTGGCCCCTGAAAAGACTCCCCTGTCCCCAGCCAGAGACTCAAGCCACCAGAGAAAGCAAAGCGGGAAGCAGACATAAGCCAGAGACTCCTCTGAAGCCCCTGGATCCAGCCATGAAGTGTCCTTGGGCTTCCCAGACTCACAAGTTCCTGCAGTCTCTTTAGAGGGAAGCGAGAGGAATGTAGACACACTGGATGGAGACGATGAGAGGGTGGCTTGGTGGCCTGGCAAGGCCTGTCTTGTCTAAGGGGGGTGGGAGGTGGGGGGACAGGCAGGGAGGAGGAAGCAAAGTCTACTGGCTTGATTTGGTATCGTCACCATCCACCACCCGCCAGCCTACCACGTGACTATACCCAGGGCATATTTGTCCGATCGCAGGCCTGCCATCTGCAGAGGGATGTACTCATTTGCAAAACATCACCAGAGACGGCTTGTTCTGGGGAACTGCAGGGAGATGGGAACGTCCCCAGGGAAGCAGCTATAAAGAGATCGTTCCGTTCTGAAGGAGCGGGGGAGGGGACTCGCATCGACTGAGCCCCTATCGGGCCTGAGACCCACACCCCAGGTGTTTTCCCTGCTTTGGTACAAGCAACTAAACTGGCAGCACTGTTGGGTGAGAATTGAATTGTTCACCATAAAGTCTGTGGTTCAAACCCATCCGTTGCTTTTCGGGACAAAGATGAGGCTGGTTCATCCTATAAAAATTTACAAAGGCTGCAAAACCCTACCAGAGGGGCTCTATGAATTGGAAATACCTTGAAGGCAGTGGAGCTTGGGTTTGACTCTTTCAGCCGAGCACTGTAATACAATGCTGGTTGGCATTCAGCGCAGGACACTGACTCAGAAAGGAAATCTTGTGTGAATGCGTGACTGAGGCGGCTGGCCGTTCCTGCCGATGAAGGGCCATTCCGCAAACAGCCCAGGGAGAAGTTGTTGCTTCGTGTTGTTGTGAAGGTGCCATCCAGGTGGCTCCGACCCATAGCAACCCAATGCACAAGAGAACAAACACCGCCTGCCCTGTGCCCATCTCATGGTTGTCCCGGTGCCCGCGCCCGTGGTTGCAGCCCAAGAACCCACTGCCACCAAGTCCGCTCTGACTCGCAGGACAGAGTAAAACTGCTTCTTGAGGTTCCCGAGAATTTAACTTTTCGGGGGACCAGACAGCCTGCGCGTTCCCCCGAGAAAGACAGGTGGGTTGTGACAGCCAACATTTCGGTTAGAAGAAAGGAGGGGATAAGGAACTGGATGCTGAGGGAGGGGGAGAAACTCAAGGCCACAGAGTTGGTCAGTGGTCAGGGAGGAATTCAATGCACAACTGAGAACTTACACCCTTGCCGTTTATTGTTGCCCTCGTTGTTGTTGTTGTTGTTGTTGGAGACCCTGTCCACAACAGAGCAAAGCACCGCCCGGTCCGGCACCATCCCCACCATTGTTCAAGCCCATTCTTACAGCCACTGGGTCCGTCCATCTCACCCAAGTCCTTCTTATTTTTCCCTGCCCCTCCACTTGACCAAACATGGTGTCCTCTCCGGGGACTGGTCTCTCCTGACAACATGTCCACCAAGAGGGACAGAAGCCATCCCTTTGACAGGAAGCATCCCCAGTGGAGGCCTCGGGAAGTTGGGACAGAGGAGCTGGCAAGAACAGGTTGTATTGCAGGACTCATGTCAGTAAGATCAGGAAAGTTAGGTAGAAGGATGGGTGACTACTCACGTGGAAGAGGCAGGGAGGGGCTGTGGCAGTGACTCTTTCTTTCGGGATCCAGGAGGATTCTGGGAGGAGTGGCGAGAAGCCAGTGTTCAAACACAAGTGATCGCCAAGGAAAGACTTGGAATGAAGTTTTTATCTGACCCCCCTGGCCTGAGCATGGGGTTCCTGTTTGTGTCGGAAGAGACGAGGAGATAGGGCAGGGTCCGGAGGGCCCGGGCCTGTCAGAGGGAGGGTTTTCATGAGGAGCAGAGGAAACAAAGTATGGGGGACAGCAGGCCTGTCTTGTGGTAGACGAGGGGAATTTCCTTGGACAACAGAGTAAAGGGACAGTGACTGACTCTGTGGGGACCAGTCGGGTCAACCAGCCATCAGGGGGAATCCTAGACCAGCCTGTGCCCAGCCGCATGACCCTGGGCTACTTCTATGCGAGTCTCCACTAGGAATTGGTACAATCAATCCTTCCAGCCCAGAGGCAGGCACAGCTGTGCTTCAGTGGGCGTCTCCCAAAAAATGACCAATGGAGGCACATAAGCCTCAAGCCCTGAGGTTTTCCCTGAAAGGGTATAAAGTCTCCCCAATATCTCCACCTTCCCCTCCAGCAGGTCTGGGCTTAGGGGACACAATTCTCTCTGGGGGTGGCTTCAAAAGCTCATGGAAAAATGCCATTCTTTTCTGTGCCATTCCACCACAAACTTTTGGACGCTCCCTGATGTTACCAATCCTCCTAGAGCAGAAAAGGAGAGGAAGAGAAACCGTGAGCTCTTTAACCTTGAGTCTGGTCTAAGGGGGGGGAGATGACCTTGAGAGCACTCTTGTTCTGTGCGTTGAGGGAGGACTTAGCCCTTGAGGCACAACCCCCCTAATTGTGGGGCAAAAATCTCCTTGAAGATGTGACTGAGCAGAGGTGAGACCAAGCCTTATTCGGAAGTGGGCCGTCCCCGCTGTCGAAGATAAGGTGGCCCTGAATGTACACACGGGATTTTTGCTGAACAGTATCTGACCGAGAGAGTGGTAGTGGTAGGATTGTTCGTTGGTTTCTCTCCTCTGGGGATGCAGACTGGACTGTGCTGTCTTCCAAGGGGTTCCTTCTCGGCAGAAGCACAAATCCATGCGGATGTGGCGGCTTCAGTGAGTTCATGGGAAAACAGACCGAAAGCTCATGGAATTTCCCATAAACAGTGTGAGGCCCTTTCATCTGTGTGTATGGCACGTGTTAGAGGGGTGTTTCCGTGTGTGAACACAGACATTTTAGGTCCAGGAGGATCCCCACGCTTCCAGGTCACGTGAGGAAAGCTGAGCACCCCCCCCCCCGAACTGTTGTGCTGAGCCCCCTAGAACCCCTCTTTGGAACATGGGTGGCTACAGACACCTAGGTTCTCCAAGATTACCTTGGGGTGGGGGCAGGCAGAGTTTTCTTTCTGGAAGCCACCACCCATTCTCACAGCCAGTCACCCCAGAAAAGGGCAAGTCTAAGAGCAGCGAATGGGGACCCAGAGCTGGAGCATTTCGGAGGCCTATTCCTGCCCCGCGGAGGGGAGAGGGCAAGGGCAGGCGCCCAACAGACTGAAAGAGGCTGACAACCATCGGGGCTGGAGGTAGGGCACTGGGCCAACCGTTGCTCCCGGAGGGCGGGCAGTCCTCATTCGCTTCTCATTTTCAGTGTGCTTCTTTCCACTTCCCTCTGGCTTCCGCCAAGCTGAGTCTGTCCTGCAGCCCAGTCTTGAACGCAGGACATTCAAGGGCAGCCAGCGTGCATACCCGAGTGGGCCCCACAAGGGGCTAATGGCCTGGCGGGCACCATCCCTTTCTCTGGGGCCGGTGAGGACGTGGAGCAGCAGAGAAAGAGCTGGGAGTGTAGCCGTAAAAGGCAGGCTTCTCTTGCCTGCAAACCCTCCTGCTCTGGAGGTCCCATATGCGATTGACTAGGTACGCCTTGGGAACCCATGACCAGGTGGGCACGAGTTACGGCCACCGCTAACAAGAGACCCTTGGCGGCAACACCATGGCAGGAGAGGAAGAAGGGGCCCATTGACGGAGCAAGTCAAAGCCAAGGCGAGGGGAAACCATGTGAAGGCTGTGGACTGCCCCATAAAAATGACACACTCCAAACAAAACATAAAAAGAACAAAGAGAAAAGAGTACTTAAATGAAGATGTGAGTGGGTTCATGGACTGCCTCAGGCAGAGCTCACAGGTGGCTCACAATGGGGACAGGGGAGCAGCCGTCAGCCCGGAAGACATTGCACTGGCTCCAGAGAAAGACAGTTGGAGGGAAGGAAGAAGATTAAAAAGGCAAATGGCAAAGAAAAATGCAGGGGTCTGTTTCCGTTGTAGACAACCTGGACGTGGGGTTGCAGACTGTCCGGCTGCCCTTGACACTCAGGATATGGGCACTGGACTGTGTTAGCAGTGTGGGTCCACAGAGCGCGAAATAACCAAGTGCAAGGCTAAAGTGGACAGAGCTGTTGGTGAATTTCCTTTCGTAAAATGTTTCGTGCGTGGGAGTGGGGCACCTGTGCAGCGCTTGTCCTGAGAACCCCAAGCCTCAATGCTGACGGCGGTGGCTGTAGGCCTTGTGGCTCCGTGCAACACTGTCAGAAAGACTCCCAGGAACCCAGAACTCAGACCAGGGGGTCATGGTTGGTCGCAGGAAAAAGGACCATGAAGACATTTTGGATGCTCCCAAGCCACAGGCACCCAAAACCAAGTCGGCCCAAACTGCTCATTTCTGAACATGCCTGCTTCATCAGAGGATGCTGGGGTTCCTGGGAGACCTGTGTGGTCTGCTCATGGCCAAGCCTCATGTCCTGGGGTTAGCCTGGCAGGACATTCTACCACTGTTTGGAGAACGCCCTGGAAAAAAGTACCAGGTGTTCACGTGAATGTCTCCAAACACAAGGAATAGACAGAACTTTGCTATAATATGTACATATATTTATATACGTACATGCCTATATTCAGACCTCTACAAATACCCTTTGCCTCCTAGTTCTTTCCTCTATTTCTTTTTACTTTCCCCTTGTCCCACTATCATGCTCAGCCTTCATTTGGGTTTCAGTAATTTCTCTCAGTTGCATTGCCCTTTCTGAAGCCCTACCAGGCCTTTTACACCCTCCTCACCACCAATTTTGAATCGCTTGTTCCCTTGTCCCTGGATTTGTTAACACCCACTTCCTTTCCCCTGCCTTCCCCTCTCCCATGTCCCCCAGAACCATCGTTTCCTTTGTTTTCTCCTGAAGATTGTTTATCCAGCCTATCTTATCTAGATAGACATGCAGAGATAATAATAAGCACAAAAAACAAGACAGAGCAAAACAACGCAACAAAAGAAAACAAAACAACAAACCAACTACAAACAAAAGAAAAGCCTGTAAATAGTTCAAGGTCTGTTTGTTGACCTTTAGGAGTTTCTTCCAGTGGAGTCTGATGGGGTGCCATGCCCTGGCCCCAAAGTCTATTTTTGGAATTCCCTGGAGACTTCGTTCCTCTGCTCCCCTTGCTGCTCTGTTGCACACCCTTAGTATTTCACCTCGGTGTGGTGGGGTCAGATCGGGTGCAATTCCCACCCTGTGTCTCCAGTATTGTCCCCCTGTGTTAGTCTGGGTAAACTAGGGAAACAATCCACAGAAACTTATATGTGTATAAGAGGGTTTTATAAAAGGGTAAGCATACATTGAGAATCCCAACCCAGTCCTGCCCAAGCCCATAAGTTCAATATTAGCCCTTATGTCCGACACTGATCTACAAAGTCCTCCTCCATCTCACAAAACACACACTGTGATGCCGACGACAGGAGGAAAGTCGAATCAGTGAATGTGTAAGCATCTCAGTGCTGGCAGGGGTCTCCACATGGCTGCTCCAGCACCCAGGGCCGGATTGGGGTAGGTCCATGCAGCGTCTCCTTGGGGATGTCTTGCAGGAAGTCAGCCTTGCAAGCTGAAGCTGGGAACTGCTAAGGCAGCTGCACCCTGGTCCAACCATCACAAAACAAGAGATCCAAGAACCCAAAAGGCGAGGCTCACCAAGCTATTTACCTCGCCGCCCTTCAATTAATTCCACATGTGTTTATCACCCAGGTTGGCACAATAAACCTTAACTATCTCACCCCAGTAGCACTATGGGTCAGTGAGGGACGTCTTTTCTCATAGTGGGGCCAGTCCTATGGTCCTCTCTGTGCATTGGCTGCTCTGAGCAGGAATATCGTCCTCAGGGATTGGTGGGTCAGGATGTGCTCCACTCTCTCTTCCTCCCTCTTAACAACCCCCTTTTCTTCAAAACAATCATACACTCATGCAAACCAGCTGTAAACGAAAGGTCTATTTGCCTTTGAAGATGAACTTTTCTCATACTGTTTTCTTCAAAATAGAAATCTTATTATTGCAATAGAAATGTATTTAAGATGGCAAAATTGCTATAGTTTTACAATACGAAATAAAAAGTCATTTACTTGTCAAAAAAAAAAAAAAAGAGAGAGAGAGCCATGCTAGAGCAGGTCGTGTGGCAGGGCGAGAGGCAACAGCACAGCCACAGACCACAGAGATACATTCCCATCTCCCTCCCCCAGCACTGGAGTGAAACAAACCTTGAAAGATAGAGTCTAGATCCCATAACATCAGGACACAGATGAAGCTTATCTATTTCTAAGGGCACTCATAAGTATCTTGTTCAGGACTCCTTCAATTGCAAGTAGCCCAACTCATACTCGTTTTAGACAAAAGAGAAATGTTTTGGCTTAGGTAACCAAGGAGCACAGGTGGTATAGAGGTTACGCTTTGGGCTGCTAACTGAAAGGTCAGCAGTTTAAAGCCACTAGCCGTTCCTTAGAAGAAAACGGAGGCTTTCTACTCTCTGAAATCTTTACAGTCTCAGAAACCAATAGGGGCAGTTCTATGCGTCCTACAGGGTCACTCTAAGTTGAAATTGACTCAATGGCAGTGAATTTGGTTTTGTTTGGGTGGGGTCTTTATGTAACTAAGAAATATCATGGATCCCAGCCTGGCTGGATCTAGTTGCATCATGGGACTCTCTGCCGTCTACTACAGCTCAGATCCACTTGCCTCTGCTTGGTCTCATTCCCCAGCAGGCTTCCACTCAGTAGTGACAAGAGGGCTCCTAGCAGCTCCAGGCTTCCATGCTTTAAAGCGCCTGCTGCCCTGGAGCTAATTCTGACCCCGTGGAGTAGTGAACCCCATCTTTCTTCCAATAGCAGCTAGTGGGGTTTGAACTGCCAACCTTGCAGTTAGCAGTCAAATGTTTAACCCACTGCAACACCAGGGCTCCTTTACATGGCCTTAGAGTTGTAATTCTAGAGAAAGAGGCACACTCTCTGTTCCAGAGGCCACGGCAAAATCTCTAAAAGAGAGCCAAACACTAGTTTCCTTAACTGGTAAACCATGTCTGCCTTGAACCGGTTGTTTTTGTTTTTTTTAAACAATTTATTAGGGGCTCATACAACTCTTATCACAGTCCATACATATACATAACATCAGTTGTATAATGCACATCTGTACATTCTTTGCCCTAATCATTTTCTTTTTTTCTCTTTTCTTTTTTCACATTTTATTAGGGACTCATACAACTCTTATCACAATCCATACATATACATACATCAATAAAACCCTATCAACATATGATCAAACTGGCGACAGCAACTCAGAGTCTTCAATACATTAAAAGCAAAAACCTCACGGCCATTGAATTAATTCCAACTCATAGTGACCCGTTAGGACAGGGTAGGAACGGCCGCCATCGGGGGTTTCCAAGAAGACTAACTGTTTGCGAGAGTAGATCGTCTCAGCTTTCTGCCCAGGAGTGACTGGTGGATTTGAACTGCTGACCTCGTTAGCATTTGTAGCAGACCAATGCACAAGCCACCATGCCACTGTAAGCTCGCGGACATTGATTCCATTGGTGCTCACAGAGACCCTGTAGGACAGTGTAGACGTGCCCCCTGTGGGTTTCTAGACTTTTTACCGAAGCAGAAAGCTTTATCTTTCTCCCAAGAGCCGAGGCTGATGGTTCTGAACTGCTGACCTTGTGGATAGCAGCCCATTCCGTAATCATGGAGATATAATACACGTAAATACAAATGTGTGTGTTGATAATTGACTGATTTAAACATAGTAGTTCCCTAAAGGTAGGATGCAAGGTGGGCTAAGAGAGAAAAAGTAATCTCTGTCTATCTACTGCATTTAGGTTAGATATTATTATTAATTTCTGGAAATGAATCTAGTCATTATAAAGCACACCGCCTTAGAGTCAATAATCCCTCTTTGTGAACATCCATTTTAAGTAACGAATCCCAATATGACATGGAAGACGTTTGAGACTAGGTGGTTCCAGGATGGTGGTTTCCAGTGTGTGTTAGTCTGGGTACTTCGGAGAAACAAGTCCACAGAAACTCGTGTATAAGAGAGTTTTATATAAAGGTTAAGTGCGCATCAAGAAGACATCCCAGTGCTGCTCAAGCCCACAAGTCCAACATTAACCCATATGTCCAACACCAATCCACAAAGTCCTTCTCCATCTCACAAAACACACATTATGATGCCGACTGCAATAGGAAAGTCGAGTCAGTGAATGTGTAAACATCTCAGAGCTGGCAGGGGTCTCCACACGGCTGCTCCAGCACCCAGGGCTGCATCGGGGTAGGTTCATGTGACTTCTCCTTGGGGATGTCTTGCAGGAAGTGACCCTTGCCAGCTGAAGCAGGGAACTGCAAAGGCAGCTGCACCCTGGTGCGACCATCACAAAGCAAGAGACTGGAGAACTAGAAAGGTGAGGCTCACTGAGCCATTTGTCCCTCCGCCCTTCAATTAATCCCACATGTGTTTATCAGCCAGGTTGGCACAATAAACTAACTAACTCACAGTGCTATCTGGATGCTGAAAAATCAAAATAACTAAAAACCTCTCCTTGGTGGCCAGTTTGGCAAGAAGACTATGGAACTGACCCCTGGTTGGATGGCAGGACCAGTTCTGAGGCCACTGTCCAATCCAAGTCATGGGCTTCTGGGGCGTCTGTTGTGGATTGAATTTTGTCCCTCAAAAAGATAGGTTGATTCCCAACATGATCGCTGAAGACAAAATGGGTGCATAAGCAAATGTGGTGAAGAAAGCTGATGGTGCCTGGCTATCAAAAGATACAGTGTCCGAGATCTTAAAAGCTTGAAGTTAAATAAGCGGTCATCTAGCAGAGAAGGAAATAAGCCCACATGGAAGAAGCACACCAGCATATGTGATCGTGAGGTGTCAACGGGATCAGGTATCAGGTATCAAAAGATCCAAAACAATTATATCGGTGTGAAAGAGGAGAGTTGAAGTAGAGACCCAAAGCCCATCTGTAGACAATTGGATATCCCCCCACAGAAGGGTTACAAGGAAGGGACAATTCAACCAGGTTTCAGTATAGCATTGATGAAACACACATCATTCCTCTAGTTCTCCAATGCTTCCTCCGCTCTCCTGCCCTCTATCATGACCCAGTTCTACCTTACAAGTCCGGCTAGACTAGAGTACACATGGTGGTACAAATAAGATCTCTCGACATATGGAATTCAGGACAGATAAAATCCTCAGGAACAGCAGTGGGAGTAGTGATATCATGAGGGAGGGGGACTGTAGGGGCGAAGGGATGGGGAGAAAGGGGAATCCATCACAAGGTTGGATATATAGCCTACCCCCCCCCTAGGGACCAATAACAGAAATGTGGGTGAAGGGAGACAACCAACAAAGACACAAAATAACAACAATAATATATAATTGATCAAGGATTCACAAGGGTGAGACGGTGGGGGAGGGAGGGAGAGGGGAAAAGAGGAGCTGATACCAAGGGCTCAAGTAGAAAGAAAATGTTTTGGAAATGAAGATGGCAACATATACACGAGTGTGCTTAATACAATTGAATGATGGGCTGTTTTAAGATTTGTAAGAACTCCCCCAATAAAATGATTAATAAAAAAATAGAAATTAAAAAGATAGGTTGAACTCCTAATCCCCAATAGCTGCAAACATGCTTTGTCTGGAAATAGGGTCTTTGTAGACATTGCCAGTGAGCATGAGATTCATAACAGGGTAATAGTTGTTGATGATCACCTTAGACAGGGCACAAAAGCATACATCACAGGAGAAACTCATAAATCTGACATCATTGGAATCGACAACTTCTGCTCATCAAAACTAAGAATGTAAAAAGGCAACATCACCAGCTAGGAGGAAAATATTCCTAGAAGATGTGTCTGACCACGGGCTCAAAGCCAGAATATATGAAGGAAGATCTCCCACCACTCAGCAATATAGAGGAACAACCAGCATTAAAAGGCCACACAATTTGAACAGGCATTTCTCAAAGGAAGAAATGTGAATTGCCAATCAGCCGATGAAAAGGTGCTGAAGGTCATTAGTCACCAGGGTGATGCAAATTAAAACCACAAGGAGATACCACTTCAGATCTTCTAGAATCTAGAATGACTAAAATGGAAATGACTGGCAAGTGTGGGTGGATGGAATACTACCCGACAATAAAACATTATCCTATCAGTCTATGCAGCAACATAGATTAATCCTCAAACCCTTTTATGGTGAGTGGAAGAAACCTTACACAAAAGCACACGCTGCATGATTCCATTGACAGGGCGATGAAGAACAGGAACCAATCATCTCTAGTGATAGAAATCAGCACACATATTGCCTCTGGGGAGTGCGCTTTTGACTACAAAGAGTCACCATGGGAATTCCTAGGGCAATGGAATAGTCTATGTGCTGATTTGGGTGTTGTTCACGTGGTGCTCGTGTGGGTGTGGGAGTCGATCAAAACCCATCAAGATGTTCGCTTAAAACTCTGTAGCCTTAGAAAAAGATTAGACAAAACTCAGATTCATAAAAGAGACCAGGCTTCCTGGTCAGATTGAGATTGGTAGAATCCCCCAAGGCTCAGACCCTTAGTTACCCTTCAGATATGAACCTGAACTCACCTCCACGGCTCAATTCCAGTAGACAGGTCCAGAAGGGGGACAATGACACAAGGAGGTGTACAGACCTTCGAATAATGGACCGTTTGAGATCCAAAGGGCAGTGTTTACAACAGGACAAAGTTCAGACGGGTGAGGAAGGGAGGAGGAATGGAGACAGGAAGTTCACGGAGGAAATGGGATAAGCTGTGGGGCACTGAGGGGACTGCAAAGAATGAGGCGAAAGGAAACATGTCTGAATAGTTGGATGGAGCACTGATGATCTGCCCTGGAAGCAAACCTTCACCCAATTCCCAAGGAATAGTCTCTGAGAAATAAAATAAAAGTCTTCAACTGTCTGTAAAATGCATCTGCATTTTTCTAAAAGAATATGAGAATGATGATGGCAACAAATGTGCTTGTCACAATGGATGGATAGATGGATGGATTGTGATAAGATTTGTACAAGCCCCCAATAAAATGATTTTTTAAAAAGAATATAATAATTTTTTAGCAAAAAAGACTTTCAAGACCTAAAAGACAGTTGGACGGAGTAGGGCATCTATTACACGTGCTGCTTAACTATGTGGGGCATTTTCTTTCTTTTTAATTTTTTTGCATTTCCAATTTTTTAAAATCATGTTATTGGGGTCCCGATAGTTCTTATCTCTTCAAATGTATCTATTTATTAGGAATGACTGAAATAAAAATTGGAATTGAGTCCCATCATCATCATGATCATCATGGAAATGGCTTTAAGAGAAAACTGGTCAGATGAATATGATGCTTCCCATTTTCAACAGTAGGTAGTCGCCATTGATCTTGACAGCCAACCGTCTGCCAAGAATGCTTGAGAAATGTTATCTAGTGCAACATGCCCATTCACAAGGGGGAACCCACCAGGAGTAACTTGTGTACTTCTTGATTTCATCATACAAGACCAGCACAAAGGCGCCGCCCACCCGTGTCTCTGAGCACATTGGACCATGCACCCTTGACGAGCGCTTTGCTCCTTCATCCCGAGTAGTCTTCCTCCAGCAGTACCGCATGCTGGTGTTCATGATATCGGTTCCTTTGTGCCCCGACTGCATCATCATTCGGTGACGAACGGTGTCAAATGGGTAGGAAGCCACCCAGCCACGGCCGTGACAGACTGCACGATCATCCAGCTGACGAAGATGTGGGTATTGTTGGGATCCGGAAGCATTCCCTTTGGGGCGTCACAGATGCCCAAGTAGACTGCCCAGTAGATGATCATCCCCTGCACAGACACGGGGAAGCCCTGGTACAGGTTCCTAATCCCATCAGTCTTGGAGAGCTGAACCAGGAAGTCACCGAGACCTTTGAACTCCCGTTTGATGCCGCTTTGCCCACATCAGCTGCAAGACGGGTAGGGGCAAAATCAAGAGGGTACACAAAGCACAAAGATGTGGCCCCCGCGGAACCACCCGATGCCAGGTTCCCTGCAAAGTAGCACCAGAACTGGGTGCTCTTGTCCACACCACCCAGGAAGAGCTGCTTGTATTTATCTTTGAAGGCAAGGTTGAGAGCCGGGGTGGGGAAGTATCCAATGACATTGGCCAGGTTACCACGCCAGGACAGGACTCCCTGCTCCTTGGGGATGTGGGGTGTTTTCACATCCATGATCCTGGTGGCCTTTCTGGGGGTCTCTACTTTCTGAGTGAACCTGTTCCCGTCTCCCCCTGGGCCCTCCTGCTCCAGCCACCTGACCAGTTGCCGCTCTTCAGACAGGTAAGACATGTGTCCATGTCAGACCATTGGTCTCCCTGTTCTGTCTGGACAGCTCTTCTCTCAGATTGGCTTGCTTCTCTCCTGTGCTTCCTTGGTCCCCTCGTCCCCCTTTCTTTCCTCCTTAAGGCTTATCACCACCTGGGCTAGGCCAGTTTGACCAGATGAGCAAATCCAGCGACACTCATATAGGTGTAAGAAAGAGCTTTATATCAAGAAGTAATTCTGTATCAAGAAAATATCCCAGCGCAGTCCAGCTCAAGTCCATGAGCCCCAAACTAGTGCACAAGTCCCTCCTCAGACTCCCGCAGCCACATGCGGTGATGCAGAATGCAGGAACATCCGGGCCAGTGGGAGCAAAGTCATGGGGGATCCAATGGTGGTAATGCCACAGGGCTCTGCCTCCCTCAGGGTCAGCCAGCAGGGAGGGGAAGGCAGAGAGAGAAGGCCGTGCCCACAAGGAGGCCACATCAGCCTGTGGCCTGACTGACAGGCTGAATACCACCCCTACATTTCATATAGCTTCAAGTTGACATGAAAGTATGTCATCCACAGCACCTGGCAGTGTGTGTTTTTCTGTTGTCAATCTCCACACCCCGCCCCAATCCACCCCCTAGAATGCGAACTCCCAGAGGGGTGGGACTTTGTGTTGGTCACTGAAGTATCCCTAACGACTTTGAAGAAAAACACCCAAAACCAAGCTCACTCCCGCTGGGTCCATTTCGACTCGCAGTGACGATGTAAGAGAGAGGAGAACTGCCCCTGTGGGTTTCTGAGGCTGCACATCTTTATGGGAGCAGAAAGCTGCATTTTTCTCCCGAAGAGGAACTGATGGTTTTGAACTGCTGACCTCAGGGTTAGCCACTCAATATGTAATCCACTATGCCCCCAGACATGTTCAATAAACATTGGACCCAATATTGGATCTCAGCAGGCCCTCCCAGAAATCCTGGAGGAATTTTGGAGATTGTACTAAAGGATAATGGCTATAAACCAAAGGCCTTCCACACACAATGGAAAGTAAATGCCAGGGAGGAGGGGTGTGGGGTGTGTGTGTGTGTGTGTGTGTGTGTGGTGTGGGGTGTGTGTGTGTGTGTGTGTGTGGTGTGGGGTGTGTGTGTGTGTGTGTGGTGTGTGTGTGTGTGGTGTGTGTGTGTGTGTGGTGTGTGTGTGCGTGTGTGGTGTGTGTGTGTGGTGTGTGTGTGGTGTGTGTGTGTGTGCGTGTGTGGTGTGTGCGTGTGCGGTGTGTGTGTGTGTGTGTGGTGTGTGTGTGTGGTGTGTGTGTGCGTGTGTGGTGTGTGTATGTGTGTGTGTGGTGTGTGTGTGGTGTGTGTCTGTGGTGTGTGTGTGTGTGTGTGTGGTGTGTGTGTGTGTGTTTGTGTGTGTGTGTGTTTTCTTTTCCTCTCCCAAACTCTTCTCTAGGGGGTGTTGGGAACCGCTTCGTTATGGTCCTCATTTTAAAAATCAAGGACATGACGTTCTCAGCGGTTTAGTGACCGGTTTAGTGACTTCCCCAAGGTCATACTATAAATGACAGGTCTCGGGTTGGAGCCTGGGCCTGTCGATCCCAGTGCTGTCTGAGGAGGACAGCAGCCATGCACTAAACAGCCAGCCTCTGCCACGGAGTTATCACAGCCGCCAGCACACGACCACACGTGGACCGCGCTGAGCAGGCGTCCCTCTCCCCGCCCTCACACCCATGCATGCATGCACCGTGTGCATAACTCTCTATGAACCTGGAGGAGCCCGCGTGGTGTCTTGGTGACTCGCGCTGGGATACACGGCTGGTGGTTTGAAACCAGCAGCAGCTCCGAGGGAGAAAGATGGGACTTTCTGCACCCGTCAACAGTGACGGTCTCAGAAACCCACAGGGGGTTCGCTCTGAGTCAGCATCAACTCAATGGCACTGAGTCTTTTGGATTAACCTCGTGGGAGGTGTTGATACAGATGAGCTAAAGGTCACAGGTGCTTGACAGCTGAGCGCATCCCTTGCTTTCTCTTGACAGCCGACCCGCCATCGCAGCTCCGTTCACAGGGACGTTATGTCAGGACCGCGTGCTCCATGGTAGCAGGACACGCAGGTTTGTGGTCAAGGGGTGAGGGAGCCAGGGGAGCCCAGGGGAACGGAAGTCGCCAACAGGAGAGTAAGCCTATACTCCACATCTCTCCACAGTGGAAGGTCCTGCGGGGAGGAGGGGGGAGTCCATGTAAGTGAATGAGACAAAGGCTTCTATGACGGGGAGGGCCACGGCTGCCCTACCTCCCTCAGTGTTGATCTTCAGCCCATCTTGGTGCTTAATTTAGCTGTGCTACGTGACCGCCAGCCTCTCTTGCCTTAAAAAACAACAAAAAAAGTTGCCCTCACGTGGACACTGGCCTATGGTGACCTCACAGGGGTCAAAGTAGAACTTTGCTCCAGGGGGGTTTGCAACAGCTTTCTTCCAGGTGGGAGTCACACCTGCAGCCTCTGAGGTGGCAGCTGAGTGGGTTCACCATTTACGTCACGATGGAGTCCCTCTGGAAATGAAGGCCAACCCCGGCCTGCGAACGCTGAGTCATCGCCATCGTGTAGGACAGAAGAACCACCCCGTAGGTGTCCAAGGCTGTCAATCTCTATGGAAACAGACAGCCAACCAGCAGCCTTTAGGTCAGCGGTTCTCAACCTTCCTCATGCCGCCACCCTTTAACGCAGTTCCTCATATGGTGATGACCCCCTAACCATAACATTATTTTCATGGCTACTTCATCACTGTCATTTTGCTACTGTTATGAATTGGGTGACCCCTGTGAAAGGGTCATTTGACCCCCAAAGGGGTCACGACCCACAGCTTGAGAACCGCTGCTTTAGGTGACCAGGCATTGCTTCAGCGTGGCACACCGGGGCTCTCCTCTCTGCCCCTCTTCAACCTGAATCATTCAGCGTTGACGTTTCCCAGGGTGACAACCACAACCACGTCGTAGCACATCTGAGAGTCGACATTGATGGTCTCGCTCCTCTGGTGACCCGGAGTCCTCATCGGGTGTCAGCCATGTTGGTTTGTGTCTGAGGCTTTGAGAGAGAAGCAGCTCTGTGCGGCTTGTGGTAGTTGTACAATCGTTTGTCAATTTGAGAGGATCAAGAGTGAAGGGGTAGAGTCTAACCTGTCAATCAGGTCATAGCCAATGGGGCCTCTGCGTGGGCACGGCCTTCTCCCGAGGATTCTGGGAACTCTGGTATTCCTCCTTGGAGGCAGGAGACACTCTCTCTGTTCACTCCCTGTAAGACATTGCTGACCAGAAGCCACATGAAGCTGCCCTGGTGCAGCCAGAGCCCTGGGAGCTGGAGAAGCCATGTGGAGACCTCTGCCAGCGCTGAGATACCTACAATGCCACTGGATCCACAAGGCTTCCCACCCACTGGCCTGTGATCTTCCTGCATCCGGCGTTATTGCATGAGTTGCGGGAGTCTGAAGTGGACTTTATAGATTGGTATCAGACTTATGGACTTGATCTGGACTGGGCTGGGATGTTTTCTCAATATATAATTGCTCTTGTATAGAAGCTCTTTCCTATCCACACACGAGTCTCCTGGACTTGTTTCTCTAGTCTACCTCAGCACCCACAGCCCTCAGCTCTAAGATCCCACAGCCTGCCTCCTCTAGCTCCCTCCCAGCATCTCCTCTCCTCTTTCCTAAGAGCTCCATTCACAACGGATTAGGATCCACCCGACTCCAGTATAACCTGATGCTAAATTTAATTGATAACATCTTCAAAGAACCTGCCAAGGAGCTCTGGCGGCCTAGCGGCTAACGTCTTAGGCTGCTAACAGCACGGTCAGCAGTTCGAGACCACCAGCTACCCCCTGGGAGACAGAGGAGGCACGTTCCTCCCATAGAGTTAGTCTCAGAACCCCACGGGGTGGTGCTTCTCGGTCTGAGAGAGTTGCACGGGAGTCAAAATCAACTCGAGGGCAGGTTTGGGGATCGTGTTGCTGTGGTCTTGTTTCAGTCAAAGAACCTCTTTCCAAACAAGGTCACGTTCACAGGTCGAAGGGTGAGGACTTCGACGTGTCTTAGAAGTCACCACTCAACCCACAGCACTTGCCCGTCTGGCCTGCTCCTCGTGGGGGCTCTGCAGCCTCCACTCAGCCCTCCATCTGAGCGCTCTGCCCTCTCCCCCTACCTTGAATGCCTCTGGGATTCTCACGCCCCTCCCGCTCAGGCTCTGGGCCTTCACTCTGGGGGCAACCCCTCGGGGACACCTGGTACATGATGATGGGAATCCCGGACGCTCAGGAGGACTCGGCCAGCAGACACAGGGCGTCAGGGTTTCCGCGCTGTCATGGGAGTCATCAGCCAGTCAGGAACCTGTTGCCCGGGGAGAGCCGCTCACGCAAGCTTTCCGGGGGTGCTCCAGGAGCCCGGGAAGTTCACCCACAGACTCCGAGCTGGGCACATCTGCTCTGAGTTTTTTAAAGTAGCCCTTTTTCTTTTTTTCCTGAGCCTGTTTGTGTTGCTTACAACATTCCAATGATCCAATGCTTTGCAGCACAGGGACGGGTTGGGGGTGCCCCCCCCCCTAATTACAGAGGAGCTTGTGTTGAGAGAAGGCAGAGCTAGTGGTAAATGGAGCTGGGGACTTCGAAAGAAGATGAGAACAGCTCCAGTCGTGTGTTTTGCCAGAAGGCGAAGGAACAGGGCGTCCTCGCACGCAAGACTTGTTCTAATCTTAGCCGGCTCCCGAGGTTCCGAAGTGGGCAAAATGAGCTCCCGCCATCCCAATAAACACGCCGCTGCCACCGCTGTGCAGTGACTCACGGAGACAGCGGCCCCGTGCGGACATGGCTGCTTCCCACCCACCAGCCAGGCACCCCAGGTACCCGGGGGGGCTGACATCAACACCCACAGGAGAGAAGCAACCAGCTTAGAGCTGGAGGGGTCTGTCTGGGGCAGCACACAGCCGGTCTCTGTCGCTGCACAGAGAGGGAACAAAGGCCGGAGGGACTGACTGGGGCCGGGCTGCAGAAGCAAGGGGGCGGCGTCTAGTGAGGTCACACAGCAAGGGAGGGAGGCTTCATCTGATGGCACTGCAGGGCTCGCTGAGGCACGCAATGAGGGAGACCGTGGTGCCCCCTAGGTTCCGCGGGCTTCCAGGGAGGATGGCAGGATTCCGTCTCCATGACCTCATACAGCTGAGTGTTCCTGGAGAGTGGCTTTTATAGTGAGCCAGCGAGGCCCCCCTGCCCTGCCCTCCCCTGCCCTGCTCTGGACAGGCTGCTGGGCCCGGCTGTGCAGGCGGCCTGTGGTCAGTGCTGCGCTCCCGGACAGGGGACAGCCTGGAGGAGATGGATTTCCATCCATGCACAGGGCCGCGGTTCTTGGAGCGGGAGGGCTGTCCAGTATGTCAGGCTCTCCTGCAGTCACACGCTCCGTGGCCGGAGCAGTGGGGGCCGAAGCAGCCTTTCAGGAAGAGCTGCATCTGAGCAGCCACGAGGAGTTAGCGGCTGGAAGGGGAGCGGGCCAGGGCAGCACGGAACAGCAGGTCTGAAAGGAGGTGGCATATTCTCTCCATCATGGGAGGTCAGGGGAAAGGCCCAGGCCAAGGGAGGGAGTAGACCACTGACTCTCAACAGAGGCGGCATGTGCAAACTTGCTCTGAATGGGGAGTGTCCTCCTGGGGAGGCCAGAGAGACAAATGAGGTGGGCACTGCTGGGCATCAAAGCAAAGGGGTGAGTCACATTCCGCGAGGCCCCAAGAAGACCTCTATTGCGAATCGGAGGTTCTGGCGGCAGGCGTGAGTGTAACCAAGATCAGGAAGTGCTCCCTGACAGCCACAGCTGTCCAGCCTGGACATGAACAGCAGTGAGTTCCCCAGCCCTGGAAGACGCCAAGCAAATCGGCTTGGTGAAGAGCAGGCTGCAGCGTCAAAGGCCCATGGCCTTGAAGTCCTTTCCAACCTACCAGTCTCTGGCTTGGGTTCCTCCAGAGCCTTGGTGAGGGGAAGGAGCAGGCGTTCAGTTCCTCCTTTCTGACGTGACCCAGCGCTGCATTCATGCACTGAAAGGCAGCAGAAGTGGTGGTAAAAGCTGCCCCAGCACCAGATTTCCCCATCCGAGTTGCCGACTGGTGTCTCAGACAGCACTGCTTCCGACGGGTTCCTCCAGCCAGAACTGAGGGGGCCTGCAGGCCAGGCCCAGCACTGCTTCCCAGGCGAGGCTCAGCGGCAAACCTGCTTTGGTCTGAGGTGCTCAGCCAACTGTCTGCCACAGGCCCAGCAACATGGGCATCCAAATGTGCTCCACGACCCCTCTGCCCTGACTCTGTCCCTGTCCCTGTCCCTGTCCCTGTCCGGGCCCCAGCATGGCGCAGGTCCCTGACTGTGGCTTTAGCTATCGTAACAAAGGAACTATCTAGACTTTGGAGGCAGATCTTCAAGCGCCACCAGAGAATCGGATCTCCCAGGGCACCAGATAGACCCAACCGGTCTGGGTCAGAGCTTTGTTTCTCAAAGAAACTTCCTAAGACGCCAGTCCTTCCAAACGCCTCTCGAGGAAAGGTTGTTTGTTTGTTTGCGTTTGGGGGCAATAGGTTTGTGCTTGTTGGGTGCCGTCTAGTTGTCCCCAACTGGTGGCAACCCCGTGCACAACCAAATGAAGCACCACTCCGTCCTGCGCCACCCTCAACCCATCCCTGAGCCCAGCATCGCGGCCCCTGGGTCTGTTCCCCCCGTGAGAGTCTTCACCTGTTTCACTCTCTCTCCTTGGCCAAGCACGATGTCCCTCTGCAAGGGCTGGTCCTTCCTAAGCACATGCCCAATGTCTGTGGGATGAAGTCTCTCCATCCTCACCTTGGAGTCACATGCTGCCTGTACTGGCGAGACAGCTTTGTCTGGTTTTCTGGCGGTCCATGGTCTAGTCAATATCCTGTGCTGACACCATAGTCCAAGGGCATCCGTTCTCGTGGTTGTCTGTCTTCGCTGCCCGGCCTTCGCAGTCAGAGGGGCGACGGAGAACACCATGGCTCAGGCAGACGCCTCTGGCCTTGCAAGTGACTCTCTGCTTGTTGAACACGTGCACAAGGTCTTCTGCAGCAGATCTGCCCAGCACGACACATGATTCCCTTCTCCACCGCGACTTCCACGGGCGTAGATGCTGAATTCAAGTAAAAGGGCGTCCTCGACAACTTTCATCTTTTCTCCAGCGATCATGATGTTGCTTCGTGGGTCAGATGTAAACATTTTTGTTTTTTAGACTCTCTTTATGGGGCCGTGTAGGCAATAGCTTTATTGAGGTAACGTTCACAGAACATACCGTTCCCCATAGAACAACCTACACTTTCGTGGATTTGAGTCTATGCAGAGAAGCGCGGCCATCATGGAATCGATGAGAATATTTCAGCACCCCAAAAAGAAACCTGACACCCTTGAGCTATCAGCTGCCCATCTCCCCCTTTTCCCACGGTCCCAGGCAATCACTAATCTACCTTCTATCTTTATAGAGTTCCCTACTCTAGGTATCTCATAGCAATTCGATCTACAAGAGTTTTCTATGACCAGCTCCTTTAGCTTAGAATATCTTAACATTCCATTCATGTTAGAGCATGTATTTGTTTTGTGTCTGTATCTGTCCTTTTATGGCTGAACAATATTGCTTGAGGAAAAACTGTGGCTTGGGTGGAGAGAAACCACCAGTTTGGAATCCCAAAGGACAAGGATGACAAGGACCCTACTGCCTCTGGAGGCGCTGTCCTCTGATTCCATGGATCCTGAGAAATCCCCGAGGCTGGAGACCAATCAGGAGTCTAAGACCATGACCAGCCCACCTGTTAGCTTCCTGGTCATTAAATATATGAGAGGGTGCCCCCCCACACACACACACAAAACAGATGTGATGTGATAGTGCATTTGGAGTGTGTTCCACCAGGTCAGACTGTTAACCAAGCTCTCTATTTAGAGGTTCTGAATAGATAGCACGCCCAACAGTGTGCGACAAAAAAGGCCTGACCCGTGGCAGACGGGGACAGGTTTTGCCACCTGTTCACGCAGCCATCTCAGTGAGCCGGTGTAGGGGGGGAGCCAGCATGCCTCTCTTGCCCTCTGCATCTGACTCACCCGACCTCACTGCGTGACTTCTTTTTGTCTCCTCGAATGAAGAGGGACGTGAAAGGACAGCGATTTGATGACCTAGAAGAGGTGAAGAAAAAAAGGGAGGCCCTGTCAGCCATCCAAAGGTGTTTAAAAAATTTCCAAGAATGGAATTGCAGATTTGACATATGTTTTTTGAGTGTAATGGAGAGTACTTTGAAGGTGATATAGTTCTTTTGTTAAAAAAAATAAAATGCATAGCTTCGAAAAGAATTCCAGTGTTTTATCTTAGGGGGAGGGGTACACCCGCGAATAAGGATGGTGTATCTTTCACGGCGTTAGAGCAGAAGTTTTCAAACATTCGCGACTCTGCTCCACAGCCAGGAATACTTACTCCATGCTTACTCCATGACCCTGTATGACTTACCCACAACTGCAAAGTGTGTGAGACAAGGTCTACCTTTATAGTGCACAGGGCCTTCTGTAATTAACTATTCTGCTTATTTGCTTTCAATCCACTGAATTGACTCCAGAACTCACTAAGAGACCATGTTCTTCAGTTTAAGACCCACTAACCTAACAAAGTGGGGGGAAATATTTGCAAAATGTTTATTGGACAAAAGTCTTCTATCCAGAATGTACAAAGAATGGCTAGCAACTTAAAAATAAAACAGAAGAAGGCAGAGAAAGGAGCAACCCAAAGAACAACAAAAACTTAAACACTTCACATAAGAAACTGTCGGAATGGCCTACAACCACACAAATAGGTGCCCCACCCCCTCTGAAGTCCTCAGGAAGTGGAGTGTCATGTACACCTGCTAGAATGGCTCACTTTAAACAGTCCAACGATGTCAAATGTTGACAAGGACCTGGAGCAACTGGAAGGCTCATGTTGTTGGTGGGAATGCAAAACGCTGTAACCACTTTGGTAAATGGTTAGCTAGTGCAGGCAACTGAAGGTATATCTGCCACAGGAGTTCAGTCGTGCCCTGCTCCTTAATCCTCTTCTCCCTCTGCCCTACAGTGAGCATAGTCTGGGCCCAGCAGGGAATGAGATCCTGGGTCGAAGTTTCCAGAAACTTTCTCTCCTGGATCCAGCTTGATACTAAAGACATATATGGAACCCAGCCCAGTCTTACCTAACCACCATACGAGGCTGCTGCCCCGAGACTGCCTGGAGGGGCCTTCATGAAGTCTGGTGATACTAGCAGGTTCCCCTCCAGCTTCACTGCACCCCACACATCAACACACATGCCTGCAGGCACATACATCAATAGACACATCACTCAGCTATAGATCTGCATACACGTGCCCATAAACACACACAGGCACACGTGTGTGCACACCCCCACACAGAGGCACACAGAGACAAATATGCAAATACATGCACATTCACAGACATGCATGTACACACACAAGCACACACAGACACACACATGTGCACACAACTTGTTTATACAAGTGTTCTAAAAATAGCAGCAGCAACCACAGGAAGGTATCAGCTAAGGGGGAAATCAGCTCGTGTCCAGAAAGAAAGCAGCCGTGACATGTTTGTGTGTTTAGCGTTTCCTTCTCGGCTTTGCTCTGTCTCCTTTTGTTGTTCTTTGTCTGGACATGTTTTCTGTCTTTTTTTTTTTGCTTGCTTGCTCTTTTTGGTCATTTTACCCCCAGGGAGGTAACTTGCGGGACAGTGGCGGCACAGGGGTGAAGCTGTGTGCCGCTCACTGAAAGGTCCGTGGTTCTGGCACCCCAGTTGTTCCACCAGCCACTCCGCAGGATGAAGAGGCAGCAGCCTGCTTCTGTAAAGACTGCCATCTGGGAAATGCTACGGGCAGATCTACTCTGCCCCTCTTAGAATCAGTAGATTTGAGGGGAGGGCTCTGAGGGGCCTCCCTCTACCATCCTGGGAGTGTTAGAGGAAGGAGCACCCCCCAGGAGGAGGGAGATGAAGGTACCAACAGTGATCAAGTACCTTTTGTGTGCCAGGTACCCTCTTAGGTTCTGCCTCCAGCCTGTGAGGGGCTGGATTTCATTGTCAGACAGCAGTGGGGCTGAAACAGGAACCCAAGTTTGGCTCTGCTTCTTAGCAGGCAAGAGAATTCGCCTAACCAATTGCTCCTGCCAAATCCTGACAAGTCCCTTCCTCTCTGGGGGCCACAGCCTCCGGCTTGCTAAATGGATGAGCGGGAGAGGCAAGAAAGAACCGTTTGAGAATGCCACAAAGGATGGAGGGATGAGGGCAGCCAAGGACCGAGAGTACAGGAATTCACTGGAATGAGGAAGGGAGGACTTCCCGGAGAAGGGGAGAGGCCAGGACTGGCTCTGCTGGGAAGTGCTAAAATTGGGAATCCACCCAGTGAGCTTGACGGCACGGACTCTTCATGCCTCGGCCCTTTGGGGGAAGCGGTATCTTTGATGAAAGCCCCCACCCCCCCACCCCCAGGCAGCCTAGTTCGGTCTCAGGACACTAGGAGAGCTCTGAGCAGCACTGTGCAGTTATACACCTGACTCGAGGGCAGCAGCTCTGGCTCTGGAGTTCTACTTCATTTCTGAAATAACCCTCACTAGCTGCGGGACTGAGACCAACCAACCCACCTGGGCCTAGCCTTCCCTGTCAGTAGCCTTGGCCACACCTGCCTTTGGAGTGGGGGTGGTGTTACGGTTGTTAGGTGCAATCAAGTCAGTCCCGACTAGTAATCAAAACAACCAAACTCACTGCCATCAAGTCAATTCCAGCCCATCGCGACCCTACAGGACCGAGGCGAACTGCACCTGTGGTCCCCGAGGCTGTAGCTCTTACAGGAGCAGAAGGCGGCGTCTTGCGCCTGTGGTTCCAGACTGCTGACGTTGTGGCTGGCAGTGCAGCGTGGCACCCACGATGCCACCAGGCTTCTGTCCTGACTCATGCTCCTGTGAGATGCCATTGAATCAGCTCTGACCCATAGCAGCCTGATGCACAACTGAGCGGAAACACGACCCGATCCTGAGCCATCCCCCCATTGCTCCTGTGCCGAGCTCACTGTGGCAGCCACCGTGTCAGTCAATGCCTGGAAGGCCTCCTCTTTTCCGCTGCCCCTTTCCTTGTCCAAACACGATGTCCTTCCGACACACAGTGAGCCTATATGTACAACAGAATGGAACGCTGCCTCGCCCTGGGCCATCCTCCCAATTATTCGTTAGGTTTGAGCCCATTGTTGCAGCCGCAGCGTCAGTTCATCTAGCCGAGGGTCCTCCTCTTGTCCACTGCCGCTCTCCTTTACCAAGCATGACGGCCTTCTCCAAGGACTGGGTGTGTTACTCTGGGTAGACTAGAGAAATCAATCCGCAGAAACCCACATGTATATACAAGAGGGTTTTATATAAAGGGTAGGTGTACATTAAGAATGCATCCTGACCCAGTGCTGCCCAAGCCCATAAGTCCAACATTAGCCCATATGTCCTACACCAATCCACAAAGTCCTCCTCCATCTCACAAAACAGACGTAATGATGCCAACTGCAGGAGGAAAGCCGAGCCATTGAATGTGTAAACATCTTAGTGCTGGCAGGGGTCTCCACACGGCTGCTCCAGTACCCAGGGCTGCATCAGGGTAGGTCCATGTGGCTTCTCCTTGGGGATGTCTTGCAGGAGGTGAGCCTTGCCAGCTAAATCAGGGAACTGGCTAAGGCAGCTGCACCCTGGTCCGACCATCAGAGAACAAGAGACCCAAGAACCAGAAAGGTGAGGCTTACTGAGCCATTTATCCCTCCGCCCTTCAATTAACCCCACGTGTGTTTATCGGCCATGTTGGCAAAATAAACCTTAACGATCTCACTGACCTTGCCTGATAACATGATGGAGGTGTATGATGGAGGGTTAACTAAGAGGAGCCACGATGAGCAACGAGAAGCACACAGATTCAAGGTGCCCTGGCCCAGGTGCTAACAAAAGGTGGGTGGGGATCAACTCAGGTTGGCTGAGTCCAGTGTCATGCTCAGAGCCCTTGCCATCACACAAGGACGTGCTCAGCAAAGTGACATCTCTCCCTGGCTCTACTCCGCAGGCCCATTGCCCCATTGTACCAAACTAGTGAGCATGCATGGGCTCAGGGCCAGCATATCTCAAGGTTTAATGGGACCAATAGAGGACCCGTCTTTGTTGGGGAGGGGGACCCCAGTCCAGACTCCCAGGCTCTGCTTACTCTCCCGCCCCTGCTTTGCTCTGCTCTGGCTGCACCAAGAGCTTAAAACCTCTTGCTTATTGCTCCCTTCCTCCAGAGAACAAGAGGCTAGATTTTCCACCATCTGGTCCCCAAGCTGTCTGCAGCGTGAGAAGGCCTCCTCCATCCTCCCAGGTCCAGACGAAGAACCTCCTTCTCATCTTGAGGCCAACCTGGGGCAGTGTTTTCTGCAGTGGCCCAGGCTTGTCTAATTGCCTCCAGGATCAAGTGTTCGCAGTGGGCATGTATTGAGCTCCCACTGCGTGGCCGGCATCGAATTCCGCAGCCCTGGATGGTACCCCATTCACTCCTCACCTAAGCGCCCGAGAAAACCAGCCCCTGGCTGTGAGTCTGCTTCAACGCCTAGGGATCCCAAAGCCCAGAACAGGCCTGTCTCCAAAGGGCCTCCGGGGCCATAATCCCAACAGAGGCAGGCTGCCACATCTTTCTCTCCCCGAGAACTGACGGTTCTCCGTGCCTACCTTTCACTTAGCAGCTGAGTCCTTGCACCACGGTGCCTCTGAGCTCCGCAGCACCCTGACGGGCAGTGACTGTGTGCCCGTTGACAGATGAGGACACTGAAACCTGGATTCCCTCAAAGCCACTTGGGGAGGACGCAGCAAGAACTAGCTCAGCTCCGGACCACAGGGTGGCACCCGGAATTCCCATTAGGAGAGTATGCTGGACCTACATCTCCAAGGGCTCAAGTGAGGGCAGGACACAGGTGCGACCCCCCCTGGAGGCCCAGGGGCTGGCAGGGAAGGGCATTCTCTCTGTGCTTGGCATGAGTGTGTGGACACCTGGCTGCTGTGAGGTCATTGGTTGTTAAGTTAGGTTGTCCTTAGGCTAAGGTGACCAGATTTTAACATTGGTAAAGCGGGACACCAGTGGCACACCATTGATAAAAACTCATATCCTGGTGAAATGACCACATGGCAGCCGAAAACCGCATACCCTAGCTTGTCGTGTGTTCTTTCCAAAATCCAGGACTTTTTAAAAACACTGCAGGGCATGGGAAAAATTGTTTAAAATCAGGACTGTCCCACCCAAAGTGGGATGTCTGGTCACCTTACCTTAGGCTCTTAAGTCAGTTCTGGCTCATAGTGACCTTACAGACAACGGGACGTGGCACTGCCGGGTTCCCCGTCATCCTCACATGGTTGTTATGGTTAGAGACGATGGTTGCAGCTACTGTGTCAATCCGTCCCATCAAAGGTCCTCTCGTTCACTGCCCTTCTACTTTACCAGGTGCAGTGACCTTTTCCAGGGACTGGTCTGACCCAATAACGTGTCCAAAGTACAAGCGACTCGCTTCTGAGGAGCATCCGGCACCGGTTCTTGGCAGACCATGGTACTTTCCGTATTCTCCACCAGCACTGGGTTCAAATGCATCCAGTTTTCTTCGGTCTTCCTTATTAATGGCTGACTTTAACATGCATATGAGATGATAGAAAATACCCTGGCTTGGTCAAGGTCCACCTTAGTCTTCCAAGTGACATACTTGCTCTTCAACACCTAAAGGAGGTCTTGTGCTTAATGCGATACAGCGTTGAATTTCTTTTTTTAAAAAATCATTTTATTGGGGGCTCGTACAATTCTTATCACAATCCATACATCCATCCATTGTGTCAAGAACATGTGTACATTTGTTGCCATCATCATTCTCAAAACATTTGCCTTCTACTTGAGCCCTTAATATCTGCTGCTCATTTTCCCCCTCCCTCCCACAGCGTTAAATTTCTTGATGGCTGCTTCCATGAGTATTGACTGTGGCCCAAGCAGAATGAAATCCTCAACAACGTCCATCTTTTCTCCATCTATCGTGATCTTAACCGGTCCAGTTGTGAGGATACCGGCTTCTGTACACTGAGTTGTAGTCCACACTGCAGGCGGCAATCCTTGCTCTTCATCAGCAAGGGCGTCAACAACTCTTCGCTTTCAGCAGGCAAGGATGTGTCATCTGTACATCATGGGTTGTTAATAAGTCTTCCTCCAGTCCTGACCCCATAATCTTCTTCACAGTGTCCAGCTTCTCAAATTATTTGTTCAGCATACAGATCAGATAGATATGGTGAAAGGATACACCCTGGACACCCTTCCTGATGTTAAGCCATGTATGTTCCTTTGTTCTGTTCATATAATTGCTTCTTGGTCCATATTTAAGGGCAAACGGAGCACAACTCAGTGTTCTAGAATTCCTGTACTTCTCAGCACTATCCACGGTTGGTTGGGATCCACCCAGTTGAATGCCTTTGAGTAGACTCACGTCTGTTGAGTCACCATCTGCTGAGCCAAAAGAAGACCTTTGACGAGATGGATTGGCACAGTAGCTGCAACAATGGTCTCTAACAGGGCAACACTTGTGAGGATAATCGGGCAGTGTTACATTCTGTAATGAAGCATTAGCAAACACCTTTCTGGTGTTCCGCCAAGATCCATCGGACATCAACAATGATACCCTTCCTTCCACATCTTTCTGGAATCTGTCCATTGACTGCTACAACCAGTATTATATGATCTTCAGCAAAATCGTACTTGCATGCAATTTAACTGATATCGCTCAGTAATTTTCTCCTTCTGTTGAGACGCCCTTCTTTGGAATGAGCATCAACATCAGCTGGCCAGGGAGCTGCCTTTTAACGTTTAGCCGGTTAGAGCAGGGGGACATTCCTCTTTCCGGCTGGAGCTACAGCTGGGAGCATTACTGGAACACATTCCATGCCGGTGAAGAAAGCAGAACCAGGAAGTGAATGGGGTATTGGTTAGAAAGTGAGTTTGGTCGGAAAGTCGCAGTGGCTCCACTCCCCTGGCTTTGCACATGGCGTGTGTTCCAGAGGCAGGCAGATGTTGGCGCTGGTTCGGTGTGAGGGCAAAGGTCTTTGGGACTCTCTTAGTCCAAAATGATTCTGAGAGCACCCAGGGCTGCAGTCATGAAGCCCCCGGGTGGAAAAAAGAAGGGAGAGGAGCAAAGGTAAACCTTGTCAAAGACCATCCCTGATAGCCCCACACCGAGTTCCTCTTATTAACCACTGGCCATGCGGATGGATCTGCAGGGGAAGCGGGACCAGGCGGCTTGGGGATGAGCCCATTGCCAGAGCCCAGCGGACTAGTTCTTCTCCTGAGGACGAAGGGGAGGATGGACAGTGAGGGGACAAAGCTGTCCCAGAAGGTGACCTGTACCAAGAAGCAGAGACGAACACTGGAGAGGCCAGGACGGGGTTACAAGGCTACCTGTCCTTCTGTGAACTGACAAATGACATTTCCCCCTTCATCCGGCTTTCATCACCTGCCACCAGGGCCTCCTGACCAGCAGACCAGGATCGCCGAGACCCCTCTCAGAAATCCCGTTCTTCCTTGCAACACCTTTGTAACCATCTTGTCCAAACTCAGGCCTGGACTCAAGACGTGAAGTCTAATTTCCATCCCCGCTTAGTTCCCCTCCTTCAAGGAGTTTGGAAGAAGCTCCAAACAGCCCCGCCCTCTCCCCAGCCAAGCCGGGATGAGGCTAGGAGGACTTCCGCAGATCGGTCCTGGCTGCTGCTCCTGCCTGCAGAGCTTCTGGGCCAACCCTGGAGACAGCGTGGCTGAGGAGGAAAGGAGACACCCCAATCTCCCCATTTTAAGGGTGAGGGGAAAACAGACATGCCGATGTTTCGGTTTGCTCCCCGCCACAAAGCTGCCTCCACTCCTGTTTCCCTGACCCCCGGGGTAGGCAAGTCCCAGAAAAGTGGCCAACCTGCAGGGACACTGAGGCCTGACCCTGCAAAGTCCTTGAAAACAGATAAGAAAAGACAGGCGCTAAAAAGACCCTCCTGACTGGCCAGCCAATTGCCATTGGCGGGAGAGCAAAGGATAGGGTTTAGTATCCAGCCTCCCGCCAGGGTGGGAAATGAGTCGGAATCCACCATTAATCCAGACATGAGTCAGGCAACGAAAAAAAAAGGTCGCCAAAAAGAGGCTGCTTCTGCTCCAAGCAGTGAGATTTGTGAGGGACGCCCAATGCCAAGAACCCAGAGGCAAGACACCTCCTCCACTTAGCTGGCTCTGTGACCTTGAACAACCTCCTTGACCTCTTGGGACTTGGAAATGGCACCCGTCAGCCAGGACAAGCCCATATTCTTGTGCCCGTCCTCATTTGTCCATTCCCTCCTTCACTTGGGTTTTTGTGGCTGTTTCCTGCTTTTATAATTGTGTTTTACTGGTTGTTTTTGAGCAGCCGTGCAGGGACTTGGTGAACAATTTGTACACAGCTCTCAATGTCTGTACCCGGCATGGAACAAGTCATGGCGTTAGCTCTTTCCTAAATTCCAGCGCCTTTCCGGCTTGCCATGCGGAGACACCGTTTCTTTAAGTGGGTCTCAAGGACCAACGTCTTAGATTGTCGAGAAGCTGTTGTATTGTAAGTCACACTCCTCCACAAGTCAGCAGCACACACATGGCCCAGTCCAATTTCCAACGCTTCACAGGGATTAGGGAGAGCAGGGCGATGTTCCAGAACAGGCACAGTCCGAATAGGGAGCGAGCCAGAAGGAGGGAGTGGTTTTAAAACACAACTCTGCTTCAAACGGCAACATGGAAACAGAAGTCATTAAAAAATGTCCAATCCCAAATGGCCACTTAGTAAGCTTTGTTTTATGGGATGAAAAACATCCCCCTTGATGGAATGTTATGGTGATTCTCAAACCAGTCCAAGCCTGCTTCATTTCACCACCCCACTGTTGACTGGCAAATGATTTCCATCTCTTAAACAACGGCATTTACACACACACACACACACACACACATACACACACACACACACACACACGGAGTTATTTAGTGCTTCTTTCTGGGGTGCACTGGGTTGTTATGAATTGGAACTGACTGGAGGGAACCTCACAAAAACAACAAGTCACCTTAATACAAAATTTGTGTCTTAAAAAAAGGATTCTAGGGCTATGAAAAAACTCACACTTATAAAAGGGCTGATAAAAATCTTTCTGAGGTTTGTAAAGAAGAGAGATACAGGGGCTCCAGTGGAGACATGATAAACGGACAGTAATCAGCCTTGGCTTCTCTCTCTCCTGCTTTCTTTGTTGGTTCATTCATTCATTCACTCCTTCATTCATTCATTCCTCCGACAAGCACGTGGCAGCTCTCTGTCCCTTGGAAAGGGCTGTGGGAGGGGGTGGGGTGGAGAGCTAAGGCTCTGGAGTCAGATACAAATTTCCATCTGTCTCTCTTTTTAGCAACAAATGACTTGGGGCGTGACTCTGTGTGCCTCAGTGTCCCCATTTTTCAGATAAGAATGCCTGCCTCACAAGGTGGATGTAAGGATTAAATTAAACTAGAAAATATGAGAGTCCCTAACGAGAGCTGAAGATGTCCCACTACTAGCCACCAGTGGCTACTATCTCCAAAGGGCACATCTAGACCTCCTCCATAGTCTGCTCTTGGTCTGGCATCTAATACAGACGGAAGGATTGCAGCCTTCAGGGTGAATTACAAGCCAATGTAAAGAAGACAAAAATCTTCCCCCCCCCCCCCCGCCATTATCATGATCCCATTTCTACCTTGCAAAACTGGCTAGACCAGAAGATGTCCATTGGTACAGATAGCAACTGGAAACACAGGAAATCCAGGACAGATGACTCCTCCAGGACCAGCGATGAGAGTGGCGATGCCTGGAGGGTAGAGAGAATGTGGGGTGGAAAGGGGGAACTGATTACAAGAATCTACGTATAGCCTCCTCCCTGGGGGAGGGACAGCAGAGAAGAGGGCAGGGGGAGACGTCAGACAATGTAATATATGACAAAACAATAATAATATATGAATGATGAAGGGTTCATGAGGTAAGGGGGAGTGGGGAGGGAGGGGGGAAATGAGCAGCAGATATTAAGGTTTCAAGTAGAAGGCAGATGTTTTGAGAATGATGATGGCAACAAATGTACATATGTTCTTGACACATGGATGGATGTATGGATTGTGATAAGAATTGTACGAGCCCCCAATAAAATGATTAAAAAAGAAAAAACAAAACTCCTCACAACTGGGCCCAGAGGTAACATCATGATAATCAGAGGGAACAAAATGTGGTCAGGGATTTTGTTTTGCTTGGATCCACAGTCAATTCTCACGGAAGCACCAGTCAAGAGATCAAAGGACACATGGCATTGAGTATCTCTGCTGGATAAGACCCCTTTCAATGTTGAAAGCAAGGATGGTACTTTGAGGACTAAGGTGTGCCAGACCCGAGTCCTGATCTTTTCAATCACCTCATATGCATGTGCAAGGTGGACATTGACTGAGGGAGACGGGAGAAGACTTGATGCATTTGAATTGTGGTGCTGGAGAAGGATATCGAAAGTACCATGCACGGCCAAACACAGAAGCAACTTTGTGTTGGAAGAAGTACAACCAGGATGCTCCTGAGAAGCAAGGACGGTGAGACTTGATCTCATGTACTTTGGACGTGCTACCAGGAGAGACCAGTCCCTGGAAAAGGACATCATGCGTGGTGACTTAAAGGGGTGATGGGCAAGAGGAAGACCCTGAAGCAAATGGATTGACACGGTGGCTGCAATACTGGGCTCAAACACAGGACTCCTTGTGAAGGTGGTGTGGCTCCAGGCAGTGTTTTGTTCAGTGGTACAGAAGGCCGCTGTGAGTTGGGACCGACTTGACAACATCTACCAACAAGTATGGGTGCCGACCCCAGCAGCTGTCAGGAGACAAGGAAGGACAGCCTGGGGATGATAGAGAGGATGGTGTAGGGGGTCTGTCCAGGGAGCCCAGGCCAGTGCATTACACATTTTTTAAAAATTATCAAAAAAGTGCAGCTAATCAAAAGATATAGCATCTGGGGTCTTAAAGACTTGAAGGTAAACAAGCAGCCATCTAACTCAGAAGCAACAAAGCCCACATGGAAGAAGCACACCAGCGTGTGTGATCACAAGATGTCGAAGGGATCAGATATCAGGCATCAAAGAACAAAAAATCATATCACTGTGAATGAGGGGGAGTGCGGCGTGGGGACCCAAAGCCCATATGTAGGCAACTGGACATCCCCTTACAGAAGAGTTGTGGGGAGGAGATGAGCCGGTGCAGTGTAGCAACGATGAAACATACAACTTTCCTCTAGTTCTTTAATGCTTCCTCCCTCCCTCCCCCATTATCATGATACCAATTCTACCATAAAAATCCAGATAGACCAGAGGAGGTACACTGGTACAGACAGAAACTGAAAACACAGGGAATCCAGGACAGATGATCCCTTCAGGACCAGTGGTGAGGGTGGGGATACTGGGAGGGTGGAGGGAAGGTGGAGTAGAAAGGGGTAACTGATTACAAGGATCTACATATAACCCCCTCCTTGGACAATAGTCAACAGAAAAGTGGGTGAGGGGAGACATCAGTCAGTGTAAGACATGGAAAAATAATGATTTATACGTTATCAGGGAGGGTGGGGGGAAAGTGAGGAGCTGATATCAGGGGCTCAAGTAGAAAGCAAATGTTTTAAGAATGATGATGGCAACAAATGTGCAAATGTACTTGACACAATGGATGGATGTATGGATTGTGATGAGTTGTATGAGTCCCCAATAAAATGAATTTTAAAAAAAGAAAGTGCAGCTAAAATTATGGTTGATCATATCTACTTGTGTTGGTCATTATTTTAATCTGTTATTTAACAGCTAATAATTATTGCACAAACAATATCCCCACAGAGTAGACCCTTGTGGTTCACAGTTTCGCTTTCAGCAGTCAACACTGGGTAACTGAAAATGGAAAATCCCAGAAATCAGCCGCTCAGAACTTAAACTTATGCACCCTTCTGAGTGGCAGGATGATATGCCTCACCCTCCCGTTCTTCCTCTGTCTTCGTCCGGCTGTGTGTGCTACCTACCTCCACTCGGAAGCTCTCTCTGGTATCAGATCCACTGTTGAGTTTTGCAGGGGTTGTGTTCAAGCAGCCCTGCTTTTCTCCTATAGTGGTCCCAACGTGCAAGAACAGTGATGCTGGCAGCTCAGTGACACCGAAGAGAAGTCGAGAGTCTTCCTTTAGGTGGAACTTTCCACCTGAGAGGGAAAGGAAACATGCCTCTGGTGAAGTTACTCTGACTGCAGTATAGTGTTACAATTACCCTGTTTTCTTGTTAGTTAGTGTTGTTCATCTCTTCCTGTACTTAATTTATAAGTTTGGCTTTACTATATGTGGTAGTTACATAATCTGTTGTCAATTTGAGACTTAACAGTGAAGGGATGGAGTTTAACCTGTCAATCCGGTCGCAGTTTGATGACCTCATTGGGAGGCACTAAGGAGATAAATAGCTCATTGGAGGCGGGACACTGGCTCACTCCCTGGAGACATTCCTGAGACAAGCCAAATGGAGCTATGCTGACGCAGCCGGAGCTGGAGGAGCCACATGGAGACCCCTGCTAGTGCTGAGCTGCTTCTACCACCACCGGATCCACAAGACTTTCCACCCACTGGTCTGTGATCTTCCTGCATTTGGCATTATTGCATGTCTGCATGAGTCTAAAGAGGAATTTATGGGCTAGTATGGGGCATATGGGCTAATATTGGACTTATGGACTTGATCTGGACTGGGCTGGAATGCTTTCTTAATGTACAATTGCTCTTTATATAAAGTTCTTCCCTATACCGATATAAATGTCTCTGGATTTGTTTCTCTAGGCAACCCAGACTAACACATCACAGATATGAGTGCCTGATGGGGTGGAAAGCATAGCATTTACAGGTCAAAGTTGTACCTGCACTTTCAGGTACCTACTGGGGTCTTACCATAGAGGGGGGGGGGATTATACTTCAATGTAAAGTAAATAAAAATGCTCACAACTGGCTGCCATAAGCAACATCATGGTAAATGCAGAAAGTACTGACGTTGTCAAGGATTTCATTTTACTTGGCTCCATAATCAATATCCCTAGCAGTAACAGTTAAGAAATCAAGTGACAAAAAGAAAACAAGATATCTGAACAAATCTGCTTCACAAAGCCTCCTTCAAATATTCAAAAGCGAAGGTGTGGCTTTGAGAACTGAGGTGCTCCTGACCCACGCCATGGTCTTTTCAGTCACTTCACACGCGTGCCAAACCTGACCGAGGGAGGCCCAGGGAGAATGGGTGCCCTTGAACGTTGGTGCTGCCGCTCTGTCTTGGGAGAAGTCCAGCCAGAATGCTCCTTCATCTCATGTCCCATGGACATGCTCTCACGAGGGATCAAGCCCCAGAAAAGGAGGCCATCATGCTTGGTCAAGTAGAAGGCCCCCCCAAAAGAGGAAGAGTGGGATGGACGCACTGGCCGCAGCAACGGCTCAGACATCGTGGTGATGGAGACGCCGTCGTCAGACTGGGCAGTGGTTTCTTATGTG
Organism: Tenrec ecaudatus; assembly: GCF_050624435.1. Lineage (NCBI taxonomy): Eukaryota > Metazoa > Chordata > Mammalia > Afrosoricida > Tenrecidae > Tenrec > Tenrec ecaudatus. Next base: position 114,365,927 of record NC_134539.1, read on the forward strand.
GGACGTGGGACTGTGATGAACCAACTCAGCAGCACCTCACAACGACGACTCTTTATCACATGCTGGACATGTTTCCTGATCTAGATCATGTAATAAACGGTCACTACTCATGCCCAGTGCCCAGCGCCCAGCGCCTGCCTTTGGCAGCAGCCTCAGAAGATCCTGAGCCAAGTGAAGACTTTATGGTCTTCGGGGGCAGAGCAGGGAACCCTCGAGCCTCCAAAGCAAGGTAGAGATGGACCCAAGGTTCAGTGGAGGCTGACCCGACACTCGGGGCATCTCCGCACTCAAATCCCTATGACAACTTGTGCTGCTGGAGGAGAGAGCTTTCCGGTAAAGTCCAGGTCAGGCACCAGACCAGCCACGGTCCACCCTCTCCTCTCCCGCTCGTGTTTCCCAGCCCCGGAACAAGCTGACCTCTGCTCTCCCTGCCCGACATGTACAGTGTAGTCCAGCTATTTATCACCCTGCCTCCGAGGGGCCCATGGCCAGGGCCAAATGGGTGGTGAGAAGACTGGCCCCCCTGACCTGGGTAGCTCCCTGGCCACTGGTGCCAACGTAGCTTTACATACGCTCTCTGTGACCGGCTTCCTCCTGGCCTGCCTCTCGCTGGTCACCATCCAGCATCACCGTTGATCAGACCACCTGGCTCACTGAGAGGCCTCTCACCTGTCCCAATAGCTCTGTTCTTAGCACCCCCATGGTGGCCTCGAAATGCGTGTTCCCCTTTCAGAGGCTCCCCAGTTCTCCAGATGAAGGGACCCTGACGACCTGCGGACCAGGGGCTGAGAAGGTGAAGACAGGGTCCTGTGGCCTGCGGAGCTGAGTGGCGGAGGAGGTGGGGGAGAGAAAGAGGGCCCAGGGAGTGGGGTGGGAAGACCAAAAGCCAGTGCTATGCGTACAGCAGGATCCCAGAGCTACAGCTTCCTGGCTCTGTGTCCTAGAGGGCAAGTTACTTGAACTTCTCTGAGTTCACTTCTTTCCCCGCAGAGGCCAGAAGATGAGTCTCACCAGAGGGTCATTGTGACCTGGGCCCTGGCCCGCAGACGGCTGGAAGACCTGAATCCCTTGCTCCGCACGCTCTCCCAGGGGTTGGCATTCGACAGGGGGTTGATTTGAGGAAAGAAGGCTTTGTCGTCAGGTTCAGCTGGCCTGCTTTGGAGGTGCTCTCTCCTTCCAGGGAACCAGCTTGGGGCGGGATGGCCACAGGAACCCAGGACGGTCAGCAGGAGGCAACCGTGGAGACTGTGTCTCCCTGGGGAACAGTGGAGGCTCATGGGAGCAAATGCGTCCCCGGGTGAGAGTTCAGACCTAAGCCTGGGTCAAGGGCCTCCCATCGTGGGACCTGGCTTCCAGTGGCTTTGTGGAGGTCTGCCTCGGTGGCATAGGGAAAGATAGGTCCACCCACAGGGTGCGAGCAACGAGGGTGAGAAATGGGGCGCTGAGAGGCCGGCATGAGGCCCAGTTGGGGAGCCCAGAGACGACAACGGAGGGGCGTGGGGAAGGGCGCTGGTGGCTGTTGTTAGTGTTGCTGCCAAGCCCATTCCAGCTTTTGTTCGGAACAGACAGGCCTGCCCTCTCTCTGCAGTGCTGATCACCTGGCCTTAAATTCAAGGTGGCTCTGGGTGGGTTTGAACTGCCAACCTCCTGGTTAGTAGTCCAGTGCTCGACCATTTGCCCCAGTGGTGGCAGAGCCTGAGAAATCCTGTTTGCTGCCCTTACAGGGCCCGCTTCTGAGCAAGCTGGTTGGCGCAGGTTGATGGCTCACATAGATAACACTTTTTTTTTTTTCAGAGAGAGCAGCTAGAATGTGTGGGTTTGTGTGTGTGTGTGTGTGTCTGTGTGTGTGCTGGTGGGTGGGTGTGCTCCTGTGTCTGTGTGTGTGTAAGTTGGGGGCCGGAGGCTGGATATCAGATGTTGTCTGAATAATCCCCCAGTGGATGTCCCTGCGTCTCCTGGGCTCAGTGCACTCTGGGCAGGAAGGACGACGGGCTAGCTGCTGTGCGTGCTTTCCGGGGGGGGGGGGGGGACCCCGCAGAGCCGGAGTGCTCAGGAGGGAGGGAAGGACGGAATAGAAGACGATAAGGGATGACATTCAGGGAGCATCGGCCAGGTTTGAGTAGCAAAACAAGCCTCGGCCAGTTACCCCACCCCTTCCCACACAGCCCAAGCCACAGTAGAGGGGTGTCAAGGGACAGCAGAGGGGGTGGGGCCAGGAGCATCCCGGCTCTGCTGTCTCTCCAGGCAGGGACACCTCAAGCCCTCTGATCCTCACATTCCCCATCTGCCAACAAAGGACCCAAAAGCTATTTAACTAGAAGCTATTTATCTCCTTTCTAGTGTATTTCATATATTTATCATATATTTCTTATTTTTCAGTATATTCAACCAGACACTATTGAAATCAAATGCATTACAAGATGGGTGCTCAGTCCGTAGGCATTTCCTTGGCCAGCCAGGAATGGGCGGGCAGAGACTCAGGCCCCATCCCCCAGCTGCCTTCCCTGTCTTCTCTTCCTGTCGCAATGCGCTGCCAGTTCCCCCCAGAAGGGCTGGCAGCCTCAGTGCGGGCAGCTGGTTGCTGGCTGGCTTCCAGCTCCTCACCAGAACCGGGAACCGCCCCCACTCGCTTCCCTCCTCCCACCCCATCCTCACACACCAGCCCCTACCCCACCCTCCACTCCCCTCCTCCTTCCTGCGCGGCTTCCCTGCCGCTTTTTTTCTCCTTTCTAGAAATTGTTCCAGCCTGCTGGAGAGAAATAACATGGAAAACTCCTCCTCCTCCATCTTCTGTGATGTGCTCACAAGTCCCTCCTCCCAGAGGCCCTGGAAGCTGAGCCCCCAGCCGGAGGACAATGTGGGGCACTGCCTGGAAGACTGGCCCTGTGAGGGGATGGGCGCATCAGCAGACACAGACCGCCATTGATGGGGAAACAGAGTTCAGGGGCACTGGATTGGCTTCCTAGCGCTGCTGCAAACCTTCCTGAGCTTGGGAATTTTCTTCCACAAAACAGGAACCTGCTCATCTGACCCTGAGCCCCCTTGCTGAGATGACAGAAAAAGCCCTTCCCAATGAGCTGGCATCCCAGAGTCTTGGGTTCATGTCTTTGTTGTTACCCACCTCTGGGGAAAATGTCCCCTGTAGCTTGCCCACAGTAACCAAGCCCTTACCTCATAGTAGGAAAAAGTTCAACAAGGCTCACTTCTTGAGTACTTCCTATGTCTCAGGCACTGTTCCGAACTTCACAGGAACTAGCTCCCCGGCTCCTCACCCTGCGTGTTTGACGCCAGTACTGTCTTTCCCCCACTTTACTGATAAGGAAACTAGCACAGAACCAGTAACACCAGCCCAAGGGTACATATTGACGAGGCTCCCAAATGCATGGGGAAGTTCCATGACCCTGTAACGCAATTTTCCCATACACTTTTTTACATCCCTGCAGATCCATCATGCTAAATGGAGAAAAGGTTAAACCTGCGGAGGATTTTATCTTGCTTGGATCCCACAATCAATGCTCATGGAATGAGCAGTCGAGAGATCAACAGATGCATTGCATTGGGTAAACCTACACAAGACCTCTTTAGAGCATTGAAAAGCAAGGATGTGACTTTGAAGACTAACGTGCACCCGAGCCCAAGTCATGATATTTTCAATTGCCTCATATGCAGGTGAAAATTAGACACTGACTACGGAAGCCCAAAGAAGAATTGATGCACTTGAATTGCGGGGCTGGAGGAGACGATTGAAAGAAGGACAAACGGGTCTGTTTGGGAAGAAGTACGCCTGTAGTGCTCCTTAGAAGAAAGGATGGTAAAACGTCACCTTGCATACTTTAGACATGTTGTCAGGAGAGACCAGTCCCCGGAGAAGGACATCGTGCGTGGTAGAGTAGAGAGGCGGTGAGCAAGAGAAAGGCCCGTGGTGAGATGGACGGGCACAGTGGCTGCAACAATGGGCTTAAACATAGGAACATTTGTGAGGATGGAGCAGAACGGGACAGTGGTTTGTTCTCTTGTACACAGGGTGGCCACTGTGGGGTGGAGCTGACGCGATGGCGCCTAACAACAACAACACGTCCAATTGGGACACCTGGTGGCCCAGTAGGCTGTGAGAGGTGGGCTGCTAGCTGCAAAATCCGCAGTTTGAACCGCCAGCTCCTCTGAAGGAAAAAGAGGAGACTTTCTTCTTGTCAAGAGTTACGGTCTCGCCTGGCGCTACTGGATACTGCTCTCATGAAGAGATCACCGAAGACAAGGGTGCTCAGACAGTCCCAAGGAGAAAACAGGGGGGAGGAGGGGGAGCCAACAAACTCAGGGACAAGGAACAAGAGTCTAAACTTGATGGCCAGGAGGGCGTAGAATGCTAGGTTTGATCAAGTGCAATGTAACTGAGGAATTACTGAGAGTCGAATGGAGGGTGAGCATGATAGTGGGACAGGAGGAAGGTGAAAGGAAATAGAGGAAAGAACTAGGAGGCAAAAGCTATTTGTAGAGGTATAGCTGTAGACATGTATATATGTAAGTATATTAATTTATAATGAAAGGGATAGAGGCTAATGTACATATATGTGTATGTCAAGCATTAAGATAGCAGATGGAATTGAGGCCTCTACTCAAGGCCTCCCTTAACACGCGAACACTTTGTTCTAATAACCTGGCACTCTGATACTCACCTTCTCCGGCAAGATAATTCAAACACCCCTTTCTTCTTCAGTCTTCCTGAGTCAATGGTCAACTTTCACATACAGATGAGGCCATGGAAAATGCCATGGGGTCAGGCAGGCTCACCTTTGTCCTCAAAGTAACCTCCCTGTTTTTCTACACTGTAAAGAGGTCTTGTGCAACGAATTTGTTCAATCCGATGCATCGTTTGATCTCTTGACTGCTGCTTCCATGAACATTGATAGTGGGTCCAAGCAAGATAAAATCCTGGACAACTTCGATCTTTTCTCCATTTATCTATTGGTCCGGTTGTGAGATTTTGGTCTTCTTTACATTGTGTTGTAAGTGCTTCACGTCCTCCTCACTTTCAGCAAGCAAGGTTGTACCATCTGCATATCACAGATTGCTAATAAGCCTTCCTCCAATCCTGATGCCACATTCTTCCTCATGTAGCCCAGCTTCTCTGATGATTTGTCCAACATACAGATTGAACAAGTGTTGTGAGCGGATACAACCCTGACACACACCTTTTCTGATTTTAAATCATACAGTATTCCCTCGTTCTGTTCGCACAACTGCCTCTTGATCCACGTACAAGTTCCACATGAGCACAATGAAGTGTTCTGCAATTCCCATTCCTCTCAAGGTTATCCACAGTTTATCACGGTCTTTGTGGAGTCAAGGAAGCACAAGGAGGCATCTTACTGGTATTCTTTGCTCTGAGCCAAATCCAGCTGATAGCAGTAGTGAGATCCCTTGTTCCACGTCCTCTTCTGAACCGTAATCAGCTCCCTGTCAATGTACGGCTGCAATCGTTGTCGAATGATTTTCAGAAAAATTTTACTTGCATATCATATAAATAATATTGTTCTACAATTTGAGCATTCTGTTGGGTCACCATTCTCTGGAATGGGCACAAATATGAATCTTTTCCAGTCAGTTGGACAGTCTTCCAAATTTCCTGACATGGACCAGTGAGTGCTTCCAGTGCCTCATCGGTTTGTTGAAACATTTCAATGGCTATTCCATCAATTCCTGGGGCCTTGTTTCCGGCTAACGCTTTCATTGCGGCTTGAATTTCTCCTTCAGTATTGTTGGTTCTTGTTCATACACTACCTCTTGACTAGTTCTTTTTGGTCCAGTGACTTTGTATATTCTTTCCATCTTCTTTTGACGCTTCCTGCAACATTCAATATGTTGCCCATCAAATCGTTCAATATTGCAACTTGAGGGTTGGATTTTTTTCCCCTCGCGTTCCTTTAGTTCAAGATGTACTGTGTATATTCTTCCACTTGGGCGTTCTCTTTCTGGGCTGTGTGCATTTCATTCTAATATTTTACTTCGTCTTCTTGAGCTGCTTTTAGAAATTTGGGTTCAGCTCTTTGACATCATCATTTCTCCCACTTAGCTACTCTATGATTAAGAGCAAGTTTCTAAGTCTCTTCTAATATCTACTTTGATATTTTTCCTTTCTTGTCTTTTTAAGGACCTTTGCTTTCTTCATGATTGACAGTCTTAAAGCCTTCCCGCAGCTCATCACGTCTTTGTCATGCGTGTTAGTGCAGTGAATTTTTTCTTGAGATGTTTTCAAAATTCAGGGGGGATATGCTAACGGTCATATATTGGCTCTTGTGGACTTGTATTAATTTTTTCTAACTTCAATCTAAACTTACATATGAGCAATTAGTGGTCTGCCCTACAGTCAATCCTTGCCCTGACTTTAGCTGCTGATATTGAGCTTCTCCCTCATCTCTTCCCACAGTTGTGTCCATTTGATTTCTGTATATTCCATCTGGGGAAGTCAATATATTCAGTTTCCTCTTGTGTTGTTGAAAAAAGATACTTGCTATGAACAAGCTGTTGGTTTTGCAAAACTCTATCAGAATATCTCAAGCTTCATTTCTATCACCAAGTCTATATGGTTCAACTACTGTTCCCTCCTCTTTGTTTCCAACTTTTTCATTCCAATAGCCTCATGATTATCAATAATTATCAATTATCAATAATTATCAATGCCTCATGATTGCATATTTGATCCATTTCCAACCGAAGACACTGGTAGAATTCAATATCTTCATCACTAGCCTTAGAGGTTAGGTCATAAATTTGAATAATAGTTGTATTGATGAGGTTTCCTTGAATTCAGATAGATATAATCCTGTCGCCGACAGAATTGTACTTGAAGATAAATCTTGAAATGCCCTTTTCAATGATGAGCATGATGCCATTCCTCTGCATCACTCCCGGCACAGTAAACCATAAGATTTTCTAATTAAAAGTTCCCAATACCAGTCTGTTCCAGCTAACACCTAGGATCTCAACCTTTATGTTTTCCAGTTCATTTTTTGACGACTTCCAATTTTCCTAGATTCATGCTTAGTGCGCTCCACACTCCAACCATCAGTAGACTTTTACAGCTGTTTCTTCTCATTTTGAGTGGGGCTCCATCAGCGGATGAAGGGCAAAGCTGTCCTCACAGGCTTTGGCTTCATTCACATCATTACAATCAACTCCACGTGGAGAGGCTGCTCTTCCCCAGCCATGTTTTGAGTGTCTTCTGCCCTGAGGGGCTGGTCTTCTGGCAGTCTCTGACAGTGTTCTGCATCTATTCGTTACGCCTTCAGTATCTGACAGAGTTTTTGATGCTGTGCCAACGGTCCAAAGCATCGACTTCCTATGAAGGGGACAGCCAATTTCTTCTTCGTGGTCTGTTCTTCGTCTGGAAGCGCCACTGAAACCTGTTCACAAACTTTTAGTGGCCCCGTTGGTAGTTGAAATACCAGTGACATCGCTGCCAGAAGCACACAAGCCACCACAGTGGGACAAACCGACAGACATGTGGGTAGCGATCCTCAGACAAAAACAAACACTGGCATCGAATTGATCCCAACTCATAGCAACCCTACAGGACAGATTAGAACTGCCCCTGTGGGTTTCTAAGACCTTAAAGGACTAGAAAACCTTCTCTTTCTCCCATGGAGCAGCTGAGGGTTTTGAACTGCTGGGTTTGCCAGTAGCAGCCCAAGGCTCTCTTTGTAAGAGCAGACAGCCTCATTTTTCTCCCAAAGACTAGAGGGTGGGTTTGAACCACCAGTCTTGTGGTTGGTGGACACCAGAGCTCCTGAATAAATTGAGGAGTGGGGAGAGAATATTGGCCAGTCACATGGAGGGACTGTCCTGCTTATTCAAATGAGTTCTGAGGACCATTCTTGACCCTCCCACAAGTAGGTGGTCTCCTTCCTGCTTCCTGACCCTTCTTGCTTCCTTCTGCTCCAGCCTTTCCTTTCTTCTGACCCCCTTCCCTCACCAGCTTCCAGAAAGGGCAGACCAGGCCCAAATAATGATGGGGTTTGCTTTGATATGCAACATTTCCAGGCCCTCATCCCCTTCCGCTGCATGAGACTGAGAGACACCAGCCTCTCCACATCAGCCCTACACAGAGGCCCTGCTGGGCCCGGCCAGGGACAAAGATAACAAACGGAAGCATGCGCCCTGCTCCCTTTGCTCCTGGCGTTCAAGTCCTGTGGGGGCGTCCTCTGCAGCCAGTGTACTCATTCATTCCTTTATCTAGTCACGACTGCACACCTACTGTGCACCAGGAGTCGTCCCTGTGTTCTGCAAATGGCTAAGTGTGTTGTGTGGCTACTGCTTGGAAGGCTGACTGCTCCTATCCACCCCCACCCCACCCCAGAGGCCCCTCAGAAGAAAGGCTGAGTGATCTGCTTTCAAAAGGTCACGGCCATGAGGACCCTGTGGATCACGGTTCTCCTCGGACTCACTTGGGGTCACCGGGAGTTGGGATCGACTCAGCAGCAACTGGTTTTGCTGAGGCACCCGCTGGGAACACAGGAACCGGAAACCTGCTTCCTGCCCTGGAGGAGGCCCCAGGGCTGGTTGGGAGACAGACCCTGGCTGCAATTGGCACATCATGCATGGGCTCATGTGTGGCCAGGGGAAGCAGCAGATGCTGGGGGAACAGGGAAGGGCCTCGTGCAAGGCCTGCTGGGAGAGGTGGCCTCCAAGATGAGTCTTCAGGTGAGGAAGGGAAAAAGGGGATTCAGGAGAAAGGGTCCATGGACCAAAAGACTCAGAGGCAAGGGAGCCGATTCCTGAACCTCAGGGCTGCCCAGGGGCTGGGGCTCGGCTCGGGACTCAAGCAGTCACTGGATCTTTCCATCTCTGCGTGGGTCCCTCCGATCCCAGCGCAGCCCACGGGCAATGAATTCCCCTTGATTCAGGCCTGCTCCTCCTCCGTTTGGCTTCTCCCTGAGCTTCTTGTGATACCAGGTAAACTGAGTCCCTTGTCCTCACAAGCGCCCCGTGTGTGTGCGTGCATGTGTATGCGTGCGTGTGTGTGCGTGCGTACATAACGCTCCACTCACTCCTCCCTCCCTGGTTTCTCTCCTCTGGGTTGAGGGCCCTCAGCGACAGGCCACTATTGGCTGACAACCACTGCGCAGGCTGTCACAGAGAGGTGACGGAGCCTGCCCAAATTCACACAGCCAAGAGGTGACAAAGCCATTTCTCTGAGCCCACGGTTGTCTGTGTCTTTCTATGGCACCGTCAATCCACGTGTGAGAGAAATCTGTTTAGCAGGGGGATGCTGAGCAGAATTTGTCCAGGACGAGATACAATGGAGGACAGGCCAAGGCTGGCAAGAGCTTGTGGCGAAGGCCTTGCTTCCCCAGGCAGAGGGCCAGAACCCCAGACAGGCGTCTGGATCGCTCTCAGTCACCAGACTGCCTTGTGCTTTTCCTGGCCACCCTGTCTGCCCTTCAGCCAGCAGGGGGGACGGAGGGTGCAGACAGAGCAGTAAACCCGGGAGGAGACGGCAGTCGCTTCCGGGCCCCCATCCTGACTATTTGCAAAGAGCGCTGGGCAGGACATAGCATTGCTCTGCACACCACTCTGAACCTCAGCAGCTGCGGAACTGACCGCATCTGCAAGGCAGCCGCTCTGCTTGGAGCAGGAGGCTCCTTGGCCAAGGGATGCGGGGCTGGGGAGGAGAGGAATTTTCCCCAAAGAAGAGAGGGAGACGGGCTAGAGGAGGCCTCTCTAGGCAAAGAGCTCAGCTCTCTCCTCTTTCAGGACCACCAACTCAAGCCCAGTTTGTGGAAAAGACAGCCGGACAACATACGGCTTTTTAAAAGGGGCACTAAGTCGGAACCACAGTGCAGCTGGGTCAAGTCAACAGACCTGGATTCCACCCTTGGCTCTGACACCCACCAAGTCTGTAGTTCAAATCCATCAGCCGCTCCTCAGAGGAAAGTCGGGGCTTTGTACTCCCGTACAGAGGGACAGTCTCGGAAACCCACAGGGACAGTTCTTCCCTGTCCTATAGAGTTGCTATGAGTTGGCATCAACTCGTTGGCAGTGAACAAGTGAGTGGCCCAACGTGTGAGCTAACTTCCCTGTGTGTGCTGAATTTCCCTACCCACGCAGAAGGTGGTACATGCTGTTAAGCGCCAGCTACAAACAGGAAGACTGGCAATTTTAATCCACTCAGATGTGCTGCCTCCGAAAGGTTAGCCATTGAAAACCCACCAGAACACAGTCCTATGGTGACCCGCACTGGCTCACCATGAGTTCAAATTGACTGGACGGCCACGAATTACAATGTACCTGGGGCAAGGACCTGTTTCAATTGATTTTCATGTATTTGCCTGTGTCCTCACGATCCATCTGAAAACCCTTTCATCATCTTAAAAGGAATCCCTGACCCCTCCAGCTAGCATGTCCCAGCCCCAGCCCCTAACTTAAAACACAAAACCAAATTCCCTCTCATCGAGTCAATTCTGAAACATATCAGACCCCTCGCGACCTTCTAGGACAGGGCAGACTTGCCTCCTGGGGTTCCGAGACTGTGACTCTTGGCTGGAGCACGAAGCCTCCTCTGTCTCCCATGGACCTGCTGGTGGTCTCGAACTGCCGTCCTTGTGGTTAGTGGCCCAACACATAACCACTACACCAGCGGGACTCCTGGAAACCTGCTAATCTACTTTCTACCTCTCAAAATGTGCCTGTTCTGCATATTGCATATGAACGCTATCACATAACGCGGCTGATGCTTTCCCTCAGCGTGTTTCCAAGGGCCGTCCATAGTGCAGCGTATACGCCCAACTGCATTTCTTCTGACGACGGAGTAACGTGCCCGTGTGGATAAGATCACATGCTGCTTACCCGCCCCCCCCATCCGTTGTGGGCAGGTGGGTTAGTTCCACCTTTGGGCTCGTGGAAATAGCTGCGAGGGGCGATGATGGACAATTGTTTGAGGCAGTCTGTAGTTGAATTTCTCCAAGGTGCATATTTTCTCTTCAAGTGGCCTCGTTGCGTCACGCGGCAGCTGCACATTTCACCTTCTGAAGAACTGCCAGGCTGTTTCCAAAGCAGCGATGCCATTCCTGCCAGTGGAGGGCAGGGCTCCAGTGCCCGGCATCCCTCTGTCCACACTGATTGTTGTCCATCTTTTTCATCACAGTCATCTCGCATCTTTTTTTTAAAACATTTTATTAGGGGCTCATACAACTCTTATCACAATCCATACATATACATACATCAATTGTATAAAGCACATCCGCACATTCCCTGCCCCAACCATTCTCAAAGCATTTGCTCTCCACTTAAGCCCTTTGCATCAGGTCCTCTTTTTTTTTTTCCCTCCCTCCCCACTCCCCCCTCCTTCATGTGCCCTTGGTCACATGTGGATCCTTGTAATCAGTTCCCCCTTTCCAACCCACTCACCCTCCACTCTCCCAGCATCGCCCCTCACACCCTTGGTCCTGAAGGTATCATCCACCCTGGATTCCCTGTGCCTCCAGCCCCCATATGCACCAGTGTACAACCTCTGCCCTATCCAGTTCTGCAAGGTAGAATTTGGATCATGGTAGTTGGGGGGAGGAAGCATCCAGGATCTGGGGGAAAGCTGTGTTCTTTATCGGTACTACCTCGCACCCTGACTGACCCATCCCCTCTCCTAAACCCCTCTATGAGGGGATCTCCAGTGGCCGACACTTGGGCCTTGGGTCTCCACTCTGCACTTTCCCTTCATTCAATATGGTATATATATATATATATATATATATACACATATTTTTTTTGCATGATGCCTTATACCTGGTCCCTTTGGCACCTCGTGATTGCACTGGCTAGTGTGCTTCTTCCATATGGGCTTTTTTGCTTCTGAGCTAGATGGCCACTTGTTCACCTTCAAGCCTTTAAGACCCCAGACACTATCTCTTTTGATAGCCGGGCACCATCAGCTTTCTTCACCACATTTGCTTATGCACCCATTTGTCTTCAGCGATCCTATCTTGGAGGTGTGCAGTCAATGATATGATTTTTTGTTCTTTGATGCCTGATAACTGATCTCTTCGGGACCTCGTGATCACACAGGCTGGTGTGTTCTTCCATATGGACTTTGTTGCTTCTGAGCTAGATGGCCACTTGTTTATCTTCAAGCCTTTAAGTCCCCAGACACTATCTCTTTTGATAGCCGGGCACCATCAGCTTTCTTCACCACATTTACTTGTTCACCCGCTTTGGCTCCAGCAGTTGTGTCAGGAGAGTGAGCATCATAGCATCTCGCATCTTTTATTGTCTCTTTTTATTCACATTTCCAGAGTAGCTACAGCTATTAAGCATCTTTTCATGTGCTTTCTGGTCATTTGTATATCTTCTTTGGATAAATATCTGTTCGTGTCTTTGCGTCTACTTTGCCCATTTTAAGATTTTCCATCATCGGTCTTTTTATTCATGAGTTTCAAAACTCTGGATCTATCCTAGATATAAGTCCTTTATCCAATACTCAATCCTCAGAGACTTTCTTTTATTCTGTTCTTTGTCTTTTCATTGTGTTGGTAGTGTCTTTGAAGAACAAAATGAACCACAGGATGGATAAACCGCAGAAAAGCAGCCTGTCTCAAAAGAGGACAAACGATAATATTGTATTTGCAGAAAGTGCCAACACAGGCCAAATCGCTCGGGGCTGTCCTTCAGGGAAGCGGTGGACAGAGGGCACAGGGGTGGGGCATTGGAGAAAGTTGTCTTCTAAGGTGGTCTTGTTTATTCTGAAAGTTCACCAGGGGTGTGTTTATTCTGAAGGTTCACCAAATTGCGCCCTTGCGGTGTGCAGATTTTTTTGATATTTGTTATACTGTATTATTAGACAATCTGACAGCAAAACTAACTCAGCAGAAACTGGGTAGGGTTAAGATGGCTCTCATCCACGGCGACGCCAGCTGAGGCTCTCTCGTGTGTGGTTGGCCGAATCTAGACGAGGATGCACGCCTACAGCGATGAGGCAGTTGGGTGGAAGGTGAAGAACACATGAAGTAGTGAACCCTTCCCTGCTTCTTTCTGCCTCTCTCCTCCTTTCCGCTTTCCCTCCCAACTCTTCCCTCCTTCCCTCCTTTTCTTCACTAAGCCGCTCATTCACTGATACTCTCAGTGTCCACGCCCAAACACCTGCAGCAGCTGAGCCCTGTGGAGACACCAGTTGCCATGCTGTCGACTCGGGACCATGAGAGCCCCAGGTGTGTCAGAGTAGAATCATCTTGCTCAATGGCTGGTTTTGGTTTTTAGATCACCAGGCTTGTCTTCCTTGGTGCCTACAGGTAGACTCAAACCTCCAACCTCTTGGTTGGTAGCCAAGATGAACCATTTGCACAACCCAGAATCCTCTGAGGCCTGGGTCCGCAAAGCAAATGTACAGCCCCTACCCTGCAGGGGCTCCCGGCCTGGTGGGAGCCCATAAACAAATGATAAACAAACCATACCCTTAAACAAATGAGTGCGGCCGAGAGAGAAGGGACCCTACTAAGCTTCTGCCCAGGGAACAATCAGATCCAATCAGGTTGGTTGGGGCCAAGGCAAGAAAGGGGCATCAGGAGAGATTCCTTTCTTGGAGGAGGAGCTGGGGTCTTAAGAGAGCTGATGGGGCTGCCTGCAGAGGGAGGATGCTCCTGACCAAGAAAATCGCTGCCTGGTCCCCTCACCCCTTACAGCTACATGGACATAATTAGGGGAGGAGTCTGAGAAAAGAGGGGAGCAGGTCAAGAGGCAGAGAGAAGGGGCCTGGGAAGGATGCCATGGTTTTAGATGATGCAGACTACTGTGTACTTACCTGCTGGCCAGAGCAGAACCCAAAACAATCCTAGCAGCAGGAGGCTAAGACGCTGTCTCAAGGAGTGAGCTGCGTCTTTGCCTTTTATTGTGCTGTGGCTACAAGTGTACGGAGCAAATTGAGTTTCCATCAAACACTTGCTACACATTTTGATTTGTGACACTGATTTCAGTCCCTGCAATATAACAGCCCTCGGCCCACCCTCCCTGCGTTTGCCTCTGCCTCCGTCCTTTCCTGGCCTCTCTGAGCTTGGGTCCCAGACAAACGCCGCCCTTTGGTTTCCCGTGTTCCCCCCTGCTGTTGGGTATGGACTGCTCCTCTTCTAGTTCAAGTTGAAAGTTGAGTCACCAGGATGAGTTCAGCCACTCAGGGTGACTCAAGAGGGTTTGACCAGCCTCTCTCAGACCCATGAATCTTTTTTGATTTTGAGCTTTGTTCCACATTTTCTTCCATTCTATCCAGGCCCTCTATTGAGATCCCTTCCAGAGCGGCAAGCAGTGATAGCTGGCCACCATCTAGTTCTTCTGATCCCAGCGTCAGGAAGGCTGGGGAGGAAGTCAGCTTCTTTTGCGTGCCACCCGAAACATGCAGAGATGGCCCAGATTAGGGGTCTCACGCCAACAAAGCAAATGCACACATTTGGCTGGAAATGAGGCCAGAGGGAGGGGTGGGGCCTGTGACTCTTGAGCTCTTGTGAGCTGTCCCCAGGAGTGCACCTTGCTGTTTTCAAAATGTGGTCGAGGTCACACAGAACAGTTTGGTCTCTGGGTCCTAGCCTGTCCTTTGCTTTGTAGCCTCTGGACAAAGTTCTCCCAGCGGTACCTCCAGACATCAAAGGAGTAAGCTCTATCTGTGTGTGTGTGTGTGTGAGTGTGTGTGTGTTTGTGTGTGAGTGTGTGTGTGAGTGATTGAGTGTGTGTGAATGTGTGTGTGTGTGAGTGTGTGTGTGTGCATGTGTGAGTGTGCATGTGTATGTGAGTGTGTGTATGTGTGTGAGTGTGTGTATGTGTATGAGTGTGTGTGTGAGTGATTGTGTGTGTGGGTGTGTGCATGTGAGTGTGAGCGTGTGTGAATGTGTGTGTGAGTGTGAGTGTGTGTGTGCGTGTATGAGTGAGCGTGTGTGTGAGCGTGTGTGTGTGTGTGCGCGTGTGTGAGTGTGAGTGTGTGTACGTGTGTGAGTGTGTGTGGGTGTGAGTGATTGAGTGTGTGTGAATGTATGTGTGTGTGTATGTGTGTGTGTGAGTGTGCATGTGTGAGTGTGCGTGTGTGTGAGTGTGTGTATGTGTGTGTGTGTGTATGTGTGTGAGTGTGTGAGTGTGTGTGAGTGTGTGCATGTGAGTGTGAGTGTGTGCGTGTGTGAATGTGTGTGTGAGTGTGTGTGCGTGTGCGTGTATGAGTGAGCGTGTGTGAGCGTGTGTGTGAGTGTGTGTGTGCGTGTGTGAGCGTGAGTGTGTGCGCGTGAGTGTGTACGTGTGTGAGTGTGTGTGTGTGCGTGAGTGTGCGTGTGTGTGAGTGTGTGTGTGTGAGTGTGTGAGTGTATGAGTGTGTGTGTGTGATGCGGTCTTGGCTCCAGAGCTGTAGTCACACGAGGTGACATGTCCTCAGAGCAAGTGCCTTCCTCTCCTGACAGCGCCTCGGAGGGAACAGGGCCACCCCCTGGGCATCTTTTACAGCTTTCCCTGACCTCAGAGGCTCGGAGAGACTGACTTCTCCACTGTGGAAAAATACTGGGACTCCTACTAGATCTTGATCCAAGTTCTGGAAAATTCCACATGGCCAAGAGCCTTGGGTGCACAGTGATCCCATGAATGAGCCAGAAGGTCTGTGGAGCAGAAGAGCTCTTCCCTCTGAGCACCTACTGGGTGCCAGGCATTGCACTGGGCTCTCAGCTCAGGTCAGCCTCACACCCCACCTCGGCGTGAGTAGTATCCTTCTCTGCGTGCCAGAAAGGAGGCCTTGTGACTGCCAAGGTAAGACTGTACTTGTTCTTGGGCCATCTGGCTGGAGGATGTCCAAGGAGCTCTGTGAGGCCTCCGGCCATCAGCCATGGGAGCAAACAGTCCCAGCCAAACCTTCCACTGCCTTCATGGCAGCCTCACTGGAGATTCTGAGCCAGAACGACTCGGCTAGGCTGCTCTCGGCTTCCCGTGACATCACAATAAATGTGTGTGACATCAGAAAGGTCTTCGTCTGCGAGGTTGAGAGATGACCTGTTACCCAGAGAGAGACTCACACCGTTTCTTCTTCGTGATCAGGGGGTCCGAGCAGGGACTTGGACAGCTCCCGCCAATGGCCCCTTCCCAGCGGTCTCACCCTGCAAGACCAGCCACTGCTGTACCACCTCAGCCTAATTGTTTCCCCTGCCTCTGGAGCCCGCTGTGCCCACTGCCCCACAACACAGAGCGCCAGCTTCTTCTTGGGGACACCCCCACCATGGAGGGCAGAGGCCACAAGAACGAGCGTGGGGTTCAGGCCGTCCTCATGGGTTTCAGCTCTGGTGTGTAGGTCCCAACTGGCCCGTGCTGCCCCCACCTTTGCACCCAACCCCCTCCCCAACTGCCTGCCCTGCTACTGGGAAACTCAGGCATCAGATGAGAAAGGGACAGTGTGCCGCGTCATATCCTGCAGCCCTGCTGGTGGCTCTGCTCCTCCAAGGGACGGATGCGCCCCTTCCAGCCTCAGAGGGCACAGAGGCAGAGCCGCTACACAGTGAACTCAGCTTTGAGAAAGGCCAGGATGTGCTCCCAAGAGGTCCTTGCCCCACATCCTGGACTGAGTCCCGTCTAGGAGAAGTTCCAGACCCAGTTCCGGAATCAGCCTCGTAAGGACCCTGTATAGGGTTTCTGAGGCTGTAAATCTTCATGACAGCAGATAACCTCGTCTTTCCCTCACCGAGAGTCTGGAGGGTTGGAACCTCAGACCTTGTGGCTAGATGTCTAACGCTTACCCAACATCACCACCAGGAAAGATCAGAGCCTAGGAAATTTAGGACAGGAAGCTCCATCTCCCCTATCTGTTTATGTATTATGTTTGTAGATGTATGAATTCATAGCTTTATAGAGCTGGTTATTTGGGAAACATTTTTATAAACATTTTATTATAGGCCAGTCACTATTCTAGGTAGTTTAATACCTTTAAAAAAAACCACTAGACATCCCCTTACAGAAGGTTCATGGGGAGGAGACGAGCCAGTCAGGGTGCAGTATAGCAACGATGAAACACACAACTTTCCTCTAGTTTTGTTTGTTTTTTCTTTTTTTCCCTCTAGTTCTTTAATGTTTGCTCCCCACCCCCCTACTATCATGATCCCAATTCCACCTTACAAATCCAGCTAGACCAGAGGATGGACACTGGTACAGGTAGGAACTGGAAACACAGGGAATCCAGGACAGATAAACCCCTCAGGACCAATAAGGAGAGTACCGATACCAGGAGGGTAAGGGAAAGGTGGGGTAGAAAGGGGAAACAGATCACAGGGATCTACATATAACCCCTTCCCTGGGGGATGGACAACAGAAAAGTGGGTGAAGGAAGATATCGCTCCATGTAAGACATGATAAAATAATAACAATTTATAAATTATCAAGAGTTCATGGGGAATGGGGAGCGGGAAGGGAGGGGGGGAAATGAGGAGCTGATACCAAGGGCTCAAGCAGAAAGCAAATGTTTTGAGAATGATGATGGCAACAAATGTACAAATGTGCTTGACACAATGGATGGATGGATGGATTGTAATAAGAGCTGTACAAGCCCCCAATAAAGTGATTAAAAAAGACATGACATGGGGGGTACATCTGACTTCCTCCGGCTTCACAAAGAGAAAGGGAAGTCACACTCCACACCAGAATCAACCCAAGTTGACTCCCATGAGGCTGCGATAAGACATGCCCTTCCCCTCCAACAGCCTCCCTTGTCCTGACCTCAGCTGTCTGTCCCTCCCATGCGCTCTGGGTTGGATAGTTCATTGTGGTGGCCACACAGAACTCACAGACAATACGCACAACATGAAGTGGATTAAAGAAGCTAACAGGTGACAAACCTTCAGGATACGGTTACGTAGATAGGACCACTGTGCCCACAGACCCCTCGCTGGTCTCTGGCTCCCCAGCTGACTTGGCCTATTGCCCTCTGGCCTGCTCAGGCAATGTTACAAAGCTCCTTTAGGGTTGCCAATAAACGTCAAAGGGCTTGCCACTCTGCCCTAAGCCTCAGGCTGAAGGTGCTCTAGCTTCTTGGGTCAGCAAATCTCGCTTCCCCAAGTAAGTACCCCCACTGAACGCAGCCCACTCCAGAAGCAAGCCCCCTGTCTGCTTGTTCTGTGGGCTGGGAAGGCCGCTGCTCTGGATCTTGGTTCCGCTGTTGCGCCTCTGCGGCCACAGCTGTCGCCTGGATCAAGGCGGTTCAATGAATGCAAGGGGATCTGCTCCCCGCTGGCTCTTGTCCCTTGCTGGTAGTGAAGCCCCCCTTCCTGCTGCTAGGAGGGCTCATTGTAGACCCAGGAGGATTGCAATCACAATTCGCTCTGTTCACAACCACTCGCAGGTGAGTCACATATCCTATCTGTATCTTCCCCTACCTTCTCTTACCCACACCTATCAGGTGGGAGTTACAGAGACTGGATGGAATAGCCCCAGTAAATACTTCACTGCACAGGGAAGCATTGCCCTAAAGTCCATGTGATGCACGTGTTACAGAATAAAACGGCTTCGTAGGGTTTGGTGGGGGGGGTTCTTGGGGGGGGGTGTTGGTTACTATTTTTATAATCTAGGGTTTTGGGGGGTTATTAAATACTTTTATTGGGGGCTCTTACACGTCTTATCACAACCCATACATTCATCCAGTGTGTCAAGCACATTTGCACATATGCCGCCATCATCATTTTCATTCTTTCCCCACTTGAGCCCCTGGTATCAGCTCCCCATTTCTTCCTCCTCCCTCACCCACCCGCCCTCCCTCACAAACCCTTGATAAGTTATAGATTATTATTTCCATATCTTACATCATCCTCTGTTGCCCTTCACCCACTTTTCTGTTGTTCGTCCCCCTGAGAGGGGGTTCTAGGTTGAGCCTTGTGATCGATTCCCCCTTTCTCCCCCCACCCTCCCCTAATCCTCCTGGTATCTCTACTCTCCTAGTTGGCCCTGAGGGGTTTATCTATCCTGGATTCCCTGTGTTGCAGGCTCTTATCTGTAGCAGTGGGCATGTTCTAGTGTAAACCGATTTGTAAAGTAGAATTGAGGTCATGATATTTGGGGTGGGGGGTGGGGGAACTTAAAAGAACTTTAAAGAAACACACACTTGTGTGTTTCATCAGTGCTATACTGCCCCCTGACTGGCTCATCTCTTCCCTGTGACCCCTCTGTGAGGGGATGTCCAATAGTCTACAGATGGGCATTGGGTCTCCACTCCATGCCACCACCCCCACCCCCATTCACCTATGTCTTAGAGTTGACTTTTTTTTTTTACTGCAATCTTTAAGGAAGCAGATCACCAGGCCTTTCTTCCACAACACCACTGGGATGGATTGAACCACCAACCTTTAAGTTAAAGTTGAGTACAAACTGCTTCTTCCATTAGAAGACATTATCATTTGCTAAGCCCCTACTACATCAACTTGAAGGAACCATGGTGGCATCATGGGTAATTAACTGGGATACTTACCACACCACAAGGTCGGCAGTTCAAAACCACCAGCGCCTCCACAGACAAAAAGATGAGGCTTTCTGCTTCCATAAAGACTTACAGCTTCAGAAGCCTACAGAGGCAGTTCTACTCTGTCCTAGAGGGTCGCTGTGAGTCTGACTTGGCTCCTTGCCAGAGTTTGGGTTTGTACCAAATGGCACACGAGGCCCCACTTGCTTCTCACAGTAATCTGATGCTCTTCTGCTGAAATGCAGAAACTGCCACTCAAAGCCGTGCCCAATGCCATGAAGTCAGCTCCCGCTGGGATGCTGAGCTGTGAGATGGCCAAGCCGCGCCCTCCCACCACAGCTGGCCAGGGTGGAGAGCCAGGCCGACTGAGGCTGCCATGGCGGGACGTCTCGGCCAGGTTGGAGAGCTGCAGTCCGCGGTTTCTGAAGTTCCTCGGGGCCTACACGCTGGGACCTGCCAGCAGAAGCGGGGCCCTTGACCTCTTTGCACGTGCAAGATGAAGAACTGAGACTTGAGAAGCGAAGGCAGGTGCCCAAGATCCCACCCGGTCTTTGCATCTTCCCCACTCTTTACAGTCGTCTCCTCTCTCTCCGGGCGGAAGCAGCAGGTCAGAGAGGAGCTCCCCTCCTCTGTGCCAGGTGGGCCCTGGGAAACAGTGGCACCACAGGTGAAGTACTTGGCTACTAATCAAAAGGTTAGCAGTTCAAACCCACCCCAAGATGCTTTGGGACAATGGCCTAGTGATTTGCTTCTGAACAGTCACGGCATGTAGGAGCACGCATGCCTCAGGGGCGGGGGGGGTGTTAAAGATTTTCATTGCCATTCCTTCGCTAAAGAAACTGAGATTCAAAGAAGCAAAAAGGCTTGCCCAAGAAGTGGTAGAGATGCAATTTGAACCCAGGTCTGGTTGACTCCAGAACCTGGGAGGCTCCTCCTACTGCAGTTCATGGTCTCCTAGTCAGGCAGCCAGGTCATCAGGTGGGAGGGCAGGGTTAGCACCAAGTTACCTTATCCCTCCAGGTAAAGTCGAAACAACCCAGGTCCAATTCCCCAGAATGCTCTGCTGAGCAAACTCCACTTCCCATGAGCCTCTGTTCCAAGAGGATCACGCCCACCCAAGGGCAAGGTCTTAGAGATGCCTTTGATTCACCCTCTGCTTCAGAGCAACATCATTGACGTTGACCCCGCCGAGCTCTCACCACCTTGGACCCCATTACGCAGCCCCTGCACAGTGGTCGTGTCCCAGGCCCTGGACTGCTCCCAGGGACAGCAGATCCACTCCCCACTAAGGCAACCCGTGTTCTCCTGGGCCCCCTTAGAATGACAGGAATAAGTCCCAGTGTCCATGGAGGTCCCTGCTATCCTCCCTAGGAATGCCCACCAACAGTCTCCTTGAGGCTTCGCCCTTTGGAGATGTGGTTCCCAGACTCAATTGCCTCCACTTTAAATGCAGGGGGGTCTGGCTTTTTAACCCTCAGCGTCCATCCCAAGGATGACACTCCCTCCATGCCACCATCCCCCAAATCTGCTGAAGCTTGTTTCCAGCGTTTTCCCGAAATGGCCCGCTCCTTGACGGGACCCTGGTGACGGAGTGGGGTGAACATTAACTGAAAAGATGGCGATCCAAAGCCGTCCGTGGCTCTGCAGGAGAAAGTCACAGATGATGCTCCGAACACCCTAAGTCATCAACTGTCCTGGAAGGGTCGCCATGGGTCAGAACCCACTCCATAACAGCGTGTCGGATTTGCTATTTTAGTTCTCCTGTGGCTTAGACAGGAGCCCGGGTGGTGTACTGAGTCCCAAATGGGGCTGCTAACCTCAGAATCAGCAGTTTGAAACCACCAGCTGCTCAGGGAGAGAAAATGGAGGCTTTTAAGATGTACAGTCATTCTGGAAACCTGCGCAGACAGTTCTGCTCTGTCCTGGGGGCCACTCTGAGCCAGAATCAAATCAATGGCAATGAGCTTAGGTGTTTGGGTTTGGGGATAAGACAGGAGCACCAAGGCCACCCTACCCCGGATCCCCCTTGTCTCTCCCTGTCCCTGAACCTCTCTTAAGCTCTTTGGTTCCGTTTCTTAAGGAGGACTTTTCCCGCAAGAGGTGACCAGTCTCTCACGCAAACGAACCAAACACCAGTTACCTTGATGGCAACTCAATTCGTGGAGGCTTCCTTCTGAGGCACCACTGGATGGACCTGACCCTCCAACCTCTGGGTTCTCGGCCAGAGTGGTTGAACCACTCAGGGTGTTGTCCAAATAGACCCTCCAGTGCCTTCCCCTACAGCCCTCTCATCATGCTCCGGCAGGTCTAGATGTTAGCATAAAAACAGCCTACACCCATTCATGGAGGTCTAGACAAAGACATGTACATGCAAATATATATAGGAGGTTGGGGAAATAGATCTTTGTGTCGATATTTATAGGTCAAGTATTAAGGTGGCGGAAGGACCTTGGGCCTCTACTCAAACACTCCCTCTATGCATGAATACCTTCTTTTATTAAATTGGAACTCTATGATGCTCACTCTCCCGACACAACGGCTGGAGCCAAAGTGGGTGAACAAGTAAATGTGGTGAAGAAAGCTGATGGTGCCCGGCTATCAAAAGAGATAGTGTCTGGGGTCTTAAAGGCTTGAAGGTGAACAAGCGGCCATCTCGCTCAGAAACAAATAAGCCCACATGGAAGAAGCACACCAGCCAGTGCGATCACGAGGTGCCCAAGGGACCAGATATAAGGCATCATGCAAAAAAAAAAAAAGATATAAGTGTGTGTATGTATGTGTATTTATGTGTATATGTATATATGTATGTGTATATATATATTATATTAAATGAAGGGGGAAGTGCAGAGTGGAGACCCAAGGCCCAAGTGTCGGCCAATGGAGATCCCCTAATAGAGGGGCTTAGGAGAGGAGATGGGTTAATTAGGGTGTGAGGTAGTATCGATGAAGAACACAGCTTTCCCCCAGATCCTGGATGCTTCCTCCCCCCAACTACCATGATCCCAATTCTACCTTGCAGGGCTGGATAGGACAGAGGCTGTACACTGGTACATATGAGGGTTGGAGATACAGGGAATCCAGGGTGGATGATACCTCCAGGACCAAGGGCGTGAGGGACGATGCTGGGAGAGTGGAGGGTGAGTGGGTTGGAAAGGGGGAACTGATTACAAGGAGCCACATGTGACCTCTTCCCTGGGAGAGGGACAGCAGAGAAGGGGGGAAGGGAGACCCCGAATAGGGCAAGATATGACAAAATAACGAGGTATAAATTACCAAGGGCATATGAGGGAGGGGGGAAAAGGGAGGGAGGGGGGGGGAAAAAGAGGACCTGATGCAAGGGGCTTAAGTGGAGAGCAAATGCCTTGAGAATGATTGGGACAGGGAATGTATGGGTGTGCTTTATACAATTGATGTATGTATATGTATGGATTGTGGTAAGAGTTGTTGGAGTCCCTAATAAAATGTAAAAGAAGAAAAGAGAAAAAAATGATTAGGGCAAAGACTGTACAGATGTGCTTTATACAATTGATGTATGTATATGTATGAACTGTGAAAAGAATTGTATCAGCCCCAATAAATTGTTAAAAAAATAAATAAATAAATGGAATAATTTGAAAATAATAAAAAAATTTAAAAAAAACAGCCTACGCCATGATATTAGCTAACATTCATTCAAATGAGCCCTGGTGGCACAGTTGGTAAGTGGTCGGCTGCTAACTGAAAGGTCAGCAGTTCAAACCCACCAGTCACTCCACGGGAGAAAGAGGAGGCAGTCTTTTTGTGTAAAGCTTACCACCCTGGCATGAACAACAAAAGGAAGAAGAAAATGTTCTAGAATTGATTGTGGTGATGATTGTACAACCCTTCTTGATAGGATTTAGTTATTAAACTATGACATGTGGATGAAGTGCCAATAGAAGTGTTTTTATTTTAAAAAAAAGGTTACAGCTATGGAAACCCCAGGAGGCAATTCTACTCTGTCCTGTAGCATCACGATGAGTTGGAATTGACTCTACGACCATGGGTTTGGTTTTTAACAATTATTCATTCAACAATCATTCCTGGGTTCCTACTTTGTGCTAGGGAAATAGCAGTGAACAAAGAAAGACAAACACAGACAGAAGCCTGCCTCCATGGATCCCGAGGGTTAATGGGCTATTGGATGTCTGTTCTGTACGGGCTTATGTAATACAGTCGTTCTTTGAGGTAGATACTTTTACTGCACCTGCTTCACAGAGGAGGAAAACGGAGGCACTGAGCCGTACAAGTTAGGCCGCTACCCTCCAGGGCAGCAGTGTGAAACCACCAGCCACTTCCAAGGAAGTGAGTTTTTGCGTGAATAAGAATAGTCACACCCTGAACAACTCTGCTTGATGTGGTCGAACTATTGAATTGTATGCTATGTGGCTCTAAGCCAATCAGACTATTTTATAAAAATCACAACCACCATCGTTTACTGAGCACCAGCATGTTACAGCTGCTAAGGGATCTCTGGTGGCACAGTGGGTTAGTGAGAACGACAGGTCAGTGCTTCCAACCTGCCTCCTCCCTAGCTGCTCCCTGGGAGAAAGGGAGGCTTTCTGCTCCCTTAAAAAAATGGCAGCATGGGGAACCCATCAGGGCCGTTCCACTCTGTCCCATGGGCTTGCCATGACTCAGAATCGCCTCGATGGCAGTGAGTTTGGTTTGAATAGGGGCCGCGTGGGCAAGTGAAGAGGTTGAGGTGGCTGCAGCTCACTGCATGCCTTCACGTCATTCCATCCATGTGTCCTAAAGGAACCCACCACCATTGGTTCTGACTCACAGACAACTCTGTCTTGTGGTTAGGTGCCATTGCATTGCATTGCATAGTGTACAACAGGACAATCCTGCCGGCCCTAGAACCTCCTCACACAAAGAAGTATGTTTGAGCTGATGGTGGTGTAGCCATCTCATCAAGGGTGACCTCATACTTGACCAAGCCCGATGTCCTTCTCCAGGGTCCCGTCCCTCCTGATAATATGTCCATAGTACAAGAGATAAGTCTCGCCAGCCTCACTTCTAAGGAGCCTCTGGCCATACTTCCCCCAGGACAGATTGGTTTGCTCTTCTGGCAGTCCGTGGTATGTTCCAGATTCTTCGCCAGCACCACAACGCAAATGCAGTGATTGTTCTTCAGTCCACCTTACTCATTGTCCAGCCCTCACATGCTTGAAATGTCCCGGCTGAACCCCCAAGAGCAGTTCTACTCTGTCCTCGAGGGTCACTATAATCCGAATAGACCCAATAGCAGAGGGAACGTGGCAGGGAGATGATCGCTCTGTTGTAGCCAGTGGCACACGCTGTACCTACAAAGGCAGAGGGCACCTCCTCCAAGGCCAGGTCAGTTCCCGCAGCCCTCCCTGGAAGCCACCCTGTAACAGCCGAGGGTCCTTACTTCCTGCGGTCCAAGCTGCCCGCAGCTCCAGCAGGCCCCAGGACGTGATCTTGGTGCTACACCATCTAGAGCCACTGTTCTCAACCTATGGGTTGCGACCCCTTCACAGGGGTCACCTAAGACCATCGGAAAACATATTTCCGATGGTCTTAGGAACCAAGACAGGGCTCCTCCATTGGTCTTCAGGAGAGTCCGCCCACATGCAGATACCCATGCCACACCATGCTTCAAGACAAAAATTCACTTGTCATTAGAAATCAATATTTTTTAGAATAATAAGGGCAATGAATGTACAAATGTGCATGACACGATTGATGTATGTATGGATTATGAGTTGTATGAACCAATACAATTATTTTTTAAATAAATAAAAATTAAAAAGACTGCTTCTTGCAAAAAAAATATATTTCACAAATACATACTGCCATTGTTTTGTGATTCATCACTATGCTTTCATTATGTTCTGCCTATCAGATACTCACATGGCCATTCCTGACAGTAGCAAAATGACAGTGAAAATAATGTTATGGTCGGGGCGTCAGCACCGCACGGGGACCTGTGCTAAAGGGTGGCGGCATCGGGGAGGTGGAGAGCCACTGCGCTAGCAATACTGTCTGCAAACCGGAAACGGGGACCGCAGGGTAAAGTGAACGAGTGCGGCGGGTGGAAAATCGTTGGTCTGGGGCAGCCCATGGTCCTGGGGCCCAGTGGCCTGCTTCCCGGGGGGAGACACCCGGCCCGCCCGGTGCTGGGGAAGCGCAGGGGCCCGCGCCGCGCGCTGCTCTCCCGCCGCGGGCCGAGCCCTGCGGAGCCCGGAGCCGCCTCGGAGCCGCCTCGGAGCGCAGCCGGCCCGGAGCGCGGCGGCCTCGGGCGCCCCCTGTCGGCCGAGAAGCGCGGCGCGGACGGCGGCCCGGGCACGCTGGGGCCGGGTGACGTCACCGCGAGACCGGAAGTGAGTCACGACCGCCCTGCGCTGCGGGGTGGCCCGCGGGGCGTGCAGTGACGGCCCCCGGAACCCTGGACAATGGCGGGAAGTGAGAGGAATGTGGGCCGGCTGGCTGCCGCAGAGCGGCCCCCTCTGGGGCCCCGGCCTTGGCACCTGAGGGAGGGAGGGGGATGGGGTGGGGAGCACCCCAGGGAGGCCGTGAAGGTGCCAGACAGAGGCCAGAGGAAGATGGGGCCTCGGCGTGTCCCAGCTTCAGAAACAGCGCAGGCCATCCTTCCACCCGGAGCGCTGGCCCTCAGCACATTACTCAAACTTGACTGCCCTTCAGAATAACTCAGACTCCAAAGTTTCGCGCCCATCTCGTCCATCCCGACTCATAGCGAGCCTGACGGACAGAGTCGAGTGACCCCTTTGGGTTTCCAAGGCTGTCACTCTTTACGAGAGCAGAAAGCCTCGTCTTTCTCCCACTGGGCAGCTGGTGGGCTCGAACGGTAGTCGTGGCGGTTTGCAGCCCAATTGGTAACCCACGACACCACCAGGGCTCCTCAGCAATAGCCCAGGGGCTTGTTAACACCCAGATCCTGGGCCCCACCCCAGAGATCTGGGTTCCTGAGGTCAGACCAGAGTCCTGGAGGGAGGGAGATCGGGGCAGCAGTCTGCACTGCTTTCGCAGTAGCCCCATCTTAGGACAAGGTCAAGCTCCTGAGCTGGCCAACACTTCTACCCAGTGGTTCCTCCAGCCTCACCTCTCCCACTTCCTCCTCACCCCACCCCCAACACGCACACACATGCTTGTTCTAACAAGCTCAACCGCTTGCTAGTTCTCTCCTCTGTGTTTGTAGATGACTTTCTGTTCAATGGTTCACCACCCCTTCTCCATCGCTGCCCCAAATAACATCCTACCCACCCTTTAAAATCCTTGCCGTGGAATTTTCGGACCACCTGCTTTCTCCCCCTCCCCCCACCCCAGCATGGATCCAATCCCCAAACCCACTGCCATCGGGTGGATTCTTCCTCATAGTGACCCTGTAGGGCAGTGTAGACTTGCTCCATCGGGGTTCCTACACCATCAAACTTTTCTAGAATAGACAGCCTCATCTTTCTTCTGAGGAGCCACTGGTGGGTTTGAACCGCTGGCCTAGTAATTAGCAGCCTTACTCACCAACACTCCTTCCAGAATGGAAGTGGATCTGGCCTCCATAGCTGCTCCTGCTGTGCCTGACACAGAGCCCTGGATGGTGCAGACAGCGCATGAGCTCAGCTTCGAACTAAAGATGGGAGGTTAGAGGATACCCAGAGGTGCCGCTGAAGAAAGTCCTGGCAAACTGCTTTTGAAAACTCAGTCATTGGAACACACAGGGCCACTCAGATATACACAGAACCCCCATGGGTCTTAATTGACTCCACTACAACTAACTCGTGCACGCTGGAAAGGTTTGGGGTTTTGTGGGTTATGTTAATTTATACATTTGCTTTGGTACGTGACAGGGAGTTCCGGCAGGGTAGGAAATCACTCTTTTGAACCATCCATCGACTCTGGTTAAGAGTAGAGGACTCAGCAATTGCTACTGAGTCCATTTCAACTCATTGCCCTCTCATCCCTGAAGGAGCCCTGGTGGCGTAGTGGGTTACGCAATGGGCTGATACCACAAGACTAGCTGTTCAAAACCACCAACCACTCTGTGGAAGAAAGGTGGCATTTTCTACTCCTGTAAAGATTTAGAGTCTCGGAAAACCACCAGGGCAGTTCTACTCTGTCCTATAGAGTCGGAATGAACTCTCTGGCAGTAAGTTTATGAGTTTCCTCTGAGCCAGTAGGGGGAGGCACTATTGTGAAAGTTTGACTTTCGAATGGATGGGTAAGGGCATGAAAGGCAGGGTGAGTGGATTACGGGTGGATGGATGCATGAATCATGGGTGAGTCTACAAGTCCCAATCGATGGGTGGCGGTTCCCAGAATGCCTAAGAGCCCTCGCAGTCACCTGACCCTTGGCAATGGTGAGGGCTGTCCTCAGAGACTGTCCAGTGAACTGGTGCATTGAGCCGGGCGGCTCAGGATGCTTTTCCAGATCTGGACAGGCGTTTTGAGCTTGTGCCCTAGACCAAGGACATCCTGCCTCATCCCCTTTTGCCAAATGTCTAGGTGAAATTGCACGATTCCAGAGACCTGCGTTCTAGACCCAGCTCTGCACTTACCCCGTGACATTGAAGGCAATGGCTTGTTCACCCAGGGCCTCTATTTCCCCATCTGTGAAGAGGAGGAGGAGGCAAGCGCTAAGTCCGACACCCTCTAAGGAAGGCAATGCGTGGCTCTGAATCTTAGTCTTTTTTCTCCCTTTAATCAATGTTTAAAAGTTAATTATAAAATATTCTAAATAGAAAGGTACAAAAAATACACTAACGGACACCCATGTAATTGCCCACACACGTTTATCAGATGTTAACATTTTGCTATCTTTGCTTCATAGGTCTCATTTTTAAAAACGAAAGTTGGAAAGAAAAAAAAAAACTCTGATGAACCTAAAAGTGTCCTGGTCCTTCTTCCTGTAAAGATAAGAACCACTCTCAAGTTAGCATCCACCCGTCTGGGCCTCCGCCTGTCCTTGCCTTACTACGTAGCCATAGCTCCAACTTGGGGTCGCCGGTGTAAATCCCTCTGAAAGCTTGTCTTCTCACTCAGCACTCTGTTCAAGCTGCATCTGGCTGATACATGCAGATCCCATTCCATCATTTTAAATGCTACCTGGTTTTCCACTGTGTGGTTTAACCTCCATTGTGACCCACTCCCTTGCTGATAGACTATTGGGAACTGTCATTTTGGTTAGTATACCTGGCAATGCGATAACAATTCTTGCACATGCCCCTGGTGTAAACTCGAGAACTCCGAGGCATCTCGCCGTGGGATCACACTGCAAGCCCATTTTCAGCTTTCCTTACTAGATTTTGCCAAATGCCCCTCCAAAGTGTCTCTGCATCTCCTGGGCCCAGGTGTTTCAAATTTCAAAATATTTCCCATTTTTTCCATGTAATATGCTTCTGCTTCTATAACATGCTCTAAAAGACAAAAGCCTGGGGGGTAGGATGTAGTGTGGCTCTTAAGGGAGAGAATTAAGTTGTGTTCGTTTTTGCTTGTTTGTTTGTTTTTGTTTTTATTTTTTCTTTGCAAACCCTTGTATCAAGGGCTGACTTTCATTAGATCGCAGCGAGGGAGCTGCTCTGCTACATACGAAACCCCGACCCAGAAGCAGGTCGTCTACGAATGGTTTAGCACCAGGCTCCCCACAAACATGCAGTGCGTGACGGGCGAGGGTGTTCATTTTTTCAGAGGGGTAACCAGACTGTTCTGGATCTGGATCGTGGCGGTGGCTCCACAAATTGATACAGGTATGAAAATGTATAGAATTGTATGACGACAAGTCAGTCCGGGTGCAGTACAGCACCAATGAGACATATAACTTTCCACTAGTTCCTTAATGCTTCCTCCCCCCACTATCATGACCCCAATTCTACCTTACGAATCCGGCTAGACCAGAGCATGTACAGTAAACCCCTCAGGACCAATCATGAGAGTAGCAATATAACAGGAGGGGCAGGGGAAGGTGGGGGAGAAATGGGGAACCAATCACAATGATTGACATATAACACCCCCCCAGGGGGACTGGCTACAGAAAAGTGGGAGAAGGGAGACATCAGACAGTGTAAGACAAGGAAGAATAATAATCATTTATAAATTATCAAGGATTTGTGAGGGAGGGAGAGTGGGGGAGGGGAAAAATGAGGAGCTGATACCAAGGGCTCAAGTAGAAAAAAATGTTTTGAGAATGATGGTGGCAACATTTGTACAAAATGTGCTTGACACAATGAATTGATGTATGGATTGTGATAAGAGCTGTATGAGCCCCCAATAAAATGATTTTTTTTTAATCCAAAGAATATCATGCAGAGAGGGGACGGGAAAGCAAAGGAGAGCGCTTTCAGGGGCAGTGAACGCCAAATGGCCGTGTGCCCACAGAGCTCGGCTGCCATCTCCCCAGGACGAAAAGCCAGCAGTCACATAATATGACCCTGGCGAACTGGGGTGCATTTCACCATCTTTGTATCCGGGAGCCTTAACTCTCATGAGCAGTGCCGGCTTCTCAATGGGCGCTGGCCTTATGACCCAGGGATTCGACCAGGCACGCCATTAGTATTTCTTAAAGACATGATCGTGTGCATCAAAGGGGTATGAGATGGCAGCAGGGGCGTAACTAGGTTGTGACAAGTATGGCACGTGTGCCGGGGTGCCACTTAAGGGGTTGGGGTGTGGCAGCAGTGAGAGATCTGCCAGCAAGCTCAAGCGAATTGCCTCGGGCCTCTTCTCCGCAGCTACGCCTCTGGATGGCAGCAGCCTCACTGGAGGAGGATGGTCCGCGGAAACCTGTTTCCGGCCTGTCCCAGAGGCCCCATCAATCTAGCTCTGAGTAGGATTAAGAGGTTTTTAAGGAAGTTGGCCCACGCAGACCTGGCTGATTGCACTGGAAGCAGCGGAAGGATTTGACAGCAGGAAGTGGGCTGGCCTCCAGAGCCTCTGGGGAGCCTCGGATCTGGGCCCTGGGAGGGAGCCCTTTAACCTTCAAGGGGAACGGCAAACCTGAAGTCTCAGGCGCATGTGCCAGGAGACCATTGTCTGCCCAGGTGGTGGTATCACCTGGGTGGTAGAGGTAACCTGAGGACCACACAGGCCAGAGGTCTCTAGATGTGCTCCTAGGATGCCCCTGGTGAAAGGCGGGAAGATTGGGGAGAGGGCGGGTTGTCTCCACCAAATGCCTACGCTAAACAAAACTTAGATCGGCGGTTCTCAACCTGTGGGTCGTGACCCCTTTGTGGGTCGTGACCCCTTTGGGGGTCAAACTGTTAGATCTCTCTGGAAATAGAGTTGCACCTCCGTCCTTGGCTCCGCATGAGAAAGAATTCACGCCGAAGCCTGGCTCATGATCCAAGTGAGTTTTATGAGAGAAGTTTAAGGTTTTACGCGGCACCCATAGGATTCCTCCCACCATGCAGCCTGGCAGAGACTGCTCAGCGTCACGCAAAGACCTCTTTCCCTGCGACTCTATGTTAGACACGTTTCCCCACCCCCAACTCCAGGCTCCTGCCTTTTCAAGGATTCCACAGGGAGGCGTGGTGGATGACCCCTGATCGACCCCATTGGCTGAATTGAATTCACCTGGCCCAGGTGGGCCAATCCAGGTTTAGCGCCCACCCATGCCCACCGGCGGGAAACCTGGGCCTCTGAGCATGTGCACTGCGCCGCCCTTTGTTCTCGTGCTTGGCTCTCTGGGCATGCATTAAAGGACATCCATCCCTGCCTATCTGCCTAACAAAACAACCCTTTCACAAGGGTCATCGGATTCATCACAGTAGCAAAATGACAGTGATGAAGTAGCAACGAAAATAATGTTATGGTTGGGGGTCCCCACCACATGAGGAACCGTATGAAAGGATCACAGCTTCGGGAAGGTTGAGAACCACTGCCTTAGATAGTCATGCCACAATAAAGGGGTGGGAAAGAAATCAGATACACCTTAGACACCTGTGGGGATAATCCTAAACTGGGCAAGGGCAGACCAAGGTCACCCAGACACAGGTGAAGGTCAACCTGGGCATACACACTGGGCACCAGTGACATCACCTCACAGATTTGCCACTAAGAATGGTCCATACCTTCTATGGTATGCGCCCACGCCCACGCCCACATCCCCCAAGTGGGGAGAGGAAGCGATAATGGTACAGACCGAGGGCAGGTCGCTCTCTTTTTCAGGTCTGAGGCCTAGATTTGCCCCGTGTACGCAGCGTCCTCACAAGACCCGCACTCTGGGCTTTTCTGAACCCCTGCTCGCTCCTCTCTGGGTTCTGGGGACGCCATGTTCTTTCCTCTTTTTCCTCGTGGCTTTCCGCACTCCTCCGAAGTGTTCAGTTGGGAACTTTCCCACGTCCGCCCCCCACGCAGGCGTGCACTGTCAGGGATAGCTGTACCTCTGAGGCTGCCATGCCCGAAAGCCCCCTTTCCCTCGTCAAAGCGACTTAGATTACAAAAGGGCTTCTGCCGGGGAAATTCTTTCCGCGTTGAGAAGCAAAAACCAGGGAAACCATCCCAGAAACCTAACACAGGTAGCTCCTGGGGTGAGGGGGGTGAAGAGGCTGCACACTGAGCCCCGCATCTCCACCCTTCAACCAGAGCAGCAACGGGCCTCCAGGTTTTCTATGGAAGATTCTATTTGAAAATTACCCCCAAAAAAGTTTGGAAACTAGTTCACTGACCTCACTGCCTCATGGTACAGAGCATTGAGAGGTGCATCTGGATGAAGCACCCTTACACGGTCTGTGACCTTATTCAGCCTGTTTCCCCCCACTGGAAAATGGGGACAGCCTCAGGACTTTCCCCCAGGGCTGTGATGCGTCACTGGGGGGTCAGGTATGTAGCCGGGTATCCATTGGAGATACTGCTCAGGGTGGGATGTATCCCTCCCTGTGTTTCCCCTTTTCCTCTCCCACGTCACACAGCTGGAGACAGAGAGGAAGGAAAGCATGCACACACACACACACACACAGATGTTCCATGAGCTGTGGTGGTGTTTTAAGTGGTCACTGCTGCTAACTGCAAGGTCAGCAGTCTGAAACTGCCAGACACTTCTCCGGAGACAAGTGAGGCTTTCTACTGCCACCAAGAGTGACAGTCTAGGAAGTCACAGGGGCAGTTCTACCCTGTCCTATAGGGTCAGTATGAGTCGCCATTGACTGGATGGCAGGGAGTTAGTTTTTAGACCCTGTACACAGTTCTCAGTAGCTCCCAGAGAAGCGGCTAGAGCCTGCGGCTAGACCTGAGATGACATGATAAGAAAACATTAGACCTTGTTAGGCAGATAGGCAGGGATGGGATGGCCATTGACGCATGCCCAGGAGAGCCAGCATAGAACAAAGGCGGCCTGGGTTTTCCCGCCTGTGGGCACAGATGGGCATTAAACCTGGATCAGCCCACCTGGGCCAGGTGATTGCAATTCAGCCAATGGGGTCAATCTGGGGTCGTCCACCACGCCTCCCCCTGAAATCCTTGAAAAAGGCAGGAGCCAGGGGGAGAGAGAGGGGAAACAAGAGAGATACGAAATGAACTGGAGAGAGAACTTGAGACAGGGTCTTTTTCGGAGGAAAACTTGGGAGAGATCCTTGCGTGACCTGGGGCAGTCTCTGCCAGGCCGCATGGTCAAAGGAATCCTATGGGTGCCGCGTAAAACCTGAAGCTTCTTTTAACTTTCATTAAATTCACTTGGATCACGAGCCAGGCTTTGGCGTGAATTCTTTCTCGTGCGGAGCCAAGGACCGAGGTATAAATCTAGCCCGGAGAGAGAGACCTTACAACCTGAAGGGGCCTTGTGAGGACAGGGCAAGGAAGGTCTCCCAAGAGACTTGGGGGGTGGAGGGGTTGTTGTAAGGATCCTCTCAAACGGCGTTGCATTCAGACCCCAAAGCTCGGGTGTGACTTCTGGAAAGAGGCTATGGATTTGCTCCACCAGCCTGATGGAAAAGGGACATGAGACTGTCGGGCACGTTCTGTCGGACCTGCCTGCAGTGAGTGGGGAAGCCGCCTGGGAAAGGCGCAGGGCCCTGAGGCCGGCGGGCCTCCTCCACTCTGGGCGGCCTCTTCCTGGCCAGCCCCATCGGTTCTGTCTCTGGGGGGGAAGAAGCCATTTTTGTAAGCCTCCTCCAACACCCTCGGCTGTGGGGCCTTTACCTCTTCCTCTGACCTAGGAGATTCCTGCTGGAGGTGGGAGAGAGGGGTAGTGAGAGAGGAGGGGGCAGATGGGTCTTCTTGGAGTCCAGTACTCCCCACCCCCCAACCCAAGCCTCCAGGAGGCAGCTTAGTGGTCCAAGCACAAAATGCTGATGTTACCTCTTGGAGCCTGTGTGTGTATATGTATGAACATGTATGTATATATTTGCATACACAAGGACCTTCAAAAAGTTCATGGGAAAATGGGATGACAAGATAATGGGATCTTTCCACGAGCTTTTCTGAGCCCCTTTGTACCTATGTGTGACTATATGCATAAATATGTGTGTGGTGGGGGGAGGGTATGAGTGTATATATTTAGCTGTGCACCTGAACGTCTGTGTATGCATGCATGTGTACCAGGATGTGCGTACGAATGGCCTGGTGCCATTGTCTAACTTCTCAAGAGAATCATTGGCGGCGGTGGCAGCTCAAAGTTAATTGCCCTAAGGTGACAGTCAGACAGACGCCCCCAGACCCAGAGCACCCCACGGTGCCTCCAGGGCGCTTGCTGCTTCTCTGCCGCTTTGCTCCTTTGTTGCAATGGCCTCGGGCCATGCTCACAGTCTGGCCTTGACTGAGGAGGTGCCCGGTCCCAGCTAGGCACTGGGATCAACAAGCTACAACTGGGGACCTGGACCAGGACGCATGTGGGGTGTGTGGGCTCCTCTTGGGGCCCTCAAGGCAGACCTCTTCGACAACTATTACAAAGCTCTTTCGCTCTGCTGCCACGTGTCTGCGGCGCCTGTGCCACCAGTCAGCCCCCTGCCCTGATGCGCTCGATTCCCTCATCCTGTGGGTCTGCACGCTGCAGTCCTGACTGCCTCCTTTTAAAAATCATTTTACTGGGGGCTCATACAACTTATCACAATCCATACATACATTCATTATGTCAAGCACATTTGTACATTTGTTGCCATCATCATTCTCAAAACGTTTGCTTTCTACTTGAGCCCTTGGCATCAGCTCTTCATTTTTTCCCCACCTTCCCTGCTCCCCCCTCCCTCATGAACCCTTGATAATTTATAAATGATCATTTTTGTCATATCTTACGCACTCCCTTCTCCCACTTTTCTGTTGTCCGTCCTCCAGGGAGGAGGTTATATGTAGATCCTTGTAATCGGTTCCCCCTTTCCAACCCACCCTCCCAGTATCGCCACTCTCACCACTGGTCCTGAAGGATCATCTACCCTGGAATCCCTGTGTTTCCAGTATCTATCTGTATCAGTGCACATCCTCTGGTTAGCCAGATTTATAAAAGAATTGGGATCATGATGGGGGGGTGGAGCGCGGGGGGGAGCATTTAAGAACTAGAGGAAAGTTGTATGTTTCATCGTTGCTACACTGCACCCTGACTGGCTCGTCTCCCCGCAGCCTAACTGCCTCCTTCTGAGGCCCAGTGCCCACTGCAGCTGTCTCCAGTCTCCTGGGCCTGCAGCGGCCATTTCTCTGCCACTGCGGTGACCAGGGCTTCTTGTTGTCTCTGGTTTTACAGCTTTCGTTGTCTCCTGGGTCTACAAGGCTCTCAGGACGGGGACCCTGGGTCCCGCTCCCAGCTCTTCTGGGTGGTGGTAGTGAGGGGTCCTCTTCTTACCTCTGGGATGACTCATTTTAGGCCCAGCCAGATGGCAAGACTGGCCAGTCTCTTCCTCAGGGTTTCACACACCTGGTTTTCATGGTCCCACCGCCCAGAAGGAGTCCATGTGCCTTATCTGCATGATTAGCAAGCTGCCCAATCCCTTTGGTGGGCCACTAGCACCTTATTTGCATAGTCCCATAAATCATTTTTGTGGAGTGACAAGCTCATGAATGGTTAGAAAAGCCATGTTAAGTAATTCACTGCACTGCGATGTGTATGTGATTACATGTTATAAATATGTATATGCATTTGTTTATGCCTCTATGAATGCATTTATGTATATGCATATGTGTATTTTATGCATGTGTATGAGTATATGTATGCATGTGTGTTTATATGTGTGCATATAAAGGTCTGTATGTGTGTGTGAATGTATGCATGTATGTGTGTGAGTATATACATACATGTATGAGTACAGGTACACATTTTGTTTATTTTTGCACATAATGTGTGAATATAGGTTTCTATATATGTGTATGTGTGTCTGTCTGTCTGAGGACAGAGATTGTCCTTAGATCTTTAATGCTGGCAGGGAATTTAGCAATTCCCTAAATCCAACCACTTCTTTAAAGAGATGGGGGTGAGGGGGAAGGGAGAGAGAGCTGTGGAATTCAAGGCCCAAGAAAAGCAACTTGTTTGAGGCTCACTGTTTTCTAGAAATAAAGGAGGAAGTGGCCGGGACTCTGCAGTGGGCTCTTCTCCCACAGTCCCTTGAGGGAGACAGGAGCAGTTAGCATGCTAACTTGGCCAAGCCCCGTAGATGCAGCCTCAAAAGCCACCTAGCAGACTCTGCATAGAGCAGAAGGGCCTCTCATTCAGCCCAGAGAACAGTGGGAAGGAACAAATGGTTATCTGCTGTAAGCTTGTACATTTGGGGGTGATTTGTTGCATAGCTATAGACAGCTGATACAGGAAGTTTCTGTCTTCGACCGTATAATGGGGCCCTGACAATCCGGAAGGTGAACTGGTGAAATTTAAAAAAATAATAATTAATTTATATTTGCTCTACTTTCATGGCTATTTATTTCTGATCACAAAAAGAAAATTGGGAACATACCCAAAAGTAAAGATAAAATTGACGCTAGTCACACTCCCACATTCAAAGAACACTATGCTTTTACAGTTTCACAACCTTCCCTTCAGATGTTCTGTGTTAAGACCCACAATTTTTTTCTCTTTTTTTTAAAGACCTTTTATTGGCATATAATCCACAGCTTCATCGATCATAGAGTTTAAGGGTTCGGTCACACTCAGAGCTGTGCAGTCATCCCCACAATCCACTTCAGAACACTGTCTTCTTTCTCGCCCTCGTCATGGGCAGCTCCCCATTTGCCCCCCGTCTTCCCTGCTGTGCCCAGGCTACTGTCTCTATAGACTTACCTACTCTGGATTTCATATACATATACAGAAAATCGCCCAAAACACAAACATAAAACAAAGCAGAAAAACCTCAATCAAAAAGAAAGGAGAAAATATATAAAAACCGAAACAACTTTAAAATGCATCAAAGGTGAGCTCAAATGATCAAGATCAAGGTGTTACATTTTGACCTAACTACATCCGCCACACTCAACTCTGCAATTCTCTGTGTCTGGCAGCAGACTGTCCACCTCCCAGTACTATGGTCAGAGGCGGGATTCTCCGGAAGCTTAATCCATGTAGTGGATTTGGAGACCCCACCATCATCCATAGCCTTCTGAAAGCTGGGTGTTCACCATCTATGTTGATGTGCCAGCCCCTCCTCCAGATTTGGGTTGCTTCTTCCAGATGGACTTGGCTGAGGCCTCACTTAGATGGCTGCGTGCTTGAAGCCAACCTCTAAGAGCTCTGGTGTTATTCTTTCTGGTAGCCAGGCCCCAGCTGGTTTCTTCACCAAACTTTGCTATAGCACCCATGTCTTCAGTGATCTCTCATAAGGGTGAGTATCGGGTAGGGCCATGTCATAGGGACGAATTGTTTATAGATTGGAGCTATGATTAAATGGGAAGCTAAAATCCATTCATTTACCTGTGGCTTACATACCTCTGGTTCACTTTATGGACATGGTAGAGAACATTATAAATCATCCCCATGGAACATAAGGTAATTCTACTGAGAGTATCATTAATTTAGCCAATGATGTGGAATTTAGAACTGTTGAGAAAAGAAGTTATACATGTATAATTCTGTCATCTGGCTTTTCAGACTGAAATACATGAATCTTTGACTGGTACAGGTTAAAAGTGTAAGTTTATACAAACAATGAGGGTTGGGATATAACACTCATCCACTAAGGCAGAATTAGGCCTGGCAGACAAAGCAAAGAGCGCCTTAAGATAGAAATTGATGGTCGTCCCAGGCCGCCATTCATTGGGCACCCTCTCAAAGCAAGAGATCTGAACCAAAGCCCAAGGGCCACCAATTCCATGACCTTGGGATAGCAGTCATCTGCTTCTTCTCACCTTAGGGCAGTTCAGCCATAAGTCCAAGTCCAGGCCAGTGCCTTAAACCTGCTACAGAGGAGTTTAAAGTACAGCCCACATCAAATCCTTCTAGTGTGGCCAATAGTCTATATAGCACAAGGCCCGAGTCACTA
Organism: Tenrec ecaudatus; assembly: GCF_050624435.1. Classification (NCBI taxonomy): domain Eukaryota; kingdom Metazoa; phylum Chordata; class Mammalia; order Afrosoricida; family Tenrecidae; genus Tenrec; species Tenrec ecaudatus. The sequence goes on from NC_134539.1 coordinate 114,403,745, forward strand.
AGGGCTGGATTGAAACATTGAAACTAGGTCAAAAGTACTAGGGCCACTTTTGACTTATTGCACAATAGGGCAAGGAGCACATTCTTCCCCTAGCATTGTGACTCTCTTCTCTGAGGATGTTGGTAACGTGGTGAAAAAAAGAGCAAGAACAGATTCTGAAGACAAAAGTCTTGGACTTGATCTTGGTTCCCCTGCTCTGGCTGTGGGTCAGCTCCGTGCCCCACTTCCCTCAGCTGTGAAATAAGAATAACAGCTGTCGCCTAAGGTTGTGAGCAGAACGAGCATGTCAAATCCCCAGCATCCTCCTCCATCCCCCGAGTAACAGGGCCTGCCACAGTGGGTAGCCATTCTTATCCGTGTTGTTCAGCCAACCTTTTCATGAAGGCAGCGACATTCAGCAAATCATGTCAGAGGATTTGGGGGTGGGGTGGGGGTGGGGAGACACTTAACAGAATTCATCAGAGATCATGCCTCCTAACCAGAGATCCTTAGCAAGAGTGTCTAAGGACCAAATACCATCTCACAGCATTTTTCATTTTTTAAATTTATTTTGGGCACTTTGAGATCAAATATTTACATATGATATCTACCTCTAGCCTCTCTTTAGAACTCTGGAATTTAGCAGTCCTGGGCCAGCACTCCTAAATTACCATTAGCAAAGGGCTTAGGGCTGAACACAGACGATCTCATTTAGAAAGGACATGTGTTCTTCAATCCACCATGATGTTCTCCCATTCTATTCACCTTTGCTCACTCACTGGCTGCCCCTGAGCTAATTCTGACTCATAGCGACCTATAGGTCTGGGTAGAACTTCCCCTGTGGGTTTCGAAGACTAACTCTGTACAGGAATAGAAAGCTTCATCTGTCTCCAGCAAAGCTGTTGGTGGTTTCTGCGGGGGACCAGCCTCCACCAGCGGTAAGGTTCTAAGGAGTGGTTGTGTACTTGGAAGGTAAAATTAAAGAGACAACAGACACGACATGCAAGTGTTCACTTCTGCAGAGTCTGGAACCAGAGAGAGGTGACTGGTTACAGCTCATAACAATCCATACATCAATTGTGTCAATTTGTGCATATGTTGCCATCATCATTTTCAAAGCATTTTCTTCCTCCTTGAGTTGTTGGTATCAGCCCCTCTTTTTTCCCTCCTTCCCCCACTCTCCCACCCTCTTGAACACTTGATAAATTATAAATTATTATTTTCATATTTTATACCATCCCTTCACCCACCTTTATGTTATTCATCCCTGGGGGAGTGGGGTATACATCATTCATTGTGATTGGTTCCCCCTGTCTCCCCCCCCCACCTGCTCCCTGCCCTTATGATATCGCTATTCCTATTACTGTTCCTGTTACATTATCCGAGGGGTGTATCTGTCCTGGATTCTGTGTGTTGAGAGCTCTGATCTGTACCAGTGTATGTGCTGTGGTCGAGCCAGATTTGGAAGGTAGAACTGGGGTCCTGATAGTGGGGGGTGGGGACATTAAAGAATTAGAGGAATGTTGTGTGTTTTGTCAGTGCTATACTGCACCTTGACTGGCTCCTTCCTTCCTTGTGACCCTTCTGTGAGGAGATGTCCAGTTAAAAAATGTTACTGCTGGAGGGGCTGTAGGACTGGGCGAGCCCTGTGGAAAACAGCACAGCGCTGCCTTCAAACGCAGAAATGGAAACGCCATATGAGCCTGCAACCTCACTGCTCAGTCTAAATCCTAGAGAAATAAGGGTCATGGTATGAACATATGTCCACCCACCTTGATGGCAGCACCGTTCACAACAGCAAACAGCTGGAAACCGCCCAGGTGCGCTTCAGTGGGTGACGAATCAGCGACGATCCATATCCGCCTCACAATGCCACGCAGTGTTCCCAGGCAACGGTCCAGCTGCGAGGGGTCATAACGTGGATGAACCTGGAGGACACTGTGCTGAGTGTCTCAGTGGACTTACTACTGTGCTCCTTTCTCCCCGTGCTCCCCAGGTCGGCCTACACCCTTCCCCCCGCCCAGTGCTCCCCAGGCTGACCTCCAAGCTCGCCACCACCCCGCTCCCCTGGCCTCTTTCCGTGGGGTTCAGCCACCGGAAGGAAGGCAACAATGGAAGAAAAGAAGACAGAGACAGGAAGAAAGGAGGCACTTATTCCCTGCTGCTTCCTCCTTGCTTTCCCACCGTGTCTGCCAGTGACTCTTAGCTCCCTGGGCAGTAACTTCGTGCGTGCGTGCGGCAGGCCTGGGCAGGACTCCGTGATGAGGCCCAATGGCTTCCCCACACGGTGCACTGGCTTCAAGTCTCCGCTGGTAGCTCCCTTCACCTTGCCCCATCCCTGTAAAGAATGGCTCTCCTAGAAGATCTCTTTGAATTCTCAGCTGGGCGTGGGATATCAGAAGAAATTTCTAAAATGCATTTAGAAATTAATGAGATCGTTACTCTAGAAATGGTAGCTTCTAGAATGCCTTCCCATATGGACACGTTCCCCTTTGCCGGTCCTCGTTTTCAGAGTGCCGCTGGTTCCGTTGCCCCGATGTCATCTTCCCTCTGTGAGATCCACCCCCACCCCCAAGACTATCCTATGAAAAGTTTTAACTATATTAATTTGGGAAGTATTGGCGCCTTTTCTTTACTGAGTCTTCCCATTTGGGAATATATAACTTTATGCATGCAGTTTTACTTTCTGCCTCTGAGAGAGTTTTTATTGATTCTATGTTACGTTTATATCTGGGTGCTTTATACATGTCTACTAAACATAAATTTCAAGAGCATCAAAGAAATACAAATTACACAAAATAATAATAATATATCGTTGATCGAGGGTCACAAGGGTGGGAGCCTGGGGGAAGGAGGGGAGAAAAGAGGAGCTGATACCAAGGCCTCAAGTAGAAACAAAAGGTTTGGGAAATGTTGCTGGTATCATATGTGCAAGTATGCTTAATACGCTTGAATGATAGGGAGTCAGAAGATTTGTCAGTTTTCCCCCACCCACCCGCGCCAATAAAATGCTTAAAAAAGAAAGAAATACAAATGAAGAGAGAGCGATGGTACGGTGGGGTTTGGGTGGGGGGTATTTTTAGCCGTTCAAAGTGGGATCTTTAAAGAATAATAATATTCAGCCTGGGCATGGGTGTAGGGAAATGAGCCTTCTTGTCTCAGAAACCCAGGGGCGATTCTCCCGGTGAATTGGTTTATCTTTGTTGGGTACCGTTCTGGCGGGAAGTAAATGAGTCCAGTCATTCTAGAAGGAAGTCTGACACTCTGACAGTGTCATCTCACTGCCACCGAGCCCATGCCGACTCCTAGTGACCCTCTAGGGCAGGGAAGACTCGCTCCTATGGGTTTCTGAGACTGTCACTGTTTACAGGAGTAGAAAGCCCCTCACTGTTTACAGGAGTAGAAAGCTCCTCTTTCTCCCGAGGAGCTGGCCGGGGCTTTCAAACCTCTGACCTTGAGGGTCACAGCCCAACGCAGAACCACTACCCCACCAGGGTTCCCTTTTGTGTTTAAATGTCCACATCCTTTTAAGGGAAGTATTTCCTACCCAGTTCTCGTGCAGAGATATTTGACTTGAGGCTGCTTTTAGTTCAAAGAAGAATGTGCATAAATGTCCTAATTCTGTGATCAGGAGTTTAATATGATGTTTTCAAAATAAAAGTATAAAGTGCGTGCACTTTAACTCAGTGGATAAGGTCAGCGTCCTTGCCAGAAACAGGCCCAAGTAGACACAAGACTTCAGTCCACAGTGAGGGTGACGTGTCCAATCAGCGGGGACTTACCTGTTTAAAAAGGAAGCCTCAACTGTGGTGTGTAGGACATTGACTATGTAGGAGAGGGGAGGCTTAGATCTGTACCTCAGACCTTATCTCCCTAAGAGAATCTTTAAACCTTACACCACAAATATTCCATGAGGTATTCTTAAATTCAAGTGAATAGCTTAGCTCAAAGGTCCCCAAACTTATTTTAGCCTATCACTCCCTTTTCAGAAAGAATGTATTGCTCAGCGACCTTTGCCAGTGGAACACATACGTGCTATATGTACCACAGCCCACAATCCAGGAGAAAGCGTAGATACCTACTTTGGCAGCCCCTGGATCATTTCAGTTCCCCCCTAGTCGGGGTGGCTGTTCTTCCACGTGGGGAAACACTGGTTTGGCTTAACTAGGAACGAATGTCGTCCTTCAACATTCTGATCTTTGGATATCTGTCCCCATGGGATCAAACTGACCACAGCAGCTGGAAAGACGTCCCTGGACACTCTGGTGCGCTAAGCTTAAGTCCCCCCTAAGAAGACTTCATGCCCTGGAGCGGTAGAGTCGAATGCACCAATTCCAAGTTAGAAAAAAAAAAGAGAAGTTTTGTTTAATAAAAATTTTAAGGTGTCCTATGCAGCACAGACTGCCTTAATGGAATCCCATGACAGTCACAACACATAGAATTGAGTGCCTTCGACCCGAGGATGCACAGGCTAGGAGTCGTGTACTTTCCTGCCATTTCAAAATACTCAACTGGAAAGATAATCACATGATGCAAATGTCAATCATAACAATCAGATAAAAGAAGTTCCGAGTAGCATTTGGAAATCCCACAAGCTCCTTCCGAGTCCTAACGACCCTCCAGGCAGAGTTGTCCCGAAGGCACCTACAGTGTCTCTGTGCTTGAGTAATTGAGAAACTTATGTGAATTCCACACAGGGACAAACATCGGAAGGTAGTCTAATGCAATCAGGAAGTTAGGTGGCGATCTTCCAGAAGGCTACATTTATGTTAACAATCGAGGGAAAACTCATACAGGCGGATGAGAACTGTCGTACAACTCAAAGCATGCTAGCAGTGTCACTAATTCTTGTCACAAAATCACACACGGCAGCCCTGGTGGGGGCGGTAACTCTTTGGGTCGCAGTCTGTATGGTCGGCAGTTCAAAACCACCAGGCTTCCGCCTCCTGTAAACAGTGACAGTCTTGGAAATGCACAGCGGGTCACTGAGTCAGCATTGATTTGATGGCAGTGAGTTTGGCTTTGGAAGTTATACATTGAATTTAGTGTGTCTTCTTTTGGATATATTCTCAACAGGAACAAAACATAGAACAATATATTTTTAACTCTAACTGAAAGAAGTCAGAAGTTAAATTCTAAACATTCAAAAATACAACACATAAGAGTCAATATTTTTAATATGTAAAGAGCTGCTGCTTTAGATCAATAAGAAGAAAAAAATGAGACAAATGGGACAGAGAGCTGTGAATGAATGGGCATTTCACAAAAGGAACGAGGCAGGAGTTCACATCTGCTTTTAAATGCAGCAGACACCTGGTCTTTGTGTTAGTCCAGGTAGACTAAAGAAACAAATTCATAGAGACACTGTGGAGGTTATATAATTCAAGTTTGAGAGGCTTATGAGTTAAGGGGTGGAGTCTAGTCTGTCAATCAGATCATAGCCAATGAGGCTTCTGTATGGGCAGGGCCTTCTCCTGAGAATTCTGGGAAATCTGATATTTCCTCCTTGGAGGTGGGAGACTCTGTTCACATGCTGGGAGACAGAGCAGCTGACGAGACACATGGACCCACCCTGATACAGAGACCCCTGCCCGTGCTGAGATGTTTCCAATGACACTGGATCCAAAGACTTTCTACCCACTGGCCTGTGATCTTCTACATTCAGCGTCATTGCATGTGTTTTGTGAGTCTGAAGAGGACTTTATAGATTGGTATTGAACATATGAGCTAGTATCAGACTTATGGACTTGGGACTGGACTGGGTTGGAATGCTTTCTCAATGTTTAATTCCTCTTGTATATAAATCTCTTTCTTATACACATGTGTGTGTCCATGGATTTATTTCTCTAGTCCACCCAGACTAACACAGACACTCAAATGTGTGTAAGAAAGAGCTTTATATACAAGAGCAATTATATATTGAGGAAACATCCCAGTTCAGGCCAGATCAAGTCCATAAGTCTGATACCAATCTATAAAGTGCTCTTCAGACTCACAAAACACATGCAATGATGCCGAATTCAGGAAGATCACAGGGTAGTGGATGGGAAGTCTTGTGGATCCAGTGGAATTGTAAGCATCTCAGCGCTAGCAGGGGTCTCCGCGTGGTTCCTTCAGCTCCCAAACTCTGCCTCAGGGGAGCGTCCTGTGGCTTCCCCTCAGAAATGTCTCCCTGAGAGTGAGCCTGTGCCCCACCTCCAGCGATGCTCTCTATCTCCTTAGCACCTCCAAATGAGGTCATCAAGCTATGACCTGATTGACAAGCTAGACCCCACCCCTTCAATCTTAATCCTCTCAAATTGACAACAGATGATAGGGCTATCACAGTCTTGGATGGAGAAAAACCCAAACCCACTGCCATCAAGCCCACTCTGACTCCAACGAACCCGATAAGGCAGAAAGATGCGGACACACAGGATCCAGAAAAGGGGTCCACTGCTCCCTGGGGGCCTCCTAGGAAGCAGGGGTCTGTCCCGGCTGCGTGGGCTCCGCACAAACAAGCCCATCCCCTGTGAAAGCCTGAGTCCACATGCCCAGAGGGAAGGGGGATTCCTCTCCCAGTTTACTAGGGCGCAGCGAGCCTCCCCCAGCCCAACCTTGGTGGTCTCCCCGCGCGCGGCCACTTGGCGGCGGTGCTGCGCAGGGGACCCGCTCCGGCGGGGCCGGGCGGCGAGGGCGCCCGCTGGGCGCGGGGCGGGACCCACAAAGGCCCCTTTGTTCCCCCTCCCCCACCTCTCCCCCGGGATGAGTCACCCGCAAGCCGGAAACGGCCGCGGATCCGAGGAGGGACTGCAGAGGCGCGGGCCCGCGGCGACACCCGGCCTTGGCTCGGGTCGCATCTCGGGTTTGGCAGGCGCGCGGGCAAACTGAGCGGGCCGGGCGTCCTGGTTTACCCCGGGCTCGTTCATCCGACCCGTAACAGAGGAGACCCTCCCGAGGGAGGGCCGAGGGCCAGGCCGAGCCAGGCGCCTGGCGGGACTGGAGCCGCCCGAAGAACCGGGTCACCTGAGTTCAGAAAGTGCCCCTGGAGCCCGGACCCGCTGGGGTTTCCCTGGGCAGGTCATCAAATCACGGCCTCTGTGTTGCATCTCAATTAGGGCGGCTCAAAACCGAGCTCTTCCTCCTGCCTGGGTTCTTGGTATCCCCATTGTCATCTTCCGCCGCCCCAAGCCTTCTAGCCCCAGCCAAGAGGTTCTCCGTCTCCCTACCTCCCCTGCAGCCCCCAGTCTCCCACACCCACCCCTGCCGGCCGTCTCAGCGCCCTCTCTACTTCTAGCTTTGCCCAGGGGTAGGCCGACACCTGCATTAAGTTCTCTCTCATTAAGTTCTTTGCTCATCAGAGTGACCTGGCACGGCTGTGGCTCAGAGCTGTGTTGTTAGCTGCGCCCAGGGAGCCCTCTGACTTAGGTGGCCTCATGCTCAAGGACAGGAAACACTGCCTAATGCTGGGCCGGCCCCACGACCTGCGGGAAATTGAACTGTCCGGAAGTCCAGGTTCAAAGGCCTGAGTTGTTGCCCCTCAGCAAAGCTGGTGGCAGGGTCTGCTGGCCCGATGGAAATGGGGGTGGGGGTGAGGGTGGGGGAGGGCAGGACGGGGCTCAGGGACACTACTGGAAAGACTTGGAAAGGATGGGCCTCTGAGGATGTGGGAAGGGGGTAGAGGTCCAGGAAGGGAGGGTTTGCAGCAGATTGGCCCACAAACCTCATGAGCCAAAAGGGAGGTGAGTGAGAGAGATGGAGAAGGAACTGAACCTGGAGGGGCTCTATCATCCTCTGCCCCTCTGCTCTCCCCACCCCCGGCCCCAGGCTGAGGCTACTAACCATGGGGACCTGGGGGTGACCTTGGAGTTGGGGTACAGCAGGATCTTGCTCTCAAGAATTTTGCTAGCACCGCATCATCACGTCTCCCTGAGCCCACCTCCCATTGGCCAGGGAGCTTCCCAGGTGGTTCTGCCCATTTTATAAATGACACAATGCGGCTCCAAGCCAAAACAGCACAGAGAGACCCTGCAGGGCAAGGCAGAACTGCCCCCGTGGGTTGCCAGGACTGGAATTCTTTACAGGAGAAGAAAGCCTCACCTTTTTCGCCTGCAGAGTGGCTAGTGATTTTGAACTGCGGACCTTGCAGTGAGCTGACCCCAGCACATAAACCACGACGACACCGCCAGGGTTCCTCACAGGGAGGCTCAGAGAGGCCCACTGGCTTGCCGGGAAACACAGCCAGTTAGAAGTCAGGCAGAGTGACCACAATGCTGAATCAAACCCACGGTGACCCTGTAACCCGACTGTAACTCTTTATGGGAGTAGAGAGCCTCATCTTACTCCCATGGAGCTGCGGGTGGTTTTGAACTACTGACCTGGCAACCACCCAACTCATAACCACCAGGGCCCCTAATTCTCTGCACAGTTTTGCTAAAAGCTTACATTGAAAAGCCTATAATTGCAAGAACTAGCACACACAGACAAAAAATGTGCTGGAAAACAGCGTATACACGCAAAAAAAAAAAACAGAAATAGGTGACACCTGTGAAAAGGTCATTCAACCCCCAAAGGGGTCGCAACTCACAGGTTGAGAATCGCTTTTCTAAGGGTTTAGCAAGTTCCATGTGCTAGGCCATCATGGATGGAGGTTGTCCTCGTTGCCTTTTGCAAAGCAGAGTCACTGTCCACTGCAGCTCCAGCAGCAACGCCTTCCTCCGAGCCATGATGGTGGGACTGGGGGACCCAATCTCAAAGATGCCGGCCCTTCACCTCCACTCAACTCTGCAGCAGCGGAGAAGGAGCAGCACATTTTTCCCACCGATCTCGTCTTCAGAACCCTTCACAATGCTGTCTATGAATTGACCTTATGAAGCAGCTATGAATGGATCTTACTGCTTTCAATTCCCATCTCCTTAATACATCCATCAATTGTGAACATAAAAAAGGAAAAGGAAAGCCTGCAATTGCCAGGGCTTGACAGGTGCAGAGCACCACCACTCTGAGCGTTTCCAGGTGTTTGCCTCCAAATACCCCTCCCGACACCTGCTGGCTAAGGTCTCCCTGCCCGCTGCATCCCCAGCAGGAAGCAGTTCCACCTGAAGCTCCGCCCAGCCTGTGGCCTCTGGGCCTCTCCTGCCTCCCCTGAGCCCCCACAGCCACCTTACTCACCAGAAGATGGCTTTACTACCCTCTGGCTCTCAGGAAGAGGGCCAGACACCTGCTTCCTCAGGGGGCCGTCTCCCCTCTGCAGGCTGTCAAGCCGCTTCCGACTCAAGCCTGCACAGGCAGAGTGAACAAGGGCTTCCAACTCTGCCCTTTTGGAAGCAGGTTGCCAGTGGTGCACAAGAACTGGGAGCTTGACCTCTGACCCTCAAGTTCACCCTGGGGATTGCAAAAGCTCTGCTTGTCTCGGCACCTCGTTAACTAAGAGAAAAGAGGAAGCTGTTGGTTAGATTGAAAGCCCCTTGGTTGCAGGCCCCTCTCCCTGCACATACAGGCCAGGGCTCAGTGCTGTGAGCCGCCAGCCCATCACCCCCCGCCTCGTGGTCCCCTCCCACATGAAACCACAAAAGGTGGTCCAGACTAGTGTGACCCCGTGGTCTGAAAGTCTGATTTTCAGAAGCCGACTGCCAGCCCTTTCTTCCTGGTCTGCCGTAGTCAGGAACTTCCACTGAAACCTGCTCAGCATGCAAGCTGAGGCCATCAGAGGCCCCAGTTGGAGAGCACCCAGAGCCAGGAGAGGCAGGGCAGCTGGTGGTTAAGGACACAGCTCCTGTTGCCAGCCGGTTCAGATCCCCACTCTGCCACTGACTGACCATGTGACCCAGGAAACATCAGAGGGCCCTTGGCATCAGGTCCTCTTTTTTTTGCCCCTCCCTCCCCAGAAGTCAATTCTTCTAATAACCACGATGTTGGTTCAACAGTTCTGCCCTGTCCTGCAGGGTTGCTATGAGTTGAAGTCAAGTCAATGGAAGTGAGTTTTTGGTTGTGTTTTCTAGCTTTTCTGTGTGAGGAACTGACAGCCCAGCAGTAAAGTGCTCCTCTGTGAAGCCAAACGTCCACAGTGAGAACCTACCCGAGCCTGTGGGAGAAAGCTTGGTCAGCCTGTTTCCATGAAGATCACAGCCCTGAAAACCCTACGGTGGCAGTTCTGCTTGGTTCCTTGGTTTCACTCTGATGGCACCCGACAACTACAACAGCGTGTCTGAACTCCCCACCCACAAAGTCCTATCTGACTCAGCAGAGGGATCACGACTCCGGCTTCCATTCTTGACACTTCTGAGCCCTGTTGTCCACTCTCTGCCATTGGGTTGAAAGACAGACTCCTAGCCCTGCCCGTTCTCCCTGTCTGAGGTCAGCTAGTCAGGCAAACAAGCCTGTCATTGCCAAGTGCAACACAGGTCCCTTTCTGAGTCCCGTTTCCTCTGCCCTCCACCCCACAGTCCCGGTGTCCCTGACTTAAACCAGTGATCTTTCCAGTCATATGCCAGCGATCGCGACAATTCTATTACTTAATATTTTTTTAAACCCACTCAGTTAAAAAAATTATAAATAAACAGACACGAGTAGGTTAGGGAAGAGGCTGGAGGACTACCTGGATCACAGCTCAAGAGGGAAGGGGCAGAGCAGGAGTTGTGACTCTGGACAGGCCAGAGGGACCCGGCGGGGTCCAGGTGGGAAACAGTGGGGCAATGGGAAGTTTCAGCAGCCAATCCAGGGTCCAATGTGTGTTTTAGGGAGATTCCACTCTGACTCCAGCGGAGTGAGCAGACACTGGCAGGAGCAGATGTAAGAAGATGAGCGCTAATCTTTGGAAAAAGAATTCAGGATTTGGAACACGTACATTCCTCTCTCTGTCACCAGCCTGTCAGTTCGTGATACCCATGGAAAATAGGTTTCAGTAGTGCTTGCAGACGAAGCGAGATTAGCAGGAAAAGCTTGGCAATCTACTTCCGAAAACGAGACAAGGTAAACCCTATAGATCACAGAATACAGCCAGAGACTTAGAGGTAGCCTCATCAGGTGGGACCAATCATTGGCAAAGGGGAGGGGCCATCAAAGGTGAAAAAGAAAACAACTCTGAACTTACTGCCATCGAGTGGATGCTGTTCGTAGTCTGTAAAGGACAGAGCAGATGGCCCCTGTGAGTTTCTGGGACGGTAATGGACGTAGAAAACCTCATCTTTCTCCCTCAGAGCACCTGGCGATTTCGAACTGCTGGCCTTGTGGTTCATGGTCCGACTCATAACCACGAAGTCACCAAGGCTCCTTAACAAAAGTGAGGAGACTCTTTATTGCGATGGACTGATACAGCCGACACAATAGTGGACCAGAGCAGGCCATCAACCGCAAAGACGGCCCAGGACCAGGCAGGGGTCCTTCTGGTGTACCTGAGGTCACATGAGTCAGGGGGTGGGGGCAGGAGTAACAGCCCACACGACAGCAACTGACAACCGCAAACAACATTCTTCTCTAAGGACAGGATCTTGGAAAGGCACTTAGTTATAAAACGGATACGAGTTGGGACTCCCCCGATTGGAAGTCCACCTCTCAGGAGGGCAACAGTCCAGGCTGAAGCTGCAGGGCCAACTCCTAGATTTAAGATGACCTGGTCATGGAGCTTCTACACCACACACCCTTGATCTTCTCTCTGATTGGCTGAGCCAGTTGCCCTGGCTGCCAGGCCCCCAATGAACTGAGAGGGCTCTTGTCCTCGGCAGGCCTTCTTGGTCAACTGTCTTCTGAGGAACGCACTGTGCAGGGAAGGCGGCCTACAGAGAGGAGCCATCAAGTGCACTTTGAACTGGGCACCAGCAGCCAGGTAGGCAGGCAGAAGGGAAGGGTCGTAGGCGTACCCCAAGTGGACTTTCCCCTCTTCCTGGTTCCTGTGAGGGAAGAAAGAGAACAGTTGTCCGACTAGGGGCCCCTGTGCTAGCGAGCAATGCCCACCTTATTTTGGGCAAATTGATTGGTTTCACTAGGATGAAGGCCTTGAACCAGATTGGTGGTTTTCAGCTAGGGCAACACCTCTGGGAGGCCTGCTTGTGGTTCAGACCAAAAATATCCATGGTTTTGGTTGTTATATTTTTGTTTTGTTTTTCAGAAATTCTGCAAGTAACTGAAAGGGCCAATTCTGGCCCCTGCTCATCTCGGGGTCCCTTGTAGCAACTCTGTTCTCCGGGGACATAATGCCCGTGAGCTTGTGGCGGTCGGTAGGACCTCTTGGAGTCAGATCCCAAGCCCTATGCCAGCAGCTAGCACAGTACACCATTTACCAACACTGCGTGCCAGGGCCTCGCCTGGTTGTGTTGAGCCCTGGTGGTGTAGTGCGTTACTCGTTGGGCTGCGGTGTTAGTCTGAGTAGACTAGAAAAACAAATCCAGAGACACTCATGTGTGTATAAGAAAGAGCTTTATATCAAAGAACAACTGAATATTAAGAAAATATCCAGACATGAAAAAAAATTATAAATTATCAAAGGTTCCTGAGGGAGGGAGGGTAGGAGAAGGAGGGGGGAAAATGAGGACCTGATACCAAGGGCTCAAGTAGAAAAAAATGTTTTGAAAATGATGATGGCAACATATGTACAGATGTGCTTGACACAATGGATATATGTATGCATTGTCATAAGAGATGTAAGAGCCCCCAATAAAATCATAATTTAAAAAAGAATAAAGAGGAATAATTACATAAAAGTAGATAGCATGAGGGGGCTTCATGAAGTGTATGGGAAAAAATTAACTCAAAGACAATAAATTTTTTCATGAGCTTTTTGAAGAATCTCCCTTGTACAAAAATATATGGAGATCGGAACTCTATGATGCTCACTCTCCCAACACAACTGCTGGAGCCAAAGGGGGTGAACAAGTAAATGTGGTGAAGAAAGCTATGGTGCCTGGCTATCAAAAGAGATAGTGACTGGAGTCTTAAAGGCTTGAAGATAAACAAGCGGCCATCTAGCTCAGAAGCAACAAAGTCCACATGGAAGAACACACCAGCTTGTGTGATCGAGTGGTCCCGAAGGGATCAGTTACTAGGCATCAAAGAACAAAAAATCATATCATTGACTGCACACCTCCATGATAGGATCGCTGAAGACAAATGGGTGCATAAGCAAATGTGGTGAAGAAAGCTGATGGTGCCCGGCTATCAAAAGAGATAGTGTCTGGGGTCTTAAAGGCTTGAAGGTGAACAAGCGGCCATCTAGCTCAGAAGCAAAAAAGCCCACATGGAAGAAGCACACCAGCCAGTGTGATCACGAGGTGCCAAGGGACCAGGTATAAGGCATCATGCAAAAAAAAAGATATATGTGTGTGTGTGTGTGTGTGTGTATATATGTGTATATGTATGTATGTGTGTGTGTATGTGTGTGTATATATATACCATATTAAATGAAGGGTTGGAAGTACAGAGTGGAGACCCAAGGCCCAAGTGTCAGCCAATGGAGATCCCCTCATAGAGGGGTTTAGGAGAGGAGATGGGTTAATTAGGGTGCAAGGTAGTACCGTAGAAGAACACAGCTTTCCCCCAGATCCTGGATGCTTCCTCCCCCCAACTACCATGATCCAAATTCTACCTTGCAGGGCTGGATAGGGCAGAGGCTGTACACTGGTACATATGAGGGCTGGAGACACAGGGAATCCAGGGTGGATGATACCTTCAGGACCAAGGGTGTGAGGGGCGATGCTGGGAGAGTGGAGGGTGAGTGGGTTGGAAAGGGGGAACTGATTACAAGGATCCACATGTGACCTCTTCCCTGGGAGAGGGACAGCAGAGAAGGGGGGAAGGGGAGACTCCGGATAGGGCAAAATATGACAAAATAACGATGTATAAATTACCAGGGGCACATGAGGGGGGAGGGAGGGGAAAAAAAAAAAAGAGGACCTGATGCAAAGGGCTTAAGTGGAGAGCAAATGCTTTGAGAATGATTGGGGCAGGGAATGTATGGATGTGCTTTATACAATTGATGTATGTATATGTATGGATTGTGATAAGAGTTGTATGAGTCCCTAATAAAATGTAAAAAAAGAAAAGAGGAGAAAAAAATGATTAGGGCAAAGAATGTACAGATGTGCTTTATACAATTGATGTATGTATATGTATGGATTGTGATAAGAGTTGTATGAGCCCCTAATAGTTAAAAAAAATATATGGAGATATATATATTTTAAAAAAGAAAAAATCCCATTCCATTCCAGATCAAGTCCATAAGTCCAATTTTAGCCCATATATTCGACTAGTCCATGAATTCTTCCACAGACTCACACAACACATGCAATGACGCCGAAAGCAGGAAGATCACAGGCCAGTGGGTGGAAAGCCTTGTGGATCCAGTGGTGGTGGAAGCGTCTCATCTCAGCACTAGCGTAGGTCTCCACATGGCTCCTCCAGCTCCAGGGCTTTGGTTCCATCAGCTTAGCCCCATGTGGCTTGTCAACAGGAATGTGTAGCAGAGAGTTGAGATGGTTTTGGCCAAAGACTTACCGGATAAAATTGTGTGTGGGGTGTGCCCGGCTTCACACTAGCGAGCCGGGTTTCTTATCAATTTCAAGTTTGAGAATAGGTTGAGATCGTTTACAATGTGTCAGCTGCCAACCTGCCTCTGCTGCCTCCTGTGATTAATCCCTTATCCAGTTGCTGGCAGTCATTTCTGACTCATGGCAACCCCGTTTCCGACGACTAATCTTTCAGACGTAGATCACCAGGCCTTTCCTCCTAGGTGCCTCTGGGTAGACTAGAACACACACCCTTTCAATTAACCATTCATATCACCATTGGTGTTCAGCTTCTGATAAACCTAACACATCAGGCAGGGATTAGTGAGCGTGCCTGCATCTGGCCCTGGCAGCAATTACGAGACTGTCTTTTCCGTAGCAAGAGATCCCATGTGGCAAAGTGGTGATGTGTTGGATCGCTACCTAAAAGGTCAGCAGTTTGAAACCCAATGCACTTCTTAGAATGACGGGGATTTCCACTCCAATAGAGACTTTCCATCTCAGAAACCCACGGGGGCAATTCGACCCTGTACTGTAGGGACTCCAGGGCTATGCATCGTTTGAAGGAGCCCTGGTGGCTTAGTGGGCTTTGCATTGAACTGCTAACTACAAGCAAGGTCAGTGGTTGGAACTTAGAGGTACTCCGCAGGAGGCAGATGAAGCTTTTTGCTCCTATGAAGATTTACAGCCTCAGAAACCCACAAGGGTCCGTTCTGCTATGTCCCACAGGGTAGCTGTGAGTCAGACTGACTTGATGTTTTTTTTGGAAGGAGCCTTGGGGAGCAGGGTGGAACTGTCAGGTGAGCATTGGGCTGCTCCCCAGCAGCGAGGGAGAGGCTGTCTGCTCCTGTCAAGATTTGCGCTCCCTGCAAGCCTACCAAGCTGTGCCACGCTGCCTTTCAGGGTCACCACGAGTCGGCTCGACGGCTGTCAGGGGAGCCAGCCCCTAACAAATCACCATGGGTCCGGTAGGCGCAATTGTACAGTGATAATAAGTGAAGAATCTAGGAAAGTCCTAGAGAAGAAGAGAGATAGAAGAGAGAGTAAGATGAAGGAGTCAGACACATTTCATGGTAGCATGCTCACCTCAGCCCCACTTGGTGGTCCACGTGGAGATGGGAGATGAGAGGGCAGGAGTGAGGAGGAGGGGAAGGAGGACAAGGGGACAGGGGACAGAGAAGCATGGACTGGGGCACAGAGGACTGGGGAGAAAGCAATTTATTGCTAACCAAGGCTTATATATCTTGGGGGGGGTAAGCCCCCTAATTACAGGTAAAGACATACATCACAGGAAGGAGTTGTACTATAGGTAATACAGTAACGAGAGGGAGATGATCTAGGGGTGTATACACAATAGGAAGGGGAGGGATTGGGGTATCCATGTGACAAGATGGGCGGATCCTAGATTCAGGATGGCAGCCTAATTTTGGGTGTCACTGAGCAGGTTGACCTGTTCTCTGACTCTCCACGGAAACAATTACTATCCTTATCAGTAGGGTGTGAGCCCCACCTATAGTGGGCCAGATGCGTTCAGGGAGAATACCTCTAAGCATCTCACCTCCCACCACCTGCTGGCAAACAGCCTCGGATGTTTGGCATAGCTTTGGGGGAGACAAAGCTGGGGAGAGTCTTGTATGCCACAGATGGCAGTGGGTGGGTTGGGGGTTACACTGCAATCCTTGAGGGCGAGAAACCATGCATCTCCAGCCAGGCCTGGCATGTGGCAAGTGTACAGCGACAGCTGAATGAGGTGAGCCCTGGGCTAGGGGGAGGCACAGGATGCTACAGAAGCCAGGGAATGAAGAACAACTCCATCTGGACACAGACTCAGCCGAACCCCAGCTTAGGCGGATCTGTCCAGCCTCCTCGGAGAGTCTCCTCACCTCCAGGAGCTGGCCCCCAAACTGGTGGCAGCAAAAGCCAGCCTCCAGTCTCAACCCTGTTTCCTCTTGGCTCCCGCAGGCTCCATCCAGAGCCTGGGGCTCCTGAGAAGGAAGCAGAGCCTGGTTTCCATTCACTTCTCCGCCCCCTCCTCCCATGCCTCACTGAGACCCAGAGTAGGTGGCTGTTTGAAGGCCTTAAACACTTAGTTAATAAGAAAGCTGTCCATGCACACGAAAACAAATTACCTGGTTTACCTCAAATGCGTATGGGAGCCGCCCAAACTCTATTAAGTTGACTCTGATTAGCAACTTTATAGGACAGAGTGGCATTGGCCCCGGGAGATTTTCAAGACTACCTCTTATCTTCTTCCTGGTGGCTCTGAACCACTGGCCTTGCGATTAGCAGCCCAACTCAGAACCATCTTAGATGGCTGCTCACATGCTTTAAGAGCCCAATTCCTAGAGAGCCAGTGTTTTAAACCAAGTGTGTCTTGAACCCAGTGATGTTCTAGGTATACTGCCAGACGCCCTGGCCGCAGTCACTCAGATGCCTAATTGGGGACATGCCGTGGAGCTTTCAGTATTTGTCAGTGTCGTGGCTAGCTGCCCTCCACTCATGGCGGCCCCATGCACAAGAAGCAAAATGCCACGCAGTCCTGTACTGGGAGAAAGACAAGGCTTTCTGCTCCCATCGTTAGGCTGGGGAACTCACAGGGGGGCAGTTCTACCCTGTCCTGTGAGTCGACATTGACTCGATGGCAGTAAGTTTGGGCTTGTACTATCCCCATTAGCAGACTATTGTGATCCACAGGATTGTTGTTGACTGATTTTAGGAAGTAGATCAGCAGGCCTTTCTCCCTAGTCTGTCTTCATCAGTCATGGTAGAACATGCAAGCCTCCCCCAACAGGTCAGTGGTGGCAGTGCATGTTAGGTGCAGAGGCCCAGGAACCAAACCCAGGTCTCTCTCCTGGAAGGTGGGAATTCCCAGTGTCCCTCAGTGTTTATTTTGTGCCTGGAAAAAAGGCCAAAGTGACCCATTTCCCACTGAAAGGCTGCAGATAACGGCACTCAGCCTTTCTCTCTGTCGTATGCAAGCTTAGATCCCAGGCGTGGGGGCGCCAATGTGGTTTCCGGGAGAAGACATGGTATGGGGCTTGTCATCCTTTATGCGCTCGAACATAGCCTGGCTTGAAAGGCTCCCAGGAGCTCCCAGGTAAAACTCAAAGATATGTGGAACAACTATCGTTGTCATGGTGTTTGGATCTCTTTCCAGTTCCAATAGGATGTTTGGTGAGTGAGAGATCGTTGTCCTCAAGGGTTATATCTGGTGGGGGTGGGGCGGGGTTTACGGATGTGCTGGGTAGCAGTCCCCATCACACACCCATTGTAGCCAGCTCCCACTGTCCTTAGGGGAAAGGGCTCTGCTTCTTCGTGACTAACCTTGTCCATTTCTGGCTGTGAACTTTCTCTGCTCTTTGGGTGGGATCTGCATCCATGACTGGGTCTGGTCTCTGGTGCCTCGGCCTCAATGGTGGTGAGGGTTCCTGATGAGCACCTCCGAGCACGGGCACCTGAGCTTGTGTGGCACAGCTTTTCTCTGGATTTGGCAGCTCGCAACCTGCCCTGGGGTCGATCTTCAGAGCCAGAGGTCAGCTGACTGTGGGCTGTTACTCCCTGCTCCAGCTGGCTGAGTTGGACTATGGACACGTGAGCGATTAAAAAAATGATGCGTTTGAGAAAGCAGTGTGGAGGGGAAAATTAACCAAGTACCAGAATAATTCCCCAGGCAGTGGGCAAAGGCCAGGGCTGGAGCGTCGCTCGTGTCTGTGTGGGTTTACCTCACCACATTGTACTTGGAGTTCGGTCCTTCATGGTGCATCAGTTTCCCCATGAGCCAGGGACGACAGACAGCCTGGGTTGGGACCATCTGGCCTATTTGGCTGAACCAAGGGGCTTGGCAATGGCACACACAGCAAGGGCTCAGGGTCAGTCCTGGATTAGCGCTTCACATCTGACCCTGGGTCTGTGAAGGCCCTCGTTGACAGCAGGAGCCCGAAAGCCACCCTGCATCTCCACATAAGCTTAGGCTTCCATTGAGCGTTTCTCTGACCACTGACCAGCAAGGTCGAAAGCTCTGCCTTCATGCCAGCGGTTCTCATGCCAAGACCCTTTCATACGATTCCTCATGTGGTGGTGACCCACAACCATAACATTATTTTCATTGCTACTTCATCACTGTCATTTTGCTACTGTGATGAATCGGGTGACCCCTGTGAAAGGGTCGTTGGACCCCCAAAGGGGTCTCGACCCACAGGTTAAGAACCGCTGCTTTATGCACAGTGGGTTTGAAGGTGGATTGCTGTCCTGGTCAGACCTGAGAGGGGCAACCTTGCCCATGGGGACCGGCTAGGGTCTCAGGGTGACATGACCAGGCTGATGGAGGCGGTCAGGCCCAGAATCAGTCCTATAAGGTTTCTATCTGCAATAGTGTGTGCATCCCAGTCTCTGCCCCTCCCTGTCTGCTTCTCTAGTCCCATCTGCAATTGCGATGAACCGATCTGCCACCAAACATGACTTCGTGACAATTTCTTTTATTTCCCATGTTCTATATAATGAGCCACATGGCTGTGAACCCTTGGCCTCCCTTAACTGGAAGATTCTACATGTCTTTTCTATTAAGACAATAAAAAAATTTTTTTAATAAAGGCATCTCAGTAAGGAGCCCTGGTGGCATCAAGGGTTACAGGTTGGGTTGCTAACTACAAGGTCTCAAGTTCGAAGCCCCCGATTACTACATAGGAGAAAGATGAGGCTTTCGGCTCGTGTGAAGATTGACTGCCCAGGGGAGCAACAAGGCAGTTCTGCTCTGAAGGGTTGCTCCATTGAGTCAGATTCAACTCAATGGCAGTGAGTCTGGCTGAGTTTCTATAAAATATATTTGATTTGGGGTCGTCCTCCCCTACAAGAAGTCTGGCAGTGACTGCGGGACTTCCCTAGACTCCCGAGCCCCATTTCGCTTCAGTGTTGTGATGGACAGATCATTTCTTCGCCATATGAATACATGAAGCAAATGCGTTGGTCTCTGAATGTACACAGCTGTAAGGGTGGTAACAAGACTCTGCAGGGCTGGTGGGAAGCTCCGGAAATAGCAATGAGCACACACAGACAGTGCTCAACACACGGCCTTCACAGGTGCCACATGCACCCCAGATCGGACCCTGTGGATATGAAATACAAGCAACACTGCTCATCTAGTGGAGGCATTTTTTTTTCTTTTTAAAATCATTTTATTGGGGGCTTATACAACATTTATCACAATCCATGCATTCATTCATTGTGTCAGGCACATTTGTTGCTATCATCATTCAAGACATTTTCTTTCTAATTGAGCCTTTGATATCAGTTAAGTTTCCCCCTCCCTCCCTCAAAAACCCTTGGTAATTTATAGATTATTATTTTGTCATCTTACACTTTCCGATGTCTCCCTTCACCCACTTTTCTGTTGCCTGTCCCCCCAGGGAGGTTAAATGTAGATCCTTGTGATTGTTTCCCCTTTTCTACCCCCCACCTTCCTTGCACCCTCCCAATGTCACCACTCACACCACTGGTCCTGAAGGGATCATCGGCCCTGGATCCCCTGTTTCCAGTTCCTATCTGTACCAGTGTACATCCTCTGGTCTAGCTGGATTTGTAAGGTAGAACTGGGATCATGATAGTGGGGGGAGGAAGCATTAAAGAACTAAAGGAACTCCCCCGAGAAGAATTTGTTTCAAAGGGCATTGATTCTACAGCTCCGGGAGATGGACATTTCGGATCGGAGCACACGGGAGCAGAGGAAGGGGGAAGAGGAGAGAGTGGAGCACAGCCTGGTCCACCAGGCCGTGAGGATGATGTTCCTGAGTAGAGAAGCCAGTCCACACAGAGAACATGGCTGGCCCCACTATGAGACATGATGCCCCTCAGTGACCAAGGGCGATACAGGGGACAGCACCAGACACAGTGTGGGAATTGCACCTGACCTGATCCCACCACACGGAGGCAAAATGTGGTGGCATGCAGCGGAACAGCAAGGGAATGGAATGGCAAAGTCTCCAAGGAATGCTGAAAGTGGACTTTGGGGTCAGGGTGTGGTGCCCCAACAGACTGGACTGGAAAACACTCCTAAGGGCCAACAAACGATCCTTGAACTAACTACAAGCTCTTATTTCTTGATGTGTTTTGTTCTTTGTCAGTGGTTTGTTGTTTTGTTGTCTGGTTGTATACTGTTGCTTTGTTTTCTTCTGTCTTGTTTTCGTGCATGTTATTGTCTCCACAGATCTGTCTAAATAAGACAGGCTGGATGAACTATCTGGAGGAAAAACAACGGAACCGACAGTTCCAGGGGGACTTGGGATAGGGGTAGATGGGGGGGTAAGGAAGTAGTGTTAAAAAACACAGGGACAAGGGAACATGGGACCCAAAATGGTAGTGAAGGGGGAGTGGCAGGCCTGGTAAGGAATGATCAAGGGTAAGGTTACGTAAAGAAGAGGTATAGCTGTAACCCAGGTGGGGACAGAGCATGGTAGTAGGGCAGGAGGAAAGTCAAGGGAGATGGAGGAAAGAGCTAGGAGTCAAAGGGCATTTATAGAGGTCTAGACAAAGACATGTACATGCAAATATATATATGAGGATGGGGAAATAGATCTATGTGTCTATATTTATAGGTTTAGTATTAAGGTGGCGGAAGGACCTTGCGCCTCTACTCAAGCACTCCCTCAATGCATGAATACTTTCTTTTATTAAATTGGCACTCTACAGTGCTCATCCTCCCGACACAACTGCTGGAGCCAAAGTGGGTGAACAAGTAAATGTGGTGAAGAAAGCTGATGGTGCCTGGCTATCAAAAGAGATAGTGTCTGAGGTCTTAAAGGCTTGAAGATAAACAAGCGGCCATCTAGCTCAGAAACAACAAAACCCACATGGAAGAACACACCAGCCTGTGTGATCACGTGGTTCCGAAGGGATCAGTTATCAGGCATCAAAGAACAAAAAATCGTATCATTGACTGCACACCTCCATGATACGATCGCCAAACACAAACGGGTGCATAAGCAAATGTGGTGAAGAAAGCTGATGGTGCCCGGCTATCAAAAGAGATAGTGTCTGGGGTCTTAAAGGCTTGAAGGTGAACAAGCGGCCATCTAGCTCAGAAGCAATAAAGCCCACATGGAAGAAGCACACTAGCCAGTGCGATCACGAGGTGCCAAAGGGACCAGGTAATAAGGCATCATGCAAAAAATATATATATATATATGTGGGTGTGTGTATATACACACACACACACACACACACACCATAGTGAATGAAGGGGGAAGTGCAGAGTGGAGACCCAAAGCCCATTTGTCGGCCACTGGAGATCCCCTCACAGAGGGGTTTAGGAGAGGAGATGGGTCAGTCAGGGTACGAGGTAGTACCGATAAAGAACACAGCTTTTCCCCAGATCCTGGATGCTTCCTCCCGCCAACTACCATGATCCGAATTCCACCTTGCATGACTGGATAGGGCAGAGGTTGTACACTGGTGCATATGGGAGCTGGAGGCACAGGGAATCCAGGGTGGATGATACCTTCAGGACCAAGGGTGTGAGGGGCGATAATGGGAGAGTAGAGGGTGAGTGGGTTGTAAAAGGGGGAGCCGATTACAAGGATCCACATGTGACCTCCTCCCTGGGAGACGGACAACAGAGAAGATGGGGGAAGGGAGACTCCGGATAGGGCAAGATATGACAAAATAACAATCTATAAATTATCAAGGGCTCATGAGGGAGGGGGGAGTGGGGAGGGAGGGGGAAAAAAAGAGGACCTGATGCAAAGGGCTTAAGTGGAGAGCAAATGCTTTGAAAATGATTAGGGCAAAGAATGTACGGATGTGCTTTATACAATTGATGTATGTATATGTATGGATTGTGATAAGAGTTGTATGAGCCCCTAATAAAATGTAAAAAAAAAAAAAGAACTAGAGGAAAGTTGTGTGTTTCATCATTGCTACACTGCACCCTGACTGGCTCATCTCCTCCCCACGACCCTTCTGTAAGGGGATCAAGTTGCCTACAGATTTACTCTGGGTCCCCACTCTGCACGCCCCCTCATTCACAATGATATTTTTTGTTCTTTGATGCCTGATACCTGATCCCATCAACACCTCATGATCACACAGGCTGGTGTGCTTCTTCCATGGCCTCTTGTTTATCTTCAAGTCTTTAAGACACCAGACACTATCTTTTGATTGCATGGTACCATCAGCTTTCTTCATCACAGTTGCTTATGCACCTGCTTTGTCTTCAGCGATCTTATCAGGAAGATGAGCCAGTTTAATAGAACAAAGTGTCCTTGCATTGAGGGAGTACTTGAGTGGAGGCCCAATGTCCATCTACTACCTTAATACTAAACCTATAAATATATACTCATAGATCCATTTCCCCGTCATAAATATATTTACCTATGTACATGCCTATATTTAGATCTCTATAAATGCCTTATCTCCTAGTTCTTTCCTCCATTCCTTTTACTTTCCTCTTGTCCCACTATCATGCTCAGCCTTCATTTGGGTTTGTAATCCCTCTGTTACATTGCCCTTGATCAAGCCCTACCAGGCCTCCTAAACCCTCCTTATCATAGATTTTGGATCACTTGTTTCCTTGTCCTTGGGGTTGCTAACACCCACTTCCTTTCCCATCTCCCCGTCTCCCATGTCCCTCCTGGAACTGTTCTTTGCCTTGGTTTCTCCTCCAGATTGTGTATTCCACCTATCTTATCTAGATAGACATGCAGAGATAATAACATGCACAAAAAAACAAGACAGAGCAAAACAAAGCCAAAAAAAAGTCAATGACAAAAAAACCCCAAAAACCTGTAAATAGTTCAACATCTGTTTGATGACCTTTAGGAGTGTTTTCCGGTCGAATCTGATGGGGTGCCATGCCCTAGCCCCAAGGTCTATTTTTGGTATTCCCGGGATCCTTGTTCTGCTCCCCTTGCTGTTCTGTTGCACGCCCTTAGTGTTTTGCCTCAGTGTGATGGGGTCAGATCGGGCGCAATTCCTGCACTGTCTCCAGTATTGTACAACATAAAAATATGGATCAATGAGACATGTTGTGTCTCACAGTGGGGCCGGCCCTATGGTCCTCTCTGTGCATTGGCTGCTCTGAGCAGGGATATCACCCTCAAGGCCTGGTGGGCCAGGGTGTGCTCCACTCTCTTCCTCCCCTTATAATTTAATGTGTGGACATATTATGAAAGTATGGTGATAGCCAACCTCAAAAAGCTATAAGCTGTTAAGCAGTGAAGCCAACAACCACCCAAGTCTTCCTTGGATTAGAGCCTCAGCCCAGACTTCTGGGCAGCAAGCCTTGGGGTGAGAAACCAAGCCAACCCTCTCCACGAACATCCTCCTGATCCCCGTCCAGATGGGGCCAAGCCTGGAACCTGAGCCTTTGCAAAGTGCTGAGCAATGTGACCCAGATACAGACTGGAGCAGCAGCTTTTCTGAGGCCTCTCCTTCAACATCCCTAGCCAGGGTATTCCCGTGCCTGCTGGCCCCTTCCTGTGGCTCCAACCACCAGTCACGGTGACCCAGTTGCTAGCCAGGGGCAGCGCTCTTTTGGAGAAGGCTGGGGAATGAATGCTCTCAGGTGGGAATAACCAGTAAGTGGAAGGCTGAGGAACTAGTGTAGAAACAGAACTCTTGATGAGCTCAGACTACTTTGGGCTGGCTCAGCCCGTTACCAGTGGAAGGGGAAGGCTACTCTCGGGCATGTATGGAAGCGGAATAAAATCCACTCACGACACAGTAGGGATGGCGAGCTGGGGCTTTATGGCCCTCTTTGTTTCCACAGTGGGGTCTCAGAGGTGGAGAGATGGTTGTTGGGGTGTCATCATGGGTAACGGTGTGGCTCAGCACCCAAGTTCAAAGGAGGCTTTCTTCTGGTGCTGTAGTCAGTTGAGCAGTGCTATAGCAACAGCTACACGCTCAATAGTTGCTGTGTGACAGCTTACTAAGAACACCAAAACCCACTCACTGCCATCGAATTGAGTCCACCTCACGGCGACCCTAGGACAGGCTAGAATTGTCCCTCCACAGAAAGACCAGTGATCTACTTCCATAAAGGTGATAACCACAACCCCCAAAGAGATCAGCTGACTGTAACACTGGGGGCGGGGGAGAGGGGATTGACAAGAATCAAAATTGACTCCATACCAGCATGTGAACAGTCAGTCTAGTGGTTAGTAGCCCAGCAAACCAGTGCTACCACTATCTAAGGGTCTACACATGTGACAGCCCCTTCAATAAACAGACAGACCATGGTTTTCCCTTTGATAGTTACAGTCCTTTTTTCCTATGCTTTTCAAATGAGCCTTACTTCAACAGCGGCCCCCGAACAAACCAATGTAAAATCTTGCATCCATGCATCACTGGATTCCCTCTTGCGCAGTGCCCCAATTTCTAACTCTTCAGCACCCTTCATTTGTGATGCTACATCAAGATCACAATAAGGACAGGGAAAAGCATTAACCTGCCAACTCATTTCAAGTAATATTTACACGGGGTTTTTTCCTTTTTTTAAACAAGTCTTTAATTTAAAAAGTCAACAAAAATATATAGTCAAGCATTTTACATACTGCATACATTCTTAGTATCTGCAGGTATGATAAATAACAGAAGACAAAGCAGATATACTGTATTGCTTCTCTTTGGCTAGTGACCAGTATCATCCCTGCAGAAATGGGATACATGTAAAAACGCACAAGACAAAATACATGGTCTTAAAATAACTGTCCCTTAGTACAACCAAAGTATTTAGCAATAATACAGTAAATGGGCTTTCAAATTTACTAAAATATGTAATACTTTTAACCAAAGCAGTTTGCTTTCCAAAAATAACACCTGTAGCAGTTACTTGAGGGGAAAACATTATATTCATGTTTGTGTGTATACATGGATGTCCTTTTATTAGCTATATCCTGGCCCTGTTCTATATTTAATGTCACATTCAAACTCGATTACAGACGCCATTCATTTCCGTACACAAAAACTGTTGTACACACCCATCGGTGCCTAACTCCACCAAACCACACATTTCGTGTAAGGCAATTCAGCTTTCTTGTGTTAGTACTTACCATCTTACTCAGTATCCCAGAATGAAAACTCCTTCCACTTCACAGCAAAGACATGTATCAGACACAAAAAATTAGAACAGCAAAAGAGCTCATTCAACACATAGCAGCTTTTATCTAGATATATACAAGTACATGTTTTCACAGTTGGACTTAAATTTACACTTGATATTTTCAGAAAGATTTTTCCTATAGGCTAATAAATAATATTTTAAAAGCTCAACAGATCAACATGTAGCATAACATAGCCAACAAATCTTTTAAATCTTTAAAAACAGGGGCCTGGCCTGAAGCCTGTCCCGCGCTAGGGAAGGCAGTCTTCTACACACAGTAGGAGAGAAACTCCAAAACTTTGGAAGGAACTGGCAGTTTCTGGACTTCTTGGGTGGGCATCACTCTCCGAATTGACAGACGACATAGATGTTGAAGGCTAGGAACTTGCCTTGGAGTGGCCCAAAAATAGACACTTCCATCATGTGTCCTAAATGGAAACAACAACCACAAGCTCAGTCCCCAAGCATGAGTCCTGGCGACGACCCACAGCTATTAACCACCAGGGTGGTCACTGGAACCCCCTCCTCGGGAAGAAAGCTAGGGGATCCACTTACTACCCAAGAGGCTGCTGCCCTCTGGCCCAGCGTCCCTGTGCACTTGCACTGACGCAATGGCAATGAGGTCTTTTGTTTGTTTACAACTTTAAACAACTACCATCCAACATGAAAACAGAATGAAAGACCCAAACCAATGCTCAATTAAGTCTCACAAATAGCCAAATAAAAAGTACTTGTGGGTGATAAGACTGACAGTAAATATCCTGGCTATACCTTAAAATAGAAACATATAATATTTACCCAGCAGCTAAAACACTGCCATCGGTAGAAAAGGCACAGCATAGACCATTGCTCAAAGAGGCAATCTGTACTGGATACTCCTCATCAATTCTCCAGAACCTCACCATTCTAGAAACGAAAAGAATTGTCCATGAGTCAGGCAGGAGTAGAATACTGCAGACAAAAGCAACCTTTTAAAAATCAGAAGGAAGACCACAGGATTCTGAGTCTGTGCTCTCTCTCTCTCTCTCTCTCTTTCTCTCTCTCTCTCTCACCTGCAGCAACCAATTGTATTGCTTTATAAAATATGTTAGAGCCTTCAGTTAGTTTCCGAGGTCCAGGACTGCTGCCATTGGAAGCTTTCACAACGGGAAGCTTTCTCCTTACAGGTAGCCAGGAATTCCTAAGTATCTTTACATTAAACTCCTATGTAAGTACGCCAATTAGGTTTGGTTTGTATCTAATGGCAACGAGTTAAGTGTTTTGTCTTAGCACATGGTATACCATCTATGCCTCAGAAACTTTAAAGACCCATCTCCCGACACACTGCGACATTGTTAACACAATACAGTACTAGTAATGTTTTAATGCACAGAGCTAGTTTGTTCTTACAAACATTGCAGGTACCTTGAATCTTACTGGGCTTGATCATAACTAGGGAACTGCCTGTGGAGGAACACAGTAGAGAACTGATTTTTCTATGAAAACAGTTTGATAGCATTTTGGGAACATGATAAGTTGCTTTCTGAATTGCCAAGTTGCTTGATCCCATATCCATGCATGTTGTATGGTGAAACCTCGAGGAAATGAAATGGCTACACCAAGTCTCAGCTTCTTACCAATAAGCAGCACATCTCAAGACACCTCCACTCTTCATTTCAATCTCAAGGGGAATAAATTAGTGTTCTTCATCATGGATTTCACTTCAGAAATTTCGTGATTTCCATCCTTTACTACTGAACAAAATCTCTTTCAGCTGGCCCCAAAGCTAATTAAAATCCACCCTAACAAATTAACATGCCAGGAATACAGGGAAAGCCATATCAGATCTTAGTAATAGAGTATTCTGGAAAAAAAAAAAAAGGAGGACCTGATGCAAAGGGTTTAAGTGGAGAGCAAATGCTTTGAAGATGATTAGGGCAAAGAATGTAGATGTGCTTTATACAACTGATGTATGTATATGTATGGATTGTGATAAGAGTTGTATGAAAAAATAAAATAAAGAGTATTCTGGTCACTGCACTTCAAGACACACCTTTTCTCAAAAGTCCTTGTCTACAAAAAATAACACTTAATACCCAATTGACAAGTTTTGTTGTTTTTAAATTAAAGCTTAAGAGTATTTCCATTATGTAGAAGTATCAAAAGAAACCTTTAAAAGTCACACTCACTTATCATCAGCAAGACTTGCAATGTGCAGTCCATCATGACTAAATGACACGGATCGTACCCAGCGGTCATTTGCTCCTCCGGCAAATATTGGAGTAGGTGGGGGAAACAGGTGCCTGCAGGCAAATTCATGTTTTCAGTGGTCACTTCAAGAACAAAACTTCCAAGGTACAAAGTACATTCTTCTATGAGTTAGGTTTAAGGTGAAGTTATTAGGACCCCCAAGTCTAAAACTGAGCCCACTCCTGAGTTAGGAATAATCAACCACTTAAGATCAAAAGGGCAGCTTTTACTGAAGATCAAAGTTCAGTGGGTTTGGAGAGGAGAGATGGAAACAGGAACACAAAGGAAAGATGGGTAAGATGAAGATACACCGAAGAGACTGCAATGGATTGAGTTAAAGCGGGACGTATACTGAATTGAGCAGCTCTTTAAGCCTTCACCTAATGGACAAAGAATTTTTTTTTTTAAATAAAGGGGACTTGAAAACAGTCAAAACCTTTTCAAGCTGACATATCATCCCAACTGTGAAAGGGGCCTTAGAACAATTGCTTGTGCTTTTAGTTGGATTTTACCTATTTCCTCAACCTGAAAATATTAGAGTTGGATAAACCTTATTTTAAAATATTGTTTCTACAGATTCAAGCAGTCAAATTGGAATCAAGACAGACAAATTGGGTTTTTTGCTTTTTAAAGTAATTATAAACAAAGCTTTACAGCATTATTTAAAGGCTTAAAAGTAACACCAAGTTTTACAATTATGATGGGTTGCATGTTAGCGATTCTAATCCTTCACTCAAGTGCTTACGAGCTACACTGATGCCAAACATCAGTGATGGACTGAGAGCATTCATGCTGTACCTACCCAAATTCCATCAGAATGCCTCCAGTGTGTGGATCCCAGATAAATACACGAGTATCGTAAGATGCAGTAGCCAGTAATGCTCCATCAGGAGAAAAGTCACAAGCTACAACATCGTGGTGATGGCCTTCTAGTTTCCTTATCATGGTATATTTGTCCATATTCCAAAGGAAAACCTGCAATAAAAATACGCTGTTATAGCTTCCTTCAAGCACACAGAGGAAAAAAACATACCATATTTAAAACTAAAAATTGCTCATTTAATTATGATTATATCAAATAAAACATTATAAATTATGAGTAATTAAAATATGCTCAGTGTCATAGATTTCAATCAGTCTTTTAAAGTTAATTAAAACACATGCAAATTCTATTTCAAATGTTTCTGTTAAATGTTAATTTAAAAATAAGCCTACACACAAAATAAAGGCAATGCAGTTTAACCACAAAGTTATACTGAAATCCATTTATTCCAAAAATTAATTAAATATACAGAAATAGGGTTAAGTACTACAACCCCCTTTTTTTTTCCATTTTCCAGAAACTACCAAATTTTAAAAAATATATACAGACAGAAAATGTAAGGTTAACAAATTGTTACTCCATTGGCATCTCCCTTTGAGATAATCACTTGTTTACAATAGGCTTGGATCACCAACGTGAGCCTAGGAAGAGAAACAGATACTGCAAGCAAAGAGAATTTTCACAGCCAAATGAAATTTCTTTGGTCAACGACAAGGAAGTTAAACCACATTACAAAATGAAATGCTATTTAATGGAAATTACACAATCACATATCTTGCATCAAAATTTACCAATCTAATTTTTCCCACACTGACCACAATCATTAGTAATTTTAAGTATAAAACATTTAAGTTACTAAGTATAAGTGCATATAGTTTTAGATTCTAAAGCTCAGCAGTTAGGCTGTGCAGAATAGTTCTAAGTAGTATTTAATGTATATCTCAGTCTGTTAAATGTGAGCGTGGAGGTTTAAAACAATCCAAACACAATCTCTCCTCCTCTTTTGAGTAAAGAAATCCTTTTTGCTATATAAACGTGTGTGTATATATATATATATATATAATATATACCGGTATATACTTTTTCTTTTCTGCACAGACACAATAAATTATTTGGAAAATAAATACAAGTTTCATATTAAATCAAAGTTTTAAGGTACCTTTAATATCTCAAAGAATTCTAAAAAAGACTACAGAGAAACCACTGGAAAGCCAAATGCTTTACATTAAACTGGTTTCACTTACTGGACTCCTAATCCCACACTGGAAGATACAATTTACTTGGAGGAGCCAGTAGGTTTCACTGAGGAGAAAATTATTTTTAAAAAAGAAAAAAAGAAAGAAAGAGAAGCAGAAAGTGGACATCGACCAGCACCTGTGTACGTACAGTACACCTTGCAGCCGAATGCAAGGTCACTTCATCCTATGGTAAAGGTCGCCCCCAGCCCGGCAGCCAGAGATGCCACTCTTTCTGCCCAGCTAACACCATTGTGCGCCTGTGTGCGAGTGGTGCCAGCTTAACCTCAATCACACCAATATTGCTGCCACCACCTGTGACAGGAAAAGCAAGAAGCATATGGAAAACACACAGCCTAAAATAGCAATGTCAATATCTAGCTTTGTTCTTCTTAGGATTTTTAACGAACTAGACTAGCTATTTTGTTTTAAACTACCAACATTTTGCATCTACCCCTTTAACATACTAGTTAGCTAACTAAAATGCATTTCATCAGCTTCCCATCCCCCAATAAAGTACAATGTGATTAACACATGTACTTGGACATTCATCATTTTCACAGAGATATATATACCCGAAGCCAGTACGCCCTCTTTACAGGTAACTTAGAGTTGGCCGCCAACTCTTGAGAATTCACAACAAACAAACCCCCGAGGCATTGACTCTAGTTGTCTACAGGCATGTTCTATCAACCAGACCATAACACACTGCTTCTAGAATTCATTCGAGGATATGCATGAGTGCTAGGATTATTACTCTTATTGGGGTTTTAAGTTACTTTTTTTGTTTTTTGGTCAGTTAAATGTCCAGGACCAGCTGGGACTCAAAACTTTAAAAACCGCAAACTGGACAGAAAAATAGAACAACAGAGAAAATAATTAGCATGGGAATGTCTTTAACATTTGGACTAAACTTTTTTACAAGCATATAAACTTCCTATGTAACACTAAAAATATTTGCTATACCCTTACATTTTATATATCTCTAACTGAAAAACCCCAACTTGTCATTTTACCATCAGTAACTATATTAGTTTCCTTCATGCAAATTCTCCCTCACCATAAAACATTTAAGATATTCATGACACCGAGCAGTCTTACAGATTACTGAGATTTGAGGTGATTATGCACACAGTATACAATCCAAATCACACTGAATGTACAAGAACTGTAATACATACTGCTTTGCTGGCTCCAACTGAACACATCATAGAAGAGTCAGGAGAGAAAGCACAGCTGTACACCCAGTTCTGATGCCCCCTCAATACTTTCACCATGTTTCCTGCACAGAAAAGACTTCTGTTAACTCTTGAATCCATTTCAGATGAGTAGCACTTCAAAATGGTAATAAATTAAAGATCCACAAATTTCTACAGTGGACATGATTTATCTAGCATTTTTTTTATGATAGCAGGAGTTAACAAGCTTCATCAATGCTCATTTTTGTAAATCAGATTTTATTAAATACGTCCATGGCTGTCTACTCACATACATGGCTTCTTTTGCCTTACAAAGGCAGAGTTAAATAATTACACAAAGACTCTCATCTACAAACCGGAAACATGGATCCTTTTAATTAGAAAAGGACCGCTCTACAGCAGAAACTGGAACTCAGTGACAATGCTTTTCCACCCTTCTTCCCATTTGATTAACTGACATTCACACCAGAGCTCCACATTACACATGAAAACTAGGCTTCCTTCTTAATTCTAAAGACACAATGAGAATAAGACAGTCTTTACTCTTGCTGCACACATGCTAAGAACCCATGCTTAAAACAAACACAAAAATACAAATATACACAATTAAAATGTTACATAAACCCCATTTAATATGCAAAATTAAAATGAGTTAAAGAGTTTTAACTGTAGGGATCTTTTCCATAGCCGAGGAATCAAACACTGAAAAAATACACCGGAAATTCCTCAGGTTTGGCAATGATAACTTATCATTTTATATGATGATGGTTACTACCATCAGCAGAACAGCTTCCAAACAGTGAATTTTGTTCCTATAACACTCAATTTAAACTATGTAACTTCTAAGCAAACCTATGAATTTCTAGATTAAGGATTTTGGGTCACCAACAGCTTTTTTCCAACACCGGTAACCCTATAGGACAGGGTAGAACTGCCCATGTGGGTCTCTTTGCCTGTAATTCTTTAAAGGAATAGAAAGCCTTTCTCCTGGAGAGTTGCTGGTAGTTGGGAACTGCTAGCCTTAGGAGTTACCAGCAAGCCAGAGGCTCTTAAAAATGTAAACTCTTTCATACGGGGAACAGACGCTTACCTCTGGTCCTCCACAACCAGTGGTAAGCATCTCAGGTAGATAGTTTTAGAAAAAGCTCACATACTCTTCTATTAAGACTGACATGGTTTTGTAATGTAGAGTGCCTTCCTTATGTAACAAAATGATCTCCTAGCATATGATATAAATTGTAGCGTAGAAATTATGTTCTAATCTATACTTTATTGAATTACTAAATCATATTATTTTGTTATTTCAAGGTCAACTTAAATTTTTACTAAGCAAATTCAAGAGTCAACAAACAGTCCTTGAAATAAAGGAAAATAAAGTAAACCGACCCATATTTTTGCCTCATATAGTTTAAATGGATCTGTGTACTTAATTTCTGAATATCAGATCGTTTACTTAGAGTAACTGCTGGCTCCTATTCTGGATTACATTTATGATTTTGTTTGATCTGTACAGGGATAAGAACCAAAGGATTAAGCAGAGAAAAAGAATATTTGCTTATAAGCCACTTATAAATGCCTCAGGTGATTCAGTATCTTTCAATAGTAGTATCAAAACCCAAATCCCTTTTTACAGCCCAGGAAAAGGACGTACCATCATCTTTCAGGTCCCACACTCTCAGAGTTTTGTCTCTTGAAGCTGAAACTAGGATCAGGCTCCCATCTGGAGCAAAAGTTAAGTCTCGGACCACTTCATTATGATCCACCAAGTTAAGGAGGAGTTTTCCTTGATGCAACAGATTTTAAAAAGGCAATGTCAATATCTTTTAAATGAGCGGCTCATCATTAAAAAAGTAAATTAAAAAAAAACAACTATATCTCCTTCATTAAGCAATTATAATGAAGATTTAAGATGTTACATTGTTTAAGCATGAAATCATTGTAGGATAGCAAAGCCTCAATTTATTTGAGTAATAAAGATAAAATTGCTGAAATGCAAACAAAGTCCTGGACCAGGTTAATGTAATACCAAGAAAAACTCTTGTTATAATTTTCTCAATTTTTTAATAACGTAAAAATAGAAAATACTCCCTTTTCCTGTATTACAAAACACCCCCGAAGATGCACACTACGCCACAACTTCCTAAATTACTAAACACAATCTCACTGACAAAACGCTTTATTCACCTACTGCTACAACTTTACCTTTTGGAAAATCTATTAACTTTTAATCAAAATTATTGATTTCCTAATCCCACTTTGTTAGTATCACGTGTTGTGTTCTGATGTGCTTATTATTTTAATGCTCATTTTTCTACTCAAATTTTTGAGTTGTCTTGTTAGAAATGCTTATAAGCAATGAACAATACATTTGCTTTTCAGAGTTTTAGGGTGAACATTTGATTATGCTTTAGGTGAACATTTAAACAGCAAATTGGTTTGCCATTCAAAAAATCATATACAAAATATTCCATATTGATGGCCAGCCCTGCAATGTGTCACCACTCTCCCTATTTCCATCCCTACAGTTTCCCTGCCCCTCTTTGCTTCCGGGTAAATGCTGCTTGTTTGGTCTCAAATATATCTGGTTAAAGGTGATCTCTGGGAGCAGCTTCAGTTCCAAGTTAAAGAGTATTTTAGGGCCATAGTCAAGGGTTCCTCCACCTCTCATCAGTTCAGTCTGGCCTCCTCTACAAGTTTGAGTCCTGTTCTACATTTGAACCTCATTCTAGCCAGGACTTTCTACTGTGGTCCAGAGCAGAGGAACTGGGAGTTGTAGCGGGCACCATCTATTTCTTCTGGTCTCAGGCAAGAGGAGGATGTGGTACCTGTGAGGCATGAGTCTCCTAGGACAAATTGCTTTTTGAATCTTTGATTTCCCTTTCTCTCTCTCCCTCTGCACCATATGGGAAAAGACTGATAGCTGTATCAAAGACAGCACTTATAAGCTTTTAACATATCAGATGCTATTTACCAAACAAGGATGTAGAACATTATTATCTTAACAAACTATATGCCAATAATGGGCCTGGAAAGATGTCTCCTGAGACGATGGTTCTTTGTCTTCAAGCTCAGACCCAGACCCATGAGAGTTTTGGTTATGTCTAAGAAGTTTCTGTAACTGTGCCCCTTATGAGCTTTATTATATACAGTATGTACTAGAGTATAAGCTGACCCAAATATAAGTCAAGGCACCTAAATTTTACCATAAAACTGCATTAAAGACATACTGAAAAATTTGGCTTATACACAAGTATATACAGCACAAATACCCACAATTGTACCTAGTCATGTATATACTTCCATATTTATATAGCTTGTATACTCTCCCTACATAACTACTCACAAATGTTGGATTGTTATTATTTCCCTCAAAATAAAGAATTAAAAGCACACTGCACTTTATAGAGTTGATTCAGACTCGTAGTGGCCCTGTACAACAAGGGAGGGCTGCCCCTGTGAGTTTCTGAGGTGGCAACACCTTATTACCTGTATTGGTTTCATGGCCCAAAGAATTTAACTTTCTAGCCTATCTAGTTAAACTTTAAATAAACCATTACTAAGATCATCCCCAAAGGCTAATGATTGTTGAAACCAGTTTGCTTTGAAAGCACTTAAGCTATCAACCATTGGAAATACCAGGAAACTTTGCCATTTAAGCCAGAGAATTTAATTACTAGCTGGTGATAACTAAACATTCTCTTGATATGCCTTTCTAGCTATACTATTCTCTTAAAATTGACCAAGCAGGGTGAACTCTCATGTAATCTTCCTAAATTAAAACCATGACCTGGATAAATGCTATTCAGACCAACTATAAAGAACCCCGTCAGAGTACCGATTCTTATATTTCAGTTTGTTAAAACCCTGAAATCATGTATTTCCCTGTCTTCAAGAAGCACTCTGCCATAATAAAATAATCAGATCCGAGTAAAAAACAGTTAACTTGAATCCATACCTGTGTACACATCCCATATTTTGATGCGCCCATTGTTTAACCCTGTAGCGAGGAGCAGCTGATCTTGGCCAAACTTGAATCGATGCCATTCTATATTTACACAGCGACTCTGTTTTTCTGGAATTGAAGACCCAAAAGCAAGGCTCCAGACTATATCTCCACAGTCTATAACATGCTCCCGAGGGTTATTTTTCTGGCCACCATCACTAGTTTGTCTTGATAATCTTAAACTGCTTGAATTGGTGACATTCTTTGTGCCATGCAAGAGACTGGGGGGTGGTTAAAAAAAAAAAAAGAAATCAACTTATTATTTTATTTACTCTAGACTCCTCTGGGCACCAAATCATTTTGCAATTTTTTTGTTTGCTTGTTTATTACGAGCCAACCTGAACCTGATTATAATGGTACTGAATAACAATAGGATCTGACAGGCAGGAAGGCAAAAAGTTGCTACAAGGAGAGGTGGCTTTAAAAACTTCACGGAGAAATGGAATTAAAATAGGAATATTTTTCCAGGTACTTTTTAAGCCCTGTCTAAGGTTATTACAGTTTAACTAAATAATTTCAGATCATTAACAAGATTAGAAAATAAAGCAGCTTATAACATATTCATTCACCTTCCAAATTTTCTTCATGCAAGAAATATCACACTGTCTATACGCCATCAAACACATTTATGAACAAAACCTGGATAGACTACTAGCCACTAAAAGCAGGGAAAGATCAGTGTACACAGTACACTTCTGAAAAACTTCAAACAAATACACATATGTAATTAACCCCAAGCCAAGGTATAAGAACTTTAAAAAAGTTATTTCACGATCTAGGTTCCACCACTATGAACTAATATTTTCAGCCTCTGCTGTGAAATCCAAAGTGAATTCAAAAAGCTTCATCCGCTCTGGCAACAGGACACATCTGCACAAAAAAGGCACGCTCCGTTTGGCATTCTGATCTCAATGCAGAGAGAAACTTAAAAGACACCTTCAGTTACCAGAGAAAATCATTCTGTAATGGCACAAGGTCAAATAGTCTTATACACAAATTTCTGAGTAAGTACATTCAGTCTATAGTTAATGTATTTATAACACAGTCTATAAAGGAAAACTTAAAACTACCACAAATGGATATCTAACACAAAGAAGGAAGGTTCTTACAAGTTCTTAAGGCACTGAGACCACGGGACAAGCTTCACTGTCCGATGTCCTTGCGACCAAGCAAAGTATGAACCATCAGGAGCAAAAGCAACAGTCCAATTTTCACGACCACATTTCTTGTCAAAAGGAGCTGCTGGAGCTAAAAGTTCTCCTATAGTACGTGATCTCACTAAAAAGAAAAAAACATACATTTCATAAATTAATGCGAGACTAAAGTCACTATGCAAGAAAAGTATCTTCCAAGTCAAGTGTTTTGGCTTTCATAAGATTACAACATACAGATATTTCATCCTTATGCCAAGGAAAGCCTTATAAGATGATCTCTTTGAACAGGAACGTCTTTCCCAAGTCCAGGTCACAAAACCCTCCGACTAAAAGCCCAAGCTGTAAACCACATCATGCTTGTGATCAGCAAAAGGGGTCACAGCTGAGCTCCAAATGGAAGCACCGCAGTTCTTCTGGTTCTCAGGACAATTTCAGACATTTTTTCATGCATTTAGAATTATTCAAATTTAGCATTCATAACAAAAACTGACTTATCAGCATTTACAGACAATTTTACTTCCCTATTAACAAGCAGAGCATGATCAACCGGTATGTGCTCATGCCAAGCCAGTCCAAAGTTCCATTCTGGAAGCAGAACCTCTTCTTCCTGGACTTGCCACCTTGAAGCTGGTCTTGATTTCAGATGTTGCTATTTTCCCTCCCCCAGCTGTACATTTTTGTCTGTTTACCCCGGAGCCAGTAAACTGCAGCTCTGAAGTAAAACTCAAAAAAATTGAAAGGATGTTACTCATATGTTGGTGAGTTCATTGGAAAAATAGATTTATGGCTCTTGAATCATTTTCAAATTGTTGAGAAAGGCAGGAATGGCTTTGGTCTCAAAAATTTGCCCACCTCTTGTCTAGGTTTCTCATGACTTATTTTGTAATTGGTGGTCTAGTCAACTCTAGTGCACAGTATTATGTTTAACAATTAAATGCTATAAGGCATTTTTTAAAAGCCTGTGGAAAAATTCCAATCTCTTTTAATTCCACTTTTACTTTTCCATAACTTTGTGAAGCCCTCTCATGTTTATTTCCCAAAATATACTCATCTGGTGACATTTCCATGGTCTTACTGTGTCAACAGCTTGTAAAGCACCTGGTCTGGCAGATGCACAGCAAACAGACTGCAGGAATAAGAACCCCTATTCTTAAATTCAAACATCTTCCTCGCCCAATTCTTGGATACCTTAACAAGTGCGTCATGGTTTTAAAAGGGAAAACAAAATACAGAAACCCATTTGACCATTTTTCCTTTAATAACTCAAAATCTTCCATGTCACCCCACCCACTCACCACTCCTGACCTAAAAGAATAAGCCTGAATCTCTGCCTATGTAATTTTTTTAACCTATGAGTTTCTATTAACTACTTCTTTTTAAAGGATATAATTGGGGGGGGGGGGCACCAAGGGCTACAAAGTTCACAGAAGGGAATAGTTAAAAAAAAAAAAATCAAGGGCCAAAAAAGTATTTTCTTTAAAAAAAAAAAAAAAACCAACCCAGTCCCCCAGTCAACACCACTTGCTGCACCTGCAGTTTTTAAACCACTGAGAAGGCATTTGAGCATTTTCTGGTCTGGAAAACACACCGTCAGAGTCCATTCTGATTCATAGGGACCAACTGGATAGAGAACTGGTCCTTCCGGTTTCCAAGGGTACATACACATCTTTCCAGGAGCATCATCTTTTTTACGTGGAGCAGCTGGTAGATTTGAACCACCAACTTTGTAATTTGCAGCCCAACGCTAGTTTATTCACCAATACATAGAAACTAGAAACCCCTCCACCACCATTACCCAAGTAGAAGTGATGACCCCTGGTGGTGCAGTGAAGTAGTGTTGGGCTGCAATCCACATGGAGGGGGACTGAAGACTGGGCTTTAGACTCCAGAAAAGTTACTGTCTTGGAAACCCCAGAGAGGGCTATGAGTCAGCAGGGACTGATCTCAGAGGGCTAGTAGTTTAAATAGAAGTTACAGTTGCAGTGTTACATGTATTTTACAAAAAAAAAAAAAAACCTACCTTGATGATGTTCTCTTGCTGGTATCAGGTTTACCAAATGATTTCAGTAAACACCCATTTACTGGTACAGTATTATAAACCTAGCACAAAGTTTAAAATACAGCACTGGGGAGGGGTCATTGGGGGGGTGTTTGAAAAAACCCTCATTGCATTACCACAACTGTTTAATATGAGTTTCCTAAGAAATGTATGATTTAAAGGTCTCTATAAGGCACAGGTCGGTATAATGTAGAGGCCACCTGCCAAAGGAAACCAGCCAAAACACTACATTATTAACACCTGTCCAGTTGTCATACATCATCTGAGTCACTACAGAATAAAGCAAACCAGATAGAGCGTCTTCTTCACAGTCCCTCCAGTTTCGTAACCAGAAAGGGAGGCTCTGCGGCAGGGCCTTGTGAATGAGGGCAGTGGCTTGCAGCAGTAACCCGTCACACAGACTGCCTTATACTCATTCCTGGAGCTGCTCTGCTATTCGCCTAACAGCCACAGACTTTACTGCAATGCTAAACAAAGACGTGCGGGACCTCCCATCCAAAGGATACTTTAACAATGAAACCTAGATAGAGGAAAAAAAGAAAAGGCTGCCATGCGAATGAATGGCTCTTCCTTATAAAGGTAAGGCAGGCTGGAGAGGTTAACAAACGATTCATCCAGAGGAAGTCCCACTCAGATAAATGAGAGAGGAGGTGTCTGTAGCAGTGCTGGGTGGTGAGGGGAACAAACAACCCACTGAAGAGAAAACAGGGCCGGCTCTTTTTCTTTTTCGCCCTACTCCTGTGCGTACTCACTTGGTCATAGAGTGCAGCTAACACTGCGAGTGGGCACTGTATCTTTCAAATAGTTACTACCACAAGCCTTAAAGTCCCCTCCCATCTAGCCATTCAACTTTACCGACCAGGGAACAAAAGCTCAGCCTCCTGAGAGGGCGTTCGAGCACGAAGGTTTGCGTTTGGGGTGCTGTGCCTCCCGGCACCCCCGCTCGAGGAACCCCGCCCCCACGTGGTTCGGCAAAGGCATTCTTCTATTTCGGTTTGAAAGGGAACTGCGAAGACCGTCCCGTGGCCACCCCGCGTTGGTAAGGCCCACAGGGAGTTCGGTGTTCCTGCGCCCAGCAGGATTCTAAGCGTGTGGGGCGCTTTCCACCCCGCCTGGGGGGTGGGGGGAGGTCTCGACGGCCAGTCTCCAGCGTGGCCCTCACGCCAGGGGCTCTTTCCAGCGGTTGCTCTTTGCACGACGCCCCACCCAACCGTGCCGCTCCTCCCGAGTGCGCACGGCAGATAATCCGGCGGCCGCTCCCTGCCAACGCCGCCTTCTGAAACCCCCGACTCCGCTTTTTCGAGGCTGCCGGCACCTCCTCGGTCACGTTTCTCACTGAGAGTGGATGGGGGTGCACGCAGGCCCCCTGCCCCCGGTTACTGCCCCGGACACCACGCAAGTTCAGTTTTCCCATCGGAATCGAATGGGTGTCTCCGACTTGCCCAGAAACCCCGAGAAGCGCCCGAAGGCAAAAAGCAACCCCCCACCCACCCGGGCCGCCGACCCCAAGAGAAGCCCGGGGTGCCGCCCTGCGCGCACTCGGATGAGGACCCCGCGGTTCGGAGGGCGCCCGCCCCGCCGCCCGCGAGCCAAGCACGGCCAGTCCCCGGGTGCCGCGGGGCCTGCTCGCCGAGCTTCCCCCGCGTGCGGGGCGCCCCCACCACGCTCCAGCCCCTCGGCCCTCGGCGGGCTTCCCGCGCCCGGCCGCTTCCGCCCGCTGCGCGCCAAGGTTCGGCCCCGCCGCCGACTCGCGTCCACTCCGAAGCCCCCCTCGCCCACCGTCCGCCCGGGAAGCCCGTCGCCCTCCTCACCGATCTCTTTCTCGTTGACCCTCGGGGGAAAGCTGGCCATCTATGGGGTACCGTCTGATTCCGGGGGCACGAGGCGGACGCACCGACTGAGAAGGGAACGGCGAGCGCTGAGGGGCGTGACGCGGGCTGGGTCCCTCCCGATCCCGAGGGCGGAGGGGAGGGGCGGGGCGGTCACCCGGACTTCGGCCGACGGCCCCGGGAGCGCGCGGAAGGGCCTCGGGCCGAACGGCAGCGGCCAAACACAGACAACAGCCCCTGGTCCCTGCCTCACACCTAAGGGCCGAGACTCCGCTTCCGACGCGCCGGGCGGCAAACGAGACACTGGAGACAAAATGGCGGGCGGCGCGAGGGCTATCTGCGCGGCGGGGGCGGGGCCTCGTGATGCTGGCGCCCAGGCCCCGCCTCCCTACGCACGGGACGTGACGGCCTCCGGGCGCCCTGCGGCGGGGTGGGCCGGGCGTGGTCGGAGGGGCGGCGCGGGGGACGCGGAGGAGGACGCGGAGCCGGGGCCGAGCCGGGGCCGGACGGCCAAGGGCGGTGCACCCGGCTTCCTCCGCCCGCGCCCAGCGCCCCAGCCTGCTAGCGACACGTCGGCGCGCCTTTCAGAGGGACAAGTGGACTTATAATGGCAAATATTCTGTTGCGTATACTACTGCCTACGATAAAACATTTAAATCTTGGCCCACGCTTTAATCTTGCATGTAGTTAAACTGGCTAATTCTACAAGAAGGAAAATAAAAACCACATGCTGGGGAGTTGCGACGCATCTTGGATGTAGTTGAATTGACTAAATCTAGAAGAAGATCCCTGTCGCTGGGCCACGTCAAGACAACCCCTCCCCCCCAACACACACACACACACACACACACACACACACACACCCCACCCCTCCCCACCCCTGCAAAGGTGGGGAGGAGGAGAGTCTGCGATGTGTCCCAGACACCCACCAGGTAGATCCAGCCAGGTCAGCTCAGAAAAAGGCCCTCCGACGTCTGGCTCCACCCTGATGGAAAGCCAGTGGCTTCCGCTTTACTGGTGGCGTATTGACATTTTAATATACTTTCTGTGCACTGGAAACCTCATTCCAAAGGAGGCCTTCTGAGGCTGGGAATTTCAAATATGTGGCAGATGCAGGGGAAAGTTGAGTAATCCAGACTTTTCAAGGGCTCTCCAATAACACATACTGAACGTCTACTTCTTTTCCCCCCTTTTTTTCTGTGCCTGAGTGTGTAATTCTTCACATAGTGAATATTTCAAATATCTGGTTGGCAGATAAGTGAGATCATCTGCTCCCCTGATTTTTCTGAATCACTTTGCTCATCAGCCAGTGCACTGATTAAAGCCAAACAGCAGGATGAGGTGGGGTGGAGGTGTGGCAGATGTCAGGCAAAAGGGGGTAGTTGCTGGATATTCAGAAAAGAAAAAAAAGAATTTTAATATCTTCTTGTACCTCATATATCAATCTATTTATATCAGTTCTATCAGTTCCTTTAACCAGCCGCTGATGAGGGCACCCTGGTGGTTCAGTGGTTAAGGGGTGAGTGGCTAATCAAACAGCACATGAGTCAGACAGAAAAGACCTGGTGATCTCTGGCAAAGATCACGGGTCCCCATGTGGTAAAAAGAAGAGTGATGAAAACAGAAAGACACGACACGCAGAAATACTTAGTTTAATGGGCTAATCAGTGAAATGGACAACCATCCCTCCATCTCCACAACCCTGGGACTAGAACTAGATGATGCCCGCCTACCACTACCAGCCGGTCCTGTATACTCCAAGCAAAACAAATCCGTAACCCATGAGGCCACCAGGATGGCATAGTGCTAGAGAAAAATGTGCAACAGAATCCCAAATCATAACCAAGAGCAGGTTTATTGTCAGACAGAGATTGATGGTACCCACAAGACTAGCCCTTGGTTACCCTTCAGGTCTGGAAAGGAACTCACCCCCAAGGTAGGCTAATCAGCTATTTAAGATCAAAAGGGTTGCATTTACTCAAGGAAGAAAGGAACTAGGAAACACTAGGAGGAAGTGGGATAAAGGATGCAACATTGAAGACATTGTAATAGATACATTGTAACAAAATATGCATACATTGTTGAAATGATCATCTGCTCTGTAAACCTTCACCTAAAACCACATAAGTTTTTTTAATGTGAAATACTTTAGTATGCTAGACAGTTTTCACTTTGTGCATTAAATTTTTTTTATTAAAAAAGTTTTTTAAAAAATTACCCACTGATGTAGATGTGATTCTAACTCTACAAAGCATCTTTCTCCAACAGAGCTGTTTATGGATTTGAACCTTGGACCTTTGGGTTAGCAATCCAATGCTCAGCACACTGCTCCATCAGCCTCGGAAAGCCTTTGCAGTCATAAAAAATTTCTATCACTATCAGCAGCAATAGTCTCAGTGGTACACATCAGGACCTCTTTCTTGTTCAATAGGGAAAAGCGATCCCAAATTCAAATACAATTTATAGGGACCCATTTATTAAGTCCTGAACAAGAAGACCCCCCAATTAACAAATTAATACAATGGCTGCAACAAAGGGCGCAGACATAGCACCTAGGAGCTCGGTGCCGGACCGGGCAGTGTTTTGTTCTGTTGGACACAGGGTTACCATGAATCAGAACTGAGTTGACTGCACCTAACAACAACACACAGGGCAAAACAAAACCAAAGCCTTGCTTGGAGATCATCACCATGAAGCCATAATGGTGCCCACGGATTCACAGGCACCCCGCGAAGCCACATACATCGGACATAGAAAACGCACAAAATCAAGACTGGCTTAGAAAGACTCATCGCCACAGCTGCAGGTAGGACTACAGAAGCGGGGGGCGGGGTGGGGGTGCATGACTGAGGTACATACACTCCACTCGTGCAGATAGAAAAGCCTTCAAGATTGGTTCATCACTCTCTGACCCTATTGGATGAGGGTGACTCATGACCTTGTGGCTCTATGACCCAATTTCCATAAAGGGATACCCAGGCAAGTTCTGGAGGGCAAGTAACCCCTCCCTGGACTGGGTCCAGAAATCTCAATCTGCCTAAGGGCAAAGTTTTTTTTGTTGTTGTTGTTTTTAACATGGCTGGTCCAAGTTCAGGAGCCCCAGTGACCTGGTGGCTATGGGTTGGGCTGCTAATTGAAAGGTCGGAAATTCGAAACCACCAACAGCTCCACAGGAGAATGCCTCCTCCTACTACTCCCATCAGAGGTCCTCTAAAGCTCAGAAACCCACAGCACAGCGGCAGTTCTACCCTGCCCTACTCGGTGCCATCCTGTTGATGCTGATTCATAACCCTAGAGAACAGGGTAGAACTGCCCGTGTAGGTATCCAAGAATGAAACTCATTACAGGAATAGAAGGCCTCGTCTTTCTCCCAAGGAGCGACTGACTGGTGGTTTCAGACAGCAGAACTGGCAGTTAGCAGTCTGACGTGTAACCACTATACCACCAGAGTCACTACAATCCAGAATCAACTCAATAGCAGTGAATTTGTTATTTTTGATTTGTTTTCTTGGTCAAGGGTAGGACTCAATAGAGTTTGAATGTATGTGAAGACTGAATGGATGTAGGGCTCCCAGTGTAAACCAAAGCCAAACACTGTTGTTAGGTGCCAGGCAGTCGGTTGCGACCCTATGCACAACAGAATGAAACACTGCTGGCTCTCACAATTGTTCTTACGCTTGAGCCCATTGTTACAGCAAGGTGTGCATTCATCTCCTTGAGGGTTTGCCTCTCCTTCACTGGGCCTCTGGTTTACCAAGTGATGTCCAAAGGATGTAAGGTAAAGTTTCACCGTCCTTG
This sequence comes from Tenrec ecaudatus, assembly GCF_050624435.1. NCBI lineage: Eukaryota > Metazoa > Chordata > Mammalia > Afrosoricida > Tenrecidae > Tenrec > Tenrec ecaudatus. Next base: position 114,447,619 of record NC_134539.1, read on the forward strand.
CCTCTAAGGAACACCCTGGCTGAACTTGGTCCAAGACAGATCAGTGTGTCTTTTTAGCAGTCCGCCCTGTGTACCTGTCCTAAAACCCAATCTGAGCTCACTGCCATAGAGTTGATTCAAACTCATGTGACCCCGTAGGACAGAGTAGAGCTGCTGCTTTGGTTTCCAAGACTGTCGATCTTCACGCGAGCAGAGCCTCGACTCGTTCGTGCAAATGGCTGGTGCTTGCAGCCTACGACGCTGCCAGGACTCCCTCGGCCTGCACTGTGCCATATCAGTTCACAGAGAAAATTTGTTCTTGAGGAGCTACCCTGGAATGATTTGGGTGGGTTTCCCCCTACAATTGCTTGATTCTACCTCTGTTTGTTTGTTTTTCCTGTTATCCTATTGACTTCTGCACTGTTTTTCCAACTGGCAGGTTATGAAAATACATTTTATTATCCTTCAATATATTATCTAAGATCTATTGGCTCCATGTTATAGGCTTCTTAGATACTACACTATACAGTGTTTTCAGTGGATTAAGCTATTTAATACACACAGTAGTATTGAGTCGCCACATACACATTTACAGATAAGTGGTTAACAACTTGACCACCGTGGTCGGTGCTGGATTTGAACACGAGCATGTCTGACTCTCCTATAAGTGAAACTTGGCCTGAAAAGCAAAGGCACGTTCCATACAGAAACCAAAGTATTCGGACTCAGAGAAACCCTACAGGGCAGAGCCGACCTGCCCCCTGGGGTTTCTAAGGCAGTGAGTGTTCATAGAAGCAGATTGTCATGGCTGGAGGGTTCAAACTGCCAACCTTTTCGTTAGCACCTTCCATTTCATCTAAGTGTCTGTATCGTTTCATATATATATATATATATATATATATATATATATATATATATATATATATATATATATATATATATGCTATTTTGGTGCATGAATATTTCATACCTGTTTTTCCTCTCTCTAACCCAGCTCCTGATTTCCTCCTGCATATCCTGCCAATGTTCTGGTTCTGCACGGTTCTCTGGTGCCGCGCAGTTCTTTCCTCCACACTGCCCCTGGGTTCCGGCAGCCTTTCCCTTGGGTTGACCTCGACTCGACAGGAAGTCTCTCATATCCCAGTCTGATTTCTCTCTTGAGTTTAAAATGTTTACATCCAGAGACTGAAAATTCAACTCAACATGGCAAAACCCAGCATGCCACCTTCTCTTCCAGACCAGTTCCACCTTTTATCGTCCCTGCACTGGCACGATGTCCTGGTCACTCAGGCCAGTCTTCAGTCTCCTTACACTGCCTTTTCCAACCACCCCACATTGAATCAACCAGGCCACAAACCCTGCCATGCTGTCTGTTCTCTAGTCCATCTCACCGGCGTTAGTTCTGTTAGGTCGCCAGAACGGGGACTAGGGTGTCCACTGGACATGCTCCGAAATTCAGGCCCTGAGACAGGAAGGGGCGGTACGGTACACCTTGGTAGGCGCTGGGTACACCTGGATTGGCCCCATCTAGCCCAGGTGAGCTAATTCAGCCAATGGAGTCAACTAGTACCATTGACCACAACTCCCAGCAGAGGGCCTGAAAATAACAGGAGCTGAAGCTGAAGCTGGGGCCCTTCTTCTATTTCTCAAGTGGCTCTTTGGGGGCTTTGTGGTGGTTTCCTCTGGCCTCGGGTCTCCCGGTGCAGGCCTGAAATGCCCTGAGGGCGCCTGTGTAAAACCGGAACCGTCTATCCTTTATAAACTCACTGGGATCACAAAGCAGGCTTTGGAGTGAATTCTTTCAGCTGGAAGCCAAGGACCCAGGTATTTGCCACCGGAGGAAACCCAAGAGTTCGAGATCTTCCCATGCCAGTTGTCTTATCAAATTATTCATAATGCCATCCTAAGTCTATTTTTAAAATTTGGTAATTTTTAAAATTTTTAGTAGTTTTGTAGCCTTGGGCAAATGATTTCACCTCTCCCTGCCCAAGGCTCGGCATCTGTGAAATGGAGATTGTTAACAGTAACGCCAACACCAGAATTTTGAGGGCGTGATGAGTAAGAGTAAAAGTATGTAGAGCAGGGTTAGGCACAGAGGAAGCATTATATTTAATTTTTATATAGCATATTCCCAACTAACTGCAAACTTGAATGATCAAAATCTCACCCCAAATGAGGTTGGCAAAAAGACATTAAAACAACATTGAACATGTGTACGGGAAAGGAGCCATTTTCAAAACAAAGCTGACCCAAAGCACCAAAGCTCTTGTTCTAGTAGATAACCTCCCCTGGAAGCTCACTCCTGAGTCACTCAGAAAACAGTGCTGCAGGGGGGTTATCTGCTAAGGTCAATTTACCCGGAATGTGCTTTGCAGATATGACTTCTTTAAGATTTCTGAACCAATATTTATTATCTGAAGTATAACTTTCTATTATACAATTGAATTTCCCTCATCAATTTTTTTTCACTGCTCGGTAAAATATTGTATTAATAGCTGGGCACTCTTACATGTAGCTAGACCTTTTAAGAGAAGTTTTTCTCCACCATTTTGTATACTGAGAGTTACATAAGCATAAGAAAGGGGAAAAACAAACAAACAACTGCTTGCCATTATGTCATTCCAACTCACAGCCACCCTACTAAGCCATGTGCAAAACTAAATCTTTATGAGAGTAGACAGCCTCGTCTTATTCCCTGAGTGGTTGGTGGGTTTGAACTGGCAACCTATTGGTTAGCAGTCACAGGCCCAACCCATGGCATCAAGCATAAGAAATGAGAGCAATAACTGTCACCTTCCTTTGTTCAGGGGATGTGACTTGAATTGCAAATAATGTCAATGCTTAGCATGTAGGAGTAGACTACAACATAAAAAATTGTTTCATGCCTTTTTTCCTCTCATTAAAAAAGAATATGATCCTATCTTGATGACATAAGGAGTCCTGGTAGCCAAGTGGTTCACCATTGAGCTACTAAATACAAGGTCAGCCTTTGAGCCCACCAGCCACCCTCAGGAGAAAAATGGACTTTCAACTCCCCATCAACCATTACCGTCTCAGAATCCCACAGGGGCAGTTCTACCCCGTCCTGTAGGTTGACAGGACAGATGAGTCAACGTCAACTCTATGGCCATGCCTTTTGTTTGGAGTAAGGTGGCTAACTATCCTATAGATAAAAAAAGACGGGCAGTTTATTGGATTTTAAATTTTATTTATTTAGTTCTGTACTGGCCAAGATCAAATTTCAAAAGCATTAATAGTTTGGAATATATGCATTGTTTCATCAATAGAAAAGGTTTTTTGTTTGTTCCTGTGTTTTTTGCTTTGTGAACTCCTTTGCTTACTTGGTTACTACAGCTGCCCAGACTAAGCCTAAAAATTTATCCAAAATTATCCAGATTTGGATGTGAGGCCATGATTTTTTTTTGTTTGTTTGGGGTTTTTTTAAAAATCATTTTATTGGGGACTCTTACAGCTCTTATCAAAATCCATATATCCCTCCTTTGAGTCAAGCACTTATGTACACAGGTTGCCATCATCATTTTCAAAATATTTTTTTTCTACTTGAGCCTTTTTTCCCACCCTCCCTCCCTTATAAACCCTTGATAATTTATAAATTATTATTATTTTGTCATATCTTACATAATCTGTTTACAGATGGGCTATGGGTCTCCACTCCACACTCCGCCTCATTCACATTGATATGATTTTTTTGTTCTGGGTCTTTAATGCTTGACCCTGATCCCATAGACGACTCAGGACCACACAGGCTCTTGTGCTTATTCTATGTGAACTCTGTTGCTTTTCAGCTAGATGGCCACTTATTTACCTTCCAGCCTTTAAAGACCCCAGATGCTGTATCTTTGATAGCTAGGCACCATCAGCTTTCTTCACTACATTTGCTTAGGCACCAGCTTAGTCTTCAGCGATTCTTTCAGGAAGGTGAGCATCACGAAGGCCAGGTTATTAGAACAAATGTTCTTGCCTTGAGGGAGTACTTGAGTAGAGGCCCAATGTCTGTCTGCTACCTTAATACTAAACCTATAAATATATGTACATAGATCTATTTCCCCATAGTCATATATAAATGTATTTACATATGTACATGCCTGTATTTAGACCTCTATAAATGTCTTGTGCCTCCAAGTTCTTTCCTCTATTTCCTTTTACTTTTCTCTTGTCCCACTATCTTGTTCGGTCTTCATTTGGGTTTTGGGAATTCCTCTTGCCCTTGATCAAACCCTACCAGGGTTCCTATGCCCTCCTCGCCATTGATTTTAAATCACTTGTTCCCTTTTCCCAGGTTTGTTAACACCCATTTCCCCATCCCACCCCCACCTCCCCTTCTCTCAAGTCCTCCACCCCCCACCAACTGTTGGTCCCATTGTTTTCTCCTCAGGATTGTTTATCCTGCCTATCTTATCTAGATAGACATGCAGGGACAATAATAAGCACAAAAACAAAACAGAGCAAAACCAAGCAATAAAATAACAATGACAAAAACCAAGGACATAAAAAAGAAAAGCCTATAAATAGTTCCAGGTCTGTTTGTTGACCTTTAGGAGCGCTTTCCAGTAGTGTCTGATGGGGTGCCATACCCTGACCCTAAAGTCTATTTTTGGCATTCCCCCTGCTCCCCATTTTTTGTTGTGGTTAGATGCCTTCAACTGAGTTCTGACCCATAGTAATGTTATGTACAGCAGAATGAAACACTGCTTAGTTCTGTCCCAACCTCACAATCGTCTGCGCACATTGTTGCCGCCTGGGTCACTCCATCTCCCTGAGGGTCCATCTCTCTTTCTTTTCTTTCTTTCTTTTTAAATTTTTTTTTGCGGGGGGGCTCTGTCACTCCTTTCCAGCAGGGGTCAAGGATATGAGGTACCTCAGGCTGCCCTCAATACACAAGCAAGAGGCCATTCTGCTCACCCAGGCATTGCTTTGCCAGACTTTTCTTATAACGTCAGGACATGCCCTACATGCTAACTGCTTCTCCCATGTAATATATTTACTGCTCCTCAATAAATATGGCTTTCTTCTTAAGCAGTTGTGGATCTGTCTCTGCCTTGCTGAGGTTCTTCCTCTATGCCATTGACCTTCTATTTTACCAAGCATGATGTCCTTCTCTAGAGATTCATCTCTCCTGACAATGTATCTGTGGTAGTTACATAATCTGGTGTCAGTTAGGGATTTGAGAGCATTACAAGTGACGGGGTGGAGTCTAGTCTGTCAATCGGATCATAGCCAATGAGGTGTTTGTGTGTGAATTCTGGGAAATTTGGTATTCCATCTTGGAGACAGGAGACACTTCTCTATCTCGACCCATGGAGACTCTCTACTGACAAGGCTGACTCCCTGCAAGACATCCCTGAGGAGAAGCCACATGGACCTAACCTTATGTATCCTGGGTGCTGGAGAAGCCACATAGAGACCCCTGCCAGCACTGAGATGATTACACCACCACTGGATCCAAAGACTTCCCACCCACTGGCCTGTGATCTTCCTGCGCTTGGCTTTGTTGCATGTGTTTCATGAGTCTGAAGAGGACTTTATAGATTGGTATCATATGGGCTAATATCATGGCACCCCATCAGACATATGGGCTAATATTGAACTTATGGACTTGATCTGGACAGGGCTGGGATGGTTTCTTTATATTAAATTGGTCTTGTATATAAACCTCTTTCTTATAGACATAGAAGTGTCTCTATGATTTGTTTCTCTAGTCTACCCAGACTGACACAGTATGTGAGACCAAGTCTTGCTACCCACCCTCCTAAAAGGAGCATTCTGGCTGTTCTTCTTTCAAGAAGGACATGTCTTGTCCTTCTGGGAACCCACAGTTGTCATTCATCTTCACCAACATCACAGGTCAAAGGCATCAGTTCCTCAGTCCTTCTTTACTCACTGTCCTGCTTTCACATGCATATGAGGGGTTAGCTTTTGGTTCCTTAAAGGTAGTGAGTTGTCTATATCTTTAGATCATCTCTAAGACTTTACTGTAATTGACATTCAATGAGTGTGTGTTCACTGGAATGTCAGCTCTCATCAGGCTTTTGAGCAGAGTATTTGAGGATAATTTAGAAAGCATACCATCCCCGTCCTTTGTTTAATTCTTTGATTTGTTTAAACTGCCTGCTGAAAATGTGCCTTTCCATCCTAGATATTTTGAACTACGGTGCTGGTGAAGAACACTGAAAGGTCCATAGACTGCCAAAAGAGCCAACAAATCTGTCTTGACGAAGTACAGCCAGAGTGCTCCTTAGAGGCAAGGATGGTGAGACTTGGCCTCACGTACTTTGGACACGCTGTTAGGAGAGACTGGGCCTTGGAAGAGGATGCCATGCTGGGTAAAGGAGAGGGGCAGCGAAAAAGGGGAGAATCTTCTGTGTGATGGATTGACCCAGAGACGGCCAAATGGGCTCACAGACATCAGAACAATGGTGAGGGTGCCGCAGGAGGGGTGGTGCTTCATTCTGTTGTCCATAGGGGAACGGTGAGCCCCAACCAACTCCAAGGCCCCTGACAACAACAGCTCCAGATCTCCTGGATCAGGATCTTGTTGAACGGATTCTGAGGCAGGATTTCTGGAATAGAGGGGCAGTTTCAACAGTGGGTCAAGCCAGAATGAGCCAGGTCAAAGCCCTGCTTTCTTTACAAAACTAAACAGAGGAGTTAGAAATTTTACTGATAGACACGGTGCCAAAGGCAAAGAAGGAAGCCCCTGCCCCACCCAAATGGAAACCAACTCAAAGGTGTTTAAGGCCCCAAAGGCTGCTCTGAAAGTTGTCTATAGCCACCTAGAAAGATACGAATCGCCCAGACCCTGAGACCAAGAAGGCAGCCCATCTCTCCTCAGAAGAGCACCCCTGGAAGAAACAAGCTGGACCACTGTGCCATCATCAACTTTCCCTTGACCATTGGTCTGCCAGGAAGAAGATCAAAGGTAACAACACACCTGTGTTCCTTGTGGATGTCAAGGCCAGCCAGCACCAGATCAAACAGGCTGTGAAGAAGCTCTATGATATTGACCAGGCCAAGGTCAACACCTTGATCAGGCCTGATGGCAAGAAAAAGGCAGACGTCTTACTGACTATGACTCTTTAGATGTTGCCCATAAAATTGGAACTATCAAAACTGAGTCCAGCTAGCTAATGCTAAATATAAACTTTTTCTATTAAAAAAAGGAACATTAAATTTACTGGAAGGAAAATTCAAAGATTGAGATAATTGAGGATTAAAGGCAATAAAAATCATATTGTCAGCCTTTGCTTATTAGTTTTACATTAAAAAATAATTGAAGAGGTTGTCTCCTATATATTTGTATACAGAAGATTTTCAAGACCAAGCATTTTATTTTATTTTTATGACCAAGCATTTTAAGTGAACTACTTTATCAGAAAAATCTAATCATTTTCAGAGACATAGCCGAAAGAGCCTTTAGAAATCATGTCATATAAACTTTATTTTCCAGAAAACCAAACTGATACTTGATTTTATAAAGAACTTTCTAAACCTCATATAATTAGTGGCAGAGAAAGCTTGAGGCACACTTTTAAGAGGGGTACAGACTTTGCTCAATGCATTGAAGTTCGTATAGCATAATGCCCTTTGCTGTAGTTACTTGTGTACACACCATGTCTTTGTCATCTTGCCCTTTAATATAGTGGCTGGCAAATAGGAGTGACTCAACAAGTACCCTCTGGAAATTCATGAAAGCCATCGTCAAGAAATGAAAGGATATATTGCAGGGGGCAATTCTCCAGCAAAGGCATTTGTGAAGTCTCAAGGAGGAAAGCTGTCTTCTTGAGGACTAAGGTACTCCGTGCTATTTTCAATCACTGCCTATGTACACGAAAGATGGGTAATGGATAAGAAAACCCCAAGAAGAATTGGTACCTTTGATTTATGGTGTTGGCAAAGATGATTGAATATACCGGGGTCCACATGAGTTAGAAATGACGCGGTGGCAGTGAGCTTGGTTTGCCTTGCCAGGAAAACAAGCAAATGTGTCATGGAAGACAGCTCCTTAGAAGCAAGGACGGTAAGGTTTCTTTTCCTGTGTGTTGGACATAGTGTCATAAGGGAGCGATCCCTGGGGAAGGCCATCATGCTGGGAAAGCAGAGGAAGGCCCTCAGTGGGATGGACTGACAGCAGTGTCCCACACATAGGTGACCAGAGGACTGCACAAAGCCGGGCAGTCTTTAGAACTGAGCTGACGGCACCTAACCACAGACAGCGAATATGTGCCAGCACCATGGCGTGGCCAAAATGAAGGCGACACGTAAGACCTGCTTGTCTTTGGGTTTATATTAAAATATTCCAGAGGGATGGAAAATATCTTAATTAGAGAGGAAAGGGAGTTCTCAGCTGATCTATTCTTCTTTTTTTTAATTTAAATACTTTTATTGGGGGCTCTCTATTTCTTCCTCCTTACAGACCCTGTTAGGTAGGTTAGCATAGGGCTGGGGCATCCATTAACTCATGCCCAGAGGTCCGATCGAGGGAAACAAAGGAGTGGCACACCGCACATGCTCAGAGGTTCAGGTTTCCTGCCGGAGTATGCGTGGGTGGGCGCTGCACCTGGATCAGCCCACCTAGGCCAGGTGAATTCAATTCAGCCAATGGGGTCCACCAGGGGTCGTCCACCACACCTCTCCGCGGGATAATTGAAAAGACAGGAGCCTGGATTCGACAGAGGGACTCTGTGAGCAGCTTCCAGGCAGGCTGCGCATTCGGGAGGAGTCCTGTGGGTGCCATGTAAACCCGAGACTGCTTCTAACGCTCATAAAATTCACTTAGATCACAAACCAGGCTTCGGTGTGAATTCTTTCTCGCGCGGAACCAAGGACCGAGGTATAACTCTCCCCGGAGAGCTCCAACAACCCCTCTGCCTTTCACTGCATCTTAGTATTGGGAAGCACTCCAGGTGACCTCAGGTCATGCTGTCAGTAAGCGGCAGAACGAAGACCAGAATGAATGTCTTCGCCGCAATATCCAGGGTTCTTTGCACCACAAAGTAATTCGTCCTTCTATTTTTCAGAGAATGACACACACACAGTTGAATCTGAGTGCTAAGAGGATGGAAATCCATAGCTCTCCCAGATGACCTAACACAATCCTTCGAGAGGGCTGTTGTCCGTGAGTCTGTCCCGACTCATCGTGACCCTGGGTACAAAAGGAAGCACTGCCTTGACCTGCTCCATCCTCAAAATTGTTCTGTTTAAGCCGATTGTCACAGAAAATTCGGTGGGAGAAGCGAGAATTGACATTTAGCCTCAAACAGAAGTAGAAAACAAGCCGTATGATAATTACAGTTTTCTCAGCCAGGAAGCAAAGGGTTGCTAAGGAGACTGGGAAGAAGTCATCTTTGTTCAATGCCTACTAAATGGCTGGTCCTCTGCCAGGGTGGCTCATTAAATCGTCCAAGCCAATGTATCCTCCCTCCCTGGAAGGAAATGGTCCCTAAGTGGTTAAGTAACTTTGCAAGTTCACACTCTTCCTCCTGGCAAGCTCATGTACTGTCAGGTTGTCCTGCAGTTGTCCCCATTGACACGGGGTTCTAGACCAATAGTGCCTCTTAACTGAAGTGTAACTCTGATCAGGAGATCAAGGATCCTGAGTCTTTAATACCTCTCCCCTGCCCGGCTTTCCCAATCCTGAGCATCTTATTCCCTCAGCCCCTCACACCAAATAAACACATTGGGCCCTTATCTGATACCAGGACATACTGTTATTTTATTAAGGAAATGTCTTTGGTTCAAATCCATCAGCTGCGTATTGAGAGAAAGATGAGGCTGTCTGACCTCAGAAAGATTTGCAGTCTCAGAAACCCTTAGAGGGTCACTAAGAATCAGAATGAGGATCCACTCAGTGGTAGTAGGTTTGTCATTATCGCAATGATGAAAGTTGAGAAGTTGGTAAAAAAAAAACCTAGATGGAAAACTCCCAAATTAATGCTATTCAGAATCAATAATCAATATCTTTGAATGTATACATTCTGTAAGGTATCCATGGTAAATACCTTACAATAAGGGTTTCGTCTTTCAATTTTATTTATTGAAATGTGGCCAAAAGTTCATGAACTCCATAAGGATCCAGTAAGTGACATATCCCTCTTGTTTCTCAGTGACTTACCTAATGCAATCATTGATCTAGATAATCCATCTGCCATTCATTTCACCCCAACACAGCCCATTTCACGCCTCTCACCCCCCCAAATAATTTTGCCAATAAACTTATGAGTTGGGAGGTGTACATGGAATCCCCTCTCATAGCAATGTCTTATTTTAATTGTGTAATTATTCTACTATTACAGAAAGTCTCATTTTATTGATACACAATTTGAAAGCACATAAAAGTAGTAATAGTCCCGGAGCAAACCATAATAGAAGTCCTTGCGTCAGTGATGAAGCAACAACAGTCAAAAACCTCATATTGTTTGCCAAGTTCCTGACCTACGCTCTTGGAAAGCCAATGATTCCAAATAAAAAGGTCAAGCAAGCATCTCTAAAAGCCGCCATCGGGAATAAGAATTAAGAGGCCCCTAAGTCCCCTAAATAAACTTGGATCCTAAGGCTTAGACAGTTTTCATCTTGGGATCCTAAAAGAACCTTCCAATGTGCTGTGGAAGCCAAGAGAGAAGTTCTTTGATGAGGAGTCAAAGAGAACAGAAGTGCCATGTACTTGTAATGAGGTGAGTAGAATGAAGCCAGTGTAGGGAGTGTTACATTCTATGGGGGAATTCCTTGGGGAACAAGGAATCAGGGAGATAAGGAATCAATCAAATGGAACCAGGCCCTGAAAGCCTATCACTGGATCTAGAGAGGTGGCAGCATTCAGTGGGGGAAAGTCCAGCCTAGAATTCTGGAATTTGAGCCTGTTCTCCCAGCAGGATCCGCTCAACGTTTTCATTGTGTTCTGAGATTTGCTTGATGCATAAATGAGCAGTGTCCATGAAATGCTTTATGTCTCTAGAAGAAAAAAATAGTGTCTGGAAGCAGGATAGTATTAGAAGACTTCCTATTTAGGACTCACGTTTCCTTGGATTCATTAACATTTTATGTAGCTGGAAGTAGCCAATGATTGGAGGAATACGTTATCAACTGTGAAGGGACACGATATCCTAAAATGGATACAAATAAGTTAATAAAATAACACTTACTATTTGTTGCTTTGAAATGAAACTAGGAAAGTTACTGAATATACAATTTTTCTTCTGCCAAAGTAAAACTGTTTCCCCCAGATTTTTTCCATAAATCTTGTTTTCTCTCAGGTTTATCTTAAACAAAAACCTCTCCTCCATCCAAAAGGAGTCCTGATGGCACACTGTGCTAAGCATTGGACAGCCCGCAGTTCCAACCCACCAGCCACTTATGAGTTGAAGCTGTCTACTCTTCTAAAAATTCACAGCCTTGAAGACTTTTGTATGGTGAGCAATGTTCCTCTGTCCTATAAGGTTGTTAACCAGGAGCCCTGGTGACATGGTACACACCGGCCCGCTAACCACAAGGTTAGCGATTGAAACCAGCCAAGCCATGGGAGAAAGAGGAGGCTCTCTATTCCCATAGGGAGTTCCAGTCTTGGAAACCCACAGGGACAGCTCTGCTCCATGTTAGAGGGTTGCTATGAGTCGGGAAGGCCTCTAGGGCAGTGAGTTTTGTTCGTTTTTGCTTTGAGTCTGACTCAATTCCACAGCAGATTTGGTTTGGCTTGATTCACCTATGTCTTTGGGAGCATTTCCTGAAACATGGCCTCGCTTTTCTCACCCTCCTCCTGATTGAAATTAGCATGGAGTTGTCAAATCATGTCTCTGCATTTGATCTTGGGTGGAAAGGAAGTAATGCAGGAGGCAAGGGCAGATTGGGAATGTTGAAGAATTAGCAAGGAGCTGAAATTCAAACAGAATCACAGAAAGGAAATGAATGAGGCTCAATTATAATCAAGCCATGTGGGGAATCCGTTTTCACTTAAGTGGGAAAAAAAAATTTTTTTTTATGGCTCATGAAGTTCTCTAACCAATCCCAGAACTCAAGGTTCTTTTCGTCTCTGAGACAGCTGAAAGTTACTGCTGCAACATGTTATCTTGTTTGTGTAACTTCATAGTCTGGATTCATTTAGCACATTTGACACAGAAAGGAAAAGGCAAGAGGGAGGAGACCGGAGAAGCCTGGGATTTTGATGCCAAGATTTTCATTGTGTAGCAAATGCCTCTTAAGGACGGAAGAGTTCTGCTCGTATCCCTCCAAACCTCACAGTTTCACATTCCTCTCCTCCCCAAACTTGACCTTCCTTTGAACTCACTCGACTCTCCCCAGTACTGATGTCTATTGTCCAACTCAAGCGATAAACTTTCCTATTTCCTTTCTACTTGGCTGCCCTAATAAAAGAGGTGGTATGGGTCTGGGTTTTTATTTGAACTTTTTCTGTAACCAATGCTTATTTTGATCTAAATGTCCCAGACAACTAGGGTAGGAACCCAGGGCTGCTAAAAACAAGCAGGTAGCACAAGTAACAGCGCCCCCCTGCCCTCCAGTCCCTCTCCGCCATCATTTCGTCCCGCTCAAAGGCAGCCACTGAACTTCACAAAGTTGGCTTCTGTGGGCATTTGTCACTGTATTTCTAAAATAAGGTTGTATTGTTTCCTTTTATTTTGACACATGATCACTTCTTCGCCTTTTGGCTAAGACCAAGTGTAGTATTTTGACACATGGCTTTGTTTCTAAGTTAGGTGATTGTGAAACACAGCAAGCCATTTGGCTGAACAAGCTCATTGTTCTCCCACATGCAAGTGATGGCTTTAATGTAGCCAGTCTTCCAAGTGAAAAATTTACATAACCAATGCATAATACACCACATCAAATCATGAAGATACCCAAAGCCCATCTGGAGACAATTGAACATCCCTTCACCAAACATCCCTTCACAGAAGGAATTGACAAGTCAGTGAGGATGCAGTATAACATACAACTTTCCTCTAGTTCTTTAATACTTCCTACCCCCCACTATCATGAACCCAGTTCTTTACCTTACAAATCTAGCTAGACCAGAGCATGTATACGGGTACAGATAAGAGCTCTTGACACATGAAATCCAGGACAGATTAACCCCAAAGGACCAATAATGAGAGCAGTGATACCAGGAGGGGGGGGGCAGGGCAGAGGTGGTGGAAGAAAGGGGGAACCGATCACAATGATCAACATATAACATCCCCCTCTGGGGGGACAAACAACAGAAAAGTGGGTGAAGGGAGACAGTCATCAGTGTAAGATATGAAAAAATAATGATTTATAAATTATCACGGGTTTGTGAGGGAGGGACAGTGGGGGAGGAGGGGGAAAAAGGAGCTGATACCAAGGGCTCAAGTAGAAAGAAAATGATGATGGCAACGTATGTACAAATGTGCTGGACACAATGGATGGATGGATGGTGATAAGAGCTGTAAGAGCCCCCAATAAAATGATGTTTTTAAAAATCCAAAGATCATGCTATTACATTACTACAAAAATCCATGCAACACACTCAGTCAGGGTTCACTTAGAGAAGCAGGACCCTGAGGGGGCTTCAGAAAGGGGGGCTTGTGGGAAAGAGAATGACCAGATCATGGGATTTTCCACCCATCTCGGCAGCCCTTCTCCCTCCACGGAACCTCTCCACGGGCTCACTTGGGCTTCCTCACAACGTGGCAGTTTCAGGGTAGGCGGACCGAGGTGACGACTGACTTTCCCCAGAGCAAGCATTCCAAGAGATCCGTGTGTAAATACAACTCTTCTTATGATCGGGTCTTGGGAAGTCTTCACACTTCACTTTGGCCAACTACTATCGTCGCCCAAGAAATCATAAAGGCGGGGAAAACTGACCCCCAAACCAAACTCATTGCCATTGAGTTGATGCTGACTCAGAGCCTGGGCTACGAGGAGAGGAATTCAACTCCTCCTCCCCATGAGCCAGCGAGGCAGGAGCACATTCAGAGCGGGAGAGATGTCTGCAGTCACCTTGAGAAGTGATTCTACCTCTCATCAGGAAGGACCATTTTCTAGCAAGTGTCTGCTGCTGGTGATTCTCAGGAGCAGCATTTCCGGGGAGGTGGAAAAACAAGCTTTAGGTCATTCTACTTGGGCAAGGTGAATGTTTACTATCCATATTAAGTGTTACTACTATGTCAACAGCTCAATTGATTCTAAGGAAGAGGACTTTGATTGAACGGACTTAACACAAAGGTGTGGATTTTAATTGTGGTCTAAGTTGTAACAAGTTTGACTTCCCATTGGTTCTCTTCTAAAGGATAACATCAGTGAGCGTATAACAAAACAACTTAATGTGGACAAGTTAAATAATAAACTCAAAAAAAATTCGGCCATCAAGCCAATTTTGACTCAGTGACCCTGTAAGACAGGGTAGAACTGCCCCTGTGAGTTCCACGGTCTAAATCTTTACAGGAGCAGAAAGACTCCTCTTCCTCCCTCCCAGAGGCTGTGGGTTTGAACTGCTGATCTGGTAGTGAGCAGCTCAACAGGTAGCCCATTATGCCCCCAGCGTTCCTAGATGGTTTTATTCTGTCTCTAAGGTGATTGGTTCTAGACAACTCTCTTCTAAGACTAATTAGAAATAACGGCTGAGACTTGCCAGACTTCCTTCCATTGTGGAATCCACAGAGGAAGTTCATCTAAGGAGAACCTAAGCCTTCGTCAATCTCCTTCACATCGTCTTTTGGGAGCCAGTTAGCAAAATGGGTCAGAGAGAAATCACTTCAGTCACTGGCACAATAAACACTAGGTAAGGGAAGATTAACTAAAATCCAGGTAAGCACAGCATGATTTACTAATGCATAGTAAACAGTTATGTTAGGTTTCTCTCTCCCGCCTAAATCTCATCCTCGGTCCTTGGCTCCACGCGAGAAAGATTTTACGCCGAAGCCGGGCTCGTGATCCAAGTGAATTTAATGAAAGTTCAAAGAAGCATCAGGTTTTACGCGGCACCCATAGGATTCCTTTGACAATGCGGCCTGGCAGAGACTGCTCCAGGTCACGCAAGGATCTCTCCCCTCCCTCGGAGACAACCAGACCACCCAAGCAAACCAAGACAAGCCCCCTCCCTCTCGGTCCCTGCCTTTTCAAGGGTTCCCTGGGGAGGCGTGGTGAACGACCCCAGGTCGATTCCATTGGCTGAATTGCAATCACCCGGCCCAGGTGGGCTGCTCCAGGTGTAACGCCCATCTGGGCCCACTGGCAGGAAAATCCAGCTTTTGTCTTTTGCTGGCTCTCCTGGGCATGTGTAATGGACTTCCCAATTCCCTAGGCTAAACTACCTAACAGTTACACACAGTCAAAAGCATATTAAACGGTCCACTACAGATTAATATTCAAGCCCAGGTAAGCCCAGGCTACTTTGCTCACTGAGTACTCCCTCCCTACCAGGGACAGTACATTTGAACGGAGGCATTGATTCTGTAGGAAGTTTCTATGGACTTGAGAGAGATGTCAGCCAGACCTAGAAGCAGCACTGGGAAAACTCAGACTCTCTCAGGCAGTGACAAACATGTGAAATTGTCCATTACAGATTAGTAAGTAAGCACAAGTCAATTGTGCCTACCGTCTTAGTGAGTAATCCTGCCTTGGCCAACCAGTGCTTGTATTATGAAGAAACTGAATGTGTGAACGACAAGAGCCCAGAGTTGCTTCCTATAAACAAGATTGTCCAGTTGCTGTCCCGTCACTTTGGACGCGTTGACTTCCTGGAGCAGAACTGGGTGCCACAAGGTTTTCAATCGCTGATCTTGGAAGGAGCTGGCCTGGCTTTTTTTCTCTAAGGCAATTCCGGATGGACTTGAACCTCCAAGAACTTGAACTTTTCGCCTGACCCTGAGATTCCTCAACTGAATTGCTACTGTTGTTCTTAGGTGTGTGCATCTGTTCCAATTCCTTGTGACCTAATGTGAAGCAGGAATAAACACCACCCAGTCCTTTACTTTCCTCACTGTCCTTACTGTGCTTGTGCCCATTGGTACAGTGTGGGAAACAGACAGATTTCTCCCAAGTTGTCTCCCCCAAATACATGCCAAACCTAGCTGCTTGCTGCACCTGGTAAATGACTGTGCACTTGGAAGTCAACGAAAGTAGGTCAGAGGTTATTCTCCCTAAGGGTTATCAGTCATCCAAAGCAATCAGACTGTATAGTCTGTCCCACCCTAAGCAGGCCTTTCCCTTCTGATAAGGATAGATTGTTTCCCTGTAGGAGAACCCAGGGAGCTCAAGCCCACTCAAGGGGGACCACCCTTGTCACATGTATACCCCTAGTCCTTCCCTTCCTATCGTGTGCACATCCCTAGCTCACCCCCTTCCTATTGCTTGTATTGCCTATGTTACAACCCCTTCCTGTGATGTATGTCTTTACCTGTAATTAGGGGGCATGCACGTCCCCAAGGATATGTAAGCCTTGGTTAGTAATCGATCTCGCTCGCTCACTCCTGCAATTCTCACCTTCCCCATCTTCACGTGGACTACCAAGCGGGGCTAAGCTTGCTACCATGAAATGTGTCCGACTTCTTTATTTTACTCTCTCTCGCGTCTCTTCCATTTCTCTATGACTTTACTATGACCTTTATATATCTCAACCATACAATTGCGCTTACTGAACCCGTGATTAGTTGTGGGGGGCTGGCTACCCCACAGGGCAGCCCAGTGTAGCAATCAGGCCGAGAGTCTTCTTTCTCACAGAATCCAGACTGTATGACGAAGAACATGACATCAGGATTGGAGGAAGGCTCACGAGTAACCAACCTTCAGTGTGCAGATGGCACCATCTTGCTGTTCAAAGCCGGGAAGACTTGACATACTTACAGATGAAGGGCAAAGGCGGCAGCCTTCAGTATGGATTGGACCTCAAAGTAAAGAAAAATCCTCACAAACGGGCCAGATATGAAACACCATGATAAATGCCGAAGACTGCAGGTTCGAGATTTCATTTTACTCGCTCCTACAATCAGCGCCCATGGAG
The DNA here is from genome assembly GCF_050624435.1 of Tenrec ecaudatus. Classification (NCBI taxonomy): domain Eukaryota; kingdom Metazoa; phylum Chordata; class Mammalia; order Afrosoricida; family Tenrecidae; genus Tenrec; species Tenrec ecaudatus. Next base: position 114,464,588 of record NC_134539.1, read on the forward strand.
GCAGCAGTCAAGAAATCTACTGGTATGTTTCATTGGGCAAGTCGTCTCCTAAAGACTTCTTGAAGTGCCAAAAAGCAAAGTCTGAAGTCTAAGGTGAGCCTGACCCAAGCCATAGTATTTTCAATCACCTCATCTGCAGGTGGAAGCTGGGCAAAAGAATTCACACCTCTGAACTGGGGTGTGGGTGAGGAAGATTGAGTAGATCGCTCATGGACAGTGAGAATAAACAAGTCTGTCTTGGAAGAAGTCCAACCAGAATGTCCCGTAGGAGAAAGGACGGCAAAACGCACGTACTTAGGACATGTGATCAGGTGGAATCAGTCCCTGGAGAAGGACAGCAGGTGTGGGAACCTAGAGGATCAGTGAAAAAGAGGGACTGACACATTCATTAGCTGGAACAACGAGCCCACACACAGTGAGGTCTGTGAGGGTGTGGTAGGACCAGGCAGTGCTTAATGCTGTTTCACATAAATTGCTCTGAGTCCATACTGATCTGACAGCACCTAAGGACAACAAATGCCGGGGGTGGAATCTTCACTTTAAGGCTGATGGGTGCAGGTGCAGAGGGGAAGCCGAGGTGGAGATCAATCCTTAGACACGTGGATCTTAGAAGGCCTGTTTCTAATAAGCTAAAGCTTATTTTCGACAGAAATGAATACACTGATTCTCAAACTTTGTGTGCCCCAGGACTACCTCATTGGATTGAAAAGTTTGCTTCTGGACCTTGCCTCGAGGGGTTCTGGGGTCTTGTGACTGGGGCATGGCCCAGGAATCTGCATTTTTACGACCACCCTGGGGATTCTGATGTTCCACAACTGGGGCAAACATAATCCTTCCCGTTTGATAACTGGTTCTGTGACCACTGAGTTCAGGTGTCTGCCTGCAGATGGAATCGTTCGAATGTAAGTTGACTTACAAGAGATTTACACACACAGCTGTGGAAATGACTCATCAGAAATTATATTATTTCACAGGTTTTGCTTTTAAACAATGGCATCACATGGTAGCTGCCACAGCAGAGATATGAAATGTAAATGGGAACATTTCACAACATTTGAAACTTAAGAATTCAAGAAGTGGTTTCAGACAGGCTCTACAAACCAAATATTTGAAACTAAAAATAACTATGAAAATAACCACCCTTGTTGGTCATAGAGAAGTAAAAATATAGATAAGGAAAAATAATATTTTTAAGCATACATGACCCCACCACCCAGAGATAACCACAATTAACACCCCAGTGTGTAACTTCCAGCCTTTGTCTAGACCAGCAGTTCTCAACCTGGGGGTCGAGACCCCTTTGGGGTCGAACGACCCTTTCACAGGGGTTGCTCAATTCATAACAGTAGCAAAACGATAGTTATGAAGTAGCAATGAAAATTAATCTTATAGTTGGGGAGTCACCACCACATGAGGAACTGTATTAAAGGCTTGCGGCCTTAGGATGGTTAAGAACCACTGGTCTCAGCGAATATTTTCACGGATGGGCTTGTTTTTCTTGTTTGGTTGAGGTAAGCGGGCTCTCACTGTTCAGGCCGGTGGTGGCGGTTGTGTTGGCAGCAGGCCCGGAAGTGACACTCTATCTCTCGTAGTCCACCTGGTCGCTTTTGACCTGCTTTTCTCCTGCATCTTGACTTCATCCCTCTCGATTGACTGGCCCTTTCCTTGTTGTCCAGACAGACTGCTCTACAAGTTACTGACAGACTCCTGCAAAAGCACGCACGAGTCTCCCAGGCCTTAGGCCACGTGGGAGAAGGCAGGCGCAGAAGAATGCCTACTGTATGACTCACTTAGGTGACACTGTAGAGAAGGAACCGCTCATCCGTAGTGATCCCCAGGGGGATCCAAACGGTGAAGGTTCTAAGGTGGCCGGTTTGAGTGCACCCACCCCTACTGAAGGCTGCTCTCTTTGATCTTACCATCAAGTGGCCCACACTCCTCTTTCTTTACATCCTAAAACAGTAAGATGTTAATAACACCAATAAGGAGCCCTGGTGGTGCCGTGCTCAAGTGCTCAGCTGCTAATTGAAAGGTCCGTGGTTCAAGCCCACTAGTTGCTCCATGGGAGAAAGACGTGGCAGTAGGCTTGACAGATTACACACTGGGAAGAACAGATAGATAACGTATGGTACATATCCATAATGCAACATCAAAGAATAATGACAGTCCCTTTAAAGAATGGGGGGGCATTATGCTGAATGAAAGGGATGAATATTGAATGAGGCCACCATTGTAAATCATCAAGAAACAGTTTTAACACTGAAAAAAAATTTTTTTGGATGGTTTTCAGGGTGGGAGGAGAAGGGAGGAGAAGGACCTGGCTAGAGGGTAGACACATGCTAATTTGGGGGAAGGTGAAAAAAAAATACACAAGAAGAGGAAGGTCAGCACAACATGCTGGAGGCGGGGCCAACCCTGGAAGGAAAGCAGAAGTTACAGAGATAAGCACAGTCATGCATGCTGTTCTTCAGTAGCAGTGATCTCTGAGCAGCGTCACCAGGCGGCTACCAGCAGTGGACGCCATGCTGAATGGGTGTGAGAGGAAGGAGAGCAGGACGCCAGGAAAAGTGAAGAATGGGCGGAGAAAGAGCACACACTGAGCTACTGTCTCCGGTCTCTTTCTCTCCCCAAGCCCCAGCCCTTGGGGGTACCTACTCCATCCCTCAAGTTCTCACTTCTGCACACTGGAGGTCTGGAGGGGCATTCCTTCATACCTTAAGGGGCCCCCACACCCAACCACCCTCCTTAGGCATCTAAATTCCCCAGAAAGGACTCTGATGGCCCAGGGCACACTTTCAAGCCATCCACTGACCAGGCCAAGAACTAGTGCTGTTTGACCTGTTAACTGCCCCCATCTACAACCAGGTTGCTCTAGGGCAGCTAGATCCAGGGCAGGAGCTCCCCAGAAGAGAACGTGGATGAGCAGGTATCCTAAACTATAGCTTAGTCAGTCCTCCCTTTTCTGGGACCCAGTGACCCAGTCACAACTGTGAGATTCCTACATTGCCACCCACGTTTCTTTGCTGGCAACAAAACCCAGGACCCAATACTTGTATGGGTATCCCCAGGCCTGTAACAGATTTTACTGGCTTGAATACTGTCCTGTGTTAGTTTGGCTGGACTAGAAAAACAAATTCATAGACACTCAAGTGTATATGAAAGGGCTGTATATAAAGAGTAATTGTACATTAAGAAAACATTCCAGCCTGGTCCAGATCAAGTCCATAAATCCAATATTACCCCATATGTCCAGTATCAGTCTGTAAATTCCTCTTCAGACTCACGTAACACATGCAATGATACGGAGTGTTGGAAGATCACAGGCCAGGGGGGAAAGTCTTATGGATCCAGTGGCAATGGAAGCATCTTAGTACTGGCAGAGGTCTCTACGTGGCTTCTCCAGCTCCAAGGTTCTGGCTGCCATCAGCATAGCTCCATGTGGCTTGTCAACAGGAATGTCTCACAGGGAGTGAGTGAGGATCTCGCCTCCAGCAAACTATTTATCTCCTTAGTGGCTCCAAATGCGACCCAATTGACATGCTAAACTCTACCCCTTCACTCTTAAGTCTCAAGTTGACAACAGATTATGTAATTACCACATGTCCCCCCCCTAAAAAATTTTATGCACATCTCAAACCTCAGAAAATGACTGGAAATAGGATCGTTGCAGATGTGGTTCGTTAAGATTAGGTTATACTGGTGGGTTCTAAATCCGATGACTGATGTCTCTGTAAGAGGAGAGGTCACACACACAAGAGAAGACCTTGTGATGACGAGTGACGTATCTACAGCCCAGTCACTCAGAGAATTTCCATCAGCCACCAGAAGCTAGGAGAGAGGCAGAGGAGACAGGTTCTCCTTCAGAGCCTCTGAAAGGAACCAAAGCATCCTGCCAACCCCTTGGTTTGGGACTTCTGGTGTTGTGAACTCTGACAATACAGCTGCATCGCTTCAAGCCAGACAGTCTGTGGAGATTTGTTAGGACGGCGCTAGGAGTCGGACTCACAGATTCAGATGGCCATTCTTCCCCTTCGCTTCTCCTTTATCCCTTTAACTGCCTCAACCCAGAGGTCATCGAAGTCTGTCACACATTTTATAGGCATTCGAGGCAATTGATGATTAAAAACAATTTTTATTATTAATAAATCTTTATATTGGGGCTCATACAACTCTTATCACAATCCATACATACATCAATTGAGCAAAGCACCCTTATACATTCGTTGCACTCATCATTCTCAAAATTCACCTTCCACTTGGGTTCCTGGAATCAGCTTGGTTTCCCTTTTTTCCCCCTCCCCCTCCCTCCCCGCTCCCCCCTTCCCCCTGGTCCCTTAATAGTTTATAAATGATTATTATATCACAAAATTTTTTAATGATAATGCATATCCTTACTAAGTTGGTCTGGGGTGGGACCTGAGATTTTTCTTTCTTTCTTTCTCTCTCTCTTTTTAAATTTTGCATTTCTACTAAACATTCCTGACAATCATATTCTGAATCCTAATAATGAATTTTTACGACATCACGACGTCCCAGAAGTCAGTGCTTCTGCTTTGAGGAAGTTGGCTTCAGTAGCGGAAGGGCCGTAAGACTCTCTAATAATTTTTATCTTGCTTTTGTGCTTAAGCCCTGGCCCTTGCTCAGCGGGAGAACATCAAGCTGTGCGTCCAGACGAAGTGAAAACTACAGCCTCATGTCTGAGAGACTTGAAGTCGACTCTCTGTAAAGGCGTCAGGCGGCGGAGGAAATCCGGTTTCCTAGAATTTCAGAGGCGCTTGCTCCCAAGAGAAAAGGCTGACAGTGCAGAATGCTGGATCACACACCCTCCAGGAAGCTCCCTCTAGGGTCACCCAGCCCTCACTTGACAGGCCAGGGAAGAAAGGAGGGATCCCTGGTGGCAGAGTGGTGAAGTGCCCACTGCTAAGTGATTGGTCAGCAGTTCAAACTTCCCTGCCACTCAGAGTAGGCTTGTATTTATAGCAGTGGTTCTCAAAGGGACCGCGACCCCTTTGGGGGTCGAATGACCCTTTCACACGGGTCGCCCAGTTCATAACAGTAGCAAAATTACAGTTGTGAAGTAGCAATGACAATGATTTTATGGTTGTGGGTCACCACAACATAAGGGTCATGGCATTAGGAAGGGTGAGAACCAGTGATTTACAGCCTTGGTACCCCCTCTAGGCCAGTTCTATTCTGCCCCATAGGGTCCTGTGCGTTGGAATCAACTCTACAGCAGTGAGTTTGGTTGGGGAGAAAGAGTAGAGGTAGAGGCCGCAATCCTCTCTACCTAAATATTTAAAAACCATAAATGAAGAGAATAAAAAAGCTAAACAAATATGTTCCATTTTTTAGCTTGATCAATATAGCTTCAGATGGATAATATTGAAAAATAGATGTAAACCTTGGTTTTATTTGCCTAGATCAGTGATCTAATTAGCAGAAAGTAATTATCAATTCAACACTAAAGCATCCTCAATGATCCTACTAAAAAGTAATTATCCTATTTGTTGAGCATGCTTTGGTGTTCATTTGATAAGACAGGGGTGGTTGGAAGAGCCATAAAATAAAAACAAACATGGTTTGTAAATTATTGTATATTTAGTTCATCCAATTTATTTTTATTACCTTCCCTTCAAAAATTCTTGAAATGTATTATTCAATATATTTTCATGTGTTTGTGCCCTAATGATAGTAATGATTTAAAGGATTTTTAAAAAACTACCATTGTATTCAAGATGTAAACAACCTAATATCATTTATAAAAAATGTAAAAGAAATTACTTTTCATAAGTTTCCAAATATTTTGCTTCTAAGCTATTCAACATTACTTCTTATCACTAGAAGGAAATGCGATTCTAATTAATGACTATTTCAATTTTAAACTGAAATTAAAGTTGAGATATTTTTATAACATTTAAAAATTTTAACAAAATCTTGCTCCTAACATTCATTGTAAACAAGCATGAACTTCTGTAGTCCAGAGACTGTGAGGCAAGGCAGCAGGTGGGCATCCCAGACAAGACAGAGGTCACGTGGCTAAGGGCAGGGCTGCGGACCAGAGAGATGCATGACGGCTGGCTGAGAAGAAGTGCTCCTGTGAACCAAGAACTGTATCCTTAATGGATGCTTATTCTGGCGGATAGGAGCCTTTTAATTTTCCTCATAACCCCCCTGTAATTGCACACACACACAAATCATGTACTTTGTTTGTGCTCAGGCAGTATTAAATATTACCCATATTGTATTTCACACATGTGACACATTTAGATGTAATTGAAGAGTCATCTGAATTATTTAGCGGTGCATAATCTGTCCCAGCTGATGGCTTTTGAATTAAGCACAAGTTACCACAAAACGAAGCAGGAGCGTTCCTGAGAAATGGCGTGACACTAAGCAGGAGTCTACTGCAACCATGGTGCCTAAGAGGTGGAATCTGACCAGTCAGTCAATTCATGTTCGCTCTTCTGGAAACCCTTAGGCTGTTCAAAGCCTCCCTGCACTCTGGGCAGCATCTGTTTCCAATGTAGGCTGGTGGCCCAATTCACTGGGAGGCATTGTTCCGTCCCTCTCTCTGGAGGACCACAGGACAGGAGCTGCGATGGAGAGAGGGTTCCCGGTGGAGTGGATGCTGAGAATTGCAGCGTGCCCTCCGAGCCCCAGAGCAGGAGGGTTTCGAATGGCTCTTACCCCCGCAAGCGTGAGGCACCCACGATGAAGAACAGCAGTATCGAGCGCAGGGGCTCCAGCCACTAGGTCGTTGCAACAATTTCTGATGCTGCTGCCAACCCAGTGGCGACAGGACTCTCATCCAGCCATTAAAATGTGTCTGTGTCCCTACAATTGCTCTCATTTGTTGTGTTGTCATGTTTTCATTCTAGGTTTAAAATTTAAATTATGCTAATTAGTAATGCGCTGGTGTTAGCAAAATAAAGTGGCCTTTATTTATGGAGGAGGGATGGGGTATTGGGCACAAAAATCTCACTGAGAATTTACAGAGAGCTTAGCAAAACCCATTTAAACTGGCTGTGCTTCTAAGCCCAGGGGAGAAATAGTTCCTTTGATGGCCTGTTTTTGGTACAGGCAGCTTGAATCTTTTAACACACACACACACACACACACACACGCACACATGGACCCTCAGCTCCGAAAATGAGCGGTAGTGGGGAGGAGAAACGATGAGAGTTGACAATTCCAAGTTCAGGTTCGCACATTCACGTAGAGCAGTAATAAAGTCAGGACAGGGAAGGACCCGTCCAGAAACTGAGTCCCTGAGAGGCTGCGCCCCAGTGTGGGCGCGCACCCCGAGTGGAACCATGAAGAAAGCTCTAGATTGACCCAGATCCGCGCCGCTGTCTGTGGCATGCGGGGTTCTGAAACTGCTCTCGGTACTCAGTCTGTACGGATGCCACGTGTGGTCCTGTGACCACACACAGAAGCACATCGTTCTTCAGGTGACTTATCATCTGGGTTTACTTGGAGCAAGGTGATTTTTGCGTCGGGATTTGGGTTACAAAATTGATGGAACGTTTATGACTTCCAAGCCCCAACCTGGAGCAGCGCTGATGTCAGGGGGGCGTCCATGTGCTGGCTGCAACGCGTGCCACCTGAACGGTGCCTGCTGTCCCCGCCCGTCCTCAGCTTGTCTGGTCACTACGTCTGCTGTTCCCAAGGGCCGTTGGAAGCAAAGGCACACGGGAAGCTCTGGGGAACGGTTGTGCTCTTTGATGTCGGAGGGACCTGCTGGAAAATGGGGAGGCGCCTCCTTCCGGAGAAAGACCCCTCTAGCCAAGGAACGCACAGCTGGCTCTTATTTCCGGGAAGCGTTCAGATTTCCCTTGAGTTCATTTCTCGGAGATGACCCACCCTCTGCGCGGCCCCCCTTCGCCGCAGAACCGGAGCCAAGACACCCAAAGATTCTCCTAACAAAATAGGAGCAGGACTAGCCAGTCTCCCGAGGAGAAAGCGGCTCCGTTAGGGGAGTATGTTCGACCAGGTACTTTTCTAAACATGTTCAAAACTGAAACTAGTAATGAATATCTGCTGTAAACCTTCACACGTGTTTAGAAAAGATGGGGAAACAGTTTAAAATGATCCGTACTGTCGATAAACGATGACTTTGAATGCAGACATCTAATCCCATCCCTCACTGCAACCCGATTCCCGATCTAAAAGAATGAAAGAAAAAAACAAGGAAAAAAACAAGTGAGAATGATCATTGGCGCTACAAATGGAGAAGACTTTCACTTACACGGGAGAAAGGTGGAGAACTTTCTACTGGACGGCAGCAGGGGAGGCCCCACGTGGGAGCACTAGCTCCAGGAGATCCTAAACCCTTTGTCCCACGGGAAGTGGGATCCTGGGAACATTCACGGAGATCCTGCACCTCCTGGCGGGTTCCTTTTGAGTTGATTCACACTCATCGTGACCAGATGTGGATCCGAGGAGAATTCTCCTCTGTAGGGCTGCCCGTGGGGGAGGTTTTCAGAAACAAGCCACCAGATCTTTCTTCCAAGGCATGTGCTCACACCTCCAATCTAGCCTGCAGCAGCAGCCAAACACGTTGAAGCCTTTCCCCCACCCAGGGACTCCAGGACCTAGCTCAATCCCCAGGTTGGAAACAGCAGGAGCTAATGGTGAAGTAGATCCTGGGCCACTCACTCACAATTCCTGTGACCTTTAGAAATAGTGTAGAAGGCCAGGGTACAAATGGACACACCCCAGAGAGTAGGGGGGGGGGGCTTCCATCTGAGTCAGAGGACGCAATGATAAGAGGGAGCAAGGGAGCAAGATTAGGACATACCTGAGACTGGAGGCGCCCTGAGGCCAGTCTGAGGACCAATGAGAAAGCTGAGTAAGGTAAGCCACCAACCACCTCAACACAGCCTCTCCCCTGCAGTCACAACCCTTCCACCTGCCTGTAGGCTGAGGTCAGTGCACTGGTCGCACACACTGACCCAGAGGTCAGAGAAAAGCCCCTAGGGAGTTAAGGGCCCTGGTGAGGGGACCCCAGGAGAATCATTTTACCTGTTGGGGGCGGCCATGAAGAAGTTTAGCTGAATCTCTCATTTCCAACGGTGAGAAGACAAGGGGGCGGAAACAACAACATGAGAACCATGAAAATAGTTTCATCTCATAAAGCACAGAGCCTTTGACAAGAAAAGCCACGCTTGGAATTAGCTGAAAGCAGGAACCCCGGTGGTGTCCTGGGTGACACACTGGGTCCCCCACCAGGAGGTGGGCAGTTGGAAACCCCCAGTCACTCCGAGGGGGACAAACGATAAACTCGCTCAGCTGCAAACCAGAAGGTTCCAGTTGCGATTCTAGGCAGAGGTGCCCTAGAAGAAAGGCCTGGAAAGATCAGCATGGAAAAGCCCATGGAGGCAAATAAACCCGGAGGTCATTGGCTGGTTTGGAGGGCCCGGGGGAGGGCGAGGATTACTTTATGGGCTGATGGCAGAGCGGCCTGAACTTCCTGCAGGGAATGAGATGCGATTATTTCAGCACACACCTGCAAGAGGAAGAGGAAGTGTAGGCACAGCCAAGATGGTCGGGTAAGCGAGAAGAGAGATGAGACATCAAGCTCCCGCCTCTGGTTCACCCTGGGCCCTCCTCTGGGACACCAATCTCCAGCCACGTGGACTTAAGACCGCGTCGCACCGGTGCAACCATAGGCAGCTCCAGAAGAGAAAGTCGACCGTCTCGGACTGGTTTCCGGGCCTGAAGCACACTCGGAGGGGTCTCAGGGGGGCAGGCAGAGGGTGGGGGTGGGGCTAGCAGAGTGGGGCAGAAGACGTCAAACTGTGCGGTGGGCCAAAGAAGCTGTCAGACAACCCCACCAGAGCTGGAGAGTCAGGGGGTCCTTGAGGGCTAACCCAACCTTTGGAGCCAAGCCGCTCGGGCAGTGGGTGCGGGCCAGTCAGGGGAGAAGGGGGACAGGTGGGGCAGCTCCTGTAATCCCTGAGGGACTGACTCCCTGCCAGCAGCACCCTCAGGAGTGAGGCAGCAAAGCTTGCTTTGAAGGAAGAGCTAGTGCCATCGCAGCGTTCCCACATCTGGGGCAAACCTAAACGCAAACTAATACCGAGCACTCGGTGATGTCAGGTGCTGTCCACTCGGTTCTGACGCACACCGACCCGTGCACAGCAGCAGAAAACACTGCTGCGCCTGCGCCATCCTCACCGGGGTTAATTAGGTTTGAGCCCATTGTTGCAGCCACTGTGTCCATCCATCTTACGGAAGGCCTGCCTTTTTTCAACTGCCCTTCGATTTTTACCAAGCTTGATGTCCTTCTCCAAGAACGAGCTAGACGGGGCATTTGAACTCAGTCATGGCAGGAACGCTGATCAAACCCACCAGCTGCTCCTTGGAGAAAGGCGGGGCTTTCTACTCCCCTGAAGAGGAAACACACAGGGGCAGTTCTACCTTGTCCCACGGGGTCGCTACGAGTTGACATCGACTCAGTGACAGTGAGTTTGCTTTTGTTTTGTCTTTTTATGAGTAACAGAATGATTGCCCATTAAGTAGCAAAGGAGAAATTGGTTCATGATTTGGGGAAGAAATGAAATGGACACTCTTTTTTTTTTTTAATTTTTTTTATTTTAACAATTTATTGGGGCTGATACAATTCTTTTCACAGTTCATACATATACATACATCAATTGTATAAAGCACATCTGTACAGTCTTTGCCCTAATCATTTTTTTCTCTTTTCTTCTTTTACATTTTATTAGGGACTCAAACAACTCTTACCACAATCCATACATATACATACATCAATTGTATAAAGCACATCCATACATTCCCTGCCCCAATCATTCTCAAGGCATTTGCTCTCCACTTAAGCCCCTTGCATCAGGTCCTCTTTTTTTTTCCCCCTCCCTCCCTATTTACCCCTCCCTCATATGCCCTTGGTAATTTATACCTCATTATTTTGTCATATCTTGCCCTATCCGGAGTCTCCCTTCCCCCCTTCTCTGCTGTCCCTCTCCCAGGGAAGAGGTCACATGTGGATCCTTGTAATCAGTTCCCCCTTTCCAACCCACTCACCCTCCACTCTCCCAGCATCGTCCCTCACACCTTTGGTCCTGAAGGTATCATCCACCCTGGATTCCCTGTACCTCCAACCCTCATATGTACCAGTGTACAGCCTCTGTCCTATCCAGGCCTGCAAGGTAGAATTCGGATCATGGTAGTTGGGGGGAGGAAGCATCCAGGATCTGGGGGAAAGCTGTGTTCTTCATCGATACTACCTCACACCCTAATTAACCCATCTCCTCTCCTAAACCCCTCTATGAGGGGATCTCCATTGGCCGACACTTGGGCCTTGGGTCTCCACTCTGCACTTCCCCCTTCATTTAATATGATATATATATACATATACACATACATACACACACTTATATCTTTTTTTTTGCATGATGCCTTATACCTGGTCCCTTGGGCACCTCGTGATCGCACTGGCCGGTGTGCTTCTTCCATGTGGGCTTATTTGCTTCTGAGCTAGATGGCCGCTTGTTCACCTTCAAGCCTTTAAGACCCCAGACACTATCTCTTTTGATAGCTGGGCACCATCAGCTTTCTTCACCACATTTGCTTATGCACCCATTTGTCTTCAGCGATCCTATCATGGAGGTGTGCAGTCAATGATATGATTTTTTGTTCTTTGATGCCTGGTAACTGATCCCTTTGGGACCACTCGATCACACAGGCTGGTGTGTTCTTCCATGTGGACTTTGTTGCTTCTGAGCTAGATGGCCGCTTGTTTATCTTCAAGCCTTTAAGACCCCAGTCACTATCTCTTTTGATAGCCGGGCACCATCAGCTTTCTTCACCACATTTACTTGTTCACCCACTTTGGCTCCAGCCGTTGTGTTGGGAGAGTGAGCATCATAGAGTTCCAATTTAATAAAAGAAGGTATTCATGCATTGAGGGAGTGTTTGAGTAGAGGCCCAAGGTCCTTCCGCCACCTTAATACTTGACCTATAAATATAGGCACATAGATCTATTTCCCCATCCTCCTATATATATTTGCATGTACATGTCTTTGTCTAGACCTCCATGAATGCCCTTTGACTCTTAGCTCTTTCCTCCATCTCCCTTGACCTTCCTCCTGCCCTACTACCATGCTTCATCGCCACCTGGGCTAGAGTATACCTCTTCTCTAAGCAACCTTACCCTTGATCATTTTCCACCAGGCCTGCCACTCCCCCTTCTCTACCATTTGGGGTCCCATGTTTTTCCCTTGTCCCTGGGTTTGTTAACACCACTTCCTTACCCCCCCTACCCCCCCCCCCACCCCAGAAATGGACACTCTTAAATAAATTTCACACAGATTAAAAAGTTACTTAGATAGATTGTACAGCCCTTCTTGATATGATTGACCTATTGAATTGTACAATCTGTGTATTTATGGACCAATAAAACGTTTTCAAATATAAAATAAAATAAAACCGGAGAGCAAACCTAAAATAATAGTTACTTAAATTAAAATAATAGCACCTCTTCATTCAAGTGTGACATCAATGGACGAGATCATGAAATAGTGTTGATTTAGCTATGTACTAAATTAAAACTGGAGGAAATAAAGCCACTAACATGCTCCACACACCTAAAACACAACACTGCATGCATTTTTACATCTGCACATTCAAGCACAGTGAGCATATAGCAAGCATGTTTCCATGCTCATACGGTGAATAGTAAAATCAGAATTAAAAATAATAAATCTAGAACTGGAGTTTTCATCTTCTTTATTCCATTATTATAAATACAAAATATTATAAACCTATGATATCATTGTTATAATTTAAAATCTTTCCAAAGTATGGAAAAATCATCATCAATTACATTAAAAGGCCAGAAATAACTGTGACAAACAATGATGGCGGCCCATATAACGGAGTTGGTACCCTTATTTCAGGAAATGCTCTAAGAAGTCAATATAAAAGGGCAGGCATGCTACTCTTCAAAACAAACACAAAAGAATCTTTCACAAAAGAAGGTTAGAACTGGCTATATATACATAAATATTCAGTATATAATTTTTCCATTTTATTGAGAGCTCTTAAAGATATTATAACAATCCATAGTTCAATTAGATCAAGCATAATTGTACAATTGCTGCCACCAACATTTTCAAAACATTTTTCTTCTTGAACTCTTTGATATTAGCTCCCTTTTATCCCCTCCCCTACTTAACCCCCTAGGAACATGGTATTATAATTTTTCTCCCATATCTTACACCTTCCAATGTATCTCTTCACCTAAAATTCTGTTATTTGTCCCCTTGAATGGGTTATACAGTCATCATTGCTATCAGCTCTCTTTTCCCCCACTTCCCCCCATCTCTTCCTGTACCCTCAGGGAATCATTCCTTCTATTTCTATTTCTGAAGGGTTTATGTATCTAGAATGTCATGCATTGAATGGCTTTAATTATACACAAAATTAAAGAGGTAAAACTAAGACCATAATAGTGAGGGGAGGAAATGTTAAAGGGCCTGAGGATAGCTATGTGTTTCATCAGTGCTGTGCTGCACCCGGGTATATCATCCCTTCCATGTGGCCCTTCTGTGAGACTGTCCAATGGTCGTACAGTTGGGCTTTGGGTCTCCGCTTTGTCTACAGTCCTTCACGTCAATTTGATGGCTTATTTTAAAATTTCTGAGTATACAAATATTTTAATTAATGTAAAATAATGTAGGACATTGTTTTTACCTATGAAAACACAGAGCACAGGGAGCACGGTGACGCTTTGGGGAAAGGTGCCCTCTTTTACAGGGCTGCTGGGAGCAGACTCGTTGGCGAGAGAAGGCTGAGAGGTACACCTTGGAGGAGGAGTCCTGCGAACCTATCTGGTGTCCCTGTCCTCTTTTCGTATTCGTGCTGGTTTATCTATGAATCACTGCTCCTTGTTTAGGTTGAGTTGTCCCCCTTCCTGAAATAAACCCCAAAAGCTCATGAACATAAGTCAAATCTGACTCAGATTTGTGGTCCCTGTGGGTTTCCGAGCCTGTACCTCTCTATGCGAGCAGAGGGTCTCATCTTTCTTCTATGGAGCAGCTGGTGGTGTTGAACTGCCAACTCTGCAGCTACGAGCCCAATGTGTAATCCACTACGCCACCGCGGCTCTTCTTAGAAACCCTCCCCTCCATGTCTGAGGTTAGAATTCTATTTTGGAATGTGTTCCCCTGTTGTGTTGATGAAACAATGTTAGTGTAGGATGTGTCTTAAACCAATCAGCTTTTTCTTTTAAAGATCATTTTATTGGGGCTCATACAACTCTTATCACAATCCATCCATCCATTGTATGTCAAGCACATTTGTACATTTGCTGCCATCATCATTCTCAAGACATTTGCTTTCTACTTGTCCTCATTTCCCCCTTCCTCAAGATAATTGATAAATTATTATTATTTTGTCATGTCTTACACTGCCCGATGTTCTCCCTTCACCCACTCTTCTCTTGTCCATCCCCTAGAGAGGGAGTTATATGTAGATCCTTGTGATCAGTTCCCCTTTCTACCCCACCTTCCCCTTCCCCTCCTGGCATCCCTACTCTAATTATAAACCAATTATCTTTTAAGACATAAAAGACATTAAATAATCTGGTGAACAGTACTGATGGGGGAAGAGAGATACAAGACACATGAAGATTGCCCAGGGGCAGAAGTGCAAAAGAGACAAGAGCCTAAACTTTGGGTTCTCACCCTGTGGGTCACAACCCCATTGAGGGTCGAATGACTCTTTCACAGGGGTTGCCCGATTCATAACAGTAGCAAAATTACAGTGATGACGTCGCAATGAAAACAATGTTATGGTTGTGGGGGTCACCACCACATGAGGAACTGTATGAAAGGGTCGTGGCATAAGGAAGATTGAGAACCACTGGCTTAAAGAGAGTGAGAGACCCTTCGAGAAAGCTGGTATCCTGTGTTCAAACTTCTTGCTTCCCCAACTGTGAGAAAATACATCTGTGTTTGCTAAAGCTGCCCGTTGGTGGTATTTCTGTTACAGCAGCACGAAAAAACTAAGGGGATTCTTCACTCACTGTCTCTGTGCTCAAGTGCGACTGGCCTCTCTCCGCCCTCTCCCACCCCAGGTGTGGGCAAATAACCAAGGCGCTTGCTTTCATGGCTGGGGAAGAATGCAGTCTTTCCCCTGCGGTTGCTAAGGCTGTAGGTGTTGACAAGATGGCTAGGGCTTGGGGACAGCACAGATCAGAGACAGAGTCAGACAGTGTCTGGTAGAGCCGTGCCTGAAACGAGATGCAGCTTCCCTCATCCCACGTGGGCCAATGAAGAAACGTGGGCCAACAAGCTGCCTTTGCTGTTGATTTCACTGTTGCTCAATCTAACTTACCTTCCTGGGCTGGGCAACCCAGGATGCTGCAATTGTTCTAGGGCCCTATGTAAATCATCCAAGATAAGCACAGCGTTTAATGTATAAGAATGTTTATCGCTTTTTCCTTTCCCGTCCTGGCTCAGCACGCAGCGGTCGCCGGGATGTTGATGCCCAAGAAGAACCACATCGCTATCTATGAACTCCTTTTCAAGGAGGGGGTAATGGTGGCCAAGAAGGATGTCCACATGCCCAAGCACCCTGAACTGGCGGACAAGAACGTGCCCAACCTTCACGTCATGAAGGCCATGCAGTCTCTCAAGTCACGAGGCTACGTGAAGGAGCAGTTTGCCTGGAGACATTTCTACTGGTACCTTACCAACGAGGGGATTCAGTACCTCCGGGATTACCTTCACCTGCCCGCTGAGATTGTGCCTGCCACCCTGCGCCGCAGTCGCCCCGAGACTGGCAGGCCACGGCCCAAAGGTCTGGAGGGTGAGCGGCCAGCCAGACTGACCAGAGGAGAGGTCGACAGAGGCACTTACAGACGGAGCGCTGTGCTGCCTGGTGTCGACAAGAAAGCCGAAGCTGGGGCTGGGTCAGCAACGGAATTCCAGTTTAGAGGCGGATTTGGTCGTGGACGTGGTCAGCCACCCCAGTAAAGTCGGAGGGGATGCTTTTGTGGTGAATAAACCTGTAGCCAGAAAAGAAAAAAAAAAAAGAATGTTTATCATGGACTTATTTATAAATGTGAAAAGCTGGAAATAACAGGATATTGGTTAAATAAATTATAGTGTGTTCATAAGATGAAATATGATGCAATCATTAAAAAAGAAAAATTCAGAAAATCAGTTAAGAAATCCTTTTTGGGAGGGAGGGAAAAAAGAGAAGCTGATAATGTTAGGTAGGTTAGCCTAGGGCTGGGGGACATCCATTAACGCATGTCCAGAGGGCCAAGCTATGGAGACAAAGGAGTGGCACACTGCACATGCTCAGAGGTTCAGGTTTCTGGCGGTAGGCATGGGTGGGCACTAAACCTGGATTAGCCCACCTAGGCCAGGTGAATTCAATTCAGCCAATAGGGTCGATCAGGGGTCATCACCACGCCTCCCGTGGAATCCTTGAAAAGGCAGGAGCCCAGAGTCAAGAGACAGACTTTTGTCTGTGTGACGCTGAGCAGCTTCCGCCAGGCTGCATGGTCCGGAGGAGTCCTATGGGTGCCGTGTAAACCTGAAACTTCTTCTAACTCTCATAAAACTCACTTGGATCACGAACCAGGCTTCGGCGTGAACTGTTTCTTGCGCGGAGCCAAGGACCGAGGTATAGGTCTAGCTCCAGAACAATAAATACCAAGGGCTCAAGTAGAAAGAAAATGTTTTGAAGATGATGCAACGCATGTACAAATGTGCTTGATACAATGGATGGATGGATTGTTATAAGAGCTGTAAGAGTCCCAGTAAATGAGTTACTAAAAAAAGGAAGAAAATAAATCATTTTCATGGTGCTATGTACTTTGGACATATTGTCAGGAGAGGCCAGTTCCCGGAGAAGAACATCAAGCTTCCAAAAGCCGTGAGGCGTCAAAAGAGGAAGACCTTTGGCAAGCTGGGTTGGCCCAGAGGCTGCATCAATGGGCTCAGACATCAGAACAATCGGTGGGTAGCACGGAAGGATTGGACCCGCACGCTGGGGTTCAAAGTATTTTGCATAGCCGGGGTTCCAGCCTAACGGTGCTGCTCATAATTGTGATTTTTGTCTTGGGTATCACATGTCGCTTCTATAGAAAGCTGAGGCATGTGAAGGAAAATCATACGGCCCCCATGGCCCTTTTGAACGTTATGCAGAAAGCAAACACTGTGGGGAGCAGAGAACGGGAAGAGAGTGTCTAAGGAGGAGTCCTTTATTCTCACGCAGGAAGCCTGGCAGGCTGGGTTTCTGGAGGTGGAGAGAGGCCCTCGCCCTTGTGAGTTGGAGGTAAGTACTAATCACATTCTCGTGACATTGTTCCCACTTTACCCTCCTACATGGTGCTCACCTGCAGCTTTCTCTTACGAGCACATAGCCGATTGCTTTAACTATAGAAGCGACGCTCCTATTGGCTCTGTCTCTTCCTGCCGCGGCATCCAGCCCCTCTCATGCCTTCCTCCAAGAGCAGATGGGCGTACGGGACTTTATCCCTGTGCCTGGATTCAAAACGTTTGCTATAAGCCTGCATTTTGGGCTATATTAATTTGGTCATTAAATTTGCCTTGACAGCGTTCAATGTATAGAAAATAACCATGTCGCACCTTTGGCTCTATTACATTTAATACATAAAACAAAAGGGGGAATTGTGGGAAACAGAAAGATTTCTCCCAAATTGTCTCCCCCAAATATATGCCAAACTTAGTTGCTTGCTACACATGGCAGATGACTATACACTTGGAGGTCCATAAGGGTAGGTGAGAGGTTATTCTCCCTGAGGGTTATCAGCCATCTATTCTAGAGCAAGCAGACTGTATAGTCTGTCCCACCTTAAGTAGGGCCCACTCCCTTCTGATAAGGACAGTAGTATATTGTTTCCTGAAGGAGAACCCAGGGAGGTCAAGCCCACTCAAGGGTCACCAAGGTTAGGCTGCCATATTGAGTCTCGGGTCCACCCATCTTGTCACATGTGTACCCCTAGTCCCTCCCCTTCCTATTACGTGTACACCCTTAGTTCATCCCCTTCCTGTTATGCTTACGCCTATTGTACAACCCCTACCTGTGATGTATGTCTTTACTTGTAATTAGGAGGCATGGACACCCCCAAAAGAGATATAAGCCTTGGATAGCAATAAACCTCTACTCTCCTGGCCTGTCTGCCTGCGCTGTGTGCAGACCTGGCTATGGAGATCATGGCCGTCCAGGAGGTGAGCATGCTACCATGAAATGTGTCTGACTTCTTTATTTTATTCTTTCTCACCCATTTCTCTATGACGTTACTATAATATTTATATGTCTCAACCATACAATTGAGCCTATTGAACATGCAATTAGTTGTGGGGGCTGGCTTCCCCCACAACACTCCCCTTGGGTGGGTTAGTGCCCTGTTCCTCCACCACCCCTGTCTCGAGCTCTCTCTCTTTTTTTTCTCCCTCCTTTTATTCAATGACAGGGCAATAGAGCTATGTACATATATTTATTTATAAAATATTACGGTAGCAGATGGACATTGGGCCTCCACTCAAGTACTTCCTCAATGGAAGAACAATTTGTTCTACTAACAGGGTACTCTGTGATGTTCACCTTCCCTGACACAATCTATGGAGACAAAGTGGGTGCATAAACAAATGTGGTGAAGAGAGCTGATGGTGCCCGGCTATCAAAAGATATAGCATCTGGGATCTTAAGGCTTGAAGATAAACAAGCAGGCATCTAGCTGAGAAGCAACAAAGCCCACATGGAAGAAGCACAGCAGCCTGTGTGATCACGAGGTGTCGAAGGGATGAGGTATCAGGCATCAAAGACCCCAAACAAACAAAAAGCATATCAATGGGAATGAGGGGGAGAGCCAAAGCCCATCAGTAGTCAACTGGAAACTGCCCTGTCAGACAGCCACAAGGAAGAAAAGAGCCAGTCAGGGTGCAGTATAGCACCGATGAAACACACAACCTTCCTATAGTTCTTTAATGTTTCCTCCCCACACACACACTACCATGACCCCAATTCTATCTAACCAATCTGATTAGACCAGATAACAGCTGGAAGCTCGGGTAATCCTGAACAGATAAACCCCTCAGGACCAATAAGGGAAGCAGCAATACTAGGAGGGTAAGGGTAGGGGAGTAAGTAAGGGGGAACCGATCACAATGATCGACATATGGCCCCCCTTCCAGGAAGATGGACAACAGAATAGTGGGTGAAATGAGACAGCAGTCGGTGTAAAACATTGAACAAATAATAATCTATAAATTATCAAGTGGGCATGGGGAAGGGAGTGGGGAAAACGAGGAGCTGATGCCAGGGGCTCAAGTAGAAAGAAAATGTTTTTGAAAAGATGATGACAACATATGTAAAGATATGCTTAACAAAATGGATATATGTATGGATTGTGATAAGAGCTGTAAGAGCCCCCAATAAAATAAAAAAATTTTAAATAAAATAGCTTCATATAAAAGATTAATTGTATATTAAGAAAACATCCCAGTCCAGTCTAGATCAAGTTCATAAGTCCAATATTAGCCCATATGTCCAATACCAATCTATTGGTTCCTCTTCAGGCTCATGCAACACATGCAATAATGCCCAATGTAGGAAGATCACAGGCCAGGGGGTGGAAAGTTTTGTGGATCCAGTGGCAGTAGAAACATTTCCACATGGCTCCTCCAGCTCCAGGGTTCTGGCTCCATCAGTGTAGTTCCATCTGTCTTGTCCACAGGAAGGAAGGTAAAGCAGAGTGTATGTGTCCTGCCTCCAGGAAGGAAGATAGTTCCCAGAATCCTCAGGAGAGGACCATGCCCACACAGAGTCATGATTGGCTGGGACCTGCTAGACTCCACCCCTTCACTCGAGCTGACAGGAGATTATGTAACTGCCACATCTAGTCATGCTTTTTATAAGGCTTTATTTTTAATACAATTTTAGATTTACATAAAAACCCTGCAGAAAATACAGCACGTTCACCTACACTACTTTTTCAATGTTACACTGGGTCAATAAATGATACTAAAGTAAATATTTTAAAAGTAGGAAATAGAATTTTCTAAAGGGCTCCCTGACTTTAAATCTTTCTTTCACCACTGATGCCAACAGGTGAAAAATGAATTTAGAATGGGAATTAGTGCTTCCGTGTCTGACACCGTGATGTTCCAGTGAGCCCTTCCAACATGCCCACTGAAAACCACTAATGATGCCAGGTGAAATATTAAAAGCATCTTCCTGATTGTATCTACGAGCTGACCAGAAAGTAAGCAATTCACTGGGAGGATGGAGGGAAAGAGGAGCCTCAGGGAAAAACAAACAAGCAAGCAAACAACCCCAACCACTAATAGTAGCTCTTGTTTTGAGGGTTGTGTCCAACCTGGTACACTTGACTGATTTTTATGGCTTCTGGTGACAGAATGCATGGTCAGGAGCCTATGTCACAGGAATGTGAGCGTGAGACTATTCGGGTGACTCCCTTGTAAATGTGGAGTCCCAGTGACCCGAATAGTCAGGGTCAAGATGAAGTAAACCTACTGGGCCTACTCCCTTCAGTCGGCAGGGGACACGCTGCTGGGGCTGGCGCCATGGAGTTGACTCTGCACAGGAGCAAGTGTAACACGGAAACGCAGCCTGTCGCGCTCCAGCCTCTCAATTGCTATGCTCGAGCCCACTGCTGCAGCCCCTGCCTTCTGACCCTCTGTCTTACCGGTGCGTAAAGGACATGGGAGCCACATCCGGCTTCCTCTTCAGGAAGGAGGGGAATCCTACTGCACCCCAGGCCCAGGGGAATTGCGGCAAGGCAGGGGTGGGCCAGGCCTTCATTCCCCGGTACCCCATTCCAGGGGTTCTCCACCCTCCTTGTACCCACCAACCTTTCATACAGCTCCTCATGTGGTGGGAACCCCCAACCATAACATTTTCATGGCTACTTTATCACTGTCACTTTGCTACTGTCATGAATCGTCATGTAAATATTTCATAGGCAGGATGTAATTTTCATTGTTACAAATTGAACATAAACAACTAAAGCATAGTGATTACTCACAAAACAATATATAATTATATATCGTGTACTAGTTATGTGTTTTCCGATGGTGTTAGGCATCCCCTGTGAAAGGGTCCGTCGACCTCCAAAGGGGTCGCGACCCACAGGTTGAGAACCGCTGCCCTGTTCTGACAGTAAGGCTCCCTCCCAGGGCACTCTGCTTCTCTGCTGGGTTCGGTAATTGGTTGCACTGGCCCTCCAGAACACACAGACACTCTTCATGATGGTGGGGTTTACCAGGAAAGTTAACACATTACACAATGGTAAGGATACAGTTCTGTTGTCTGCAGCAACACCTCTCAGCCACGCTGGGAGGCATGACTGCCTGGTCGTCCTTAGCTTCTCAGCCATGTGGTGCCCTGGCCTCTGCCTCCGTGGGCAAAGAAGCTCCCCTCGTGCTTTGCCTCCTGGTCTCGTGCTGCAGCCTTTGGCGCCTCTCCTGCCCTTTTGCACTCCAGGCAGGGATCTTGCATGCACGCCCCCCCCCCCCAGTGGCTAGTCTTTCTTGATAGCTGTGGGATTCATCTGTGCTTACTCGTCCCCAGCAGAATGACAAAACGGACCCGCCCCCAGCGTTGGTGTTTTACGGACCCCATGTTCATGTCCCACGCGATCATTCGGTGGGAGTTACAAAGACATGGACAGAAGAACCATAAGGAAGTCAGAACTGTCCGTAAGGAATGATGTCCTTTTCCAGGGCCTGGTCCCTGGAGACAAAGTCTCCTGCCTCCTCCTCTTCCTCCTCCTCCTCTTCTTCTCCTTCTTTTTAATCATTTTATTAGGGGCTCAAACAACTCTTATCACAATCCATACATACATCAGTGTATAAAGCACATTTGTACATTCATTGCCCTCATCATTCTCAAAACATTTGCTCTCCACCTAAGCCCCTGGCATCAGTTCCTCATTTTTCCCTCTCCCTTCTCCCCACTCCCTCATGAACCCTTGATAATTTATAAATCATTATTTTGTCATATCTTGCGCTGTCCGACATCTCCCTTCATCCACTTTTCTGTTGTCCGTCCCCCAGGGAGGAGGTCACATGTAGATCCTTGTAATCGGTTCCCCCTTTCCAACCCACCCTCTCTCTACCCTCCCAGTATTGCCACTCACACCACTGGTCCTGAAGAGATCAACCGCCCTGGATTCCCTGTGCCTCCAGCTCCTGTCTGTACCAGCGTACATCCTCTGGTTTAGCCATATTTGTAAGGTAGAATCGGGATCATGATAGTGGGGGAGGAGGAAGCATTTAGGAACTAGAGGAAAGTTGTATGTTTCATCGTTGCTACATCGCACCCTGGCTGTACTTCTTCTAAGACAGACTGTTGACAGGAAAATAGCTTGTCTTAAATCTTGGCGCTTGGTACAGTGGGTGAGTCTTTCCCTATCCCCCACTTTGCAACCCCACCAAGAGATCTTGAACCCAAGTTGATTCTCACGTGGGTTTGCAGCCTGAAATTGAACTCTTCAAGTTGAGGATGCACAGGGTACCCGGTCGGTAGTGTTCTCCATTGCCTACTGGAAATACGTAAAGATCCTTTGGGGAAGGAATCTCTTATCTTTGGGCTCAAAGAATTTCTATAGATAAAGGTAGAAGGAAATTGAGAAAATCACTAACCACATAAGGAAGCAAGGCACCATAAAAGGGAGCCCACAGAACACAACTGCAGGAACAGACTTACCCCTGATATTAGAATTTCCAGAGCTAGAATATTTGTGAAACTAACATGTCTTCAAAATATTACTAAATAAAGAAGAATGAGAAATCCAGAATACTTCACTGTGGTCAAGGGCACGACCAAAAAGCAGTCACTCTACAATTTACATAATAAGAGAATAAACACTGCATGGTTTGTGGCTATATATAAATATACATGACTGAGACCGTTAAAGTTTATTGTGCCAACCTGGCTGATAAACACATGTGGGGTTAATTGAAGGGCGGAGAGATAAATGGCTCCGTGAGCCTCACTTTTCTAGGTCTCGGGTCTCTTGCTTTCTGATGGGCGGACCAGGGTGCAGCTGCCTTAGCCAGTTCCCTGCTTCAACTGGCAAGGCTCACTTCCTGCAAGACATCCCTGAAGAAAAGCTGCATGGACCTACCCCGATGCAGCCCTGGGTGCTGGAGCAGCCGTGTGGAGACCCTGCCAGCGCTGAGGTGCTTACACGTTCACTGACTCGGCTTTCCTCCTGCAGTCGGCGTCATTGCATGTGTTTTGTGAGATGGAGGAGGACTTTGTGGATTGGTGTCGTACATATGGGCTAATGTTGGACTTGTGGGCTTGAGCAGCACTGGGTTGGGATGTTTTCTTGATGTGCACGTAACCTTTATATCAAACTCTCTCTTATGCATATGAGTTTCTATGGATTTGTCTCTTTAAAGTACCCAGACTAACACAATGACTAAAGATGTATTCAATGGGCCCAAGTTGGAAACAGCCCAATGACCATCTGCTGATTGATACACAAAATGTGCCTCCACACAATGAAGTACTGAGTGGGATGGCATCATAAAAAATCATGTGACTGCATGGGTGGACCTTGATAACATTATTCTAAGAGAAATAAGCCAGAATAAATTATTTCTAAGAGAAATTCTAAGAAAAAACATTATTCTAAGAAACAATAAGGAATATTGTTTGCTTTTACTTCAGTGTAAGATCATAGAAACAGTCAATTAGTAGTTGCCAGAGGCTGAGAGGAATGGGGAGTTAATGCTTACTGAGTACAGAGCTTTTGGTGATGAAAACTTTTGGGAACAAATAGTAGTGAAGACCACATAACATTTGTAAATGTTATTAATGGTATTTTTGAAGTGCCAAATTTTATGTTATCTAGTTCAGAAAATTATTTCATTTTTCAATTCTAATTTTAAGTCCCTGTGCGTGTACATATATATCCCACTGTCACTGAGTCATAGTGATCCTCTATAAGGTTTCTGAAACTCTAAGTCTTTTTTTTAAACCATTCTATTGGCACTTCATCCACATTTCATACAATTCAATAATTCAATCATATCGAGAAGAGTTGTAAGATTTTTACCGCCAACAAATTTAGAACATTTACTTATCCTCAATTTTGGCAAAAATGTACACAACAAAGCCTTCTTCAATTCAGCGACTTCTACATGTATAATTCAGTGCCACTGATCACATTCTTTATGTTGTACAACTCTTATTGCTGTCCCTCTCCAAACCGTGCCACCGCCGTTACGGTGAGCTCAATGCCCCAACAGTAAAACCCTTCCTCCTCCACCCATGTGGAACTGTAAATCTGTATGGCAGCAGATAGTCTCCTTTTTCTCCAGCAGAGTGGCTGGTGGTTTTGAACCACCGTCCTTGGGGTTAGCAGACCAACGCCTAAGCCACAGGGTCACCAAGTCTCTATAGATAGATAGATAGATAGATAGATAGATAGATAGATAGATAGATAGATAGATAGATAGATATAGATATTCTAGTAAAAGACATTTATTTTATGCATATATAATGTACAGTGTAAGCGTCCATCCTCCTGTGAAGCAGGCGTGACGCCTCCCCTGACTGATGTGAGGCAAACATAGCAATTTGCCTTCTCAACAGAACTCAGCTTTCTTTGTTTTT
The DNA here is from genome assembly GCF_050624435.1 of Tenrec ecaudatus. Taxonomy (NCBI): domain Eukaryota; kingdom Metazoa; phylum Chordata; class Mammalia; order Afrosoricida; family Tenrecidae; genus Tenrec; species Tenrec ecaudatus. The sequence continues at coordinate 114,489,239 of NC_134539.1, forward strand.
TAAAGATCATTTCATTGGGGGCTGAGCTCTTACAACAATTCATACATCAATTTTATCAAGCATATATGTACATAACTTGTTATCATTATTTCTAAACATTTTCTTTCTATAGAGCCCTTGGTATCGGCTCCTCTTTTTTCCCTCCCCCAGCACTCGTAACCCCTTGATAAATAATAGTTATTTTCATATCTTACATCAACCTCTGTCTCCCTTCCCCCATGGTTTCTGTTGTTCATCCTGAGGGTGGGAGGTGGGGGTTGGAGAGGTGGTTATGTCATTGTGATCAGTTCCCCCTTGCTCCCCACCTCTCCCCACCCTCCCCCTACCCTCCTGGTTTCACTACTCCCATTCCTGTTCCTGGATTCCATGTTTCCTGGACTCTTATCTCTTATCTGTACCTGTGATGTACTCCCATCTAGCCCACAGTGAAAGGCAGGACTGGGGTCATGATAGTGGGGAGTGAGGAAGCCTCAAGGAACCAGAATATTGTGTGTTTCATTGATGCTATACTAAGCCCTGCTTGATTCATCCCTTCCTTGTGACCCTTCTGTGGGGGATGTCCCATTGTCTACAGATGGGTTTTGGTCTCTGCTCTGACAACCTCCCACCCTGTTCTCAACAATATGGTTTTGTTTGTTTGTTTTGGGTCTTCTGATGCCTGTTACTTGATCCCATTAACACCTTATGATCACACAGGCTGCTGTGCTTGTATGTGGACTTAATGCTTCTCTGTGGTATGAATTAGGGGGAGCCACCCCCCACCACTAATCATGGGTTCAGTAAATACAATCATATGGTTGAGATATATAAATATTATATTACAGTCATTGCGAGAAGAGATATTGCAATAATGGGGTCAGACACATTTCATGGTAGCATTACTCACCTCAGCCCCGCTTGGTGGTCCACGTGGAGAGAGGGCGAAGGGAATGAGGACCAGGAGAAAGGGAAACAAGGGAGGAGAGGGAGCCAAAGAGAGAGGCGGTGGAGAGACCAGCAAGAGAGACCTCTATTGCTAACCCACACTTATATACCTTTGGGGGCATGGAAGCCCACTAATTACAGGTAAAGATAGGAAGGGGCTGTGCTATTGGGAATACAGTAATGGGAGGGGGTGATCTAGGGGTATCCATGCAATAGAAAGAGGAGGGATTGGGGGTGTACATGTGGCAAGATGGGCGGATCCTAGATTTGGGATGTCAACTTAACTTTGGATGTCACAGAGCTGGTTTGACCTGTTCCCTGGCTCAATTGATAGAGACCATTATCCATTATCAGTAGGGTGTGAATACTTGGTCTCAAGCCTCAGGGAGAAATAGTTCATGTCCCCAGCAGCAGGGAGCAGGGCCTACCTTGTAGTCTGGTGACTAACTGCCTTCAGGGAGAATGTCTGTAAGCATCTGACCTCCCCCACTCCACTTCTCTGCTAGATGGCTGCTTGTTTAATTTCAAGCCTTTAAGACCCCAAACACTGTATCTTTTGATAGCCGGGCACCATCTACTTTCTTCGCTACATTTGCTTATGCACCTATTTGTCTTCAGTGATTGAGCTGGGAGGGTGAGCATCAGAGAATGCTAAATTGTTAGAACAAGTGCCGAACCCAGATTTAATGGGGCATGAGGAATACAAAACTTCAGGGAATGCAGCCTCCTTACCAGTCCCGAAGCTGGATCCTGATTGGTCTAACTCTGAATCAGTCATGGTTTTCCATCTTTTGCCTGTGATTTGTAGGCTAGGACATGTGGGGTAATTAGCCACTGGTATGTGAGGGGGATTTTCAAGAGAACGTCTCTTTTTCTAATCCTGGTCACTGCTGTCCAAATTTGATGCGTCAAGTTGCAGCAGCCCTCTTGGAACCATTAGTTATCCAGTGCTCTTGGTTTTTCTTTAAAAATAATTTTATTGGGGGCTCATACAACCCTTATCACACTCCATCCATCCATCCATCCTTGTGCCGAGCACATTTGTTGCCATCATCATTCTCAAAACATTTGCTTTCGCCTTGAGCCCTTGGTATCAGCTCCTCATTTTTCCTCTTCCATTCTCACCCCCTTCCCTCATGAATCCTTGATAATTTATGGATTATTATTATTTTGTCATGTCTTAAACTGTCCAACATCTCCCTTAACCCACTTTCTGTTGTCCATCCCCCAGGGAGGGGGTTATATGTCTACATATAATTATAATTGGTTCCCCCTTTCTACCTCATCTTCCCTCCACCCTCCCAGTATCACTACTCTCACCACTGGTCCTAAAGGATTCATCTGTCCTGGATTCCCGTGTTTCCAGTTCTTATCTGTACCAATGTACATCCTCTGGTCTAACCAGATTTGTAAGGTAGAATTGGGATCATGATAGTTGGGGGTGGGGAGAAAGCATTTAAGAACTAGAGGAAAGTTGTATGTTTCATCATTGCTACATTGCACCCTGACTGGCTGGTCTCCTCCCCGTGACCCTTCTGTAAGGGGGTGTCCAGTTGCCTACAGATGGACTCCCGCTCATTCACAATGATATGATTTTTTGTTCTTTGATGCCTGATAACTGATCCCTTCAGCACCTCATGATCACACAGGCTGCTGTGCTTCTTCCATGTGGACTTTGTTGCTTCTCAGCTAGATGGCCCCTTGTTTACCTTCAAGCTCCCAAGACCCCAGACGCTATATCTTTTGATAGCTGGACACCATCAGCTTTCTTCACCACACCTTCTTATGGACCCATTTGTCTTCAGAGATCGTGCCAGGAAGGTGAGTGTCATGGAATGCCAGTTTAAAAGAACAAAGTGTTCTTGCATTGAGTACTTGAGTAGAGGCCCAATGTCCATCTTCTACCTTAATACTAAACCTATAAATAGATGCACATAGATCTATTTCCCCATCGTCATATAGAAATAATTTACATATGCACCTGCCTGTATTTAGACCTCTAGAAGTGATCTAGGGTTCCTGTAAGGGAACTCTCCTCACTGAATAGCTGTTAGGAAAAGATATTTACTCCTCGCAGCTTTCTGCTGATGGGAGGGCATCAACCTGGGTCCTTCGTGGCACCGTGTTGCTGGTTCCACAACCCCCAGAATTCTTGTGATGGGAGAGGATCCTTCTGATCCCGTCAGGCAGTGGGAGTTGGGGCTTCAGTGAGTTGAGCCAGAAGTCTACTGACTAGCGCACATGGTCTCCTGGAGACAAGGATCGATCCCTCCACCCTAGTGTCTGGACACCCAGGCAAGGGCAGCAGGGACCCAACTCACAACCCGCTGGCAGCGTGTGCCTGACCCTTCTGGGAGAACGGGCATTGGCCCCCCCTCCAGCGTCCAGAAGACCAGGGTCCAGGGGCAATGGAACGTGTTTGGCACTTGGACTTGGAAGAGGAGTGCCAACTTGCCAACAGCAGGTCACTTTTGACGTCATTCATGAAGTTATTCATTAAAAGTCCATGGATGAGAGGCCAGGTGTAAAGACAAACAAAGGAGCGTCTTTCTCCCAGATCTCCTCCCTCCTTCACGCACCAATCCCCTTCTTAGAGCAGCACCCACCCCTTTCCACAGGGAGCCCACCCCCTCCTGCTGGTTCTTTCCACACTTAATCTTAGCCAAAAGGCCGAGAAGCGATGTGGTTCTTTCCTATGAGGTAGAATTGGACATCATCTGAAAGTTGGTATATGGCTGGATCAGGCCCAGGGTAGATCCTGAGCTCTTAGGGATCAGACTGATCTTCCAGAACACATCCTTTTGCTGGTGTGGGGGGAGCGAAATTTATCCCCTAGCCCTTTCCTTCTACGCAACACTCATACATTCATTATAAAGATGCCGGGAGGGCTCATCCTGCTGGCTAAACCATAATGGGTCTGCGCCCGTCATTTTCCCTTTATGCACCTGGCAAGCTCATGCTCACGCTTTTTCTTCTTTCCCTGTTCCCTCTTTAAAAGCAGCTTACGTATCCGCCCTTCCAGGAAGAGGACTGCCATTGTTAATCTCCTTTCTCACCCTTGGCCCACCTTGAAAAATCGGTTGCCTCCTTCTCCATACCCCAGGGTGTTTTGGACACACACCTGCTCAGTTGGTATTGAAAGGCATTTGTGTGTGATGATATACACATTTATATCATATTAAAGTCATTGAGGGCATGAGAGATAGAAGAGATATTGCAATAATGGAGTCAGACACATTTCATGGTAGCATGCTCACCTCAGCCCCGCTTGGTGGTCCACGTGGAGAGAGGGGAAGGGAAGGAGGACAAGGGAAAGGGAGCAGGGGAGGAGAGGGAGTCAATGAGCAGTCAAGGGAGGAAGAGAGAGAGAGAGAGAGAGAGAGAGAGAGAGAGAGAGAGAGAGAGAGAGAGAGAGAGAGAGCTCTATTGCTAACCCAGGCCTATATACTTTGGGGGCGTGCAAGCCCCCTAATTACAGGTAGACATACATCACAGGAAGGGGTTGCACTATAGGTTATACAGCAATGAGAGGGGGACAATCTAGGGATATGCACTCAATAGGAAGAGGAGAGATTGGGGGTATACATGTGACAAGATGGGTGGATCCTAGATTCAGGATGGCAGCCTAACTTGGATGTCACTGAGCCTGTTTGACCTGTTCTCTGGCTCAACTATAGACCATTCTCAGTAGGGTGTAAACTCCACCTACAGGAACCAATTCAATGACCGCAGGCCTGTCCATTGTCCTTAACAGCAGGGAGCGGGCCCTACCAAAGTCTAGTGACTGACTGTCTTCAGAGAGGATGTCTGTAAGCATCCCACCTCCCTTCACACTTGGAGATGCAGTGGGCTGTCAGGTAGGCCGGCCACCAGATGCTCTGTGAGGGAAAGATGAGCCTGTCTGCTCCCATAAAGATTTACAGCCTCGGGACCTAAAAAGAACCATTACAACTCAATCACAAGGCACACACCCAGGCTTAAAAAAAATGAGCAAAACATCTGAGTGGCCATTTCTCCAAAGAAGATGTACACATAGCCAGTCATGAAAACATCCACATGAAAAGATGCTCCAGATCTGTCACTAAAATGCAAATCCAGACCACGTCATAAGTCTAAGAGGGCCATACTAAACCAAGGCTGGCATTAAGGAGCACTGGCAAAAAGTACAAAAAAAACTGGAGCTCTCCAAAACTGTTAGCAGGAGTAGAAAATGCCGAGCAGCCGCTGAGAAAAATGAGGAGAAGGTTAAATAAACTGAGTGCTCCCGTACGACGCAGTCATGCCACTCCTAGGAACATATCCAAGAAAAATGGAAGCACGTGTCCACACAGAAACTTGTGCACAAATGGTTACAGCAGCCTGATTCACATCAGCCCAAAGGTAGAAACAGCCCACATGTCCGTAAACTTAGGAATGGATCAGGACAAGGTAGCACGTCCGCACACCGGGGTGTTATTTGGCAGGAACAAGAGGTGAGGCTCTGATGCGTGCTGCGACATGGGTGGTTCTTGACAACATTGACCTGAGTGAAAACACCAATCACTCAAAACTGAAGCTCACACGCTTCGACTCCATGATCTGAAGAATTGGCGAATCGAGACGGAAAGCAGGACGTAGTGTGTGCCTAGGCCAGGGAGGTGGAGGAGTCACCGTGGGTGGCTGCTAGTGAGCAGGAAGGCTTCTTTGGGGGCAAGGCCATGTTCTAACCTGGGCTCTGGGGCGGGTTGCACAACGGTGTGGACAGAGTAAACATGTGCGCTGTCAGCGAGGCCATCCGAGTGTGGAGTGACAGCTGGATAAATCTCCTTTGCAGCATAAACCTGTCTTGTGCGAGGAGTGCTAGCGGCATCGTCGTGAGGTGCGCATTGGGCTGCTGCCGGCAAAGGTCACCGTTCAGAACCAACCCCCTAACCCGCCACCCCCGGCTCTGCAGGGGCAGGATGGGGCCTTCTACTCCGGGGAAGGTCTTGGAAGCCCATGTGGACAGGGACACCCTGTCTGTCCTCTAGTGTCGCCGAGAGTCAGAATGCCCTCAGTGACCGGCAGCGTTTGATTGTCTCCCACGATGGGAGAGACCCGGCTGGTGAGGCTTCGTCTCCCAGGCTTTGGACATGTTAGCAGGAGAGACCAGTCCCTGGAGAAGGATGTCAGGCTTGGTCAAGAGGAAGGCCCCCCCTAGGAGATGGACTGATAAAGAGGCTGCAGCCATGGGCGCCAACTCCACCCTTCTGAGGATGGCCCAGGACTGGGCCATGTTCCCTTCCCCTGTGCTCACAGACTTCACAAGCACCTCAAACAACACCACCATGTAAAATAAATAAACAAAACTCCCCAACAAAGGCTTGCCAGCAGCAAACCCAGCATGGGGTTGGTTTTCTTCTGGAACTAAATCCCACCTGCTGCAGAACTCAAATAGCCTCTGAAAGAGGCACCAGGCCCAGCAGCCCCGGCCAACATCTCCTAAGAGAAAGGCAAACCTCCCCGCTGTCCTGCACCCGATGCCCAAGTGTCCACCAGGGCAAGAGCGTGCCTCTTCACGAGGCTCCTGCAGAAGCGACCTGTGAGCCCGTTCTCTGGTTCAAGCCTCCTGTTCCTGACTCAGGAGGCAGAGCCGGATACCTGTGCGTGAGAGAGGGAAATTAGTAAGCGCTTCTCTCTGGGCAGCGGCAGGCTCGGGGGAGCCAGCACGGAAGAGAGGGTGAGAACCAACAGGCAGGAACATGCCCCGCGCCAGGCTCTGTGCCGGTTGTATGATGGCTGTCCTCCTGCAGCCCTTCCAGAGAGCCTGCTGAGTGAGGGAGAATGGTTATGTCCCCAATTTACAGACACGGGGCTGAAGGGCAAAGAGATGAAGTAACTCCCCTCATGTTACATGGCTGAAAACGTTGGGACCAGGATTGTAACCTTAAATAAAAGATTGGACGCGGCCTGTGTACCTCACAGTAGGAGAGTGGTTAAATCCATCATGCTTCATACATGCAGCTGAGCCCCATGCAAACGCCTAAAAGAATTTGGAACACTTGAAGTACTGATATGGAATGATCTCCATTTAAATATATTTTTAAACGGACAAAGCTAGGTGCTTTTTAGCTAGATTAATGTGTTTAGATCAATGTGTTTGACAAACAGTAACACAAAGCTGGATGAAAGTGTTCAGGGTGTCATTGTTTGAAAAAAGGATGGAGGGGAACAGACATCCATTTGAAAGGTCTCGTGTCTGAATCTATTCTCTCTGAAAGGACACACGAAATACTAAGATGGGTTGCTTCTGGAAAGGTGTGGTAGCCAGATTCCATGACTCCTGAGATTCTAGCTTCCAGGTATCCACCCTCCTGGAGAGGCTGAATTGGGTTGAAATGGATGGCCAAGTGATGGGTCCTCTCCTGTGCCAGGTGGGAAGATAGTGCAGATTTTGTCTCTTGGAGGCGTGAGGGGGCCACTCGCTGACAGGCGATGAGAACGTTCACGAAGCCTTGCAGAGTGGTCTTCACGGTCGGAAACGGAGGTGTCGTCTTGCCGACAGCCACGTGAGTGAGCCAGCCTGGAAGGCGACTCTCCGGCTCCAGCTTAGTCTTCACACAGCCTCTAAAGACCTAGCTAAGACACTCCAAATGTGTGACCTACAGAAAATGGGTGAGCTAATAAATGTTTATGTATTTTAACGTGTGTGTATGATAGTTAGGATTATTGTGCTCACCTGGCCAATAGGAACATGTGGGATTAATCAGGTCGAAGTTTGATTGGAGGGCAAAGAGATAAATGGCTCTGCAAGGCCTGCCCCATCTCTCTTGCTCTCTGGTGATAGACCAGCATGCTCCTGCTTTAGCTAGTTCTCTGTCTCAACCTGTGAACTACACCACCTGTGGGCCCAGCCAACGCGTGGATCATGGATTCTGTTGTTAGAGCTTGAGGCTCCTTTGAGACCTGCTTCGCTGCGCTGCTGGTGTGTACATCGCTTAACTTGAGGCTGGTGGATCCTGTCACCTTGCATTGCTTGAGTTCAATATCCCATCCAGGCCTGCTTCAGTAAGTTCCCGGGCTACTGACTATTGCTGATCTACCCTTCTGTTTTCTGCCTGTGAGCAGACTCTGTGAGCCTCACCGGAGGGAGGACTCTGCTTTCTGCTTCCTTGACCTTGGACCTGGCAGCCCAGGGGAGTCGAAGGACTTCCAGTATATTAACTGTTCCAGGAAAGTGAGTTGAACTGAGCCTTCTACTGCTGTGTGGACTAATTATCTGTTATATGCCTTCTTGTTGTATGTACCTATCCTTTTATATGTATATAATCATAAGTATCCTGGTTTTGTTTCTCTAGAGAACCCTGCCTAACACAGTGTGTGTGTGTGTGTGTGTGTGTGTGTGTGTGAGAGAGAGAGAGAGAGAGAGAGAGAGAGAGAGAGAGAGAATGAATGAGAATGAGGTGAAGGTTTACAGAGCACATCATGAGTTTACTGTCAACAATTCATATACATTTTGTGTCAACTCACCAATTGCAATCCTTTCAATGTCCTACCACTTCCTGTTTCCTTTCCTCCTTCCTTCCTGACCTCTCAACTTTGCCCTTGGGTAAATGCTGCTCTTCTGCTTTTCAATAGTTGATTCTTCTACCACAGGGATGAATTCCATTCCAGATCTGAAGGGTAAGGGCCACAGTCTCAGGAGTCTCACCTGTCCAAATCTGACCGGAAGCCTGGTCGCTGTTATGATTTGAGTTTTGTTCCATCTTTTTGACCCACTCTCTCCAGAACTTTCTTTTTTTTTTTCCTCTCCAGAACTTTCTATGTGATCCTTGTCAGAGTGGTTGGGTGGTGTTAGACAAGAGCCACCGAGTTCTTCTGATCAGAACATAGAGATTGATGTTTGCAAGAACAGTTGTCTATTGGATCAATTGTTTCCATATGTCTTTCTAGTTTCATCCCTCTGCTTTTGCCCAGAGACAGGGAGACCTTCTTTGGGGGCTCATAAGCATTTAAGACCCCAGTTGCTACTCACCCAAGTAGGCTGTGGGACATTGTCTTTGTGAACTATGTTATGCCACTTGATCTTGTTGTCCCAGGACACATTATGCATCAGAACTATGAAGAAACGTGTTCCTATATCTTCCATCACAGCTATGAATATGCCTTTTAACTTTTTATTGTGAATGGAGTGACTGATTACAGAGCATGCCTATGGTTTTGTAAGCCACCAGGTTTGGGTTTAATTTGCTATGCATCAGTAGTTATTAACATAGCATGCTGCTCTAGCAAATTCTTTAAAATGTGGGAATGGCTTTGATACTGGGTGGTGAATGGAAATGAAGGAATCTGAAGCAAAAGGTTCTTAAGTTGTGTGTGGGGGGGAATCCTTGTTAGGAAAATTGGAAAGTTAAGGGCTTTAAGGGTATGAGAATTTTCTCTTGGAATGTTTTGAAGTTTTAATGTACCACAAGTATGAAAAAATGCTAATATTTAAATGAGGCCAAAGGGAGCATGATTTCTAGGGTCCGTGGTCACTGCTGCCACCTTCCTTATCATTGTAGGCATAGGTCATTGCCGATGACCTGCTCATCTGGAGAACTAGAAAGGCCCATGTACCCCTCAGTCCAAAGGCCATGGTCAGGGTTCTCCCAATGCACTTTTGGGGACAGATACACCTGCAAACCCCTGTGTAAGGCCGAAACCTGTGAGAAGGGAAGTCAAGTATTTCCCATTACGCAGCAACAGAAAAGTGCTGCCTGTCTGCTGTCCAAGGCAGAAAACTTGCAAGACCTCAAGAAATCAGGCCAGTTCCAGCTCCCACCGGCTGCCCTGTATTCCGATGACTTTTTCTTTCTTCTTTCTGTGTTTCCCTCTGTTTTGGAAAAAGGCAAGATTACTATTATTATTGTAAGATTTTTTAAACCTGATTTCTAATCTTCCCTTTGAATTTTAAATATCTTTTATCTGTCTAAATCTCAAGCGCCTTTACTTTTTCTCTTGCCGCTTCTTTTGGGGCAACTTAATGTCCTTTCAGAAATGCAAGATTTTCCCTTAATCCTCTGGATTTTAAAATTGTTTTCCCCAAAACAAAAAAAAAAATTGTTTTCCCATTGTGTTAGTCTGGGTAGACTAGAGAAACAAATCCACGGACACACATATGTGTATAAGAAAGAGATTTATATACCAGAGCATTGAAAAAACATCCCAGCTCAGTCCAGATCAAGTCCATAAGTCTGATATAAGCCTATATTTCTGATATCAATCTGTAAAGTCCTCTTAAGACTCATGAAACACATGCAATGATGCCGAATGTAGAAGATCACAGGCCAGTGGGTAGAAAGTCTTTGGATCCAGTGTCTCTCTGTGGCTTCTCCGGCTTCCAAGGTCTGGTTTTATCCACGTGGCTTATCTTCTGCATTGTCTCCCAGGGAGTGGCAGAAAGAGAGAGAGAGGAGAGAGGAGAGAGGGAGAGAGGGAGAGAGGGAGGGGGAAGGGGAAGGGGAGGGGGAGGGGGGAAGGAGGAGAGGGAGAGGGAGAGGGAGAGGGAGAGGGAGAGGGAGAGGGAGAGGGAGAGGGAGAGGGAGAGGGAGAGGGAGAGGGAGAGGGAGAGGGAGAGGGAGAGGGAGAGGGAGAGGGAGAGGGAGAGGGAGAGGGAGAGGGAGAGGGAGAGGGAGAGGGAGAGGGAGAGGGAGAGGGAGAGGGAGAGGGAGAGGGAGAGGGAGAGGGAGAGGGAGAGGGAGAGGGAGAGGGAGAGGGAGAGGGAGAGGGAGAGGGAGAGGGAGAGGGAGAGGGAGAGGGAGAGGGAGAGGGAGAGGGAGAGGGAGAGGGAGAGGGAGAGGGAGAGGGAGAGGGAGAGGGAGAGGGAGAGGGAGAGGGAGAGGGAGAGGGAGAGGGAGAGGGAGAGGGAGAGAGGTGTCTTCTGCCTCTAAGGAGGAAGTACCAGATTTCCCAGAATTCTCAGGAGAAGGCCCTGCCCACACAGAAGTCTCATTGGCCATCTCCAGATTGACAGCCTAGACTCCACCCCTACACTCTCAATGCTTAAATTGACACCAGATTAGGTGACCACCACATCCATAGTCTACGGTCTGTTCTCACAGGGTTTATCGTATATTCACGAGTATAAACCGAGTTTTTTCAGCACATTTTTATGCCGTTTTGTGGTAAAATTAGGTGCCTCGGCTGATCTTCAGACCAGTATATATATATATATACATATATATATATGTATGTATATATATGTATGTATATATATGTATATATATATTTTAATGGGAGAAGCATTTCCTTTGAGACTGAGGTCATTGTTTGTAGCTTACATTAAAGAGGGAAGAGTTGAACTGGCTCCCTGAAGACTGTGTCTGAGGGAAGGGTCCTTGTTGGTGAGAGGAGGGGGTCTCCTTAACCTGACTGGGAAGGAGCTCATGTCTGCATTTTAAACCATTGGCCTGCAGGATTCTCTGGTTTTAGCAAAGGAGCGTGGCTTGTGTCCTCCAGGGGTGTTACAAACCTCACTACAGGATTTCTGGCAGCAACAAAGAATGGGGAGCAGAAGACTGAGGTCCCAACCTCCAGTCAGGCACTGAAACTCCATCCGTGGTCCCTGTTTCTGTCGTTGCCTTCCACGCTCTGCATTATTTCTGAAGTCTTCGAAGTTGGCATCCTTCTCCAGACCCCTGCCTGAGGTAAGGGGGAGTTTTGTAAGCTTTCAGCCAATTTCCCTGTCTTCAGCCCAAGCGGACCTTCACGTCCTACCTTGATCTTCTCAGGGACTCTGAGCAAAGTCACCTCGGTCCCTCTCAGGCGGCTGCAGCTCGCCCGGCCCCTCAGTGCACACTGCGTCACGCCAGGCCACCATCGACCACTCCATCACCAGCCCCAAAGGTGTGGAAACCTTTCTCCTCTTCTGTTCCCGTGGTCCTAGATTTTTAAAAGAGTTTTATTTGAAATGTTATTTAACCCCTTCACAGCTGCTTAGGTCCCCCTTCAACAATTCGTACACACGTTGCTCAGTGAGGTGAATGGCATTCCTCACCAGGTGTGAACTGTCTCAAGACTCCCATTCTGGTTGTTCTGTTTTCATCAATCTAGTTTCCCCTTGCATTCTCGTTTTTGTTCTGAAGGGACTGTTGCTCATTTGGTTTCATACGGGGTGATTTTGAACAAGAGTCAAAAAATGTGGTACCTTTGAGTGAGGTTTTTTTGCTGTCTGCGAGTCCAGGTGTTTGTCATTTCGCCATATGGAGCCCCCAGGGGGTCACGCCGCTGTAGGTTTGAAGAGCATCTCAGGTCAATAGTCTGTGGAGTCCTCCAGTCACAACCAGTCCAGTAGGTCTGGGCTTTGTGGTTGTTTTGTTTGTTTATTTAGGACTGAGCTTCTGTGGCACATTTTCCTCCCATCCTACGGGGTCCATTTATTGTGGTCCTGATTAGAATCGGTCAAGTGTGGTAGGCAGGTACCATCAAAGTGTTCTGGTCAGAGGGTAGCTGAAGCCTTGGTTCTTGTAGACTGTTTGTCTTGTAGACTCGTCTCTTCTGTGAGTCTCTGCTGTCTTGTTACCCTAGATTTTTATTTTATTTTATGTTCACTCCTTCATTATTGTAGGGTGTCTGTAAGGAGAGAGGGTGCATGCTTGCAACGAACCTGCTGCTTTAGCTGGGAGTAGTTACAATGGTCTTAGAGCACTATACAGAATCAACACAAAATACCCGTGGGCAGGATTCGAGACACAGATCCCGTGCTTCAACCACAACACAGCCAAGATTGGCTACAATCAGTGAGTCAGAGGCACCTATCACCCAGCTGGGAGTCAGGAGTGTCAGATAAGAGATCCTTGGGGGTTACGGAGAGCCTGGGACAGAGCAATCGCACCCTGACACACTGATATGGTGACTGCTGGCTAGTTCAGGTTCTCTGGTCTCTTGCACTGATCTGGACAGTCTAGTTTTTGAGCTTCAGGTCTACTGAGATAAATATTTAACTGGAGATGTAAATGTCCCTCATGAACATTTCTTGATTACAAAACTATCTGGTAAATATGCAGATATTATTTCTGCAGAGAAAGCCCGTTTCTTCATACTTAATAGAGACACATGGAAAAGCACACCGTTAACAAGGTGTCGTATGATGAAGCTAGCTGAACTTTTTCAGTATCACTCAGTGGGTCTAGTCTCTGGGGGCGCTGTGGGGTAAGTGCTGTCATAAGGTCGGTGGTTCAAAACCCTCAGCTACCCCTCAGGAGAATGGTGAAACTATCTGCTCCCGTGAAGATTTAGGGCCCTGGGACACCCCCTATGGGTCACAATCAACCGGGTGGCAGTGGGTTTGGGGATTAGTCACTAGAAAGGCACACAAAGAATTTCCAAAGAAACGAATAACGTAGGGAGCAACATGGGGAGGACACGCGCTGGGCATCATTCAAAAGTCATCTGTGCTTCTTTGATTTTCAGTAGCGCTCTTCCAAAGAAAAGTCACTCTTCCTAAAAAAAATTAAAAAGGAAAGTTTTTATCACAACTGCACTATGATCTACTGAATCACAAATGATCTACTAACATGAGCAAGTACTTTATTCCATTATTTCGCACAGCGCCCTCTGCTGCTGGCCCATCATTTTTGTGGTGGCTCCCTGGCAACCTGGTGCACTGACTGAAGGGTATCATGTCCGTGGGAACAGCTGGAGGAGAGATGGTGAGCCAGGCCATCCCTGGAGAAATCCATCATGAACGGGCTCGTCTAGAAACAGAGCTAGCCGGCATGCGGCAGAAAATCTGCTCACGCGGTCAGTTCAAGTGTAACCAGAGCTCTCGCCCCACGCAGAACAGCTTCATCCTGGGCACCAAGGCAGTCTCAAGTCACCAAAATACCCTGTCCAAAGCTCTCCAAGTTTGAGAGAGAGACCTTCGCCCCTTCAATTGTTTGGATACATTAAAAAACTAAGCGGGGCCTTAAAATAGAGAGTACCAAGCAGAAATATTTAGGCTGAAAATAACCTCAAATCTGACTAGCCAAAAAAAGAAAGAAAGAAATCTGGCGAACCACCATTCAAGAAATGAGTTTGTTTTCCTCCCTTGTAAGAAGTCTGAAAACAAATCGACTGCTGGTATTGGTTCAACTTGCTGGTATTGGTCCAAGGACCCCCAACCCGAGCCCACCCCACCTGTCCCTCCTTATCTTCAGCAAGCTAACGTGGTGGGTGTGATGTTTTCAGCTTCCTGTGAATCATTCCTGTCTCTTGACAACGGGATCGTACCATTTTGACCTACGGAGTTTTGAACTGATCTTTTTCAGAAGTAGCTCACCAGGCCTTTCTTCCTCGTCTGTCTTATTCTGGAAGCTTCTGCTGACCCTTGTTCAGGACAGGGTGCTTAACACGATAACACACGTTATCCTCTTCCCCTTCCTTCCTCTCTGGTGATCTTGTAACCAAAGTAGCACATTTAGATTCCAGTTCTCCGTGGGACTGCTATTTCTAAATTTCCCTTCTGGTGTTGCAATTTCCCCGAGCATGTGACTTGTCTTTGGCAACTCTTGCTTGTGGCAATGGGAACCGTGAGGAGACAGCTCATAAAGCACGCGCCTGCATCACAAAGTCAAATAGCATGATGTGGCTAGGAGTCACACACCTGCCCCTAGCCCTGGACTCCTCTCCCCCCGGGATCCAGGTCAGCCCATCGTCCTGGTGCCCCACGTCCAGTATATGGAGGGGATCATTTTTGCTTGCTCCACAGTGTGTTCATCCCTGCCTCTTATTTGTGGAGACTCCATATTATGGTTTGTTGGGAGGAAGTTCCCATCTTGCCACTACAGAGTGGAGATGGCTTCCCCTTCCCCATCCTCCCCTTTGCACCCTGGGCTGGCACGTGTGCCACCTCTCTCTGCTGGGCAGCAGCCCTGTGCCAGCTGGTCGTGGCCTGGGAAAGCACTGTCCGCTGTGTGGGGGCGCCCAGCCTAGCAGGGCAGCAGAGCTGGCTGTGGCCCATCAAGGCTTCCCAGTTAGGTGGCAGGATTTGAGGCATTGTCCCCAGGTATGAAGACAGTAGGACCCATGGTGGCATTGAAAAATAACCATCTCCCCGCCATGTAGTCACTCCTGACTCAGAGTGGCCCTACAGAACAGGGTTCTGAGAGTGTAACTCTTTACAGGAGTAGAAAGGCTTGTCTTTCTCCCATGGAGCAGCTGGTGGCTCTGAACTCCTGACCTTGTGGTTAGCAGTCTGACATATAACCACTGCAGGGTTTAAAATGTATGTGTTAAAGCTCTCCATAGGGACTAGGGCTTAGAAAGACTGTCTTGATTCTGCCTTGGACGGCGGGTGGTTTATAAAATGAGCCCAGGCTTGGGATTGGAGCCTGGAACGTATGGCCTTATACACGTTTCCACAAGGTGCTGGATGTGGCGAACTAATCGCTTCAGAATGGCTTCATTGTTTCCAGAAGACTGTGAGTTTCTCAGGAGCAGGGAATGCATTTGAATGTACTTGGTATCCCCTCGGACCCCCGTATTCCTCTCTTGCCTCTATTTGGGGTGAGTCAAAAGTACTGCTACAAAATTATGGAAACTTTTATTAAACAAAATATCAAAACATGAAGCTGTTACTTCTCAATGTATCTTAGCTCTAGAGCTATCCATGTCTGAAGACAGTGTTTCTGTCTTTCTAAACCTTCCTCAAAAAGTCCTGCACCCTTCCATTTACATCATGTCCCAGTGGCAGTTGGCGTGTCTCTGAGGGACTCAAAGTATGTTCCTTTGAGGAGTTCTTTGAGTGTGGGAACAAAAAGAAATGGGAAATTGGGCAAGCTCAGGGCCGTGGGTTCGAGGAGGTAGGTTTCCCAGTGAAGTTCTTGTAGAACAACCCTGGCTGCCTTCAACGAAGGAGCAAGTCCATGGTCCTGATGAAAAACAATTCCTTGGAGAGACTTTCCTGGCCTTTTGCTCACCAAGGCAGCTTTCCATTTTCTTTAAACTTCCGCAATATCCTTGACCTACTTCCGATTAGCATTAGCCAATACTGTGTCCCATGGCACCCGGCTGGAATGTAGGCCTGCTTCCCATTGGGGAGAAAGGCCGAGAGAAGGATGGTTGAGAGGCCATTGGGTCCACCAACACAGAGTGTCCACCCCTGTCCCCAGTGGGAAGCTCGCACAGAATGATGGGAGCAAAAGAGGACTTACCCAACTCCGGAGGTGTTGGAAAAAGCTTCCCAAGTTACAAACCCATCTCAGGTATCTTGAAGAATAGGAAGCTTTCCAGAAAAGATCAGGATGAGAAAATTACAGCATCTAGCATCTTAAACGATGGGTCATGAAAATGGGGGGGTCATGAAATGGGGGGGGGGTGTTATAAAAAAAACAACTTGGCAACAGTGAAGGGTTTCTGAACACACAGTGACCAGAAATGGATTGGAAACCAAGTGCCTCATGAAGACGAGGTGCTGTCTGGCAGTGCTTGCTCATGTTCAAATTTCTAGGGCAAAAAGGGAAAAAGTTTAAGAAGCCCTGTTCTAGATAAAGCTAGCCACCGGAAGCACGAGATCCATGCCTGGGAAAGCAGGCCTGCCAATGGACAAGGGCCAGATGCTAGTGAGTGTGGCTTGTATCCAGTATCATAGCAGGGGCCCCCCTTCAGAAATGGATGGATTGCAGGCCCTCCCCGGGCTTGGTGAATTAGAACCTCCAGGGGAGGAGGACTTGAAGCACTTGTTGTTGAAGATTAAGGGTCGCAGCCTTCGCATGGATGACAACTCCGTGTGAGGAAGATCCAAACCCTCACAGCTGGACCGATCGCAAACAGCATGACAAATGGCGAGAAGGTTAACGTTGCCAAGGGCTTCGTCTTGCTTGGCTCCACAGTCAGTGGTCATGGAAGCAGTAGTCTAGAGGTCAAGCATCGTATTGCATTAGGTCAACCTGCTACCCAAGCCCTCTTCAGAGTGAGGAGCGAGCACGTTACTTTGAGGACTAAGGTGCACCTGACCGAGGTCACGGTCTTCTCCGACGCCTCCCACGCATCTGAGAGTTGGACACTGAATAAGGAAGACCATAGAAGAAGCAAAGCCTTTGAACGGTGGAGCTGGAGAGGAATATCGAACGCACTGTGGACGGCTGAATGGGTGGGCCAATCTGTATCAGAAGAAGTAAGGCCAGAGTGCCCTTAGAGGTCAGGGTGGCAAGACACTGTCTTCCATATTTTAGACATGTTGTCAGGAGAGACCAGTCCCTGGAGAAGGACACCGTGTTTGGTAAAGTGGAGGGCAGTAGAAAAAGAGGAAGGGCTTGGGTGAGATGGTTGGACACTGTGGCTGCATCCATGGGCTCAGACGTGGGACCAATTGCGAGGATGGCGCAGGGCAGGGCAGTGTTCTGTTCTGTTGTGCACAGGGTCGCTGTGGGTCAGCGCCAACTCCGTGGCACCTAACTAGAACCACCACCACAGGGGAGGACCTGGAGATGCAGCTGAGCTGGCATGCTTGAGGAGTCTGGCTCTGGTCAAAGGAGGGACCTGGAGGTGGGGGCACTGGCTAGGTGGAGGGAGCAGCAGGTGGCACTGGCTAGGTGGACCTTGGAGCAGACTGAGCAAGGGAGGGAGCTCATTCAAAGGGAAGGTGACTGCTCATCTGCCCCCTGGCGTTGTGGTGGGGCTGGGAATGAGGACCAACTTGTTCTACCTGTAGGGTGAAACTCGGAACTGGAAAAGCAGCGGAGACAGGGTGGGACGGAGGCTGTACTTTCTCCAGTCCCATCAACTGGCCTCGCACCCTTCCCAGGCATTAGAAAGAGCTGGAAGAAAGCTGAAGCAAAACTGAAGGTCACTCAGACTCTGGGCTTCCAGTTGGTTGTGCTCATGGCCACTCTCCTCCACTCACCCCCCAGCCCCAGGATTTCCTCCCTCCACCTCTCTCCCATCCCCCAGCTTCCTTCCCCTGGTAAACCACTTGGCAGTTGGCCTGAGGAAGCTGTGTGCAGCAGTCCGGATGGAGCTTGGGGGAAGGCAGGCGGGAGGGGGAGCTGTGCTGGGTGGAGAACTCACTGTGGCTGTTGGGGTGGGATGGGGATGGCAGTGTTGTTACTAGAAGTACTGGTGTTGAAGAGGAAGACAAATCTTGAGTCCAGAGCTTCTATATCCTAGGGGAAACTGGGGCTTCAGGTTGGCCTTCTCATTTGTTAGCTAGAGAAGCCATTGGGGGTAGGGTGTGGGGTGGGGCACGGGAGGTGGGTGACCCAAGCCACTGCTGTGAAGTTGCTCCCAAATTTCCCTGTGGGATTTCCACAGCTGTGTGTTTTAGGGACTCGGATGGCCACGTCTTTCTCCTGTGGAGCAGCCGCGGGGTGCCCACCATTGGCCTTTCGGTTAAGTAGAAGAGTGCTTGAAACTCGGGGTCACCAGGGGTTCCTGATGGGAGTGTAAGAAGGCCTTTGTGTACCACCCCTCCCCCCCCACACACACATCATAACTTCCATTTCCTTTATTGCATCATCCTGTGTCTGAGGAACCTACTATCTTCACAGATGGCTTAGGGTCTGGCTCCTAACAGGAAAGGCTGGCAACTCTAAACCACCCAAAGGCACTTTGGAAGAAAAGCCTGGTGATCTACAGCCAACGAAGACGCTCCTCAAACTAGCCTTGAGCACCTTCCAGCAGAGGGTGGCCAGACAAGGCCCAGGCAGGTGTTTGCTTGGAGAGGAGAGGGGGTGAGTCAAACTCATGGTTAGTGTATTGGGGTGGCCTCCTTCCTGGCTGCTGAACTGTTTCTAGAACTGGGCACTGTTTTCTAGAGGACACATTAGAACCCTCTTCCTTTCAACTCCCAGCACCCAGACCACCTGCTTCTACGCCATCAGTCAGCCTAATTCAGTGATTCTACATTCATCCTCTCAATTACTGAACTAATACTTAGTGAGTGCTTTTTTCTGGATAGGAGCCCTGGTAGCGAAATGGTTATGCATTGGGCTGCTAACTCCAAGGTCAGCAGTTTGAATCCACTAGCTGCTCCACAGGAGAAAGGCAAGACTTTCTACTCCCATAAAGAGCGACAGTCTCAGAAACCACTATCATTTGCATGGCCTTGAGTTTGGTTTGGATTTTTATTTGAGATGCAGCTCCACAGTGGGGGGGGGAGGTGTGTAGAAAAATAAAGAACAATCCAGCCACTAAGTGATCCAGAAGAAGATGGAAGGGAGGATAATCCTCTTAGAGAAGGTGGCAGTGGGAGGAAGGCCTACCAGAAAGGGGCCAGTAGCAAAGACCAGAAGGTGGGAGGGAGCCCTGTGGGAATCCAGAGGGGTGTCTTTCCAGAGACAGAAAGCAGGCCCTGTAAGTCTCCTGAGGCAGACTGCCCAAGGAGCATGCCCATGCCGCTGGGACAGGGTGAGCAAAGCAGGGGTCTGGAGGAGAATAGAGTTCAAGAGCCCTAGCTTTGCAGCCATGCCGACCCAAGGAGCCACGGTTTACCTGCTGCTGTCTTTGGACGCCGATGGCTCAGGTCCAAGGCACAGTGACCCTATCTGTGCACAACAGAACAGAATACTGCCCGGCCCTGCGCCATCCTCCCTGTCATGCTTCAACGGGGGCCATTGCTACAGCCACTGCACCACTCCATCTCTATTGAAGGCCTTCCTTTTTTTTCACCGACCTTGTGCTTGGAAATGGGGCACAGGAGGGGTGGGGAGCGACGAGCATTATGCTTTTATCCGGGGACTGGGCCTTCCTGATAACAGTCCAAAGGATGTGAGACAAGGAGCAGGCACTTCCTCCAAGACAGATGTGCTTGGTCGTCCAGCAGACCTTGGTTGTCCCACTCTTCTCAAGTCCAAGGCCTCGGTTCTTCTGCAGTCTTCCTCACTGGTGGTCCAACTTTCACCACGGACTGTCTAAATGGAGGCCAACTGCTTCATCTCGCTAGGATTCAGTCTTCTTCTCTTTAAAAGAGGGAGAATTGTATAGGCCATTGCACTTACAGGAAGCCTAGTGGCACGTGAGAGGACAGGGCTCTCTAGTCCCATCAAGAGTCACAGTCTCAGAAACTCACAGGGACAGTTCTACCCTGTCCTATAGGGTCACTATGAGTGGGCGCCGACTCAGTGCTAGTGAGTTTTTCATTATTAGTGGCACGATGGCCAAGCCTTGGATGATTTACCAAAAGGTTGGCAGTTTTCAAACTTGCCCCATGAAGTCTGCTCCCGTAAAAATTTCACCGTGAGTCAGAATCGAGTGCTCTACATTTTCTTTTAAAATGGTTGCTAGTCTTAGTGTTAGAGGAAGCCTGATGGTGTAGTGGTTACATGCTGGACTGCTAAACAAAAGGTCAGCAGTTCAAAACTACCAGCTGCTGTGTGGGGAAAAGACAGGACTTTCTACTCTCATAAAGATCTAACACTCTGAGGGGCCGGCCCCAATCTCAACTACATGGACAACACCCCTCCTCACAGAAGAATTCACTTCAGAGGACAGCACTGAAGCTACAGCTCAGGGAGAGGGACATGTCTAATCAGAACACACAGGAGCAAATGAAGGGGGAGGAAGAGAGAGTGGAGCACATCCTGGCCCACCAAGCCCTAAGGACGATATCCCTGCTCAGAGCAGCCAATGCACAGAGAGGGTCATAGGGTCGGCCCCAACACAAGACACGATGCCCCTCACTGACCCATAGTGCTAGGGAGGAGGGGCAGGTGGCTAACACTGGAGACACAGTGCAGGAATTGCGCCCGATCTGACCCCACCACACTGAGGCAAAACACTAAGGGAGTGCAACAGAACAGCAAGGGGAACAGAACAACAAAGTCCCCAGGGAATACCAAAAATAGACTTTGGGGCCAAGGCGTGGCACCCCATCAGACTTGAAGGGAAAACACTCCTAAAGGTCAACAAAAGACCTTGAACTATTTACAGGCTTTTCTGTGTGTGTTTGTTTTTTGTCATTGGTTTTTGTTGTTGTTTTGTTTTCTTTTGTTGCTTTGTTTTGCTCTGTCTTGTTTTTTGTGCATGTTATTATCTCTGCAGGTCTGTCTAGATAACATAGGTGGGATAAACAATCTGGAAGAGAAAACAATGGACCATAGTCCGAGGGTGACATGGGACAGGGGGAGGCAGCGGGGAAAGGAAGTGGGTGTTAACAAATCCAGGGACAAGGAAACAAGTGATCCAAAATTGGTGGCGAGGAGGGTGTAGGAGGCCTGGTAGGGCTTGATGAAGGGCAATGTAACTGAGAGGAATTACTGAAACCCAAATGAAGGCTGAATATGATAGTGGGACAAGAGGAAAGTAAAAGGAAATAGAGGAAAGAACTAGGAGGCAAAGGGCATTTATAAAGGTCTAAATATAGGCATGTACATATGTAAATATATGTGATTATTTATATAGATCTATATGTATATATTTATATGTTAAGTATTAAGGTAGCAGATGACATTGGGCCTCTACTCAAGTACTCCCTCAAACAAACACTTTTTTCTATTTAACTGGTGTTCCATGATGCTCACCTTTCCAATATAATCTCTGAAGACAAAGCAGTGTATAAGCAAATGTGATGAAGAAAACTGATGGTGCCCAGCTATCAAAAGATACAGCATCTGGGGTCTTAAAGGCTTGAAGATAAACAAGCAGTCATCTAGCTCAGAAGGAACAAAGCCCACATGGAAGAAGCACACCAGCCTGTGTGATCACGAGATGTTGATAGGATCAGGTGTCAGATATCAAAGAACAAAAAAATCATATCATTGTGAATGAGGGAAAGTGTAGAGTGGAGACCCAAAGCCCATTTGTAGGCATCTGGACATCCCCTTAGTTCTTTAATGCTTCCTCCCCCCACTATCATGATCCCAATTCGACCTTACAAATCTGGCTAGAGCAGAGGATGTACAGTGGCACAGATAAGAGCTGGAAATGCAAGGAATCTAGGACAGATAAAGTCCTCAGGACCAGTAGTGAAAGTAATGAGAAAGGGGAATCAATCACAATGATCTACATATAACCCCCTCCCTGAGGGACAGACAACAGAAAAGTGGGGGAAGGGAGACATTGGACAGTGTAAGAAAAAATAATTTATAAATTATCAAGGGTTCATGAGGGAGGGAAGAAAGGAGGGAGGGGGGAAATAAGGAGCTGAAACCAAGGGTTCAAGCAGAAAGCAAATGTTTTGAGAATGAGTATGGCAATAAATGTACAAATGTGGTTGACACGATGTATGTATGAATTTTGATAAGAGCTGTATGAGTTCCCAATAAAATGATTTTTTTTTTTAAGTTAACAGTCTGGGAAACTCACAGGGGCAGTTCTCCCCTGTCCTCCAGGGTCTCTATGCATCGGAATCAACTGGATGGCAGGGAGTTTTGCTTGAGTCTTCATGTGGTTTATGCAGTAGGCCATTAACCTCAAGGTCTGTAGTTGGAAACCACCAGCTGCTCCATAGGAGAAAAATGAGGCTCTCTACTGCTATAAAGAGGGACAGTCTCAGAAACCCACAAGGGCAGTGCCACGCCGTCCAATAGGAGCTCTATGAGCCAGACTCAACTCGATGCCAGCGAGTAGAGTCTTAGTGTTCCTGGGTCTCTGGTGGTTCAAACGGTTTGCACTTGTGTTCTCTGAAAGGCAGGTGTTTAACTCTAGAGCTTCACAGGGCATTGACTCACTCTAAGTCAAAGGAAGAAAAAGACGTCTTTATTTGGAAGGTGGGCCAGCAAGGGATCACAGCGGTGCAAACAGACCGTCTCTGGGTTGTCCTGTTGAAACCAGAACACAGTGAGAAGACAGGCCTTGGACTTTGGAACTTACACTTGCGGAGTGACACACAGGTGTCTTACATCAGCGCAGGCGGCAGGGGCACCTGAAGCAACGGTTGACCACAAGCAAGCAAACAGAGAAGTAAGGCTCATTAAGTCTCAGGACATTTTTGTTGTCCAACCAGAGAGCCGGGCCTAGCTTTTCATCACCAACAGTCCCGTCAATCCGAGAAGACTCTGCCTTGTCTGGCTCTCTTAGGTAACGCCTGAATCCAGCCTGTCTGCTCTTGAGCAACGTAGTGAGTTCATGTTGTTGGAAGCCTTTTTTTTTTTTTTTTGCCTTTTTGACTCTTTGTTTTGTATCGTTCTATGTTCTCAGGTGCATGAAAACCAGGACAGATGAACTTAAAGAGACAGTGATGGGACGAAGAGTTCCTTTGGGGTATGGCAGGGGAAGTTGGGGGGAAGTGGGGAGACAATAACAAGAGTACAAGAAGGAAGAGAATGTTCTAAAATTGACTGTGGTAGTGATTGTACCCTTCTAGATATGACTGAACTAATGAATTGCATCATGTTTGGATTATGTCCCAATGAAGCTGTCCTAGAGATTGCAGTGGATACCTACAGGTCACTGCGTTTTTAAGGCAGAGTTTTCCAACTACATTAAGAAAAATACTTGGGTTACACTTGACTACAAAGTTACAAGTTCAAGCCCACCCATCGCACAGCAGAAGGAAGGCCTGGCCACCAGCTTCCATATTCCATTCCATAAAGAATGCAGCCCACATCTAAGACCCAGAACAAAATCATACCAATGTGAATGCTGGGGCGGGGAGACAGGCATGGAGTGGAGACCCAAAGCCCATCTGTAGACAATTGGACATCCTTATACATAAGGGTCACAAGGAAGAGACAAGCCAGTCAGGGTGCAGTGTAGCACTGATGAAACATACAACTTTCCTCTAGTTCTTTTTTTTTTCCCTCTAGTTCTTTAATGCTCCCCCCCCCCCACTATCATGATCCCAGTTCCACCTTACAAATCTGACTAGGCTAGAACATGTATACTGCTACAGAGAAGAGCTCCCAACACAGGGAATCCAGGACAGATAAACCACAACCAATAAAAAGACTAGAGATACCAGGAGGGGAAGGGGAAGGTGGGGGGAGAAGGGGAACGGATCACAAGGATCGACACATAACCCCCTCCCAGGGTGATGGACAACAGAAAAGTGGGTGAAGGGAGACAACCCATGATTTAAGATATGAAAATAATTTATAATTTATGTAGGGTTCGTGAGGGAGGGGAGAGTGGGGGAGGAAGGGGAAAAGTGAGGAGCTGATATAAAGGGCTCAAGTAGAAAGAAAATGCTTTGAAAATGATGATGGCAACAAATGCAATGCACAAATGTGCTTGACACAATGGATGAATATATGGATTGTGATAAGAGTTGTAAGAGCCTCCAATAAAAGTATTCAATAAAATTTTTAAAAAGAAAAAAAAATGCAGCCCAGAAAACCATTAGGGAACTTAGTATTTCTGTGTATCACATGGGCTGGCCATGGTCAGAATTGACTTTATGACAAACAATTTAGGTTTTAATCGATGCTATTATAAATATGATGTCTGCGTGTTCAACATGTAATTTATTAACACTTTCCCAAAGAGGTTTCCCAGCAACATGTACGTCAAAGTTATTCTTTGGTTTTCTAGAACCACCTTAAATTCCTTTGCCAGCCACCTGTCTCCAGTGCAGTGCTCAAGGTCGAGGACCCTGCGTGCCTGCAAGTCCAGCTTTGTGACTTCAGTGGTTCCCACGCCTCAAAAGTGGGGGATCACCACTGTTAGGTCAGGGCTCTCTGACAGGCCTCAGAAGGGAGGCGTCCCCACGTCCAAAGTCAATTCTAACTCATTGTGACCCTAGAGGACAGAACAGAACTGCCCCGGGGTTTCCAAGGGGGTGCTCTTTGGGGTGTGGCAGGGAAGTTGGGGAAAAACAGGTTGGGGAGAAACAGGGAGATTGGGGAAAAACCAAGGAGTCTGAGAACAGAGAAATTGATCGAAAATCAATTGTGGTGGTGGTTACACAACTCTTCTTCATATGCTTGAACTCGTGAATTGTATGATTTGTGAAGTACATGCCAATAAAACTGTTACAAACAGTCTTCTTCGAGCAGAGTGACCGGTAGGTTCAAACCTTCAAACCACCGACCTCGAGGTTAGCATCGAGCACTGGGCTCCTGAGGCAAGGCCCCTCAGCCCAAACGAGACCACTGCTATCGAGTGAGTTCCCACGCACCTGGACTGGTCGGCTGAGACTGAGTCTTTCCGGCGTCAGTCTGACCCCGTGGCTTTGACTCACTGTCTGATGATTTTCAGGAAGAAGCAGAAAGTTTCTCGTTGAATTGACACTCCCTGCTACCTTTTTTTCTTTTTCATACTTCCTTTTTCTCTGATTGGACAATCAGAGGTAGTCAGAGCTTAAAACCTTGCCCGGGAGCTCAGCATTATCATCAATATAAGGAAACAGACATCTCGCTGCGTATTTTTTTTTAGCCCAGAGTTCTGAGGTTGGTTAAGCCTTAATAAGTCCCTTGTTAACAGGCCAGCTCAGGGAGAACCCCTGAGTATCAGAGTCGAACTATGCCCCATAGGATTTCTTTGTTGATTTTAAAAAATTGTCAGAAAGAGATTTCTTGCTTTTAATCTCTGGTCTTGAACACTTGATGCTGAGAGGCCCTGCTGTGCCTGGCCCAGGTCTCTCCAGGAAGGCAGACCTGAGATCAGGTGCGCAGATGTCGGAGACTCCAGTGGAACCACCTCAGGCAGGTGGTTTGATCTGAGTGTTCTGTTCCCTCCAGGGCCCTGCCAGGACACCGTGTGAGACACAGAAAAAGTATTGTGAAGGCAGTTGTGTTAGTCTGGGTAGACTAGAGAAACTAATTCATAGACACTTAAATGTGTATAAGAAAGAGTTTTATATCAAAGAGTAATTGTACATTAAGAAAACATCCCCCCCCAACTACCATGATCCGAATTCTACCTTGCAGGCCTGGATAGGACAGAGGCTGTACACTGGTACATATGAGGGCTGGAGGTACAGGGAATCCAGGGTGGATGATACCTTCAGGACCAAGGGTGTGAGGGACGATGCTGGGAGAGTGGAGGGTGAGTGGGTTGGAAAGGGGGAACTGATTACAAGGATCCACATGTGACCTCTTCCCTGGGAGAGGGACAGCAGAGAAGGGGGGAAGGGAGACTCCAGATAGGGCAAGATATGACAAAATAACGAGGTATAAATTACCAAGGGCACATGAGGGAGGGGGGAAAGGGGAGGGAGGGGGAAAAAAAAGAGGACCTGATGCAAGGGGCTTAAGTGGAGAGCAAATGCCTTGAGAATGATTGGGGCAGGGAATGTATGGATGTGCTTTATACAATTGATGTATGTATATGTATGGATGGTGATAAGAGTTGTATGGGTCCCTAATAAAATGTAAAAAAAGAAAAGAGGAGAAAAAAATGATTAGGGCAAAGACTGTACAGATGTGCTTTATACAATTGATGTATGTATATGTATGAACTGGGATAAGAATTGTATGAACCCCAATAAATTGTTAAAAAAAATTAAAAAGAAAGAAAACATCCCAGCCCAGTCCAGATCAAGTCCATAAGTCTGATATTAGCCCATATGTCCAATACCAAGTTATAAAGTCCTCTTCAGACTCACGAACCACATGCAATGACACCAAGTGTGGAAGATCACAGGCCAGTAGGTGAGAGGTCTTATGGGTCCAGTGGTATTGTAAGCATCTCAGCGCTGGCAGGGGTGTCCACGTGGCTTCTCGGTGTTCCAGGAGTCTTGTCAGAGGAGCGTCTTTCAGGGAGTCATCATAGAGAGAGTGTTCCCTACCTCCAAGGAGGATATACAGCAATTCCCAGAATCCCGGGGTGGGGGGGGTGGGGGGTGGGGAAGGCCATGCCCACACAGAGGCCTCATTGGCTATACAATTATTGACAGGCTAGACTCCACCCCTTCACTAGTAATCCTCTCAAAGGGACAACAGATTCTATAACTACCACAGCAGTAGTTCCCCCTCTGTAATCCTTCCTGCCAAGGATTCTGCCTCCACCATTTAAAGGCAGCTTGGGCAGCCTGGAGGGACACACACTGTGTTCCTTTGTGATGTTCTTTGAGGGTTGGGAATACAAACCAGTCTGAAGGGCAGAATCAGGAAAGAGCAAGCACCCTGCTGTGATGGAGAGAAAAATCCCCTGGGGCAATACACCTGGTCTTTTTCTCACCTTGGCAGTTTCCTCTTTCTTAACCCCTTCCTGCCATGTGTTCCAGAGTGGAAGTGCTCCACGGGGTTGTCTTTGTTGCTATGGAAGCAGATCGCCTGGCCTTTCTTCCTCTGTGCAGTTGGAAGGTTCAAACCACCAGCCTTTAGGTCGTCGATGAGCGCAAACTGAACAACTCAGGGGCCTCTAAAACCCCCTTCAGCCCCAACACCAAACCCATTACCATCAAGTTCACTCCCACTCAGAGCTGAATTCTAGGACGGAGTAGCAGGGCCCCATAAAGTCTCCCAGGCTGTCGTCGGTATGGACGCAGAATGCCACATCTTTCTCCCAAGGAACATGGTGGGTTCCAGCTACTGAACCACTGGAAACCAGGCCTCCTCCAAAATCCCCTTACACCTCTCAAACGAATGTATGACGACAATATCCAAATTCAGTCGCCCCGGTTGCTACCTAGTCCACAATGGCTGTTAAGGACACCCCTGGGAGTCAGAGGAGAACTGTGCTGTCAAGTCTCCAATGGCTGGTTTGTCTCCAGCTCTCCAGAAGGACTCCAACCTCGAGCTTCAGTTAGCCATTTGTACCAACCCTGACAACTCCCCCAAAACTCAAACCCACTGCCACCAAGTGGATTTTGACTTATAGTAACCCTACAGAACAAAGCAGAACTGTCCCTATGAGTTTCCAAGACTCAGCAGAGTGGCTTCAAACTGCTGACCTTGTGGTTAGGAGCCCAATGCATAACCCACTACGCCACCAGGGTTCAAGCGTGCAGTGCTTAGGTACTGCCATCAAGTCGATGCGGATGCATAGCAATCCTGTAGAATAAGGTGGAACTGCCCCTGTGAGTTTTGGATATTGTAACTTTTCATTTTCTTCTTTTTAAAATCATTTTGTTGGGGGGTGTGAACAACTCTTATCACAATCCACACATCCATCCCTCCAAAGGAGAGAAAGAAAGCTCCATCTTTTTTCCATGGAGCGGCTGGTGGTTATGAACTTTGGACCTTGCAGTTAGCAGCCCAGTGCGTACCCACTAAGGGACCTGGGTCCCCTCGTGTGCAGCAGCATGAAAAGGGCCATAGCGCTTGTGAGAATGACCAAGTATGGCACAGAGATGAGAAGGAAGTGAGCACTTGCTGATGGAAGGATGACACTTCATAGACTTGCTGGACACCGGGCAGCCATATCCGAGAAGCCCGCTGAAGCCAAGGGCGGTAAAAGGGAGTGCTACCGCTTGCCTGAATCTGCTCGTTCAGGGAATCTGCCAGCCTCTCTTTGATCACCTTGCATTCATTAGCCAGTGGAGAAAATAGTTAATGTGACCAGGGGGCCTGTGATACACAATGCTTCTCTGATTTCATCTTTCCTAAAAATACCCACCTTTGTGCCTGGCAGCAGCTCTAAGCACCAGGTGGAGAATTGAGTTGATTCTGACTCATGAGTGCACGGCTGCCCCAACAGGCTTTACAGGCTTTTAGAAGCAGGTCAACCGCCTGCCTGCTGCGACGTCTCTGGGTGGGTCCAAACAGGCGACCCTTTGACTAGTGGGGGAGCACTTAACTGTTGTCCCCGAGGGACTGCTTTGCAGCTGCCCCTGGATGGCACAAACGTTAACAAAGCTTAGAGACTGGCGTGCACTCAGGCACACGTTGGAAGGGGGTGGTGATTGCCTTCCCAAAACTCAGCCAAGGAAAACCTTCTGGAGCACAGTTCTGCTCCAACACAGAGATTGCCAGGAGTGGGAATAAACTAATAAATAACCTGGATTTCCACTGGTAGCAAAAATAAATAGTCCCTAGGATTCATGTAGCCCGGCCAGTGCAGCGGGTTAAGCATCAGGCTCCTAAGAGAAAGGTCAGCTGTTCAAACTCCTTAGCTGCCCCTCAGGAGGATGTCCAGGCAGTCTGCTTCCGTGAAGATTTGGAGACCCTCTGGGGACCCTTGTATTTTGTCCTACGGGGGTCCTTAGGACTTGTCAGCAGAGGCAGTGTGTTTTGGAGTGTTTTGAGGGTTTTTGTGATTTCTTCTGACCTCTACTGGCCGCGTTCGGGATGGCATGGCTCTCAAAGCCAGCATTGGCATTAGGAATTAGAAATTTGGCGCTGAAAATTTACAGATGTCTCTTGCAACTCTCTAAGAGGTGTGTAACTAAATTTTGTGCCCTGTCCGAGATCACACAGTGGTGTTATGTTGTGTCAGGGGCCACCGAGTCTGTCCTGCCGTGGACAACAAGCAGGGGCCCTCACCCGCTGCCCCACAATTGTCGCTATGTGGAGGCCCACGGTGAGAGTCACCTCACTGAGGATCGTCCTCTGTTTTGTTGTTTGTTTGTTTTTTGCAGACCCTTTACTTTGCCAGGATGATGTCCTGTCCCAGGACTTGTCTCTCCTGATAACATGTCCGAAGTACTTGAGACAAAGTCTCGCCGTCGTTGCCTCTAAGGAGCAAATGGCTATACTTCTTCCAAGTCAGATTTGATGGTTCTTCCGGAAGCCCATGGCCCTTTCCATATGCTCCACACAGCTCCATGAGGGATATTCAGGGCAGATTGGGCAATTACTGGCTAATCACATTGGACCAAATACTCTCTGGATGAGTTCTCAAGAGTTGCCATCCTTAGAAGTAGTACCAGCTACCATGCTGCTCTAGTGACCCTCGGACAAAAACCAGCCAAACCCAGAACTCATGGCCATTGAGTCAATTCCAATACACAGTGACCCTGCGGGGCAGAGAGAGCTGCCTCAGAGGGTTTCCAATTGTAAGTCTGTATATCTCTCCCCCACAGCACCACTGGGTTTGAACTGCCAACCTCTCTCTTTCAGTTAGTAGCTGTGTGTCTAGGGGCCCAAGGGGAGGGGTATTATTGAATTTCTCACATGATGCTCCGTACTGCATATCCCAATGGAAGACGTTATATTAGTTTTGTTTTAAACACTGCTAATTTATGTATTTTTCATGAGGGAAGACAACTTTCCATCCCTCAAAGATGTACTTAAACATTTTTAAATGGACAACATATGTCTCATAAATGCCTTAAAGAAGAATCTGGCAAAACATCCCGCCTTAATTTTTTTTTTTTCCATTTGCCTTTTGTGGTTTTGTTGTGTCTTTTCCACAATAAAAAGAGCTCCTAAGCATTGCCAGTTACATGGATTGGTTGATTGATGTGTGTGCACATGTTTAAACATCTCACGGACATTTGCTCAGCACATGACCTTCCAGACCAGAAGAAATACATCCTTGTCAAGGACACACTGAGCGTCTGATGCTCCCCTGAGTTAGTAGAAATCACCCCAGGCTAACTTTCATTGCAGTGAAGAAGCGAGGGTATATCTCCTTCCCGTGTGCAGTGGTCTAGCCCAGACTGTTGTGTGGAGCTCCATGTGAGTCCTAGTCGGGGTATTATTGAGTAAGAGCGAAAGGACAGGGTCCTTGGCCTTGAACCGCTCTATCCAGGGCAGCTTTGCCATGATCTGTTTGAAGTTTTATCTGTTCCCTTTATAAAGACTTTCTCTATACAACATTTTATAGCTGAAAATACTTCATAAGTGAATCTCGTATCATATCCTAATTTTATCGATGAGGAGATCGATAAAGGCTTGGGGAAGTAAAGGGACTTATCACTAAATTTTAAGCAAGATTACAAATAGTGCCCAGCCAGGGGTCTATGCTGCCATCTACCTTAGTTAATTCTGGATAATTCTAGGCAAAGGTTTACAGGGGCTCACTGGATTGATGGAACCCTACTGCCAGAGTGGGGAATGCAAAAGTAAGCTTCTGGACCAAGAAGCAGGACGGAGTTCAAAGGAAGTCCAGAAACCAGCTACAAACCAGAATACTGTACCCACTGGTGATGCTTTGGGGTGTACTTGAACCTCCAACCTTTTGGTTAGCAGTAAGTGTTCATTGTTGGCACCATAGAATATTGATGTCTTTGCTGACATGGAAAGCCCCAACATTTCCCTCTGATTCTCGCATCACTTATGATTAAAGTCAAGATGAAAAGTCCCTGGAGTGAGACTACCTGACTGGCTGACCTGATGTCACGTGCTCATCCATCCCCCTGTCTGAACCGGAGCCACGAGGAAAAGGTCTGGTCTCATACCCTTGAAAAGTGTCAGGCATTGACACATCCCCACCAGGAGGCTGGGATCAAGCTCCATGAACATGAAAGCTGAGACAGTAAGCAAGGGGATCGATACTGGGCAGCCCAGAAGATGACCTAGCCAGTTCCAAACCACGGATAAATCGTCCCAGAGAAACAGAGACACAGAAAGAAACAGATCCGAGCTGATATTTATCCTGACTGGACCTCCCACAACCGAGGCCCCTTTCTGTTCTTACGACAAACAGGAAATAGACTCTGTGCTCACTACAAACACCACACTAGCTCTTCAGTGATTGTCTATCCTTTGCTGAACAGCTGTTCCTTTCGAATGGTGGTCCTCGAGATGGACGTTCAGGAGAAAGGGCAGTGTGGGTCTTAGGGGACTTCTGAGGGGTCTGCGGAAAATCGTGAAGGTGTCGATGATGTCACAGCTAACGCTCCCCACCATGTGACCGTGGGGCATTGCTTCTCTCTCTGCAGCTGCGTTTCTTGATTTATCAAATGAGCCTTTTCTGTCGGGTGGTCTCCTAGACTCTGCAATTGCGGCAAGGGGCTTTTAGTAGAATGGTAAGGTAAGGATACGCATCCGAGGCGCCCTGTCTCTGAAGGGGGAACTTCAGTTTACAGGGGTGGAAAGCTGTCAGACAGGGAACCTAGGTATGGGGATCTTCATGCGTTGCTACCTTGGCTTCCATTTACTCTTCGCTAGCAGTATCCAAAATTTTAATCAGATGTCCACCTTCCCTTACAAGTGTCACAGTGCTTCACGAGGAACTGACCGCATTCCCTGGGGGCTGGTCTGATGGATCTAAGGGTGAGTTTTATCCCCACCCCACCTGCCCTTGTTTTCTTCAGAATCCCAGACCCAAAGACAAGTAACACAGGGCATTTAGGGATGGGCTCACAAAAGGGTGGAGAGCCAATTGGAGCCAATAAGCTATAAGGAAAATTTTGCTGGCTGGAAGCTTCTGGACGCATGCTTAAAGGATAGTTTCCAGAAGAGACTGTCCACCTCTAGATGGTGTCCTAAAACGGTGGCAGCTCTCTGGCTGCCTACATGCAAGAAGAATCCAAATCAAGACAAAGACCAGGCAGGAAGTCATGGGAGCCAGAGCTGGAGCACTGGTAGTACCTTATCTAATCATCCCCTCTCCCTAGAGATGGATTTTTTAAGTTATGGGAGCCAAGAGCTCCTCTAGTTTTAAAAGCCAGTGTGAGTAGAATTTTGCTTGCTTGTGGCCAAAAAGAAATCTAACAATCATTCTCTAAGGTTCCATTCAAATGGTCCTGGAATTAGTGCAAAGTGAGGCCCAGGCAGAATCCTTCCACTCTGCAGCTTGTAGCGGTTCTCAACCTGTGGGTCGTGACCCCTTTGGGGGTCTAACAATCCTTTCACAGGGGTCACCTGATTCATAACAGTAGTAAAATGACAATGATGAAGTAGCAACGAAAATAATGTGATGGTTGGGGGGTCACCACCGCACGAGGAACTGTATGGAAGGGTTGCGGACTTGGGAAGGTTGAGAACCACTGGCTGAGAGGGAGGAGGGCCAGCAGTGTCCCAGTGGGAAGGCTCTCCCTGCTAGCAGACAGCTGCACGGGTCAGTACGCCCAGTCAGCAGAGCTTCCTCCCCAAACGAGCAAGCAGGGACCGATCACGGAATCTAGGAAAGATCCCGCCAATCAGAAGAGGACCACCCTGCAGAATCGGGAGGGCTTCTTCCATTGGCAGTCCCTTGAGGGGGCAGGTTTAGGAAGTGCACGCGATTCCTTTGCACCAGCTCAGCACCCCTCCCCCACCCCTGATGGCTTCAGTCTGTGAACACAGTCTGGGAATGGGATCCAGGCTAGACCAACACATCTGTCCCTGGAAAATTTCCCCGGAAGCCAGAAGAGAGAAACCCGAGCATTCCGCAGTTTGCCAAGGGAAAAGGATCTTAATTGTGCGTTACTAGTGTTCACTTTTCTTCCCAAGGGACAAAAACTTGCTGTAGCAGGAGGAAAAGAAACCAGAGAAGCTAGAAGAGAGAGACACTGAGGGTGTGTCCGGGCTGCATCACGCCCCTGCGGTGGCCCCTCAGGGCAGCCAAGTGACAGTCTCCCTGGTCCTGCCCCATCCTCTCTATCCTTGCTGTCTGAGCCGGTTGCTGCCGAGTGGTTTCCAGCTTGAGGGGTTCAGCTGCTGGCACTGCACCACACACTATTCCCCTGCCACCCATCAGGCCAAGTGGGCGAAGTGGAACCCCAGGTCCTTCTAGTCCACCGTGCGTGCGTGACCCTGCTTCCATTTGGAACGCCAGTGGTGTGGCTCCAGCGTCACAGCAAGACACTGCTGACCGCGGATTTGTGGTACTGGAGAGTCTACTAACCCCTAATGCTCTCCCTTCTGTTTGCCAGCCCCCTGGGTTCTGCCAATAAAGTCTTATTTCCTCTCCAACCACATCCAGCTACGGTTCTGTTTCCTGCAGCAGAAAATTCTCTGACAAATAGACCCTCTGCACGACCATCTAACCTAGCCAAAAAGCAAGAGGCCGTAAAAAGGCATCGCTCTGAGATGTATACTCTGTGTGGAGGCAGAGCTATAGAAAACACATTTAGCAACCAAGACAAATTTAAAGAAATTCACTCGGACTCGGAGGAAGAACATAAAAAACTACAAAACCCAGGGTGACGGGGAGGAATTCTTCAGGAGAGGCAAACTATACACACAAGCTCAAAATCCTTTCTTTGAAATCCTAGGAGTCCAATGTTATGGGAGTTGGATGATTTTATGTGAACTTGACACACTCATGGCTAGGGGTGGGGTCAAACCCGTCAATCAAGTGATAGCTTGATGACACCTTCTGAGTGTGGCTTTTTGTATGAGTGAGGGACTCTAGGAATTGCTCTCGCTGCCCCCCCCCCCTCACCCTATACCCCTGCCTCTGTCACGTTCCTGCTTGCTGGAACTCTACCTGTCTCAAGGGGGACCCCATGTGGGCCACCTGACTCCCAGTTGCCAGCACCCTGCCAGGTTTCCACCGACTTTGGATCCACAGGACTCAGCACCCACCAGCCTGTGATTTTCTTGATTCCTGGTTCGCTGTGTCACTGGCCTGTGGCTATGGGAGTCTGAAGAGGGACTTAGGGACCAGCATCAAAGTAAGTGATGGACTTGAATTGGACTGGGCTGGGAAGCCTTCTTGATATATACTGTCTCCTTGATCTAAAGCTCTTTCTTACACATAGATGGGTGTCGCTGGGCTTGTTTCTCTAGACAGTCCAGCCTCATACAGATATGTTTCCGAAAAGCCAGTTGCCATTGATTCTCATTCATGGTGACCCCCTATGGGTAAGAGTAGAAGGGGGTTTCCGTGTCTGCGTCTTCAGAACTAGATCACAGGCCTTTCTGTCCAAGGTTCCTCTGGGTGCACTTGGGCTTGTAATGTTATAATGGTAAACATTTAATGTTTACAATTTAATGCTGTACAAGCTGTAAACTTGTAAGAGTGGAGGTTCATTGTCATGCTTTGAGATTCAGCATTTGGTAAGGGGTTTTTTTTTTTTTTAGGAAGACCATGGTATGTCTATTACTGAATATTATGTACATCCCCAGCAGTTTCTGAGTAGTGGCCTAGAATCCAAAACATTAGCAGCAAAGAACCGAGGCAGGTAAAAAGATGACAAATAGTCTCATACCTCTGCAAGGAAAACCTTGCTACCAAATGGGTTTTGGGATTTGGGAATTGTAGCTAAAGAGACTTATACTAGGAATCTAAAAGAATTGCTCAGAATTGATAAAACCGCAGCAATAACCAAAGAGCTGAGAGAGGACATTTTTAAAAAGCAAAAAACTGGAGATAGTAAGTCTTTGAAGATTAATGAAATTAATCTTAATTAATTAAATTAATCTAGTTAGTGAAATTAGGCACAATTAATGAAATTAAGGCCCTCAATGCAGTCTGCTCATGCTTTTTAATTTTGAATTTGAAAGATAAAGAAAAATTACAAGAATATACAAAATTCTAATAAATAATTTATTGAATCAATTGACTAGGTTTTTATGCCAAACTGTACAAAAATATCCTCTTCCAACTTGCATGCTACAATTACAAACATTCATTTGTCTGTTCGACCACAAAGGCAACCTCACTAAGTTCTGAAAGATACCTTATATTTGAAAATATCACAGCGACCCAGCCAGGAGGTCACAGAGGTAGGATCCTAAGCCAGATGTCCACATCTTGACTTCCTCCAATATCCTAGTATTCCTTTGTTTGTTCGTCTGGAATATTCATGGTTAATTTTTAAAAATCATTTTATTAGGAGCTCGTACAACTCTTATCACAATCCATACATACATCAGTTGTGTAAAGCACATTTGTAAATTCATTGCCCTAGTATTCCCTTAAGACAGCAGTTCTCAATCTGTGGGTCACGACCCCTTTGGGAGCCAAACGACCCCTTCATGGGGGTCGCCCGATTCACAACAGTAGCAAAATGACAGTGATGAAGTAGCAACAAAAATAATTTTGTGGCTGGGGGTCCCCACCACATGAAGAACTGTATGAAAGGGTCGCGGCAGGAGGAAGGTTGAGAACCACTGCGGTTAGGTAACCTTACCATCGGCTTGCAATTGCTTTGTCATTATTAGTTATTTCATTGCGGCGGAGATGGTTAGGACTCCTGGCAACCTTATGCACACCAGAATGAAACCAGGCCTGGTCCTGCTCCATCTTCATGATTGCTGATGGATTCAAGGCCATTGCTGCAGTCAACCATGTCACAATCAATGGAGAAGAAGTTGAAGTTGTCGCTGAGTTCATTCTGCTTGGAGCAACAAGCAATGGCCTGGACGCAGCAGTTAACAAAATTAAATGATGTCAACACCTTGAACACATCTGCTGTAAAAGATCTTCAACGTTTTAAAAAAGGAAAGCTGTCACTCTGATGACTGAGTTGCGCTTGACCCAAGCTATGGTATTTCCAGCCTGATCCACATGTGAAAAGAGAGGTAACAATAAAAGCTACAGTTGGCTCCGTGCCCACATCGAAAGAAATCGCCAGTGAATGCTAGGTGGATGGACGAATAAATAACCGAGCAAATGAGCGCACACATGGGATGTGCTCAAAGACATCACTCTTCTAGAACAAGCCCGAGACAAGATTGGGGAATGCAGCGTTTCTTTTTAAAGCCCGTGGTATAGCCGAACTGCCGTTAGGTACCATTAGAGAAAGCATGAAGACAAGGAAAGCCATGCCACAAATTGCAGTAAAACTTCCCTGGGGTGACAGGGAGCACTGGAGAAGGGGCCCAGAGAGCCTTAATGGTCTTCACTTAGTCAACCTCAAAACTTTTAAGTCTCCCCCATGGTGACCAATCCCCAAGTAATGTACATTTAATTCAGCTTCTAATGCAGAGAAATCAATAGCATGGCACCGCAGACAGTTTATTACTTGTAGTCTGAAGTTAAGCACATAAATAAATAAGTAACATACACAAACCATGGCACTTTAGAGTACAATTTTGGTCTCACCCTTTGCCACAAATCAAAATGCTCTGAAGGGCTTATTAACTATTCCATATTAAAAATAATGAAATAATGTAAAGATTAAAAAGCTGACTGGAATTGCTTGGAAATTTTTCTTTTAAAAAGAATCATTATTATGACTTATATTTTAATAATACTTTTCATAAGTTGTTTTCCCACATATTACCCTGCTTTGATCTTTCTTAGATGAAATGTTTGTGAATTCGATGGGACAAGCAAACCCATTGAGTAGACGAGGAAACTGAAAAGATGAGCAGAGACCCAGGTGGAAGATTTGCGAGTCTCACACCTCAGTCCATGGGTGGTGTGGCAGTTACATAATCTACGATCAACTTGAGTGAAGAGGTGGAGTCGAGCCTGTCAATCAGGTCCTAGCCAATGATTCCTCTGTGTGGGCATGACCTTCTCCTGAGGATCCTGGGAACTCCTGTCTTCTCCCTGGAGGTGGGACATACTCTCACTGTGATTCATTTTCCTGCTGACAAGCCACATGGGGTATGTTGTTGGAGCCAGAGCCCTGGAGCTGGATGAGCCATCTGGAGACCCACGCTAGTGCTGAGATGAGATGCTTCCACCGCCACTGGATCCACAACTTTCCACCCATTGACTTGTGATCTTTCTGCATTTGGCATCATTGCATGTGTTGTGCGAGTCTGGAGAGGAATTTATAGACTGGTATCAGACATATGAACTAATATCGGACTTATGGACTTGATCTGGACTGGGCTTGGATGTTTTCTTAATATACAATTACTCTTTGATATAAAACTGTTCCTTAACACACTAGTCAACCCAGACTAACACAATATGCCCCACTCACGGTACCATAGGGTATTACTCTATGGTGTGATTGATGGGCTAGACACCATCAAGTTGACAGTAGATTATGTGACTGCCACAGGTGGTATATATGGTACGTGCTTAACCCCTATCCAAAAAGCTGGCAGTTCAAACCCACCCAGAGGAGCCTCAGAAGACTGGCCTGACACACTTATGTATCATTTTTTATTCTTCTGGGATTTATCCCTCACACATTAATGCCTCCATTCAATTTTACATTGCTCAGTAGCCTTGGGTGGGGGCACATTAAGTCTGTATTGTGGGTTTTGAGTTCTGTTCCACATTCTTTTCCCACTCAGCCTGGGAATTTCCAATGTGATCCTTTCGGCCTGGATTAGCTGATGATTGTGGGCTTCTCATCATCTTCCTCATCTGTGGTCTTTTTGATTCCTGTGTATTCTATCTGGTGAGATCCACATAAATCATTACAATGTATGTTGTTGGAAGAAAAAGGTATTTGCAATGAATAAGCTGCTGATCTTGCAACATTCCATCATGCAATCTCTAAGGTCATTTTTTAAATCAACAAGGTCATAGTTTCTAAATAACAGTTATTCCTCTTCACTCCCAACTTTTCCCTCCAGTCACCAGTAATTATCAGTGCTTCTGGATTGCATGTTTGATCGATTTTAGTTTGCATTGACTAGTGGAATGCAAGTTTTCATCCCCAGCTTTAGTGGTCTGCACGTAAATCTGAATAATAGTTGCATTAGCTGGCCTTCTTTGTAGGCGCATGGATATACCCCATCACTGACAACATTGTATGTCAAGATAGAGCCTGAAATGCCCTTTTTGGCAATGCATGTGATGCCAGTCTTCTTCAATTTGTCATTCCTAGTGTAGTAAACAGTATCATTCAAAATGACCAGTACCAGACTATTTCAATTCACGAATGCCTAGGATATCAATGTTTACGTTCCATTTGATTATGGATGAATTCCCATTTTCCTAGATTCTTCCTTTCACATTCCATGTTCCAATTATTAATGGATGTTTGCAGCTGTTTCTTCTTATTTTGCGTTCTGTCACAACAACAGAAGACGGTCTTCAAAGCTTCCATTGAGGTTGACTCTACCTTTGAGGTAGTAGCTCTTCCTCAGTCGATATTTGAGTGTCTTCCAAGCTGAGGGACTCACTTTCTGTCACCATACCAGATAAAGGTCCCTTGCTTTTCATAAGATGTTTCGTGGCTAGTTTTTCAGAAGGGGCTCACCTGTTCCTTCTCATTAGTTTGTCTTAGGCCAGATGCTCTGTTGAACCCTAACCACCATGGGTGATCCTGCTGCTTAGAAATACCAGTGGCAGAGCTTCAAGCATCACAGCGACACACAGCCACCACAGCACAACAAACTGACAGGTGTACCGTGGATGCTTCACTAGCTCTGGTCTTTTTCTTACTGTTATCGGTATCGTCTGAATATTGGATTATGAATTATTATGTACTTTGTATTTTTCTTCTTGGGTTATCATTTCCTTAGGCAACCAAGAGTTGGACTAACTTATTTCATATTTTATATCTCAAAACATTCTCTTGCTTTGTTTTCCAAAAATGTCTTAAAATAATGTCAAGGAGTCCAGGAAGAAGAAAGAATGTTTGGAAACTGATTGCGGTAGCAATTGTACAATTTTGCTTGAAGTGATCAAACTATGGAATGATATATGTATTAACTCACAATTAATAATACATTTTTAACCCCTAACCCTATCATTAAGCCTAACCCTAACACAAACCCTAACCCTAACTGTACCTATAATACATGTTTAAAAATGTCTTTTAAAATCTTTCTGTGGGAAGTTTTCTGGCGGTTATCGAGCACGCTGCTGTTGAATCAACTACGACTCACAGTGACTCTATGGGATAGAGCAGAACTGCCCTACAGGGTTTCCAAGGCTAACTTTTTTCCTGTTTTATTAAAATCATTTTTATTGGGGGCTCATACAACTGTTATCACAATCCATACATACATCAATAGTGTAACACACATTTGTACATTCATTGCCCTCGTCATTCTCAAAACATTTGCTCTCCACTTACGTCCCTGGCATCAGCTCCTCCTTTTTACCCCAGGCTATACATATTTATGAAGCAGACGGCCACATCTTCCTCTCACGATCTAGTTGGTGGGGTTCAACCTTTTGGTTAGCAGTCAAGAGTTTAACTACTGTGCCATTGGGGCTCCTTGGGGATTGCCTAGAGGGCCTGAAAATGTCTTCAATTGAGTACTCCTTCCTTTGAATGGTAGTTTTGCTGGATATAAAAGTCTAGGTAGAAAATTTCTTTCAGAAATTCAAAAACATTTCTTTGGGATCATCTTGCAGCCTATTGAGAATTCAGCTAAATCTTATCCCATTAGAAATTATCTGATTTCCTCTCTGGAGAGCTCCATGAAAATAAGATTTGGCTCATGACTTCATTGTTAATGCCTAGATCCTGCTGGTCCATAGGAGTCTCTCATTTGGGATTTGTTACGTGAATAAATGCTCTATCACTTGACATTTTCTAATTAGTGCTATCAGCAGTCATGTGCTTACACTGATTGATAAGCAGGGTAGGCAGGTGTGGTGTGATTTGGATGGAAAGCCACCATATGGCTCCAATTAGTCCTTCTAATCCTTATAATAACTCACTGAGACCATGGACCCAAGTTTCAATCTCTGGATTCAAGAAATAGAAGACAGCATCCAGTAAATCCTGTCCCTCTCTCCATCTCAGGGATTTAACATCTTAACAACTCATCCCTTGGGTTCCTTCTGATTATTCTGTGTATCTGCATTAAGAAAGGTGTCTCTGGCTGAAGGGGCAGTGAGTAGGTGCTGGGGAGGTGGCTGGAGAGGTGACCGGGGAGGACAGGAGATTGGCCTGGCAATGATTAGAGCTTCTGAGGGAATACTTCTGTAAAACGCTTTTATGAATAATTTACATACTGAAATTCTACTTCAACACTAAGTCTCCCACAAGTAGATCCTTCTAGTTGAAACAACCTCTTTTTGACCTGTTTACCACCTACTTGGCTTACAAGATATAGTGCATACATCTAAGATAAAATTTGGACCTCATCTATGCGTTATATTTATATAACTGGCTTCTCAAATAATAAAATATATGGATAAAATATATGGTGTTTCCCACTAGTGACAACATGGGAGGGGGTGGGTGGGGAATGGAGACCACAGGGGGAACATGATATGACGCTCAACCTGCGCTGGTAATTTCTCTCCAGCAGTGGCTCCCAACTCCGGCTACATAATGGAATCAAATTCCAGGCTAATTAGATTAGAATCCATGGAGGTTGTCTTCCAAACTAAACCAAATTCACTGCCATGTGTCTATTCCGACTCACAGAGGGTAGAACTGCCCCTGTGAGGTTACTAGACTGTATGTAACTCTTTACAGGACTAAACAGCCTTGTGTTTCTCCTGAGTAAGCAGAGCCGGTGGCTTTGAACTGCTGATGCTGAGATTAGCAACCCAACACATAACCCCTACACCACCATGGCTTGGAGACTGTTTTAGGCATCAGTAATTTGTAAAAGCTTCCCAGTCTGTGTCAATGATTGAGAATCTCTGCTCTAGCATCCCTAACAAGTCGACCTCCCACAAGCAGCCTAGTGTAGTTTCAAAGACCACATAATGTAATGACTCCAGGATTCTAGGTTCCAAAGCAAAAGTTCAGAGATTTGCACTGGGGGTGCCACCATGGGCGCATTAACGTCTCTGTATTTCAGTTTCCTTACCTACAAAATGGGAATCATAAAAACTTCAGTCACTTAAGTTTGTTATGAGGATTACATGAGAGAACCAATGTTAACTCGCCTCACAGTGCTTGGTGTAGAGTTACTATTCAGTGTCACTAGAAACCGCCACCATGCCCCTCAATGGTGCTTTCCCCCTTTGGTCCCCTCCCACAGTGGGTATTGTAGAAAAGGCAGAGCTGTGACTTCCGAGGCCAGGTCCTAACGACCATGGCAACTGCCCTCTGGGAGCTTTCTTGGATCACTTGCTCTCAGAGAAGTCAGTTGCCACATTGTAAAATGACTCACGTATCCCTAAGGAGACGTCCATACGGGAAGAACGGATTCCTCCTGCCAAGGGTCAGGTAAATGAGCCACTCACTTGGAAGCAGAACTTCCAGCCCCCAAGCAAGCCTTCAGATGATTCTAGTCCCATCTTGACGGAACCCGACTTGAGTCCCTCAACTAAGCCATTTCTGACCCGCAATCACCGTGACATAATACATGTTTAGAGTTGCTAACGTTTGAGGTAATTTGTGAATCAGCACAAGAGATGACTAAGATATGCAATAAATGTCATGTCATTTTTGTTAAGTTACGTCCTAATTTTGAGCTGAAATCTATCTTTCGCAATCCCCATAATCTTCCCGTTCTTTCTTTTTCTCTCTTGGGGGTGGAGGGGTTGATTTTGCTTATAATCACATAGAATTGAATCACACACTGTGCTAGTTCAGGGAGACTAGAGAAACAAATCCAGGGACAATCATATGTGTGTAAGAGAGAGCTTGATATACAAGAGCAGTGAAACATTGAGAAAACACCCCAGCCCAGTCCATATCAAGTCCATAAGCCTGATTTTAGCTCATATGTCTGATAACAGTCTATAAATTCCTCTTCAGACTCACGCAGCACATGCAGTGATGCTGAATGCAGGAAGATTACTGGCCTGGGTGGAAGGTCTTGTGGATCCAGTGGTGGTAGAAGCATCTCAGCACTGGTGCGGGTCTCCATGTCTCCTCCAGCTCCAGGGCTCTGTCTGCCAGCAGCATCGCTCCCTGGGGCTTGTCATCAAGAATATCTAACAGAGAGAGAGTGTGTCCTGCCTCCAGGGAGGCAGAGTAGTCCCAGAATCTTCAGGAGAAGGCCATGTGCCTCATTAGCTATGACCTGATTAACAGGCTAGAATCCACCCCTTTTCTCAAGTTGACAGTAGATTATGTAACTGCCACACATAGAAAGAATAGAGGAACTGATGACAAGGATCTACATATAACCTCCTCCCTGGGGGGACGGACAACAGAAAAGTGGGTGAAGGGAGATGTCAGACAGTGTAAGATATGATAAAATAATAATTTATAAATTATCAAGGGTTCATGAGGGAGCAGGGAGCGGGGAGGGAGGGGAAAAAATAAGGAGCTGATACCAAAGGCTCACGTAGAAAGCAATGTTTTGAGAATGATAATGGCAAAAAATGTCAAATGTGCTTGACACAATGGATGGATGGATGGATTGTGATAAGAGCTGTACGAGCCCCCAATAAAAACGATTTTTTTTAAAAAGAAGAAAGAATAGAATTACTCTGCCTCATGATCAAAAGGTTTGGCAATAGTTTTCATGCCATTAATTCATTTCATTAGATATTAGTTGAAGGAAATTCGCTGTGCCAGGCACTAGGAATACAAAGATCAATGTGGCAGGGCCCTTGTTGAAGCCACACACTCAAATTGTCACTCTGTGTGGGAGGTGTTGTACTGAAGGAGTCTGACTCCCAGATGGGCAGAGTCAGGTGGGGTGGGGGCAAGGGGGCTGCACTGGAGACGTTAGAGAGCAGAGGGAAGGCTTCTTAGAAGAGGTGCCCTAAACTGAGGCCCAAGGGTGAATGGGTTTCCTAGTGAACACAAAAGGTTAAGGTCACAGAGAGGAAAACCCTTTGGAGCAATTTTCCTCTGAAACATGTGGGCTACGAACCCATTTGCTGCCAGCTCAGTCCCACTTACAAAGCACTTCGGAAGAAAGGTCTGGCGAGCTCTTTCAGAAAGGTCATGGGCAAGAAAACCATTTGGAGCAATTTTACCGTGAAATACAGGAAGGTCCCTGGAGTTGGCATCAACTTGGCGGCAACTGTTTGTTTTGTTTCCTGTTGGTGTTTAAAAGAAGAGGTTCGCCACAGAGACAAAATGGGAAGGTCTTGCGAGCAGAAGTGCAGGTAGGAGAGCTTCTTGGGTCGCTCTGCCCAACGCCTTTTCTTCAGCTCTTCTCGTCTTCCTCTTGGCCTCCTCTTGGCCTCCCTTGGGCCCAGTTTTGGTGGTCCACCCCACCACCACTCTTGGTAAATCCCCTCAGGACACACCCTTTCCTCTCACAATGGATTCCCCAGACAAAGCCCAGGCTGCTTCAGGGTG
Source organism: Tenrec ecaudatus (assembly GCF_050624435.1). Classification (NCBI taxonomy): domain Eukaryota; kingdom Metazoa; phylum Chordata; class Mammalia; order Afrosoricida; family Tenrecidae; genus Tenrec; species Tenrec ecaudatus. The sequence continues at coordinate 114,532,752 of NC_134539.1, forward strand.
GTCTGACCAGCAAGCACAGCATCAGCCAGTGCCGGTGCCTGCCTTCTTCTGGAAGCCTGCCCCAGTCCAGGCCTGCCTGAGGCTTCCTGGCACCCACATCCCGCCGCTGACTCATGCTGGGCTCCCAGGCGGCAGGGTTGCTAAGCCATTTCTCACACATGCTTCTGCTAAACCACATCTCTCCCCCAGCGAAGTACTTCTGCCGTTGCTTTATGTTTACAATCGCTCACGGGTGTTCTGGAATTCAATCATTTAATCGGTACAGACTGCTAATCTCCGACCCCGGTGGGCAGGGGCCACATGGCAGCCAACGGGGCCTCAAAGAACCCACTTTCGGACACACCCTGGAAGCAGAAACTCTCCGTGGTTCTAAGGCCAACGTGGTTAGAAGTGATTCAGACTCATGGCAGCCTGAATCAGCCTTCAAAGACCTCAGGAAAAAGAGTCTGTCTCCGGTTTGAAGATGTCTACTATGAAGGGAAGGCTGAGCAGGGGGTGGGGTGGAATGCTTAGCAGGAGCTTAACACAGACAGGAGGAAATTGGAAAGGGATGTTTGTCTGGTTGCCCAAGGCTCCCACCTTCCCTGGCCAGGGAGAATCACCCCATTGTTGGGCTTCTTGATCTCCGTAGGCTCAGCCTGGTACAGGTACTCTGTTCTTCTACCCCTAAAAGGACAGCTTGGGCAATTGTCCACTTTGTTTCTGCCCTATTTGATCTCCCTCCTAATTTCTCTTCCTCTTTCTCCGACACTGAGAATCCCTGATGACACAGCGGTTATACACGGAGCTGCTAACGGCAAGGTCAGTGGTTCGAAATCCCTAGTTGCTCTGAGGGAAAAGAAGGAGGCTTTCTACTCCTGTCAAGACTGATAGTCTGTAAATCCACAGACGCATCCAACCCTGCCCTATAGGGTAGCAGTGAGTAAGAATTGACTCCATGAAAATGAATTTTGATTTCTTTTTTTTTGGGGGGGGGTACCCTCTCACTGACTTCTAACAGAAAATGAAAAAAGTGAGTTTCACTTTCATTCATTCATTCGGCTAGCATATATTGAGTACCTACTCTGTGCCTGGCATTGTTCCAGGTGCTGGCGACCACTAGGCAAGCCAGGGTCTGTGAAGCGGCCCATGCGCAACAGAAGCAGCCTCCGGGCGAAAGGGAGCACTGGGAAGTGGAGCCTGACCCAGCCTGGGGAGGAGTTGGAGAAGGCTGTCAGAGGAGTAGACACGGGCTGATGTGAAAGGTCAAGTACAAGGTAACCATCATCTATAATGATTATAGTAGTATTTATTAAGGAAGTCCCTGGGTGCCATGAATGGTCAAATTCACTCGACTGATTGAAAGGTTGGATATTTGGACCCACGCATAGGCCCCTCCCCCAAACCAGCCATTGAAAACTAACGATTATGAATTGTTAAATGTAAAACTGGTGATCTCCTCTGTACATTTTCACCAGATTCACAATAAAAAGGACAAGACAATAAGCCTCTGGAGTGCCTACGGGGCAGCAGTACGCTGGGCCGTAGAGGTGCTGCGAGTAGAGGCCTCGCTAACGCCTGGCAGGGATGGCGCGAGTCCGGAGCCCTGGAAGGAGGCATACCTCAGCAGTCTCTGTAACCACCAGCCCCCTGGCCAGCTGTGAGAGAGCCTTCAGCAAGTCATCACGGAGACCCCCATCTCTGAGAGGACTCCATGGGTCAAGGAGGCTGTGTGACCTTGCTGCAGGTGGAAAGAGAAGAAAGTTTTAATTTTTTTAATTACACCAAAAATCAATTTTTAACAGTAGAAGCAAGGAAGGTACAGTTGTGATTTCACGTAGTGCCATAATGTATCAAGTAAGAGATGAACAAGCTTGACTTGTATTTTTGAGCTGATACAATGGCCCATCTATGGAATCCCTATGGGGCAATTGTACGCTATCCTGCTGGGTGGCTATGCGTAGAGGTGGTGTCTAAGATCAAAGATGGCTGTCAGATGTTTGGACGGGGTGCAATTTCAGTGCTTGCCACAGGCACTGTGTTCCACAGATACACCTCGAGCTATGAGTCAGAATGGACCGGTTGGCTATAGGATTAGTTTTGTTTTTAGTGAACCTTACCTAGATGTGATACTCTTCCAGTTTCCTAAAAATCAAACTGAGAATTGAGAATAAATCAAAATAGCCCACACTTAAGAATTCTCGATTTAGAGTGTAACTCTGCGAAGGAAATGACTAATCGAGGGGCACCGAGGAGAGCAAACACTTGAGTCTGCAGACTTGGTACTTGGGCCCAGAAACATATGGGACCATAAGGAGCTGCTTAGGGTGCAGAGAGCGTGGCTGTGTCTTCCAATTCATGATGCTCCCTTGATCTCCCCATCTTTTACCACCTGCCACTGCCCACCTATTGAATGAGACTCTCCAGAGGAGGAGCTCAGAAATCTGTCAGAAAATCTCCAGGCAGTTCTTACATGTACTGAAGTTAGAGATGCATTTTACTGCATTTCAGGACAATGGCTTTGAGACCTGGATTGATTTTACCTTCTTCTTCTTTTTTTTTTTAATGTGTGTTTAGAGTAGAACTGCTCAACAGGCTTTTGTTTCTTTTAATATCATTTTATTAGGGGCACACACAACTCTTATCACAATCCATACATACATCAATTGTGTAAAGCACATCGGTACATTCATTGCCCCCATCGTTCTCAAAACATTTGCTCTCCACCTAAGCCCCTGGCATCAGCTCCTCATTTTCCCCTCCCTCCCTGCTCCCCCCTCCCTCATGAACCCTTGATAATTTATAAATTAATATTTTGTCTTATCTTACCCTGTCCGACGTCTTGCTTTTACCTTCTTAATTTGAACATTATGAAGAAAAATATACTTGACATGAGACTAAAAATGGTCACCTTGTTTATGGATTCACTATGAATCTAGTACGGGCCACCTCTCAAGCGAATATAACAGGTTGGCATAAAATGAACAGTGACACCATGGGGGGTACGTTCCTGAGAACAGCCAATTACACAAGACCAAAAGGGCAACTTTGCCCAGAACCAGAGATGAGAAGGCAGGATGGGGCAGGGGGCACAAACGGACTTGGGGACCCCAGGGTGGATATGGGACGAGCACAGGCAGGCCCTTGTTGGCGACTGCCCCCATCGTCACAGGGCAACTCGCATATGAATCCCTGAATGGAAAACGAATCTCCTGTACGAACTTTTCCCCGACGCACCATGCAGTGTTTTGTAAAAAGGAAGAATAAATGGCAGGAGTGAGATTTGATTAGTCATGTTTCCCTAACTCTGGAACCCATGTTCTCGGACACAGGGTTGTCGCAGGTGGCTGTGCAGGTTGTACACTGCACAACCTCTGCCGCGGCCCGGATCAAGGATGCACTGGGAGTAGAAAGAGTATCTAAGGATAAGAAACGTCCTGTGCAGAAACACAAGAAGACAATCTGAATGTGGGGCACTGGCTTTGCAATGCAGCCGGATCAGGAGCTAAGGAACTCCTTGAAGACCCACATCTCATCCACACCTGTCGTGATCGCTTAGGAAACTGGCTGCCAAGGACTCGGGAGATCTCGTGGGGCTTCGCCTTTGGCTGTAGAGATCACGCACTTCCTTCCTACCTAACTGCGGAGCTCTGGGATGCGCTGTGGGCCACAACAACATTAAACGTGTAGGAAGCAAGGTTGAGCTGCTCCCAAGGGCGGCGGTTGGAAATCACCAGTTGTCCCTGGGAAAGGAGAGGAGTCGTCTGTCCGTGGTTACAGCCTTGGGACCGCACAGAAGCAGGTCCTCATCCTGAGGGTCGCTGGGGGGCAGAATCAACTAGAGGGCGGTGAGTTTGGTTTTGGGTGATTGTTGTGTTCGGTTTTGAGAGAATTCACGAGGCTCCAGGTCTTCTCAAGTGGACAACCATCTTCTTATGCTTGGGCATCAAATGGAACCTGGCAAATTAGACATTCGAGTCACCTCAAGTTCTTTGTATAAGAAACTCAAATATAAAAGGGAGTCCCGGAAGGAACAGATTGTTTGGAAACTGGTTGTGGAAGCAATTGTACTGATACTGCTTGATGAGACTGAACTATGGAATGATACCATGAAGGCATTAACTCCCCATTGAAAAAATAAATTCAAAATTGGAAAAAAAGAAATCAAGGCAGAAGGACCAGTCCAAGGAATCCTTACTGCCAGCCGCTCTCCGATGGTCCCCACTCCCTGAGAAGGGTCGTCTGTTTCCAGGAAGGCCGAGATTCCTTTGTCGCTAGACCCCAGGGGGGTCATCAGCTCCTGGTAGTCTCTTGCCCACAAAGCCCTGGGCAGTGCCCCCGATAGGCTTCGCCCCTTTTCCAGTGGTGACAACACTAGCTGCGGCTGGGCCATGGTCCTGGGGGGCCATGGTCCTGGGAGGCCATCCGGTTGGCACTGGCAAAAAGACAGGATTTCCTCGATTTTCTGGAAACATCTTCACAATAAGGCCCCATGATGATCCACGTGCTTCAAGAACAGCCATCAAAAGGGCTCTCTGGGCCTTGCAAACAAACAGTTGCCATCACTTTTTGAGCGACCCCTCTGCCTAGAATTTAACTGGCCCGACACGTCCCCTCGGAAGCCCCGCTGTCATTGGACGGTTTTGGGAAGGCACTGGAAGGAGACTAAGACAAATCTATTTCTGAGAACTTGTGTGCATCCCCCCACGGAACCAGAGATGTGCCTGAAAGGACTGTGTGTGGAATAAACCTGAGCATGTATGAACGGGATCGCAATATTCTAAAACGTATCCTCAGATTAAGTAACGTAACTTAAACACCCAAACTAAGTATGGCTTCTGTATCATTTCAAAAGCTGGAGCCCTGTGCTCAGTTGGCCCCGTCTGTCTTCTGTGGGCGCTCGCAACTCAACCCACTGCCAGTCAGTCGAGGCCGACTTGTGGGGACCCTAGAGGACAGGGTCCTAGAGGAAGCCCAGCTCTCTCCCATGGAGCGGCTAGTGGTTTTGAACAGTTGACCTTAGAGTTTGCAGCCCAAGAGGCAATCCGTCTTTTCTGTGACTAGTCTAGTGCTGGGCTAGGCAAATCGTGGCTCTCCAGCCATGTGCAGCTTTCCCAAGCTGTACGTGTGGCTCTGAAGTAAAAATAGTGAAAAAAGTTAAAGATAATGGTGATGGCATTTATTTGTAAAAAAATGGCTTTTGAACAATTTAAAAATTGTTGTGAGGGACAGGATTGGTTCTTCTGTCTCAAAAGTTTGCCAACCGATGGTCTAGTGCTTATTTATGCCACTCAAGAGCTGATAAGCAGCTGGAACACCGCCCCCCACCCCCAGTTCACCCCCTGGTACCACAGTCCACACACTTTGGCCCAATGCCCTCCGGCCCTTGATACCCAGAGGAGTGCAGGAGGCTGGCTGGATGCTTCATAAAGCAGCTGACAGTCTTGCTTTGTTAAGTTCTCTGTGTCTCTTTTTTTCCCCTAGAACCTGGCTGACCTCACTGAGGGACCCCTCCCCAGGGGAGAGGCTGTTCCAAGATGTGACTCCATTAGGATTTTCCCTCCACACAACCATCTGGTGCAGATGGGAAAGGAATCCAATGTTCCGTGTTTGTTTTCTGTTGTTTGTGTGTGTTTCTGGAATTGATTTGCCTCTGGGGACCTGTTTGTAAAAATAATTTCCTATATTACATAAAATCCTTGTCGTGCCTCATTCTGACTTCCTTGAGGAGGGGGTGGGGAGAAGTAGATAGGGGGCCAGTAAAAGAATCTGAATGGTAATGATCGGGACCAAGACCCTGGGCAGCAAAGGACAGTTCTTCAGGACATTACTTCCAGGACGCCTGCCTGTTACAGCTTTCCCCACCCACCCCCACTCCCCACGCTCCAGGGAACAGGGGCACCGGTGGCCCAGCTGGAGGGACCTACGAAACTTGGGTGGTACATGGAAAACAAGGCAGCATGTCTGACAGTGCTACTGATTCGTCAGGCCCAGGACCGGGGTGGTTCCCTACAAGTAATGGGAGCTAGAGAAAGGGGAATTGAAGCTGGGCTGGCAAAAACAACAGCTGTTTAGAATGCTTTCTCCAGGAATATTAGACTGCATTAAACGTATGAGGTTTTCAAATTAATATTTAAAAAGAAATGTACTAGCTGCAATGTCTTGGACTGGGTTTTGGAACAGAAAAGGGACACTCCAGGGAAAAGGGGCGATATGTTAAGTGCATGGTGTCGTGGGTGACCTCAGTGGCGCAGACAGCACTTGTCTGCGAATCCAAGAGGCGGAGATCTGAGTCCACTAAAGCAATGCTGGCAGAGCAGGTCCAGCAATGTCCTTTTAAAAGTCAGCCCTGAAAACTATAGGGCACGACTGTACTCTGGTGCCCAAGGCACCACTGCGAGTCAGAATTGATTGACGGCAGCTGGCTCATGTTACTTTCTTAATGTTGACCAACACACCGTGGTTATAGAACAGGCTGACATCATGAGAAACTGGGTGAAGAACTTGTTATGCCATCTTCTGAAGCGTTCTGCAACGTTAAAATTACTTTTAAAAATAAACATGCCCATTGTAATAGATTACATCCACTCACGAGGGTCCTTGACACATGACTTCATGCTGACTGTTTTTGAAATTGTTCATAAAGTGAATGATAAATGCATTCCCACTAGAAACTCCAGTTTGGTCACAATCTCAGCCCCGAGGCCCCTCTGCCTTACTGCAGCTGATAGGACAGGCCTTCTCTGAGTCCATTCCACACTGACGCAGAACTCACGAAATTCAAAATATCCAAGCACGGGACAATCAGACATTACCTGTGTCCTGGTGAAAGAAAGCCCGGGGATTGTATATTCTATCTTGTCTGAAACAACCTTGCTCAAAATGTTCCATCTGGACCTTGTGTAGCTTTTGACCCTGGGCAGTGCAAGCGTGCTGGTCACACAGTTTGGAGGTTCAAGTTCACGCAGAGATTCCTCAGAACTAATGTCTGATGGTTACTTCCAAAATCAGCCCTTGAAAACCCCACGGAGCACAGTTCTACTGACCCACACGGTCCACACATGCGGGTCAAATCAGGTCAAGGGAATAGTGCGGCATTAGACCAAAGGAGAAAGATGGAAGCTAAGGTTGCTAAGAACTGGCACTGAGTCCATGGTAGTGAGTAAAGCCACGTGGGAAGAATACTAGGACAGGAGTGCACAAGAGAGGGAGCGGGAACTCCCCTAAAGCCCCGAAGCCTAGAGCGGAGGCCTGTTCCCCCACTCCCATTCCTCCCCCCCCCCAGGCTTTTATAGCCACTGACAGCAGGGGTGGGGGTGGGGGTGGGGGGTGTCATGGTTCAGGGAATGGGCTGACCTTATTGGCTGAGTTTAGGCGTACCTGTGTGACGTCATGTGGCTGGTGCCTTCCTTTGTGTGTGGGCCCAGGCTGGGTTTTCCCATAGGTGTCTCATTCTTGTGCCAGAATTTCTTTCCAACCCCTTTATGGTGGCACGGACAGCTAACGTTCGTTTAGGTAGGCAATTGGGAAGACCACCCTGTCATGACTGTTTATGGGATAGAAAGCCTAGTCTTTCTCTCTCCGAGCTGCGGGTGATTTTGAACTGCCAACCGTGCTGACCGCAGGCCAACCTGTCACCGCTGTACCACCAGGGCTCCACCTCGTGACCCTGCGGGGCAGGGCAGAACTGCCCCTGTCAGTTCCTGAGACTAATTCTTTCCTAGAGTAGAAAGCCCAGTCTTTTCTCCCGAGGGGTGGCTGGTGGCTTCGAATGGCTGACCTGATGGTTAGCAGCGCCACTCCTAACCACCACGCCTCCTTCGTTTGGGAAAGCTTCCTGCGTGAATTTCCGCCCGTCTGGCCTCCTTCTGGGGAAGTTGAGAGAGGGAGAGATAGAGCCCTTCCCACCTGCTTTCTGCAAGAGAAGAGTCACATGACTTAGGTTCCCACATCAAACTCTTTCCCCTTACACTTAGAATTTTGAAGAAAGAAGGCAACCGTGAATGGGTCCCTGTGCATCAGAGGGCGCTGGTGCATCAGATTGTTTCTGCTAAAAGATGACCCCCCTCTTTTGTTCCTTGGGTCTCTGATCTTATCTGAATTTTAGTCTTTTTCTGTTCTCTTTGTAGAATTGTGGTAACCTCATCTCTCTTCTGTTTCTGTTATAACCAGAGTTGTGTTCGGTTGTTGGCCACTGAGAATGGATTCTATACACACGTCTGGAACGCACAGTCCTACGTCAATTTCCAGAAGGTATAGAAATATGAGAGGCCTTACAAAAGCAAGTGGAGAATTGAAAAGAGAATGAAATTTCCTCCCATATGTTTTGAAGCTCGCTCAGACGGAGATGGACACAGTCTGGGGCGTCCTCCAGTGCAGAGACTGTAGGTTCTGTAGCGAGACAAACGAGTTCAAATCTTGGCTCGGACAATCACCAGCTGGTCGATCGTCCACTCCTTCCTTCCCGTCTCTGGGCATCGTTACCCTCCACCCCGTCATAAGGGGCAATGCTCATAAATTTGTTATGAGGATTAGACGAGATAACAGTTGTGAAAATCTCCGCACAGGATGATAAGTGTTGGCTCTGGTCAGGTGGTGATTCTTTAACTTCAAGAGGTTGCCACCATAGGTCTAGCTGACCAGCTCTCAAACCAAACCAAACTCACGACCATCAAGTCGATGCCAACTCGGTGGCATCTACTATAGGATACAGTAGAACTACCGCTGGTGGTTCTCCGAGTCTGTAACTCTTTGTGGGGGTGAAAAACCTCTTCTTTCTCCTGAGGAGCAGCCTGGTGGGTTCAAACTGCTGACTTTGTGGTTAGCAGTCCAAAGCTCAGCCACTACAACAAACACTGGGCCCTCCCAAACTGCCGAGGGAGATGTAATTTCATAGGAAAACGTAATGGTGGAGTCTAGAAAACAGAGAGCCGCCGCAACAAAACCTTTGCCAGTCCCTCAACCAACAAGACTCAAAGCTATGGATTGTGCTCCTATTCGTGCCCAGCACTGCGCATGAATCCAGTGGTAAGAGAGGGAGGGAAAAGTTGGATCTGTAAGAACTATACCCTCTTAAAGAGAGCAAGGTTAGTTTTCCAGTCTAAAAGTAAATTACTCCTCAAGCCTTCTTTTTGTTCATCAGAGGATCGTCTGAATAGCAATTCAGTTTCTATGGGACCTTCAGGAGAGGAAAGAGATGCTCTATAAGATCATGCGTGCCACACCCTGGGGAGACTCCCCTTTCTGTAATCCCTTTACAACTGATTGGTTTATTATATCAGATCACAGCAGGGAGAGGGCTACTTTGCTACATAACTGCCAGATTACACCTTTCCATAACTGCAAAACTCCTGAGAACCCTGGCCCAGGCAAGTTGATGGATATTTTGGGGAACACGATTTAATTCATGACATTGACCTTAGTTGATTATAGAGCTACAAGACAGAAGGAGCTTGATGTGTTTTTTGGTCATACCAGTCCACTAATTTTGAACTTTTAAATGGAATTGGGATGAGATGAGGAAAGAGAAGGTAATAGTGTGTTCAAAGAAAAGTTGAGAAACTGCAGACCAGAAAAAGGCAGAGTTATTAAAAGGAGGTTGAATTTATGAGGGAAGGAGAAAGCGCAGAAATAATTCCTTCCCTTCTTTTTCCCTTGGCCTGACCCTCTGTAATATTTACTAACCCCGTGGGGATTTCCTCCCCAACCCAGCCTTTGGTTTTTGGAGCGCGAAGATTAGAGACAGAGAAGACCAAGAACGAAGAACTAGAGGGGAAGAGAAAAGGCGTTTCTTCAATTTAAAAAATGTTGCTTTTTTAGGGGATGGAAAGAAGTTATTGCAGGCTACAGACCCTGCTTGGGGACAGGCCCCCAGACTCCATTCTAAGTGTAAGAACATGTTACAGTGAGGTTGGCGAGCCCAGGTTCAAGTTGGGGGAGAGGTAGCCTGGTGATGCGAAGGCATCAGAGTGTGCTGCTACTCTGGGCAGGGCTGGGAGATTCGGAGGGGTGAGGCTAGACAATGAGTCACAAAAGTAAGTAAGGCTGATTGAAGGCTTCCACGCACAGATTACACCAAGCATCTCCCTTGCTTTTAAGCATCATACTATTTCCACAGAATTTGTATTCCTATTGGTCCCATGTGACAAAGACCACACTGGCTGCTCATTGGCTACATGGAGAAATGGAACCCAGGCCTGTTTAGCTCAGAATCCAGACTAGAGTAGGTGTGCCTGAGCGGCAGGAAGACTCAATTAAATGCTAGTGACTATGCGGTGGAAAAACAGCCCAATCAATCAATTCGTTCTCAATACTCTAAGCATTACTACCTATTTTCTCCTTTACCTTTGCTCAGGTCTCCCACTTGGAGAGAGAAGCTGCATTTTTTAGGACAATCTGCTTGTTTCCACTTGGACAGCTTGGCAGAGAAATGGATGCGCTCCCGGAAGCTCCTACTGACAGCCAAGGTGAGCCAAGTGAGCAGTTCCTTCCATTTTCCCCAGAGAGTGACAGTTCGTTTAATTCCAGCAATGAACTGGCTTCCAAGAAGAAAGAACTGTTTAAAGGTCCGTGTCAATTACATGGTGATTATGAAATTCATGATATGACTAATCCAGTGTCTGAACCTGTGATTATCTGACATAATCCAAGAATATACAGTGTAACAGACTCGGTATCTTCCATAAAGACAAGTCGAGCTGTGTCTTCGTTACACTTGCGAGGACTCCTTTACTAGCTGGCCTCTCTTTAGGAGAGTAAACACTTAAGAAAACGGTTTCTGAATAGATGGAATGCCCTGGGAGGTATCTGGCCTAATTTTCAGGGCCATCTCAGGCTTGGGGAGTCTACTGTGTTGCTTTCTGTTACTTGAAGTATGCTAAAAGGTAAGTGCCTTTTACCTTGATGGGGGAGCCCTGGTAGTGTCGTGTTTACACTTTGGACTGAGATGCTCAGGGTTGGCAGTTCAAAACTACCAGCAGCTTCAAGGGAGAAAGACTGGGCTTTCAACTCCTGTATTTAGTTACAGTTTCGGAAACCCAAAGGGCTTCACTAGGAGTCAGCATTGATTCCCTGGCAGGTGAGTTTTTTTCGGTTTGATCTTGACAATTTCCCTTTGGGGATCTGTATATCCATAATTAGATCCTATGACTAGACGATCGCCATCTGCAAACCTGTCCCTTCCCAGAGCCCTCTTTTTCTTTTAAAATTGCATTCCTGTATAAATGGTAGGTAAAGCCCATTTGTAACAAAGCACCCACTATGCACTCCAGTCTTAACAAAATCAGAAAGCAAAAAATTATTTCCCAAACTCTGAGGTCATTGATCTTTTTTTTTGGAGAAAAATCTAGTCATCTCTGAATGCTGGCCACCTTCTAGTCTCAGACAAATTCTCAGGGCTCCTCTGCATTGGTGGCCATGGTTTGTGTCCTGCACCCCTGCTTCTTTGGTCACAGCTGATTGGACCAAGGATTGGTGCGCGATCAAAAGCCCTCGCCTAGACAGTAGCCAGTGAACCACCGCATTACAAGAGCTTGGCAGAAAAGGGGAGCTCTCTACTGGAGAATCTATGGCTGAATGGGTTTGAATGCCCAAAATACTAGCTAATCCAGAAAGACGAAGTAGAGGCAGAATCACGATAAAGGTAAAGTTAGAATCTTTAGCAAAATATATCTGCTTCTGAGTGGACAGCAAGTCAGTCATGAATGGAAAGCTGTGTTGTAGCCCAAAGGCTGGCCTGGTTGGTTTCCTAGTCTCACCCACTTCTCCATGTAACCTTACACCATAAGCCTTACAGTCAGGCTTCCGTCAACTGAGGGTGTACAATAAGGACTCTCTTTCTTGCCACTTGTGATATGCTGAATACTGCCTCCCCCTACTGCTTATGTATCCATGTTCTCATCCTTAGAACCTGTGGATGTCACATGATAAAAAGGACGTTGCAGATGTGATTACATTTAAAGTATTGAAATGGAGACATTGTCCGAGTGAACCTATGAGATCCACAAGGGACCTTTAGGAGGGAGGGAAAAGGATTAGTCAGGAGTAAGTGATGTGACAATGGAAGTGATGCTTGGGAAGGGAACACAAGCCAAGGGATGCAGGTGGCCTCTAGAAGTTGAAAACAGCAAGGAAATGGGTTCTTCCCTTAGAGTTTCTAAAAAGAACCAGACCTGCCATCACCTTGACTTTAGCCCCTAGAAACATACTTTGCTCTTTTGACCTCCAGAATTCTAAGAAAATAAATCCGTGTTTTTCCAAGCCACTGAATTTGTGGAAACTTGTTACCACAGGAAACTAATACACTCCCTGACTAATTAACTTAGAACATGTCTGAACCTCTGTCTCGAGGAAGTGTGAAGAATCTTAATTCCTTGACAGTCCTGCCTATTAACTTAGGTGTTGTGGGAATTTCCCTGATTTGTGCTGTAGAAGTCATTTCATTTTGCCAGAGGGAATAAAAATGGGGAAAATGTGAAACCAGGCATTAACTAAACGTGCCAAGTGAATTGTCAATGGAATTATGGCCATTCAGAGAACACACACTGAGAGCAATTTTTGTATAGAGAAAGACATCAGGGTTTTTTTTTTATTGTTGTTTAGGCTAACAATAATAAAAACAGATGAGAGCTCTGAGAGAATTAACACCTTTTCCCAGGCCTATAGTCAACACAAAATCAAGTTTTCATTACAGGCAATCCCCAGGTTACAAACAAGTTCCATTTCTAAGTCTCTACATCTTTAAACGTAATTTGTAGGTGACTCAGACAGGTGCATGCTGTTCTTATACAGCCTTATTTCAGTGTAAGAAAGGGATCCCTGGTGGAGCAGGGGAATAAATGTGGGACTGCTAACTGCAAGGTCTGTGGTTCCAGCCCACCCTCGACTCCACAGGAGAAAGAAGCGGTGGTCTGCTCACGGACAGACTGACAGTCCTGGAAACCCTACAAGCTAGTTCCGCTCTGTCTTACAGGGTCTCCATGGGTCACCTGGATTCAACGCTGTGGCGTGCGTAGGTCGGAGAAAAAATTCAAAAGCCTTTTCAATAATTTAAAAGCTGCACATGCATCTAATGAAGGTGGTTGTGCTGAAGAATTTGTTGGGAGTAGTTCAATCGTTTCAAAGTGAAGGCCAATTTATATAACATCGAAGGACAACTATGTGTTGTCGGTAAGTCGAGCGTTTGTGACTTGGATGTCTGTAACTCGGAGGCTCCCTGAACTTCAAACTTTGTCTAGAGAAAAATCTCAGTGCTTCTTTTAATTACTGCATTGAAGGCCTTCTCAGCATTGTAACTGAGCACACCCCTGGGAGTCATCCTAGAAGGGAGTATATCAACGAGAGTACACAACCCAGGGAGCCAACTACCTATGAGCTGGGTTTCCGGTGCACCTTCCCTTCTGCAGTGCTTCAAGTGTCATCAGTTTGTTCTTCCAGCTCCTTGAAAAAGGCTGTCTGAAGCCAAAGAAAATTCTTAATCCTTAAAACCTGCAGCAGCCACTTTCCATTCAGGTGGCATCTTTTAGAATTTTTAAGGGAAGAACCGGATTCTTATACATGTTGTTCTCTGTCCCTGGTGGTGTAGCGGGTAAGCATTGGGCTGTGATCCGCATGGTCGGCAGTTCAAAACCACCAGCTTCTCTGGGAGAGAAAAGACTGGACTTTCTGCTCCCTTAAACAGCTACAAACCAGGAAACCCACAGGGGGTCGCATTGACTCAGTGGCAGCGAGTGAGTCCTCCAGCCCTCAATAGTCTCAATATGGTTAATAATGACTCTTGATAATTACTGTATCGATCATTTTGATAATTACCACCGTGTTCTTAGTTGCAGACTACAGGGTCCTTTTTAGCTAGTTTCAGCAGGAAGGGATCACAGCGGGATATTAGGTAGCTTACAGACTTTCCCCAGGTGCCAGGCCAGGAACAAGTCCAGGAGAAATGCTCAACCATAAACAGGATTGTTGTTGTGGAAATGCCACTGTTTCTCCTCATCTCTCAACACGTACAGTGTTAGGGGCTGGACCACCATTGTGCATGCAAATAGATGGCCCTATCCGCATGTGGCTGCTTCTTCACTTGACTGGCTCCCACCTTCCTGCAGCGCAAGGGCATTAAAACGTGGCAGAAGCAGAATCAGTTACAAAACCTCAGCTATCAAGGAATCCAAGCATTCTGGGTGTTAAAAGAGTTGGAGGGATATATGAGGCAATCCATGGAATTTTTGACAACCAGATTTAGTACAGGTCACTAATGAGAATAAAATCTAGGGATGTTCAAATGACTTGCTATGTACCCCTCAAGAGACTCCTTGCTATCAAGTCAGTGCCAACTTACAGTGAGCCTAGAAGTCAGAGTAAGTTGCCACGGTGGGTTTCCAAGATGGGAACTCTTTGTGGAAGTAGAAAGCCTCGTCTTTCTCCCCTATAGTTGCTGGTGGCTTCAAATCACCGACCTTGGATTAGCAGCGCAAGGTGCATTCCACTATGCCTCCAGGGTTCCTGTATGAGGGGTACCATAAAAAAGCTGGATTTTTTTCAAAGCTATGTATTTAATTTTTTTTTTAACAAAACAACCTTGTCACCTCCAAAGGACTCCCCATGACACTTCATACAGTTGTCAACTCTGCGATTCCATTCTTGGAAACATTTTTCAAATTCATCTGTTTGGATAGCTGACAGCACCTCCCTTGTTTTTTTCTTCACCTCTTCTACATCGTCAAATAGCCGTCCTTTCATGTCCTTCTTCATTCAAGGAAACAAAAAGAAATCATACAGAGTGAGGTATGTGGGGCCAGGGAGGCATGCTGGTTTTTTGCCCCAAACAGGCACACTGAGAAGGCTGTGTGAGCAGGTGTATTGTCGTGGTGGCAAAACCAGTCCCCCATCTGCCACAAATCAGGCCTTTTGGGTTGCACACTATGACACAATCTTTTCAGAACATTTAACTAGCAACTTGATTAACAGTCTGACCTGGTGGAATGAACTCCAAATACACTATCCCCCTCACTTCCAAAAAACAAATGAGCATTGTTCTTTGGGGGCACCCCCTCATATGATGTGCCCAGCGTGTGTTAATGATGCTCCACGCAATGCTGTGAAGAAGGGACTATTTGCATCCTCCTGCTGTACATGAAGATCCTGCAGCACAGACGGGGTGATTCACTTGTCCCAACTCCCATGGTCAGTTGAGTCTGGATTCAAACTCGGGGCTGTCTGAAGCCAAAGGCTGTGTTTCCAGCCGCCTCTGATGGTCCTCGGTGTAGTACACTCTTGTCCTTTATCTGTTGGCCCAACTTGACTACCAACCTGTGCTTCTCAAGTTTCTAGAACATTTCCCCAAGGACTTGGACTCTGACATTTGTGTAACTGAAAGAAGAAGAAAAAAGCTATTCTGAAAGTCGATTGCAAAGGAGACATAAATCCGACCTGTCATGGGTCCCGCTACCTCTGTGTCAGATCCAAGATGACCCGCCATTGAGAGGTACTGGTCCAAATGGGGGGCTGGGGGGAAAGCCAGGTCAAACATTTACCTTGGAAGAGGATGGGGGAAAAGCATTACCTTTCTCTCTCTCTCTCTTAAAATATATATAGGGTGCCTTATCTGGAGGAATAGTTTCTAAGGCTAACCTTAACTCTAGGCAAAACTGAAATGATTTTCTTCTCTTTCTTCATCTCTCAAGCCAGCGCCAACCAGACAAGACAGGGCGTGCATTGTTGCACAATGCTCCTGCTGCACTGTCAGCCTCCAGGCTCAGGAGCAGAGCAATTAACATTCCAGGGTTTGCAGTATCTCCTCACAAGATGCGCCCTGCAGCGTCATATTGTGATTGCAATGGCTGGCCTGACTGCAGTTCCCTTCATGTAAAATGCCCACATGGAAAAGAGAGGGGAACTTCTGCAAAGTTATCAAGTCTAACCTCATATCATGCGTAGGACCCACTTTCACGGAATTACAGAATGGAAGACAGTTTAAAGGATCGCCTGATTCAGTGCTTCCCCTGTACCGTTTCCTGTGTCCAAGTGTGTTTTTGTTTGTTTGTTTTAAATCTAAGAATAAACCGTTCCCACCACAGGCATGCTTAAGTTTCATTCTAAACTTGTATATTATTTGTTGGATTGAGGACCATAGAAAACAGGGCCCAGCAAACCTCTGGCCATCCGAGTATTTAGAATGAACACAGTGCCTACGCTGAACTGGTGTCCCCGAATGAAGGTCTTTTCCTTTTTGCCCACAGAACAGTGTTTCCCAAAATGCAGTTAAGTAAATCACTAGGGGGTGCATTGCTAAGTATTTTTATTTTAATACTTAATTATTACTTTAAAGGTATACAAACAAAAGCACATAATATGTTGATAAGAGGCATGTGGATAGTATTATTTAGAGCAAAACTAAGATGTATTGAAAGTGAGGGCCACTCTGAAAGGAACAATAATGCCAAGTAATTATACGGTCCTCTAGTTCAATGGTTCCCTAATTTTCAAAAAGAAATATGGCCCAGGGGGTTCTTGAGTGCTACAGGTGTTGGGGAGGCATCAAAGAGAACAAGGTGTGGTGTGTTCAGCTTACTCTGCTGAGGGTCACCCACTAACCCTTTTCCCAATGGACTTCACACTAAAATCAGAGGGTGTTCTGGTGGAGTTTTGGGGATCTGAGGGGTGTTCTTATGGACCACATGGAGTCCCCAAGGTGTCTCTGGGTGTCCTCCAGAAGAGGAATGAAACCAGCCAAAAGGACTTCAAGCAGCTTCCATTAGTTGTTGTGTTTTTTTAAATGTAAACTCATTTATTGAATTCTTTTAAAAAATCATTTTATTGGGGGCTCATACAGTTCTTATCATAATCCATCCATCCATTGTGTCAAGCACATATGTACATTTGTTGCCATCATCATTCTCAAAACATTTGCTTTTTACTTGAGCCCTTAATATCAGCTCCTCATTTTCCCCCTCCTTCCCCCTCCCTCATGAAACCTTCATAATTCATAAATTATTATTTTGTCATATCTTACACTGTCCAACATTGCCCTTCACCCACTTTTCTGTTGTCCACCCCCCAGGGAGGAGGTTATATGTAGATCCTTGTAATCTGTTCCCCCTTTCTACCCCACCTTCCCTCCACCCTCCAGGTATCGCCACTCTCACCACTGGTCCTGAAGGGGTTTATCTGTCCTGGATTCCCTGTGTTTTCAGTGGCTATCTGTACCCATGTACATGCTCTTGTATAGCCAGATTTGTAAGGTAGAATTGGGATCATGATAGTGGTGGGGGGGGGGGGGAGGATCCATTAGTTTTACAAAGAGGGTTAAGAAGAAAAGGTCTGAAAAATGTTTCTCTTCGTTTGAAAATATAAAAGTTTTCTCTTAGTCTTTCCTTGACCCTAAGTAACTGAAAAATCAGTGTAAAAATGCTTTTCACCACACATCACCCTAAGTGCTTTATAATCAGCCATTCATTTTCACTTGTAACTGTCCTATGAGGCAGGTAATGCTGTGATTCTTGTTTAATAAATAAGAAAGCTGAGACACTGAGAGGCTAGGCAATTTTCCAAAGCTTCCATGGCAAATCTTTGCAGAGTTTGTATTCAAAACCAGGACCTTCTAACTCCATTGGTCCGCATCTTACCATTATGCACTGATGAGTCCCATCAGAAAGGGATTAACAGAAGATAACTGAGGGTGGATCCAACGTCATAAGTCACCTCAATTCTTGATGGTACTTCAGGATTTTCAAATGCCTCTTACAACATTTTTGAAACCGCAAAAAGCAAAGATGCCACTTGGATGCCTTAAGGTGTCTGACCCAACCCAAGGGCTTTTCAGTTGCCTCAGATGTTCATGAGAGTTGGGTAATGAAAAGGGAAGACAGAAGAATCGGTGACTTTGAACTGTGGTATTGGGGAAGAAGATCTTTAATCTTAGAAGAAGCTTTGTTGTTGTTGTTTTTAGAAGCAAAGACAGCAAGTCTTTCACTGCTTACTTGGGACATGTTGTCAGGAAAGATAATCACTAGAAAAGGACATGGAGTTTGATAAAATGTAGAGTCATCAAAAATTAGGAAAACCCTCTGAAATGGATTGGCCAACAGCTGCTGCAAAGGACTGAAACCACCAATCATGAAGATGGCACGCAACAATGTTGTTATCTCGAAGGTCACCCTGAGTGGAGTCAGTGTCACAGCACCCACAATGACGTGCAGGACCTCCTGGTTTACGCTGCTGCCTTGCTGATCCCCTCCTGTGGTAGTGTTGTCATGCCTTCCACATGGCCAGAGAGCTGTGGAGGAGGTCTGGATCAGGAAAGCTTTCTCATCACACAGGAGACTAACCCCTGCTGCTGGCTGGACAACATTCTCTCAGGTCTTGTTATCATTTGATGGGCTTTCCCTCTAGCTTCAATGTGCTTTTGCTTTTAATGGCCTGTACCTGTGATTCTTCCTAGGCGGCCTGTCAATGCCACTCTCCTCTAAGGGACAGAGTTCTAGAAGTGCCTAGTGGTTTCTTCTTTAAATAGCCTTGTGTAGATCACCCACAGTGGGGAGCATGAAGCTCCCTTGCCTTAAGTTCTTGACTTAGCTTCCCTATCTGGATAGTCGCCTTGCTTGGATTCTTCCCTTTTTTGTTTCCTCCATTCCTTTCCTAATACCTCCCAGAAATGCTTCCTTAATAAGTCACTTGCTATCTAAATAAGATAGGCTGGATGAGCAATCTGGAGGAGAAAACAACGGGACCGACAGTTCCAGGGGGACATGGGAGAGGGGGAAGTGGGGGGAAAGGTAGTGGTGTTAACAAACCCAGGGACAAGGGAACAACAAGTGATCCAAATCGATGGTGAGGAGTTAGGGTATGATCAAGGATAATGTAACCAAGAGGAATTACTGAAACCCAAATAAAGACTGAGCATGATAGTGGGACAAGAGGAAAGTCAAATGAAATAGAGGAAAGAGCTAGGAGGCAAAGGGCATTAATAGAGGTCTAAATAAAGGCATGGACATATGTAAGTACATTTATATATGAGGATGGGGAATAGATCTATGTGCATATATTTATAGGTTTACTATTAAGGTAGCAGATGGACATTGGGCCTCCACTCAAGTACTTCCCCAATGCAAGAATACTTTGTTGTTTTAAAACTGGCATTCTATGATGCTCACCTTCCTGACACAACTGCTGAAGACAAAGCGGGTGAATAAGCAAATGTGGTGAAGAAAGCTGATGGTGCCCAGCTATCAAAATATACAGCATCTAGGGTCTTAAAATCTTGAAGGTAAACAAGTGGCCATCTAGCTCACAAGCACCAAAGCCCACATGGAAGATGCACACCAGTATGAGCGATCATGAGGTGCCAAAGGGATCAGTTATCAGGCATCAAAGAACAAAAAAAATCATATCATTGTGTGCTCACCTCCATGATACGATCGCTAAAGACAAATGGGTGCATAAGCAAATGTGGCAAAGAAAGCTGATGGTGCTCGGCTATCAAAAGATATAGCATCTGAGGTTTTAAAAGCTTGAAGGCAAACAAGTGGCCATCTAACTCAGAAGCAACAAAGCCCACATGAAAGAAGCACACCAACCTGTGCAATCACGAGGTGTCGAAGGGATCAGATATCAGGCATCATCAGAACAAAACATAATATCATTGTGAATGAGGGGGAGAGTGCAGAGTTGAGACCCAAAGCCCATTTGTAGGGCACTGGACATTCCCTTAAAGAGGGGTCTCAGGAGGAGGCGAGTCAGTCAGGGTGCGATGTAGCAACGATGAAACATACAACTTTCCTCTAGTTCCTAAATGATTCCTACCCCCCCCCCCCACTATCATGATCCCAATCCTGCTTTACAAATCTGGCTAGACCAGAGGATGCACACTGGTAAGATAGGAATTGGAAACACAGGGAATCCAGGGTGATCGATCTCTTTAGGACCAATGGTGTGAGTGGTGATACCGGGAGGGTGGAGGAATGGTGGGTTGAAAGGGGGAACCAATTACAAGGAGCTAAGTATTATCTCCTCCCTGGGTGGCGGAGGACAGAAATGTGGGTGAAGGGAGACATTGGACAGTGCAAGATATGACAAAATAATAATTTATAAATTATCAAGGGCTCATGAGGTCGAGGAGTGGGGAGGGAGGGGAAAAATGAGGAGCTGATGCCAGGGGCTTAAGTGGAGAGCAAATGTTTTGAGAATGATGAGGGTAATGAATGTACAAATGTGCTTTACACAATTGATGTATGTATGGATTTTGATAAGAGTTTTATGAGCCCAAATAAAATGATAAAAAATAAATAAAAATAAGTCACTTGCACACAAATTCTTTCCTTAGACTCTGTTTCTGGGAAACCAAATCTAGAAAATAACTACTTTAAAAAAACCCCAGCATATCATTCCTTAAAAAGAAATAATTATCCATGATTTCTTTCAGTGATGTAATAGACTTGGGTTGACCTCTCCTTAGCATCCTGAAGAAGAAATGGGAGGGGAGTACATCTGGGGTCCCTATGCTGAGAACCTCCTAGACTCTGGGAACATAAGCAAAGCTGACACACTGGAAGAAGGGCTAGACAGTTAGAAGGACTGGAAGAAGTGGCAGTAGAGAAACAATAGCAGTAGAATCAGAAGGCTGATGTGAGACATTCCCATGGGATTCCTGCCCCATGGAATGAGGTGGTTACAGTTGGTATGCCAATACATGGAGCAAGAGAGCAGAGCACCTGCAACCAAGGCTCACTGGGAGAATGGGGTGCCCCTGATCACTTATTGACAGGGTTAAAGAACTTTGTAACGCTTGCCTTAGCAGGGCAACGGTTGGGCTGAGGGGCCCAACCTACAGGCATGGCTGAGAAGAAAATGTCATCCTCAAAGGACTGCATCCTGAATTCTTCCTGATCTTGAACTGTTACTTATTACTATCCTAATAAACCTCATGACTGCGAGTATGATCTATGAATGTAATGTGGCCATTGCAATGAATCACCAAAAGCCTCCACTTCATAGAAAAAAAAAACCCTTTGGGCTTTGATCTTGATTTGTTTTCTCCCTTGTAAGTTAGAAAAAGTCAAATATCTACTCCACAGTGTTTTTTACAGTTGGTGTCAGAAGTGGGATTCAATGTCACACTACCCAATAAGTGAGGTAAGCACAGGCTTCCGTGTGCTTATTTATTCATCTGTAGTGGACAATTTCCCACTTTAAAAGACACATTTAATAGTCTAACTTGTAGGTATAGCTGGCATTTATTCCTCTCTCAAACATACAACACCTTCCTACAGAATCTAAGCCTCTTTTCAAATGTGCAATCCCTGACAGGCGCAGGGTATCTAGTAAGCAAGGTATGCATGGGCTTACTTACTAATATTGTGCTTACTTACTCATCTTACTAATCTGCATAACATAGGTTATGGATTGTTCACTACAGATTAGTCAATATACTCATTTTTACTTTGTTTAATGTAAAGTGTCCACATGGAAAACAGAGGGAAAAGTTCTTCAAAGTTATCAATACCAACATCATATTGCGTGTAGGACACAGTCTCATAAGATTTCATAATGGAAGACAGTTTCTTCCCCTATCCCATTTCTTGTTTGCAAGTGTGTTTTTTTGTTTGTTTGTTTTAAATCTAAGAATAAACTAATTCTACCATAGTCACCTTTAAATTTCATTCTAAGGTGTTACTTGTATTACTTGTTGGATTGAGGTCCATAGAAAACAGGGCCCAGCAATTCTGGTGGTGTAGGGGAATAAATGTTGAACTGCTAACTGCAAGGTCTGTGGTTCCAGCCCACCAGCAACTCCCTAAGAGAAAGAAGAGGTAGACTGCTCACGTAGAGACTGACAGTCCTGGAATGCCCCAGGGTAGTTCCAGTCAGTTTTATAGCATCACTATGAGTTAGCTGGAACCGGTAGTGGCAGTATGTTGGGGCAAGAAAATACTCAAAGCCTTTTAAATAAGTTAAAAGCTGCACAGGCATCAAATGAAAGTGGTTGTGACAAAGCATTTGTTGGGATTCATTCAGTCGCTTCAAAGTGAAGGCCATTTTACATAACATTAAAGGGTAAGTATAAATTGCAATATAATGCTCATATAGCAGTTTATTTAAATTTTTATTAATCTTTTAAAGAGGTAGTCCTGCTCAAACCTTATGTGTCACTCATTTATGTGAAAAGTTTTTTTTTTTTTCAATTTTCTGTCTGGGAGCTAATTGGAAAGAACTACCTTAATTAGAGTTCAGGGACGTATGTTGATCCTTGCTACCTATCACCTCTTGGGCAGCATCTCAAGTTGGTCTTTGTTCTCCAACACGCATGCACACACATACGTACCTACAATTTCCATGCGCACACATGCACAAATGCAAACATAGATCCACAAGAACACAAACACACACACAACAATTTTCCAAAAGTTCATAGAAAATTAGAATGAAAAGAAAATGGAATTTCTACACAAACTTTTTCAAGTCCCCTGTACATACACACACATATGCATGTGAACATGTATATATACAAATGTATGCCCATACACAAATGCATATGTACACTGACACATGCCACACCATAGTCAGAATACAGTCTTCTACCTGTCTGCATGTCCAAGCATTTCTCTGAGAAATTTCCTGCTGCTCTTCTCACGTGTATGACTTCCTGGTCAAGTAGGAAGGGCTCTGAGGGCGGTCAACAGTGTCAAAGGTTGCACTGATTTTAAATATGTCCTGTAGGAACCTGCCATGTCTCTTAATTAAAACTGGAAGAAGAGAGAGATCAATCCCCTTTTAGTTATTTTGGACATTATGTTTTGGGCTCTGCAGCATCTAAATCATTTTTTTCCTATTTAGCAGGAATTCCATTTTTGGAGGGTCTTGATGGAATGGAGTTTTCTATGAGTGTTGTCTATTAAGCTGTATTCCCCACCTCCACACAGAAAATGTGATGGAATCCTAGCTTCTATACCCATGGATTCAATCCTGTTTGGAAAGCGCTTTTCTTTGTTACATTAAGGGTTCTGTATCAATGTAGGGTATGTTGTAAACCTAAGCACTTCTGAGTTAAAAGCAAAGTAGATTGGGCAAAGAGGCCCATATAGGGGGAGATGGATGTCACAGGAAGATCTCTGAGGTACCAGGGAATGCTGGATGACCAGGATTACCCTCTTCCCCCAAGGGAAACACTGAGACAGAGCTTTTCTCTAGCGCTGATGCTCAGAATCCAGACTTCTAGGCTCTCAAACTGTGAGAAAATACATCTCTGGTCAGTAGAGCCACTTACTTGTGGTATTTCTATTAGAGCAGCAATAAGAAACTAAGACACTGAGAAAAGAAAAAGTGGATCCAAGTCCCTGCCTCCTGGATCAGCTGATGATCACTCCGCTCCGAATGATGGATGGAGGAACCCTTAGAGAGCACTCCCAGCAGTGACACTGGACACTAACTGTGACTATGGAGAATGTTCCCGTCTCATATCTTGGGCTACGTTTCCTGCTGACTCACCTCCACTGCTTCCTGCCATTTTCTGGAACTAGTAACCAACCTCTCTGCCCAGTCTGTGACCCACCAGCATCTTCCCTTTTTGGTTTAGGTAAACTGCAGTCGGCTTATATTGGCTGTAACCAAGAAGCTGACATACACAAAGAGAAGAGAACACACGAAATTTCACACATTTGAAAGTATAAATTGGACCTAAAGATGAACCTTTGTCTTAGACTTCTAAAGATAATAGTACATTGTAAGGACATAATATTGTCTTTGATTCAGCTCAGACCCTCAGGACAGAAGAGATGATGTGAAATTACTTCGCTATTCTGGACAAGCGTTAGAATTGTGCATTGAATTGTGCCCTCCCTTCTCCCCCCGCCTCAAAAGATATGTTCGAGTTCTAGTTCCCCCATGACTTTGAATATGACCTTGTTTACCAATAGGGTCTTTGCTAATGTAATCAAATGAAGATGAGGCCCTACTGGATTAGGACACACGCTAATCCAATGACTAGTGTCCTCATAAGAAGAGAGAAATTTGCACACAGAGATACAGAGAAACCAGGGGGAACACCATGTGAAATAAAGGCAGAGATTGGAGTGACATGTCCATAAAATGTCAAGGATTCCCAGCAGCCATCAGAAGCTAGAAGGAGTCAAGGGAGGATCCTCCCGTAAAGCCTGCAGCAGGAGCATGACCCCACTGACACTGTGATTTGAGGCTTCCAGCCTTTGCAACTGCAAGAGAACACAGTTTTGTCGTTTTTCGCCCCTCAGTCTGTGGCAATGGCTGCCCAAGGAAACAAATACAGATTTCAACCATATCCTGGTTCATTGGAACTAAAAGTAATGAGTTCCAGTTTCTCCACTAGACATTCAGGCTTTGCCCCAAGTGGCCCAGTCCATGGCTCTACCTTCCATTGTTCTCCTAGACTGGATTTATAATCCAGGCAACCTGGTCTCCTGACTGCACTTTAGCCATGTTTTAAGCATTTTTGGAACCAAATATTCACATGCACCACAGAGGCCAGCATTTCCTAACACAAAGGGATAAACGAAGAGCTCCTACTATGCCACCAGGCCTTCTCCATGTATAAGCGTGTCTTACGGTCACAGGCTTGCTTCTCTGACCCTGATTCGTGCCTTCGCTAGAAGGAGAGTCTATCGCTCACAGGACTCACTAGGAGCAGGAGAGGTGGGGGTCTCCTTCCCCTTTACCACAAGTATCTCAGACTGTGTAGATAGGGACAACACACTTTGTGATGTTGGAAAGGAAATGAACATTTAATAAAGGAAAAGTTACAAGTCTTGGTGAATTTGATTCTTCCAGACTCACCAAGGAAAGTAGCAGAGGACTAGACTTGCCTGGAGTGTAGCATTCATCAGAGGTTGGCCCTAACCACCCCACTCTCCCAGGCATCTTTTCTAACCAGGCTCCTGGGAGCGAACCCTTCTTTACTTTTAGAAACCTCCTTTCTATCAGCTAGGACTGATCTGCTCCATCCCTCTTCTCTGTCCGTAGGATGCTCCCATTCAGAGTGGCGACCCGAGCAGGACGATCAGACATGCTTGGACAGCCAAGTTCTGCACTGGCCAATGGGTCGAGGGCCTATGGGTGAGTGGAGTGGGATTGCCAGGGCCTATGGCTGAGGGTGGGTGTAGATCATTCACATCGGAATACCTTTTGCTCTTCCATTCTATGGAGATGCAGACGGGGCTGTCCCAATAAAGTTTGAATTTCTCGAACCTCCCAACGCAGTCTTTGATGAAATGACTCCTGAGTGAGGAGGAAACTGCCTTCACGACAGAAGAGCTTTCTCTCTCCCCGGAGGTCCCTACCAAACCGCCTGCTGTCGGTTCTGCCGCATGGAGACCCAGGGTGGTAGAGAGGGACCCACTCCCTTGGGTGTTCCTGGCTGAAGTCCGTGGGAGCGGATCCTTACGGCTCTCCTCTGCGCCCCTACCGGATGGGTGCGAATGCAAACCTGTAGGTTCGTCATGGAGCACAAACCGTGTGCTCCCCTCGGAGATGTGCAGTTCCTAGGTTCGATTACAATGCGGAGCAGGCTGGAAACCCTTACCAAAGCAGTGGAGTTACTTTCATTTTTAAAAAGAACAGTTTGATTGAGCGATAATTCACATACCACACAGTGTTTCCACTTATGTGCACAGCTCACTGGTTTTTATTACATTCCCAGTTTGCCACCAGGTGAAGACATTCTCACTACCCCAGAGTGAAGCCTGCACCTTTACCTGCTTCCTTCCCTGTGGTCCTGTTGCTGTGTGCCCTCCCGATGACCCCCAGCCCGAGAGTCGTGCAAATGGAGTTGGACAACTAGTGATCTTTTGTGACTGACATTCTCTATTCGGCATCACGTCGAGGTGACAGTATGTATCAGTTCATCATTCCCTGCTTATGACTGAATAACAGCCCACGTTATTTATAACAGTATACTACTATTTATCCACGTATCACTTGATGGGCTTTGGGAGTGTTTCCACCTTTTGGCTATTCTGACTAATGCTGCTAGGAGCATTCATGAACAATTTTTTTAAAATCCTTGTAATTTATTTATTTAAAAAATAATTTTATGGGGGCTCACACAACTCTTATTATAATCCATCCATCCATACATTGTGTCGAGCACATTTGCACATTTGTTGCCCTCATCATTCTCAAAACATTTGCTTTCTGCTTGAGTCCTTGGTATCAGTCCCTCATTGTGCCCCCTCCCTCCCTTCTCCCCCCTCCCTCATGAACCCTTGATAATGCGTAAATTATTATTATTTTGTCATGAACATTTTTTATGGACCTATGTTTTTACTAGGGGTATAATTATTGCTGTGCTAAATGGTACCCTGGTGTTTAACTTTTTTGGGGGGGAGTGTTTAAAGGTATTGAGGGCATCCAGGGCTCCAGAGGAGTGTCAGGTGCTGGGGCACAAGACCCAGTGCCTGCCCGGTGGGGGAGGTTGGAAGAGGGAGGCAGCAGCATGGCAGGGTGGTCGGCCAGCAGAGGGGGGCGTTATATATTTAACATTTTTAGAAGAGGTTTATTGACACATGCTACAATTCCCACATCCTACAGTCCAATGGTTGAATCATATTAAAGAGAGTTGGATATGTTTAAGGTTTTGCGGAACTGCCAAAATCTTTTCTAAAGTGGGTGCACCATTTTGAATTCGTGGCAGCATGTATGTGGGTCCTGATTTTTCCACAACCTAACTAACTTTATTATCTGCCTGTGGGGAAAAGCTGTTTGCTACTTAGGCAAATGGAATAGGACCAGTGTCTTCCACAGAACAAGGCCTGCGGGAGAATGCTGATGGCTTAACCTGGGGGCTGATGAATTGGCTGCTGGCCTGTCTCTCCACCTGAGATAAAACCGACACTTTGCCTCCTGCTCCCTGGCAAAAGCTGCAGAAGCAGCAGTCTACAAACTTATCAGTTACTTCATGTTCCCAACCTTGCCCTCCCTTCCTGTCTGTGAACAGCCTGGCAGATGAATTACTGTTTCTTTGTATACTCTCAAACAATTGTCAACTGTCCCTTTGTGTAAACCTGTCACCAGTTGCAGTCTAGTGACAGGGAGTGTATTCACACCTACCTTGAATAAGGTGCCAGACAGACCCTGGAACGTCTATACTGCTGGGTGCCCTGCTCCTCAACTGCATCAATCCTTTTTCTTTCGATTTGTAAGAGAGCTAGACTTGTTACTCTTACATCTGCCTTTTACAATTCCAGCCATCCTGAACTACTACTTGCAAGGTCACCAGTTTGAAACCACCAACCACTCCACAGGAGAAAGACCAGGCTTTTTACTCCTGTAAAGAGTTATAGTCTTGGAAACTCACAGAGGCAGTTCTACCCTGTCCTACAAGGTTACCAGGAGTTGGCATCGACTCGATGGCAGTGAAATTAGTTTTTTATCTAGTTGTCCCAGCACAGTTTGTTGAAAAGACTGCTCTTCTTCCCATGGAATTACCTTAGCATCCTTGGCAACGATGAATTGATCTTAAATGTGAAGGTTCATTTCTGGACTCTTTTATTACGTTGGCATTTCTCTCTTGGCTCATCTTTTCTAGTGATTTCTAGATACATACATCTGTAGCGAGTCTTACATCACTAGCAGCAGTTAGCTTTTCATCATGACTGCTCTCTTTGTTACTCCGGGAGTGTCTTCTGCTCCGCTGTTTTCTTGTTGCAAACTCAGTCTCTGGGGGAAGAATGTGAACAAGGAGAGGAGGTGGTCAGTGGTGGTTACATCTATCCCGTCTGTCTTTTCTTGTGTGGCTCTTAGGTCTCTAACTCTCACAGCACGGAGGCATTGTTGACGATGTCTTGATTCATTTCTCTACTCGGAATGCACTGTGATACACTGCAATTTACCTTTGCCTAATTAAGAGGCTATATAAATTGTATCAGGAGTCCCTGATCAGTAGTTCCTGGTCAGAGGGTGTTTTTGATTTAATGAGCTCACCTACTAGCAGAAGGACTGGAGATTCATATTCCATCCAGAAGTGCTTAGGAAAAAAGGCCTGGTGATCAACTGCCAAAAAAATTCATTGAAAACTATGCAGCATAGTTCAACTCAGACACATATGGGGTCACTGTGTGATGGAATTAACTTCATAGTCATTAAAAATACATATTATCCAGATTCAAGTAAGCTAAATTTGCTAAATCCTTCTATCAATAATTCTCTAAATAAAAAAATAATAATTAACACATATATAATGTGTCTTTTAAGATAAAGGGGTCATTTAACCATGAGTAAGAAAAGACTTACTTAAAGAAACATGCTATAGAGAGGGCATTTTGAAGCCAGGTGTTTGGAAATATCTCCATAGTTACAAAAGCTTGTTGCTAAGAGTCTTCACCTATAAAAACCTCATAACTGCTCACATCGAACACTTGAGAATCAAAATATCTAACTCATTTAAAAATCTTACAAATGAAATGATTCCGTGGGTCTTGACCCATTTGTTAGTTAAGAAAAATAAACCATTGACAGTAGGGACAATAGCAGAAGTATCCTTGTAGAATTAGCGAATAAAGCTGGAAAAATAATTGCATAGTAAACATAATTGATGGCGAACTTCATTTGGTTGTGTATATATCTCTTTAAGGAATATTTTTAGGTATAAGTAGCCATGAAACAATTAACAAAATTGACAAAACTTGAGAATCAGAACTTTGAAAAGATCAATAAATCAAGATTTGACTGATGAGACAAATCCAATTAGAATACTGCTAGCAAACATATTATGGTTTGTAAAATATTCAATGCTGTAAATAATATTTCATGAACTGCAATAGGACAGTAATGAATACACCAGAGCACTCATACAGTCCTTGTCTTAGGTTCGGCTCTCTAGAGAAGAAAAAACAGTGAATCGCATCTATCAAGAGAGATTTGTTTCAAGGAAATAGGTACTAACACAGTTGCGGAAACTGGGACATCTCAAATCTGTGGGTCAGGTGTCAGGCTGGAGGCTTCTTTTGACCCACGTAGTTACAGGGATTATTGCAGGAGCGAATGAATCGCAAATCCACAAGCCAGGTAGTAGGTGGCTGCGTCAACCTCAAGACTCAGAAGTCAGAGGAAGACTCAGTAGATGTAGTGTGGAGAGTCAGTCCGCCTTGCCAAAACATCCGTGCTCACACGGATTGAGTGCAGACCACACCCCAAAGAAACGCCTCTTAATTGTTTAGCTGCTCACATTAGATATCAAAATGGAGATGGTTACATAATATCTGCCAAGCCACTGGGAAATGCAGTCCAGCCAAGTTTTACACATAACTTTAACCGTCACTCTAATAGCTTGTTTACTTGGGTGGTTGATTACGATGACCTAGTAACTTGTTTCCAGCTGCCCACCTTTGATGAATCAATCAAAACAAATTTATGATTGCTCTCTTGTGGCTTACATTGTGAGGAGCTAGACATTAGCACGCTTGACAAGAAGATAGTGTGCATTAAAGGTCAGGGGATGCTAATCTTGATATGTACAAATTGTTGACATGGGTACATTTTACTGTATCCATTTCACCCCCTCCCAAATATTAAGAAACCTTTTTAAGAAGAGAACCGTTCAGGGACTGAGGAATGGTGTGGTCGGGGCAAGGTGAGTCATAAGGCACAGGGAAAACCAGCCTGACCCACATAAAAAGAGGGAGCGCATTATGGTCTCTAGGACTAACTTCTCTTTGTAATCTGCAATCCTCCTAAACCAGTGTTATACCAAGGTAAGGCTTGTGTTGTTGTGACAACAGTATTAATGGTACTATTGCTACATATGAGAATGACAAAAGCATTTATTTTAACATAAAGGTCTAGATCCCATCCCATGTGGCCCAGTTTTGAGGGTGGAATTTTCATTCAGAGGAAAAAACCCAGCAACCCAAAATGAAACTAATTCCTATGTACATTATTTAAATGATAGCCTACATTATTTAAATTATAGCCCACCGGAACTCTTCTGAAAGTCACCTCTCCCCCATGCCTCTAGGCCGTCAGTCACCAGCTCTCTCCCATTCCTTTCTTCTCACTGGTATCAGTTCAGGTTGCTCTGACCCGGCTCTAATGGAGTTAGCTGTGGTCAACAACGTGACATCGGAACAGAGTGGAATTTTTAAAACTCGGGTGAAGCAGGACAGTAATGGGAATGGGAAAATGTCCCCATCAGAGACCTGGCCTGGGAGACTCAGAAGAGGTGTCAGTGAGCCGTGTAGGAGCCTGATGCAGGAGACTGGATCATTGCCGAGACTGTGCACAGTGACATAGTCAAAGCACCATGCGCAACGGTCATCTTACGGCCAGACGCCATTGTTTCTGACTCTGCCTGTCAGACATGTGCTTGCTATACTGTGCACATGTGGCCCTTGTTTTTTATTTTTTCCCTTGTTTTATAAGAGGGAGATTAGGTTTCTCGTGAAGTTTTGATCTTTAATCGGTCCTCTTTGGGCTATTGTTCCGGTTCACCCATACTTTTAAAATGTGTGTTTGTTTTGGTTTCACTTTGTTGGCCGTGGCTGAACTTGGAAGAAAGGGTTTGAAATCATGCAGCGGAGTTTGTCTTTTCCCACCTTTTCTTCTTTGTTAATCAGGAAAACAATAGTTTGGTTTGGGGTTTTTCTTTCAAACTCCACCCAATAGAATTCTGTATCATCTCATTAGCAGAATAGGCTCCCTGGTCACCTTTAGGAAGGGTGACTGTATACAGAAGGGTATCTTGAAGCTCTTACTACCCAGAAACCCCTACGGGACAGTTATATTCTGTCCCATGGGGTCACTGTGAGGTAGGATGGACTTGATTGCACGTAACAATAACTACATACACAGAAGGACATTTTGATGTGTAGTTTTAGTGGGTAGCCTTGGAGGAGAAAGAAAGAATGATGGCTAGGCCATTGGACAGTGTGTGCTGTACCTCTTTCCAACAAAATGTCACCTGTCACCCCCTCTGACACATGCACACATGTGCAACCCCCTCTGTTTCCTCTCTCTCTCCTTCCATGGCTATGCTCCCTTTCCCTTCCTGAGGCAAACTGGATCTTTTCTATTCCCAGCTTGTCTGGTTCTCCTCTTCCCAACTGGGAAACATCTATTTGTCTCCTGGCCCTCTGCCAAGCTCCTGATAGGTATTCCCTCATGTAACTCTCATGACAGCCTGCGCCGCAGGTACGACATATTATCATCTGCACTTACAGCTGTGGAAAAGGAGGCTTACGGTGGTGACACCAGGGTCACAGAGTTAGTAAAAAGTAAAAAAATAGTGCTATCTGGTGCCTGGCTACCACTGTCAACTGCTCTGAAAAGGGTCATATCAGAAGGTCCTGGACGGGGTGGGAGAAAAATAGGGAACAGGATTCAAAATCAAAAAAGAGACCAGGATTGCTGGTCAGAGAGAGACTGGTGGGAGCCTCACGATTATGGCCCTTGGTCACCTTTGGGTCTGGAAATGAAATCTCCTCCCTGTTAGACTAATCAGCCATTTGATATCAAAGGGAAACATTTACCCAAGGACAGAGGGTTAGGAAATAAGGAGGAAGGAAGACAGGGACCCCTGGGAGGAAGTAGGATAAGCAATGGTATATTAAGGGGATTGGAACGGATGAGTTGAAACAAAATGGATGTATACAAATTGTTGAGTATAAAACGGATGATCTGCCCTGTAAATATTCACCTAAGTACAATAAAACATTTTTGTTTTTTAAAAAAAGTAGTGATGTCATTTGAAGCCAGATGTCTTAGGTTGTCCAATGGAACTAAACTTTGAGGTGGAGATATGCATTCAGCAAGTTCACTCGGATGTGCCTTTGGGCTTAATACCTATTGGGGGATAAGAAAGTGGAATTGGCCAAAGGAAGAAGAAGAAGAAGATATAGTTGTAACGATGACTTCAGTCATTCCCACGGGGAGCTTTGGAGCTAAGGAAGCCCTTCAGAATATTCCCATTTTTAGGCAAGGGGGACAGGCATTTACACCCGTGTCACCCTACTATTGGAAATATGCTTTCATGGGCAGAGAGTATGGTCTTGGGTAAAGTGGCTCTCTCTTTACTGGACAGCAGTTCCTGGGAGAGTCTCAGAGCCATCGGCTACTAACATTCCTTACAAAGAGGGTACGGTGGTGAGTGAGGACTTCCGGTCTGAAGGAGCCATGACGCCCACTCTTGTCCGACACTTGCCCTGCTCAGGTTCACTTCCTTTACATAACCAGTCCTAGGAGGAGGTCCTACACCATTGGAGTTGGTGTCTTTTCCTGGAGAATCTCAGAAGGATAAATTTAGCAGCATGAACTATAATTCTAAACTCAAAGCCACAACTGACAACCATCATCTCCCTTCTCTCCCCATTCTTGACTCAACTGATGCTAAATTAGGATTTTGACTGGTCTCAGTGGTTTTCATGGTAGGATGACCCAAACCCACATCCCACAGAGGGTTTGAGGCCCTGGTTATTATGCCCTCTCGGACTGTCCAAAACTGGACAAGGGAGGACCAACAGATGTCCCAGTGGATCGCTAGGTGTATTCTTCTCTGACCCCACTGTGCAGCAGTGCTCTACCTCCTCCTAATGACAGGGCCAACTAACCTTGCCTGGATGGTGACACCCAGGAGTAGACCCAAGTGACCCAAGGTAACCATCGCTTAGAGTTGAATGGGATTATTGCTGGGTCTCCTGGAGAAAGTGCTCCTCCTTTGGAACCAGGGTCTCTAAACCTACAGAACTCCGAACCAGGGTGAGGATGGGAAGCATACATTCCCCAAGTGGATCACCAGGGTGACACTATGCAAGACCACTTGCACTTCCACTCATCAGCTCCTCTATTCAGGTATTCTACCTCCTGGGGGACACAGAACTACAAAATGGTCACTGATTAGGGTATATTTTGTCTTGGAGGATGGTGTCTTCTCAGGGTATCATCTCTAAGCAGGGTCTTGATTTTGCTTTCAAAAGATCATTCTATCACCCTATTGGGTTAGCAGTTTCTGGCTAGTGTCATTTGTTATAGGACACTATAACAATTATATATATATTATTCAAATTACTACAGGACCAATAGTTTCTATGGTTATGTGCCCAGTGCTACACCTCATTAATCATAAGATGATTTCTTTGGTTCAATGTGATGTTATATGGGATCTCATGTCAGTGTATCAAAGACTCTGTAAACCTACAGATAGTGGTGCTGACTAGCCCCCTTTCCCCCACCCCCACTAAAATATTTCTAAACAAAAAGCCTTGTAGGCTAGAGGCAAGTCCATACCCAAAATGTGTGTCTACTCCAGTCAAAGTGAATAATCCTGCCTTCCCGGGTGGACAGTGTAGATTTGCCATGACTGGTGGTTTCTTTGAGGGAGAGTACTGTGTCGGGAACTCAGTTTGGGTCTCTCTCTTGGAACCGGGGTGACATAGTAGTTATGCATTGGGTTGCTCTCACAAGGTCAGCAGTTCAAAAACACCAGCTACTCCATGGAGAAAGATGGGATTTTCAACTCCCATAAAGAGTTAGTCTCCATGCTTACACTACCTTTCCCTATAGGATCACTATGAGTCAGAATTGTCTTGCTGGCACTGAGGCTGTTTATTTATTTTGCATTGGCAAGTTGGGCATTTGGCAGCATCAGTACCTAGCTCAGCCATGGTAAGTGAGAATCCAGGTGGTTGGGCCCATTCATAGACTCCATACCTGCTACCTGCCTATTCTGTACATGTACTCTAATCTCTGCCATTCCCCACTTAAGGCAATTTTTTTTTAAAGTTTAGTGTCCAGACTGGAAGAAAGTTCTACTTGGCCTTTACCATTACAATAGCACTAACGCCACTGGCCAAATAACTAGTTTAGGGGTTCTGCCAATTACCAAATATGTCTGTTTAAAAAAAATCATTTTATTGGGGGCTCATACAACTCCTCACAATCCACACATACATCAATTGTGTAAAGCACACTTGTACATTCGTTGCCCTCATCATTCTCAAAACATTTACTTTTCACTTAAGCCCCTGGCATCAGCTCCTCATTTTCCTCCCTCCCTCTGTTCCCCCTCCCTCATGAACCCTTGATGATTTATAAATTATTTTGTCATATCTTGCCCTGCCCGACATCTCCCTTCTCCCACCTTTCTGTTGTCCATCCCCTAGGAAGGAGGTTATATGTAGATCCCTGTAATCGGTTCCCCCTTTCTACCCCACCCTCCCTCCACAATATGTCTGTTTTTAAAGTGTTTGGATATATAATTTTAATTCTAATATCAATACTGTTATTTTTATTTTATCTTGTTACTTTAAATTGGAGCAGTGGTAGTACAATGGTTGTGCACGGGACTACAAACTACAAGGTCAACCGTTTGAAACCACCTGCCACTCCTCAGGAGAAAGACAAGGCTTTCTACTCCCATAGTTAGTCTTGGGCAGTTCTACCTTGTCTTACAGGGTCGCTATGACTCCGTGGCCGTGAGTTTGGTTTATTTTTAATTGAAACAAAATTTTATGTGAGGATATACACAGCAAACATACACCGATTAAAACTTTTTTACAAGTATGATTCAGCGACATATACAGCATTTTCCAAGTTGGCCAACTGTTCTCGCTCTCCTTTTCTGAGTTTCTCCTCTGCCCCCTAAGATTCCTGTCGAATCCTTTGCGCTGCTGTTGCTAATTTGATTCCCTATCTATAGTTCATAAAAGAGCAGAATGCTCAAAGTATACAGTTTTATTTTTCAAAGTATACAGTTTTTATTGGAAAAAGACTTCGAGGGATAGTTTTGACTTAGAGTTTAAAGACTACCTCAGGGCAACCATTCCA
Organism: Tenrec ecaudatus; assembly: GCF_050624435.1. NCBI lineage: Eukaryota > Metazoa > Chordata > Mammalia > Afrosoricida > Tenrecidae > Tenrec > Tenrec ecaudatus. Next base: position 114,567,504 of record NC_134539.1, read on the forward strand.
GGTGTTCATTCAGTCTTCTCTGACGTTAGAAAGGGTGGGGTCTATGAGAATCTGAGATGCTGTTCCATAGTTTTTTCACTTTTGATCAGAATTCCTCTGTAGAATCCAGGATCACCATGTTCTGTAACGGTAGCCCGGCACCATCCAGTTGTCTGGTCTCATGGCAACGGTGACAGTCGCTCACGGAGGCAATTAGTCACACATTTTATTTTCTCCTCCCATCCCCACTTCTCCCTCTGTTGCTCCAGCACAATGGAGACTGGTTGTTGTGCTTTGAAACGGCTGCTTTCAAGCTTTTGAGACCACAGATAAGATGCAATAAAGGAGGGGAAGACCAGAAATAAAAGCACATCATTAGGTCAACTAACTGGAATGTTCCATGAAACCATGACCCTTGTGTTAGTCCGGGATGACCGGAGACACAAATGCACAGTCACTCTTAGGTGTGTAAGAAAGAGCTTCATATGAAAGACTAATAGTATATTAAGAAAACATCTCAGTCCAGTCCAGATCAAGTCCATAAATCCGATGTTAGCTCATATGTCCAATACCAGTCTATAAATTCCTCTTCAGACTCACGCAGCACATGCAATGATGCTGAATCCAAGAAGAGCGCAGGCCAGTGGGTGGGAACACTGGTAAATAAATTGGCAGAGATGATTGCCTGGCTAAAAACAACAACAGAGTATGAATAAGAGAGATGCACTGAAACCACACACTAGTAGTTCCTCTGAACATTCCCTTGTAGTGCAGGCAGAATGGGGTAAGTTCGGGTCCAACTGTCATTATTCTACTCTTAAGTTCACACCTTTCCTCTGGACCAGAGCTAGTCACACGGGTATGTCATGCGCTCCATGCAGACAGCAGACATGGTGTTTTTTGGCTGCACAAGGTTTTCAAAAATGTGAATTGGCTGTCACTATGAAAGTTCAGCTTTCCAGCTTCTTTTGAATAACCAGATGATCTAGCCGTCTGGGTCTTACATGGCGACAACTGACTGAGAGACAGGCCTTCCTTTAAGTGGGGTATGTACTTCATAGTCAACCATAGTCTCTAGGTCTTCTTTGGTATATTTAAAAATCCCTGCCATCATGTGACATGGCACAGACAAGGAACGTGGGCACTGAAGAGTGGCTTAGGGAAACAGAATCAATTTAGATGGGAGAAGAAGCTAGGGTGAATTTTAGACCAGAATGAGAAAAAAATATGGGTTGAGGCCTTGGAATGGGAGACGCAGAAAAGGTACAGTGAGCCCTTTCAGGAGGCTAATGGGCAACACAGGATTATTGCCAGTACCCGAGAGGGACAAACATTCAAAACTGTGGGATCAGTTGCCATCTTTGAGTTAGGCACCATTGTTTCCAAAGGTTTGGTTGCTATGCATCGCATACGCTGTCCTTGTTTTCTAAGAGGGAGATGATGTTTCTAGCATGGCTTTGACCCATAATGCTTCCCATTTCAGTTATTGTTCTGGGTAACCCATATTTTAAAGACCTGACTCTGGTCTAGTGTCACTTTGCCAACTGTGACTGAACTGGGTTGAATCAGTTTGAAGCCCTGGGTCAAAGAGTTTGACTGCTAACGGAAAGACCAGTGGGCCACAGGAGAAAGATGTGCTATTTTCATAAAGACTGCAATTTTGGAAACCCCATGGGGCTGTTCTAGCCTGTCTTATAGGGTCAGTAGGAACTGAAATCAGTTGATGGTTTAGCGACGGGCTGCCTGGAGCCTGAGAAAGGGAGACGAGGATAGGGGCGAGGCCTAAAGTATGATGTAGGCGCTCTTACATTCTTACCTAATGGAGTGACCTAGAGTGAGTGGGGAACCGGAGAAGCAGCCAGGGAGCCTCAGAAATGGAATACCACCGGAGGCAAGGGAGCGAAGGGTCTAGTGTCCTAAGAGGACAGGAACAGAAGTCCTCATCATACATGTCGAAGTTGTTGGAGAGTTTTGTTTTGTATCTGTTTGTCACAATTAAAAAAAATAATTACACGAATAACAGAGTACAAGGAAGAAGAAAATGTTCTAGAATTGATTTTGATGATTGTATTGAATAACTGAATTATATGACATGTGGAAGAAGTGCCAATATAACTGATAATAAAAAAAAGAGACACACCCTTGACAAGTAGGTAACTAGACACTTTCATGGGAAGTAAGAGAAAAAGGAAGATGATGGTCTGGAAGTTAACAGTGAAGTGGAGGATGCTGTGGAGATTGCATGGACATAAGTTAAAGTGTTTCACAGGTGCTAGGATAGGGACTCTGAGCTGAGTAATTTTTTTTTAAGTTGGGGAAGGCATATACAAGCATTCATCTGATATTTTTTTTCTTCAGCATAATCACCATTTTGGACAACATCTAAAAGAAGTTAGTCAGTAACCATGTTGCATCCTCAAAGAAAAAAATGGCCCAAAGAATTGCCCGAGCTCAGACAAGCTCCAAATAGCAAAATTTGTAAACTGTTCTCATGGGTCTATCTACCCTTACAAGAGCAATTGGCTTTGTGGATTTTCTTGATAAAATTAGAATTCTAGTCATATTTAACCTTGTCATTCAGGAGTCTTCTGTGTGGCCAATAGCATGTGCTCAGGATGCCCAAACTCGTTAGCCTAAGTAAAACGTATTGAGAGAAATAAAAATCTCATTCCAAAGCCAGCTGGGGGTGGGGTGGGTCATCCATTGTTTTGGATGTGATCCTCTCCCTAGGAAAGCATCATGCCAATGCCACAAGAAATCCTTTCCAATTCTAGTACTGGGCATAGGGAATGCCTTTGTTTCAGGAGAGCCGCCTGTCTCTCGGTCTTTGGAGTTACATCTCTTGTGTTTGCATCCGACTCCTCCATGGAGCAGCTCTGACCTTGGCAGATCCCTTAAGTTCCGTGAACTCATCAGACGACGATAATGATGGTTTGTTGGAAGATTTAAATGAGATGAATCCGTTGAATTAATCATGTATGCGAAGCCCTCAAGGCTTTTTGAGAATGCTAAAGCTTGAATTTTTCTCTTAGCCACGGTGCTATTTGGGTGCTTAGCAGTTTAGCAGGGGAAGTCTTGGACTGGCCTCTAGGATTGTTAAATCGAAGTACTTTGACTGCCAGTGGGGTCTAGCATCAGGATTTACGCTCTATTAAACAAGCAAAAAACGCCAGGACGCAATCTCTCTGGGCCTTACTTTCCCCGGCTTCACACCGTCCATCGTAGTTGCAGGAAGATGGAAACCTGAGGCTGTGCGCCTGATCATTTTTTGGTGAGCGCTCAGGCTGAGGACGCCGACGAGCCCCGCGGAGCAGCGGCAAGCGATCAGTGCGTTGGGAGAAACGCTAGCCTCAGGGCGCCCTAACTTCCAACCCGGGGAGCGATCCAAACCGGGAGCTCGGCGGGGGAAGGGGCGCCTGAAGCGGCCGTGGGGGCGGGAGCGGATGACCCGGGACCAGCTCGGACTCCGCCAGGCTGGGCCCCGCGCCCGAAACCGGGCGAGTCTCGGGCGGCGGTAAGGGACGCGCGCCTCCGGGCCGCGAAGAGTGAGGTGACGTCACCTCCAGGAGGACTCGCTTTTTCATTAATGAAACCGGCCGGCGCGGGCGCATGCGCGCAGGCCCCCTCCGCTCTCGCTTCCCCCTCCCCTTTCCCAGCCGCGCTCTCAATCTCTAGCTCGCTCGCGCTCCCTCTCCCCGGGCCGTGGAAAGGATCCCACTTCCGGTGGGGTGTCATGGCGGCGTCTCGGACTGTGATGGCTGTGGGGAGACGGCGCTAGTGGGGAGAGCGACCCAGAGGCCCCCTCCCCTCCCCGGGTCCCCCTCTCCCCGCCCCCTCCCCCCAGCCGCCTTGCCAACGCCCCCTTCCCCTCTCCCCCTCCCGGCTCGGCGGCGCAGAGCCCCCGTCCCCACCCCCGTGGGAACGCTCGGAGCCTGCACGCCTCAGACCCTCTCCTCGCCTCTCCCTTCACCTCAGCCCTCGCTCCCCGCCCTCTGCCCGGCCCTGGGCGCCGGCCGCCGCGTCCCTCCGCCGCCCCCCGGCCGCGGGGAGGACATGGCCGCGCACAGGCCGGTGGAATGGGTCCAGGCCGTGGTCAGCCGCTTCGACGAGCAGGTAACGGGCCCGCGGCGGGCGGGCGGTGGGAGCGTCGTGGGGGTGGGGACGGAGTGGGTGAGGGGAGGGAGGAGCCGCCGCCTCCCCCGCGGCTGCCTCAGGCTCCGGAGGCAGGCCAGGGGGGGGGGACGAGTGGGGGTGGCCCCGGGGGGAGGTGCGGGCAGGGAGGGGACGGCCGGTAGCTCGGGCTCCCCGTCCCTAAGTCGGGGGGTGGGTTCCCCCCCCCGTCCACCCCTCCGACCCTCCATCTCCTTTATCCACAGCCCTTCCGCTTTCTATTAGGGATGGGTGACCTGGGGGTGCTTTCAGGGGCTCTCCATCTGGTTTTAATCAGGCCCCCTTACTTTGTTTTCACCGAGGTGCGTAGTGACCAGGGGGTCTCCTCGCCCTTCCGTGCACCCCCTAAGTAGGATGAGTGAGTGAAGGCACCCCGAGGCCTGGCTTGTGTACCCCCGGTGGGAGGACGCTAACATCCCGCCCCTCCCCCAGCCCGGGCAGTTTCCTCTCTTGGAGGGGGAAGAGTAGTGGAAAGCTGGGAAAGCGCAGGTTTCTTACGGACTTTCTGCTCCGTCGCCGCCGCCTGACCCAAGCGTGCGCGCGCGCACCCCCCCATCTTTTTGATGTCCCACACGGCGTCCCCCCCCCCCAGCCCGAGGCGACAAGACCCTCCTTTCCCCACTGGCATTGGCCGCCGTTGGCTCTCGCCTGACTTCCGAAGCCATTGGTGCCTTTCTTCCCTTGATACTTTCGGCGTCCACGTTCCTTCGCCGGCGGCCCGAGAATGTGCATATTGCTTTCTTGAGTGAGAATCTTTTGGGGGGGGGCGAAGGCTGGGTGAAAGGAAAGTGGGAACCGGCCTCGGAGCTACCGAGAAGTGAGCGCACAGACAGCTGGGGTTGTGGTCCTGGAGCGAGTGTTTTGTTTTCTAACTCTCCTCTCTTTGGTTGACCAAGAACTTTCATTGAGAATATTTAGGGTGGAGAAAAAAAGAAAAAAACAGCAACAAACCAGTTGTATAGCTTGAGGAGGTGACTTTAATACCAGACACACACACACACACACACACACACACACACACACACACCACCCCCCCCCCCCCATCCTGGGTCTGGAGCAGAATGAATGCACACCCAGCCTTTTGATAATTGGGAATGGATTTAAGTTTGTGATACTGTAGGTCAGGTTGGGGATGAATGAAAGGGATGCGTGTTGCAGCTACTTGCAGTTCTAGCTTGGGCTTCCTGAGATGAATTAATTGTTTAAGTCTGAGTCCATCTAGTTTGTTTACTGGATCTAATCTCAAAACTGATTATGAGGAGGTGAGCAGGGGTGGGGGTGGGGGCCCTGCTGGTACTTGGCCCTCACATTTCCTGTGCTTTTTGACCTACCTGAGAAAGATACTTGGGACAAGGTGGAGGAATGGAGAAGAAACTTAACAAAGACAGAAGAGAAATACTTCCAGGCCCAAAGGCATATGTCATCAATTCTACTACCAATCTCTCTGTTGAAATAAAATGTTACTGCTTATAATAGATTACAACACTGAGAGGGCATCTGATTTTAAACTTGATAGAGAAGATTAAAAAAGTATGTAGGGGGCACCCAGAAAAATCTCGAAGCTGAACCTTGTGAGTATCATGGTCTGGATGTAAGAATTTATAAGGGATTCACATCACAATTGCAGCCAGTTATTTAAAAGCGATTTCCATCCCTCTAGCTCCCTTTACCTGTTGATCTTCAGACTTACCCACCATATAAGAAAAGACAGTTCTTTAGATTTTAAGATTTTGATTATTTGCTCTAGAGTGCTCAACATTTTCTTTTTTCTGTTGCTGTGTTCAGAGACCGAAGGCTTTGTTGTTTGTTTTGTCACGTATATTGTGGAATCAAAGCCACCACCATCTGTTACACACTAAGGAGATAAAGTTCTTTAAACGGAAGCATTCGTCTATATTCCTTAAGTTGTAATTCAGGGATAGATGCATGGAGCAAATTATTACTCAGATTTTTCTCTTAGAAGGTTCAAGCTCACAAGTGTAAGCATTTTCAGAGTTTAACATAAAGTACATTGTATGCAATTAAATGGTAGGTGCATGATTCAAAATTAGAGTGCATCTCGATTTTAGAAATCTGAGGTACAGAGAAAACAGGTACAGAGAGGTTACCGGAAGTTACTTCCCAAGGTCACATAGTAGAATAGCAAGATCATGACTCTGAAGAGCATTGAGGGCTGGAAATCAGATAAATGTGAGAATTATCCACAAGGATTTAGTTTAATAATCCACTAAGTTAGGAGATTATACAGTACTTTTCCCCCCTATGTTTTGAATGAACTTGTAAGTTTTTAAAGACTCCAAGTCCACTTCAGTTTTACTTTTCCTTCTTTTTCAGCCACTCAGACCAATATTTAGATCTGAGGGACAAGGAATCCGAAAGGTTATGCAGTACTTTTTTATTGGGAGAAAAAGACTTACATGTAGTGAGAGAGATTGCGTAAGACTCACATGTCTCAAGTGTTTCTGGAAGTTTAAAATTTGATAATACTGTCAGAACTTTGTTTTACTAGGCCTACGGGGAGTCAGTTTTTCATCAGTTTTAAGATGCTCATGTTGGTGCAACACTTCATGTCCCAGAGAGCATGTGCATACCTGAGGATAATAATTCTGTTGATGTGTGAATTGATGTTTTGGTTGCGATTCTAGTATTTGCCATTACGGAAAGCAGAAATGCATTACTAGTCACTGCTGACTGCAGGCAGACTGTGCCCTGATGCTTATTGCTCAGCAGCTTGGTGCAAGTAGAAGCAGTTGAAAGCAGTCAGTGCCAGTGTTCCTTCTTGACATTTGGAGCTCAAAGCCCCATGCTTCAGGTGGGTAAAAGATCACACCTACACGGAAGTGGACGATTGTGAACTGATGTTACAAGTAATTAGGTCCTGCATTGGAGAGATGGCAGTTGTGAAAACACTCAGAAAGCTGAATGCATCAGTCACATGGTCTGTTTTTCCTTTGGCTACTTCTATGGTGTTGGATAGGTGGTAAGTTTTGAAATTGAAATGGACAAACTTCCAAGTGTGCTGCTTTAAATTGTGGTTCATTAACTGGGTTCTTAGCAAACTGGAGAACTTTTCTTGTTCTGTTTGAAAGACTGTCTCTGGGCATACCGTAAGTGTTCATATGAGCCACCAGTTCTGTGCCCCACGAGTCCTATAAGGCTCTCTTTCTGAAAGGGCATAAAGGAAAATGTGGTTATTTAAAGTTTGTGTATGTTTAAGAAGTCGGAAAAATGGCACCCCAAAATTATTTTGTTGTGTATGTGTTTAGATTTAGTGCTCTTAAACTTTCTGTCTGAACAAGTACAAGCAGGATATGAAAAAATCAAAACATAACATTTTTAAGATTATGTAATAGAATCAACTACTTTTTGTCTTGTAGTAGTAGTAGCATATGCCAACTATTGGTTGTTCTTGTCAATTGAATGCTAATTTGAGTACCCTTGGAATATGTAGTGTGAAACTTGTAAAAGGCTCAGCAAGTCTCTTTGAAGTTACAAACCAAGTAGATTTGTGAAACTTTGAAGTTGTTTTGTATTTTAAAAAAAGAGAAAAGCCCTAACCATATTCTTAAAGCCTAATCAATCATTTTTATAAAGCCTTATAATAACTTGAAAAGAACATTTTTTTATAGAGAGAGAATTTTATGATGAGTGAGAAATAATGCTTGTTTTTATTTTGGTATTCATATGTTTTTATTTCTTATTTCCTCCAGCTGGTCTTCAAATAGCTTCACTCCCTCTCCCCACCCCCCCTCAGAATCTTTAGTCTTTATGTGAATTTCTTCCTTTCCACTTTCAAGCCTACTAAAATTTCCTTTAGTAATTTGAACATGTTTTCTCTCTATTGACTAATTAATTTCTCTCCGATGCCAGATACCTGCTCCTTGTACTATTTATCCTATTCTTAAACTTTGAAAACTAGCGTCAGCTTCTGCCTCTGCTTACCTTCTGGATTGCTGCTTTCTTGAAAGTGATTCCTTCTAGCAAAACCTAGTGGTCTTGCTTAGTCGTAATGCCATTGTGGCGGCTCACTACTCCTCGAAGCTCGTTTCCGCCAGTGCCCAGACCCAACACTTCTGGCGTATGCATTTAGAGATCTTTATACATTGATGTTCCCATTGCTCCTTGTACAGCGAACAATGTAGATGTTATCAATGTTTTACAAGTAACTTTATGGGCTTTTTTCCCTACTGTTTGCCTTGGTCTTCATGCAAGCCATTGGATATCTATGAATCCTAGATTTCCTCATCTGCTGCAAAGTAATTGACTAGAGAATCTTTAAGGTTCCCTTTCTGGTTTAAATATTAGATGCTTTTAATTCTTTTAACAGTATCTCTTTGTGCTACCACAGTCTTTTGGGAGTTGACCCCACTCAGTTTTCCAGAAGATTGCTCATTCTGCCTCAGCACGTACCTCTGTCCCTTGGCAGGTGGGTTCAGTTTCTTCTGAACATAGCATGCATATTCTGTTTATTCCAGCCCCTGCCAGAATGCTTTCATATTCCTCCTTTGTGCTGTTCTAATTCCTAGTCATCGTTCAAGGTCCAGCTCAAGCTTCATGTTTTCCATGAAGTCTTTTGAGAGTACACTCACAGCGGTCTCACTTTTTGGTGTCCTGATCACCTGGGGTTCCACAAAACCACACAGTCCCTTCCCTCAGGACAGTTGGTTGATCACAGCCTTGCATTGTTTCTTTTATCTCATATCTTCAAATTGTGTAAAGTTTCTGAAAAGCAAAAGCCTCTGCTAAAATTCTCTTCTGATCACCTCAGTTCTCAGCACAGCTATATACACATGACATGTCCTTGGTGGAAGGCTTTGGAGAGTAGACTGGGTTAAGGGAGTGGCAATTTGTGACTTTGTTTTCTGGTCAAAGGACTGAATTTTAATGTAGTGTTTATAATAGTCTAGCTTTCTAAGTGAAGCAGTATTTTAACTAGGCATGAATGAAAAGTGAGCAATAAAGGAGGAATTTGTATATCTTTATATGTCCTTCCATAGAGTACACATGCTTTTAAAATCAGATTTCATACCTGATTAACTGTTTTTGTGATCTTGGATATGTCACTTAATTTTGGCAATCATCTGGTCTAGCATCTTGGGTGTGAAGTCCTTTGAAAAGATGAAAAATATCAGGCATCAAAGACTCAGAACAAAAAATCATATCAATGTGAATGAGGAGGAGTGCAGAGTGGAGACCCAAAGCCCATCTGTAGACAATTGGGCACCATCTTACAGAAGGGTCACAAGGAAGAGACAAACCAGTCTGGGTGCAGTATAGCACTGATGAAACATACAACTTTCCTTTAGTTCTTTATTGCTTCCTTCCCCAACTATCATGGTCCCAATTCTACCATACAAATCCGGCTAGACCAGAGCATGTTTATGGGTACAGATAAGAACTGGAAACCCAGGCAATCCAGGACAGATAAACCCCTCAGGACCAATAATGAGAGTAGCCATACCAGGAGGGGAAGGAGAAGGTAGAGGGGGGGAGGGGAAACATCACAATGATCTATCTATAAACCCCTCCCTGGGGGTTGGACAACAGAACAGTGGGTACAGGGAGACATCAGTCAGTGTAAGACATGAAAAAAAAATTATAAATTATCGGGGGTTCAGTAGAGAGGAGGGAAGGGAAAAATGAGGAGCTGATACCAAGGACTCAGATAGAAAGAAAATGTTTTGAAAATGATGATGGCAACAAATGTACAAATGTGCTTGACACATGGGTGGATGGATGTGTTGTGAAAAGAGCTGTATGAACCCCCAATAAAGTGATTAAAAAAATAAAAAGGTTAAAAACAAGTTGAAAAGTATTCAGATGTAAGATTTGTACATTATGCTTATATCAAACTGCCATGGTGCTTTTACTACATAAAGGAGAATGCGCCATCTCTGAATTGGTACTTTGGCCTACACCGTCCATGAGCCTTCTCTGACAGCTGTTGTAGGTACTGAGAGCGTCGCCCTGTAACTTCGCGTGGGTGTCCACAATTGATCAGTTTTCTCACTGTGGCATGCACATAATGGGAGGCTTTAAGTTTCTTCTTTTTTGCTTTAAGTTGAGCCAGCAGTATTATTGCATTTGATTTTAAATGTCCCAGTTCTTTGTATTTTTCTTACATAACTTTTGATCTCTAGAAAGTGAGATTATTTTCTGAAATGTGCTTTGTTTTGGTGTGTTTAATTCAGAGAATTTTGTCCTTAAACAAAAGTTGAATGATATAAAGCAATAGTCAGCATGCCTTAGTTTGCCAGCTTTGTTCTTTGGATTACTCAGACTGCAATGAGGAATTTTGTTTTAGGCTTCAAACTTGGTGTTCTGGGTTTCTATATAAACTCTATATTATTGCATTACAATAACACACTTTTAAGGGCGAGCAACACATTAATTAAAAACATGTGGTTTGCACATGTGTTTCTTAGTCCCTGGTCTGTTTTCCTTCGAGAGTTTTGTGTAAGTCTGTGTGCATGTGTAAAGACAGGCGACTGAAGGTATAAGATGGCCTTTTTTTTTTTTAAAGGAAGTTTAAATAGAATGCTTTACAGAAGAAGCAGAAGGGAAGGTTTGTGGTCAGCTTAAACTGTTAAAAGGCTTTGAATCAATACTGATGTATAATATGGGCATTTTAAATTTTATTTTTTTCGTTGCAAGGATTGTATTTATAAGGGCATTGACTTTCATCCTGGTATATTTTAGCATACGCCTTTTCTTATGGGTGAGGAGAAGATGAGACTGTTTTTGACATTGAAGAATAGAAGAGTTGTATTCTGTGGTAGTTTCAATGGCAGTTGAGGTTCCAGCAGCTTGTAAATTCCCTTATACTACAACTGTGGTAGAGTTTTCAGTGAGGGCTGAAGAAACATTTAGGATTGTCGACTAGTTGGTATTGATGTGCTCTTGTCAAAGATCTTAAAATGTGCAGTAGGCCCCTGTTTAACCAATTCAAATGCTGTATGCCAATAATATGTGGGAAGGCTTCAGGAAGTTTGTGGGAAAATGGTGAATTCTCCCCCCCCTTGAACTTTCTGAAGCCTCTTCATATTCTTTGGCTCTCTGAAAATGGCCCTAACCTTGTTCTTCAAAAACCTGGTTGAGACAAAGTTTCAAACTCATGGAATTTCACCCACAATAGTGGAGAATTGCTTCTAAAACTTCACATATTTTTACTATAAATGGTTCTGATTACTTTGCAGTACCAATAACTTGAGAAACAACCTCCAGATTGCCTGTTTTCTTTAAACCTCGTTCTTGTCCTCCTTCAGGTTAGCCTAGGGTTGCCCCTTAGAGCCGCAAGTTGTGACTTGCCTCTAGTCTCATTTTATAGCTTTTCTTATCCTATCGAATTTCAGAGAACTTTCTTAACTTTTCCCGAAGAACTCCCCCGCCCCCACGACTCATGCCACTAGGGTGGCATATCTAGTGCACGAGGCATGAAGGGAATTCCGTAAATGACAGGATTTGTAGAAACTTCCTTTAGGAAGACTTCATTTTTTTGAACCGTAATTTTATACCCAAATAATGACCTTTTAGGTAATTACGACTAACAGTGATCTCAAGTGGCATTTTTAGCTTGTTAACAGTTTTTCTTGTGTAGTTCGGATAGTAATTTGGACATGAGAAGGCAACTTTTACCACTTCAAATATGTAAGTGTAGCATACCGTGTTGTAAAAGAAAGTGTTTTTGACTGCATTTTCCATTGTGGCCTTGGACAGGTCATGTGACCCTGAAGGTCTGTTTTCTAGGCTTTTGTATGTACAATGGGGATCAAACTGCCCTCCTCACATCATCAGTCCTGATGACTCAGCAGTTAACCGTACTTCGCTGCTAATCAAAAGGTTGGTGGTTGGAAACCACTTAACCCTAAGGAGCAAACCCAGTGGAACTCATTTCTACTCTGTCACATGAGGTCTTTGTGAGTTGGGGTTGATTTGATGGCCTCTTGAAAAAAACAACTCATAGGCTAATTTATTTTAATGTTTTAGGGTTTGATCCTTTTACATGAAAATCCCCTGCCATGTAGCTGATTCTAACTCATAGGGACCCTGTTGTAGAGTTTCTGAGGGAGCAGATAGGTTCTTCCTTCCCCCCACCAGGGATAAAAGAAACAAACCAACAACCACAAAACAACTCACTGCCATCAAGTCACTTCGAACTCATAGCAACTACAGGACAGGGTGTCCCAGACTGTAAATCTTTCAATAGGAGTAGAAAGCCTCACCTTTCTGGTGGCTCTGAACTGCTGACCTTGTGGTTAGCAGACCCATGTGTAACCACCATGCTACCCAGGCTCTTCTCCCTCCAAAAAAGAAGCTGTAGATAGCCACAGAAATGTACTCCAAGTGGTCCCTGATTGATGGATTAGTTGTGCCTTTAAGTTGAATTTATCCATAAGTTGAAACAGTTAGGTCTGTTTCACATCTAATGCCTAATGTTTGTCACAGTATATATAGGATGTGGGGATTTTCAAAAGATTGTGGAAATGGAATTAAAAGATAATGGAATTTCCCCCAAAACCTTTTAAACTCCTTTGTATATAATACATCTTTTTGCGGGTGTGCGTGTGTGTATGAATGACAATTCCAGATACACTCTAAGGTTTTTTTTTCAGGTACAACTTCTTTAACATAATACAGTAATAAAATGATGTTTTGATGTATGTTGCAAAAGTATGCCCATTTGTTATTGTGGACCATTGTATGTATCTTGAATTTTTAACATTAGCCTTCAGTGGCTTGGTTCAGTAGCTACAGGTTGTATGTAAGTCAGATGACAGTAACCTACTGACTGCCTATACAATGATTACCCTCCTAGAGTATTTTTTTCCTCCTAGGCTATTTTTTCTGCCTCTCTTGCTTTATATTTATAGTTTTGTGTTTACTAGTATATTTTCTATGCCCGAGGAAAAAAATCAGAGATAAACAGGGCAACTTGTTCACAACCACATGATGTAATTAAATGGACTTAAACTTGAGTATATCGTGATCCTTGGAGTCATAACTTTAACTAAATTGAGCATTATGAGGGTCTGCTACATTTTTGATAGCACAAATATGTAATACAATAGACGTATTACTACTGCTTCTTCGCTCAGAGACTCACCTAGGAATCTTCACTTGGTTGGCGCTATGTTAGGAATAGGCATATACGTTTTAAACATTCTTGATTTCATCCTATCACCTTCTAGCTTCGTTGACTGCTAGAAGTTGTAGTATTGTTCTCCTTTTATTTATTTTTTATAGCATTTCATTTTGCTCACTGTAGATTTTTTAGCCGAGAAAGGAGTCACATTCTGGATGTAAGAGGATAACATTTGTAAAAATATCAAAAGGAGTATACATTTATAGATATCACATTATGTATTTATTGTATTCTTTTATCTTGGCTGCAACAATTGAATGAACTTAAAAGTAACAAAATTATAAAGAGGTTACTTGGCCAGGCAGTAATTTGTTCTGTTGTGCATAGGGTTACTATGGCTCGGGACCAATTTATCAATGACAGTCTTGACATTGCATAGCCCAATTTTGTAAAGCCGATTTCATACTTTAACAATGCAGATTCCACCTAGACTCTGATTACATTTTAAGTGAGTTTTTAAACTTTGATTCTATTGTCGTGCCTTGTCTGATTGGGTTCCTGCATGTCTCCTGCTTTTTATTATTAGCTCTTTTTGGCTTTTTGCCATCCAGGTGACAACTTTCAAATCCTTCATCTTGTCTTTTCAGGTATCTTTTCTGTCCCCATTCAGAACCAGGGAAGTGTGTGTGCCTTTATGTTCCAGATAGGTCTTACTCCTTTTGGATAATTGACTGAGGGAGAAAAGAGAAGCATTTGTATTTCCTGCTATGTTTCAACTTTGGCCTCTGGTAAATGAAGTTGCAGTAGGGAGTGGGAGAGATGGTAGGCTTGGTTTCGGCCAAATGTTGACAGTGGAGATGACTGGGCTCTGGATTGTGACATGACTACCTCGGTGAAGTGTCATATATTTTGAGTAAGTGTCTTATATTCTGTAAGTGTCTTATATTCTGAGCCGGTTTCATTATCTGTACAAGAGGAGAACTATGATCTTGACAGTTGAAAACTTTTATAATTCTTAAGATGGATTAATTTTTGTTTCATATTTTTAGGCAATCTTCTGACTTAAAACCAAAATAAGATCATTAATGGATTAGCCACAGATCCTTAGTTAGAAGGAACCTGAGATTATTTAACTCCTACTTCTGCAGTAGCCCTGAGAGATGATTGTTCAACTTCTACTTCGGCAGTTTTTGTTTTTATTTTAATTGCAGTGGTAATTCATGTTCATTGTAGAAAAATGGAAGATCACAAAATACCAATACGAGATCATTCGTGATGCCACAACTCAGAACCACTATTAAAATGTTGGTGACAATGATACAAGGGTGTTGATTCTAAAATCACACTTTCTGGGTTCGAATCCCTGCTCTCTGCTGTTGCTTATTATTAGCAGCGCCTTGCTAAATGCAACTCCTCAAGCTTCCGCTTCTTTACTTGTAAAATAGGGTCAGTAACAATACCTGCCGCATAGTGAGATTTAAATAAGGAAATGCATATATGTAAATAGATAATATAATAGAAAAATACATACATATAAATATAATAGAAATAGACATGCATATATATTCACACACACCATATATACTAGTGTACAAGCTTTTTTCAGTACATTTTTTTCCCCAGCACATTTTTAATGTAGTTTTTGTGGTAAAATTAGATGCCTTGGCTGATATTTAGGTCAGCTTATACTTGAGTATTAATATGGTAAATCATGTGACAAAATTTCTGGCACGGGGAAAGGACTCAGTAAATGTTAGCTACTATATTATTGTTTGGGAGGAAAATGAGTGTTTCTTTTCCTGCAAGGAGATGGAACCCACAGGGGCAGATCTACCCTGTTCTATAGGGTCACGATGAGTCAGCATCAACTTGATGGCAGTGGGTTTGGAATTTGTATTATTATTGTAAGGTTGTGGAGTTAGAATGGAATTGTCATTGTTGTTAGGTCCCGCTAAGTTAGCTTCAACTATGGTAGCTGTACGTGTGACAGCAAGAAACGCTGCCCAGTCCTGTCCCATCTTCATGATTGTTGGTAGGTCTGGAGCCACTGTTGTGGCTGTCATGTCAGTCCATCTCACTAAGGGTTTCCTTGTTTTTGCTCGCCCTCTACCAAACATGATGTCCTTTTCCAACCCGGACCTTTCCTGACGACGTGTCCAGAATTCAGAGCGTGCACTGCAAGTCTCACCATCGTTGCTTCTGTGGTGCATTCTGGTTCTGTTTGTTAAGGCTGACATGTTCTTTTCGTAGTCAGCAACACCAGGATTTAGACGCATCAAATGTTCTCCTGTTTTCTTTTTCCGTCTCTTGCTTTCACATGCATTTGAGGTGATTGGAAAGACTTTGGTTTGGGTCAAGCACACCTTAGTCATCAAAGTGACAGCTTTGCTTTTTAAAACTAAGTCGTGTTTTTTGTTGTTTTTTCCCCAGCAGATTTGCCCATGTAATTCTTTCTTGACTGCTACTTCCATGGGTGTTGATTCCTGATTCAAATAGAATGAAATCTTTGACAACTTCAGTTATTTTTTCCATTTATCATGGTGATGGGTATCAGTCCATTTGTGAAAATTTTAATTTTCCTTCACATTCAGGCATGCGTCATTCCAAAAACTGTATGTAATCTTTGACCTTCATCAGTGAGTGCTTCAAATTGTTTTCATTTTCAGTAAACAAAGTCACATCATCTGCATATTGCAGATAGTTCATAAGTCTTCCTGTAATCTTTAAAAAATGTCCCCCTTCAAACTTTTTGTGATTTAGGTAGAGGTTTACATATCAGATCATCATTTAGCAAATGAACATAGTTTACCCAACCTCCCTCCCCTTTTCCACATTTCCTTCTTAATTATTAGAAAGGTCTATTATCTTACCCTTCACCCACTTTTCCTCCCTCCCCCTCCTACCCTTGGTGACCAACAAGTTTGTGTCTTTTGATATAAAGCTCTTTTCTTGATATAAGAGCAACAGTGGTCTCATAAAATATTTGTCCTTTGGGGTTTGATTAACTTCACTCAGCATACTGCCTTCAAAATCTATTCATGTCATGAGGTATTTCACAGATTCATCATTATTTAATGATGTGTCATATTTCACTGTGTGTATATACCAAAATTTATTTATCTGTTCTTCCACTGCTATTGTGAACTTGCTCTGATGAACTTGGGTGCACATGTATCTGTTCATGCTACATTTTTTTTATTTCTGTAGGGTATATATGAAGGGGTACCCCCTAAAAACTGGGCAGAGCAGTTTTTCCTATCACGCATGCTTCCTGCTAGTCAAGCATTAAGCAACTCACTTTGAGTTAGTGCACCCAGTGGCGTAGCCTGGGAAGGTCTCTCTGGTCGCAGTGAATTTTTTTGTAAAAGTGGTTTCACTTGAACCTTGTTTTTTGTGAGGGCTGATTTTTAGAGAACAACATGCGGCTGTGAAATTTTATTTCCTGCTTGGGGATGGGGATGGGGTTGGTGGTGGTGGTGGTGGTGGTGGAGGTGCTGGTGCCGCAGAAGCTGTTGTGATGTTGCACATAGCTTACAGGGACAGCACTATGGGAAGCACTCAAGTGTAAGGGAGATTTTTGGTGAAATGTGGCTAATGACAAACCTTGTTCTGGACTTCCTGAATGGACGAAAATGCTGACTTGTAGTGCATTTGGAGTTTGTTGCCCCAGGTCAGACTGGTAATTCAAGCATTCTATTTAGTAGTTATGGAAAATTTGCTTAACAGTGTTTGACAAAAAAGGCCTGATTTGTGGCAGACTGGGGACTGTTTTTTGCCACCACGACAATGCACCTGCTTATGCAGCCATCTCAATGTGCCAGTTTTTGGCAAAAAACTAGCATACCTCTCTTGTCCCATGCACCTACCTGACTGTATCTCACTCACTGTGAGACTTCTTTTTGTTCTACAAATGACGAGGGTCATGAAAGGACAGCGAGTAGATGAGGTAGAAGAGGTGAAGACAGAAAAAAAAAAATGAGAGCGGTGCTGTCAGTCATCCAAACAGATGAGTTTAAAAAATGTTTCCAAAGAATGGAATTGCAGATTTGACAAATGTATCAAGTGTAATGGAGAGTACTTTGAAGGTGATTTGGTTGTTTTATAAAAAAAATTAAATACGTAACTTTGGGGAAAAATCCATTTTGAGGGGGTGACCCCATGGATACCAGAGTGCTATTACTGGGTCATAAATGATATTTCTGTTCTCATTTGTTTGAGGAAGTGCTTGAGTGGTCCAGTGTTTCACAACACCCTCCAACATTTGAAGTTTTCTGCATTTTTGAATGTTACTATCAATTTTGGGATGAGGTAGTGCCTCATTGTTTTGATTTGCCTCTCTCGTTGGTTGGGTTCCTGAATGTCTTTGGTGAATTATTTATTTGTCTTTTTCTTGTTGAGTTGTTGAAGTTTTGTATAGATTTTAGAGATTAGTCCTTCTATCATTGCCAAGATTCTTCCCAATCGTGGATTCTCTTTTCCCTCATTTGGTGAAGTCTTTGATGCACGTCCGTTTCTTTTTTAGTGCGTCCCAGTTATCTATTCTGTCTTCTGCTATGTGCATATGGTTTTCATTATATTTGATATTGTGCTTATGCCATATATTAGGACCCCTAAGTTTGTGCATTTTTTCATTGGTGATTTTTAAAGTTCTAGGGTTTACATTTAGGTCTTTAATTCATGTTGAGTTCAATTTTGTATATGGAGTAAGGTCTGGATCCTGTTTCATTCTTCTGCGAATTGAAATGTAATTTTGCCAGCACCGTTTGTTGAGACCATCTTTTCCCTATTTAATGTCTTTTGATATCTTTACAAAATTAGTTGTCTGTAGGTGGACAGATTTATTTCTGTTCTGTATAGGGAATAATGGCATATATTCTCTGTCTTGCTCCACTGCTCTGTGCATCGCTAGTTGTACCAGGCCCGGGCTGTTTTGACTACCATGACTACGTAGCAGGTTTTGAACTCAGGAGAAAAGATAGGCCTCCTGTTTTTTTGTTCTTCATTAGTGCTTTGTTTATCCTGGGTGCTTTTTTCTTTCCATAGAAAGTTGATGCTTAATTTTTCCATTTCTTTTAAAGACTGATGCTCAGATCTGTCTGGACTCAGATTATATTGTATTTTCAGGTCAATTTAGATGGTCTTGGGAGCCCTGGTGGCATAGTGGATTATACATTGGCCTGCTAACCACTAGGTCAGCAATTCGAGACCACCAGAAGCTTCTTGGGAGAAAGATTCTTTCTACTTCTGTAAAATGTTAGTTTCGTAGCCTCACAGGGATGGATGTTTCTACTCTGTCCAATAGAGTGGTTATGAGTTAGAATTGACACTATAACAGTGAGTGAGTTGGGTAATAGTTACATTTTCACACTGTCAAGTCTGCCTGTCCATGAACAGGGTATGTCCTATCAGTTATGTAGGTCTCTTTGGGTTTCTCATAGTAGTGTTTTATAGTTTTCTTAATACAAATGTTTTGTTTCATTGGTTAGATTTATTCCTAATTATTTTATCTTTTGATTGAGTATTGTAAGTGGTATTGTATTCTTGATTTCTTTTTCAGAGTTCTGTGTTAGTCTGGGTAGACTAGAGAAACCAATTTGTAGACACTCACACGTGTATGGAAAAGAGCTTTATATACAAGAGCATCTGAATATTGAGAAAGCATCCCAGCCCCGTCCAAATCAAGTCCATATGTCCTATATGTCTGATACCAATCTATAAAGCCCTCTTCAGACTCACAAAACACGTGCAATAATGCCAAATGCAGGAAGATCACCGGCCAGTGGGTGCAAAGTCTTGTGGATCCAGTGGTGTTGTAAGCATCTCAGTGCTGGCAGGGGTCTCTCCACAGTGTCTCCTCCAGTTCCCAGGGTGTGGGATCTATCAGTGTAGTGCCATGTGTCTTGTCAATAGAGCATCTCTCAGGGAGTGAGCTGAGAGGTAGTGTGTCTCCCACCTCCAAAGAGGAAAATACAGGAGTTCCCAGAATTTTCAGGAGAAGGCCATGCCCACACAGAGGCCTCATTAGCTATGACCCCATTGACAGACTAGAGCCCACCCCTTCACTCTTAATCCTCTCGATTCCCAAATTGACACCATATTATGTAACCACCAGTTTTCTTTGTTAGTATACAGGAATCATATTGATTTTTGGGTTTTGAACTGTATCCCACCCACCATGTTGCTAGATCTTTCAATTGATTCCAACAGTTTTCTTGCTGAGCCTTTGGGGGTAGAAACACGTAGACTCTTATCTGCAAATAGCTTTATTTCTTTGTTGGTTTGAATGTCTTTGAGTTCTTTTTGTTGTCTAACAGTGCTGGATAATACTTTCAGTACAATATTGAATTAGTATGATATTTAAGGACATCCTTTTCTGGTTCCCATTTGCAAAGGGATTGCCTTCAGTTTTTCCTCATTGAGGGAGATACTGGTTGTTGGTTTTGTGTGTTTATCCTTTATTATGTTGAGGAAGTTACCTTCTATTCCTATTTTGTTGAGTGTTTCCCATCTTCTTCTAATCTTGATGCTGGGTTTCCCTTTGTTCAGTCCAGCTTATACTCAGATTGAATTATTAAGATGGAAGGATACAATGTTGTTACACATCGTGTTAGACTGGGTTGAGGAGAGAAATCCAGGGACGTTCGTATATTTATAGGAAAGAGTTTTATATGGAAGCGTAATTGTATATTAAAACATCCTAGTCCAGTCCATAAGTTCAATATTAGCCCATGTGTCCCATTTCTAGTCCATAAATTCCTCTTCAGTCTCATGTAGTCACTCAAATAAATGATGGCAAATGCAGGAAGATTACACAGACCATTGGATGAAAAGTCTTGTGGATCCAGTGGCGGTGGCATCACTACATGGCTCCTGTAGCTCCTGAGTGTTTCTTCAACAGAAAGGTGAAGCACACACTCATCCACATCGAGGGAGAAAGAGAGGAAGTTCCCAAAATCCTCATGAGAAGTCCGCTCCTACAAGGAAGCATCATCAGGCTGTGACCTGATTGTCAAGCTAGACTCCATCCCTTGACCTATTTATCAAGTTGACATGAAATTATGTAACGGCCAAACACACCTTTTCAAATTTTAAAACATGTACCATCCCCTTATTCATTAATCTTAATTATATCTTCTATCACTACAGAATAAATGTATTCATATGCTTTAAAATATTTGAAGACTATTAAAATATTCCCTAAATCTTTTCTTCTTCAGAAAAATATCTATTCATTTTCATAAGACCTCACCATCTTCATTTTCCACTTGATGCATTGATGGCCAAATTTTGGTCTAGCACATTTTCTCTTTCATTTTGTATGTGGTGATGTTAAGTAAGACTTGAAGAATCAGGTATACAATTTTTGGTATTTATTTGATTACCAGTACAGTAAACCTATCAAAGAATGTTTGATGGCATATCGCTGTATTTTTTGGGGAAATTTTTACTATGAAAAAGTTCCAAGTGATAGAAAGGTAGAGAGATTGTTACGAATTAATCCTGTAGTATCCACTGCTGACCTTCTCATTGACATATATTTCTTCTTACCCCTACTCATTTTCTGTCAGCTTCTGTCCATTATTTGAAAAAAACATCAGATTTATAATTTTAGTGTGGCTAATTCTTAGCTCATACTAATTTTAAGAGCTGTGTGATAGTAAAGCCATGTACTCAGGAATAAGAAGACTTTGAGTCCCGGTTTTTTTACTGAACAGTAAGTTTACTTGGGCGAGTCGAACTGTATAAGCCTTAGATTCCTTAATAAATTGTAAGGGATGTTTGGAGGGACAGAATGCTACCTCCCCTTTCCCACAGGACTCGAGATAGGAAGCAGTAGGTGTGAAGCCACTTTGTAAACTCTAACTCAAAAGTACTTTACCATCGGTAGTTTCGTTATTATTCACAAATACTGCTTCCCTGTGTAAGGGCTAATGAATCATCTTAATAACCAGCCTTAAGAATTATTGAGATGTTGTCATAAAATAAAGTCCATAGTTCAAAACCACCATTTTCCTTTACTTACCCCTGCATTTTTTTTCATTTGCAGTCTTGCACCTTTCTTTTGTTTCCGAGTTCTCAAAGTTCATTCACAATATTTCCTTGTAACATGTTTCTCAGTTTTTATCTTGGGTTTAATTAATGTTGGACACAACATAAAGCAGGTAGGTAGACTATGCTTCATTTATCTGGGAATGCTTTTGGCTCTCGGTGTTCATTTTTCTAATGTGTTTTTTGTGAAAATTTACAAAACAAATTAGATTCCCTTTGAACAATTTGTACACAACTTGTGCAGTGACTTTGATTACACTTTTTACAATGTGTTAACATTCTTCTTTCTGTTCTGGTCAATTTATCTGCTTTCTTCGTTTCTCTTACCTTCTCATCTTTGCCTTAGAACAGTGGTTCTCAATCTTCCTAATGCCGCGACCTTTTAATATAGTTCCTCATGTGGTGGTGACCCCCAACCATAACGTTATTTTTGTTGTTACTTCATAACTGTAATTTTGCTGCTGTTATGAATTAGGCGACCCCTGTGAAAGGGTCGTTCGACCCCCAAAGGGGGTTGAGAACTGCTGTTTTAGAGTAAATGTTGACCACTTGATGTCACACAGGTGATTTTTCAAGCAAACACCATAGTCACAGGTGATAGCGTTTGTTTTTATGAGCAAGCAGTTATTCACCTGAGAGAAATCTCAGAGTTTAAAAGTACACCGGCGTGATAGTGCGGGGGCGGGGGGCGGTACCTGTAGTCTGAACTGGTCCAGTAAGTCTGGACTTTTTAAGAAGTTGAGTCTTGATCTTTGTTTTCTCTCCGTTCCTCAGGGCTCACCTATTGTGTTCCTGATCAGAATGGTTGGTAGTGGCAGCCTACCTCCAGCTAGTCCTGGTTTCCGTGTCGATGAGGCAGTGGTAGCTATCATGTTAGTCTCTGTCACCCTTTCTCTTTGGAGGGAGACACATAGTGTCCTTGGGTGGTTGCTTGGAAGCCTTCAAGACCCCATATGGCACTCATAAAATTAGGATGTCGATGTGAGTGAACTGTTGTATGATATGTGAATTATATGCCAATTGCACTGTTGGGAAAAACCAAACAAACTAGGATGTAGAACATAACTTTATCGACTATGTTATATTAATTGACCTAGTTTTCTCAAAAGAGTCTATGGTCTTAGGCTTTCAGATTCTGTAAACCAATCTCTCAAGGTGTTTGGTTTGCCTAAGAAGTATCTATAGCTCTGCCTCCATGCACTTTATTATCTGACTACACTGTACCATGCACATACATGTATATACAAGTACATGAACATACTGCTTATGCATATATGAGGGGGCTTAAAAAGATTCATGGAAAAATTCTGTAATCTTTTAAGTTCATTTTTCTGTGAACTTGATTGAAGCCTTGTATATGCATATTTATTTATTTATTATGCAACCACAACCACACACATACTTAACCATTGTGTAGTATATGTTGTTTCTTAAATGTGCTTATGAGGAACAACTGATGCCAGCTTTCGAGATGCCAGATTTCTCAGATCACTTAAGACTCTTGTTGAAAGTGCAGACAACATGTGAATGAGTTCCAGAAGCGGGCACAATGGGTTGCCATTTAAACAATTTCCCTGGGTTGTATTGATGTCCATTTTTGTATCATCTGTAGGGAGATTGCCGCTTCTGGCTATTATGTACCAGGTCACAATACAGGCATGTAGACTGCTGTAATAAGTAGATAAGGCTGGATAAAGTTTAAAACCATGTTGTTCAATGTGGTGGCAGCACAAAGGAACGCTGGTGGCACAGTGGGTTGGCTGTGCGCTGCTAATAGAAGCTCGGTGGGTTGAGGCCGCCCGCTCCTTCTGGAGAGGAGGAGGAAGCAGTCTGCTTCCATAAAGATCGACAGCCTCGGGAACCTTACAGAGCAGCTCTCTGCCCTGTAGGATCGCAGTGCTCCAGAACCCACTGACTGCAGTAGGTTTGGTGGCATTAACAAGGACTTGATGAATTATAATCCCATAGGGCAGCGGTTCTCAACTTGTGGGTCGACCCCTTTGGGTGTTGAATGACCCTTTCACATGGGATGCCCGATTCATAACAGTAGAAAAATAGCAGTTTAGAAGTAGCAGTGAAAATAATTTTATGGTTGAGGGGTCCCCACAACATGACACATTGTATTAAAGGGTGGCGGCATTAGGAAGGTTGAGAACCACTGTCATAGAGAGATGAGCATTTGTTGACTTTGGACATGAGCTCAAGGTAGGCAGAGCGATTATACTTGAGGAAAGAGAAGCCAGTAGAACTTTTGGGTTCTTTTCTCTGTGGATACAAGTCTGGTCTTCCTCATGGGGCATTTGCTGAGTTTTTTTGGGTTAGCATGAGAAGCTACGGGATGAGGGTGGCAACACAGGAAAGGTGGAGTGAAACCTCGTACAGTCTTGGATGCTAGACAAAATCCTGCTCTACAAACACAGGAATAAGAACTCTCAGGTTTCTGAATCTGTCTAAAGTAGGAAGTAAAGTTTAAAACTGAAAAGGTCAGAAATTTCAGAACTGAGAAGACAAACCTTGAAGATTTTTAAAATTTAATAAATCTTTTTATTGGGGCTCATACAACTCTTATCACAATCCATACATACATCACAAACCTTGAAGATTTTCAGTCCAAAACTTGGGGGAGCATTCCTAAAGGAGGAGGGATGGAACCAGAGGTTAACGGGGTCTTATGAAAACTGGGATGTAGCTCTGATGGAGGTAGGTTCTTTATTGGATTGAGAGCTCAGCCTCTCTCATCTTTTGCTTCATAGAGGAAAAGAACTCTCGCTGGGAAGATGTGTGCTAGAGACTCCACGATTCTTTGATTTATCATGTCCAGCATTGCAGTGAACAATTTCTAGAGATATGAAAAAGTAGAAGACTGTGAGCTGCATTTAAAAGAGTAAAATAAACTAGATGCAGACCTACATATAGTTGGAGTTAAAGACAGGATTTAAAAAAAAGTAGGTCAAAGAACATCGATTTAAAAAGATAGAAAAAAAAAGATAGACAAAATGAATGAAAAGTTGAAGAATTTTCAGAGAGACTTGGAATCATAGAAAAGAATCAAGAACAACTTAGGAATGAAAAACATAGCATCTGGAATTAGCGAGTAAAGATTAGATTAATTTAAGCAAAAATACTTAGAAAAAATTGATTTATTTTGAAAAAACATTATTTTCCAGATTCAGCAATATTTATTTGAGGGAACAGTAAATTAGGGAAGCAGTTTGTGGAAAAATTCCATTTTCTACAAACATTTTGAAACCCGCTCAGGTATTTTAGAAGAATATCTGCTCAACTAGGGACTTCCTAACCCCTAGACAACAAAGGAAACCTTGAGACATAAAAGTAGACAATTAAAACATTAAAAAACTCTCCATTCAAACACCACGACTATTTCTAAAATACAGTTTATGCTTGATACAATTAGGGAATTATTATTTTTAGGGTCCCCAAACAATTTTTATTTTTGAGATTATAGTCTCTCTACACGATATATCCCATGAGGGCTAGGATTTCTTTTATTGATCACTATTGTATTTTTTATGGTTAGAATAGTGCATTACACACAGAAAGTACTCAATACTTGAGTGGATTACTATATGAAATAAGATCTTTTGTGATCTTGAGAAGTTGTCATGTAGTTAGCCTTACTGAGTTTTGGACGGGCAATCTTTTATTCATGTTCCCAGTCTTAACACATTAGGGTATGTTTTAGGTATTCTTTACCAGTTGGACTCCTAGGAAAAAATGCTAAAATATCAAAAACAGTTGTAAATCAGGGGTTAGGCGCACCCTCACTTAAGTGACTAAGGTTGAACTGTAGAAAACTAAGCCATTTAAGTGTTGCGCTTATATTAAACTAATAAATGGTTTTTAACTAGGTTAAATGAGGTAACTGTATTATTTTATTACATTATTTTATGACTTTCGACTGTATGTTGGATCATATAACTAGAAACATTACTAAAATAGTTTGGATATAGAAATTGAAGGAAATCCTATTTAATTTAACTCTGATTTGGAATGATCACAAATAACATGGGATTCTCAAGACAATCATAATACTTTTTTAATGGAAGGATCGTTAACTACAGTACAGATTCTGCGTTGCTTTTTCTTCTTCCCGAGAAGAGTTTACTTGTTCCTTTTTCTTTATGGCGTAAAGATTGTTTTTAGTTTTATAATAATGGGTTAGGTTCCTAAAAGTTGTTTTGAAATTGGTTATTTCCTTTATCACCTTTGGAGAAACTTTCCTGTCCTAGAATGGAATAGATCCCTTCACCTATTGTAGCAACAGCCTTGCTGGTGGAATAGGCATCACTTTCGATTTCTGTTTTGCTTGAAGGAGGGGCCTATGGCTCTAATATAAACCCTGGAAGTGTGTTCTCGAAAGCATCATAATTCCTTGTGGCCATGTTCTTAAATAGTTGTCTACTTATGGACCAAAAAAACAACTCCACCTTCGTCGTTCATTGGATATTGTTTTTAGATATAAACAGCTGGAAGTGTATCAATTGAATATATACATCCCCCTACCTCCTATCCCCCACCCCCCATCCCCAATGGACTCTAATGGAATCATTTTGTCTTGGAGAAGCAGTGGATAAAAGTAGTGGGCCAGGCCAGTGTAATGTCAATAAAACATAAGGCGGCAAGCCAAATTTCTATTGGCTCTATCCTTCCTATGTGATTATTCCAGTTTTATTTTGATCTCTCTGTTTTAATGAATGAAATTCTCTTTCATTAAATCTGATAAGTAACAAATGGCCACTAGTACATGCCATTTAGTACTCAGCCTTCTGGTTGTAAACTTAGAACAATGGCAGGTGCTTGAACTCTGTTCCTTTAAAAAGCCTCTAAGCTCCCCCCCTCCATAAAAAAGCCTCTAACCTTCCTTGGATTGTTTTAAATGCCATATTACAGCTTCCACATAGAAACTCTGCCACTCAAAAGCTTGTCTCAGTCCCAGGAAGGACATGAAGTGGATCTGGATCTTCGCTGAGCATTTTCACTTTTCTTCTGCACTTTTTAACTCATTAAAGTTTATAATTCATGAATTATACTAGAATATTTGTTACTCAATCACTGCCATCAAGTCAGTACTGACTCATAGTGAACCTATAGGGCAGGGTAGACCTGCGCCTGTTAGTTTCTGAGTCTGTATGGAGGATTTGTTGATTTCTGGGTTTTTGGTTTACTATCACCAATAATTTATCCTCTCAATCCTGGTAACTATCAAAGAATGTTTATTTTAGTGTGCAAACCATTAAAAAACATTTTAAAGCAGTACTTGCACACAATATTTTTCCATTTTTCATTGACTTGTTTCAGCATAATGTTCTCCAGGTTAACCTATGTTACAAGCTGTTACAAAGATTGTTATTCTTTAATGTTGGGTAAGTATTCCATTGTGTCTGTGTAGTAACATTTGTTTATCCATTCTTTCATTGATGAACGACTAGGCCGTTTCCTTTTGCTAGTTATTGTAACTCGTGCTGAGACAAACATGATTATGCATGACTATTCATGTTGGGGCTCTTATTTCTCTGCGATAAATACCAACTAGAGATATTTTTGGATCAGATTGTATTTTTATTTCCTACTTTTTAAAAATCACCAACAATTTTCCTCAGTGTTTGCACTGTTTTACAAGTCCTACCAGCAGTGTATCAGAGTTATAGTCTCCCACACCCGTACCAGCATTTGTTCTCTTTTTTGAACTTTGCAATTTATGCTGGTATGAAATGATAAGCTCATTGCTGTTTTGATTTGTATCTCTTGAATGACTAATGATTACATGCATTTATTTGTTGGCTGCCAGAATGCCTTCGGTAAAATGTCTGTTCATGTCCACTTTTTAAATTGGATCTGTTTTGCCCATTTAAAATTTGGTTGATTTATCTTTTTTTTGTTGAGATTTTGAAAATTCCTATCTTTTAGCAATTTGTCCCGTGTTCAATATGCCATTGCTAAAAATCTTTTTCCCCAGTCTGTAAATTCTTTATTTATTCTTTGTTGGAACCTTTTGAGGTAACTTGGTTATAATCTTGAAAGAAAATTTTTTATTTTTCACTAGCGCTATAATGTTTGCTTGTAAACGTTTTAAATTGCAGATATTATCAAATTCTTGGTCTCTATTGAAATAACTATATAATTTTTCTTACTTTAGTTTGTTTCTAGTGAATTATTTTATGATTTCTAATTAACCTTGGATACCTGGGACGATTGAAATTGGTCAAAATGTATCATTTCTAAAATTCATTGCTAGGTTAAGTTTGCTAATATTTTATTAGGATGTTTGCATTTATTTTTGAATAATAATGATTTGTAATTTTCCTTTATTACCTTTGTTTGATTTCCATATCTAAATGATTCTAGTTTCATAAAACAAATGGAAGAACTTATATTTCTAAATGTTCTCTATAGTTATGCAGTACTGGGATTATCTGTTGATTTAAAATTTGACAGACAGTAATGATACCAGGAGGGTAGGGGGAAAGTGGGGAGAGGAGGCAGGGAAGAGACCATGGGTGAAGGGAGACAGTGGTCGGTGTAAAATATAAAAATAATAATAATTTATAATTTATCAAGAGGTCACGAGGGTGGGGGGGAGGGAAAAAAGAGGAGCTGATATCAAGGGCTCAAATAGAAAGTAAATGTTTATTGATGTATGGATTGTTATAAGAACTGTAAGAGTCCCTATAAAATGATCTTTAACATAAAACATTTTCAGACCTCTCCATTAAGACTCTCTGGACTTAGTGCTCTGTTGTCATTTAAAAGAAATTTAATAAATCATTTTATTGGATGCTCTTACAGTTCTTACAACAATCCATACACCTGTGGTGTGAAGCACATTTGTACATAGGTTGCCATCATCCTTTCCAAAATATTTCCTTTCTACTTGAGCCCTTGGACTCAGCTCTTCTTTTTCCCCTCCCGCCCCCACTCTGTGACCCCTTGATAATTAGAAATTATTTTTACTTTCATACTTTACACCATCTGCTGTCTCCCTTCACCCACATTTCTGTTGTTTGTCCCCGCTCCCCCCTCGTGGGTGGTGGTCTATGTCGATCATTGCTATCAGTTTCCTCTTTCTCCCCCATATCCCCCACCTTCCCCCTACCCTCATGATATCGTTACTCTCATTATTGGTCCTGATGGGTTGATCTGTCCTGGATTCTATGTGTCGAGAGCTTTTATCTGTACCAGTATACATGCTCTGGTCTAGCTGGATTTGTAAGATAGAACTGGGGTCATGATAGTGGGGGATGGTGGCGGCGGCGGGATCATTAAAGAACTAGAGGAATGTTATGTTTCATTGGTGCTATACTGTACCCTAGCTGGCTCACCCCTTCCTTGTGACCCTTCTGTGTGGGGATGTCCAGTAGTCTACAAATGAACTTTGGGTCTCCATAGCATAGAAATGGTTGTTTGTTTTAGGTCTTCTGGTGCCTGATACCTGATCCCATCTATACCTCTGATCACATAGGATTGGTGTGCTTCTTCCATGTGGGCTTTGTTGCTTCCCTGCTAGATGGCTGGCTGCTTGTTTAACTTTAAGTTTTTTACTCCAGGTGCTATATCTTGTAATAAACGGGCACTATCAAGCTTTCTTCACCACATTTGCCTATGCACCCATTTTTGTCTTCAGCGATTGTGTCGGAAAGATGAGCATCACAGAATGCCAGGTTATTAGAACAAAGTGTTCTTGCGTGGAGGGAGGACTTGAGTAGAGGCCCAATGTCCAACTGCTACCTTAATACTAAACCTATCAATACATGTACATAGGCCTATATCCCTATTGTTATATATTAGTATATTTACTTAGGTACTATGTTTATACCTCTATAAATGTCTTTTGCCTCCTAGTTCTTTCCTCTATTTCCTTTTACTTTTCTCCTGTCCCAGTGTCATGTTGAACTGTCATTTGGCTATCTGTACTTCCTCTCAGCTATATTGCATTTGATCGAACTCCACCAAGCAGTCTATGCTTGAGGGAAATTTTCAAGTACTGATTATATTTTTTGATTTGTTGTCAACTATTCTGATTCTTTCTTGAGTAATTTTAGTATATTGCTTTTTCCTAAACATGTTTATTTCAACCCCCAAAATTGTATGGTATCCTTTTATCCTATATTAATTGCTAATAGCTAATTTCTTTACTTTTCCTTATTTAATTTCTTAGTATGTGAGATTGTTTTTATTTTCAAAGACCTATTTTGATTCTTTTGTTGCTTGAACCTGTTGTTTATTGTTAATTTTACTTACTGTTTTTCCCTCTCAAATTTTATTATTTTTCTTATTTTGTAATTTTCATGAAGCTCATTAATTTGGAGTGTTTCTTTTGGAATGTACATATTCAGTGGTACAACTTTATTTCTGAATGATCCTTTAGTTACTTCCCACAAACTTTGATCATTGATTTGTTATTATTTTTCAAGTTTCTTAGCTTTATATTGATGACTAATTTCTTTTTATTTAACTTTCTATTTTGAATTAGGTGAAGACAGAGTAGATAGTACTTTTACATTCAACAACTAATCTTGCTGTGTTTCCATCATTTTGTGCCCCTCTACCTTGTCTTGAATGTTATCTTCCCTTTCACTCATGTTTATGCCTATCTACTCTCCCCTTCTCCCCCTCCCACTCCTGGTAACCAAAGTCTGTTTTTTTAGAGTGAAAACCTGACTTTGTATAACATTTGCCCTTTTATGTTGAACTAATTTCACTAAATATGATGACCTCTAAGTTCACCCATATTTGGAGGTGTTGCACCGATTCGTTGTTATCTTAGAGCTGCGTAGTAGACCATGGTGTATATGTACCACATTTCATCCATTTTTGTACTGATGGGCTTATAGGTTGTTTCTATCTTTTTCCTATTTTGAATTATGTTGTGACGAATATGCGTGTGCATGTTGTGACGAATATGGGTCTGCTACGGCATTTATTGCTTTACAGTTGTGTTAGTCCAGGTAGGCTAGAGAAATAAATTCAGAGAGAATCATGTGTATCAGAAAGAGTTTTATATTATAAGAGCAGTTGAATATTGAAAAAGACCTCCCAGCCCAGTCCAGATCAAGTCCATAAGTCCAATATTAGCCCATATGTTAATACCAATCTATAAAAACCCTCTTCTGATTCATGAAACATGCAATGATGCTGAATGCAGGAAGATCACAGGCCAGGTGGGAAGTCCTGCATACTCAATGGCATTGTAAGCATCTCAAGCACTGGCAGGGTCTCCACACGGCTTCTCCAGCACTCAGGGCTACATCAGGGTATGTCCATGAGGCTTCTCAGGGATGTCTCTCAGGGAGTCAGCCTTGTCAGTTGAAAGTCTCCAAGGGAGTGAGATGAGAGTCTGTCTCCTGCCTCCCAGGAAGAAATCCAGGAATTCCCAGCATTCTCAGGAGAAGGCCATGCCTACACAGAGGCTTCATTGGCTATGATCCAATTGACAAACTAGACGCCACCCCTTCAATCTTAATCCTCTCAAGTCCGAAATTGACACCAGATTTTGTAACTACCACAGCAATATATACCAAATAGACATATTACTAGGTTACATGGTATTTCTATTCCCAATTGTTTGAGGACGCAACATTCCGCTTTCTACTGTGGTTGTACCATTTTACAGTTTCACGAGCAATGTATGATGGCTCCACTCTCTAGACCCTCACCAGCTTTTGTTGTTTTCTCTTTTGTTGAACTTTTCCATCGATGCTGGGGTAAGGTAGCTTAATTTCTAACCATTTTGTCATCAGTAATTTGGTATCATCAGTATTTCCACATTGGAAGCTAGCCTTATGGCTTTGAGCATTGTATTGATTATTTAAGGTTGTGTAAAAAATTACCCCAAAGTGTAGCTGTTTTAGACAACAAACAGTCATTATCTTAGATAGTTTCTGAAGGTCAGAAATCTGGAAAAACTGAGCTGGTGGTTCTGGCTCGGAATCTTTCATGAGGATGCAGACAGACTGTTGGCCTGGACTGCAGGATCAGAAGACTTGACTGAAGTTGGAGGATTTGCTTCCAAGTTGACTGATTCACTTATGTTGTGTTGACAGGAGACCCCAGTTCTTTGCTTGCTGTTTGCAGAACACTTCAGGTCCTCTCTAGATAGACTTCTGCATAGGGCTGCATGCTATGTGGCAGTTAGCATCCCGAGAGTGAGAGCAAGAAAGGGTGAGAGACAGCAGTCTTCTCTGACCTTTAGAGTTGACTGTCCAGCACTCTGCCTTGTTCTTATTGGTCATGGTTTGCCATAGCATGTAGTTAGTTTTTATAAAAGTTCATGTGTTCTTGAAAATATGCAATTTGTAGCTCTTGATTCTGAAATAGAATTTTTTTTTTCTTTTGCCAGTCTGTTCAAAGTTAGTAAGTTATTTAACTCTTCTACATTCTCATGAATTTTTCTTTGCCAGGTTTCTTTATTACTGAGAGAGTAACATCTTTTCTAAGTTTTTAATATTGGGTTTGTACTTTATTAGGTACATGGAGGGTAAGAATGATATCTTCCATGTTATTTAAATTTGGCTTATTACATAATCTTCAGGAGTCAAAAATCTACTTGATGGCAACAGTTTGTTTTATCACTGTGTAGTAATTTTTATTTCTAGTAACATGCTTTATATTAGTCTACTTCAATTTTCTATTGGTCAGTATTTGTGTGGTGGGTATTTTTCTGTTCTAGATCCATAGATGTTTTAGGTCTTTTTTTTTTTTTTTTTGGTCTTCTGAGCAGAGACTTCTGTTCACCGATACTGAGTACTGGTATATTTAGATTTGTTTCTACAAAGGGGAACAACCCCTCCCCCTCCAACTGGCAAAAGCTGTGCTGAGCAGAGCTTTCATAGTGTGCATCCGTTCCCCCACCTCCCTTGCGAGGCAAGCAACTCACTGTGTTGGTGCACCCATGGTGTTGCTTGGGAAAGTTCTCTCTGGTCACAATGAATTTTTCGTAAAAGCAGTTTCACTTAAACCTTGTTTTTTGTGATGGCTGATTTAAGAGGACAGTGTTGGACTGTGAAATTTTGTTTCCTGCATGGGAAAAGTGCTGCAGAAACGGTTGTGATGTTGAACACAGCTTACAAGGACAGCACTATGAGAAAGTGGTTTTCTTCTTTCAAAAAAAGGGGAAATATTGATTGAGGACAACCTCATTCTAGATGTCCATAACTTCCCAAATGTTATGTTGACAAGATTTGTGCACTTGTGCTCAACGACTGACGATGGACCATTGAAGAGATGGGGAAGTTACCTGGACTATTTTGGAGTTTGGTTCAGTGGATTTTAATGGAAGATTTGGGAATCATAAAGGGTTGCTGTAACATTTGTGCCTCACGTTTTGACTGACCAGCAGAAATAATGTCCAGTAGAAATATGCCATGCTTTGAAAGAACAGCTCCAAAGTGACCCAGACTTTTTCCAAGGTCATTCCTGGTGACAAGACATACGGTATACTAAATACTCTGAAAGCAAACATCAGTAAAGCCAGTGGAAGTTCCCATCATCACCTACCCCCAAAAGCTCATCAAGTGAATTCAAAGATCAATACAATGCTCATTTGTATTTTATAATGTAGGGGGATAGTGCATTTGACATTTGCTCCACCAGGTCAGGCAGTTAATCAAGCTTTCTATTTAGAGATTTTGGAAAGATTGCATAACATACTGTGACAAAAAAGGCCTGATTTGTGGCAGATGGGGCACTGGTTTTGCCACCATGACAGTACACCTGCACATGCAGCGATCTCAGTGTGCCAGTTCTGGGCAAAAACAGCATGCCTCTTGACCCCTACACCTTACTCACCCAACCTCGCTCTGTGCGACTTCTTTTTGTTTCCTCAAGTCAAGAGGGGAATGAAAGGGCAGCACTTTGATGACAAAGAAGAGATAAAGAGGTGAAGAAAAACAAAAAACAAGGGAGGTGCTATCAGCCATCCAAACAGATGAATTTGAAAAATGTTTCCAAGAATGGAATTGCAGGTTTGACAACTGTACTAAGTGTAAAGGAGAGTACTAAGGTTGTTTTGTAAAAAAAATTAAATACATAATTTTGGATGTATGTGTGTGTGTGTGTGTGATTCTGGTTTTGGGGGGTATCCCCTTGTGTATCCCTTTTACTTGTCCAACTTTTTCAAGTCCTCTCCTCCTAGTTTAGTGGTTTTCAACCTATGTGTTGCAAGCCCTTTGGAAGAGGAATGATCCTTTCACAGGGGTCTCCCAATTCATAACAGTAGCAAAATTATAGTTATAAAGTAGCAACAAAAACATTTTTATGGTTGGGTGGGTCACCACAACACGAACTGTATTAAAGGGTTGCGGCATTAGGAAGGTTAAGAACCCCTGCTCTAGATCCTCAGACTTTAGTTCTGGATTCATTTTCTTCTTTGGAATATATGCTCTTTACAAATTCTGTTGTTGGTCTGGGATTTTAAAAGCTTGAAGATAATCAAGTGGCCATCCTGCTAAGTAACAAAGTTCACATGGAAGAAGCACACCAGCCTATGTGATCATGAGGTATTGATAGGATAAGGTATCAGGCATCAAAGACTAGAACAAAAAAATCATATCAATGTGAATGAAGGAGAATGTGGAGTGGAGACCCAAAGTCCATCTTTAGACTATTGAACATCTCCTTACAGAAGGGTCACAAGGAAGAGACAAGCCAGTCGGAGTGCAGTGTAATACTGATGAAACATACAACTTTCTTCTAGTTCTTTACTGTTCTCTCCCTCCCCACCCCCATTATCTTGACACCAATTCTATCTTAGAAATCTGGCTAGACCAGAGCATGTACCACTAGTACAGATAAGAGCTGGAAACACAGGGAATGCAGGATGAATAAACCCTTCAGGACCAATAATGAGAGTAACGATACCAGGAGGGGAAGGGAAAGGTGGGGGGAAGAAGGGGGAATTGATCACAGTGATCTATATATAGCCCCTCCCAGGGGGATGGACAACAGAAAAGTGGGTGAAGGGAGACATCAGTCAGTGTAAGATATGAAAAATTAATTTATAAATTATCAAGGGTTCATGAGGGAGGGAGGAAAAAAGTGAACTGATAGTAAGGGCTCAAGTAGAAAGAAAATGTTTTGAGAATGGTGATGGCAGCGTATGTACAAATATACTTGATACATTGGATGTATTTATGGATTGTGATGAGCTGTATGAGCCCCCAATAAAATGATTAAAAAGATTCTGTTGATGGTTTGTTATGTCAATCACTCTGATTTTCCTTTTTTGAACATGGTTTTTATTTCCCTCTTATTTTTATAAACAGTAGTTTTGCTGGGTATAGAATTCTAGGCTGTTGTTTTTCTTTTATGCTTTAAAGATAGCATTTCATTATTTTTCTAAGCTCCACGTTGCTGTTGAGAATTTAGTTAGCAGTAATTGCTATTATCTTATAGGTGGTAGTTTCTGTATGACTGTTAATGAGATATTTGTTCTTTAGTTTTATTGAGATGTTTGTAGGTATGGATTTCTTTTCATTTATCTTGCCTCTGAGTTCCTGGTGCTAAGGATTGTCATTGTTTAATAGTTTTAAAAAGTAAAAAAGCCATTCTTTACCTTATAAAATACTGCTTCTCTGTTACCTAGTGATCTCAACTTCTGAGGGTAAAACTAAGTGTCTTAGACTTTCATTCTGCATTCCAAGTTTTTTAACCTGTTTTTTGATAGTTTCTAACTTTTTGTCTATGTAGACTGCAAAAAAACCCAAACAAACATCAAAACAAAAAATTTGCCATTGCAGTGGGGTTGATTGTGAATTCAAAGTTACTCTGTAGGACAGGGTAGTACTGCTCCATGCTTCTGACCCTTTGTGAAATCAGACTGTGACATTTTTCTCTTGTGGAGTGACTGGTGAGTTTGAACTACAACCCTCTGGTAAGCTACCCCATTCTTGACCCATTATGCCTGACCCATTATACCATGAGGGCTCTTTCACAGAGAGCTCCTACTTTTGCATTTCTCTCACTTTGAAATGATTGGCCCAACCAGACTCAGAACAAATTTTTTATTTAAAGTCACCCTGATTTGTTCCATGTGCAGCTTTTAAAGCATTGGAAAAGTGTCAAGTTTTTTCTCGCACTTGATAAGACAAAGTAACCAGATCTGCTCTGTCTACAAATTCGCATAAAGACTCAAAGGACACAATTAGGAATGGATCTCCTTAGTAACCTGGGTGCTGCCTATACTTTGACGAGCTTGCGGTTATTTTCTCTTGCTGTTAGAGCCATGATCATAGTAGGCAAGTATTCTGTCTCCTGTGTGACAAACTTGACTTTCCGTTGACATTTATGTTGTGTGGCCCTCTTGTGTCCTAGCATTGTACAGAAGCGTCTTCTTGAATCTTTTCTTTCCTTTGGGCTGATTATGGAATTCATCTTCTGTCCCCTGTACTTTTTTGGTCATCAAAGCAGGCCAGTTTCCATTGTTCAGAGACCTACAGTGCAAATTTAAATGGCCATTTGCTTGCCTCCCACTTTAGTTTTGTCATTCATAGTTTTGTTTTTAAACTTTCTGTCATCAATGAAGTAATACGAGGGGGCTTCAGAAAGTGTGTGGAAAAATAGAATTAGATGATAATGGACTTTTCCATGAACTTTTTAAAGCCCATCTTTACAATAAAAGGGGTGTGTAAAATGTTTTATTCACTACTTTAGTTGCACCATGTTTCCAGAAATGGAACTCTAGTTAAAATTTTAAAATCAAACTTATGTACTTAAGAAAACCATGTAATACTAGAATACTCAAAATACAACAGTAGTGTCCATTGCCACCCCACCCCCTTATTCAAGAGGCAGCCGTGCCGAACTGTTTATAAGTTTCTTCCGTTATTTACCACCACATTTCAGAGTGATACATTTAAAATGCTATTGTAGAAACAACATCAGCTATATAAAAGATAAAAATTGCAATTTCAACTACTTTTATCTGTAAAATTCAGCAACATTAATTACATTCACCATATTTGCACCTATCCCCAGTGTCTATTTCCAAAAGTCTGTTATCAACTGAAACACTGTACAAGAAGCAATGTTTTATCTTATGCATCCAATCACTAAGCTTGATTTAGGTGTTCTATTATTGTTGAAGGAAACCTGATGGTGTAGCAGTTATCATTTGGGCCACGATCTGCGTGGTTGGCAGTTCAAAGCCACTAGCAGTTCCGTGGGAGAAAGGCTGGCCTTTTTACTCCTCTAAACAGTCTTGGAAACCCACAGGGGTTGCTGAGTCAGCATTAACTTGATGGCAGTGAGTCTGGTTTATTATTGTTAATTCTAACATTCCTAGCTTGATTAAGATAGTGAGCCAAGCTTCTATATTATAAAGTTAATTTTTTTCTACTTAAACATACCCATGATAATAATTCTAGGGGCAGAGGAGGGTACCTACTTAAATTTCTCAGCAGTCTTTCAATTCATTCAAATATCTATTCTTATCAGTACAGACTAATGGTTTTTTAAGTTTTCTATTTAATTTAGTGCTTATTCTGATTTTAAAAATATTATTTGTATAATTTTTTTCACTTTTAAATTATTC
Organism: Tenrec ecaudatus; assembly: GCF_050624435.1. Taxonomy (NCBI): domain Eukaryota; kingdom Metazoa; phylum Chordata; class Mammalia; order Afrosoricida; family Tenrecidae; genus Tenrec; species Tenrec ecaudatus. The sequence continues at coordinate 114,604,331 of NC_134539.1, forward strand.
CATAATTTATAGCAAAGACCCTTTTATCTGATGACTTTTGTCTTTTTGACAAAGACTCCATTATTCTTTGAGGAAAATCCCTTACTTGTCGATAAAACAAAATGTTCCAGGCTTCTCATGTTCTTTCCCTGTCTCAGCACTACAACCTGCCATTTCTCTGAGAACCCTATGGTTCCTTTTAATGCAGGAAGATGTTTAGAAACCAAGATCTGGGGGGCTTGGTATGTTAATCAGTACTGAATTGTCATGATTTCTAGGCCCCTTAAGTGGACAAAGCTAGAAAATCTATTATGTATTTAGATCTAGATCCATCTATCCTTGAATATGTGAATTCATATATATTTATATCAGTATCTATTTCTGTCTCTATATTGAAAACTATGTAAGTATGTTAATATTTTTGTATTTGTGCAACACCAGAGTGCCCTATCTAATTTTCTTTATTTTTAATTTATTTCTCTAATGAGAAATCTGTTACTCATTATCTTTAACATACAGGAGGTTTCTGAAAAGTTTGTGGAGAAATCTTAATTCCATTTTCCCACAAACTTTTTCAAGTCTCCTCATATTTGCTTATTTGATAAGCTCTATTCCATAACCAGTCTCCCATAATTCCCATTCATTCCCTCCCATTCTCAGGTACAGAAGCCCTTGTCTCTCAGTTTGAGTTCCAGTACCCCATACTCCTGACCCTCCTACACCCCCCCCCCAAAAAAAGGATATGTTTGTTATCCTTACCCAGGCTGTCACCCTATGCTGTACTGCTCTTTTCTATGGAACTCTCCTTACCAATTTCAGGCTCTCCTGAGCCACCATTCCCACCTCCTCACCACACAGAGGTGCCTTCCTCATCCTGCATACAACCTGAGTCCATGTTGGCCCTTCTATCCTGTAGTTGTCTTCCACTGAGGCGTTGACATCCTCCTCTAGGCAGTTTACCTCATGGACTTACTTCCTCTTTATTCCACTGCCTGCCTTGCTTTGGCTCTGTTACTTCATGCCTGGCTACCCTGCCCACGGGAGTCTCCCTTCACTCCACCCCATTCATTCTCTGACATACTTTGCTGCGTGGCCTTCCATATGTGGACACCCTCTTCACCGTGTTCATGTTCCATATTCTCCATATGAATGTCTGCCTCAGGCTCCTAATCATACTACCCCTTCATCTGTCCCTCCCACATAACTTGCCTCCTGGCCCTAACCCAATGGACTTTATTCAGAATTAGTACACTGCAGGGAAGGAAAGAGGACAAGCCAGGATTTATAAATGGGAACATTATTACTCAAGTTTGTTTGACAGAAGCTATCTGTTGGAGAATCTAGAAAGGTATCTGCTTTTGGAGATTCTGTAGCAGTTGGGACTACAAGTACAAGTAGGTTCTTTGTGAATGAAAAATTTAGTAGTCTGTGAATCCAGAAGAATAAGAAGGAGAAATCGTAAACAACAGGAAATGTTTAAGGAAAGATGATGTGGGAATTTACTCTTTTATAAAATGGATTTGACTCCATGCTAATTGCTTTGCCCCCAAATGCCTTTATAGTGTCCATATTAAAAAAAGTTACTTATAACTATTTTATAAGGTCACTATTAAATTTCAGAATAGTCACACATTGTTTCTCTAATTTTAGCTCACATCCACTGTAATTTACTTAGTTGAATAACTTAATTGGCTTTCCTTTTTCATTTATTCTCTAAGGGATACTAGCTTTGTAAACATGTTTGATGTGCTAGTTATATTTTGAAATCACATGTTAAAATGGATATAAACTTCAGAATATATATAATGATTAGGTGCTATATATATTAAGTACTAAAGATAAAGAGTTCACTTTGGGAAATTGTTTATAACTTATTAATATTTGATACCTTTTTCTAATTCATTGTTTGTTTTCTAATAGATATCTGGAGCTGATGTGTTAGGCAATTTTTTTAGTCTTTTCTCATTTAGATGAAAACTTACATTAATTTTAATGTATGTTCCCCCCAAATGGCATGAGAGACCTTTTAGAAACTAGTTAGAATGTATACAAAGACAAACTTTTTAGCTTGTGACCTTTTCAAGAATTTTCTGAGTCTCACTCGAAACAAATTATCCATTGTTCATAGTACTTGGCTTACTGTTATGCCTTTCCTTGCTAAAACCTCTGATTTACTGAAATTTTGTATCTTAATTAGCTCATAGTTTTTTAATACAGATTATATCTAAATGATTACTTTATGAACTTTAGACTTTGTTTCTATATAATATATAAGGGTTTATATTTGATAGCATGAAATGTATAAAAATGAATCTAATTCTTTATTCCCCTGAAGTGCCAAAAAGTTTTTCATAAAAGAAAAAAAACTATCTTGTTCCTACCTCTCAAATATTTTTAATTTTTTATCTTAAATTAATTTTAATATATTATTTTAAAAAGAATTGTGTAAAAAAAGTAAAAGTCAAAAAATTTTAATGTAATCACTGGGGGTGGGGGTGCAACAAGTAGAAAGTCAAGAGGAGAATCGAAGGTGTTTCGGTTAACTCCAGGCGTGTGTGCTTTAGTCCGCATCACACTCTGTAATTCAGCTGCAAAGCTTATGGACTACCCTGTGCTCCCTCCAGTGCTTGGTGTCGCAGTGGGCATTGGGCTAGCTGCAGTGTTGCTCACCGCTCTCTAAGGACACTTGTAGCGCGGCTGCGGGTCCCGCGTGCCCTCTTGCTGCAGCAGCCCAGGACACGCTTTCAAAGGGGAGGCGTAGGAGGAGCAGGGGGTGGTTTGAAAAGGAAAAAGCTAATTCAGAGAGGGTGGTGGAGGTCCCAATATGGCGTGAGCCTGGGCCTTCATGAAGGGCGGGGCTCAAATATTTTTTCTTCTTCTTTTTTTTAATGTTTGAAAGATTTTTTTGTCTTTCTCAGCCAGAATTGTTTCCAGTAGTTCCAATAATACTATATTTTTAATGTAACAAGTCTCAAAAATGGTCTAATTTTTTTGCTTTATAAGTTGTTATGAAGTATATAACCAATATTTTCTATCTTAACCATTTTTAAGGGTATAATTCAGTGATACTGATTACATCCACAATATTGTGCTACTATTAAAAATTATTTTATTGGAGGCTCTTAACAAGCTCCTATCACAATCCATTGTGTCAAGCACATCGGTACCTATGTTGCCGTCATTTTCTTTCTACTTGAGCCCTTGGTGTCAGCTCATTCCCCCACCCTCTGACCCCCTCCTATTGTGCTACTATTATCACTAACCCTTTCTCCAAAGTTCACATCACCCCATAGAAAAACTCAGCTACCTTGCAGCTGTAATTCCCATTCCCTCCTCTCTTCAGTTCTGATAACCACCAATAAACTGTAGTTTCTACATACTAGCTTATTTTAGATAGTTTATATCAATGGAATCATGCAACACTTGCCCTTTTGTGTCTAGTTTATTTCATGCAGTATGATGTTTTCAAGGTTCACCTATGGTAGAATGTAACAGAACTTCATTTCTCTTTATGGTTGAATAGTATTCCATTGTATACGAACAACGAGTTTTGTTCTTTGTTGATGGCTGCTTAGTTTGTTTCTGTTTTTTAAAAACATTTTATTAGGGTCTCATACAACTTATCACAATCCATACATACATCAATTGTGTAAAGCACATCTGTACATTCTTTGCCCTAATCATTTTCAAAGCATTTGCTCTCCACTTAAGCCCCTTGCATCAGGTCCTCTTTTTTGCCCCTCCCTCCCCGCTCCCCGCTCTGTTTCTGTTAACGATGATGCATAGTGCTACAAGGACTAGGAATGGTATTGTTAGGCCTCCTGGTAATTCTGGGTTCAACTTTTTGAGGAATCTTATTTTAAGGAATAGAGCATAATTTTATTTTTGCTTAAAAATATTGTTGCGATTGAGTATTATTCATATATTGACGGACTTATCTATAAAATGGGGTTTTATAACTTTTTGGAAAATCCATTATATTCAATTAAATTTTTCTACAACCATTTTGAAACCCCTCTTATATTTTGTGAATGGCTTTCTTTTCCTTGGATAGTTTTTCCATTGAGCAGTGTTAGTAATTACATATTATATATTAGTTATATAAACTCTGGGTCAGCTTGTTTTACATTATTTTACTTCCTAGTTGTCATTTGTCTTTTTCTTGGATAATTAAAATTTTTTTCCATGTAGGCAAACAAATGAGTTCTTTTTTTGCTTCTAGTGCTTAGGGTAGTTTTCACCTCAGTATTAAAAGAAAATATTTCTTAGTGTCTTTGTTTAAGCTATCTTTTCTTGATTAACTTATCTTCTAACATATAGCAGCAGCAAGAGAGTTATTTTAAAAAACGTAAATCAGCTTGTGGCAATCCCTTGCTTAAATCCTGTAAACGTATTCTCTTTTTAAAATTATCTGTTATAGACTCTGGATAGGGCAAGATATGACAAAATAACAATCTGTGGATTATCAAGGACTCATGAGGGGGGGAGAACGGGGAGGGAGGGGAAAAAAAAAAGAGGACTTGATGCAGAGGGCTTAAGTGGAGAGCAAATGCTTTGAGATTGTACGGATGTGCTTTATACAATTGATGTATGTATATGTGTGGATTGTGATAAGAGTTGTATGAGCCCCTAATAAAATGTAAAAAAAGAAAGAAAATGACTAGGGCAAAGAATGTACAGGTGTGCTTTATACAATTGATGTATGTATGTGCATGGATTGTGATAAGAGTTGTATGAACCCCTAATAAAATGTTTATAAAAATAAAATAAAATTATCTGTTATACAGTAAATTACTCCAAATCTTTGTAGCTTTGAACTGTAGTTTTATTATGCTCAGCTTTGTGGATCAGGAATTTCTGAAGAATTCAGCTGGGCAGTTTATCTCTTCACATGTGTTGTCTGGGGTAGCAGGGTTTGGATAATCCTTTCCAGTACGGGTTCTGTAGTCACATGTATGACACCTCTTTTGACCTTTGGTCTTTCTCTTCACATCGCTTGTCATCCCTCAAGGGTCTCTCCTGATGACCTGGGCATATTACAGTGTGGTGATCTCATGGTGGTGGTGGAGGTGGTGGTGTGTCATCAAATCTATTCTCACTCCCAGCAAATGTGGGTAACAGAGTAGAACTGTCCTGTAGAATTTCTTAAACTGTACCCTGTATGGGAGCATAGCTCATTAGGGCCTTTCTCCCAGGGAGCCTCTTGTGAGCCTGAACTGCTGATCTTAGCAGCAGATCACCTACCCACCGTACCACCGGGTCTCCTCAATTTCAGTCTAGTCACCCTTGTTATACGGCAGCAGGCTTCCAGGAGTTGGGAAATACAAGCTGTCCGACTGATTAAGGTTATGCCTAGAACTGTTGGTTAGCCCAGTTACAGGAGACAACTAACCAAACTGCACCTCTCGCGGGGGTGCAGAGGCTTACTACAAGAGAGCCTGTGTAAGCCTTTCATGGTCTGACCCCTGATTATCTTTTTGACACTTGTACACATTCTGTGATGCACTTTGAACATGCCAAGGTCATTGCAATATTAGGCCATTACACTTGCCACTGCCACCCTTCATATCTTCTGATCTTTGGATGGGTCTCCTTCACTTTCTTCTTTTTAATTTATTGGGGGTTCTTACATTTCTTATCACAATCCATACATTCATCCAGTGTATCAAGCACATTTACACATCATTTACCCCCATCATCATTTTCAAAGCATTCTCTTCCTGCTTGAGCCCCTGATATCAGCTACCCATTTATTCCCCTCCCTCCCCTACTTGCCCTCCCTCACAAACCCTTGATAAGTTATGGATTATTATTTCCATCCTTCACATTCTTGTACTTCAGCGGTTCTCAGCCTGTGGGTCATGACCTCTTTGGGGGTCCAACGACCCTTTCACAGGGGTTGCCTGATTCATAACAGTTGCAAAAATACAGTTATAAAGTAGCAATGAAAATAAAGTTATGGCTGGGGGATCACCACAATATGAGGAACTGTACTAAAGGGTCTTGGCATTAGGAAGGTTGAGAACCACTGTTGTACGTCCTCTAGGTCTGTGCTGAGATGGTCACCTCTTTGATAAAGTCTTGATCGTCTCAGCCTTGAAACCAAACTGATTGTCCTCTAATTGATTCTGACTCATGATAATCCTATAGGAAAGAATAGAATTTACTGTTTCCAAGGCTGTAAATCTTTAAGAAGCAGACTGCTGCATCTTTTTCCTACAGCACTGCTGGGGAGTTAGAACTAGCAACCTTTCTATGGGATTCACTGTACCATAATTCTGTTGTTATTTATTCATTTTAATTTATTCTTTTTAAAATTCTACTTTTGTTAATCGAATCTTGGTGCTATTTACTGGAAGCTGTGGGGCTTGAATACCATTCTTACCTGACTGAGTACTGAACAAATGGGGAAGTAAAAGAATAAAGGTGGAGACCCAAATGCTGACTTCTCCCTCCTTTCTTTAATTGATCATTTTTACTTTGGAGACTCAGATGGGTTACCAAATAAATCCCAGAATTAGGCACACCCAGTCTCATGCAGTGTGGGAATAGGTGAGGCTGGTAGGTACTTAATCAGCTCTTGGCATGTTGAAGTAGAGGAAAATTTCTGCTCTCTGGGGTCAGGCTGTTTCCTAAGTGAAGAAGGGTAGAACATATATATACTTGAGTATTCTCATTTTTGTCAATCTGCATGAGGAGAGATGAGAGGAAGGATATAAAGGGAACTGTCAGAGATGACTCAGATTGTAGATAGCAGAAATGAGGTGGATAGTGGCACTATTCATTAAGGTAGGAAACATGTTAGGAAGATTATGAATTAAGTTAGGAAACACACTGAACTTGGTGTGTTTACGAAGTGCTTGTGTGGAGATACCAAATAATCTGTGGAAAACACATTGAAGTTCAGGTAAAGTTCATATTGATGCAGGTTTGATAATTATATTAGTTTCTTTGCTGTGTAACAAACCACCACAAACTTAGTGACCGAAAACAATACAAAATTATTATTTCATGTGTCAGAGTTTGTATGAGTGTTTGAGTGCTTGATAAGCGCTGTCTTTGACCATGTTCTCTAGAGCAAAACCAATAAAGCATATTGTGTGTGTGTGTGTGTGTGTGAGAGAGAGAGAGAGAGATCAGACAAGATGGAAGAACATTACATAATTGCTAAATTACATTATTTTTAAATTGTCAAACTATTGAGAGTCTTGGCCCAGCTAGAGTGGCACAGCCTTAACCACCACAGCTGTAGTCTCTGCTTATGTTTTAATTGATTGAAATCAAAGTGGTAGATGGGTCTGTGATCTCGTCTGAGACTCAAGGTCTTCTTTTAAGTTCACTGGTTGTTGATAGAATTTAGTGCTTTGCAATTGCAGGATATGAAACTCACTTTATAGAAGTTTGCTTCTTCAAGGCCAACAGACAGTGACTCTTAAAATAGCCCACCTGATTAGATCAGATGCACCAAGGACAGACACTCTTCCTTCTGATTTACTCTAAGGCAGCTGATGGGCATTGCCAAAACCTCTCTTATTATCTAAAGCATTGCAATCTTAAGGGTGATATCCTATTTGTAAATGCACTCAAGGCGAAGGGATTATTTTTGGAGTAGGCATCTGGAGGACCCTTGAGTCAGCATGGTAGTCATCAGCAGGATATATGTGATTGCCCCAGAAGAACCAAGATGTTGAAGGAGAAGAACCCACATGCTGCTCCGCAGGAGAGTGATGTGGCAGTCAGCCTGCTTCCGTAAAGATTTACAGCTTGGGAACTATGAGGCAGCTCTGTCCTAACGGGCTGCTATGAATCAGAATCAACTTGACAGTAGTGGATTTGTGTCTTTTTATTATCTTTGTGTTAATAGAACCTATAGTCCTACCTGGCAAATACTACGTATTCAGCTAGTCTTTGTTAAAATCCTTCCTTGATTGCAAATCTAAAAAAATTTATATGTAATTTACATATTATAGCATACTTTGAGCACGTAGTTTATGAATTTTGACACTTTTGTGCATTGTCATAGTATAATCATCCATCCCCATGATCAGGATTTGAAGGTGAGTCAGAAAATACTGCTACTGTGGCTCCCATTCACATATCTATTCCAAACAAAATGTGTGCAAGGACACGTGCCAGCGTGGACTAGGGAGCCAGTGGAGAGGTCTGAGGGCCGGCCCCAACCCCAACTATGTGGACACTTGCCTCTCCCCGCAGAAGAATTTATTTCAGAGGACGTCACTGAATCTGCAGCTCCCTGAGAGGAACATGTCTGATGGGAGTACACAGGAGCAGATGAAAGGGGAGGAGGAGAGAGTAGAACACATCCTGGCCCTCCAGGCCATGAGGACGATGTTCCTGCTCAGAGCAACCAGTCCACAGAGAGGGCCACATGGCTAGCCCCACCATGAGACACGACATCCCTCACTGACCCGTAGCCCTACACGGACAACACCGGAGACACAGTGTGGGAATTTCGCCCGATCTGATCTCGCCACACTGAGGCAAAACACTAAGGGGGTGCAACAGAACAGCAAGGAATGGAGCGGCGAGGTCCCCAGGGAATGCCAAAGGTGGATTTTGGGGCCAGGGCTTGGTGCACAAACAGACTGGATTGGAAAACACTCTTAAAGGCCAACAAACAGTCCTTTAACTAACTATAAGCTATTCTATCTTGTGGTTTTTTTTTTTTACATTGGTTTGTTCTTGTTATAGTTTTGTTGTATATTGTTGCTTGGTTTTGCTCTGTCTTGTTTCTGTGTATCTTATTATCTCTGCAGGTCTGTCTAAATAAGATAGACTGGATGAACAATCTGGAGGAGAAAACAATGGGACCAACAGTTCTGGGGGTGGTGCATGGGAAAGAGGGAAGTGGGGGGAAAAGGTAGTGGTGTTAACAAACCCAGGGACAAGGGAACAACAAGTGATCCAAATTGGTGGTGAGGAGTTAGGGTATGATCAAGGATAATGTAACCAAGAGGAATTACTGAAACCCAAATGAAGACGGAGCGTGATAGTGGGACAACAGGAAAATCAAATGAAATAGAGGAAAGAGCTAGGAGGCAAAGGGCATTTATAGAGGTTAAAATAAAGGCATGTACATATATAAATATACTTATAGATGAGGATGGGGAAATAGATCTATATGCATATACATATACATATACATATACACTTAGTATTAAGGTAGCAGACGGGCATTGGGCCTCCACTCAAGTACTCCCTCAATGCAAGAATACTTTGTTCTATTAAAGTGGCATTCTATGATGCTCACCTTCCTGACACAATCGCTGAAGCCAAATGGGTGCATAAGTAAATGTGTGAAGAAAGCTGGTGGTGCCCGGCTATCAAAAGATAACAGCATCTAGGGTCTTAAAGGCTTGAAGGTAAACAAGCGGCCATCTAGCTCAGAAGCAACAAAGCCCTCATGAAAGAAGCACACCAGCCAGTGCTATCACGAGGTGTCGAAGGGATCAGATACTAGGCATCATCAGAACAAAAAAATCATATCATTGTGAATGAGGGGGAGAGTGCGGAGTGGAGACCCAAAGCCCATTTGTAGGCCACTGGAAATCCCCTTAAAGAGGGAGGAGATAGCCAGTCAGGGTGCGATGTAGCAACGATGAAACATACAACTTTCTTCTAGTTCCTAATGGTTCCTCCCCTCCCACTGTCATGATCCCAATTCTACCTTATGGCCTTGATCTTGTCCCTTCAGGCTTCCTTAAAAGGAACATGATTTAAGTCTTTAAAGCTACCATGGGGAATGGTCCAGCCCCTAGGGCTGTAACAAGCCTGTGAAATCATCACTACCAGCTAACATCACACACTTCACCAAAGAGAAGCAGTTGCAGCCATCGCAGTTAAGGATGCGTTCATTAAATGTTTGACCAAAGACTGCAGGCCACTTTTTAAGTCGATGATTTTGTGTGGCCCACAGATGATGTTATAAATATCCAAGTGGCCCTGGGCAAAAAAAAAATCTTCTCCACTCCTGCCCTACAGGATGCCCAGATTGCCATTTTGTCATGTGATTTGAACCAGAGGGTGCAGATTTCCATGGAGAAGGGTTTAGAAAGGTGGAAACTGCCTACAGAAATGTATCGATCTGGATGGAGAATATACTGAGAAACTATAGCTTTACCTTTGGACAGGTTAGTTTATGAAAGGTTTCTGCTTTGAAGCAGTTCGTTTTCACTTCCCCTTCTATCAAGTTTCATTGCCTACAAATATCCCTCTTCCCGTGTAATAGTCTACAGAGCTATATATTAAGGTATGCTGTCCTGTTCAATAAGAAGTCCTTCCTGGTAGCAAAGTGGGTTACGAATTGGGCTGCTACACACAAGGTCATTCGTCCACACCAATAGCAGCACCCAGAAGCCTTGCTTATGGAGAAAGACGAGGCTGTATGCTCCTGTAAAGATTTGTGGTGGTTGCTAGGTGCTGTTGGGTTGATTACCACTCCTAGTGACCCTGTGTACAACAGAACGACACACTGCCTGGGCCTGGGCTATCTTCACAATTATTCTTATGTTTGAGTCCATTGTGGCAACCATTCTGTCAGTCCTTCTAGTTGAGGACCTTCCACTTTTTCACTGCCCTTCCACCTTACCAAGCATGATGTCTTTCTCCAGGGACTGGCCTCTCCTGATAACATGTCCAAAGTTTGTGCTCTTAAGGAGCATTCTGGCTGTACTTCATCGGAGACAATCTCTTCTTTTGGCAGTCCATGCTACTTTCGGTATTTGTTGCCAACACTAGTTCAGGCGCATCAATTTTTCTTAGGTCTCCCTTATCCAGTGTCCAACTTTCACATGTGTGAATCCATTGAAAATTCCCTAGGTTGGTTCGGGCACACTTAGTCCCCAAATAACAGTTTTGCTTTTCAACATTTTAAGGAGATCTTGTGCAGCAGGTTTACCCAATGCAATGCATCATTTGATCTCTTGACTGCTGCTTCTATGAGCATTGATTGTGGATCTGAGCAAGGTGAAATCCTTGACAACTTCAATCTTGTCTCTATTTAATCATGATGTTGCCTAGTGGTTCAGTTGTGAAGATTTTTGTTTGCTTTATGTTGTGTTGTCATTCTCCCTGAAGGCTGCAGTCCTTAATCTTCATCAGCAAGTGCTTAAAGTCCTCACTTTCAGCTAGCAAGATGGTGTCATCTGCATACTGAAAGTTGTTTAATAAGCCTTCCGCAGATTCTACTACAGCAATCGTCTTGGAAACCCACGGGGGCAAATCAAGTCTTCCCATAGGGTTACTGTGAGTCAGATTCAATTCCACAGCAGTGGGGTTTGGCTTTGAGTTTGACGAGGATATAGCCTTTTAGGACTTATAATTGAGAACTAGGATGTATCCACTAGGATCCTTCTGCTAAGCAGGTTCTGAATTCCATTTTCTCTCTCTTTTTTTTGTTCATCTTCCACAAGCTGCAAACTTCCTTTTCTTTCTTTTTTTTTGTTTTGAGGTAGGCAAGTGTGTATTTTATTTTTTTTCCATCTATATGTTTTCATTCTTTTAAAACATTTTTTATTGGGGACCTATACAACTCTTATTACAATCCATATATACATCAATTGTGTAAAACACATTTGCATATTTATTGCCCTCATCATTCTCAAAATTTTTGTTCTCCATTTAAGCCCTTGGCATCAGCTCCTCATTTTTCCCCTTCCTCCCTGAAGCTGCAAACTTTCAAACTGTGATGTTCAGAAGTTGTTGGCTCCTTTTTGTTTCCTTACCCATATACATAGGAGACACCCCTCATGCCTTCAGTCTTGTCACTACAGCTTCAGTGAGCACCACAATTTGCTGATTTCTCTTCTCTCAACTGGGAGAAGCCTTATTTCGCAGTCACCGCTTTCTCCCCGCAGCCTCTGCAATTGCCCCAGGGAAGAAGCAGCTATGGAAGGCCCATTTGCCTTCTTTTTTTCCTGTGGAATCTTTAGTTCTCATTTCTTCAGCACCTCTGTGAACTCTGTAAACAGATGATTTTTGTGTTTTCAACAACCCCCCCCCCCCCCCCATGTTGGTGGTGTGAGTTTTGGTTAGTGGCAAATTACTTTGCCCTCCATGGAAGCAGAAGTGTGGGTTTAAATGTGTTTGATGTTTCAGGCAGATACGCCTGCTGTCCCTAATGATGTTGAAATTCCTTCCTCTTTGGCCAGTAGGAGCCTATTCAAGAGTCACTCCTGGGTCTTCTTTGACTCGACCTTTATTAGTCTTTGACAGCTTTCCTTTATTTGAATGACGAAATGTTCCAGGCTCATCTGCACCTTTTTGTCCCAGTCTCTTTTGTCCCAGGTTTCCTTACTGGGAAGTTGTATTTCAAGATCATAAGTGGGTAGGGGAGTTCATTTCTACTCTGGTGGAAATTATATCTAGACCTTTCCCGTTGTATCTAGACCTAGCTAGGAAGTGGGCTTTCTTAATATAAAATAAATGAGTTCAAATAGAGGCTTCCAATTTAATTCTGAAACCACAGGGTTTTTGTTTTGCTAGTTCTCTTTGGTGGTATAGTGGTTGTGCCCTAGTAGTGTAGCGTTTACGAGTTGGGCTGCAAGTCGCATGGCTAGCAGTTCTGAGGGAGAGCGACTGGGCTTTCTGCTCCCAGAAATAATGAACAGTCTCATCGGAAGCCCGCAGGGCTTGACTCTGTGGCAATGGTTTTAGAGTTCTCTTTTCTAGCCTAATAGGAATTGTAGTTTTTAATGATACCAGGAATGACAGAACTAAACCACTTCATACTCATTTCTAGGTTACTATAATACAGGTAGTATGAAGATTTAGCTTTATTTTGGTTGTTGCTCTTCGAGTATATTCCACTAGGAGGGTATAGTCAGTTTACAGTTTATCATCACTCAGATTAGTTCTTCTCACTGTAATAATTATTGCCATTAATTGAATATACATTTCAGTTAATTTGCTTTATTATAATGATTTATATAAGTTATATGGTTCTAAATGGAATCTTTAAAAAACAAGTTATAATCCAAAAGGACAGTATATAACCTTGTCTCCTGTGCTTGATTTCTTTTCTTACCCTGAAGATAACTATTTAAAGTTTTTTTTGTCTTTTTCTACTTCTTCCTTCTCCTAGTTATCTTTTTCAATATAAAATTGATCAGGTCAGCTTTAGCTCAGCAGTTACTTCGCCACACTTGAACTAATCATTTCAATGTAAAATTGAGACACACACATGAGAGTTCATCAATAAGTGGAATAAAAAAGATAATGAAAGTTTTCCACATTTTTGGAAGCGTGTGTGTGTGTGTTATCTATTCACCGTACTTATTCAGTAAATATTCAGAGAAAAGAGAGAAGCTGGACTATATGAAGAAAAATGTGGCATCAGGATTCAAGGAAGGGTCTCTTGCTTGAGCACTGAGAGTGGCATTGCCCAGGCGCTCATCTGGGAGTGGAAAGCCACGGATTATTTTAAGAAAATGGCATACAAGCCAGAAATGGGAGAAATAGCCTGCTTTGATAGGGCAAAGCTGAAGAAAACAGATGTACGAGAAGAAAACTCCGCTGACCAAAGAGACCATTGAGCAGGAGAAGTGGAGTGCAATCTCCTAACCCTGGAAGATTCTCTACCATCATCATCTTCCAGACTGATGGGGAGGAAGAGTCATGCAGGATGAACACAAGTGACAAGCTGCACTGTGAACCCCGTGCACACCACGCTGATGCCACCCACTGGCCTCCAGGGTCTCCAAAGGGACTAACATTCTCCAGGCTGCCCTGGGATATTATACAAAGTTATTTGTATGATTAATGAAAATAAAACACACCTCATGGCAAAAAAAGAAAACAAACCCAAGGAAGGCTTATTCACAATGTGTGATCTGCTGATGACAAGTGAAGAGAACTTGAAACCGATCAAAGATCAAAAACTGCAACTTGCAGTAGGGACTGTTCCTTCATGCAAAGATAAAAATCCCCACAACCACACCAGTAGACAGTTTCATGATACACAGAGAAAAGGTAGAAGTGGACAAGGATTTCGTTTTACTTGAATCCACAATCGTCACTCATGGAATCAGCAATCAAGAAATCAAATGGGGTACTGCATTGGGTAAATTTGCTGCATTGGTCTTCTAAGGGTGGTGTTGATGAGCAAAGTCGTCACTTTGATGACTGTCTTAGGATGGGTTCTCTAGAGAGGGAAAACCACTGACACATATGTAGTATCTCAAGAAAACGGTCCACGCAGTTGTGGAAGCAAGCACGTCTATGCCCGTGGGGCAGATGTCAGATTGGAGGCTTTTCTCATTTGTCTAGCCTATTCCATTATGCAAATTACTACATCGTGTAAAGTCACAAATGGGGGTTACTGTGTCTTAGCTGCTAAACCACTGAGAATTCTGAGCCAGGCAAGTTGACACAAACCTAATTTATCACAAGGACTCAGGTGTGCTTGACTCAAACCATGGTATTTTCAATTGCCTCATATGCATATAAAAACAGGGCAATGTGTAAGGAAGACAGTAGAAGAATTGAATCCTTAAATTAGAGTTTGGTAAAGAATATTGAATTTATCATGGACTTTCAGAAGAACAAGCTAATCTGTCTCATAAGGAGTACTGTCTCTTAGAAGCCAAGATAGAGAAACTTCTTCTCACATACTTTGGATATATTATCAGAAGAGACCAGCCCCTCGATAAAGACATCATATTTAGTAGAGGACCATTAAAAAAGGGAAAATCCCTCATTGAGCCTCCACTCAAGTACTCCCAGTGCAAGAACACTTTGTTCTATTAAACTGGCATTCCATGATGCTCACCTCCCGACCCAATCGCTGAAGACAAATGAGTGCATAAGCGAATGTGGTGAAGAAAGCGGATGGTGCCCGACTATCAAAAGATATAGCATCTGGGGTCTTAAAGGCTTGAAGATAAATAAGCGGCCATGTAGCTGAGAAGCAACAAAACCCACATGGAAGAAGCCCACCAGAGTGTGTGATTATGAGGTGTTGAAGGGATGAGGTATCAGCCATCAAAGAACAAAAAATCATGTCATTGTGAATGAGGGGGAGTGCAGAATGAAGACCCAAAGCCCATCTGTAGACAACTGGACATCCCCTTACAGAAGGGTTGCGGGGAGGAGATGAGCCATTCAGGGTGCGGTGTAGCAACGATGAAACATATAACTTTCCTCTAGTTCCTAAATGCTTCCTCTCCCCCAACCCCCCTTCCCACTATCATGATTCCAATTCTACCTTACAAATATGGCTAGACCAGAGGATGTACGCTGGTACAGATCGGAACTGTAAACACAGGGAATCCAGGACAGATGATCCCTATAGGATCAGTGGTGATACTGGGAGGGTGTAGGGAAGGTGGGGGTATAGAGGGGAAACCAATTACAAGGATCTACATATAACCCCCTCACTGGGGAACGGTCAACAAAAATGGGGTGAGGAGAGACATTGGTCAGTGTAAGACTTGCAAAAATAATGATTTATAAATTATTGGGGAAGGGAAGGAAGGTGGGGGAGGGAGGTGAAAAAATGAGTTGATACCAGGGGCTCAAGTCGAAAACAAATATTTTGAGAAGGAGAGCAACAAATGTGCAAATGTGCTCGACACAATGGATGTATGTGTGGATTGTGATAAGAGCTGTACGAGCTCCAAAAATATGATAAAAGAATGGGAAAGCCCTCAATGAGATGGATTGACAACAATGACTGCAACAATTTTGAGTGTAACGGGATTTGGCAGTGTTTTGTGCTGTGGTACATAAGAAAGTTTGACTTTGGAACATGGGCTCTGGAGGTGGACTTTATGTCTGTTTTGGCTCTGGATGAAGGTACTTATTTCTTCTCCTTGAGTTTCCTGTTTCCTTGGAGATGTCCATGTGTCTTGTCATCCCGCCTTACAGAATCTACTCTCTGCTTGCTTGTTCAGTCTCTTATATCGCAAAAGAGATTGACTCATGATACCCCACACTAGCCCTATAACATTAACGTAACAAATACAGCCCTTTTCCAAATGAGATTAAAACCACAACCATATAAATTAGGATTTACAATATATTGGGGGGTGGAGGGGCATACACAATTCAGCCAGCAAAGACATCACTAATCAGATTCTATAATTCAGTGGCAATTGGATAGGCAGATTGAAACTTTGGGGAAATGCAGTGCAAAGTGTGCCCCTCCTGAGCTGGAACTCTGAACTGAGGAGGTCCTTAAAGAGAGGCCTGTGGGGAACTATCGCCTCTGTGTAGCTGCCCCTTTTATAAGTTTGCAGCCAAGCATCTGGCTGGGGACTTGGGCCACGTTTGCTCAAATAGACTGATACTAGTCAATAGAAAGAACTCCATTTAGATTGGAAGAGAGAGCATGTATAAACTGGAATTATTTTGGGTACCTCTGCATTTGTCTGTCACTGTAACTGCCCATTGAAACCTCCAAAGAATAATGTCTGCTGTTTTACTTCCTCATTTCAAACAAATCTTGTTTAAGTTCCCCTTTAGGGCAGCTCTAACCTGGAACCATACAATGAATGGGATTCTGGGAATTGTAGTTTGAAGCTTAATAAAAATGACACAGTACCACCAGGGTGAAACGCTAAGGGCATACAACAGAGCAGCAAGGAGAGCAAAGCAATGAAGTTCCTGGGGACTATTAAAAATAGACTTTGGGGCCAGGGCTGGCACCCCATCAGACTCCACTGGAAAACACTCCAAAAGGCCAACAAACAGACCTGGAACGACTTATAGGCTTTTCTGTTTTTGTCATTGTTGTTTTGTTTTTTCTTTTGTGTTGTTTTGTTCTGTCTTGAATTTGTGCTTATTATTGTCTCTGCATGTCTATCTAGATAAGATAGGTGGGACAAACAATCTGGAGGAGAAAGCAACAGGTCTGATGGTTCTGGGGGGAGATTGGAGGTAGGGAAAAGGGAAGGAGGGTGTCAACCAACCCAGGGAGAGGGGAAGAACAAGTGATCTAAAATTGATGGCTAGGAGGGTGTAGGATGCCTGGTGGGGCTTGATCAAGGGCAGTGTAGCCAAGACGAATTACTGGAACCCAAATAAAGGCCAAACAGCATATTGGGACAAGAGGAAAGTGAAAGGAAATAGAGCAAAGAACTAGGAGGCAAAGGACATTTATAGTGGTTTAAATACAGACATGTACATATGTTAATATATTTATATCTAACAGTAGGGAAATAGATCTCCGGACATTGGATCTCTACTCAAGTACTCCATCAATGCAAGAACCTTTGTTCTAACAACCTGGCATTCCGTGATGCTCAGCACCCTGACATGATCATTGAAAACATGTGGCATAAGTAAAGTGAAGAAAGCTAATGGTGCCTGGCTTTCAGAAGATAGAGCATCTGGGGTCTTAAAGGCTTGAAGATAAGCAAGCAGCCAACTAGCTGAGAAGCAACAAAGTTCACATGGAATAAGCACACCAGTCTGTGTGATCATGAGGTGTAGATGGGATCAGGGATCAGGCATCAAAGACTCAGAACAAAAAATCACATCGATGTGAATGAGGGGGAGTGAGGAGTGGAGACTCAAAACCTATCTGTAGACAATTGGACATCCCCTTAAAGAAGGGTCACAAGAAAGATACAAGCTGTATAGCCCTGATGAAAAAGAAAACTTTCCTCTGGTTCTTTAATGCTTCCTCCTCACCACTATCATGATCCTAATTCTACCTTAAAAATCCGGCTAGACCAGAGCATGTACACTGGTACAGATCAGAGTTGGAAACACAGGGAATCTAGGGCAGATAAACTCCTCAGGACCAATAATAAGGGTAGAGATCAGGAGGGTAAGGAGAAGGTGGCGGGGAGAAAGTGTGAACCAATCACAGTGATCTATATATAACCCCTCCCAGGAGGACAGACAACAGAAAAAGTGGGTGAAGGGAGACATCGGTCAGTATGAGACATGAAGAAATAATAATTTATAAATTATCAAGGGTTCATGGGGTGGGGGGTGGAGAAATGAGGTGATACCAAGGTCTGAGGTAGAAAATGTTTTGAAAATGAAGATGGCAACAAATGTACAGATGTGCTTGACACAGTGGATGCATGCATGGAATGTGATAAGAGCTGTGCCAGTCTGCAGTAAAAATTTAAAAAATGACACAGTACAAGCAAGCTGTTCTGGTGCATATGTTTTTAATGATACTTTTATGTAGTACTTTTCATTTCTTTTTTTTGGTGGGGCATGGAGGAAAATAGGTTTTTTGATATGAGCCACATTGAAAAGAGTAACCTCTCTTCATCTCCTTCCCCAGTGTTTGGTTTGAAATAATACCCCTTTAATCTCAGTTAATAAGCATAAGGAAATCAGGAAGCATTTTTTCCATTTTACATGCTCTTCTCCCACCCCCACTTTTTATCATTTCGTCGTGTTAACAGTATGTATAGCAATTATGTAGTATCATTTATTCTGAATTATTTAATAAATACTTACTAGTCTTGGTTAGTGTGGATACTTACCAATTTTTCAGATGTCTGAAGCACATGCTTTAGTACACCCCTCAGGAAAGGTTCAAAGGAAAAACATTTCTTGGATTCTTGCCATTAGATTGTCATCATTATACTTGGATGTCAGTTTGGCTGGATATAGTCATTGGTTTGCATTTTCTTTACTTGTAAACTCACTGCCATTGAGGCATTTTTTACCCAGAGTGACCCTGTAGAACAGAGTGGAACTGCCTCTGTGGGTTTCCCCGACTGTAACTCTTTAGGGAAGTAGACTGCCTCTTTCTCCAGCAGTGCAGCTGGTAGTTTCCTAGTACTGACCTTGTGGTTAGCAGCCCAGTGCGGAACCCTTATTACTTTATTGTCTTCTGGCATAAAGTTTTATTGGCAAAGCCTTAATAACCTTCTAATTTTTGTTACATAAGTAACTTCTATCTTCTGGATGTTTGAAAGATTGTTTCTCTTGTTCAAAAAAGTTCAGTAGTTTTACTAGAATATGTACTAGTGTTGGTCATTCTGAGTCGGAGTTGTTGATTTTTAGAATTTTAGTGAAGTTTTCTTGAACTCTGGTTTTCAGTATTTCCTGGATAAATCCGGCCTTGTGTGTCTTCATGTTCTACTTGTCCATCATCTCTGACAAGAGCTACCACTCATAGTATTTTCTCTCTGACCATAGCCACCCAGAAATAGGGAGTGCTTCACAAGGACACTGTGGAATTTTAAATTTCTCTCTTAAGGGTCCCAACTGCACACTGAGGGGCATCTCTGGTTTTCCTCACTTTGATTTGCTCTGGTTCCCTTACTCCTTTGTGGTAGATAATCTGTTGAAAGAGCTCACAGAACTCCCAAGTGCTGTACTTACAGGTTGACTGTAACAAAAGGAGGTCAGTCAGAATCATCCTAAGAAAGAGATGCGTGATGAACCCTAGAATTGGGGCTGATTCCAATTTTGAAATTTCCTTGTTCTCAAGACGGTGTATCAGGGAGCATCCGTCTTTAGAACTTTTAACAGCCTTTCATAATTGAGCCATCCTTTTATATTCATGAAAAGCTAAATCTTGCCTCTGGAGTTTGCCAACCAGATAACTGTTTTTTGGTCTGGCCAGTCCCCCACTCCTTGACACAAATCTTCAGGTGTGATCAGGAACCAGGGATATTACAAAAGAATGATTTTTTTCTGTTACTAAACAAGTATTTATTGTGTTCCATTGATTTGATTTCCTGTTTGGGAGACGCCTGTTAAACATGGGTTAGATCTTTTTTTCCCATCTCTTAACTCAAATTCCCAGTCTTATTTTCCAATGCTTTTTGATCTTGACATTTCTCTCCTTTCATTTTTCTTTGGTTTTCTCTTAGTAAAATATGGTGCTTCATTATTCAGTGTTAAAGCTCTTTTAAACAACATTTCTGAACTTAAGCCTTTTAAAAAATCATTTTATTGGGGGCTCATACAACTCTTTATCACAATCCGTACATACATCAATTGTATAAAGCACATTTGTATATTCATTACCCTCATCATTCTCAAAACATTTGCTTTCCACTTAAGCCCTTGGCATTAGCTCCTCATGTTTCCCCCTCCCTCCCCCACTTCACCTTCCCTCATGAACCCTTGATAATTTAGAAATTATTATTTTGTCATATCTTACACTGTTCGACGTCTCCCTTCACCCATTTTTTCTGTTGTCCATCCCCCAGGTAGGAGGTAATATGTAGATATTTATAATTGGTTCCCCTTCTCTACCCCACCCTCCTTCTACCTTCCCGGTATCACCACTCCCACCACTGGTCCTGAAGGGATCATCCGACCTGGATTCCCTGTGTTTCCAATTCCTATCTGTACCAGTGTACATCCTCTGGTCTAGCCAGATTTGTAAGGTAGAATTGGGATCATGATGGTGGGAGTGTGGGGAAGGAAGCATTTAGGATCTAGAGGAAAGGTGTATGTTTCATCATTGCTACACTGGACCCTTGCTTGCTCATCTACTCCCTGTGACCCTTCTGTAAGGGGATGTCCAGTTGCTTACAGACGGGCTTTGGATCCCATATGTAAATGTCTTTACTTAGACCCCTGTAAATGCCTTTGCCTCCTCGCTCGCTCTTCTATTTTCTTTGACGTTCCTCTTGTCCCACTCTCATGCTCAGTCTTCATTTGGGTTTCAGTAATTCCTCTTGGTTATTTTACCCTTGATCACGCCCTACCAGGCCTCCTACATCCTTCTCACCACTGATTTGGATCACTTGTTCTTCCCTTGTCCCTGGGTTTGTTAACTCCACTTCCTTTCCCCCAACCTACCACCTCCCATGTCCCCCTGGAACTGTTGGTTGTTTTCTCCTCCAGATTGTTCATCCAGCCTATCTTATTTAGACAGACCTGCAGAGATAATCACACGCACAAAAACAAGACAGCAAAACCAAGCAACAAAAGAAAACAACAAAAAGCCAATGACAAACCAAAACAAAACCACAACACAACAACAACAAAAAAGAAAAGCTTGTACTCAGTTCCAGGACTGTTTGTTGACCTTTACGAGTGTTTTCTGGTCAGGTCTGTAGGGTGCCATGCCATGCCATGCCATGGCCCCAAAGTCTATTTTTGGTATTCCCTAGGGACTTTGTTGCTCTGTTCCCCTTGCTGTTCTATTGCATCCCCTTAGTGTTTTGTCTTGCTGTGGTGGGATCAGGTCAGGCACAATTCCCACACTGTGTCTCCAGTATTGTCCCCTGTAGGGCTTTGGATCAGTGAGGGATATCCCGTCTCATAGGGAGGCCAGCCATATGGTCCTCTCTGTGGGTTGGCTGCTCTGAGGAGGAATATCGTTGTCAAGGGTTGGTGGGCCAGGATGTGCTCCACTCTCTCTTCCTCCCCCTTCATTTGCTCCAGTGTGTTCTGATCAGACATGCCCCTTTCTCTCCCTGAGCTGTAGCTTCAGTGCTGTCCTCTGAAGTGAATTCTTCTGGGGGGAGGGGCAGCTGTCCACCTAGTTGGGTTTGGGGCCAGCCTTTCAGACCTCTTCCTAAAGCTTATTTTTATTTCTTAATTATTTCCTAAATTCTACCCATAACATGAAAGAGTTAGACTCATTCTGTTATTAATTTTTATTTATTTATGTTTTGTATGATTTTAAGCATTTTGAAATAATAGTATACTGTTTCATGTATTTATGAGCATGTCTTTTGACATGCTTTCATTTTCTGTTGTAATGTTATTCTGCCTCTTTTTTTTCTGTTATATTTGTTCTTTTTAAACAGTTTTATTGGCATTTAATTCATATATCATACAATTCAATAGTTCAGTCACATTAAGAAGAGTTGTATGTTCATTACTATAATCCATTTTAGACTATTTTCTTTGTTTTTGTACTCATTTAAAAAATCATTTTACTGGGGCTTGTGCAACTCTTCACAATCCATACATCAATCTATTGTGTCAAGCACATTTGTACATTTGTTGCCATCATCATTCTCACAACATTTTCATTTTACTTGAGCCCTTGATATCAGCTCATTTCCTGCCCCCTTCCCCCTCCTCTTTCTTCTTACATAAGTTTATTTGTGATTTGAATGTAGGCCTTTTCTGTTGCACATTTGTACATGGAAACAATTTTCATGAACTAGTAGGAGAGAAATGGGGGCCAGAGTACATTTCTACACCATCGTTTTTGTGAGATTTTACAAAGTGTCATCCTTTTCTAACTCTTGACTTCCTTCCTTTCTACTACCTTTATCTGAACTTTCCCCTTTTGCTCCTCTTGTCACTGTCCAGTCAGTTTGTTGTGAAATTTCTTCAGTGTCTTCTCAGTATGAGGTTTATCCTGGAAAGGTGCAAAGTTTAGAACCTTGCCATCTAACAATTAAGCTCTTCAAAGTTAAACTTTTAAAATAAAAATAAAGAAATTTTGTTTCAGATCTACACTAACATTGTAAATGCTTACAGCCATCCCATCACTGTAGAAAGTTGTTTTTCACTGGTGATAGTTTAGAGGCTTCATTTATTTCCAGCTTTAATGTACACCTTTAAAAAAGACTCATCTGCAGTTGGAGTGAGAAACCGCCCCCCCCCCCCCGTTTGTTTTTGTTTTTCAGTGTGTTACTGAGTATTTAGTGCAGTGCTGAGCCCTCTCTTCCTTTTGGGTTCATCTTCTTTCGCTCTTTCTCTTCCCTAGATATTGATACCACGTCAGTGTTTTAGCTGGCGGTGGTTTGTTCCCGTTTGCTTGTATTGTAGGGTTTGTGGGGTGCTTTGTTCCCTAGTTTCAGTGCAGATACTGTCTGTGGGTTTGTGGTTTTCCTAGTCTAGTTTCTTTGGGTGGTTTCGAAAGATTTAAAACCTTTCTGCAGCCACTGCCATCTTCTAAAATCTCCCCACCCTTTTTTGTATTTTTAGTTACTTTTCTCCCATACTGTTTATGATTCACATCATGGAATTTTGCAGCTTCTCTTCTGCTTCCAAAAATCTGGAATATGCCCCTTTCCTCTAATTTTTACTTATTATCAAATTAGCTACATATTATTAACTGATTAAGCCAATTTGGATATACCATTAACCTCTTCGCACTGTTAGCCAATCCATTTTAAAAACGAGAAGGTTGAACTAGGGTCTGCTAGCTTGTTTCTGCAGAGGAACCTTACCAGGCTGTGTTAGCAGTCATGGAGTCTAAAATCCAAAGGCAAAAAACCCTGGATTAAAAAACAAAACAATGCTACTTTGAAAAGATTAGAGTTTAATTTCTCTACAGTGTGACTTACACTCAGACTCAGCTAAATGTAAAATTAGTCCTCTCCAAGGACGTTTTTTCTCCTGAGACGTATCTGTTTGTTGCTCTGTTACTCCCTCAGCTGTGTAAATGAGGATGGTTACCTTACCTGAGTCTGTCTTGCTAGGTTCGTTTCCGATTAGACCATTCGCATTTCTCATAATCTACAGTTGTGCCATTATTGGACAGAGATTGGAGGCATAGATTTTCTTTATTTCTTTCCTTTTATTGCTTTAGTTCAATGTACATGGACTGGATTGTATTCATTTACTTGCTGACATTCTCTGAAATAATTGTTAGATACTAGGAAATAGCTTACTCTGTGGCTCATCATTTTTTTCTTGTGGAGTACTAGCTAAAGGATTTAATTTGATACATAGAGATTTATGACCCCCAGAAAGTAAAGTGTCCAAAGAATCTTAGATTTGATAGAAATATGTTGAAAAAGGGATCCCTGGTGGCACAGCAGTTAAAGTACTCTGCTGTTAGCCAAAAGGCTGATAGTTTGAACTCAAAATTTTCTGTTCTCTCAGAGAAAGATGGTAGCAGTCAGCTTCCATGAAGATCTATTGTACAACCTTGCAACCTTAGGGGGCAATTCTTCTCTGTCTTGTAGAATTGCTGAGCCAGTCAACGTGAAAGAGTGGGTTTTTTGATGGGTTATGTGTTAAAAATTTAAGCAAATATAATAAAATGGTAACTGTAGTTGGTAAAATTTTCCTAAAAAGAGGTGTCACGATTTTCAGTGAGAAATAGCTGTTTTAGTCACTGTCAAGTACAAGTTCCTAATGTTTGTTGATTTGTTTGTTTTTTAGCTTCCAATAAAAACCGGACAGCAGAACACACACACCAAAGTCAGTACCGAACACAACAAGGAATGTCTTATCAATATTTCCAAATACAAGTTTTCTTTGGTTATAAGCGGCCTCACCACTATCCTAAAGAATGTTAACAATATGGTGAGTATTTGGGTTACTAATTTAGGGTGGTGATTACATTGTTGCTTTAAAATTTAATTCAAAAGTTTGCAACCACATATTTTGAAGGATGGGAAGTAGTTTTCTGTGGTCTCTTGGTGTAACCATTGATCTTTATGAACTAGCAGTTTGGAGTCAGGTAACTTTCTAACTTTCATTTTGTTTTTTGATTCTTTTTTTTTATTTATTTTTTTTTAATTTTTTTTTTTGTTTTTTGATTCTTTCCCTTAGAAATGTCCCTTACTTGTAACCTTATGGCCTTTCCTAGTACTTTTCAGAATTGGGAATTTAGAGCAGATTGTGTCATAAATGAATTGGCTGTAGTGTGATGTTTTCAACTATTTCCTTTAGGTTCTTATTTGAATATTAACATATCAGCGTTCCTGTTTCTAAATAGATGATAAAGAAAATGTGATCTGTGGCATTGATTTTTTTTTAATGAAGATAATATACTTTTCTTGTTTTTTTAAAATTTTGTATCCTGCTGATCCTGTAATTAAAAACAAATTATTGAAACTGTTCTCAAATAACTATTTCATCCAGTATTCTCACTGTTAAAAGCCCCTAAAACCAAACTCGCTACCATCAAGTCCATGCTAACTCATAGCGAAACCCCGTGGGTTTTTGAGACAGTAACTCTTGATGCGAGTAAAAGCCCAGTCTTGCTGCCGAGTAGCTGCTGGTTACTTCGAACTGCTGACCATGTGGATCACACCCTAACTACACCACCAGGGCTCTTCAGAGCCATTTATTTCCTCTTTCATAACATTGGTTTGCATTGCTTAGACTTCAGGGTTTTCCAACTTGAACATACCATTTCTTTTTTGGGGGTGTCTTTGAGGCAATTTCTCCTCTGTCAATTCCTATCTAAACTATATTTAGGCTATGCTAAGTTCATATAATGCTAAGTTTATCTAAGACATCTGATCTAGATGTTTTCCTGTCTTTGGCACTTAATAACCTCAATTTGTATTGCTTGTATTCACTTCTGAAACTGAACGCTGGTTGTGAAAGTCCAATTTTTATAGTCTTACCATCTTTGGTGTGTTTTATTTTAAGCAAGTTGATATAGAGTATATAGACAAGACCCAACATTTAGAAAACTCGTAAACTGGAGGTCCATTTAGTAGTATTGCAAAGAGATTTTCTTCTATAAGAATTTTTAAAGTTTCCTTAAATGTATCAAATGTGTAAAGTAACTTATGGAAATGCATATATCGTCGAACTCTTCTCTTGCACAGTATTTGGAGTACAAGGATAAGATTTTAAACATATAAATAAGCATTTAGTATTTTTCCAGGTACACTGACTTACTTAAAACACTGGGACCCCTTTTCAAAACAAAACAGTATTGTGTTGCTGGCAGTCATTCACTGCTTATTGAATGAACTGTAGAAAGCGTAGTCTCTTGTTAGTAGGCGGAGTTGAGTATTCAATTTAAGGATAGTAAATACTTGAAATATACTGTAACCGGCACTAGAGTATTTTGTTGCTGTAATTTTGTTTTGTCAGAATTAAAATAAATACTAAGGCTTTTTTCTTTTGGAATGAAAGTGGTGAAATGTTCAGCTCTGGATTCTGGCACAGAGTCACAAATTCAAACTTTACATATTTTTAAAGCATTAACCCAAACCAGCATGTTTTATTGTTAGAAGACTGTGGCGGACTCAATACACAGGTGCTTCAAAAGTTCGTTGACAAATGGAATTGAAAGATAATGAGCTAGAATTAGTCCACAGACTTTTGAAACACCCTTACAAATGTCAACCTTTCTTTTTACCTCAGAATTTAGTTAGTATGAGAATAAGAATGGATGACAAAGGAAGACCATCGTTTTCCTGATCTTTAAGATTTCAAGTGCTTTGAGCTTTTTAGATGTGTGCTGATTTGTAGAGGAAAGTGATAACTAACTTTGCTGTTTCGCACATCTTTTAGAGAATATTTGGAGAAACTGCTGAAAAGAATTTATATCTCTCTCAGTTGATTATATTGGATACACTGGAAAAATGTCTTGCTGGGGTAAGTAATTCTTCCTTACGTGAATTTAGTCTTGAGGATGATCTGACTTATCAGAACGTAGATGCAAACAAGAACAACAATTACGGATTTTCTCTTGAAGACCCAGGACTATACATTTTATTAATAGAGTACAACACAAATGGACACAATCAAATTTTGAAGTAAAAAACATCTTGTCTTATATAAGTTAGATAGATTATAAGTTTACTTGAACAGAATTACGTAAGTATAAGCCACATAACTCTATCTCAGAATTATCAGAAAGGAATTTAAGAAGGAACCATTGTTTAGTAAAATTTCCTAGTTGATGTTATATCTGTACACTGTTTAGCTATCAAAGAATATAATGCAGAAGACCAAGAGTAAACCTTTTTTTCCTCTGGTATAAAACTGATGTTAATCTACAACTTTTCAAATCTATATAAAAGAGAACTTTTAAAAATTTAAACTATAATTTAAAGAATTAAAACACTTAAGTGCATTTATGAGCATATAAAATATATAGGCGTGGCAGAGTAGTTGAATACCAGGAAGTTGTTTATTTGATTTCTTCTAGATTATTATTTCCCCTAATGTATTCAGCAATGACTTAATTTGAGCTTTTAAGACAATATTTCTGTTGTATAAAGCAAAATGTTTCTATAGCTTAACCGTAATTTTTTTGAAACATTGTGAGAGTGTATATAAATTAAGATACCTCTAATTTAATGCTCTATGCATTATGTCTCAGTATGTATTGGAGTTAACTTATTTCTTATATTCTCCCTTCCTCTGGCATATCCTTGACCTTCTATTTATATTTGCTTCTCTTATATATATCTGTTAGTTCTGTAGTAAACCTAAATGGAAGGAACTTTAATTTATGCAGACTGATTGTGTGGTTGAGAAGAGCGGAAACGTTCAAAAGTGTTTGGGGAAGTAAAATAAGGAATTGGAAAAAATTTATACTCATAACTATATATGGACGGAGATATTTAAACCTTTTGTCCATAAAATCTAAGCTTAATATATTAAACACTTTGGCCCTTGACTGTACACTTATTCCTTACTTATTAACTATTTCATTATGTCATATTTTGCATTTGTGACAACAGTTATCTCACATTTTGCATTGGTGACAATAATAAAAGATCTACCACCTGGTTATTTTGCACATTAATGTGCCTCTAGAAGTATCAGATCCTGAGATTTGATGTGAGCGTAACATTGGGCTGTGATAGTTATGGTTATGTGTCAGTGTACCTGGGCCATGACTCTCAGTGGTTCGACAGGTAATTTGGTGGTTATGTAATCATGTAATTTGAAGATTGTGTCATGATGTAGACATCCTCCATTGTGGGAACTGATGTGCTCACCCTTCACTTTTGCATAACATTGATTTTCACAACATGACCAGGTTTTATGTGAGGAGTGGATGTCTTCTAAAATTCTGAGTATTTATAGTTTTGTATTTAAATTGAGTGTGCAAATTAGTTATCATGGAATTGGTTTCCCCAAATATGTGCCAGCTTGGCTGGGCCGTGATTCTCAGTGGTTTGATTCTAGCATAATGTAATTTTCCTCTCTGATGTGATCAACCATTCAGTTGGTAGGGTGGGAGGCACCATCTGTACTCAGGTCACAGCCCTGATCTGAAGAAAGAGGAGTTTCTCCAGGGTGACCTGCATCTCCTTTATATCTTTTTATCTCTCGTCACATAAAAGGAGAGAGAGGTGTGCAGAGAAGGGAGACCTCAATACCAGCAAGAAAGAAGAGCCAGGAGCAGGGTGTGCCTTTTGGACCCATGAGCCTGCCCTGAAGACTCTTTCAGAGGCGGGGCAGGAGAGGTGGGAAGGCCCACGGAGTTCCTGGATCTCGCCCAGGAATGCTGGCCTCTAGATGATGAAAAGGAGACAGAGACTTTCTCACAGAACTGACAGAGCTGGAGAAAGCTTTCCTTTCGTGCTAGCACTCCCAGATTCAGACTCCAAGCCTCCTAAACTCTGAGAAAATACGTTTGTGTGCTGAAGACTTCCACCTTTGGCATTTGTGTTACAGCAACACAAGTTCTGCTTTAGCTTGATGTTTTCAATTACTTTGTGATATATTGTTATACTGAATTGTGTCCCTCCAAAGCCAGCCCAGAGTGCTAGCCTCTTTGCCTGTGACTAGAGTCTGTTTGGGTATGGACTATCTTTGTTATGTTAATGGTAGGATTAATTTACGTTATGTCATTAAAAAAACAACAAACCTTTTTGTGGTTTAGGTAAAGGTTTACAGAACAGACCATCAGTTTTCCATGCAACAATTTATACTTACTTTGTTTCAACACACAATTCTAGTCCCTTCAATGCACCTTTGCCTAGTCCACTTCCTCTGTTTCCATTCCTACTTTCTTTTTATTTTTAATTTTAATTTTTTGCGCTCACCCCCCGGTCCCTACTTTCTTAAGTCTCTGCTCTTTGCTAAACTTTACCTTTTTGATTTTAAGTGGCTGATTTAAGTGGGTGAGTTTATTTCCAGACCTGAAGGGTGACTAGCGATCATAGTTTCAGGGGTTGACTTCAGTGTGCTCATGAGGAACTTGTACAGTGATTAAGAGGCAGTTGTGCGAACAGTAGAAGGCAGTGCTGCGTGGTTTAAATCAGGAAAGGTGGTGCATCGGCCCTGTATAGGCCCACTGTATTTATTCAGTTGTATGCTGAACAAATCATCAGAGAAGCTGATTATAATATGAAGAAGAATGCTGCATCGGGGTTGGGGAAAGCCTTATTGACATCCTTTGATATGCAAAAGACACAACCTTACTTGCTCAAAATGAAGAAGAATGGAAGCACTTGCTGATGAGGATCAAGGAGTGCAACCTTCCGTATGCATGACAATTCAATGTACAGAAGACCCAAATCCTCACAACTGGACCAGCATCATGATGCATGGAGATAAGATTGAAGTTGTCACGGTTTTGTCTTGTTGGGATTCACAATCAATACTCATGGAAGCAGCTTCAAATGACACATTGTATTTGATAAATCTCTTGGCACATGACCTCTTCAGATTTGAAAAGCAAGAATGTTATTTTGAGGACAAAGGTGTGCTTGACCCGAGCCATGTAATTTTCTTTTGCCTCATATGCATGTGAAAGTTGGACATTGACTGAGGTCTTAAAGGCTTGAAGGTAAACAAGCGGCCATCTAGCTGAGAAGTAACAAAGCCCACATGGACGTTATACACCAGCCTGTGTGATCACGAGGTGTCGATAGGATCAGGTATTGGGCATCAAAGACCCTGAACAAAAAATCATATCATTGTGAATGAGGGAGCATGCATAATAGAGACCCAAGGCAATTGGACATCCCATTACAGAAGGGTTGTGGGGAGGGACAAGCCAGTCAGGGTGCAGTATAGCACTGATGAAACATACAGCAGTCCTCTAGTTCTTTAATGCTTCCTCCCCCCCTACTATCATGTCCCCAAGTCTACCTTACAAATCCGGCTAGACCAGAGCATGTACACTGGTACAGATAAGAACTGGAAACACGGAGAATCCAGGACAGATAACCCCTTCAGGACCAATCTTGAGAGTAGTGATACCAGGAGGGTAAGGGGAAGGTGGGGGGAGATAGGGGAAACGGATCATGATGATCTACATATAAGCCCCTCCCAGGGGGATGGGCAACAGAAAAGTGAGTGAAGGGAGACATTGGTCAGTGTAAGACATGAAAAAATAATAATAGTTTATAAATTATCAAGGGTTCATGAGGGATGTAGAGGAGGAGGGGAAAAATGAGCTGATACCAAGGGCTCAAGTAGAAAGAAAAATTTTTGAAAATGATGATGGCAACATAAGTACAAATGTGTTTGACATGGAGGTAGGGATTGTGGTAGAGTTGTACGAGCCCCCAATAAAATGATTTTTAAAAGTTGGACACTGAGTAAGGAAGATTGAAGAAGGATTGATGCAGTTAACTTGTGCTTGTAAAGAATATCGAAAGAATCAGGGGCTACCTCAGCAACGGAAAGATCTGTCTTGGAAGACGTACAGCTGAAGTTCTCCTTAGAGGCAAGGATGGTGAGACTGCCTCACATATTGTGGGCATGTTGTCAGGAGAGGCCAGTTCCTGGTGAAGGACATCATGCTTATTCAAGTAGGGGGGCAGTGAAAAACAGGAAAGCCCCCAAGGAAATGAATTGATACTGTGGTTGCAACAATGGACTCAAGCGCAGGAACCATTGTGAGGCTGGGCAGGACTGAGCAGTGTTTCATTCTGTCACGCATGGGGTCACTATGATTTGGAACCAACTTGATGACAACTAGCAACAACCACCAGTCTCCATCCGACCAATCAGCCAGGTGTCTTTTATGGTTTTGAGATCTGTTCCACATTTTTCTCCCATTCTATCCAGAACCTTCTAATGTGATTCTTTGTAGAACATTAGTGGTGGTATTGTAGCACCATCTAGTTCCTGTCTCAGGGTTGTGGAGATTGAAGGTTGCATGGTCCAATAGTCATTGGAATAATTTTTTCCATATGTCTTTAGATTTTCATTACATTTTTTGCCCCTCCAAATAGTGAGAGACCAATTATTTGTACCTTAGATGGATGCTCATGAGCTTCTAAGACCCCAGTCACTACTCCCCCAAATAAGATGTAGAGCATTGTAAGCTGTGTTTTGCACATACACCATGGTGTCCCTGAGACTATGGTTCTGAACCTCCAGGGCCTGTGACTTGTACCTCAAGGTGTTTGGCTATCTGTTCATAACTTCCCCTGCCTCCCAAGGGTATGTATGCGTCACCACATTCATGAATATATTCACAGCAAAGGGAAATACACATACACAAATATTCCCTGTTAAAATGATCTGTTCCTGGGTGTAATCTCTCTACCCTTCCGACTCCCCTTCTCGTGGATCTCCCTGCTGTTGCGGGATGATGTAACAGCGTTTGCTTCAGTTGCCTTTAGCTGCACACCTCCCAGTGTCTTTCTTGCCTCTGTCAGTTTTTTGAACCTCCCTCGTAACTGTGTGTTGCCTTTCCCTTCATCCAAATTAACTCTTGCCTGCTCTCTAGCTTGTGACTGCCCCCGCCTCCCCTCTCTTTCACCTCCTATAGCCATCAAATCAGGTTTCTGTCAGTGTTTGCCCTTCTGTGATTGCCTAATCTCACCCAGCGTACTGTCTGTCCACCTTATTCATGTTGGGAGGTATTTTGCAGATGTGTTATACTTTGTAGGCCGTCTTTTGTGTCATCTCTTTTGAGCTATAAAGGAGTTTAAATAAGCACGCAGAAGCAGAGAGGGCAGAGGATAGATGCCATGCCGCAGGAAGGACCACCAAGCTAGCCATGGAATATGATCCTTCCTACAGGGCCAGTCTTTTCCTGGAGCCAGCGAACGGTGGCTCCTGAATTCAGGTTTCTAGCCCCGAACGGTGAGAAAATAATTAGTTACGGCCCCACACTTGGCGTCTGACTGTTGCAGCAGCACTGTCTGACTAAGACAGCATTTGGTATCGGGAAAGTGGGATGGTGCTCTAACAGAATTACAACGTGGAAGTGGTTTTGGAATTGGGTAATAGGAAGAGGCTAGAAGATTTTTTAAGTACTTAATAATAAAAGCCTAAATGGTCTTGAAGAGACATTGTGGAGTTATGGACATCTAAGACTGCTCTGGTGAGAACTCAGAAGGAGGCGGGGGTAGAGCTATGGTGAAAATCTCTATCATTTTAGAAAGTGCGTGTGGCACCGGCAACAGAATGCCGGTAGAAAGATGTGTGTCACATGTCCTGCTGGTGTGGCTTTAGAGAGAACGTATATGTGACAGAACAGTGGAAGAGACAATGCTTTTTTGGAAGAAGGCAGTGAGTTGTATGCAGTGGCAAAGAACTTAAGTATATCTGTTGTCCTCCCAAGAAAATAAAAGGATAATCCGCAGAGCAGCTTGGAGATTAGTGGAGCTGTTGGAAAGATCATGGGAAGTAGGGCCTATTTGATTTTGAAGGGTGGGGCCTTGGGCTCCTGGATCTTAAAGAATAGGGCCACAGCCTCTTGTATTTCAGAATTAGGTCTTCAGCAACTCAGTGCAGACTCTAGAGCAGTGGTTCTCCACCTTCCTCACGCCGCGACCCTTTCAGACAGTTCCCCATGTGGTGGGGACCCCCAACCATGACATTATTACTACTTCATCACTGTCATTTGCTACTGTTTTGAATCAGGCGACCCCTGTGAAAGGGATGTTGAACCCCAAAAGGGGTCGTGGCCCACAGGTTGAGAACCGCTCCTCTAGAGTGTGCGGTTACTGTTAGTGCGTCAGGGGATGAGTCCCCAATTGAGGGGCTGGTGAGACTGCGATGTCCAAAGGGCTGAAGAATGGGGTCTGCTGCGGCCAAGGGGATGGGAAAACACTTAGGTGGACTAATGCTTTGGAAGGGCACAAGCGGCTCCAGAGGTTTATTAGGAAGAATGTTTTAGAAAATTGAAAGCTGCATTGGTGATAAAAAGACCTGGAGAGTTGTGCTGAGGATTTTCCCTTCATACCACACACCTGCTCTTTCTTTGAGGGCCGCCACGCTGTCCTAGGAATATTTTGTTGGGAAACGTTAGTTACTCCAGCCACCCTCCAGCCCTCTACACAATACTTATCATGTTTCTTATTTAGGAGTTACCCAAACAATATACAAGGGGGCTTGAGAAAGTTAGTGGGGAATCTTACCCTTTCAGAATCCTTTTTGTTCCCTAAAGAACATTTAAAAAGAACAAGACCTGAATCTTCAAGGACGGCAAACTTCCATTTGGATGTGATTTAACTCAAAGAGCAAAGAATTCTTTAGGGTTAGGGTTAGACGAGCATACGGAGTGTGTATCGGCCAATAGCTTCATTTTTTGATATTTTTGTTTAGTCAGGTTTTTGTGATTTTTGTCTTGTCCTTATATATTCCCTTGCTCTGCTCTATTAAGAATTTGTTTTCATTAAATGTATTTTAAAATGGTATTTATGTTATTGAACAATTGTGTTTCCTTGAAATGCCTTCAGTGATTTTATGTGGACATCTCTTGATTTTTATTTTTAGATTACAGTAAATTGTAAGGCAGTTTCCTCAGAGGTCTTGAATACATATTTGTATCATGAAAATAGTTGGAATAGCCAACTATTCTAACTGCACCTTACTATTTGTAAGTGAACAACTCTTTACTAGTATCACATTATGAGAAAGATTTTATTTAATTTAAAGAATTTTAAGTATTTTTATTGTTCAAAAATAAACACTCCTTACATTTTGTTGATTAACTGGAGTTAATTAACTTCAAAAAGTACATGAAAAACAGAATTGAATGATAATGGACCTTTCCTATTAACTTTCTGAAGCCTCTTTGTGAATTATTTGGTTAACTTATAAAAAGCATTTGATAGATTTTATGTCATCTGTTTAAGTGTACCTGCATGTGAAAGCACTTGAGTGACAATGATGCAACATATAACTACACAGAATTTTTTACCATTATAACATGCTTGATATTCTGAAAATGGCTATCCGTACAGGGGTTACTGAAAATCTAAGGTGAAATATTTATGTAGAACAGAATATCTGCAAATAACCACTGGTTAATTCTATGAGGACAGGGTCTTTACACCATGGACATTTGAATATTAAATTAAGCTATCAAATTTAGTATGAAAAATGGGACTATCTGACTTAATGAGTTTGCAGTTTCATGTAATATGAGGTATACTGCGTTACTTAAAATGCTCAATTGAATCTAAGCTAATCATTAAGTCAGCTTATAGAAAATACAGTAATTAGAAGAAAACGTTACACCCAAGGAAACGATAAAGTCCAGATTATAGAACATTCTATAAGGCAACTGATCCAGTTTCTTTTTAGAAGTTACGGAAAAATAAAATTAAAATATGGGAAATGTGACAGATTCTTGAATGATAATACTAAAGGAACATAACTATATATTACTATCTATGAATCTTTTATCTTCTAGACCAAAATGCTTATGGAAAACATCTTGAGAGTGCTGGGAGGAATTTGAATAGAGATTGATACAAGGGACTTGTGTACTTTTCCTTGATTTGATATTTTGTATTGAAGTCACATTGGAGAATATTTTGTTTTCAAGAGATGCTGAAGTTCTTAGGGATGAAGTATAACAATATTTGTTATCTATTCGGAAATGGGTCAATAAAAGCAAACTCATAATAATATCTAATTGTCTTGATCAATCACGTAAAGGTAGTTGAGATTGTCCGCTAGGAATTTATTTGGATGTTGAGACAGATGGCACAGTGTATGCACCAGTGAATATGAATTATGAATTAAAGGTTATTTAGCACACAAAACAAACTGGAAGTTCCTAGGAGTGAAATTGGAATTTTAGTGTGATTAGCAGGTGGATTTCAGTGCTGCTGTAAGAGGTAAAAAACCAAACCCACACATGGGTGGCATCAGTGAGTAGAAACTTATTTTCCGATAATTCAGGAGGCTAGAAATCTGATTGCAGGGTGCCAGCTAGCTTTAGGGGAAGGCTTGTCTGTCTTTCTGCCTGCCTGCCTGCCTGTCTCAGTCCACTTTGGTGGAAGATCTTTGTCTTTTTTCAGCTTTTATTCCTGTGTTCCTTGACAAGCAGAGGGCCCTGGTGGCACAGTGGTTATGAGTTGAGCTACTAACTGAGAAGGTAGAAATTCAGAGACTCACTGGGGCAATTCGACCCCTGTCCTATAAAATTGCTATGAATCAGAATGGATTCATTTTTGGTTTTGAAAATCAGGTGGCTTGTATTTTGTGTTTACCTGCTCGCTTAATCTGTTTTTTTTTTTTAGATTTCAAAGGGGATTGATTTCAGACACACCTATACTAATACTGTAATTCACATAACAAGGAAACCCATTCCCAAATGAGATTATAACCACAGGTGTAAACCAACCCACACATTTGCCTGAAAGTCTGGCCTCCTATGGGAAGGGCAGAACTGCCCCATACGTTTCCCAAAGCCGCAGATGCAGACGGCCACATGTTCTTCTTTCAGTTGGCAGCTGAGTAATGAGGCTCGGTCCCACCAGGGTTCCTAAACTATAGCTATCGAGAGAGTTTAGGATTTACTACTTAGATTTTTTAGGGGGACATTTCCATCTATAATAGAGATGGAGATAGAATTACCTTTTTTTAAATGAGGTTATTTATAGATCTAGAAATGGAGTCCCTGGAAGACTCAAACTACTAGCTGAAGGTTGGCAGTTTGAACCCACTTGGGCCCCTCAGAAGAAAGGCCTGGCAATCAGCAAGGGCACAACCTTGAAAGCCCTAGAGTGCAGTTCTACTTTACACGTGACATTACCATGAGTCAGAACTGAATCAAGAGCAATGGTTTGGTTTGGGTGTTTATAGATAGGTGTAAGCAAATATGACAGAATGCTAATTGTTGAGTCTAGG
Source organism: Tenrec ecaudatus (assembly GCF_050624435.1). Lineage (NCBI taxonomy): Eukaryota > Metazoa > Chordata > Mammalia > Afrosoricida > Tenrecidae > Tenrec > Tenrec ecaudatus. The sequence continues at coordinate 114,639,929 of NC_134539.1, forward strand.
TGATAAGCATGTGGATATTTCATCTTTACTGTATGTTTGAAAATTTCCATACTAGGAAATTGGGAAAGGTGGTATTAGCACATGTACATGTCAGATGAAGAAAGTTTTTAGACATATGTAATTATTTCTATTTCAGCAACCCAAGGACACAATGAGATTGGATGAAACCATGCTGGTCAAACAGTTGCTACCAGAAATCTGCCATTTTCTTCACACTTGTCGGGAAGGAAACCAACATGCAGCTGAGCTTCGGAATTCGGCCTCCGGGGTGTTGTTTTCTCTCAGCTGCAACAACTTCAATGCTGTGTTTAGTCGCATTGCTACCAGGTTAGTACAGCAGTGTGTCATAGAAGACGGACGCCAGTAAAGCCACATGGGATGGTAGGAGTCAGGTACAGTTTAAAGCATGATCAGTGAAGTCTTTCTTACACTTACATAAAAGGTAAACGTTGACAGAAATGAATCTGATCTGGCCTTTTGTAGAATTTTTCATCTCGTAATTTCTTTGAAGTGTTTATTATTATTTAATATTGTTATACTGACATGTGCAGTTCAATGTCTGCACTATTAACGGAAGAGAGCCTGGAGGCGCTGTGATGCCCCAGGATGTTCTGAAGGTGTCATGCCAAATAATCGACTAAACTTCCATCTAAGTTGGCTTTCAGGCTGGCAGCAGAGTCTGTATCAGTTTTGTCCTACCAGTTTGCGTGCCTATGGTGGTGGGGGAGGATAGTGGGGAGGGGCTTCAAAAAATTCATAGTAAAATGGAGGTAAAAGATAATGGAATTGTTTTACAATTGTTCTTCTTTGTCTTTTACTTTTTACTATGAATTAGCTGTGGGTTTACTTTTCAGATCTTCAGTTTTGTATTCAACAACTTAAATTGCAGTATATACTCGAGTATCAGCGGAGGCACCTAATTTTACCACAAAAGCTGCATGAAAAATGTGCTGAAAAACTTGGGATATATTGAGTAGATACAGTACCTCTCAAACCTCCCACCAGCTTACTCTGTCACCCTCTCCTCTTTTTCCTGTGACAGAATACCATCTTCCCATCAGCCATGTTAACACTGGTTTCCCTCTAGCCCAGGAATCAACAACTTTTGAAGAGCCAATCCTGTCCCTCACACAACTTAAAAAATTATTTGAGAGCCATAAACATATTTTTTCAAACAGTGAAATCACCACTATCTGAAAAATACCCTTTATATTCTTTCAGTTTTAGTTCAGGGCCACACTTATGTACCAAAAGAGCCACGTATTACAGCTCTGAAGCCGGTTTGCCGACCCCTGCTCTAGCCCTGTGTGCGTGCATGCGCGCGCACACACACGCGCGCACACACACACCCCACCTCCCCTCCCCTCCCGTCCACCCCTCAAGGTCGTTTTCTTTTGGTGTACAAACCTTTGTCTTGATTTTCTTCTTCTTTCCCCCACGGGTCTCATGATACTGTCCTTTTGTGATTGACTTCACCAGCACAATGCTCTCCACATCCATTCATGCCATGGGGGCCTTCAGAGCTGCGTCATGAATAACATGGTGTTTATGTGCCAGAGTATCCATTCTTTCCTAGCTAGGCATTGAGGTGGTGTAGCTCTTCTTGTTATGGTGAACAGTGGTGCACGAGTCTGCGTGCATCTATTTATGCTGTGCCTTTACTCTTTGGGGTCTGAACCAAGCAAAGGGACTGCGGGGTCAGCCGGCACTCCTATTTGCAGTTGTCGGAGGAGCGCCATACTGCTCTCCCAGTGGTGGCCCAGTTCCGCCGTCCCACCAGCCGTTCCTACACAGTTTCCAAAGCCCCCTCAGACTTCTGTTATAGCTCTATTTTGATGAAATCTTTATATGCACACTTGTGTGCTGGTGTGTTCTAACATTTATAAAATGTATGTTCAGATGGGAAAACTGATATAGATGACAATATACGAGAGAGAATTAGAACTGACATGAATACATTAACTCAGGAACTTGTCTTAATGCAAATAATTTGCCTTCTATAAGAAGAGGCAAATGGGTCCTTAATTTTGACCAAGTGGGAAGTAAAACACGGAGTAATTTTCTGCCAAATCACGTGAGTGAACCAGAGACTTACATAAAGAAAAACAATTCTCTTTGCTATTTGTGCATGCATCTTTTTGAATTGTCTGCCTGTGTGAATGAATGGTGGATTTCCATTAGTCAGATTTACTCAGTCTTCTGTTTTTCCAAGAGGTTTGAAAGAGAATGTACATCATTATCATTTAAAATTTTGTGTTGTAGTATTTTAGGGGAGTTAACTAACTTCAAAATTGATCTTCTTTTTAATTAAAAAAAGATTTTTTCTGTAATCATGATGCTAGGTAACAATATTCATTAGTATTTCAACAGAATTCCTGTTGCAAAGAATACTAAAATTGCATTTAATGGTGCAATATTAATGATTATCTTAGCCAATGCGTGCAGCAGAATAATGCTCTCACGAAGCCTCTTCAAATAGTAATACTTCACAATCTGAGTAATATGAGAGGCTTCCAAAAGTTTATGGAAAATGGGTTAAAAGATTTTTTCCATGAATATTTTTAAAGCCCTCTGGTGATACTCTGCTTCAGTCAGCATGGTAACAAGTGCCTAGGGAATACGAGGTTGGCAAAATATTTTTTTTAACTCCAACCTTTTTTCATGAAAGGAGGCCTTTACGATATATGTGTAAGTCTTTGATCTAACACACTAATATAATCTTATATTGAAGATAGAAGATGATCAAAAGAATAAGCTATCTTCCCTTTTCTCTTTACTTGAGTTTTTATATAAAATAGAAAATCTGCTGCCTTTGGAAGCTGTAGAAGTTCTAATGTTCTAGTCATACAAGACTTTGTTTCGCGGGATTTTGTGGCATTAGCACATATAAAAATAGTCCACCTTTGCTTAGTCTGCTGCATCTGGTTCACTGCTGTCAGACAGGAGACAAGTGTCCACGTAATAAAGCAGCTTCTGTAGCCGCCAGAGGACAGGCTGCATCGAAGTGGGCTCTGAAACGTGAATTTAGACATTTGTCTTTTCATTTAGCTTGTGCCTTTGACGTGTAACGTACTAGATGAACCAAAATATGAAACCAATTTGTGCTGGATTGTTTAACCTGTCTGAAAATGAAAATAACAGCAATAGTTTATTGTGTTCTCAGCGAAAGTTTACACAGCAAATTAGGTTCCCCTTTAACAATTTTTATCCAGATTGTTCCATACTGTGCCATTGGCTAGAACTTGTGCAGTACATAGACCTGACATTATCTCTGCTTGAGTTCCGCTGCTGTAGCGTCCCCTCCCCTCTTTGGGTAATTGTCGACCACTTGGTATCATGTGGTTAGCTCTTGTGCACATACCTCAGTGATACTCATTTTATAAGTCAGTACTTGGCATTGGTAAGCATTTAGTGATAATTTCTCCATTTTATTTTTGCTCCTTAAACTGCTTTTTACTTGATTTTTCTCCAAAATGACAAGCATTACAAAATACTTTTTCTGTAGAAATAGACTAGACTATAAAAGGGCTTAAACTTTTCTTCATTTTTTTTTACAAACAGTCCCAGGAGTAGCCTTCACAGAAGTTTGTGTTGCTATATCTGTTGAGTTGTGCTTCCAGCTCAGGCACACTTTATACTTCGTAGTTCTGTGTGACAGCTGTGAGATTTCTGTATGTAAATCAATATTGAGGACCCTGTCATTCCCGGCTCACACTGCTAAGCTTGTCTCAGACTGGCGATATATAGCATTTTTGTGGTAGTGCTTAGAACAATTTTAGTGTTAGTTACACATCTGCCTTGGAAACCCACAGGACAGTTCTACCCTGTCCTATGGGGTCGCTCTGAGTTGACATCTACTGGAAGGCAGCAAGATTGATTAGTAGGGTAAAATGATTGACAAGTTTAGAAGAAAGAAATGAGATTGGCTACACTTTTAGCAACTGAAGTCTGGTGGTAGTTCATAAGTCAAGTTTGAACTACACTAAAATGATTAAAATATAAGTTAATATAAAGTCATGTAACATTTGTGCTTTCTCTTTCTAGGATAATTTGTTATTGTCATGTGTTCACAGTTTTATTATTACTTTTAATGTAATTTGCTAACTGACAGGTTGATAGTTTGAGTGCACCCAGTGAGAGTGCAAGAGAAAAGACTTGTTCATTTGTACCCTAGGAAAGTCTGTGGGGGTTTGCTCCCTCTGCCATATAGGGTCACTATGAGGCGATTCCAACTCTAGGCAACAATAACATTAATTGAAATACTGAATATGCCTCATTAAGAAGCCTAATTCTGTAATAGTTGCTGTTAAGGGAATTTATCAGTTTTCAAGTGCCTGAAATTTGTGTTAAGTATTAAATTCACTACACTTAATAATAACATTAAATCCATTATAAGGGAAATTTGGGCTTTGAAAAAAATTCTTGTTCTATAAGCTTATCTTCTTCTGGGAAACATTAATCAAAATAATCACATAAATATCTACAGACTAAGAAAAGTGCACTGAAGAGATTCAATTCCTTTTATTTCAATGTAACCCTGACCTGGGAATGCAGATAAAATATCCATGTTTCTGAAGTGTAGTTGATGTGAATAGAAATTGTAAATTAAGTTGTATTTTCCTTTTGATTGGATAAAGGTTTATGGAGCAGATAATCAGTTTGACACTCAACAATTCATGCACATTTTGTTATTCATTGCAATCTCCCCAATGTACTATCACACATCCTACTTTCTCCTGTCCCTTTTCTTTTCATTCCTTCACCTTTCTGAACTTGGACCTTGGGTAAGTGCTGCCTTCTTGATCTTGGGTAGTTATTTGTACCTCCTGAGTGTCAGTGAAGGCTGTCTAAGGACCAGAGTCTAGAGCAGCGGTTCTCATTCTGTGGGTTGCGACCCCTTGGGGGGGGTCGAATGACCCTTTCACAGGGGCCGCCTGATTCATAACAGTAGCAAAATTACAGTTATGAAGTAGCAATGAAAATAATTTTGTGGCTGGGGGTCCCCACCACATGAGGAACTGTCTGAAAGGGTCACGGCATCAGGAAGGTAGAGAACCACTGCTCTAGAGGTTCCATTAGTTTATGTTCAGCCAGTAAGCCTGGTCTCTTTTAGGATTTTGAGTTTTATTTTACCCTCTTCTTCCACTTAATTGGGTTGCTGTGAGTAAGAAATGACTCAGTGACAGTCAGCTTGGTTTTGGTTTAATAGGATTTCTTTCAGAGTAGTTGGTAGGGGTAGCCAGGCACCATCTAGTGTTTCTGGTTTTAGGCTGTGGAGACTGACTGCTGTGTGGGCCATTAGTTCAGTGGACTGATAGTTTCCCAGTGCCTTTCCATTTCAGATGTGTCCTTTTCTTTGGATGGGGAGACCAGTAGTTGCACCTTAGCTAGCTGCTCTAGACCCCAGCTGCTGCTCTCCCAAGTAGGATGTAGAATGTTTTTGTGAACTGTGTTAGGCCAGTTGATGTTGGTGTCCACCAGCACTGTGGTCATGATCCTCCAGGCCCAGCGACTCATTCCCTTGGGTGTTTGGTTATGTCTAAATAGCTTTCATAACTTTTCCCCGTGTTATGCTCCATCACATTTATGGGTATATTTGTAGAAAAGGTAAATACACATACATGAATATCTTAAGTCAATCGTATATATTCATGGGTGTATTCCCACTTTCCCTGTCATACCTCTTCAGCCTGGATGTCAATCTATGCATCTGCTGGAAAAAATTCAAGTGTATACAAAGCAAACTAATATTTCAAATCCATGTGTATCTCTCAGTCTGCTTCAACAGTTATCTATACCTCCTTCCCATACCTTTTTTTAGTATTTTAAAACAAATCTCAGATGAGTCATTTCATCTATAGATATTTTAATATGTATTCCTAATAGATTTTTAAAGTTAACTATTTTCTATTTCATAGTCAACAGAAATCCACAATTCTTTAATATCTATACCAAATTAATGTTTAATTTTTCTTACTATTCTAAAAAAAGGCCTTTTCATTTGATTTTTCAATATCCAAAGTCTATACCCTGCAATTGGTTCATCTTTCTTCTGAAAGCTCCGTATCATAGAAAACAAACTCACTGCCATCAAGTTAGTGCTGACTCACAGCAACCCCCTGTGGATTTCCAAGACTGGAACTTGTTTAAGGAAATAGAAAGCCTTGTTTTTCTTCCAAGGAGCGGCTGGTGGTTTCAAACTGCTAACCATGCAGATGGAAGCCCCATACGTAACCATGCCACCACCAGCGCTCCTCCTTGGATCATAGTGTAATCCACACAATTTCTTCATTTCCCACCTTCCTACCTCTGTTTATTTCATGTTGCTTATTTGTTGGCAAACTGTGTTAGGTGTTTTGTAGAATTTCCAGTATTCATTGACTGGCCTTGACTGAAATCCATTTTGTTTTGTTGGTAGGGCAAGAATACCTTTTCTGTGTCCTCTGTAGTTCTGATGTTGGATGACTGTTGGGCTTAGGTGTTAGCAGCCTATTCATTCATTGTAGTGCTGCCTGTGTGCTTTTTTGCTTTCACATTTTTTATTGTTCTTTCAGTGAAAGCTTTCATACCAGATTGTTTTTGCATTCAACAATTTAAACAGTTCATCAAACCTCCCAGTGGCTTTCCCTGTCTCCTCCTCCCCCTCTGTTGTCCCATCTCCTTTTTGTAGTATATTATCCTCCCCTTCGCCCAAGGTAACACCTGTCTACCTACCCTAGACTGTTCCTTCCCTTCCCGTTCAGCCACCCCTAATAACACACGAGAGTCTGTTGTCTCCTACAATATTTGTCCTTTTGTATTTTGACTGTTCTGTCACTCAACAGAACGCCCTCCGAATGCATCTGTCATGAGATGCTTGATAGAGTCATCGTTGTTCTGTAATTTTCTTAGCATTCCATTGTGTGGGTTGTACCAACGTTTATGTATCCAGTCGTCCACTGGTGAGCATGTAGGTGCTTTCCATCTTTTCTGGAATGAAGCGGTATCTCATTGTCATCTTGGTTTGCGTTTCTTGGATTCCCAGTGATTGTGAGCATTTTTTTATGAGGTTTGTTGGGTGCCTGTCCATAACCTCTGGGTTATTCTCCTTTTTCTTATTGAAGCATTGACGTTTCTAGAAATCTTACAGTTTAATCCCATGTCTGATATGTCATTACTAAAATTTCCCCCCCTGGATCATGTGTTCGCATATTGCCCTTTTCAGTGAAATCTTTTGATTCCCAGAGTCTTATTTTTGGAGGTCCCAGTCATCTATACTGTCGTCTGCTGTGTCCACGCTTTCCGTTACGTGTGTGCCTGTGTTTGTGCCTCGCATCAGGGCGCCTAAGCTTACCGTGATGTTTCTGGTAGTCGTGAAGCTCATTGCCTGCATCTGCTATTTTCGGAAACTACGCAATGATAATGTCTTGCTCTGTCATTTATTCATTCTTTCAAAATTATGATTCTTGCAAAATATTTCTTCTCACCTTATTAATGTTGTAATTTAGTCCATGTTCAAAGCATAATAGAAACTTGATTCTTTGATCAATTTTTAGAATGAGTTGTTGCCGTAACAGTTCCTAAGTGTGACCAATGAGGTTTCTGTGTGCTTGTATTACGACAGATTTATGGATTTTTACTCATAGTTTTATGTGTTTGAGTTGTTACAAACACAATTATTTCCATGCTCATGTATATGATCTCATTTTTCAACAGCAGGACCCTCTGTATGTAAATGGGCACCTTTGTGGTTCTTGAGGACCTGTACTTCTGAGAGTTTTTTTGTTTTCAAGAAAGCTCATCTTGTATATTTAATTTTTCCAAAGAGCTCTGGCTTATTTTAGTAGGAAGTACTGTTTAGGCACCTCAATCTGTTTACTGCATTATCATTATTTTTTATCATTTTTCTTAAATTAGTTATGTTCTTTAAGATTTTTATAACTAGTAAACCTTTACTTTGTAATAAGCTGTCAAAATTGCAGGGAGAAAGAATCTTTTGAATTTTGGAATTTCCTACAACTTAAATTGCTAAATCATATTTGGTTTTCACTTTATAGGTTACAAGAATTGACTGTTTGTTCAGAGGATAACGTTGATGTACATGATATAGAATTATTGCAGTATATCAATGTGGATTGTGCAAAATTAAAACGACTCCTAAAGGGTAGGTTTGTTTACATAAGAAGAGTAACTTTAAAGGTAATATCTGAAATAAACCCTGGTAGTGTAGTGAGTTACATGTTGGGCTGCTAGCTTCAAGGTCAGCAGTCGCAAACCAGCAGCCGTTTCATGTGCGAAAGATGAGGCTTTCTGCTCTTGTAAAGATGCAGAGCCTTTGAAACCCACAGGGGCAGTTCTTCTCTGTCGAAAGGGTCACTGTGAGTATTTTGAATGCCCTATAGGAATAGTCAGTAATGTGGACAAAGATTTTTATATGGAAGTATTTATTAGTATTGCTTATAATAATGAAATATTGGTAATAATTTAAATGTACAGCAATTGGAAAATGTTCACATAACCAATGGTCCAACCCTAGTGACTTATAGATCAAAGCATATTATAGATGAAAGCATATTAAAAACATCATGACTTTAATAATTTATTATATCTGTATGCACACACAAGTATTCTGAAATATTCTCAATGCATTGACATTTTCAGAATTGTTTAAGTATAATTGTTGAATTATAATGGAAGTACCTGGCAAGTAGTTGTTTGAGTAATAGTTACTATTGTATATATGGCTATCAAATAACACATATGGAGAATTTTAAGTGATACAGATTTGGGATATAATGTTAATTATAAAGCAAAGCAGGTTCGTCAAGCCTTTATGATCTCAGTTTTGCTAAATGTTCTCTTATCACATGTGGAAAAAAGGGAGGGAAGAAAACTCACCAAATTCTTCACTGTGGTTGTCTCTGACTGGTAGTTTCATGGATGTCCTTTAAATTTTTTCTTACACTATTGCATAGTTTTTAAAATAGTCTACAATTACAATATGTTTTTTACATTTTAAAAAAGTTATTAGAAACACCAAAAGAAAAGAAAACCTCAACTTTGAAGTTTAAGATATATTTACTTTTTATTGAGCTGGTACTATCAGGCATAGGTCTGCAATGGTCCATATTAATTACGTGGAATGAAAACTTGCATGTAAAATGAAGTTAGTTTTATCAGTTACGCTGAGGTATATTTGTGCTAAGTAAGGCATCAAAGACTAATTAAAAATTGTCCCCACCCCCCCAGAAACAGCATTTAAATTTAAAGCCCTAAAGAAGGTCGCACAATTGGCAATTATAAACAGTTTGGAAAAGGTAAGTTACCATGTCTTTTACTTATACATTTACTATCTTTAGAATTTTGAGACAAAAGACTTATGGCTTAAATGTGATTTCACATTAAGATATTTTAGGAAGAATATGCCATAATATTTTTGTAAAGAAACTCAGAGCTTTCTGGAATACATGCATATTACATTTTGTGATAACATTTGTGTTGAGAAAAAGTCACTGTTTCCATTTAAAGGCATGCGCTTTGTTATCTGTAGGCATTTTGGAACTGGGTAGAAAATTATCCAGATGAGTTTACAAAGCTGTACCAGATGCCACAGACTGATATGGCTGGTAAGGATAAGATTGATTTTGGGGGTCGGGGCGTGGGGATGTCTTTTAAACTGTTATTATGAAGGAGAAACCATCACTTTCCAGATCGGTTGGTTATCCTGGGGTGTTTATATTTTCAATTTTCAACTAATGTCAAAAAGGAAATTGTTGGCTCTTTGTTGTAGAAAAGTGGTTTTCTGTGCGCTAAGACTTTATTTTATATTTAGGGAGATACATATAAAACATTAATACTCTTAACTACATTACAAGAGTTCTTGCAAGGCAGAAAATACAGACTCCTAGGGAATTTCAGCAGTTCCCTTTGGGAAACTGTGCATTCTTGGTACTTGGTTGACATCACACCCTCTGGGCCACTGGCACTAAACATTTGACTGGGCATTCTGAAATTTGGAATTTTCTCTGATGGGTCAGGATTGTGCTTCTGACACGTAGATACATATTGTAACCTTGCTTGTCAACTTACGTGAATGAATATGTGTAGTTTCTAAGTGAGCTTCCAGGTTTCTATCTTTAAAACAATGTAGCCTTTGGGTTTATGGAGAGTGGCCAGCTCTGTATTTCATGCCAGGGGTTTTCTTCTCACCTAATAATGCAATTTAATGTTTATGTTTTTCATGTAGAGTGTGCAGAAAAGCTGTTTGACTTAGTGGATGGCTTTGCTGAAAGTACCAAACGTAAAGCAGCAGTCTGGCCGCTCCAAATCATCCTTCTTATTTTATGTCCAGAAATAATCCAGGATATATCCAAGGATGTGGTTGATGAAAACAATATGAATAAGGTGAGAAGGGCAACATGGTTTCCATAATCAGTACAGATGTGAAGCAGTTTATTCAAGGTCTGTATCCCTTCAGGAGGGTTAATCTTCTGTCAGCATGATACATTTCAGAGAACTTTTTCTACTTAGACTCATTTTAGATCTCGGTTTGCGTTAGCAGAGACCTACTCGTCTGTCATTTTATTTGGTAGAATAATAGATACCACTCATTGGTTAAAGGTTTAAAATCGTCCCCCCCATTTTGTTCTTTCACCAAAGGAGACAACATGATAATCAGTGTTTCTCTAATAATCACTACAAGGTTGGCCAGCTAGACGTCACCATTTTGCTCTGTGCCATATGTGGGTACATGGAGGTGGGTTCATTTGGTATACCTGCAATGTCGTAATAGTTTAAGTATTTTAGAACAATCTTCACAGCGTTGCATTGTGAAGCAGACTACTATATAGATCCTGTAAGTTAAAGTTGAAACTGTACCCAAACCAAAAATCTAAACCTATCGACTTACAGTCGATTCTCCCTCATAGCAGCTCCAGGTAGGATAGAGTAGCATTGCTTCTTAGAGTTTCTGAGGCTGCAAATGCTTACAGGACAGACACTTCGTCTTTCTCTTGAGGACCTACTGGTAGGTTTGAACTACCAACCTTGTGATTAGTAGCCCAATTACCACAGGGCTCCTTAGTGGTACGATCAAAACAAAACAAAAATCACTGCCATCGTGTCAAGGCCTACTCAGAGCGACTCTATAGGCAGCACTGCCCTGAGAGTTTCCGAGACTAATTTTATGGGAGTCAAAGCCCATCTTTTCCCATGGACTAGCTGCTGACCTTGCAGTTAACAACCCAGCACATAACTGCTTTTCTTTTTAGGTAATGCCAAAGCCAAACTGACTAATGATCTTCCTACTAATACTTGCCCTAAATAGGGTTCCAAGTGAGGTCATCGTCACAAGAACAGATAACTTCATCTTGCTCCTGAGGAACAGTTGATGGGTTTGAACCACCGGCTTTGTGATTAGCAGTCCGATGCTTACCCAGGGTACCTTTCTAAATAATAGGAGCTGGTTATTAATAATAATTTTTCATTTTATTGTATACTTTGTTTTGCTAATATCTTCCACCACACACGCACTTTGGCGGAAAATATTCTTAGCTAACAAAATATGGGTGGAGATGTTAAAAATCAACTGGATGATTCAATACTTTGTAGAAATAGTGGTTAGGGAATTTCTGCCTTGATGGGAAAATAAATGAATTTCATTATTTTTTGTGAGTTTATGATTTTTGTGGTACTTCACCTAGATCCATGCTCCAACTTTTCCATTTTGAAGCTATATTTTTTCATGTTAGATTATTAGAGCCCTTCAAAATAGCAGATTTATTTCTACTGTTTATTAGGCAAAATAGGCAAAGGAAGTTACTATAAATTTATTACTATGCTTAAATGAATTTGTTTTAATAATCAGAGCGACATCTCTTGCAGTTTTTATTGGCCATTTGTATATCTTTGATTAATTGCTCATTTCCCCACTGTGTTATGCCTGTAGGTATGTGTACATATACTTAATTTATCTTTAAACTTTATTTATGGGTTCTGTTTTCTATTTGCTTGTTTAGGATTTTGATGTAGTCATCCAGTTTTACTGATTTTGGCTCCTAGCTTCATTGGTTATCCTTCTTCTCGCCAAGATTTTATTTAGTTTTTTTGAGATATGCTTTGTATCTATAAAGTTCATCCTTTCAGGTCTTCCACACAGTGGTTATGCCACCATCTCTACTCTCTAATTCCAGAACGCTTTATCATCTCCAAGGAAACCACTCTTCATTGTTAGCAGCTACTGCCCCTCTCCCCACAAGACCCTGGGCACCACCAATCACCTCGTTTTAGATTTGCCTATTTCTGACAGTTCGTAGAACTGGAGTCATACAATATGTGACTTTGTGGCTGGCACTCCCCAAAAGCTTTGAAATAAGCTTTGTAGAATTTTCTGTAGCAATACTTTTGTGGTTAAAAAAATAAGATCTTTAAATCTTCTTGCATTTTAAAGTTGTATTTTTAAAAAGTATTACTGCTTTTTAAAAATCACATTTCCTCTGAGATAGCAGCCGTTGTTAACGGTTGCCACGTGTCCTTTCCATTCGTATCTACTTTGTTTTACAAACACAAAATCAAAATGCAATACACATATATGGTAGCTGTGAGATTTTTAAATGAATTCCTTTTCTACGTATTACTTAGTATCTTCCTTTATTTATTTCACAGTATATCTTGGCTGTTCTTCAGAATAGTAGTTTTAGCACATTCTCTTTAGTATTATGTAATAACCATTTTTACTATAATGAGCCTTAATTGTTCAACCATTTCATTCTGAAAGAAAAGTTATTCAGATTGTCTGTCTTCATTAAGCATCATTATTAATCCTTAAGTAAATACTTTTGTTTAAACATACAGTCTTATAATGGGACCTGTTACTCTTGTCGAATTCTCAAACTGGAAGTTCTAAGTCAAGGGTGTTTGTGTTTAAAAGGTTAATAGTTATCCTTAAGTAACATCCCCCAGGGTTTGCAACAGGTCAGATTTTCACCAGGAAAAATTAGAGTGCTTACTCCCCGGAATCCTCTTCAGGAATACGCCTTTTCCAGCCTTTTAGATGTTTGCCAGGCTGATAAAATAAAAACAACAATATTTCATTTTAGCTGTGCTTCCTCTTTTGAGGACTCAGGATCATTTCATGCATTTGTTGGCTATTTGCATGTTTTCTTTTGTGCAAAATATTTGTGCATTTCCTTTACCTATTTTCTTATGCTGTCTGTTAGTCTTTTACTAATTTGTGAGATTTTTCATATATATATATATATATATATATATTAGGAGCTGTGATTCTATACTTTTAGTTTTGTAAATATTTTCCAGTAATTTCTTTTGAGTATAGTATGTTTTTTAGCAGAATTTTTTAATGTACAAAGACTATAACAATCACCCATATTCCTGTTAACATTTTAATGTTTTTTTTAAAATCTGCATACTGATCAAGGGCAATGTAACCGAGTAGAATTACTGAAACCCAAATGAGGGCTGAGCATGATACTGGGATTAGAGAAATGTAAAAGGAATAGAGGAAAGAACTAGGAGGCAAAGGGCATTTATAAAGGTCTAAATGCCTGCATGTATATATGTAAATATGTAAATATATGTGATGGGGAAATAGATCTATGTGTATATATTTATAGGTTTAGTATTAAGGTAGCAGATGGACATTGGGCCTCCACTCAAGTGCTCCCTCAATGCAAGAACATTTTGTTTTATTAAACTGGCATTCCATGAAGCTCACCTTCCCGGCAAGATTGCTTAAGACAAAGTGGGTGCATAAGCAAATGTGGCGAAGAAAGCTGAGGTGCCTGGCTATCAAAAGATATAGCATCTGGGGCAGGCGCCCTCACACTTTGGCCCGAGAGCCACATGTGGCCTGCCCAGGACATTTATCCGGCCCACTGGGTGTTTTTGCCCCGTTTGTATTTTTTACTTCAAAATAAGATATGTGCAATGTGCATAGGAATTTGTTCATAGTTTTTTTGTTTTTTAACTATAGTCCGGCCCTCCAATGGGTCTGAGGGACATTGAACTGGGCCCCTGTTTAAAAAGTTTGAGGACCCCTAGTCTGCGGTCTTAAAGGTTTGAAGGTAAACAAGCAGCCATCTAGCTCAGAAGCAAGAAAGCCCACATGGAAGAAGTACACTGAACTGTGTGGTCACGAGGTGTCAATGAGATCAGGTATCAGACATCAAAGAACAAAAAATCATAATCATTGTAAATGAGGGCGAGTTCAGAGTGGAAACCTAAAGCCCATCAGTAGGCAATTGGACATCACCTTTACAGAAGGGTCTTGTGGAGGAGATGAGCCGGTCAGGGTGCAGTGTAGCAACGATGAAACATACAACTTCTACTTTAAAGCTTCCTCTCTGCCCCAACTATCATGATCCCAATTCTACCTATCAAATTCTGCTAGACCAGAGGATGTACAATGGTATAGATAAGAACTGGCAACACAGGGAATCCAGGACAGATAAACCCCTCAGGACCAATAATGAGAGTAGTGATACCAAGTGGGTAAGGGGAAGGTGGGGTAGAAAGGGGGAAGGGATCACAAGGATCTACATATAACCCTCTCCCTGGTGGACGGACAGCAGAAAAGTGGGTGAAGAGAGACGTCAGACAGTGTAAGAAATGACAAAATAATAATTTATAAATTATCAAGGGTTTGTGAGGGAGGGAGGGGAAAATGAGGAGCTGATACCAATGGCTCAAGTAGAAAGCAAAGGCTTTGAGAATGATGATGGCCACAAATGTGCTTGACGCAATGGATGTATGTATGGATTGTGATAAGAGTTGTATGAGCCCCCAACAGAATGATTTAAAAAAGAAAAAAAAAGATTTAAATATCTACCTACCATGAAAATCTTCCTACACAGTAAATAGAGAAAAAGTAACCCAGAAAATTAAAATATTTCCCCTTGCCAAAAAAAAAAAAATCTACATACTTTTTAAAGTTTACACAAGTAACACTGGCATAAACTTAAAAAAAAAGCAACAGATAAAACTAAAGATTTCTCTGCATCTATTAGTTCCATTTTTGTTTGTTCTTCTCCAGAGATAATTGTCAGGAGTTCTGTGTATATTCTTCCAATCCGATTTTTATGGTGGGATTGATAAAAAGATGAATACGTGGATTCCTAGATTATTGGTACTCCAAGTGATCTTTAGACCAGGTCAGCATCATCTGGAAACTGAAAATGCACATTTCTAAACCCATCAACCATAAGCCAAAAAACCAGTCCCACTGCCATCGAGTCAATTCCGACTTACAGTGACCCAACAATAGGTCTACTGTGTCAGAAACTCTAGGAATAAGACCAGCAAGCAATCTGGGTCTTTAGAAACTGTCCAAGGATTTTGTTTGAAGAAATTGATAAAGCATTGGAAACAATGATTACCTGGCTGGAAGAGATCCATATTTGTACCCGTTTTCCAGAAAGATGACTCAACAAAATGTAGAAATTATTGAACAATATCATTAATATCACATGGAAATACAGTTTTGTTGAAGTTAATTCAAAGTCACTTATAAAAATATATTGAGCGGGAAGTTTGCCAGAAGTTCAAGCTGGGTTCAGAAGAGCACTTAACACAGGGAGTACCCTAGCTCATGTTAGGCGGGTCTTGGCTGAATGCAGTGAATACTAGAAAGATAATTACTTGTGTTTTATTGACTATGCAAAGGTATTTGTGGATTGTAACAAACAATATGGATATGAATGAGAAGAATGGGAATTCCAGAACATCTCCTTATGCTTGTGTGGAACCTGCCCACGGACCAAAAGGGAGTCATTTAAACAGAACAAGGGATAACACATCGCTTAAAATCAGGAAAGAAGTGTGTCAGGGTTGTATCTTCTTGCCATACTTCAATCTGTATTCTGAGCAGATAATGCAAGAAGCGAAGATTAAAAGAAAATCTTCAAAAAATATCACTTGAATTAAATATGGAGAGTCAACTACTTTAGTTGGCAAGGGCTGTATTCAAGTTTCTTTGGTGCCATTCATCATGAGTGGATACACGATTCCTTGTTTTTAGAGTTAAATTATGAGATTGAAAATAATTCTTTGTCATATGTATAGTGGCTGATAATTTGTGACTTTATTAGATAATCTGAAATCTAAGCCACTTCATAGCCTGTCTTACTGCTGTGCTTGCATTCTATAGAAACTGTTTCTGGACAGCCTCCGAAAAGCCCTGGCTGGCCATGGAGGAAGCAGGCAGCTGACAGAGAGTGCTGCGATTGCTTGTGTCAAACTGTGTAAAGCAAGTACTTATATCAATTGGGAAGATAACTCGGTAATTTTCCTGCTAGTTCAGTCCATGGTGGTGGACCTAAAGGTAAGATGCTTAATATTATGCACTATAAACTTGAGACAATTAGTTTTTAACATTAGCGTTATGTTGAAGATCATTGCAAACATTGAAGTTTTGAGTCTTACTTGAAAATAACTTTGCTCTGTTCATCAGACTAAATAAAGTGACTTAAACTATGAAAACAGTTAACTCATTATCTGTAGCTCTTTTACACCTTTTAATGTGAATTGGGGGAAGGCTTCCACAGAAGATCAGAGTTCTACCTTCAGTAATATATGCACATTCTGATTCAACTGGTCCTTGCAGTCCCCTTCGTGTACCATTGCTTTCCTTCTTTCTGTGCTGCCTGTTTCCTTTCCTCCCCTCTTATAACTCTCCGAACATCGTCTCTGTTGAGTGAATCCCTTTCGACCCTAGAGAATTATTTGAACCCAGTAGTGAGTCCAGTTCCTGACCTGAAAAGGGAAGAGCCATAGTCTTGGGGGGTCCCACCAATCTGTATCTGGTCAGTAAGTCTGGTCTCCTTTGTGATTTTTTTGAGTTGTGGTCCACATTTTTCTACCACTCAAGACTTTCTAATATGATTCTTTCTAATTGATTTCTAATGTGTAGCTGGGGACCACTGCGTTCTGGTCTCAGGGTTGAGGCGCATGATGTGTGTGTAGTCCTTTGATCAATTGGGCTAATTGCTTCCTTATGTCTTTTGGTTTTTGTCACTTGTCTTTCCTCTCGATGGAGAGAAACTACTAGATGTACCTTAAGTGACTTTTCATTAGCTTTTAGACCTCAGTCACTATATGCCAAATTCGGATATAGAAACTAGTTTTCTTAAGTTAGCATAATTAATCAGACTTGCATTTAAACTAATATGGCTGTAGTGGCCTGTAAGGAATTGCGTGTGGTATAGTAAGAATTCTGTCCGGCTGACGACTCACCATAGAAATTTGGTGCTTTTTCTGGCAATTGAATGTTACTCCTCTCCATTTGGACCATCATGTTTGTAAGTGCTAGTTACCCAAAATACACTGTGACTGTATAAAGTCTTTCATTTCTATTGGGATTTTTACAGAACTTACTTTTTAATCCAAGTAAACCGTTCTCGAGAGGCAGCCAGACAGCAGATGTAGATCTAATGATAGACTGCCTTGTCTCTTGCTTTCGAATAAGCCCGCACAACAACCAACACTTTAAGGTGAGAGCATTGCTTTTTAGCCAAGTATGTTTACTAATGTTGATAACTTTTGTAAATGTGAAAGATTGGAAAGATAAAAAATTATTCCTTTACTAATATTTCTCAATGATGTTAATTTTCATAGTTTCATACTTTAAAAAATGTTTATTTTTGCAGTCCTGTGTTCTAATTTATGTTACTGGGTATTTTTCTTATAGAAATTGTCTCATTTTTTACTCCTTTATAGATCTGTCTCGCTCAGAATTCTCCTTCTACATTTCACTATGTGCTGGTAAATTCACTCCATCGAATTATCACCAATGTAAGTCTAAAAGGTATTGCTATATTAGTTTAAAAAAACAAAAACCCCCTTTCTCCTCCTCCTGCCCTTCCCATGTCCCCTCCTCCTCTAAAAGAAAGGTGCTCTTGGTTCCAAAGATACATGATCTAGGGAGTTTTCAGAGGTGGCTATATGTGGCAAACTGATAAAAGAGTTTTATTTTTTGTATTTCATGTCAACCTAAAATTCTTATTATGTGAAGTTAGGATAAATTAGGGTCCTTTGGAGAGATTAATCTAAAATATTTGGTCTCACACATTCTTAATAATCACCTCACTGAAAAGATGTCATTCTAGGATTCTTTACATGTTAGTTTAGTGCTCTAAGCCTTCCTCAGCATTGATACAATTTGACTTGTCACCTTTTTTTAACCATTTAGGTTTAAAAGTAGTGAGTAGTATTTTTCTTTTAATCATTTTATTAGGGGCTCATACAACTTTTATCACAGTCCATACATACATCAATTGTGTAAAGCACATTTATACATTCATTGCCCTCATCATTCTCAAAACATTTACTCTCCACTTAGGTCCCTGGCATCAGCTCCTCATTTTCCCCCTTCTCTTCCCACTCCCCATCCCTCATGAACCCTTGATAATTTATAAATTATTATCTTGTCATGTCTTACACTGTCCAATGTCTCCCTTCACCCACTTTTCTGTTGTCTGCCCCCCAGGGAGGAGGTCACATGTAGATCCTTGTATTCAGTTCCCCCTTTCTAACCCACCCTCCCACCACCCTCCTGGTGGCGCCACTCTAGTGAGTAGTATTTAAACAGTTACTGAATGCAGTCCATTTACAAAATGATAAGACCATACTTGATTTCCCTTTCAATCCTCAAGCAAAATGAAATTCACACAGTTGAAAGGAGGGGAGGTATCTACGTGATACAAAAACATGTCAGGCACTACAAGGTACTTATGGACCCTTTGAGCTGACTTGGATACATTAGGCAGAGAGATAGTAAAACTATTAATATTTGGAACAGTGGGTTTAAGAAATTTTGTAAGGATTAACAGTTACATTTTAAAGATTCTCAAGGACTGTCTTCTATAATTTCACTTTTACCTATTTACAAAGATATTCACACTTATGTGTCAATTGGTAGTGCAGATGGTCAACACGGTGATCTGCTTCAGAAAGAACCAAGTAGTGACAATCCTTGGGGCACAGTGCCACTCTGAGACACACGGGCCACCTGGAGTCCACTTGAGTCAGTGGCAGCAGATTGGTTGGGCAAACAAGGCAGAACATTGTATTGAGGTTTATTTTCAAGGCCATTAAAAATATAAAAAGGTGATTTTTCCTCCCCTGATTTATATGTAATTCAAAAAATGTATTTTCTTTCCCCCTTTGACTCATGCTACACAAAATATTGTATTTATTAGGATGACTAGTTGTATATGAATGCTTATATTTTATATGTAATAAACCCAATTATTTAATTTTTTGGTACTTTGCGGCTAGCTACTTTAATTGTGAAATATTTTTGTCTACAATTGACTATATAGAGCACTTTCAAGCATGGACTTGGCACTGCTGTAAGTGGCTGAGCTGCTCCTTTCTGGGTGTGAAGCATGCCTGGAGTTACTTCATGCATGCCTCAGTGTACCTGGTGAGAGCGGTTGTGCATCCTTCTAGACTATCATGAGTACTGCATGTGGGAAGGTGTGCTTTGTCTCTGTCAGAGGCCAGGTCAATATGAAACTTTTATTAAAATATACTATAGTGACTGATTTCTAAAATATTAAAGCATCAGTAATAAAATAGAATACTGGTAAATATACAACTTTATTGAGTTTATAAGATGTCTTTAAAAGTTATACGTCATACAGAGATGCTGTATTGTTATAGATTGTTACTTGTTTGCCCTGCACCCACTCTTGGTTTGAGATTGATATTGAATCTGAAGTACTTTCTGATTAAAAAAGTCAGAGCTAGAAGATAAATCTGCAAACTCACAGAATCGACTGTTCCTAAGAGCCTAACTGAAGAACAGTTACTATGACATACAGTTTTCCTGGCTATTTGGGCTCCTAAGCCTACATTCATTCAGAGTGTAAGCTCTCTTCTAAATGATTCCTGGTTCAATACACCTCATTAGTTCCTCTCTTTCATTGTTCTTTAGGCAGTTCACAGATGTTTCAAGTTTGTATTCTTAAATAAGATAGAAGTCTTAATGTGTTTTGTGGATTTAACTAGAAATACTATTGGTGTTTGTAGTTTTGCATTGCTTTTGTGAAGTACACATGCTTAATTTAGAAGTACTATGTTTAGATGTTGACAAATCTACCATTTCTTAGAAATTCGGAAAGTGTGTTGACTAATGTACTTTTATCATGTAAGGGTTTAGCAGTTTCTAAAATGATTCATAATAATGTCACCTTTCAGAAATTGTGACATACATTGGGAGTGAGAGGAGCTTCAAAAGTTTGTGGGAGAATGGCATTGAAAGATAATGGGAATTTCCACAGATTGTGTTGAAATCCCTTCATATAAGAGGAATTAGAGTTAGCAGATCTATATTATGGACTCAGTAGTGAGGGACTTCTTTACACACACACACACACACACACACACACACACACACACAGTCACTGGGAAATTAAACAGTAGCACAGACACGTACGAGCTGTATTCATAGCCGTCACTGGTCCCTGCTGTGACTGGCACAGTACTTAGTGTTCTCTATTTTCTTTCTAGCAGTTCATCATCTTTAACTTACACAGAGTTCTTACATTGAGAATCAGATGGTCTTTTTCTATCCAGAGGTGTTTCAGTTGAGGAATTATGTCTGAGGCATTTGAAAATGTGCTTAAATGTTCTCTACAAGAATTGCCCCCATGGAACTCTTCTTATTATTTACTTATACTAATTTCTTGGCAATAAACCTAGTATTTTCCAGGGCAAATATAACACATGTACTTTAGTTTATTGTAATATACTAAAATTATCACCAATTATATAAAATCTAAAGTGGTTTTATAAAGTAAACCTGGTACCACAGTATGGTTTGAACAGTAGTATTGAATGTAAATAACAGTAATTTGCAGAGGATGCATATGTCGTTAGCTAATTAGCTTCTGACAAAATATGGGCTTGCTCGACACGTTGATGACTCCGCACAGCTCACTTAGGGTTATTTAGCTCTGAGTTAGTTAAGCTAGCAAATACCTAGAAATCAAATTTTACTCGTTTTCTTGGACAGTAACCAACTTTCCCAAGGATTGAGAAATTGATTATGTTACCAAAAACAATCATACTATTCCAGAAATGTATTTCCTTCCCCCACAAGTTTTAGGTTATGATAAAAAAACTGAGTATACTCAAAACATTCTGGAAATTGGTGTGAAGAAATTAAATGTTGAGAATTTAATTAGTGGTGAGTAATAAGGAACCTCGGATTAGGGTGGAAGTATTAAACCCCCTCTTCACGCTCACCTGCTATTTGAATTTTACCTTTCGTTTAGCTGCTGCTTTTCACAGAAATTGAATAAGTTATTCAAGCCTGCATTGCAACGCAACCCTTTTCCAAGCACGCTTTCTGTATTTCTAGGAATTCATCCAGTTTTTTCACATCTAATCAAACTGTGTAGATTTAGGGATTTTTAATTGTCTTTTCATAATACATTTATTTATCCATTTTAAAGAATTATGCTTTGGTATGAAGTAGGCATTGAAAAGTAGACATTAAAGCTAACAAATTAAACTGCAATAGAAAAATTTTAGTTTAAAATGATTATATTTAAAAAATATCTGCCTCAGGTCAGTTTATCTTCGCTTAAATTGAGTTTTAGTCTTCCGTGTATTATGCCATCCATATAGAGCAATTTGATTGTAGATTCACTAATAGCATTATCTCATTTACTAATCTCATGTTGTAATTATCATTGTTTATAAGCATACAGTATTGGTTTGTCACATACTCCTTGAACGTTGTGTTGAACCACTAATCTCTTTTAAAGCTTTGCTAATAGCATTCTTATGTTGGAAAAGATAGACTATGTGAACTGTGTAAAACATTAAACTTAGAGAAAGATTGGCTCTATTAATTAGCCTCCAAAGACTTTTTTTCAGATTCACTAGCTTTCCAATGAGAAAAGCCAGTCTCACATGTACCCATGTTCATGAAGTGGGATGTTTGTCTCATGCTCCGTATTATACCGAAACGTACACGTGTGGCTTATTGTCTGAATCAGACACGTTATTTGAAGACTTTGGCAATTATGGTGTGTGTTTGCATGATCTTAGGAGTTTCTGCCCAATGGCCAAAACTTAAATCCAGAGTGACAACAGCAGCATAAAACTCATGCCAATTTCTGCTTTCTTCTTCTTTATGGTATTTCTGTTTTTCTGCAGTCTGCATTGGATTGGTGGCCGAAGATTGATGCTGTTTATTGTCACTCAGTTGAACTTCGGAATATGTTTGGTGAAACACTTCACAAAGCTGTGCAGGGGTGCGGAGCACACCCAGCTATACGAGTGGCGCCGGTAAGAGAAGCTCTAAGGTTTCAATGTGACTGTCTTCCTATTGCATTTTAGCGTAGTTCCTCCTCTGCCTGCTGTTTTGATTATTTTAGGAAACCAAATGAGTTCTATCTTTTTGTCTATAAATCTGTAGGTATATTGTATATTGAAATATTACTGCCGTGCTTAGTTGGTGATTGTTTTTCACTATTTCAATGAGCTGAACTTATTTTTTTCATATAGTTTCTTTTTTCTTTAACAGTGAAAACATTTTGATTAGCTCCTTTTGTGATGAATAAAGGAAGTTGACTCCTGGGTTGTGGGGAAAGGCCAGCCCCCACAACTAATCACGGGTTCGATAAGCGCGGTTGTACGGTTAATATAGCTAAAGATTATAGTAAAGTCCTAGAGAGCATGAGAGATAAAAGAGAGATGGAAATAATAGAGTCAGACATATTTCATGGTAGTATGCTCATCTCAGCCCCGCTTGGTGGTCGATGTGGAGAGAGGGGGGTGGGAGAAGGAAGACAAGGGGAAAGGGAACAGGGGAGAGCTCTCTATTGCACACCCAGGCCTATATACCTTTGGGGGGCGTGCAGGCCCACTAATTACAGGTAAAGACATAGGTCACTGGAAGGGGTTGCATTATACAGCAATGAGAGGGAGTCGATCTAGGGGTGTACACGCAATAGGAAGGGGAGGGATTGGGGTATCCATGTGACAAGAAGGGCGGATCCTAGATTCAGGATGGCAGCCTAACTTTGGATGTCACTGAGCCAGTTGGACCTGTTCCCTGGCTCAACTATAGACCATTATCAGTAGGGTGTGAACTCCACCTACAGGAACCAAATCAATGCTTTCAGGGGCCTATAGGGAGAGGTAGCCATTATCCTTAACAGCAAGGAGCAGACCCTACCTTGGTGGGACCTGAAAGTTGTCTGGCAACAGACTGCCTTTAGGGAGGCTGTCTCTAAGCATCTGACCTCCCACCATATGTTACAAAAAGCCACTAATGTTTGGTATGTCTTTGTGGGGAGACAAAGCTGGGGGAAAAGCCCCTTTATAATACCTCACCAGGTTAAAGTGAATCTTCACATGAATACATATTGTACTCATTGAATGCTGAATGTGACATGTAGGAAATTAGATATACGAAATAAAATTTAAAACACAGCTTTTGGAACTGTCATTTGCTTGCTGGTGATTCACCACTCAAAATGAGAAGAAACAGATGCAAATATTCATTATGAATTGGAATGTGGAATGTATGAAAGATGAACCTAGAAAGACTGAAGATCAACAATGAAATGTAAGGTGTAACGATAGATGTTCTAGGCATTGTTGAATTGAAATGGACTGATATTAGCTACTCTGTATCAGAAAACCATATGGTTTATTGCATGGTTTGGAATGGCTGGGAATGATAAATTTCAGGAGGAGTAGTGTAGCATTCATCATCCACAGGAATATTTAAAGATCTGTCTTTAAGTACAGTGCTGCACTTGGTAGGATAATATCTTTACATCTACAAGGAAGCCCAGTTAATACAACTATTATTCAAATTTATGCATCAGTCCACTAAAGCTAGTGAGGAAACATTTTAAAAATTTACCCACACTCAGTGTTAAATTGATCAAACATTCGATCAGGATGCATTGATAATTATTGGCGATTAAAATGTAAAAGTTGGAAGAAGAGAGGAAGTTACCACAGTTGGAAAATAGGGGCTTGGTGATACACGTGAAGCTGGAGATCACACAGAATTTTGAAAAACCCAAAACTTCTTGATCGTAAATTCACCTTTTCAACAACATGAGCAGTGACTACACCCATGCATTGTACCAGGCAGAATATACAAAAATCAGATTGACTGCATCTGTAGGAAGTGGAGAAGCTAAGTATTAGAGGCCAAAATGAAGACAGGGGCTGACTGTAGAGAAAATTATTAAGTGTTCAAGTTTAAGTTGAAATCGAAGAACATTAAGATAAGCCCATGAGAGCAAAAATACAGTTGAGTGCATCCCACTTGCCAGTTGAGAACATCTCACTGGACACTAACAGAAGACCTGAGGGACGTTAGTTCTATCCAACAGGAAAAAAGCAAATGATCATTACAAAGACAAGAAAGAAAGAAAAGGTCAAAATGAATGTCAGAAGGGACTCTGAATTTTTCTCTTGACTGTAGATTAGCCAAAGTAAATGAAGAAAATGAACTAAAAGAGCTAATTAGAAAAATGTAAAGGGCAGCTCAAGAAGAAAAACATTATGGTGAAATATTCAAGAGCTGGAGTTAGAAAACCAGAAAGGAAGTACTTGCTCACTACATCTCAAGCTGAAAGAGCTGAAGAAAACAGAGGGCCTCAAGTTGCAGTTTTGAATTCTCTGGACTAATAATTAAATGATGCAGGAAGTATCAAAAGAAGATGGAAAGAATACACTGAGTCAATGTACTAAAAAGACTTGGTCTACATGTCAAGAGGTAACAGATGATCAAAAACTAATGCTACTGAAGAAACAAGTCCAAGCTGCACTGAAAAATTTTGCAAAAAATCAGGCCCTCAGGATTGACAGAAGGCCGTTGAAATGTTCTAGCTGGGGAAGCACTGGGAGCACTCATGAGCTATGCCAAGGAATACGGAAGACTGCTTACTGCTTGGCGAACTGACTGGAAGAGATCCGTGTTTGTGCCCATTCCAAAGAGAGGTGACCCAACAGTGCAGAAATTATTCAAAATAATTGATTTCATCTGCAAGTAAGTTTTTGCTGAGCAGTTTAAAAACCGTTGTTTCAGTACATTCGCAGGAGCTGCTAGAAATTCAAGTTGGATTCCGAAGGGGAAATACAGGAGGGATAGCTCCCGTTACTGGCATCAGTTGCATCTTGGCAGAAAGCAGAGAATATCAGAAATACATTTACTTATGTTTTATCAGCTATGCAAAAGCACTCAACTGTGTCAATTGGAAACGAAACTGGATTCCTGCTAACATCTGCAAAATGGAAGACCACTTAATTAATGAATTGCTTCATTAAGAAATGACATCTCTTTAGAAAGTTATATACATATATATATAAAACACCCACTAATAGTAAATTAAAGTGTGTAATTGGAATATTTTTCATTGAAGACGTATGTTCCATATTAGACTCTTGTGCTGTAACAAGAGTATTATGTTGGTACCTATGATAAAAAAGGTAATGTCAGCAAAAGATTTACTCTTTAGGAATAGTTACTGAAAAGAAAGTAAATTTTGAGTTTGCTAAGTGTTCCTGGCCCCGGGAGTAGCAGGTGAGTGGTGGCTAACACTTAGTTACGTGTTAGTCAATGAATGTGTCCAGTTTGAAAGGTTTGCCTTGACTTAGAATGAAAATTAAAATGATGTATTAAATACACGTATTAAATAAATTATGTATTAAATATAATCACAATAAAAACAATGTATTAAATAATATGCAGTAAAACATTTGCCGTGGGTATATAAATATAAAAGCAGACATTGTTTATAGTTTTTACTATTTCTTTTCTGTAGTGTCGTTCTTACAGTAAATGTGCCCATTAGCTAGTCTTATCTGCGGATCAAAAGCCCTCATTGTTCTTGGACATAGCACATTCATTTCTCCTACTTCGTGTTGAGAATCGTTGCTGTGGGTTGTAGAAAATGTGCATGTGTACTTTTTATGTTTGAAAGACTGGCTTGAATACTCACTGCGTTTATTTTGAGTACAGATTATGAACTGCTCGAGTGTAAGTTGAACTTGATGTTCTTTTACCCATCTGCTGAATTAAAGGCATGGATACAGCAATCGGAAGCATGAAAATAGAGAAAAAAGTGATAGTCTATTTAGAATACAGTCGGATTCTTTTCTTTGTTAGAAAACATCCATATAGTTAATTTAGCTCACCACAGTAATCCGTAGTTGAAACACATTTTCCATGATTTAATCTTTCTCAAAGAGCTCTTTCTCTGGTTTATGAATGTTATTCAGGCCAGAGGCATTCTGTAACTTGAGAGAGATGGAATGCTGAGGAAGGAAAAAGCAAAATTACAGTTAAAATGTTAAATACAATGATGAGCTATATAACATAAATTCATCAACTTTTTGAAGCACATGTTTTTACTCGAAAGGGATGTGTGTTACTTTTTATTGATTTACTATTGAAATTTTTTATTCCTTATAAGTGTATAAAATAATGAATCTTATAATTGATAATATCTTAGATTCTCTAAAACAGTTGCTCATGTATATGAGGTGTTTGTTAAGTGAACTGCCCAATGCATATTTTTGTGAGACTGTAGACTAAATGTTTTCTCGCCAGTGTGTTCACGTTTTAGAAAATTATGTTTTACAGAGGCATTCGTACGTAAATAGGTTTTCCCTTAATTTTTATTAGATCATATTTGAATTAAAAAGTGAAAGATAATAATTTTATACCTATGAATATTAATCTTATCCTTAAATTTGGCAGATTTGCATTAATACCACACATTTGTTAGTATAACATAGTTGTGTTTGCATTTTCAAAGCTGTTTTTTAAAATAATAGATTTAAAATGTTGGCTCATTATTCTGAATCTGATTTTTACAAGGTGCTGTTACGTTTTGTTTTTGCTTTAGAGTCTTACATTTAAAGAAAAAGTAACAAGCCTTAAATTTAAAGAAAAACCTACAGACTTGGAGACAAGGAGTTATAAGTACCTTCTGTTGTCTATGGTGAAACTAATCCATGCAGATCCTAAGCTTCTGCTTTGTGTAAGTACATTTTATGGAATAAATGCTCTTAAACTGTTACACAAAATTAATTTGTTATAACCGGAATGCCAAGCACTTACTGACTCTTTCGGATTATACCTGAAAGCTAAGACTCATCCCTAAGAAAACAAACTCATCGAGAACACTCACGTAATTCAGTTAGGTGACCTGACTCTTCTCAGTTTCCCTTCTCTGTAAACTCACAGCCTCTGAGCAAGCTCCTCTCTCCTTACACTGTTACTAGTCTGTTTATTGTCCAGGCATCATTTTGGGATGGGTGGCGGGAGAGATGGGGTAAAAGCTGTGAAGCAATCATAAATCATAGTGTTCTCCACTTCTACATGGATTTTTTTATATCTCCACTTGCTATTGCTAGTTTTTCTTTTCTCTTTCTTCCCATTGTCAGCCTTCTAGTATTATGGCCTCTAATTGCAAATTAAAAAGAGGAGAAGATGAAAATGGTGTGGTTAGTAATCATTTATTGTCACAACTATCCTTTCTGTCTCAGCCAGTGTTAAACCATGTCCAAAGGAAGTGAGATGAAGTCTCCATCTTCACTTCTCAGGAGCATTCTTTATCTCTGCGCTTCCTCTAAGACAGCTGTGTCTGTTCACAGCCCACGATAAATAAACGCAGTCTGCTTTGCCAACACCATGATTCAAGTGCATCAACTCTTCTCCAGTATTTCTTACTCTGCCCAACTTTGACTTGCATATGAGCCAATTGTCAATACTGTTTGGGTCAGCCACAGTTTAGTCCTCAGAGTGAAATATTTTCCCTTTAATACTTTAGACATATCATGTGTGGCAGATTTGCCCAGGGCAATAAGTACATCACTTGGTTCCTTGACTGAGGAGCCATATGAAATGGATCCTTGGACAATTTTAGTCTTCCTTCACTTATGTGAGGATTTTGGTTTTCTGTACAATCAGTTGCAATCCATACTGAAAGCAGTAGTCTTTGATCATCTACCAGTAAAATGCCTCAAGGATTTTTCATGTTCAACCAGCAAAGTTGTATCATCTTCATTTCACACACTGTTCCTGAGCCTCTCTCCAACCATGATGCTGCATCCTTCTTCATACAGCCCCCAGCTTCTCAAACCATCTCTTATCATACAAGTGGAATACAGTGGTGATAGGAGGAGTCCTGGTGGTGGCAGAACCCTGGTGGCGAAGTGTGTTACGCTTAACTTAATAAACTGCAGGGTCAGCAGTTTGAAACCATGATTAGAAATCTACATGGGCAGCTCTACTCTGTCTGTAGGGTCACGATGAGTTCGAACTGACTGAGTGGCAGTAAGCTTTTGGTTAGTATCCTACTGTGTGATTTGCTGACATCAGATGGATCTTCGCTGCAAGCCGAGAATACCAAAACAGTGTTTACTTGTTATTAACTATGCAAAGGCATTCGACTTTGTGGAGGGAGGACTTGAAGCACTTAATAGTTAAAATGAAAGACTAGAGCCTTTAGTATAGAAACAATTTAATGTAAAGGAAAAAGTTCTCACAACTGGGCCAGTAAGCATTCACGATAAACAGAAAAGCTCTAAGTTGCAAAGGATTTCATTTTATTTGGATCCACAATAAATGTTCCTGAAAGCAAACAGTAGTGAAGAAATCAAAAGATAAATTACTTTGGGCAAATCTGCTGCAAAAGACATTTATTAGCAAAAACCATTAGCAGAAATTTCACTTTGAGGACTAAAGGAGCCAGACTCAAGCCATATTTTCAATCTCCTTATGCAAGCAACAACTGGACAATAAAAAGGGAAGATTGAAGAAGAATTGATGTCTTTGAAATTATACTGTTGGCAAAGAAAATTAAATATACCATAGCCTAGCAAGAGAACGAGCAAATCAGCCTATGAAAGAAGCACAGCGGGAGGAGGAGATTACGTCTCCCCTACTTTGGACATGTGTATCAGGAGTGAGTCGTTTCTGGAGAAAGATCATCATCTTAAGTTGACATGGTTTTCTTTACTGCCATAGTTGGTAGAGGGTCAGCAGGAAAGGGGAAGCTCCTCAACGAGCCGGGTGCGCAGCGGCTGCAACAATTTTGAGGATAGTTAGGCTCCAACCTAATGAGTTTGCAGGACCAAGCAGCGTGGTCCTCTAAGTGTTTTGTGAACGAACTCAAATTAAAAAAAAAAATTACACACTTAGTACTTTTTTTTTTTTTAAACTGGGGAAAGGACAGAATTTGATTCCCAAGAGGTCTGTTGATCTGAAAAGATCAATGGACTCCTTGAAAAGCCTATATAAATTTGTGCATGTTATGAATCTAATAGATTCCATAATTAGAACTTTAGTATGAAGAACTTAGCGCATAAAATGATAAAAGTGGTGAATACCCTTTCTGCACATTTGCATGGTAATGTTATTTGTGTTGATTATAATAATAGACTACCATCATTCTTTTTTTATGAGTATAATTCAAGTTCAGGCAGTGTGCCTGATTCACAGTACCTTTCATTTTACATATCTTGCTGTTTAAAAAGCAGAAGTTTAAACAAACCTGCTATTTTTCAAGTTTGTTATTTAATAGGTAGAAAGGGTCATTTAAAATTGATACTATTCTTTGCTGCCATCTAGTGGTTAAATAATTTTTCTCGAAATAACATACTTAAAAAACAAAAACCTGTTGCCCTTAGAGTTGATTCCAATTCTTGAAGCATGCCTAGCCCCCTATTTTAGGTTGTTTTATTTATTTATTTTACATTTTTATTGGCACCGAATGCACATATCATACAATTAAATAGTTCAACTGTTCAGTCATATCAAGGAAGAATTGTATAACCATTATCAGAATCAATTTATAACATTCCCCATCCTTGGCCTCTTCTCCCCACCCTGCCCCCAATGGGCTAAATTACCTTTAAAATGAGTTGTGTAATCACAATCAGTTCTAGTGCTCCCTGCCCCCGGGAGAGCCCTTTTAGTCCAGAGTAGAGCGCTGCT
Source organism: Tenrec ecaudatus (assembly GCF_050624435.1). Lineage (NCBI taxonomy): Eukaryota > Metazoa > Chordata > Mammalia > Afrosoricida > Tenrecidae > Tenrec > Tenrec ecaudatus. The sequence goes on from NC_134539.1 coordinate 114,669,906, forward strand.
CCTTAAACAACTTTCTTGGCCGTCATCTTTACGGACGCAATTTGCCAGGCCTGTCTGGTGGCCTTGCTGGGTGGGCTCAAACTGGGAACCTTGAGGTGAGTAGTAGTGCATAAACAGCGTTTGCTGCCTCTTTGCGAAGATGGTGCCAAAAGCAAAGAGGGAAGCCCCTGCCCCTCCCATAACGGAAGCCAAAGCGAAGACTTTAAAGGCCAAGAAAGCCTTCCTGAAAGGCGTCGACAGCCACACACACAAAGCACATCACCTACCTACTGGTAGCCCAAGACCCTGAGACTAAGCAGGAGGCCCAAATAAATACCTTTGAAAGTGCGCCCCCAGGAGAAACAACCTGGGCCATTATGCCATCATCAAGTTCCCCTTAACCACAGTCTGCCATGAAGAAGATCGAAGGTCACAACACACTTGTGTTCATTGTGGATGTTAGGGCCAACAAGGTAGCACCAGACCAAACAGGCTGTGAAGAAGCTTTATGACATTGATGTAGCCAAGGGCAACACCTTGATCAGGCCTGATGGTGAGAAGAAGGCATATGCTCCACTGGCTCCTGACTATGACACTTCAGATATTGTCAACAAAATTGGTATCATCTAAATTGAGTCCAGCTGGCTAATGCTAGATATAAACTTTTTTAATAATATAAAACAAAGCGGTGTATGTCAACCAGAGACCTTCAAAGTACCCATAAATAAATAGGTGAAATAGCCATTGTAAATATTATTTCATGTTATATATATATAATATATATTCTAAATCTTTGTAAATGGAGGTATTATAGGAATAATTACTAAGTAGCCTCAATCATGGTATTTTAAAAATAGTGCTATTATTTTCTGTTTATTCCATCTCTGTATTAATCTCTGTTGCTCTCCATTTTTCTTTAGTTTGTGTTTTTCTTCTTAATTTCTTGTAGTCATTTCTGGGCACCAAAGTGATGGTGATTGTTTGCAAAAGGAAAACTGACTGCACCCCTATTTAAAATCTGTTACTTGAAATTGCTCTTGGAAGAAAGACCAAAACATTCCAGATAGTCCTACAAGGTTATGTAAATTCTTACTCCTAATTATTACTCCTGCCACATTAGCATCGCATGTCTCTGTTTTCTTCAGTCTAGTCATGATGGCCTTTTCCTTAGTCCCGCTCACATTCCACATACCTCCCCCCCCTCCCATCTCACCTTTGCACTTAGCATTCCTTTGCCTAGGTCATACTTTCCGTCTTACTGAGTAACTCCTGCTAACTCTGGGCTGTCATCATTGTCTTCATCTAGTTGGTGCTGACTTAAAGTGACCCTCGAGGACAAGGTAGAAGTGCCCTGTGCATTTCTGAGCCCTGTGCATTTTTGAGCCCGTGGCTCTGTGGGAGTAGAAACCCCCTGGAAGGAGAGCTGTTTTTGTGGCTGGCCCACAGCCCAATTCGTAACCTCTGTGCCACCGGGCTCTTGTCATCATTGTCCTACGGAGCCTTGCTTGAACTCATGGAGAACCTGGAGATAGCTCAGCAGGCAGTCATTTGAACAGAACAAAGGGATGCAATGCTTTAAAGTCAATGCTTATTCAGCCTGTATGCCGAAAAATAGTCATAGAAGCTGAACTATGAAGAATGTGACATCAGGATTAGAAGAAAGTTCATTAACATCTGCAATAGGCAGCTAACACAACCTTGCTTGTGGAAAGTGAAGAGGAATCGAAGCACTTGTTGATGAAGATCAAAGACTATAACATTCAATATTGGTTACACTTAAACATAAATTAAAAATTCTCATAAATGGGCCAATAGACAGTATAATGATAAACAGAAAACATCGAAATGTCAAGGATTTCCCATTACGTAGATCCACAGTCCAAAACTGGAAGCAGCAGCCATGGAATCAAGTGGTATATTACATTGGGCAAATCTGCTGCAAAATAGCTGTTTAAAGTGTTATCATACGAATATGTCGGATACAATTGATGTATGGTTTGTAACAAGAGTTGTAAGAGCCACCAATAAAATGATTTTAAAAAAACGTGTTAACAAAGATGTTATTTTGAAGAGTAAAGGTGTCCAAGCAAAAGTATTTTTAACGACCTCACATGAAAGAATGACTGAATAAGAATTGATGCATTTGAATTATAGTGTTGGCAAAGAACATTAAATATACCATGGACTGTCAGAAATGAGCAAAATTGTTTTGGAAGGCTAGCCAGCATGCTCCTAGTAGTGAGGGTAGTGAAACCTTGTCTTGCATGCTTGGATGTGTGATCAGATGGGACCAGCCCCTGGAGAAGGAGCCCGTGCTTAGTGGAGGGTCACCCAAGAAGAGACCCTCAATGAGGTGGATTGATAATGGGGGCTTGAAATAATGTGCTCAAACCTATGAGCCATTGTAAGGATGGCTGAGGACGGGCACGGTTTCACTTGGAGGTGCTATGAGTCACTATGGTGGCTCCAATTTGTCAGCATCCAGCAACAACAAGGAGGCCTCTCATTAGGCATATTTCCCTGTTTTTATACCAGTTGTGTACGTTTTTCCTTCTTATCCCATTTGCAATTTTATACCTTTGTTCTGATTATTTTTTGGCTTCTCTGTTCTTCAGCACACTGCAGAGAATAGGGTTGGAAGCACATTATTTTTTTCATAATTGTGGCTTTAGTGTTCATTAAATATTGGGTTCTGAATGAATAAAAACAAAAGTCAAAATAAGCATACAGTTTTAGATTAGTGATTTATTAGGGTGAGAGCTTACCTTCATCATCACGGAGATGAATCATTAGTTAGCAGAATAAAATATGAACACAAGTTGCATTGAACTCATTTAATGAGCATATTTTCTTGAAATGTAAGTAAATACTTTGAAGTTATGGAAGTTACATTTTTAACAGTTATTAACATAATTCACACATACAGTTTGGTAGTTTAGTCATTAAAAAGAGTTATACAATCATCACTGCAATCAAATTTTTAGCTCAGATGCACAAATGTTCTTTTTTAAATCATTTTATTGGGGACTCATACAACTCTTATTACAACCCATAAATGCATCAATTATGTAAAGCACGTTTGTACATCTATTACCTTCATCATTCTCAGAACATTTGCTCTCCACTGAAGTCCCTGGCATCATCTCCTTATTTTCCCCCTTCCTCCCAGTACTCTCCCTCATGAACCCTTGATAATTTATAAATTATTTTGTCATATCTTATACTGTCCAACGTCTCCCTTCACCCACTTTTCTGTTGTCTGTCCCCCAGGAAGGAGGTTATATGTAGATCCTTATAATCCATTCCCCCTTTCTATCCTACCCTCCCTCTCCCCTCCCACTATCGCCACTCTCACCACTGGTCCTGAAGGGATCATCCATCCTGGATTTTCTGTGTTTCCGGTTCCTATCTGTGCCAGTGTATATCCGCTGGTCTAACCAGATTTGTAAGGTAGAATTGGGATCATGATAGTGGGGGGTGGGGTGGGAAGGAAGCCTTTAGGAACTAGAGGAAAGTTGTATGTCTCATGGTTGCTACACTGCCCCCTGACTGGCTCGTCTCCTCCCCACGACCCTTCCATAAGGGGATGTCCAGTTGCCTACAGATGGACTTTGGGTCCCCACTCGCACTCCTCCACATTCACAATGATATGATTTTTTGTTCTTTGATGCCTGATACCTGATTCCTTTGACACCTCGTGATCACACAGACTGGTGTCCTTGTGGGCTTTTTTGCTTCTGAGCTAGATGGCCGCTTGTTTACCTTCAAGCCTTTAAGACCCCAGACACTATATCTTTTGATAGCCGGGCACCATCAGCTTTCTTCGCTACATTTGCTTATTCACCCATTTGTCTTCAGCAATCATGTTGGGGAGGTGAGCACACAGTGGTATGATGTTTTATTCTTTGATGCCTTATACCCTATCCCTTCGATACCTCGTGATCACACAGGCTGGTGTGCTTCTTCCATATGGGCTTTGTTACTTCTGAGCTAGATGGCCGCTTGTTTACCTGCAGGCTTTTAAGACCCCAGATGCTATAGCTTTTGATAGCCGGGCACCATCAGCTTTCTTCACCACATTTGTTTATGCACCTATTTGTCTTCAGCAGTCGTAAGTGGGAGGTGAGCTTGCACAAGAATTCTTAAGTGGAATTATATAACTTAATCACTTAATCATATTAATATTTGTACAATCAACACCATAATCAATTTCAGAATATTTTCTTCTCATATTCGTTGTTAGCTCCCCATAACCCCTATCCTGGCCCTGTCGTTTCCCTATCTATCCTAGTTACTTTCTGTATCTACCTATTGTGAATTTCATATACAGAAAATCATACAAAGTCAACAGAAAACCCCAACAACATTGACTAGACAAAACATAAAAGAACCTCAGTCAAAGAGAAAGCAGAAAATATTAAAAAGCTGCTTTAAAGTGGGTCAAAAGGGAGAGTAAGTGATAAGGTAAGACACTTGAATAACTATTCTTCTGCCTTGTGGGTGTAGCGCTCCCTCTGGCACCAGTTGTGTAGGTGTGGGCAGCTTCTTCTTATTGAATGGAGAGACTGTCCAGGATGATGATATAGCCTTTAGGCATCACACATGTCTGCCCTTGATGACAGTCATTTTTAATATGAAAACTATTGAGCTCTAAGTCAGAAGTGTTTAAGCTACTTTAGGTTGTTGCAAGACTGTGTTTACGGGTAACCTTATGTTATGGATATAATTTCTTAATGGAAAATTGAATGCCTGGTCGTGGGATTTAAAAAAATCTTTCCCCTTACCCTGCTTACATTGATCAACAAGTATAAATGTGGATTAAAGAATATTTCTAATCTTTAAAATAGAAGTTTTTATTTTGAAAACTACCACAATTATTTCTATTGTAGATAAAGTTCACATACTCTAAATTAACTGTTTTAAAGTGGGTTTTAGTACCTTCACAAGGTTGTACAACCATAAACCCTGTCTACTTCCAGAACATTTTGTATTAGCCCATTAAAAAACAAAAAAACTACTACTTGTTTGCAGTGACTTCTAATTCACTCTCTTCTTTGTAGCCTGTCTTTTGATATATAATTTTCCAATTGGAGTTTCATTTTTCCTTGCAGAATCCAAGAAAGCAGGGGCCTGAAACCCAAGGCAGTACTGCAGAATTAATTACAGGACTTGTCCAGCTGGTCCCACAGTCACACATGCCAGAGATCGCTCAGGAAGCGATGGAGGTAAGGGAACGCCAACTCTAGCTTCTTGACCGGAAGGTCATAATCACATGTTTTCTTAATGTTTCTTTGGTGTGTGATTTGTATGTGTGATATGTAGATTTCATTTCTGTAAATGACATACTTGGGTTTCTACACATTTACAAATTCCACCCAAAAAAGTACGGATTTGCATACTTTTTGTCACATGCAATAACAACATTGAGCAAACTACATTTCCTAAGTGTAGTTAACTTAAATTTTTTAGTATCCGTTTTTATTGATATGCAATCCAGACATCATACATTAATTATTTTAAAGTACTATTCAATGGTTTTTAAAATATTCACAAAGCTGTGCAATCATCACCATTATCTGATTCCAGAATATTCTCATCCCTCAAAAAGAAACCATACCGCCCCTTATTGTTTCACCAGACCCTGACAACCACTGTGGGTTTGCCTAGCTCCCCATTTTATGGAAATGGAACCATGAAGTGTGTGACTGCTGACGTCTTGCTCTTTGCTTGGCATAATGTTCTCAAAGTTAATCTGTGCTTTGTGACATGTATCAGAATTTCATTCTTTTTATGGTTGAAAAACACTGCATTTTTAGGGATATTTACTGCATGTTATTTATTATTCATTCACCACTGATGGATATTTGGATTTTCACTTTGTTACAATACAATAATTCTCTGACCATTTGTGTACAGTTGCTTATGTAGGCATATATTTGAGTTAAATTGCAGACTCGGATGGTAGCTGTACGTTTAATTTTTTTAGGCATTGACAAACTATTTTTAGAGTGGCTGAGTCATTTTATACCTCACCAACCGTATAGGAGGATTCTGACTATTCCCACTGCTCTCCAACACTTGTTGACTTTTTTTAAACTTTAGTCATCGCAGAGGGTATAAATGTAATTAACTTAAATCTTTTTTTATTCTGATTTTTTGAGTCAGTAAAAATGTATCCCAAAGAGGTTCCGACCCTCATTATGTTACAAGAAGAAACATTCATTGCTTATATTGTGTATATTGCTATTGGTCTTAAGAATTGGTACATTGCTTAATTCTTTTCTGGAAGTCCATTTGACAGTGTCTTACAGGCGTATTTAGATTTTTGTCAAATAGTGTCATGGCTGTTATTCTTATAACTGTGCATACTACTCAAGAGGGTAAAGAAGCCTACCTATACAGATACTTTATGTTCTCACTATAGTGGCGTATTAGACAGATCGGGCGTGTTCAGGGTGGTATGGCCGTAGACACTATAGTATCATATTAGCAAGTGTGTAAATATTCACTAGCATGAGAATGGGCTAATAATTCAGCAATAATGTTTCAACTTGGTGAATTGCTAAGCATTCATTCACACATAAGATCATTTAGCAATATGGAAAAATGTTTATGAAATGTCAAATATTTGAGTATGCTGTTTACAGCTTTGTTAAAATATATGTGGAAAATAAATAAAAAGGCAAAATGAGAAGGAAAACAATTCTATTAAGGCAAGAAGAAGGCTAATACTCCCACCCCCCCCCATAGTTTTGGGTAAAAAAGTTTTATTAATAAAATGGTTTATATATATGTATAAATAGACTTTGCTATTTAAAAAACATCTAAGTACTGAGTTTTTTGCAATAGTGACAAAATTGAATTTTAAATTGTGTACTTTTTCCATGAGAGCTATAGACTAATAAACAGTTCTCACAATTACAATTTTCCCTATATATCTTAAAGTAATTACAACAAAACATTTGTGATAAGATAATATAGTTATTGTCCTAGGTAATATATAACTTTGAGAAATTATGAAGTGGTCCAAGGTTAGATAGAAAATCTTTTTTCTCTGTGAGGCAGATCACTCATGAAAACATTTGCAATTTATGCATTTGATAAGATTTTAAAGTGAAAAATTAACCTTTATTTGTCCCAAACAATGTTTCATTTGCATTTAAAAATTTTTTAAAATAATTTTCTTGGGAGCTCTTGCAGATATCATAGCAATCCATAGTTCCATCTCATCAAGCAGTATTGTACAGTTGCTACCACAGTCAGTTTCAAAACATTTTCTTCCTTCTTTTTTAAATTTCATCATTTTATTGGAGTCTCGTACAACTCTTATTATCACAATCCATACATTCATTGTGTCAAGTACATTTGTACATTTGTTGCCATAATTGTTCTCAGACCATTTTCTTTCTACTTGAGCCCTTGGTATCAGCTCCTCATTTTTTCCTCTCCCTCCCTACCACCCCTCCTTCATAAACCCTTGATAATTTATAAATTATTATTATTTTGTCATGTCTTACACTGTCCAACACCTCCCTTCACCCACTTTTCTGCTGTCCGTCCCCCAGGGAGGAGGTTATATGTAGCTACTTGTAATCAGTTCCCCCTCTACCCCACCCTCCTTCCACCCTCCCTCGACCCTCCCAGTATCACCATTCACACCACTCTTAGGTCCTGAAGGGATCATCTGTCCAGGATTCCCCATGTCTCCAGGTCCTATCTGTACCCGTGTATATCCTCTGGTCTAGCCAGATTCGTAAGGTAGAATTGGGATCATGATAGTGGAGGGGAAGAGGAAGTATTTAAGAACTAGAGGAAAGTTGTATGTTTCATCGACTGGCTCGTCTCCTCCCTGCGACCTTTCCATCAAGGGATGTCCAGTTGCCTACAGATGGGCTTTGGGTCCCCACTCCTCACCGCCCCCCCTCATTCACAGTGATATGATTTTTTGTTCTTTAATGCCTGCTCTCTGATCCTAAGGGCACACAGGCTGGTGTGCTTCTTCCATGTGGGCTTTGTTGCTTCTGAGCTAGATCGCAGCTTGTTTACCTTCAGGCCTTTGACCTTTTCTTTCTTCTTGAACTACTTGATATCAACTCCCTTTTATCCTTTCTCTGCACCCTCCCACCAGAAATGCTTATTTATTTGTTTGTTTATTATTTTTTAACAAAAAGCGGTAAAGGTGAGTAAAGACTCACCAAGCCTGGGAGGACTGTGTACAACAGCGCAGTGCTGATGTCAGGGAGATCACTGTAGCTTAGAGGTTAGAGTGGGGCCGATGCCCAGGGTAAGTCCAAGTTTTGTTGTCTCTACCTCTGTTTTTATTTATGTAATAAAACTGTATTTGCATATTAGTTGTTTATTTTTAACGCATTATTTACTTCCTGTTCATCTTCAACTAAATTCTGGTTTTAGGCACTGATAAATTGAAATTAGGATGAATAATCTATGAAAAACAAGGCTTCATTTGCTCCCCTTGTCCTTAGTTTTGAAAATAATTAATCTTTCCTGTTCCAAAAGAATTTAGGGCAAGTAAGAGAACTTCCATTTTATATATTTCCTTACAAGTAAAATTATTGCTATGTATAGTAATTTTGGTCTCCTTACTTTAGGGATTTATAGAACTTTAAGTTCTGTAGAGCTCCTTGTTATTTATTGAAGTAATTTTATTTTTAAAGTGGTTTTTACATACATACGTCTTCTTTTGAATTCATTGACTGTTGGCCTTTATGTGCTGTTGTGTTGTTAGCTGTTGTCCAGTGCACTGTGACTCCAGGGACCCTATCCATGCCCAACATGATCAGACTGTTGTGACCCATAGGGTTTTTCATTGACTGATTTTGGGGGAGTAGATTGTCAGACCTTCCTGGACTGTCTTAGTCTGAAAGCTCTTCTGCATCACAGCAGTCCACAAGCCCCACAGATAGAGGTGGTGGTAGTGGCACTTGTGGTGCGGTGGCTAAGATTCAAACCCAGTCTACTGGGAAGGTGAGAAAGCCACCGCTGGATGGACCACCACGGCCCCTCCCCCACTTTTATAGATAGGCTTTGAAAAAATACACTATTTCATATAAGTGAGATTATAATTCAGTAGCTCAAATTTTGTTAGCATTTGTACCCAAGTAATATGGTTAACAAAATTTTAAAATAAAAAGTCCTCTTTATATCTTTTTAAAATGCAGGCTCTGCTGGTTCTTCATCAACTAGATAGTATTGATTTGTGGAATCCTGATGCTCCTGTGGAAACATTTTGGGAAATTAGGTATATGTAATTTTGTTTTATTAATTATAAAAATTACTTTGCCTTTTATTGTTTGTCTTTAAGTATTAGCTAAAGGTTGGTACGTTAGTTCATGGTAAAATCAATCATACCTCTGAAAATTTCTGGATTTTGTATTTTATTTGACTTGAGATTATTTAATGGAATATTTCTCTTGTTTTAACTAGAAAAATAACAGCACAGTAGTTTAGAAAATAAAGTTTTTAACCATAAGTACTATCATTTGGTATATTCTTTTCTATTGTAGATTTCTGACTAACTGCAATTGGTTTTTCAAAACACATTTTTTACAGTTAAAAGTATAGATTGTTACAATCTTTTCACTTTAATAGTATGTTTTTAAAATCACAATCTCTTATTCATTTTTATAATGCTAGATTTTTTGTAGATAAATCAATAATGAATATCTACTTAGAAGGAAAAATTATAGGCAGAATGTTAAGAACTATTTCTTAGGTTATGTTGGTTATTGCCTTGAAAAGGACCCCATGGGCAGTTCTTTGAGGAACGTTTTGAAGTAACCAGTTTGTCTTTCCCTTGTGGAAATGGGTGCACTATGCCACTTGGCAGTAGCGTGAACTCTTAGACTTTGGTGTAGGGCACCAAGGAGAAATGTGAACCACATTTGTAACTCAGAATTTCCTAGTTGCCACATTGAAATTAAGATTATTAGTTACTTACCTCAGTTTTACGTAATCTAATATTTTCTAAAATGTTGTTTTAATGTATAATCAATAGACATTATTAAGGAGATCTTTCACACAGTTTCTTTTTAAGTCATCAGAATTTGGTGTGTATTTCATAGTTTAATTTGGGTCTGCCACAGAGTACCAAATAGCTACATATGACTCATGGCTGCAGTGCTGTATCACTGTGCACCTGAGCAAGGTCAGCAAGCCTTTTCTCTATAAAGTCCCATGGTAAAAATTTTAGGCCTTGTAAACCTGTCTCTGCTGCACTGTTCAGTTCTGCTGGTGGCACATGAAAGCAACCATAGAAGGAAATACGTGAATCAATTCATGTGTCATTGTTCCAGTAAAACTTTATTTACATATTTCCATGGTCGATTGGGCTTGGGCTGGGGGTGATAGCTTGCCCATCCCTGCGCTAGAGCATTGATTGAGCACATGTTCTATTTATGCTGTGTAACGGTCTGTCATTTTTTCCTTAGCACACCACACGGATGGGATATAGAAATGTAGCAGTAGGGATTTGGGGAGTAGATGTAGAAGTACTTGCTTCTTTTCCAAAACCCACAGTCTTATTTCCTGTGATGATGTTACTGTTAACACTTTGATAACTTTTTATGAAATACATCATAGAAACAAAACAGGTTGGTTTTTCTTAAACTTGTATCTATTATAAGAGAGTAATTCTATTTTTACATACTTAGATGCTTATATATCTGTATTACGTTATTTATCGACAGTGCTAATAGCAATGAACTTTATGTTACTGCAGCTCACAAATGCTCTTTTACATCTGCAAGAAATTAACTAGCCACCAAATGCTTAGCAGCACAGAAATTCTCAAATGGCTACGGGAAATTTTGATCTGCAGGAATAAGTTTCTTCTTAAAAACAAGGTAAGCGAAATGGCATCTGTAAGAATGGAAACCCTTTAGAACGGTTAAAGGCAGAGATTCAGGTAGTGCTTGTTAACGCGGCATCTCTTATTCTAGCCCCTTACTCTCCAAGAGCCTTTGGGACTTTGGCTGGCAAGTCAACATTTCGAAAATTATTCAGAGGTTTGGCTCCAAAGCCCCAATGTTGATGAGCGCAAGTGAGTTAAGCTGGGCTCTCTGAGGCAGGCCCAGGAGAAAAGGGGACGGTTACCCTGAAAGTAGGTTGGGAAGTCCTCAGTCTGGGTTGATTTCTGTGTCTCCCACAAAGGTATTCTGCTTTTTGCCAATACCTGCAGTACTCGTCCGTAGGATGGAGCGACATATCCTGATCTTGAATGATTGAAACGTAAGAAGCTTATGGGGGATAAGGAAGAGCCTTACATTTCTTTAAACATGTCGTTTCTAGAAATGAATTAATCAGAAAATGTTTGTTCTATTCCTGGCATAGTGTTAAAAGTCAATTTTTTAAATGTGGTTTTTTTTTCAGTTCTGTAATCAATAGCTGCAAGAAACTCTCAATGAACCAAATTCGCATGTTTTTCAGTGAACCATATAGTACTCATCTTTGTTTAGAAGTGGACTATTGATAAAATGGGTGTATTTACAGATGGTTTATCTAATGACAAACTAGAATTTGGCACTACTGCAAAGAGAAGGAAAGAGACTAAACCGCAGAGTGTATGCGCTGACTTTTTAATTTTCCAGGGCCTAAGCATTAGCAATCCAGTAGCCAATCTGTAGTGCTTTCATCAGCATAGTCACATACTAGATTTAATTACTGGACCAGAGGAACTTCATCTCAGTGCAGTGACTTCCAATTATCTTGACATCGAAGGGAACACAGAATCCAAATGGGAGAAAAGCTTTGTCATCCGGACCTGATTGTGGGGAGTGTGTTATATTTTTCATAGAGTGGATTCATGTTAAGGTGCACTGGTGACCCAGTGGGTTAAAACGTGGGCTGCTGCTAGCGGAGCAAAGCAACTCAAGATGAATCCCAAAAATAGACTTCACAGTCGGTGGGCGGGGTGGGGCCCTTCACCAGATCTGATTGGAAAGCATTCAGAAGGGTCAGCACACAAACCTGTAGCTATTTATAGGCTTCCTTCTTCTTTTTCTCGTGTCTATGCATATAAGATAGGCAGCATAACCAATCCTGAGGAGAAAATAATGGGCCCACGGCTCTGGTGGAGGACATGGGAGAGGAGGAGGTGGAAGGAAGGGAGAGGGGAGCCAACAAATGCAGGGACAAGGGAACAATAAGATCTAAAATCGATGGCAAGGAGAGTAGAATGCCTGACGGGGTTTGATCAAGTCCAGTGTCACCAAGAGAAAGGACTGAGAGTCGAAGGAAGCTTGAACATGATGGTGGGACAGGAGGAAAGTAAAACAGAAATAGAGGAAAGAACTAGGAGGCAAAAGGTATTTATAGAAGTATAAATATAGGTATGCCCATATGTAAATACATTACTATATAATGATAGGGATATAGGTCTGTACATATACTTAAATGTTCAATAATAAGGGAGCAGACGGGCATGGAGTCTCTAAAGTACTCCCTCAACTCAGGAACACGTTGTTCTAATGACTTGGCAGTTTGTGATGCTCATCTTACCGAAATGATCATTGAATTCAAAATGGGTGCATAAGCAAATGTGGCGAAGAAAGCTGATGGTGTCCAGATATTAAAAAATGTAGCGTCTGGGGTCTTAAAGGCTTGGCGTTAAACAAGCAGCCATCTAGCAGGGAAGCAAACAAAGCCCACACAGGAGAAGCACACCAGCCTGTGTGATCACAAGGTGACGACGGGATTAGGTATCGGGCATCAGAAGGCCCCAAGGGCTCAAGCAGAAAGAAAATGTTGTGAAAGTGATGATGGCAACATATGTACAAATGTGTCTGCTAAAATCGATACATGGATTATTCTAAGAGCATTAAGAGCCCCCAATAAAATGATTTATTAAAAAACAGCAACAAAGCCTTGGGCTTCTGACAGCAAGGTTGGCAGTTTAAACCCACCGGTCATTAGTTGGAGAAACTTATGAGTATCTGTATCCTTAAAGATGTATTGCCTCAGAAGTCCTAAGGGAGCAGTTCTACTTTGTGCGATCGGGTTGCTGTGAGTCAGAAATGACTCGTGTCTGTGAGTTTAGCTTTTTGGTTGTATGTTGTTTGTGACTTCCTTGTGTCCGTGCCTGCTGCTTGTGATGATTTGGAAGATGGGAAGTTGAGAAGTGTTTCAGAGACATTAAACAAACATCCCCTGGTGGGTGTCTAGTGAATGTTCCTCAGGTTGGGGGCGGGGAGTGGAGATGGACAAGTTGAAAGAAAAGATTTTCCAGGATAATCTCAAATAGGATGACACCTCTTAAAAGTATGTATTTTCCTGGTAGGCTGTGCTTCAGTAGAGCTCACTTACTTAAACTTCTTTCTAGCAGGCAGATAGAAGTTCCTGTCACTTCCTCTACCTTTATGGGGTAGGATGTGATGTTTCTTCTAGTGGAAACGCCAGCCAGGTGTCGATGGATCATGAAGAATCACTGCGTGCCTGTACTGCTGGAGCTTCTCTCCGGAAGGGGAAAGGAAACTCATCCATGGTAAGTGGCAGTGTTGGTAGTTTTCTTGTCTCATCATCTGTGTTCTCTCTCTCTCTCTCTCTCTCTTTCTGAACGAGCTTTGGTAAATTTCAGCTGGGTAACAAAGGGTCGTTAAGACCTGCTTAGAGTTCACCGTTCCTTATAGAACTTCCAACAAGCGCTGTAGCATCTCTGCGCCCCACCGTCCTCAACTTCAAAATGGAGATAAGTGTGAATAATTCCTGCCCCAGAGTTATGTGAGGACCAAATGAAATCATGTGTAAGTCGCACTTGACCATTTAATGCTACTTAGAAACTATGGCTGATATTCATAATTATTACAAATCTTTACCCAAGATCAAAGATCATTCACACTTCAGAAGTTTTAGGAGTTGTACCAGTTAACAAGGGTACAAATGTATTGGGAGAAAAACCAGATATTTTTGCTGGATGTTATGTAGTTAAGCTGTTCTTATTTGTACATATGATTGCTTTTAAAAATCTACAAATGAATATCAAATTATTAAAGAAGTGTTTCTTTTTCAGACCAATTTCCCCCCTACCTTTTAGTATACCTTTCTGTTGAGAACAAAACAAGAATTGAAAAGTCCGCTTCGCCTGTGAAGTTTGATTTGTTTTATGAAAGAAGAGTTTATTGAGTGTATTCCTACAGAACTTAGTTTCTGTTTGTTCTCTCAGAACGCAGCGCTGCAGTGCAGTTCTTTGCTCCACCAGCTACCGAGATGGTCTTGTGATTTAGATGGATGAGATGTGCAGTAGATAAGATACATGCTGATGGTTACTCGTGTCCACGTTGGTTTTCACTTGCATTTCTGCAATCCTATGGATGACACGTGTTCTGTTTGAAGTTAGATAGTAGCATTGCGTTACTTCCGATTTCTCTTTCGCACAAGACATTGTGAGGGCTGAAAATTCCTTTCATGCCCAGAAGTGTTCTTGTGGGTTGCTCTGTGAAGGTGTATAGATAATATACGATTTAACAGATTGTTGGTTTCTAAAAATAAAATGATCCAAGTTGAAAAATATATGCCTCTCCTGCTTCAACTCCCAGGATAGTGCTGCAGGGTGCAGTGGAACCCCACCAATATGCCGGCAAGCCCAGACCAAACTTGAAGTGGCCCTGTACATGTTTCTGTGGAGCCCTGACACGGAAGCGGTTTTGGTGGCCATGTCCTGTTTCTGCCACCTCTGTGAGGAAGCAGATATCCGGTGTGGGGTGGATGAAGTCTCGGTGCACAACTTTCTACCCAACTACAACACATTCATGGAGTTTGCCTCTGTCAGCACTATGATGTCAACAGGTAAATATGGATAACGGTGTCTTCCTTCTGTCCGCCTCACATCACCCATCACTAGTAGGCCAAGCATCTGCTTCCGAAAGGCCGCACAACCACTGACAACCCTGTGGAGCAGTGCTATCCTACATACACCCCGTCTCCGTGAGGTGAGCGCGCCTTCATAGCAAATAACAACTTCGTAAGTTTACAGGGCTAATTCAGGTGGCTTCCTGAACAGGATGAAATAAAATCGCTGCCCTTGGGAATCAGGTGCGAGCTCCTGCGCTTCTCATATGCTCAGCGTTGGTTAAGAAGCCCTGGTGACTGGAGGGGTTGCATGTTGGGCTGGTAACCACAGGGTGGGCAGTTGGACTCCATCAACTCTCTGCAGGAGAGAGGGGAGATGTTCTGCTCCTGTAAAGATTTAGAGCCTTGGAAACCCAAACGGGCCATTCTGTTCTATTCTTTAGAGTCAACTGTGAGTTAGAATCAACTTGATGGCAGTGAGACTGGGTTTTGAATTTATAGAATACTGTCATCTGTAGAGTATATAATTTTTTTTCTTGAACGGTATGCAGTGATGTTTTAAGTACATTGACACTTGTTTTGAGTAAATGTAGTTGCAAGTAGCTGTTTTATGCTGTGAGGTTGGTGGGGGGATGTGTTCAGCTCTCTCATTTAAAGCATGTATTCTCCTCCTCCTCTGCCTGCGGGCTGGCTTGACCAGCCTCCCCAGTGGCAAGCAGCGCTCTCGGTGGTCTGATTTGCGGTTGTCTTTCCCTAGGAAGAGCTGCGCTTCAGAAAAGGGTGATGGCACTGCTGAGGCGCACCGAGCATCCCACGGCAGGAAACACCGAGGTAGCACCGTCCCCCGCTCCCCCCACCCCCCAGTCTGCCCCAGCCCTCAGTTTTGGAAGCTGCCTCCTATGTGTTTATGACGAGAATAACTTTCACAACAAATCTAAGCTAGATACACACATTTACAGGAATGTTCTTTTTATCTCGTGCATCCAGTTATGAAACCTGGCTGTTAGTGATTGGTGTTTAGCTCTAAGGTAAAAGTTGCTTTCAGCTGGTAATTGTCTTCATTTTAGGCTTGGGAAGATACACATGCAAAATGGGAACAGGCAACAAAACTAATCCTCAACTACCCAAAAGCTAAAATGGAAGATGGCCAGGTGAGTTTATTAAGGTCATTTAAAAATATTATAAATTGATCTGCTTGGATGAATTCCTTCACTCTAGTAATCTTTTGTGATTTACTCTTTGACTAATCAATGTATGGTTGTCTTGAAACTGATATTTAGTTGTGGGTTATCTGAACCTGAAACATCTAATCATTTAGCCACTAACCACATGTGGCTACTTCAGATGAATTAACGTTTTAATTTCAATGAATTAACATTAAGTATCAACATTTAGTTCCTCAGTTGCAGTAGGAGGCACATTTTAATACTCAGTAGCTGTGTGTGGCTAGTGGTTACTACATTGGATAGACATTAACGTGCTTTATCCACGGTGGAAACATTCGTGCAGACAGTGCTGAGCTAGAGGCCATGTTTTACGTTTCTTTTCTTGCTCCTTTTCCCTCATTGAGTCTCCCTCACAGAATTCTCAGGAAAAGGATTGAGAGGTAAAGAAAGGTCTATTAAAAGGCTGGATGAACTATCTGGAGGAAAAGCAACAGGACTGACAGTTCTGGGGGGACTTGGGATAGGGGGAGGTGGGGGGTAAGGAAGTGGTGTTAACTAACCCAGGGACAAGGGAACAACATTGGATCCAAATTGGTGGTGAGGGGGGAGTGGCAGGCCTAGTAGGGAATGATCAAGGGTAAGGTAACATAAAGAAGAGGTATAGCTGTAACCCAGGTGGGGACAGAGCATGATAGTGGGACAGGAGGAAAGTCAAGGGAAATAGAGGAAAGAGCTAGGAGGCAAAGGGCATTTATAGAGGTCTAGACAAAGACATGTACATATGCAAATATATATATGAGGATGGGGAAATAGATCTATGTACCTATATTTATGGGTTTAGTATTAAGGTGGCGTAAGGACCTTGGGCCTCTACTCAAGCACTCCATCAACGCATGAATACTTTCTTCTATTAAATTGGCATTCTACGATGCTCACCCTCCCGACACAACTGCTGAAGCCAAAGCAGGTGAACAAGTAAATGTGGTAAAGAAAGCTGATGGTGCCCCGCTATCAAAAGGGGTCTTAAAGGCTTGAAGTAAACAAGCGGCCAAAAGCAACAAAGCCCACATGGAAGAACACATCAGCCTGTGTGATCACGCGGTTCCGAAGGGATCAGTTATCAGGCATCATAGAACAAAAAATCATATCATTGGGTGCACACCTCCAGGATGCGATCGCTGAGGAAAAACGGGTGCATAAGCAAATGTGGCGAAGAAAGCTGGTGGTGCCCGGCTATCAAAAGAGATAGTGTCTGGGGTCTTAAAGGCTTGAAGGTGAACAAGCGACCATCTAGCTCAGAAGCAACAAAACCCACATGGAAGAAGCACACCAGCCTGTGCGATCACAAGGTGTCAAAGGGATCAGGTATAAGGCATCATTAAAAAAAAAAAATCTTACCATAGTGAATGAAGGGGGAAGTGCAGAGTGGAGACCCAAAGCCCATTTGTCTGTCACTGGAGATCCCCTCGCAGAGGGGTCTAGAGGAGGAGATGAGTCAGTCGGTGTGACGTAACACCGATGAAGAATACAGCTTTCCTCCAGTTCCTAAATGTTTCCACCTCCCCACTACCATGATCTGAATTCTACCTTGCAATCCTGGATAGAGCAGAGGTTGTACACTGGTGCAGATAGGAGCTGGAGGCACAGGGAATCCAGGGTGGATGATACCTTCAGAATCAGCTGTGTGAGGGGCGATACTGGGAGGGTAGAGGGTGAGGGGGTTGGAAAGGGGGAACCGACTACAAGGATCTACATGTGACCTCCTCCCTGGGGGACGGACAACAGAGAAGGGGGTGAAGGGAGACGCCGGATAGGGCAAGATATGACAAAATAGTAATTTATAAATTATCAGGGCTCATGAGGGAGGGGGGAGCAGGGAGGGAGGGGAAAAAGAGGACTTGATGCAAAGGGCTTAAGTGGAGAGCAAATGCTTTGAAAATGATTAGGGCAAAGAATGTACAGATGTGCTTTATACAATTGATGCATGTATATGTATGGATTGTGATAAGAGTTGTATGAGTCCCTAATGAAATGTTAAAAAAAATAAAAGAATTAACTTATCAAGGGCTCAAGTAGAAAGCAAATGTTTTGAGAATGATAAGGGCAACAAATGTACAAATGTGGTTGACACAGTGGATGGATGTATAGATTGTAATAACAGTTGTACGAGCCCCCCATAAAATGATTAAAAATAAATAAATAAAATGGAAATAATTAATTTTGCCATTTTGTTAAATATTCGAGTGAAGAGATCTGGTGGTCAGAAAATTGTTTTCAGTTTTCAAAATATGGAAATTTTATTAATCAACATAGCCCGTTTACCCTAGAAATGAGCATTCACCTAGTATGGATGTGTATTTGATTTTAAATACTTCACATGGTCAGATTTCTCCCCGTATAGAAAAACTGGTTATTCTTTCATTGTTTTGTTTTTTTCCTGTCATGCTTAATTCAAGTATGAAAAAAATGTTTTTGTGCATCAAACTGTATCTTCAACAGTATGATTTAGAGAGTGAGTACATGTTGCTGTAAAATCAAATTCTTTTAAAAGAACTTTATTGAGATTTAATTCACAAACATACAACTAATTTGTAGTGTATTAATTCAGCAGGTTTTGGTATCTTCATAGAGTTTTGCAACCTTCGTCTCCTCCAGTCTTTTTCATTACCTGAGCAAGAAACCTCCCATCCTCTTAGCTGGAAGCAACTATTAATTTACTTTCCATCTGTAGATTTGCTTATTCTAGATGTTTCATATCAATAGGATCATTTCTTTGTTGGTTTTTTTTTTTTAGGATCATTTCTTACATGGTCTTTTGTGATTGGCTTCTTTCACTTAGCATAAAGTTTTCATGAATAAAAGTTTTCTTTTTAAAAGAAATTTTGTACTTTCAGAGACTGATAATCTGGTTTTGACAAAAATATACTGGTAGTTCTTCTAAAAAATGTCTGTGTAACCTGTGGTCTTGATTTTCCAAATGTGCAAGTGTCATGGAAGAAATGATGGGTTAGTAATAATTTGTCAAGTCTCTCAACCAGTTAAGATTGAATTCATGTTTTCCATAAACATTTTGTGTTTAGGCTGCGGAAAGCCTTCACAAGACCATTGTTAAGAGGCGAATGTCTCATGTGAGTGGCGGAGGATCCATCGATCTGTCTGACACAGACTCCCTACAGGAATGGATCAACATGACTGGCTTCCTTTGTGCCCTTGGGGGAGTGTGCCTGCAGCAGAGAAGCAGTTCTGGCCTGGCAACGTATAGTCCACCCATGGGTCCTGTCAGTGAACGTAAGGGCTCCATGATCTCCGTGATGTCCTCAGAGGGAAACACAGACACACCTGTCAGCAAGTTCATGGATCGGCTGCTCTCCCTAATGGTGTGCAACCACGAGAAAGTAGGGCTGCAAATACGGACCAATGTGAAGGATCTGGTGGGACTAGAATTGAGTCCTGCTCTGTATCCAATGCTGTTTAACAAATTGAAGAACACCATCAGCAAGTTTTTTGACTCTCAGGGACAGGTAAAGCATTTTCTGTTAGGACCTTTCCTTTCTGAATAATGTGACTGGTTTGAAATAGTCTTAGGCTTGAAAAGTCGTAGCTTTTCCCTCTCAGGTGATTTACATTAGCTGCTGGCATGAATATCGCACTCACGTTTTTTTTTTTTAAGGCAAAAATCTACAGAAAGAGAAGGCAGAAGTAAAGTTACCTAGTTTAGAATTCCGTTGCTTCTGATGAGCTCTATTGCGTGTGTATCTCTGTAGGTGTGAAAGTCTTGGGTATGGGATTGGGTGTCTGCCTGCTTGAGTATTTGTGCCTGCAGGTGTGTTGTTGTGTGTGTAAGCTATTTAGGCCAGGCAGCTTCATCTCTCAGGGCTCTGTCTCCTGTTCATTGATGACAAATGAGCTTTGTTCTCTGTGTAGGTTCTGTTAACTGACACCAACACGCAGTTCGTAGAGCAAACCATAGCTATCATGAAGAACTTACTGGATAATCATACTGAAGGCAGCTCTGAACATCTGGGACAAGCTAGCATCGAAACCATGATGCTAAATTTGGTCAGGTAAGAGACAAGGGAAACCTCGTAGGCATAGATAGTGCTTAACCCATTGCCATCAAGGTAAATCTGACTCTCAGCAACCCTGAAGAACAGTAGAGCTGCCCCCGGGTTTTCAAGGTGTCCTGTAAGCTAGGGTTGCAGGGAAGCCGATTGCTACGTCTTTTTCCTGTGGAACAGTTGGCGGCTTCAAACTACTCACTCTTTGATTGGCAGCGGAGCTTTTTAACCAGGGTCCTACCAGGCTTCCTTTTATTGGTACCTGTTAATAGAATAATTCACTCATTTTCTTTATTGCCTCTAAAATAAGGTATGACTGAATTTGTCAGATATTATATATGTTATTATAGAAATGAAATAAATAACTTAACCAAGATTTTGTAGGTCCATTTAGACCTGTTCCTTAGAAATCAACTCATTTAGAATCCTTTCTCCTGTGTATGTGATAACTGTTTTTAAAATATTTGTGTTTAAATAGATATGTCCGTGTGCTTGGGAATATGGTCCATGCAATTCAAATAAAAACGAAACTCTGTCAGTTGGTTGAGGTGATGATGGCACGAAGAGACGACCTCTCATTTTGTCAAGAGATGAAATTTAGGTGAGTTGCCACAAGAACCCAGCAGGGTTTCGTAACTTATTTTGCTACCAGAAGTGTGGGGAAACAGTAGGTGCTTGGGTATCTGAGGGCCCGGGGCTTGCTCTTGTTTGCCTCACTGATACCAGCACTCTGGGCCATTCGGGAGAGGGGCGGGAGAGTGTCCACGTGACTCCCGTCTGTGCCCTTCTGGCTGTTGTTGTGAGCTAGCATTATGTTTTCCTGTCACGCAGATTAGTTGGCAAATATTTTCACTATTAAAAAAATAACCTCTGTGCCTGTGTGACTTCAAGGGAAAAAGCTGTTTGCTGCTTTTCCTTTCTCTTCCGTTCTATAGGAATAAGATGGTGGAATATCTCACAGACTGGGTCATGGGAACTTCAAACCAAGCAGCCGATGATGATGTAAAATGTCTTACAAGGTAGAGGAACAGAATCTCCTTTTACTAAGTGCTAGCAGGTTTGCTCTAGATAGAAGTACTACTGCTCCTATTGAGTGTGACAGTTCATAAAACTTATGAATAAGGTTTATTTTCAGATACCAGCAAACCTTTTTTCATTGTCACTCTAAAAGAACAAATGTGAGTGAGTACTGTGGCTGGAAGGTGAGCATTATCTATACAGAAGCGGTAGTCACTTACTATTGAGAAACATGTAAGGCCTTAAGAAAATAAAAACTGATTGCTTTTGTTCATTTTAACTCACTCTGACCATGTAGGACAAAATGGAACTGCCCCACACAGTGCCAGCTGCTTTATGGAAGCGGTGGACACATCTTTCTCTTGTGCAGCAGCTTGTGGATGCCAGTGAATGATAAGCACTGTGCCACCGGGGCTCTGTAAAACCATCTGCAAAGCCTTAGATGGTGTGATGGCTGTAAAAGTAGATGATTGAGAGTGTTATTGGAGGAACTCCCTAAAATGTAGCTCCTTACGTTTGCACTATGATAAGTACTTACTGCAGACAACATGGTTGAGCACGGAGAATTTCCTAGTGACCATTCGTATGTGTTACTTGGGCCAGGCCTGGTTTAATCCCATCTAGTTTTGGCTCAGGGTAGTCATTTTGCCACGATTACTTCATCGAAGGTTACTACTGCCTTCCCCTAATTAGAAACATCTTCGCATTGTAAGATTAGCATAATAACCCAGACCATGCAGGCTGTCCTAACTCATTTAGTGACTAGGTAGTGCTGAAAGTTTGTGTGTATTCACAAGAGGATTATTTGAGGGGAAAGTAGACGAGGAGAACCTGAAGAGTGATGGTCTTCTAACTGTTTTTTCTCCCCTCCTCAGAGATTTGGATCAGGCAAGCATGGAAGCCGTGGTTTCGCTCCTGGCTGGTCTTCCTCTGCAGCCCGAGGAAGGAGATGGTGTGGAATTGATGGAGGCCAAATCCCAGTTATTTCTTAAGTAAATTTCAGTCACCAAGAGCACAAAGCACAAAGCAAATAAAGCCCTACACTTGCGAGAAGAAAGCACATGTAGTCCCAGTGGCACGTGGTTGTGCTGAGCAAAGGAGCAGAATGGTTTGGGTATATTCCCATCCCTGGCTGACGGCTCCTGCATAGACCACACGTGCAGAGAAACACTCTCCGTGACGATGCGGGGGTAGCAAAAGAGACCCTGCTTTACAAGTTTTAAAAGGAAGTAACCTGAAAAAGTCGGTAATTTTTAATGTATTTTTACTAGCAGTAATAACCCGTTTCCCCATGTAGGCATTTAAAATTACATGGAACCTTTCATTTTATGTGGGGAGCGCTAAAAGCCACACACCAGGAAGCAGTACATCTGCTTGACGTGTCTGTCATGGGACCTGATTTGGATCAGTTAGGATACAGTCCTGTCTCACACGCGCATTTTGATGAGCCACGCTGGTCGATTATCACTGCTAGAGGGAAGCAGAGACTCGGGTCTACTCACGTGATGCATTAGCAATTTCCCCAGAATGTCCTATTAGCTTTCTGGTTGGGGTGGCTTTTCCTATGTAAAGGTGAGTCTTTTTGTTCTCAGGTACTTCACATTATTTATGAACCTTTTGAACGACTGTAGTGAAGTAGAAGATGAAAATGCCCAGACAGGTGGCAGAAAACGTGGCATGTCTCGGAGGCTCGCATCACTGCGCCACTGCACGGTGCTTGCCATGTCAAATTTACTCAACGCTAACGTGGACAGTGGCCTCATGCACTCCATAGGTGAGAACGTTTGAAGCTGCATTCTCCGATGTGAAGCCTTGAAAATTGGCATGTGATACAAGGAAAAACTACCTCAGTGAAGCCACCTTCATAAATTTACCCCTGTTTGTTTCTGTCAGGCTTAGGTTATCACAAAGATCTTCAGACAAGAGCTACATTCATGGAAGTTTTGACAAAAATCCTCCAACAAGGCACAGAATTTGATACCCTGGCAGAAACAGTGCTAGCTGATCGCTTTGAGAGACTGGTGGAATTGGTCACAATGATGGGGGATCAAGGAGAGCTCCCTATAGCTATGGCCCTGGCCAACGTGGTCCCTTGTTCTCAGTGGGTAAGTTCATTGAGTAAATGGGGAGAAGAGTTTCCTACCGGACAGGTAGCAAACACTTCGAACAAGCATTTATTTAATGTATGTTTATGAAATGCATTGGTGACATTTTAGAGCAAGAAGAAACTGCAAATATTTAGTTGGGTAGTTCTCAGAACCTTAGAAGGACTGGGGAAGTAAGTGGTTGAAGCTCCTTATTTTCCCTGGCCTTTTGCCTCATCCTGCCCCGTCAATACATTCCATGTACACACCCAATCAAAAACAAAATGGGAAACCACTGGTCAGATCACCTAGAGGCCTTTTAGGTAAGGTTGAGTGTAGAAACCAATGATCTGGTCCAGCCCCTTCATACATTCGTTGAAGTAGTGAGAGTAAATCTCAGCGAACTAAATCTAAGACACGTGCCTGTTTGCTGCCTCCACTCCACTGGCCTTTTTTCCTATAGCACATTGTACATACTTTTTAAAATGGAAACATTATATTAGCAGTTGGAATGTTGGGAGATATAATACGGCTTTGACCTTTCTTTTAATTTAATGAAAATTTTCTTAAAGCCACACCATTCTTAATTTAGTTTGTGGTGTACTAAGAAGGAAGGCAGTGTAGTAAATTATGTAAAGCAGCTGCTCAGTGCTGTAGATCGCTTTTGCTTAGAAACTGTGGGGGTTGATTGCTGGTTAGCTTGATGAATAGGATCCGAGACGCCATCACACCCTTCAAATTCTTTTTCCTTATGCTTTTAGTAAAACTCAGACACGTTTGATCTGGGCCTTGCCTCTTTGCTGCCATTGTCTCGTGCTCTGTTCCTTGAACACAGTAGACGTGTTTCCACCTTCGAAGAGTCTTGCTGCTGCTGCTGCTGTTGCTGTTGCAGACTGGCATTTTTCTTCCTGTTCTTTTAAGTGGCCACCGTTTTGTCATGCAATTTTCACTTCGGATGCCTCTCTTTCAAGAAGACCTTTCCTGGCCATCCATTCAGAATTAGCCCCCTTCCTTCGGTCATCTTGCCTTGTGACCATTCCTTGGCAGCATTTATTCACTATGTGAACCGATCTTCTTTATCTGAATTCTTGTTTTTCCTTTTCTTTCTTTTCCTTCTGCCAGACTGTGAGCCCCACGGAGCGGGGACCTTGTCTGTCCTGTGCACTGCTCCAGCTCCTGGAGGAGAGCCTGGCCCGGGGCAGGGACTCAGAGCATCATTACTTAATGAAGGGCGGGGGTGGGGCTGTCCCTGCTTAAAGCGAGGGAGTTGAAAGTTATAAAATCCTCTTGATGCCTAACATTCAGCTAAACCTGTTCAACTGATTTGAAAACTGATATTTTAAATGATCTTTTTTAGTACCTACCTGCAAGTAGAATTAAAATGTTTCTATTTCTCAGAAGCTTTGTTTCCTTACAGCTTCCTTTCTTTTTAATGACATATATTATACTTTACTTTGAGACCAGATCTGTTAGTTAGATATAACGGAGAATAAAAGACAAGATGACAATTCTGTTTTATTTTTAAGATCTTAATTGTATTTTAGATGAACATTTACACAGCAAATTAAGTTTAACAATTTGTAGACATATTTTTCTATGGTAGTCATTACAATTTTTCCGCAATAGGCTCTTTTTTTTTTTTTTTAATGATGCTAGTCTCTCTTCCCTACTTTGCCATCTCATCTTTGCTTTTGGAGGAATGTTGGCTGTTTGGTCTTACGTAGTGAATTATTTAAGGGATCCACTAATCACAATACTCTTTATTGTATTTTTATTTATTTAACTTATTTTTAAACTACCCCTCCCCCATTACATTATAAGCCAACCTTATGTGGCTGAATGGTGACTTCCAGGAGTGGCATCAGTGCCAAGTTCAGAGTCTCTCTGAGCAGTAGTCTTGGGAGTTCCTGTCGTCTCTGTTGGCCTCATAGGTCTGGCCATTTTGAGTAATTTGAGTTTGGTTGTACAATTTTCTTTAATTCTGTCTAGGACCTTATGTGGTGCCCCTGATTAGAACAGTCAGTCCCGGTGGCCAGGCACCATGTAGTTCTTCCAGTCTCGGGTTAGACGGAGCCAGGGTTTGTGTCATCTCTTAGTCCTATGGATTGGTTTCTTCATTCTCTTTTGCGCTATCTGAGTAGACTCCAAGACAGGCAGTCCCTGGGCTCACACACACTGCAGGTAGCATCAAAGGCCTCTTAGACTGCCACTGTCAATCCCTCCCGACTTCCTGAGTGTTCTCTCTCATGACATTGGTAGCCTCAGAACAGTTAGGTATGGTGTATATCTAATGTCAGTTAGTTGTTTTTCTTATAGACTATATAAGAAAGAAACAACCATTTTTAGGTACCCTAAAACATCTTTAACATAATAATATGGTATGTTGATTTGTATGCTTGAGAAAAAGGGAAACTGGTTCCATTTAGGCAATTTTGTTTTCTTCTCAGGATGAATTAGCTCGCGTTCTGGTTACTCTGTTTGACTCTCGGCACTTACTCTACCAGTTGCTCTGGAACATGTTTTCGAAGGAAGTTGAATTGGCAGATTCCATGCAGACTCTTTTCCGAGGCAACAGCTTGGCCAGTAAAATAATGACATTCTGTTTCAAGGTTCGTATCTGTTCATAATTTTTTTTTTTTGGTACAAACATGCCAAACAATGATTGTATACAGAGCTGTGCGCCTTACTTCCCCAAGATGGATGGAACAGATCAAATAAGCTCCTGCCTGTGCATCTCTTTAGGTATATGGTGCTACCTACCTACAAAAACTCCTGGATCCCTTACTGAGAATTGTGATCACATCCTCAGATTGGCAGCATGTTAGCTTTGAAGTGGATCCCACCAGGTTTGTCATCTTCTCATACACAGCTGCTCATTATCTTTGTATTACTGTTGTTGGAAGCAAGGCCTTCATAATTTCTCCCCTTGACTTGGAAATTAGTTTTTAATTATAAAAGTCACACACACTACAGATAACATTAAAGGTCTCTTAGACCACCACCTCTAGTCCCTCCAGAGACATAAGCATCATCACTGGCTTTGTCTGGATGCCCATTTTCTTTTAAAATAATTTTATTGGGGGCTCCTACAACTCTTCACAATCCATGCATACATTGGATGCCCTTTTTCAATGTATTTTCATTTATAGAAAATTATTGTAATGTATATGTGCTGAATGTAAATGGTAACATACTGTATGCATGAGTTTACATCTTGATTTTCTGTTACTTAACTCTGTCTTAGATCTTGTTAAGTCAGTATATAAGGAATCAATCACACTCTTTTTAACTACTTTGTAAGATTTCATAGCTGACTGTACCCACCCATTTCCGTGGAATCAGTTCTCACGCATAGAAACCTTTGGTAGCGTTTCGGTGTCTGTAAATCTTTCTGGGGGCAGATCGCCTTACTTTTCTCCAGTGGAGTGGCTGCTGGGTTTCAATCTGCTGACCCTGTAATAAATGGTCTAGTGCTTTACCACCGGGGCTCCTTAGTTGGACGCTGTGATACTTAGCCAATTTCCTAATTGTTATTTCAACGTTCAATCGGCCATTTTCAGGTGATTTGCAATAGGACTTAATTCTCGAATTCTTGGGTCACTTGCTTTCTTAGCATCATCAGTGGGTCTACATTGACTGAGAGATAAAGTACAGAGTTCGTGACCTTGCTGTCTGGCTAGAATTCACTGTTCCTTCTCACAGGGCGTTTTCATATGTACCTTTTTTTTTTTAAAATTAGGGGCTCATACAAGTCTTATCACAGCCCATACATACATCAATTGTGTCGAGCACATTTGTACATTCATTGCCATCATTATTCTCAAAACATTTGCTCTCCACCCAAGCCTCTGGCATCAGCTCCTCATTTTTTCCCTCCCTCCCCACTCCCTCATGAACCTTTGATAATTTATAAATTATTATCTTGTTATATCTTGCCCTGTCCGACGTCTCCCTTCACCCACCCTTCGTCTGTCTGTCCCCCAGGGAGGAGGTCACATGCAGATCCTTGTAATCGGTTTCCCCTTTCCAATCCACCCTCCCTCTACGCTCCCAGTATTGCCACTCACACCACTGGTCCTGAAGGTATCACCTTTCCTGGATTCCCTGTGTTTCCAGTTCCTATCTGCACCAGTGTACATCCTCTGGTCTAGCCAGACTTGCAAGGTAGAATTGGGATCATGATAGTGGGTGGGGGGCCAGGCGGGGGGAGGATGAAGCATTTAGGAACTAGAGGAAAGTTGTAGTTTTCATCGTTGCTGCCTCACACCCTGACTGGCTCATCTCCTCCCTGAGACCCTTCTGTAAGGGGATGTCCAATGGGCTTTGGGTCTCCACTCTGCACTCCCCCACTCATTCACTATGGTAAGATTTTTTGTTTTGATGATGCCTGATACCTGATTCCTTTAACACCTCGTGATGGCACCGGCTGGTGTGCTTCTTCCATGTGGGCTTTGTTGCTTCTGAGCTAGATGGCCGCTTGTTTACCATCAAGTCTTTAAGACCCCAGACACTATATCTTTTGATAGCTGGGCACCATCAGCTTTCTTCACCACATTTGCGTATGCACCCATTTGTCTTCAGCGATCGTGTCATGGGGGTGAGCACACAATGATAAGATTTTTTTTTGTTCTTTTTTGCTTGATAACTGATCCCTTTGGCACCTCGGATCACACAGGCTGGTGTGCTTCTTCCATGTGGGCTTTGTTGCTTCTCAGCTAGATGGCTGCTTATTTACCTTCAAGCCTTTAAGACCCCAGACGCTATCTCTTTTGATAGCTGGACACCGGCAGCTTTCTGCACCACATTTGCTTATTTACCTGCTTTGTGTTCAGTGATTGTGTCGGGAAGGTGAGCACCATAGAATGCCAATTTAATAGAAGAAAGTATTCTTGCATTGAACAAGTACTTGAGTGGAGACCCAATGTCCTTCTGCTACCTTAATACTAAACCTATAAATATATTCACATAGATCTATTTCCCCATCCTCACATATAAATATATTTACATATGTACATGTCTTTATCTAGACCTCTATAAATGCCCTTTGCTCCCAGCTTTTTTCTCTTATTCCTTTGACTTTCCTCCTGTCCCACTATCATGTTCTGTCCCCACCAAGGTTTTAGCAATTCCTCTTGGTTACATTCCTCTTGATCATGCCTTACCAGGCCTCCCACACCCTCCACACCACTGATTTGGATCACTTGTTGTTCCCTCGTCCCTGGGTTTGTTAACCCCACTATCTTTCCCTCCACCTCCCCCTTTCCTATGTCCCCTCAGAAGTGTCGGTCCTGTTGTTTTCTTCTCCAGATTGTTCATCCAGCCTATCTTATTTAGACAGACCTGCAGAGATAATAACATGCACACAAAAAAAGACAGAGCAAAACCAAGCAACAATATACAGCGAAACAACAACAAACCAATGACAAAAACAAAACACAACTAGAAAGAAAAGCTTGTAGTTAGTTCAAGGATTGTTTGTTGGCCTTTAGGAATATTTTCCAGTCCAGTCTGTTGGGGCACCATGCCCTGGCCCCAAAGTCCACCTTCGGCATTCCCTGGAGACCTTGCTGCTCTATTCCCTTGCGGTTCTGTTGCACCCCCTTAGAGTTTTGCCTCAGTGTGGCGGGATCAGATCGGACACAGTTCCCACACTGTTTCTCTGTTGTCCCCTGTAGGGCTATGGGTCAGTGAGGGGGGTGTCATGTCTCCTAGTGGAGCAGGCCATGTTATCCTCTCTGTGGACTGGCTGCTCTAATTGGGAACATTATCCTCACGGCCTGGTGGGCCAGGATGTGCTCCACTCTCTCCTCCTCCTCCCCCTTCATCAGCACCCGTGTGCTCTGGTCAGATATGTCCCTCTCCTGGAGCTGCAGATTCAATGCCGTCCTGTGAAATAAATTCTTCTGGAGAGTGGCAGGTGACCGCGTAGTAGTTGGCATTGGGTGCAGTCATCCAACATATGTACTTCTTGCTATAACTCCAGTGAAATAGGCACTTGTCAGGTTTTTTTTAAAGTTCCTGGCATATAAGATTCATTGGGATTGGAGATAACCAAAATTAACGCCCCTCTTCCTCGCCCCGCCCGAGTTCAAAACCAAAGAGGACAGTGGGAAGGGAACAACTGCCAGAAGGAGATACCGCTTGTATTTCTGATGCGATTGATTAGAAAAGGTGGCTGTAGATTCTGTGGACAAAGGCTTGCCAATCCCTCCCCTGAGTTCTCACCCTGTTCCTAATCTGTCTAGATGTCTTGTACAGAGACCGGTAGTCTTTACCTCACAGGTAGTAAGACCAGATTGCATCTTGTCTGCAGACAGACATACTATAGGTCAGAGAGAACAGCGCTCACCTGAGCATGCTTAACTATTTTTTTCATGCACTCTTCCTGTAGTGAGGAGTGACTTAACCCCCCCCCCACCACCACCAAAAAAACCCCCAAAGCAAACAAAAAACAAAATCCCACAGCCATCGAGTGCATTCTCACTCATAGCTGCTCTGGAGGATGCAGTTCAGAGGTGGTCATCTCTGTGGAAGCAGACAGTCGTGTCTTTCTCCTGAGCATGATGAACCGTTCTTCTGATTTAGCAGCCTGACACTTAGCCCACATCATCACCAAGGCTCCCGAGGTGTGACTCAGGAACAGGAAAAGAGACTCAGGGGTGACATAGGTAATTGCAAGATGCCGTTTAAAGACTGCTCTCTCAGGAGCTTTTCCTACTTCTCACCAGAACACCCCCAGAGATACACTTTGCACCTGCGCAAAGAAACCATCTTTATTCTACTCTGCAGGGGCTTTGAATACACGGCCATCATTTTGACATTTGTTTGTGATCCTTTGTTGCAAGAATTCCACCCCCTCCACCCGCAGTAGTCTGTGGAACTCCGCGCATCTTCATATATCTTCTTGTGTGTTCGGCATATCTGGCTCATTGCTCAAAATGATGTGTTGGATAAGTGGATTTTACCCAACTGTCTTACACGTGCTTTTACGTTCAGAGCTTCTTGATGGTTACTGTTCCTAACTGATTACGTAGCAACTCTACATCAACTGGTGTTTGTGGCTTTGCCTTTGCTCAAGTATTAATTGCAATGTTTTAATTGGAATACCAGCACGAAATTAGCCATTTTGTTAAAATTACTAAATCTTTGCCATTTAAAACTTCAAGGTATTCATTATTTTAAAACCATCATTTGGTTTATTGAGATCTGGTGGCACTGCCAGGGATGCATTGGACTGCTAACCACAAGGTCGGTGGTTCATATCTACCACGTGTTCCATGGAAGAAAGATGAGACTGTTCCTGTAAGATTTATGGCCTTGGAAACCCTATGTAGGGTTGCTATGAGTTGGAATTTACTCAAATGGCAATGGGCTTGGGTTCATTTGGGGTTGTATTTAATTACCATCAAGGAATTTCACTTTGCTGCTTCTCATGCTGAGAGAATTCATGCCAACGCATATTTTGTAATCCAAGTGAGTTTTTATGATGGACAGGAAAAATTCCAGATGTTACCGTCTCCAAAGGGTACGAGCTATTTCTGGAAAGCGTGCCAAGCCATCCAGAAGCCATACTGGGGTTCACAACTGGGTGTGACAAACCACTTGGACAAGAGTACCCACACTTGCAAGCGTAGGGGCCGGGGGAGGGATTCCCAGGAGGCCAGAAGTCCAAGAACACTAGTAGCTAAGAACATGTAGGCCCAGAGACTAAGAGCATGTGGGCCCAGAGTCTGGGGGTCCCAAGTAGGACTGGGGACCCACATAAGTGGGCCCCACATATGCGCCTGTGCAGGGGAGGGAGACCCTCACCGTCCACCTGCCATTAACCAGGAACAGGGTAAAAGAGAGCAAGTCCTTCCCACAGGCAGGATATTTCAAATCTTTGGCTGGGGTGGCGTGGTTGAAGGTATTGGTTGACCCTATTGGCTGAGTTTAACCACTCTGGGTGATGTCATGAGCCTGGGCCTAGTTTGAGCATGTCCAAGATAATGGTTTTATGTGGACCTATGGGACTTGTGTCTGTGCATGCTCAGTTTGGGGTCTTCCCATAGGTGTCTAATGGGGTGCCTGATTTCTTCCCAACCTCCTTTGCAGATATGGGAGGGACAACCCTCCCCTAAATCTAGCTATGCAATAAAACAGCTGCTTCAGAAATTGGAGCTGGGTGAATGCAGAGTCACAGTTTTCTGGCAGCAGGACGCGCTGCAGCTAGTCACTTGTAAGGACACTTGCACAGCCACTCACAAATTGCTGCAGAGGATATGCAGCCTAGCTGAGAGTTAAAATTCTCAGAGGCGCAGTTTCAGGGGAACTCACGCTTTGTGAGTGTCAGCCTCTAGTTCCTACTATTGGGGTCCTACTGTGTAGATAAGAGAATACACAAGCAAAGTAATTATTTAGAAATAATCCCTCAGGAATATACCTGTAGTGTTCCACTCTTGTAACAGGCTCTCAAGGCAAACCGCCCTAACCGACCCCGCGGCCTTTGAGTGTGAACTCTTGCTTCTGCGCCTCCATGCACATCAAAGGAGAGCTGTCCTCCGTAGGGTTCTCCAGGACTGACTTTTTGCAAGTAAATTGTTGCCCGACTTTCCTGAGGCATCTTTGGGTAGACTCAAACCTCTAGTCTTCTAAGGAAGTTTGTCAACCATTTGTTTCACCACGCAGGAAGGACACATAGCCAATGCGAGCCCCCTCTTAAGATTTTTTTCCTTATTCAAAGGGGGTGGGAGGGCTTAGAAATGCTTCTGAAAGTCATAGCCCAAGGACTAGGTTCAATTTGAAAACAGAAATCCCTAGAGGCTTAATCATAAGATTATAGTACAGATATTAACAATAGATTAAAACGTAGAGAACTGTAAGACATTATTTATAGGAAAACTCAAGACAGGGGAGACAAAAACAAAGAGGCACTGAAGGAAACTGACCCCTGCAGCCATAGGAAACACAAACCCAGTTACGTCCTGCGTAGATTTATATCAAGCCATCACACTAAACACCTGTTTTTATCTATTACCAGTCTTTTGATCCAGTAATACACGTGTAGCCTAATGAGAGTTCTGGTTTTATATTTATTTTTGGTTCTAGTGCGCGCGTAGGACACTAAGGAGGAGGGCTCAAAAGTACTGAAGGCGCCCCTGGTAGCGCGAGTGAAGTGTTCCAGGGAAACGAGTGCAGGATTCGGCTGCTTGTTTTGACGTGAACCTTGGATTTTAAACGTCAGTTTGGTATCTTCCCATCACTTTCCCATGTGCAACCACTTGCCAAAGGGAAAATAAGAGAGGGCTATTCCCGTGTTTACATTCCCTGGGTGGTATAATCAGTTAAGTGTCCAGCTGCTAAGCTGAAGGTTAGCTGTTTGATTCTTCCCAGAAGTGCCTTGGAAGAAAGACCGGGTGATACACTTAAAAAACAAACAACAAAACTGGTCACTGAAAATCTGTAGGACACAGTTCTTCCTTAACATGGGCTTGAGGTGAGTCTGCTCTAGCTTCTCACTTCTAATCATGACATCCAGACTTAGAGATAATAGTGATACGAACGAGCAGCTATACTGGGATGTGGGAAGTTGTGGAGTAGAGCAAGCCAGGGCACCATCAGAAGCAAGTCTGAGTGATGTAACTGTGTGGTGCCATTGACAACTTGGAAACGCAAGGTAAATCACCAAAGGAGGGGAAAACCAACCAATTGGAGTATTCTGGATTTTAGGTACTAGTGGAACATCTAGTCTTTAGAAATATTAGACAGTCTATAAAAGACAGTTCATAATAAGGAAAACCTAAAAGGCCACACAATGCATGAAAGCGTGTTTAACTTTAGTATAATTATGGAAATAAAGGTTGTGTGTGTGTGTGTGTGTGTGTGTGTGTGTGTGTGTGTGTGTGTGTAAGAGAGAGAGAGAATTAGAATTGGATCATAGGATTGTGGGAGCTGGCAAGTTTAAAATTGATAGTTCAGGTAACAGTGGAGGCTCCTGCTAATGCAAAGGATTGTAAAACACAAATAAACCTGGTGTTGAGGCAATTAGTACTTCTAGCAACTCTTATTGGATGGAGTAGAACTGCCCATATGGTTTCCAAGGCTGTTTAGGAAAACAGACTGCCTAGCTTCCTCCTGTGGAGTGACTCTTGGCTTCCAATTGCCTACCTTTTAGTTGGGAGCCAAGTACTAAACCATTGAAGCCCTAAAGCTCATTCACAAGATTGTAGTGGGCTAGCCAGTCCAAATTCTGTGGTCTGATAGCAGGTTTTCCTCCCAGTAGCTGTAGATCTGGCAGGCCATGGGAAGAGTGGAGAGAAAGGAAAACTGAGATCTGTCAAAATATCTGTTGCATCTGAAGGCAGAATACACAGTAAGAAATTCCATTTTGTACTGATTAGTTGATTACATTACATCAGATTACACTGTACCAGTAGCACTAGTCCAGCAGTTGGCCAGAGCACTCCAACCCACTAAAAAACAAACCCCAGCCCCACTCCTGTCGAGCTGATTGCGCCTCACAGTGACCTGTGTGCAGTTTCTGAGACCCGCAGGCTTTCCAGGAGCAGCCAGCTGCATCTTTCTCCCCGGAGCATGCGGTGGGTTAACTGCCAACATTGACATCAACCGCCCAGCACCTAGCCCAGAGCACCAGGGCTCACTCGCCCCGCCAGATTGACACACACAACGAGCCCTCTCAGTCGGGAGTAGAGAAGACATATGCCTGCGTGTAGAGCCATATGGCGATATCTAATACAAACTGAATTTACATAGACTGACTCAGCAATTCTACTTGAAGATAACTGCCCCAGAGAAACTCAAGCATATGCACAAAATTCTCATTTTAATAGTGTACATAGTAGTGAAAAAAAGAAAAACAGCCTAATTTTGTTCATAGGAAAACAGATAAACCGTGGTATGGTATATAGTGGACTAATATGTAGTATTTCAAATGAACTGGATTTTTATGTACAGCCTGGATAATTCTCAGAAAATAACACATGAAAAATCTAAATTGATGAAAATATTTAAAGCACATCATTTATTGATGCGTGTGTCAAAAAGAATGTATGTAATATTTGTGTAAGGACACACACCCACGAGATGGAGAGTGGAAGAATTCCCCTGCGTTGCAGGATTGTTATTGCTGTTGGTCTTTAGCTGTAGCTTTAGCGTTTCTAAAAACAAAAAATAAAGAAGCTGTATGGTAACATATTAATATTCAGTCTTAGTGGTGGGCACCTATTTTTTATGTTTGTAATAATCTACAATTGAAAGGAAAATGTAGACCGAATGGGTAGGGCAAAAGATTTGAGTCATTTGAACAGAGTTGGATTGAATTGACTTGAAACCAGAAGAATTGCAATAACTTGCCCAAAACGTCTAGGAAAAAGGCCAGTGAGCGAAGGTGGTGGTGATGGGGGTGGTGTGTAGTCAGTCGATTCTGGCTCACAGGGACCCGAGAGTAGCGAGTGGAATTACTTCATCAACCTTCCAAGGCCATCGGCGTCTGGAAGCAGCTTGACAGGCCTTTCTCCCCTGGAGCAGCTGGTGGGCTGGAAGTGCCGGCCTTTAGTTGAGCAGCCGGATGCTTAGCCATGGGCCACCAGGAGTCCTTCCACGGGAGGGTCTGCCCCCCAACTTTAGGAAGAGGAAGCTAATACAGAAAAGTGGATACAGAAAGAGTAGGACTAGGTAAGCAATATGGGGTCGTGAAACTCGAGGAAAGAGAAATTCAAGGGATTCATAGACTATTAAAGTAAAAACAATTTTCATTTGAGTAATGGTGGGTGGGTTAGTGTCCTGCAAGGTACAATGGAAACCTTGGTTGACCAAGAAGAAAAGTGGGATGATACCACTTGGTCAGTAGAGTGTTGAAGAAATACATTATTCTGTATGAATTTTTTAATTAAATGCCTTTAAGAATAATAGCCTTAATAGATTAATATAATATAATGAACCCTAATAGACCCATCAGTACGCAGCTTCAGCAGTTATTACCACTTATCAGGTTCTGGTTTTATCTGTCCCTCATCCCCATCCCAGAGCTTTAAAGCTTACCCTGGAGATAATATTTTCAATGGCTAAGAACTTAAAATATAGCCAATTATTATCATACTCAATAAAATTTAAAATAACCCCTAAGACTAATTTTGTGGGGGAAAAAAATTCCTAGTTATCTAAAACTTAATTTTTTTAAATTGTAGTTTTCTAACCCAATAGTGTCCTTTATTTAATTGAATGTCTGTTAAAGAGTGTTTTTTTGTTTTTTTTAACTGTTTGATTTTACGTTTTGTTTTTTGGGTTTTTCGATAGATTAGAACAGTCAGAAATTCTTGAAGAAAACCAGCGGAATCTCCTTCAGATGACTGAAAAGTTCTTCCACGCCATCATCAGTTCCTCCTCGGAGTTCCCGCCTCAGCTTCGAAGTGTGTGCCACTGTCTGTACCAGGTATGCTTGCGGTCTGAAGTGACACTGCTCATCCAAAGCGCAATTCGGAGGAAAGGGTACCTAACCGGACAGGGCTTTATCTACTGTTACTAGGTGGTTGACTAAAGTCATCCATTTACCTTAGTAGTACATTAGAATTATAGTTGGCTTTGGGAAAACACCACCGCCACATAAATATTGCTTATGAGACACGTCACTGTACTTCGAGGGAATACTTTAAAAGTATTAATTTCCCCAAAAACAAAACAAACAAAAAAACTATTCATTTCTTTGCATTGAGAGCAAAATTTAAAATGCACAGTCTATTGCGTATGATGGCTAAAGCGACGGTGACACATGCTACGCAAGTTTTTGTTTCTTTGCCAACATTAAAGGCTCTTTTACACTGGCTTTTTGCACTATGGAATGTTTTATCTCTAATTTTGGTTTTCTCATTAAAATATTAAAATGAGTTTGCGTCAGATTTTTTTGAGCTAGACCTCTTGTGTGTCTTTTGTGTAGAATGCTGCTTCTAAGAGATAGTGCATCATCATTCAGACCAAATCAGTAGACTTCCTAACCCTAGCACCCCAAGTAACACTTCTGTGTTCGGAGTGTAGGCCTGAAACCCTTTGTGGTCTTCGCTGTGCTTTTGAATTGTATATGCTGTTTGAGGAATGATTTATTCATTCCCAAAGAGGTTAGTGTATATCCTCATTAGCTTGTGTAAATTGGGACCTCAGAAGATAAGTCAGTGGGTCTGGAGTTAGATGTCAAAGATGAATTTTACTCATTTACCAAAATGCGTGCCCTTTCCTCTTTCTTTGCCGTCATGCAGCCATTTGTTTATAGCACAGGGCTTTGGTTGCCTAGAGACACTAGCAGCATCCGGGAAATCACCCCTTCAAAAAGCGGTTTCAGGCTGCTCTGTGTGATTCTCCCCAACCCCTCTACTCCCACACATTGCTATTTATAAAATGTATCTGTAGCTATGAAAGAAACAAAACACCAACTTCTCAATATTCATCGATGATAAAGGAGCTGTAGCATTAAGTCTCTTAATTTACCATAACCATTTTTTCCTATAAATAAAAAGCTCAATGGAAACGGTCCTACACATTCCGCCTTCCCACCCCCTCGGCCCCCAGCTCATTAGCTCTGCACTATTTTATAACTCTTAATACTGTGAATAGTACCTTAACTTTGAGTCTCGTTCCGTTTTCTCTTTAAATCTAATTTGAGTCGTTCTGCGTTTCGGAAGCTGCTGGGTAAGAAATAGCCCACATCCAAAGCAGTCCGGGGCCAGCCTTCTTGGCTGCCCTGGAATGACCGCCCTCTAGAGGACAAATGGGTTTCTCAGGCCGTAGTGGCTTTAACTTCAGCTGATTAAAAGTGAATGGGGGCTGACTACCTGATTTCACGCTTTAGCAGATTTTGATAGAAAAATTTTCACATGTTGTCATTCTAAAAGAAAGATCTGTATCATCATCAAACTGGATTTAAGTTGGAGTCCATGATTCTAAAAAAAAATCATATAACTTCACTGAAAGGAACAAGGCTTAGAACGTACAAAGGACTTAGTAAATGTTTAATGAAGGACTTCCTTCTCATACCTGCCACCCAAGCAGACAAGATTCTTGTCAACTATTATATTTGAGAAGGAAAGGAAACCGTGAAAATAACTCAGAGCCATTGAGCCGGCCCTAGATAATTAGTGGCCCAGGAAGCACTGTTGTGCATTTTAAAGCACCCATATTAGAGTATCTTGCATTATCTTAATGACAGACCTGAACTTGCAGATTCGGATTTCTTATAAAACTCTTCTCTTAAAAAAACAAACAAACAAAAAAAGAGTTCTCTTGAAACACAGTTTGAATGTGTGTCACTGCCTTGTGTTGAAGTATTAGGCAAGCTTACCATTGTGGGAACGCATGGGGCAGCTGTACGCTGTCTAGAAGTAAGGTTTCCTTTTCCAGAAAGGGATTTAAGGGGGACGATTTACTCTTGTCAGTAAGTTTCAAAGACATTCCTTCATTGTGTCACCGTTGTCCCTCTTTGAGCTTCTTTTTGTCCCCTCTTGACCTTTTGCAGTAGCGTGGTGGTTGGTACCTTTGTGCTCTTATGTTCTGCTGGAAGGGTTAGATATTAGTAGATTGTGGGGAGTTTTAAAATGTTTTTGTTATTTTTGTTTCTCTTTTAAACATGGCTCCTGCTTTGGAACCCATTGGGGAGAATCTGGAAGCAAAATGAGCGTATTTCTAGCTAATAAATTTTCGTTGAGTTTTGGCTCTTTTTGCTTGAGCCTATTTGTTTGGCCATGAAGTCGTTTCCAAGTCCTGCTTCAATCAGCTCTGCTGTCTTATTTTATCATTTTATCTATCTAGCTAGCTAATCTTACTTAGTATAGCTCTGTGATTTTAGAGTAAGGAGCCCTGGTGGTGTAGTGGTTACAAGTTGGGCTACGAACTGCAAGATCAGTAGTTTAAGATGAGGCTTTCTACTCCCGTAAAGAGTTACTGTCTGGAAAACCCACAGGGGCAGTTCTGCCGGGCCCTGTAGTGTCAGTGAGTCAGAATGGACTCAGTGGCAGTCAGTTTGTTTGGCTGATTGCTTTTTTATTTTAGGTGCCTGCTTTAGCTTATGGAAATTGGGTTGAAGTTCTATAGGATGACTAGTTGTGAATAGGTGTCAGGTGTATCCTCCAACCAATCACTCATACATATGCCCTACTTCTCCTTCTGGTAGTTTTCCTTATAAAAAGGGACGATGATTCCCAGAATGTACATCCTCTTAAGTTATAGCAAGAAAATCCTATTGAAGAACTCAGTGTTGTGATTTTAAATAAACACCTTCCTTTCCCCAGTAAATTTTCTCCTTCAAACAGAAATCATTGCTTAAGGCCATAAAGAATGGTTGCCTGCCAGAAATGGGGGGGGGGGGTATAAGAGTTCATTTTGTGATATATTTGATTATTAACGCTTTTGTGTAGTACTTTGGCAGTGCTCAATCACTCTCCGGAAGGCTGAAGGTTTAAATCCTCCAGCAACTGTACAGGAGAAAGGCCTGGCAGACGGTCTGCTCCTGTACAGCCGACAGCAGAGAAAACCCTTGGGACAGCTCTTCTGTGCCCTATAAAGTTGAAGATTGACTCAGCTGCACTAAGGCAGCAGTCCTTTCTCTGTGGAGTCTGAGGTCAGACCCTAAGCTCCATGGGAGCAAGGGCTGTGTAGTTTGGCTGCCCGCTCTGTCTCTATGCTTAGAGCAGTGTCTGGCATTTAGAGGCGCAATAACTTCTGAATGGATGCCAAATTAACTTAAGATTTTAGCCCACATTTTTATGGGCTATATTGTTGGATGCCTAGAATTGCCCTGTATCAGTGGATTAGGACAATCACAGTTTGAGTTTGAAAGCACTTTAAATTTCAAAACAACTGTTCTATCTGATCTATTTCAGTCAGGATTTTCTTACTTTTTTTTTTTTTTTTAAGAATTCTGTAGCCTAGAAGCAGCTCTGCGAGGTGAAAACCAATGTTTTTGTTTTTTGGTGGGGACATTTTTCTTTTTTAGTCATTATAATCGGTTTTTAAATGTAAGCAGGTGCTGTTTTATTCCATAAGTTTCTCTGCAGTCTCTTCACTTTACCATTAATAAATGCTTATCTCTAGTTGAACTGATAACATTCCCCCAAATGTTGCGAAGCTTTTCATGCCCTCTTCCTAGAACCATTTCAGGAAGCAGCCTAAAAATAGTAAAAGATGTGAAATTCTAAGAGTGATCTTTCTTAAGAGAAAGAGACTGAAAAACTGTGGATTCATAACTCTAGAGTGAAATTTCTATTACATTTAATCATTTAATTTTATGATCAGTAGGATTGTAATCCAAAATGCCAGATATTGAAAGAGGAATTTTAAGTCAATTGAAGGATACACAGAGAAGTATTTTACATGTCAAAAGACAATTGTACAGACACAGAGAAGTCCTTCTAGTGTGCGATCTACTTATAACAAGCATTTTGTGTAAAATCTATTAAAGGAATTTACTAAAATATGAATATTCCATATCCTCAACTCTGCTTGGTGAGAGTCCTTTCTGTGATTTATAGCCAGAAATAGTAGATATGATTGAGTCTCAACTTGCCATTACTTAATAGTGCTTTGGCTTAAAACGTAATAAAAATTTAAATCCAGGATTAAAATTCATCCCTCAACATTTAGTTGAGTTCTAATTTTTTGTTGATTCCATTTGTGTTACATTTTATCATGTAATTTATGTACAAGCCAACATTGTTTTTGTTGCTGTCTGTAGTTGGTGCTGTGACTTGTTTGTGCTCATCTCTGTCCTGTAGGCAACTTGCCACTCCCTACTGACTAAAGCTACAGTAAAAGAAAAAAAGGAAAACAAAAAATCAGTAAGTTTGGAGAACTTTTTATTAGCTGTTTCTTTCAAAGCAAAACAAAAATCTTTTGCTGTTTGTTAAGAACATCTTCACTTCAGCCTATTTGACCTTCACTGTAAAATCATTCTACTAATTCTGGCACAAAATAGCTTCCATTTCAATTAACCCTGGAATTAAGTTACATTGAAACATTCTCTGTGTTCCTTTGGTTCGATTTATCCCAAAGGCATTTGGGGGCATTTGCTGCATTGAATATCCCTGGTCTAAATTTTATTATTATTGTTTTAAAAATTATAAATGAATGCAAAAGAAACTTAATTTCAAGGCCTTAGGTAATGCTGACTCCCTTCATTCTTGCTGCTGCTTTGCAGGTAATATGAGTGGCTCTTTTTCCTAGAGAAGGAAAGTGTCACTTTTCAAATCTTAATAAAAAATTGTTGCTTTATTTTTTATCCTCTGTATTTTTATCTAGGCAGTCTCAGGCATAGTGTAGATATTTGTATTTAGAATATAGACATTTTAATGATAAACCACTTCTGCCTTACAAAATATTAATACTTAATATTGGAATTGTAACCATTGTACTTCTGAACTAAACAAAAAACTCAGTAAGTTAATATTTATAAATACCATATTCTGCAAACATGGTATGAATGTGCTACTTCTGTGAGTTTGACTCAAAAGGAAGAAAGTTATGATAGTCAATTATTTTCTTCCAATGAATAAAATATGTCCAAAATGTTACATGGATTCGTTTTAAATTTGCCATTGTCAGTGTGACTGATTAGACTGTTTATTATATTTGTTGATATGATTCAAATTATTTTTACAGAAAGATGTAAAGGGCACTCTTATGATTCAGGTACTTAGTTTTTTTTATTAAAAAGTCTAATTTAGAGCATAGAGTCTGGCTTCATCTTTCATCCTTGTCTAAGTTTTACATATTACAAATTTGTTTAAAATTCAGAAATAAATTTAAATATCCTTTCATTATGTCTATTATTAGGATTTTCTTCTGGCACAAGTTAAGTAAATGTGGTCAGCTGAGAGCAAATGGATTGGGTGGCCTTTCTGTTTACTAAAAGCATTTCTTTCTAATGCTTCAACCTTCTAATTCTCAGCATATATGGGTTT
The DNA here is from genome assembly GCF_050624435.1 of Tenrec ecaudatus. Classification (NCBI taxonomy): domain Eukaryota; kingdom Metazoa; phylum Chordata; class Mammalia; order Afrosoricida; family Tenrecidae; genus Tenrec; species Tenrec ecaudatus. Next base: position 114,710,951 of record NC_134539.1, read on the forward strand.
AGCATAATATCACCATCACTTTTGAAATTAATTTACTATTTCTAACACTCTTCTTTAGTGCTATACTAATGCCATATGTATTACATAATTTAAAATTCAGGCTTTCTGTGTTTCCCTAGAGCATGTTTTCTAGCCTTCTTAACACTGCTTAGTTATTAAGATTTTCTCTAAAATTGTTTAAAATGTTCTCTTTTTTACCCCCTACGAGAGTCATTTTTTTTTTTTTTAAGTTTCTGGTAACACTAAATTTTGGGGTATATTTCTGAGCATAGGTGACTATGAGGCCCTAATGGAAATAAGGGACATCTAATGGGTGATTTGAGGTATCTTAGAACACATTGGAAAGTATGGAGATTGTATAATTATTGCAAATTTAACATGTCATTTTGCAGGGTTGTTTGTGTACCAGAAGCTACTGAATTTTTCCAAATTGTTTTTTAAGCGAGCTGCCTTGGTTCTGGTCATATGAATCACACAGTCGGATGAAGTACAGCATGTGGAGAACATTCAGACTTCTGGAATGTGATGATTTAGTCATATTAGAAATAATACTGTTCTATTCAAACATGTGTCATTCCACGTACTTAGGGAATGTCCTTGCTAACCGAACTGCAGGGAGACGGTGCACTAATTAAGCAAGCCTGGTAACGACTCCAGTGCTGAATCCCACTTTATGACGGACAACATGCACTCCCATGACCTCATGATTTGTCAAAAGAGTTGGCTGGTTTTAGAACATAAACTGGTTCAACTTGGACACTTAATGCAGAATATATTTGGGATCCAAGTTAAATTTTTATTATTTATACTAACTACTTGCATTTGCCTAGCATTTATAAGGTAAAATTGCATTGCTCATAATTCATGGTGGAAGAAAAATCAATGTTTTAAGAAACGAATTCCTTTGGGGCGAAAGAAAAAAGCGGCTTCATCAAATTGATTCCTTCACAAAACTTGTTCTGCAAAATTTTGGTAATACTAATTATTAGTTTTATCAGATCTTACCTCCAAAAACGACTGATCCTACCGTCAGTGAGATTATATATTAATTTATGTGGGACATGAAGTGGTTGGTGTGTGTGCCTTGAGTTGTGGACCTTTGGGGTTTCGACATGCGCTGTTTTTGAAGGTGTAGCACTTTTCATACATTTCACAATAGTGCCCCTGTGGGAGAGTTCATTTATATTTCCATTCAATTTTGAGGTTGAATAGTGCTAGCTATAAATCAAGTATAGACTTGAGTCGTGCTTTTAAACCTCTCTGCATCCTAGAGAAAGTAGTGCCTAGCTTTAGCAGGGTATTTTAAAAGCGCCCTCCGTGTGCTTACATTCCTGATTTGTATAAAACAGACTTGGCCAGACTTTGGGATTTATGGTTAACTAGGTTCTTTGTAAACCAAGTTATGGCTTTTAGCTTTTTAAAAGTTACTTCAGGATTTTAATGAGTTGAAAATGGATGCATGCTAATTCTTTTCAAAGAAACCATTTAAAATTAATAGAAAACAATTTTGATCTTCTGGTTAGGCTGCCATCTGCGAGGTCAGTAGTTTGCAACCACCATTCGCCCCACGTGAGAATGAAGCTTTCAACTCCCGGGTAGAGTTACTGTCTCAGACATCCACAGGGGCAGTTCTACTCTGTCCTACAGGGTCACCTTGAGTCAGAATCACCTTGGGGGCAGTGAATTTGGGGCCCCTCCCCTTGCTCTGCCAAGTAGATCTTAAAAGCTTAGAAAGCATGTGGGTGTCCTGACATGTTTCTTCTTCAGATTACAAAGGGCGATTCTGAAAGAACTCCATAACAGGGCACCTAAGAGCTTTCTGTGCCATGCATATGTTAGCCTTCTCAATGTTGACATCGACTTCTAAAGGGGACTTAGTCCCCTCAAGTTACACACTAAACTGTAAGAACATTTGAATTTTCTGTTCAGTTCCATTTAAAAGAGTGTAGTTTTCAATAAAATAGAACTTAGCCACGTTTATGTTTTGGAGTCATTCTGAGGCTGCTGTGTTCAGCTTTTTCTTTCCGGTTTCCCTCATTTACGTGTAAGGCTGTTTTTGTGCACTCAGCACCTGAAGCACTACCACACAAAAGCTTCCTGATCTGTTTCCGTGGAGATGAAAACATACTCGTTATCACCAAGTGAACCGGGGACAGAGTATGTGTACTTTATATTCCTTAATAAAGGAAAGTGGAACAATAAAAAAGAAAATATACTCGTTATAACTCAATTGTGTTACCAGCTCTTACAAAGGATTCTCAGGCTTAAAAAAAATTGTTCCCTAAAGTCTGACTTAGTAATTCCCTAACAGATGGTAGAAATTCCTTATCATACTTTAATCACTGGATACGGAATAGAATAAAATAAGATCATCTTTATTCTTCCCAGGGTTAACTGGCATCACTGAGCCTTGTAAATTCATGACAAAAGCATTAATTATTGATGCACTCTGAAGACAAAGTAGGGTTATGTGAGATTCTGCACATCAATTCTGTTTTCTCATTTCCCCCTCTAATATTACTTAAGAGATGTGGATTTACCCTGGAATCCAGGACTACTGAGTGCAATTACGCGGAACCGCTATTGTAGTTGCTGCTGTTTCAAGCTGTTAGCTACACCCAGCAAGAACCGTTGTAGAGATTACAGTGTTACATAAATATTCTTTTATAAAAAACTAAATGTGGAGAGGTATATATGAAAAATATAAATTCCAGAATAATAAATTTCATATATTTAAGAGAAGGGCACTTCTGGGAAGAGATGGGAGCTGAGAATTTTTATGTTTTCCCTGGTCTGATCTAGCTGTTATTTAACCTTCAAAATGGAATGTTTTATAAAGAGAATAAATTCACTTTTAGATACTGGGTTCCCGTTGCCTTTCAGTATGGGCAGCCACATCTTGAAGCGGCAACTTTACCTGACAGATTAGACATGGCGAGTTCTCTCTTCTCCTGGTGGGGTCCATTTTTCTTTAGGTCCCCAGGAACCTCCTCCCCCCTCTATGATCTAAATCGTAGACAGGCTCTCATATTCTAAAGCATGCTGCTGAAGAAAAGGAACTGGCAGTAATATTTTGTGTAAGTAGATTTTATTTCTCTCAGTGGAAGTCTAAAGTAGTCTAAAATTAGTTGTTGTATTTTAAACATTTTGCTAGAGAAATCCAACTTTGACTTAGCGGATGACAAAGTGTAATGGTTTATTATTACCTAGTAGGCCTCTTCAGGAGATGCTGTTGAAAGTATAGGGTATTCCTATAAGAGTTGACCACGTAACTTGTATCTTACTAACCTTAGGACAATCTGAACATCATGTGTGGAAATTTGGTCCACTTTTGTTTGTTAGCATCAAAATCAGATGTATAAATAATTATAAAGAAATTAGTTCCCCATCACGTCTCTTCTACATAACTTACCCATTAGGCTTTACTTTATCTTTCCTCTCACATTCCAAATTTTACTTTTAAAAGATACAGAATCAGCATTGAGTTTAAACTGTATTTGCTGTTGTTTTGGGGGTAGGAAAGGGGTGTCATTCTTAGCTATTGGTTGATTCAGAGCTTGTGCCAAACTTGACGTATGAGTGTTTTCTTCCCATTTCCTTATTGTAATTCAGACTGCATACTCAGTTTTCAATTCCTTGTTTTCAGGTGGTTAGCCAGCGTTTTCCTCAGAACAGCATCGGCGCAGTGGGAAGCGCCATGTTCCTCAGATTTATCAACCCCGCCATTGTCTCGCCGTATGAAGCAGGGATCTTAGACAGGAAGCCGCCACCCAGAACTGAAAGGGGCCTGAAGTTAATGTCAAAGGTGAAGCATTCTTTTGATAATCTAATGATGTTAAATACCCGCTTCATTTAAGTTTTTAGTTTTTCATATTCACTGTACTTCATGAATACATTTGTGAAATGCGCTAGTTATTATACTTTTATTTTGTCTTGTTGAGATTTTTTACAAGGGATTTCATTAGAATGACATTCAATTTCAGTTTTCCATGAACCTTCTGAACTCGTTTGTATCTTGTTTTCTAAAAATAATTTTGTATGTGATATCATCCTGGTAATTCTGAAATGGAGCCTGAAATGTAGGAGTTAAGGGTATTAAATTTTTTATTATGAGGTAAGCTTGGGAATAAATGCATTAAAAAGATAATGGAATTTTTCCATGAACTTTTAAATTTCATTACCTTTTGATTACATTTATTTGCCAACGTTTTGAAGCCCCTTCATATTTATATGTATTAAATGACTGCATATGCATTATCTGTATTTGGAAAATAGTAGCATGGAGAATTAATAGTTTTAACTCCCAGCATATATCAGTGAGATAACTCCTGTTAACCAAAGAACAGATACATATGTAGCCTTGAACAGTAATTCTGATTCATTGTAACACCGTTTTATTGTTTAGATACTCCAGAGTATTGCCAATCATGTTCTCTTTACAAAAGAGGAGCATATGCGGCCTTTTAATGATTTCGTGAAAAGCAACTTTGATGCAGCACGAAGGTAAGCAGCCAGATACTAAATTGATTGCTGTGTTTGAATCAAATGCTTTCACTTCCCTGAAATCCATTTACTTAGTCTACATGAACCTTCTCTGTGGGTGATCTCTGTAGATCAGCAATATGACTTGCCTCTATTCATTTTACTTTAAGAGACAGTACTGATAGAAATCCATAGTTTTTATAATTTGGTACTGTTTCCACTTTGTGTCATCTGAAATTCAGATGTGATTTTTAACATACGTACTAAAAGGATCTGGTGTGCTGTCATGTGGAGGAGAGGGTAGATTGCATTTAGTAAAAATTAATACAAAAATTATAAAAATGCATAATATTATATAATCCGCATGCTTTTAATGTTAGAGAAGTTTTACTCTTTCAGTTTCAAAGTGCATCTGAACTAAAAAGTTACCCTTTAAATCCAAATGCAGACTCATAATATTTAGTTGAGTTATTAGACAACTATTAAAGAATTTTATGAATTTTAAAAACATGTAAGCTAGGTTTCCATAGCTAATTAGTTGCTTCACTTTGTCTCTGAGTATTACCTGTACACTGGGAATAATACTATGCTTGCCTGGCTTGGAGTTTTTAACAAAACAAATGAGCTCACTTAGGAAATGCACGATAGAATTAAGTCAGTGCTGAGAATTCTGTTCTTGCAGCATGACGGTGATTGTGTACTCATAGCTTGAGCTAGACTTGTGCAACTCTGTCCTCATCATGCTTCCTGTCAACCTCTTTCCGCTAGCCAGTGGGGGTGTTCCAGGTGTGTTTTGGAATACAGGCCGCATTGAACGCTTCATGGCTTTCATTGTAGTAGATTGAACGCCTCTGGGTAGTTAAGAGTTCTGATCCTGCCTCTGCCCTCACAAGCTGTGAAACTTTGTAGTGCATTTTGATCTTGTCTGGGTCTCGTGTTGCTTTGTTTGTAACGTGCTATACTTTCTCCAAGGTTCATTCCTCTAAAGCCTCTTGTTCTATGATTTAGAACCTCCCTGTGAAGGTGAAGCTGGGTATCAAACCTGGAAAGTCAACTTTCTCTTTGTTTTGTTTAACATATTGTCGTATTGTCAAATGTGAACATCTCCTTCACGTTTGCAAACTCTTACATCACAAAATCGCCTCATGTAATTTAATTCGGACATAAATAAGAGTATGTCTGGTTTTGAAAGTTCTAATGACGTCTGCATTTTTCAAGGTTTTTCCTTGATATAGCATCTGATTGTCCCACAAGTGATGCAGTGAATCACAGTCTTTCCTTCATCAGCGATGGCAATGTTCTTGCTCTTCATCGCTTACTCTGGAACAATCAAGAGAAAATTGGCCAGTATCTTTCCAGCAATAGGTAAGATTTTCTCTTCACAGAGAAACTGAACACTCTTAGTTTAAATTTATTACTAATCAAATGATTGGTGCTCGGCTAGTGGTTTTTGTTTGTTTGTTTTTACTTTGCATCTCCTTGGAGTAAGGGTTTTATTTAGAAGGACACATTTATACTCCTTTTTGTTATGAGCTGTAGTAAATGATTACGAATCCTATCTAGACGCTACTGAACTTTTTCTTTATGTCAAGCCAAGAAATCACAAATTAGCTCTCCATTTTTTAACCGCTTTGCAAACTGTCAAATATAATGTGTAAGAGTATACAGCAGTTTTAAGTTTTAATCAAACATGTATTGACCGTAATCTGTAGAGCACCTTAATTCCTAGGGCTTTAATAATTAAACCATCACCAAAATTTTAACTCTATAACCAATTTATTTGTGAAATTTTAAGTATATATTATATAAAATATTTTACATAAAAAGTACTCAATTGAATATTGTTGAATTAGAAATTATTTCATTAGTCAATTAAAACCTCTTACAGCCTAAATTGTATGCTTGCCATCCTTCTTAAATGCTATCCTTCTAAAATTAATATAAATGTTTTTGGCGGGGGGGGGGGGTCTCTCCATAACTATGTATTTCTATAAAGTACCTAGATTCCTATGTGTGAAGAGTTCTCTTACAAAGTAGAACAGGTCCAGATTGTTGGCAGTAAAAATGCTATGTTCAATCATGGCAAAGACAGGCCATGAAACCAAGGCTAGGCACTTAGAAGAAGGGAATTTAAAATAATTTTCATTCTTTATGAATGATCAAAGTAGACATGGACTTGACTGCCCATGAAACAGAAATATGAAGAAATATGCTTGAGCTGTGTGACACGAAAGTAAACTCTAGAACATCAGATTGTAAGCATTCTTTCAAAGCATTCACATAATATGGAACCATGTCTTCCACCTACTTGCGATATTATTTTGCCATATTTCTTCCAATCTTTGTAACATTTTATTTCTTGGCAGGGAAACTGTACATTTTTACAGGTTCCTCCCCCCAGTCTCATTTCTCCCACCTCTTTTTCCAGAAAGATACTTGCTTCCTAAAGTGGTAGGGTTATTTTTATCCTGGGGATATTCTTATCCTGTTTATTTGTGTGATACATGTATGATAAAGGAGCGTGTGAGGAGGCACAAGCACTGGGCACTTGGCTGCTAACTTTAGCTTTGTGGTCCAAACCTCCCCAGCAGCTGAGTGGGAGCCAGGTTTGCCAAGCGGCATCTGTGAAGATGACACCCAGGAAAGCTCCGTGGAGCAGTTCTGCTCGGTACCAAACGTGGCTTACAGGAGTCTGGTCAACTCAATGATAAAATGATATGTGTGAAACAGTTGTGTGCTTTGACATTTAGAAAAATATTATACTACATGTTGTCTCCACTCAGTGCTTCATTGGAGATTTACCAGTTAGCTTATGTTTGTATTCCACTATCACAGCTAGTGACAACTTTATACCTGTCTCTTTGTCTTGGAATAAATGTAGAATTTCTGTATCCTAAGGCACACAGTGCCTCAGCTTTACTTGCTATTGCCAATTTGCTTTTCAAAGTCTGTGTTCCAGTTCCCACTTTGACCTGCACTGTGTGAGAGTACCTCTCTGTGTTAGTCTGAGTAAACTAGGGAAACAAATCCACAAAAACTCATATGTATATGAGAGAGTTTTATATAAAGGGTAAGTGTACATTAAGAAAGCATCCCAACCCAGTGCTGTCCAAGCCCCTTAGTCCAACATTAGCCCATATGTCCTACACCGATCTACAAAGTCCTCCTCAATCTCACGAAATACATGCAATGATGCTGACTGCAAGAGGAAAACCGAGTCAATGAATGTGTAAGCATCTCAGCGCTGGCAGGGGTCTCCACACGGCTCCTCCAGCACCTAGGACTGCACCAGGGTAGCTCCATGTGGCTTCTCCTCAGGGATGTCTTGCAGGAAGTGAGTCTTGCCAGCTGAAGCAGGGAACTGGCTAAGGCAGTTGCACCCTGGTCTGACCATTAGAGAGCAAGAGACCCAAGAAGTAGAAAGGAGAGACTCACTGAGCGAGCCATTTATCTCGCTGCCCTTCAATTAACCCCACATGTGTTTATCGGCCAGGTCGGCACAATAAACCTTTAACTATCTCACTCTCCTAGGATAGATAACCTCTCCATTCTGGGCATTGTCAATTTTTTTTTATCAATTTGGTGTTTGGTAACTGGTATCTTAATATTTTTACATAGCCTGAAATATTTAACAGCTACTGAGCTTTCTTATCTACTGTGGTTAATCAGGGATCTCATAAAGGAGTAGTATGCCCCGTTTCTCAAGATAAATTATTTTCATAATGAGAAAAAATGGATCAGAATATTATCTTAATTAGTAATTGCCCATTTAGTGGTAATGGATTAAGAATCCTGGAGGTGGGAATGCATATATACGTTTTATAGTTTGAGGATTGTCACATTTCTAAGATGTTTCGGTGCATACTTGTAACTCTTGTCCTTTTGGTGCAACTTACAAATCAACAGGAACCACCATGGATAGTAAAAAAAATAAGAGCAATTAATGATAACTTAAAATGTGTACCACCAACTGTGACCTGCTACTTCTTAAAAAGGAATTTTCTGTATCTAGGGATCATAAAGCTGTTGGCAGACGACCTTTTGATAAAATGGCAACACTGCTTGCATACTTGGGTCCTCCGGAGCACAAACCTGTGGCAGATACACACTGGTCCAGCCTTAACCTCACTAGTTCGAAATTTGAGGAGTTCATGACCAGGTAACATACCTCTTACATGCTGATTGCTTTCTTGTTAGATATTCTTGTATTTCTGATAGAGGATCCTCAGAATAGATGTGTCTAATTGCCACATTGGAGTGGTTTTGGATCCTAGTTTGCTCCTACCTTAGATGTTATTAAAATGTTTTTTCAAAAAGATTTCATTATAAAAATATTGATATCTTATACTAACTAGTACTTAATTTGTTGCTTTGGTATATTTTCTCATTTAATTCTTTTTTCTTTTGTTTTTGATTTAATTCTTTAAAAGGAGGGTAGACAATATATTTTCATATTATAGTTAGGGACTATACAACTGAGTGAAGAACTAATGTGCCTGACAAATGCATAGAGGCTTTGATTGTAGGGGCTGGACTACTGCTGCTAGGGCATTCTGTAGAATGCTCCTAAGAATGGATGGTGTGCACTTCTCTTAGGTTGTAGTTATACAGTTGGTCTATTGCTGTACTGTTACTGTAACGTTCCTGTGGGAAATGTGTTGGATTTCATGTACGTAAGGTTCTGAATGAAAAGCTCTGTATTGTTGGCACTCATCAGTGTGATGACAGAGTGAAGCTCATCTGCAGTCTCCTTTGGTTGGTAAAGTACCTCTCGGGCTCTCAGCAGGTGTGCTTGTTAATAGTCCATGCCAGGGGCAGAAAGAAAATAACCTACTTTTCAAATTCCGTATTTTGCCTGTAGCCGTGTCTGATGTTTCCTAATGTAACAAGTATTTATTTTTGTGTAACTAATGGGAATACTTTCCACACAAAGATTTTGTACCGCCTAACTAAAAGTTACATAATAAAAACAGATAAAACTAATTTTTATTCATTATTACTAGGCATTTTTCCATTTTCCTAAGAGAACTTCTTGAATAAACCTTTTTACTTAAGATTGTGCTTTCTCTGTCTCATAAAACAATATTCTATACTTTTGAAAACTAAATGAAATAATATGCTTAATATATGTAGATATCTGGTACATATCAAGTATTTTATATACTTTATCTGTGTTGTTGCTTGAACTCCCCCGATGCTCCCTAAGGCATATTTTCTTTAAAAAGAAAAAAAGAAGATAGCTGTACAGTTTTCTCAGTTATAAAAGTAATACCTGTAAAACTATTCAAAATAGAATTCTGAAGAGGAAAATGTAGAATTCTGTTATTACACCTCTTAGAGATAAATCAGTTAATATTGTGGTGTCTGACCTCCCAGTCATTCATATGCATGTGTAAGTTTGCCCCCATCAAATGGTACACAGGTAATTTCCCACTAATACTGAACAAATGCTGACTTTCTGGTACCAGTAACATGAACTGGCCTACCACTACCACTACCACTGCCCAAAGACACATGAAATGCTTAGGTTAAACAAAAAGTATTGTAGATGGTTTTGAAATATGTAGCTGGATGGCATTTTATGAGAAACTTATCTAAAATATAGTTCTTATAGAAATGGGTAATATTTAACAGATTAAGAAATGCAGGTTAATGAGTGGCATGAACCTACAGATGAAAGACATGAATCTTGTTGTTAGTTGCTGTCAAGTCAATTCTGACTCATAGTGACTACATGAACAACGGAATGAAACACTGCCCGGTCCTGTGCCATCCTCACAATTACTGTATCGAGCCCATTGTTGCAGCCACTGTGTCGATCTGACTTTATCAGAAATGTATTTATATACGTAGTGTATGGAGAAGTGGTATTCAAAATGAGGCAGATTGAGGCGAACATTTGATAAATGGTATTGATAGAGTTCAACAGCCAGCCAACTAGAAAAGACACTATGTCCATGAGTCAAAGAAAAACACACGAGCCGTTTCCTTTCTTACTGGGCTTAGGAGGCCGTTCTCGCTGATTCAGCCCATAAGCTAGAAAGGAAAAGATTGGTAAACTGAACTCTTAGAAAACAAATGAAACACAATTTTCTGATCGAAGGATAACAGCACCATGAGTATGCACAACCCTATGATACATATTTCTGTAGTTTTCTTTGGTCATTTGAAAAAGTGGATTATGATTCAGAGAGTAAGAGTAACTTTGGAAATTTTTGCTGCATATTGTCAAATACTTTTCAGAATGCATATTGCGATTTAAGATATTTTGCCATTTGTCACCTCTTTCGTCATCCTGTCATTTTTGTCAATACTCAATGGGCAAGTACAAAGTTTATGAGTAACTGTTCTTTTCCCCCTTCCTTTAAGGCACCAGGTACATGAAAAAGAAGAGTTCAAGGCTTTGAAGACATTAAGTATTTTCTACCAAGCTGGGACTTCCAAAGCCGGGAATCCTATTTTTTATTATGTTGCGCGCAGGTAAGAAGAAACACTATGTTTTTCTTTCTCTGAGTGTAGAGTGTTAGCATGATAGCAAATCCAGAGTAACAGCCAGCTTGGGTTTTCACTTGTGACATGACAAATCGAAAACAAATTTACTTGGTTAAATGCCCACTCTGTTGGAAAATGGTGCTCAGCATTTTAGAAATTGCTTTTCAGATCAGTCTGCCCATTTCATATCAACTTTTCTTCCTATATCACTTTTTAAAAATATTTCCTACAATGGAGTAATTACCACGAGTAAAAAATGGCAAATAATTTTCTTTCTTTCAAGGTTTAGTCTGATTAGATCACTTCAACAATGTAGTAAGAAGCTTTATATGTGCAGACATAAAATTGTAGGAGCTTGTATATAAGAACTTGTAGAAATAAGCTGTGGACGCACTAGGGTGATTCAGACAATCATTTAGAGGCAGTTTACGAAATCCCTGTGAAGACGGCTCATGAAAGCGATGGTGTTGGTTCATGCTGTCTTCAGTCCAGGCTGGTTCCTGACGTGCCATGGTGGAAATACTATGCGCTTCTTCTCAATGCCAGTGTACTTGGTCATTTTACTTGTTCCATTTGGTATGATGTAAGTCCATGGCAATCGAACCTTAAACATAATGTGATGTGATAGAGGAAACAGTAATTTCGGGATCTCACGGACTTTAATTACTCTTCATTCTGCTACTGTTTATTAGTAATTATACTTGAGGAGTGGCAAACAATTAATGTGCTTGGCTGATCACCAAAAGATTGGTGGCTCAAGTCAACTCTGAGATGCCTGAGAAGATTGTTCCACTTTAAAGAATTAGATGGATTGTCATTCTACTCTGTATATACATGGGTTCCGCCCAGTCAGAATCAACACACTGGCTGCTGCTATTCTTGGTTTTTTAATGTAGTACTTAAATCTTTCTGAATTCAATCACATTGATGAATTATATCCGTAGATTTGATAGTTATGGATGACAAAATGTAACCATTTATAGGAAGTAAAGTGAGGTTGGAAGTGTTGCCTGTATTGGAATTTATTTGTTTTACGGTCAGGCAGTGATCTTTATTCAAAAATAACCATTTGATACAATCCACAAAGCACAGGTTCCTTTATAAATTATTGAGCTTTCTTTTTAATGTACCTTCATTAGTTTCATGTTTTCATCCCTTCTACTTTGTTAATTTGTTTAATTGGATAATTCAGATAATACTGCTGCTCCTTGCATTTTGTTGTTTCCTTCCCTCTGGGACAAGAAGCCTAACTAGTAAGGATCAGTGTTAGGCTTCAGTTGTTGGTCTGTCAGATAGTAGCTATCATCTGAACAACTACACAGTTAATAATAGCAAGCAGCAGTATTTGCCGTATTACAGTTAGCATAATTGTTGCTGTTTTCTACTGTACTGATATATCAATATTATCACATACTCATGAAATCTGATAACACAGATGGGTGTCTTGTGTCTTAGAACATTGTAGTTTCTTACTAGAAAACAAAAATCAAACTCACTGCCTTAGAGTCGATGTGAAAATATAACGACCCTATAGGACAGGGTAGAACTGCCTCTCTTGAGTTTCTGAGACTGTACTATTACTGGTTTCGAACTGCTGACATTGCAGATTGCAGCTGAACATGGATCCACTCCACAACGCCACTACCTTTCTTCTTAGTACATTACCACTTTTTTCTCTGAACAAGTGAAAACTGTCCCACTCCACATCATCATTTAGACCGACTCGCCGCCACACAAGCATGCTCTAGTTAAATGCCACTCACATTATTTCTTTAATGTAAGTATTTGTCTTTTATCTCAGTTTAACAAATAATTTGGAAGACAATGGTATTTTGCTTGTTTTTATTTAATAGAATAGTTCATATTTTTCATATATAAAGACAGAAACCATCCTATTAATACATTTCCACAATTTAAATTTACAACCAAATATTTTTCAAGTGTGCTTATTGTCATTCAGCATGGAATAACGAAATAAGGTAAGAATACAGGCAGTTCATTTAAGCTCAAATGCACACAAAACAGCAAAAATATTGTAAAAGAAAAGAAGTAAATGCTATCCTTTGGATTGAGTATGGTGCCATCATTTGTCCCATACTTAATCTTCCTGGTTGTTGCTGTCTTTATAATCATTGTTGTCTTCACAGTTTTCTTAGGTGTCCAGGTCATCTTGGTATTCCAAGTCATCTTAGGATTCCGGGTGGTCTTGAATTTGAGGGCCCTGTTGGAATTTGGGGTTGTCATAGAATGCAGGGTCTTGTAGTGCGGGGTCATCTTGAGAGTTGAGTCCATTGTGGGCGTTGGGGTCATCCGGGGAGTTGAGGTCATCTTGGGAATTGGGGTCATCCTGGGAGTTGGAGTCATCTTGGGAGTTGAGGTCATCTTAGGAGTTGGGGTCACCTTGGGAGTTGACGTCATCTTGGGAGTTGGGGTCATCCTGGGAGTTGGGGTCATCTTGGGAGTTGGGGTCATCTTGGGAGTTGAGGTCATCTTGGGAATTGGGGTCATCCTGGGAGTTGGAGTCATCTTGGGAGTTGGGGTCACCTTGGGAGTTGGGGTCACCTTGGGAATTGGGGTCATCCTGGGAGTTGGGGTCATCTTGGTAGTTGGGGTCATCTTGGGAGTTGGGGTCACCTTGGGAGTTGGGGTCATCTTGGGAGTTGGGGTCATCCTGGGAGTTGAGGTCATCTTGGGAGTTGGGGTCATCTTGGCATTTGAGGTTTGCATAGAAATTGAGATTGGAGTTGTTCCCCATGTATTACCAATAAACATGATGAGTAGGCTGACCAGTGATCGTTTGAACATCATTTCTTTCTGTTTCAAAGTAAAGACATTTAACATATGGACCACAAACAAATACGCAAATCTCTTGATTGTATTCAGTCATTAAATTCATTGTATGTAAATATTTACTTGTTCATTGATTATTAATGAACAAATGAATAATTTTTCTTTTTTGTACACCTTGCCTGTCTACTAACTTTGACTGTGGATGAGAGATTATTTAGAGATTAAAAGGAAGCTTCCTTTTTTAAATTAAAAAATATAAACAATAAAATTCTTGACATGCAGTGTAAAAAATATAGGGGTATAAACTCTATCTTTCTATCCACATCATAAACCAAACCCCAAAATCACTGCTATTGAGCTGATGCTATACCCACACACACCCTCTGCCTGCCACCCCATTGGTTTCTGAGACTGTGACTGTTTACAGTAGTAGAAAGCCCCCTGTTTATCCTGAATAGACTGGTGGTTTCGAACTGCTGACCTTGTGGATCACAGCCTAACTCCTAACCATTACACCAATCTAGTGCAGGCAAAAAATGAGAGACAATTTTGGAAGGTAGAGTGATAAAGCAAATATTGAAACCAATACTATCAATTTCTTGGCTTTCTCATAGAATTTATTCCAAAGATTTAAGACTCATTTAACCTTTATTCCAAAGATTTAGATTATAAATTTGGCATCATTTCTTTTTACTCAAAAAACAAAATGAGGTTAAACCACAGGTTTCAGTTTCCCCAGTGTTGGCTTAGGATGTCTTCATTTTTTTCCCATTAAACAAAACAAACTAGTTTTTAGAGACTATCCTAATTTTTTAATATACAAGGAAAGCTAGAAATGATAAAAGTCAACCCCTTCATTTCGCCAATAGGCTCGGACATAGGTGAAGATGCATAGCTACTAATAACCAGAATCAGACCCCGAGTCTGAGTATTAGAGCATTGTGAAAGCATTACGTGGGCATGCGCACGCACATACACACACTTACTAGTAAACTATTTTTAAAGTAAGAGTAATTTACCTTTATTGTATATTAAAATCGGAGCCATGCCATATTGGAAGTAATGCAACCAGCCCATGTTGGACATAATTAAATAAGTAAATATTCTTTTTGTTTTTTAAACCATAAATATCACATCTTAACTTTTAGACACTTTATGTGTGCAGAAAAAAAGAAAACCTTACATGTGCTAAAAGTTGCATGTGGCTCTAGCACACATAAAGATCTCAAATTATTATTACCTGTGAGTAGTCTTTCCGTCTTTCCCTGAAGAATAAAAGTTTATGCCTTTCCAGTGCCCAATAAGGAATCTAATTTCCTGCACACTGCCTACTCTTTAAGTACAGTTAGTGAGGAATCACGTGTTGTAAACTTGACCTGTCATTTGCTCTTGAGCATCCTAATGAGTGGTTTCTAGACAGCCACTTTGAACACATGGGCTTTGGCCAAGATCAAGGAACGCAAAGACATTTGGAAGAAAATCTCACTTATTGAAAGAGCTCACTCAATACCACTTAGTTATACCTCATATCAGTGTATACATTAATGAATTTCCTAGCTAGATTGGCTATAAGTAGATGAATATACTATTTTGCCTTCTATAGTTTTCATAACTTAAGTATATTAGAAATAGATTCTGTTGTAAAGCAACTGTGTTATTTTGAATTTTAAAAAATAATTGAGGAATGTAGCATTCTAGAAATTTAATATCCAAGAAATGAAGTTAGACATAAGACCGAGTGAAGGATTGCATATAAATCAAATTCAGAGGTTTTAAATTTTTATATTTAATGTATTAAACCACCTGCTTTAAAGCACATTAAATAAATTCTTGAAAAAATTTTCTCTTTTTGTCAGTCCTTTTCTTCAATAATTTAACTTACTGGAAAGTTGAGTTAAATTGTGTGAATGTTTTCATCATGCCGGCCAGCATTATTTAAAACTCGTAGGGCTGTGAACAATGATGTTGACACACAAGGAAATTGCTACATAAATGGCAAAAGTACAAGTCAGTACATGTTCCTCATTTGTTTCACTTTGCTGTGTTTTTTCCCCCTCCTGATTGAATAGAGCCTATGTTTTCTATTGTATGGTACATAGAATCTCGCTGACTGGAGGTTAGCGTGGCCAGAGCTAAGAAGTGAAAGATCTTTGACAAGCAAAGCAGATGGGAGCCAAGGTAGCAAAGATCACGGACCAGCCTCTGGCACTGTCCATTCTGTGCGTATTTGTTCACTCTGGTGTTTCCTTCTGAGATGGCACCCTCTCTGTAAACCTTCCCCATGCTCTAACCTTTTAAAAACCAGTCATCGTTATAGAGCTGTGTACTTCTAGGGCCCTTAATGAGAATCTGCTTTTTCCTATAGGAATGTCATAACCCCGTCCCCCTTCCCATCTCATATTGTCAAGTGCCACCTCTTTTACTATGTAGAGTCAAAAATCAAAGAACAATGGATCCACTGAAACATTTTCTGTTTGTTTCTTTGTGCCTAAATCTATTATCATTAATGCTGCCTAAAATAATCATTGAGACATTTAGTCATAACACCTTTCCTGCATGAGTATCATAAATCTGAAAGTCACAACCCTCTATTATTGCTCTTTTAGGAGTCTCATCATTTGGTTAACCAGAGTCATAATGTACATTTATAATCCCTTATCTGTGATTATGAAATCTAAGATCCTCTATAACAGCGGTTCTCAACCGGTGGGTCACGACCCCTTTGGGGGTCAAATGACCCTTTCACAGGGGTTGCCAATTCATGACCATAGCAAAATTGCAGCTATGAAGTAGCAATGAAAATAATGTTATGGTTTGGGGGCTGCGGTCATCACATGAGGAACTGTCTGAGAAAGGAAGATGTGTATGTATGTACTAGGAAGGTTGAGAACCACTGCTTTAAAGCCTCAGGTTTTGTCAAAGAAGTTCTACGCCAAAACTTATTTGGTTGGAAATACCAGGCCTGTACTGACCGAGTCTTTTGTTATCTTTGTTGTTATCATCTTCATTGTCTTGCTTGGTGTTAATCTGCTTTCTGCAGACATAATTGTTAATCTGTAGTGGCCATGGAGCCCACTCTGACGCATGACGCCCCAGGGACAAGCCTGGTCCTGGGCTTGCTTTCAGGAGTGTGGCTATGCTCGTCCATTGTTGCAGCTGTTGTGTATCTTGAGTGCCTTCCGTCCTAGGGGCTTTACCTTCCAGCAGTGTATTGGACCTTTTATTGGGATCAATAACATCTTCACTGGCTAATTTTCAGAAGTCGCTCTCAGAGGCCTTGTTCCCTAGTCTGGGAGCTCTGCTGAAACCAGTCCACTACGGATGACACTGCTGGTATTTGTAATCCTGGTCGATAAGTGGTTGCAGAAATGTGGTTGTGTGTCTTTGAATTGTTTTATGCGCATCGTGACCCTGTAGGAGAGAGCCTGTGATCTTGATGGGAGCAGATCGCTAGATCATTTTTGCAGTGGAGCCACTGGTATGATCCAAGAACCAACATTTAGTTAGCAGCTGAGTGCTTAACCATTGTATCAGCAAGGCTGTATGCAGAAATATTAGTAGAGTCAATTAGGAGGTACGATGCCAGCTTCCACTGGGCTGCTCCATAGCACACAGTGAGGCAAGTATTTAGAGTATTTGTGCTTCTCCCCTTCCTTCAGGGCTCATTGCTTTATACTTTGGTACTTAGGCAGCACTGTGTCAATCAAATGTAGATTCCTGTGATACGTGCCACTTCCAGATCTGGTATGTAATTTTTCACCCGTCCTCCACCACTGCTTTGTGAACTCCTACTAGAAGCCATGAGGCCTAGAAAGTGACGGGCCTACATGACCTGATGTCAGCAGAAAATAAACTTCAGTGTCTTAAGTCACTGATATTTTTAGGGTGTTTTAGGGTGTTTGTTAACCTTTGTTATTATAGCTATTGGCATAACAACTTTTTTGCTTTTCCAAATCCACTCTCTATTCTTCACCCTACCCTGTTCCTTGAGACTAATTTGTGGGAAATCTACTATTGGCTGGCCCCATGGGAAAGACAACCAGGGGACTAGAAAGGAGGAGTAAGTTTGGGGTTACCTACTGCTGCTATTCAGTCTGCATGCTGAGCAAATAATCGGAGAAGCTTGATTATTGAAGAATTCATCAGGATTGGAGGAAGGTTTATTAACAGTATGCAGTATGTAGAGGACACAAGCTTACTTGCTGAAAGGGAGGAGGGCTTGAAGAACTTGCTGATGAAGATTATAATTCCATGTAAAGACAACCAAAATCATCACATCTGAACAAGTAGATAATATGATAAATGGAGAGAAAATTGAAGTAGTCAAGCACTTGCGTTTTATCTTAGATCCACAATCAGTGCTCATGGAAGCAGTAGTCAAGAGATCACATGACATGTTGCATTGGGTAATTTTGCTGCACAAGACCTCTTTCAAGTGTTAAAAAGCAAGAATGTTACTTCAAGGACTGCGGTGTGTGCCTGACGCAAGCCATGAACTTTCAATCACCTCGCATGCATGTGAAAGTTGGACCTTGGCTAAAGAAGACAAAAGAAGGATTGATGCATTTGGTCTGTGGGGCTGGTGAAGAATATTGACAGTGTCACAGACTGCCAGAAGGACAAACAGATGTTTGGAAAGAATACTGCCAGAAGGCTCCTTAGAGGCAAGGATGGTGATATCTTTGTCTTACCTGCTTTGGACATGTTGTCAGGAGAGACCAATCAAGCTTGGCATCAAGCTTGGCAAAGTCGAGGGGTAATGGAAAAGAGGAAGACTCTCAACAAAGTGGATTGATGGGCACAGTGGCTGCGGCAGTGGGTCCGAGCATGAGGACGAGTGCGAGGACGGTGCTGACCGCGCAGCGGTCCCTTCTGTGTACATTGGGTTGCTCGGAGTTGGAACCGAGTGGAGAACACCTAAGAACAGTAGTGCTGCTATAACAGAAATGCCACCTGTGGGTGCCTTTAGCAAACATTTCTTTTCTCACAGGCTAGGAGGCTAGAGTTCAGAGAGCCATCTCTAGCCATGCTCTCTCTCTCTCTTAGTTCCAGAGGAAGCTCCTTGTCTTGTTTCTAGGGTTTTCAGACTTGCTGCTGAGACTTTGCCTTTCCACCCAGATGTAATGAATCAGAATCTACATTTTAACAGGATCCCCAGGAGAGTCTTAGAACGCCACACATGATTCTTAGGTACACTGGTATGCCTCCCGTAATTAATGTGAGCGTACCGTCAAGCTCTTTTTTTCTTTTTAAAGGAAATCGGCTTACTGTTTCCAGTCTCTTGTAGCTCGGGCCACGGGATGGATACAGGCAGGTGAGGCAGAGGACCTGGTTTAGGGCTTGGACTCTTAAGCTTTGGTCAACTTTGGGGTACAAGGGTTTGCTGATCTTTCTCAGTCAGGTGGAACAACAGGACAGGTTGGGCTGGGCAGTCTCTGCTTCCTCCCCATGTACTTCCTCTCGACTCCTGCCCCTGCTGCCCACATCCTCCAGCAGCAGCAGTGACCAAGACAACTGGAAGCAAGCTCCCATAAGTTTTTAATATGGTGTTCACCCAACATCCAAGTCACAGAATGCCCCCTTTCACAGAACACAGTGTGGCCATGCTTAAAACTGTACATAGGAGCCCCTGGAAGGCTTGTTGAGATGTAGATTCCAATAAAGTGTACCTGGGGTAAAAAAGACAAATTCTCAGCAGAGGGTCAAACTGGCATGAACATGCTTAATACTCTCCTTTCTTGGGCTGCTATTTCTAGCTCCTTGATTTTGACTGGGTATGGCATTTGGGGTCCCCCATCTCTGCTTGCTTGCTCCGTCTCATCTTTGATATCTCAAAACAGATTGACTTAAGACACACCCTGAACTAATAACTCATTCATGAACATTACAAAACCCATTCCCAAATGGAATGATAACCACAGTTGTAGCGGTTAGGATGTATAATACAGTGGACACAGTTCAATCCCAAACACACCCCTTTGGTGTCCCACCTTGGGGTTACTGTGGGCTGGCTGCATCTCTCCATGAAGATTCTAGTTTCTCTTAAGCGACCCTTTGTGTTTCTGGTTTTTGGTAACTGTTCATCCTTTTCAGTCTAATATCTCACTGTCTTCTCTATTAATTTATGATATCTATCCCACACTGAGTGTGCATTCTATTTTCTGGGGAAATTCTGTGGCAAACAACATATGTCATATGCAAATAGTATATTACCTTCCTTAAAATGTGAACAATTTTAAGTTCAGAACTATATCTTGCCCCCAGCAGTGTCAGATAAGGTATTATGGATCTCGATTGAGTTGTTTAGTTTATTTTGAGTATTAATTTCGATAACAATGACATGCTATTTCAAAGAGTGCCCAGTATCATCACCCAGTTGATTCAAACTCATTTGCCCTGTTATAAAATGGAATAGAACTAGCCATACCATTGCCAAGATTGGAAATCATTTTGGAAACCCGTTGCCTCAGCTCTCTCCACAGACTGGTAGGTTCAGACCATGGACTTCTGGCTCAGCAGCTGTGCCCTTCAGTGAGTGTGCCGCCTGGGCGTCCTCGAATATCCAGCCCCTGGGAACCGTGTGACACAGGGTAGCTACTTGGTGCTGTAAGAATAACAGCTGGCTCACACAATGTCTGTCTCATACATCGAGATTTCTCAGATTACAGCTGGAGCTTTGGGACTAGTGAGCAATACTTTTCTTTACATTTGTATATTACCTCGAGTTGACCTACTGTTTTCTGAGGCTGAATGGATCAGTCAGATAGCAAATAAGTCTCAAATATCAAATCCACTTTTTCTGACACCAACTGAGGGGATATAACAAATCCCCACCTTCCACTTCTCCGTTCAGTTCTGACACTAGCTGTCCACACGGCACTTCTTCCTTTGACCCTAATCACCAGAGTTAGAGCTTAGAGGACATGGTCAGCCAGACTGCAAATTAGGCCATTTGGAGGAGAAGCTTAAGTTTGTGAGTCTACACAACACGCTCACATGGCTATAAATTTGGGGTTTTCCCATTACCCCTTTAGAATGCCAACCACAAGCTTTCAGGGGTTCCCAGCCCGTCACTTGTGACCCAGGTCAGGTACCTTAAATTGCCAGGACGATTCGCACAAAGGGCTCTATTTGTCATGAGAGTTTCGTCGTAGGAAACGAGGGTACAAATGAAGGAGGGGAGATGACTAGGGCAAGAGCTGGACGGGTCTCAGTACATTGAGGGGCTCATCATAGAAGGGAAGTTCCAGGATTCTCTACGGTTGTCTCTAAAAGCAAGTTTAAAGACACCCATATTCTTTAGGTAAGGTTAGTGTCAACTCCACAGATGTGTTCCCAAGAGTTTAGTCCTCACACATTGATGCTTTAAAAACTCTTAAGACGGTGAAGACAACAAAGGAATACTTTAAAATTTTAAAAAAGATGATGAATAGTAATCTGATTTGTAAAATTACTTGGATAAGCATAAATTTCATTTGAAAAAAGTACTTTATTGTGAGTTGAAAAAGGTTTACAGAGGAGATCATCAGTTTTATATTCTCCAATTCAGACACATTTTGTTTCATGTCATTCATTGTATAATCCCCTCAGTGTAACATTACGTAATCCACTTCTGTGTGTCCTGTTCCCACTCCACCTGCTTGAGGATTTTTGAGTAGCAACTTTAATGATACTTAAAAAAAATCATTTTATTGAGGGCTCGTAAAACTTTTATCACAATCCATATATACATCCATTGTCTCAAGCCCATTTGTACATACATTACCATCCTCGTTTTCAAAGCATTTTCTTTCTGCTTGAGCCCTTGGTATCAGCTCCTCATTTTCCCCCTTCCTCCCCCTCCCACACTCCCTCACGAACCCTTGATAACTTAAGAATTTTTATTTTTTCATATCTTACACTGACCAATGTCTCCCTTCACCCTTTTTTCTATTGTCCATATCCCTGGGAGGGGGTTATAGGTAGATGCTTGTGATTGGTTCCCTCTATCTCCCCCCACTTTCCCCTTCCCCTCCTGGAATGGGATTTGTAGAGTAGAATTAGGGTCATGATAGTGGTGGGGCAGAAGGGTAAAGAACCGGAGGGAAATTCTATGTTTCATCAGTGCTACACTGCACCCTGACTGGCCCGTCTTCTCTCCACGAACCTTCTGTAAGTTGATGTCCAATTGCTTATAGTTTGGTTTGGGGCCTCCACTCTGTACTCTCCCCCACCACCCCCCATTCACAATATGATTTTTTTGTTCTTTGATGCCTGATACCTGATCCCTTCGACACCTCATGATCACACGGACTGGTGTGCTTCTTCCATGTGGCCTTTGTTGCTTCTGAGCTAGATGGCCGCTTGTTTGTCTTCAAGCCTTTAAAATCCCAGACACTATATCTTTTGATAGCCGGGCACTACCAGCTTTCTTCACCACATTTGCTTATGTACCTGCTTGGGAAGGTGAGCACCTCAGAGCGCCGTATTATTAGAACAAAGTGTTCTTGTGTTAAGGAAATACTTGAGTAGAGGTCCATTGTACATCTGCTTCCTTAATACTACACCTATAAATATATGTACATCGATCTATTTCCCCATCATAACATGAGGGAGAGGGGAGCGGGGAGGGAGGGGAAAAAAAAGAGGACCTGATGCAAAGGGCTTAAGTGGAGAGCAAATGCTTTGAGAATGATTGGGGCAGGGAATGTGCGGATGTGCTTTATACAATTGATGTATGTATATGTATGGATTGTGATAAGAGTTGTATGAGCCCCTAATAAAATGTAAAAAAAGAAAAGGAAAAAAAATGATTAGGGCAAAGAATGTACAGATGTGCTTTATACAATTGATGTATGTATGGATTGTGATGAGTTGTGTGATCCCCTAATAAAATTTTTTTTAAAAAAAACAAAGAAGCAACTCTTAAGTGGATGCTTCCCTTCCTTATAAATGCCTGAGATCATAATTCTCTAAAAAATATACTATAATAACCACATGTGTGCTGCTATTATATATTATTAAACTGTGATTTAAAAATACAAAAATACATATATTTACATACATACATGTTTATATCTAGACCTCTATAAATGCTGTTTGCCTCCTAGCTCTTTCCTCTATTTCCTTTGACTTTCCTCTCGTCCCACTGTCATGATACTTATGATGCAGCTTCATGTAGTTTTCCTTTCGGTGGGCTCATTGGTGAGTTTTCTATGAAAACAGAGGACTGACCCTTTTCTAGAATGGCAGTTGTGTGTTGGCAGTGGCAGGTGGTGGTGTTTACTTGGGAGAAAGCGCTTGAGGCTGGTGGAGCCATCTTTGTGCTCCCTGCACCCGTGATTTGTGTCCCTTTGACTTGTCGTTTTAAGTTTTGAAATGAATTTATGTTTTGGATAGTTCTGAAAGCAATCTATGATTTTAAGATTAGAAAATTTGATCATGCTACTGATAGATTTTGACCTGAGTTTAAAAGTAGAGCATCAGAAACGTGAGTCGTTGGTAGCAGCTAGTGTGGACATGTGGTTTTCCAGTGTGAAGAATTACTTTGCTTGGAGACCTCTGAGAAAGGGAATATGCAACATCCATGCAAAAAGCAGGCTATTCAGTTCCAGTTAAATGTGAGCTGCCCTTTGGGGCTGTACGTGAGCATAATTCTCTGTGAGAGTAAGCCGTTCGTTACAGAAATCATCTACACGCCCCTTAATGGCAGGCCATGTGAGGTGAGGGCAAATCTTTGAACAAGCTGTCCTCCTGTTGGTATAATATGATACGTCTGTTATCTTATTTCAGCTTTTTGTCATTATCAATGAAAATGGTGATTTGATTTTAAAAGGATAATCTCCTTTCTCTTGTATAATAGTATCCCAGGTACCTTGATTTTTAAGAAGGAGCCTTGACATCAGTCTTCACATATATGTGCTCTTACTACAAATATCTGATTAAGTCCCAATGATTTTACTTAAAAAATATTTTATCCTCATTACTGCAGCTTCATTTGATATCTTCGTCATTTGTGTAGGCCAGGCTCTGCAAACTTTATGTCACAGGGACAGATTATAACTATTTTAGACTTTATAAACCACTTAAAGTTTTTTTTTACATACGTATGCATATATGCATGTATATCAGGGTCCTGGGTGGTGCAAACTGGCGAATAGTGAAAAGGTTAGTGATTCAAATCCACCCGACACCGTGGAAGAAAGGTCTGGCAACCTAGTTCTGTCAGGTGCAAGCATGGGAAATCCTGTGGGGTTTAGTCCCGTCTGGCCCCGTGGGGCTGCCATGAGTCGGAGTCTACTCGATGGCGGTGGGCACATGTGTGGGTGTGCCCGTGCGCTTACACACGCAGATTTTTCTCTATTTTAACGCTTTAAATACGCAAGAGCCTTCTTAGCCTGCAGGCCTTCCTAAGTAGGATGCAAGAAGTGTACCAGCAGTAAGTGCATTGTCAGCTAACCTCTATAGACTATTGGCAATAGCTTCTTAATTGGCTTCTTTGCCACCAGTATTTTATCCCGTATCCTACCTCACTGCTGGAACGATCTTTTTAAAAGATGCCCAGGACCCTTTCAGACAGGGTTGGCCGGGCTGTGAGCTGCAAGAAGTGGATCACCCGCTCTGTCTTCCAAGGTACCTTAGAGTGGCCTGGAACTTTAAGCCTCTTTGATTTGTAGTCAAGAGCATAACCATTTGTACCACCCAGGGACTCCTCTTATGCTTTATACCATCTATAATGTGACATACAATTTATTGACTTTCACTGGGCAGCATTTTGTATTTATACCATAAGTGGAAAGCCAGTAGTGACTGCCCTAAATAGAAAACGGGTAAATAAAACTTGCACAGTATCTCACACCCACTCAATTGTATATGCCCCACTTTAAAAAGCCACTGGCTTATAAGATAGTCTTTGTCCTCTACATCTCTTAGAAGTCTCTTCATAACATGTGATGCTGCTCACATTACCTGCAAGATGACTCTATTGAAGCACAAGATTGAAAATCGTTTTGTTAAGAGGACAGATGCTGGTCCTGTGCTGTGGAAATCTAATGGCCATGCAGTTCCAAGTACACGTGTCTGTGCTGCAGGGCTGCACCCAGGAGAGCGTGCTCATGACAGGTGGCTGAGGGTGTCAGGAAAACACGAAGAGCTTGTCAGAGCCACGAGTGCCGACGAGTATTCTGTATGACACTTTATCGCGGCAGAAAATTTGTCTTACAACCATTTGTCTTGATTGGTCATTTAAATGTAATAAGAAATAGTTAATGGTTATAGCATGTACTAGCATGTAGAGAGGGACACACCAGATTTTAGTTTTTAGGTTTCACCTTATGCTGCAGCTAGAGCAACTCAGCTGTGCCCTAGTGCCCTGACCTCCTCCCATGCCTCTCTGCTTTTGCCAGTACGTACCTTCTATCTAGAATGTTCTTCCTTTAACAGAGGACAAACTCCTATTTTTTACTTCAGACCCATCTCAGTTACGTGTCCTCTGATTTGTTGGCAAATGTGTGGTTCTAATAACAGCTTCATTGAGATAAAACTTACCTTTTTAAAGTATAAAATCCAGTGTTTTCTAACATATTTACAAAATTGTGCAGTCATCACCACTATCTACCTTTAAACATTTTTGTCATCTTTAAAAGAAACTTTCCATGTCTATTGGTCCCCTCCGTGCTTGTGAACTTGACAACCACTAATGCGCTTTGTGTCCCTATGGGTTTGCCTCTGCCGGGCTTCCTTCCTGTAGGAAGGGCATCACACAGGATGTGGGTCACGGTGACGATCTTCTTTTACTTTACATAATGTTTTCAAAGTTGATCCATAGTGTGGCATATATCTGAATTGCCTTTTTTAAGGCTAAGTGGTATTCCATTATTTGTATACACTATATTGTATTTATTCATTCACCACTTAATGGACATTTCCATTATTTATTCTTTCGGGTTATTCTGAATAATACTTTATTAATATTCATGTTCAGGTATTTGCACGCACATGTTGTTTCTTTAAAATATATACCTTGGCATATAATTGTTGGGTCTTAATGTAAAGGAGCCCTGGGAGTGCAGAATTAAATGTTCAGCTGTTAACCAAGATGTCAGCAAGTTGAATCCACTTGCCATTTTCCAGGAGAAAGATATGACAGTCTGTTTCTGTCATCTGTCAGAGATGCTCATGTGTATAAGAGAAAGCTTTATATAAAGAGCAATTGTATATTGAGAAAATATTCCAGCCCAGTCTAGATTAAGTCCCTAAGTCCGATATTAGCCCATGTGTCCAATACAAGTCCACGAATTCCTCTGTAGACTCACACAGCACATGCAATGATGCTGAATGCAGGAAGATCACAGGCCGGTGGTGGAGGTATCATCTCAGCCCTGGTGTGGGTCTCCACGTGGCTCCTCCAGCTCCAGGACTCTGGCTGTCATCAGCATGGTCCCATGTAGCTTGTCAACAGGAAAGTGTCAGGCAGAGAGAGTGTGTATCCTATCTCTAGGGAGGAAGAGAGGAGGTCCCACAATCCTCAGGAGAAGGCCATGCCCACGGGAGGCATCCATCAGGCTGTGACCTGACTGACAGGCTAGACTCCACCCTTTCGCTCATATGTAGCTGCCATAATGTCCATAAAGATTGCAGCCTTGGAAACCCTATGGGGCAGTTTTACTCTGTCCTATAATGTCGTTATGAATCATAATTGATCTGATGGCAACTGGTGTGATTAACATTTGGAAAAACTGCCAAACCCTTCCAAAGTGATTGTACCATATTACATTTCACCAGTAATGTCTGAGAGGACAGTCCAGTTTCCCCAATCCACACCAACACTCATTATTGTCTGTCTCAGCCAGGTTTAGTGAGTCCCTCTTCCTCTTCAAAACCACAGCCAATTCTATATTATTTTGGAATATTATTTCTTGGTTCACATATGAGACTTTTAGCTCTTCAGTCTAAGGCAGATGTCTTCATCTAGGGACAAGAGAATTTAGCAGAATATGTAGCATTTCATAGAACGCTTAATAAATGGACCTACCTTTTAATGATTGCAAAAAATGGAAACAGTCATGGATACTGTTAAAACAAACTACCAGTTTTAGTTACAGATAGATACACATGACTATGGTTTTGAGGGCTGCAGATTGGACTGAAGAATAGTGGGAATTCTGAATTGAATCAAAAGCTTTCCTGAGTGTGGCTGTTTTCTGTGATTCTTGGTTTATAGAAGTATAGTGGTCTTAGGCGAAACCGGGCTGCAGATTAGTCTACAAAGATGATTTAGTGATTTATACAGACAATAATATAATGGTCACTGGCTAGCCATTACGTCGATTCCAACTCACAGTGATCCTCCTTAGGGTTTCTGAGGCTCTGAGTCTATATTGGAGCAGATCACTTCGTCTCTCTCCCTTAGACAGCTGATGGGTTTGAATTCCTGACCTTGCAGTTTGCAGCCCAGTGCTTACCTGACAACACAACAAGAGACAATATTTCATTGTTAAAGCAAGAATGATCACCTGTGACCATTGTAAAAAATACAAAGAAAAAGAAAAAACCCACTATGAGGAAATACAAGCCTATAAGTAGAAGAAATTCTTTTTCAGCAGTGACTTGCTTTCTTTGATTGTTTGCCATTGGCGTGGGGAAATGCATTCAGGT
Organism: Tenrec ecaudatus; assembly: GCF_050624435.1. Lineage (NCBI taxonomy): Eukaryota > Metazoa > Chordata > Mammalia > Afrosoricida > Tenrecidae > Tenrec > Tenrec ecaudatus. The sequence goes on from NC_134539.1 coordinate 114,738,350, forward strand.
ACCTGAATTGATGGAACTGGTAGATGGGTGTGGCTGTGTGCCAGTTACTCTTACACTGAGTAATATCTCAGGAGCAGTAGTGGTCACTGAGGCTTTGGTTGGCAAAAAGGGCCTTCCTTCCATGTGGTTATTGTGGCATGTGGCATGCTTGTATTCCTTTAATGCTGTTTTGTTTTTTCTCTGTGAATGAGAGGTGATGAAATCTTAGTATACGATTTTCTGTTGAGGCAGGCATTTGACAAAGATTTGAACTCCCTCAGACTTGTAGAAGTTTCTTTGTTTGAACTGTAACTATGGGCAACAGAAATGCAAAGTGGAAAACTGTATTTCCTGGCACTGAGCCTTGCCTTAGACTTTCTGATCCTTGACCTTGAGAGACTCGTGTAAAATACTTAGATGATCTCCTTGTTTTACTAGAAATCACATTTCCCGATAGGGTAGAGTAGGCCTGCTCCTTTGCTTCCCGAGACCGTCAATCTTGACGAGAACAGACGCGTCTCATCGTTCTGCCCTGGAGTGCTTAGTGAGCTTGAACTGCTGACCTCTCCTTTTCTCTTAACCTGCTACATCCTTCTGGGAAGCCACAGGTGCTTGAAACAGACTTAAAATTATTTTGATTTGAACAAGAACCAGTTTTTCTGCTTTGTGTATGTGTGTTTAATTTCTGTGCTTTAACTTCATCAATAACTAAAACAAATTTAGAATATCATGTCAGGAGTTATAGAAAAAGATTAATGGGTGAACTGGGCACATGTCTTAATTGTTTCCTAAGTATGCTTAATGGCGTGAAGGTGTTGAATAAAATTATATTTCTGAAGTTTCTTAAAAACCTCACTTTGCACCACAGTTTTCAAAGCGTGAAGCACACTTATCTGCTTAACACAGTATTAACACCTGAGGTGGCATTTATTTGTTTCTCTGACTGGTTTCCTGTAGGCTGTCTTCTTGTACTGAGTTACTGATGTTACTGACGGGCATCAGAATAATCTCTCTCTAGTGTCGATCTACTAGTGATGCCCCAGAGCAAGTGTCACGTAACAGCAAGGTCATAGCCTTCATTCTTGTACCTTTATTTGGTCTCTCTTTTTTCTGGGTAATGAAGGTGTGACTTTGGCCTAAGTAAAAGAGTCCAGACTTTGATCAAGTGCAAGTTTGGTTAACATAGCCCACCATTTTACCTCTTTGATCTATGTTATTCATTTTATTATATGTAAATGGAGATAAGGATGAAAAAACAAACACACAAACATACCAGATGTCAAAATTAAAAGAGCGAGTAAGGGGTTGTCAGGAGTAAAAAAAAAAGCGGGGGAGAGGTATGTACTGAAGAGGAGATAGATATTATCGTGGAATGCCTGGTGGCAAGAGGAGCACATGGTGAATTAAGCGTGACTAACGTTTTGTTTATTTGGACTGAAGAATGTGAGGAAGCTGGAAAGGGTGAGATGATTGTGTAAAACAAAACGCAGGTCCCTGATAAAGGACCCGTGCTTGGGAAACATCGTGTCAAAGAAACAGAGGCCTTCACAGAGATGGATTAACTCAGTGCGGCCACTGTGGGCTCAGGAAGAGGAACGGTGGTGCGGGTGGCACAGGGGCAGTCAGTGTTGGCGTTATGGCCTCTACGGGGTCGCCATGAGTCGGAACCTAACAACCTGAAGAGAGCCCAAGGTTCGATCACATAGTAAGCCTGTGAAGAGTTTGGGCCTTTTCTTTGGCATGGGAAATTCATGAAAGGTGTTTGTTTCATTTTGTTTTTCTTAAAACTGAGACAGTATCAGGTGTGGTTAGATTAGAGGAGCGACCCTGATGGAATTGGCCGTATAGACTGAAAGGAGGAGCACAGTGGACATGTGCTTCTGAGAATCCGAGGCTGCCTGTCGCTCATCTTGATCTTGGAACAGCCTCTCGTTTACTGGCCGTCGCTTTCTGTTCAGAGTTCTTTGATGTTCTCGTTTCTCTTCTTGACCCACTGAACCTAGACCCTTTCACATTATGTCAGTATTTCTTATATTCCTTGTCTGTCAAGGATGAGATAGGAAAGAAACCATTTGGCATACAGTGATAGTGATTTGCTGTACATCCCCCCCCAATATTTTAAACTTTATTTTATTTATTTAAAAATTTAAAATTTTTATTGTAAATTGAGTGAAGGTTTAGAGTGGACCATCCGTTTTATATTCAACAATTTACAAATATTTTGTTTATATTCACCTATTACAATTCCTTTATAAAATCTCATTGCTCATCCCACTTCCTGCCTTTATTTCCTGTTTCTATTCCATCTTTTTTCCTGGCCCTCTGTCCTTGGATAAATGCTTTTCTCTTCATCTTAAATTCCACATCTGAAGGTTAACTAAGGACCATAGTTTTGAGTGGGTTCCACGAATTTCTACTCAAGCAGTAAGCCTCTTTTATAAGTCTGCGTTTTCGTTCACATTTTTCTCCCACTCTATTCAGGACTTTCTAATGTGATCCTTATCAGAGCAGTGGTGTACTTGTTTTTATACTTATCTCTGCAGTAGTTATTATTTTTTTCTTTTTTAATAATTTTATTAGGGCTCATACAACTCTTATCCAAATCCATATATACATCAATTTGCAGTGATTATTTTTATACACTAACATTTTATCTTACATTCATGTTTTTCGACATTTTAACCGTATAAAAAATTCTGCATACATGTTTTTAACATTTGCATAGTATTCTGTTTGTGAATCATCCATTTGCTTAATTTCTTTTTTATTAATCATTTTATTGGGGAGCTCTCACAAATCTTCTGACAATCCATCATTCATTTGTATTAAGCACACATGTGCATTTGTTGTCATCAACATTTCCCCCAAAAAGTTTCTTAATCACGGCGACTTGACATCATTTCTGGGTTGCTCGCTATTGGAAAGACTGCTGTGATCTCTCTAAGACTAACTAGGGTAAAAGTGCAGATGTTTTAGTTTTCTGATTATTCTCAAACTGCTGTTCAAATGTGGCATTGTAATAGACCTCGATTTCTGATACTTAAAAAACCTTTACTGATTTCTTAGTGAGAAATTAGATACATTTTTATTGCATTTCTGGTTTGTTTTATAGTTGGCCATATTCCTACATGATTACTAAGGACCATGTTTTCTCTTTTGTTAAACATTCTTTGTTTTCCATTTCTTTTTCATTATTGGAAGAAGGAGTTCATTGGTCTTCTTGTCAACTTTATAAGCTCATTAAGAATCTTATTTATCTCATTCTTTTTGAATATTTTTTACCAGGTTAGCAGTTTCAGTATAAAGAAATCTTGGAATTTTGTGTTGACAAATTTATTGATGGTATCTTTATTATTCTTACCTCCAACACCCTTTTCTAATTAGGGGGGTGGCGAGAGCCTTTCCCTTGAAGATATGTACATTAAAAAAATTATTCGTCTGTCCCCGTTACTTTCTTTTCTAATGTTATCTTTTGAATTTTTGCACTTTTCCAACTTCTTAAACACTGTTCACTGAATGTTTCCACTTACTGAATTTCCTCTTCTAAATCTAAGAACACTTGAAAACTTACTGTGTACTAGGGACTATTTTAAGCAATTTACATATCTTGTCTCATTTTTTCCCTCATAAAAATGATATGACAAGGGCACCGATGAAAGATACAACTTTCCTCTAGTTCTTTAATGCTCCCCCTCCCAGTATCATGACCCTAATTCTACCTTACAAATCCAGCTAGACCAGAGCATGCACACTGGTACAGATAGAGCTGCAAACACAGGGAGCCCAGGACAAATAAACTCCTCAGGACCAATCATGAGAGTAACGATACCAGCAGGGGAAGAGGAAGGTGGGGGGGGAGGGGGAACCGATCCCAATGATCTACGTATAACCCTCTTCCAGGGTGACGACAACAGAAAAGTGGGTGAAGGGAGACATCAGTCAGTGTAAGGCATGAAAAATAACAATTTATTCATGAGGGGAGAGAGAGTGGAGGATGTAGGGGGGGGAATGTGCTGATAGCAAGGACTCAAGTAGAAAAAAATGTTTTGAAAATGGTGATGGCAACATATGTACTGTATAAATATGCTTGACACAGTGGATGGATGTATGGAACGTGATAAAGAGCTGTATGAGCCCCCAATAAAATGATTAAAAAACAAAAAGTTACAGTATTAGAAACTCACAGGAAGCAGTTCTATCCTAGTTTCCAGGGCAGTGATTCTCAACCTGTGGGTCGTGACCCCTTTGGGGGCCGAATGACCCTTCACAGTGGTTGCCTGATTCATAACAGTAGCAAAATTAGAGCTATGAAGTATCAATGAAAATAATTTTATGGTTGGGGGGGTCACCACAACAAAAAAGAAACTATTAAAGGGTCACGGCCTGCGGAAGGTTGAGAACCACTGCTTTAGGGTCACTATGAGTCGGCATGGACTCGATGGCAGTAAGTCTGGCCTTTAGCTTGGTTCCCACATATGCCTGATACACAGGCAGGCCTCTCCTTCGTTCAAGGGTTGTGGGTCTAGAAACTGTAAATTTTTTAAAAAGTTATTAAATCCATGTTAAATCATGTGACAAAATGGAGTCATAGAGAGGCATTATACTAAAGATTACACAGCTAATACGTAAAACTTTATCATGTATTGAGTTTTCATATGTGTGACCTCTGTACTCTAGTTGCTATCGTTTCAGTATCATCTACTTTTATGCCATTATGATTATGCCAGTGATAAAATAATCAGTAATTCATAGGTCTAAAAAATAAGACTAATTTAAACAACCATTACTTATATTTATTTGCCAACCACTAATGCCAAAGAGGAGATGTAGTGTTTATGCATTAGACTGCTAACCATAAAGTCATCAGTTTGAAACCACTAGCCACCAGATTGGAGATAAATAAGGTTTTTTCCTCTCAAAAATACTGTTTTGGAAACCCACCGGAACACTGCTCAGTCCTATGGGATTGCTATGAGTTGGAATGGACTCAGTTGCAGTGAGTTAGGTTTGGGGGCTTTTTGAGAATGCCAAGAATGAAGAAACTGAGTATTTCTTTATCAACTTTTCCAGTAGAGATTGAGCAAATGTGCAATCCAGGTGCATTGACAATTACTATAGACTGGAATAAGAAAGTTGGAAGGAAAAAGAGGACCTGATGCAAAGGGCTTAAGTGGAGAGCAAATGCTTTGAGAATGATTGGGGCAGGGAATGTATGGATGTGCTTTATACAATTGATGTATGTATATGTATGGATTGTGATAAGAGTTGTATGAGCCCCTAATAAATTGTTTTAAAAAAAAAAGAAAGTTGGAAGGATAATTGGTCATGGAAAAATAGAGTCTTGATGACTTGATGCTCGAGATGGTCTGATAGAATTTTGCAAGACCAGTAACTTATCCATTGCAGATACCTTTTCAACAGCGTAATGGCAACTGTACACATGGTCCTCACTGGATAGGATATACAAAATCAAACCCAGTATCATGAGACCGAACAAGACTAGAGGCTGAAGATTAAACCATTAATTGCTTATATACATGTTGCAGCTGAAATGAAGAAAACCAAAGCAAGTCCATCAGAGCAAAAATACAATCTACAGCATCCCCCACCTGAATTTAAACATACTCTCAAGAACAGATGCGATGCATTGAACACTGAAAATTGAAGACAAGATGATTTGTGGGAATCCATCATATATGAAAAAATCAGAAAATCATTAAAAAGATGGAAAAGAAAGAAAATGTCAAAATGAAGATCAGAAGAAACCCTGAAATTTGCCCTTAAGTGTGGAGTTGTGCTAAAGTGAAGAAAGGATGAAGTATAAAAGCCGAACAGGTTTCAAAGGGCTGCTCAAGAAGATAAGGTAAATTATTATAATAGAATGTACAAAGGCCTGAAGTTAGACAACTTTAAGGGAAGAAAATATTCAGCATATCTCAAGTTGAAAAAAACTAGGAGGAAAAAAATTCAAGCCTCAAACGGCTGTACTGAGAAATTCTATAGACAAACATTGAATGATACAGGAAGTATCAATCAAAAGAAGATGGAAGAAACTTATAAAGTCACTGTACCAAAAAGAATTGATTAGCATTTAAGGAGGTAGCATCACGATTTGTTGGTATTGAAGGACATCTAAGCTGCACTAAAACTTTGCTGCCACCCCACCCCACCCCCAAAGAAAAACAACAATTCTAGAAATTGATGAATACCAATTGAAATATTTCAACAGGTGGATGCAACCAGAAGCATCCACTTGTCTGTGCCAAGAAATTGGGGGGTCAGCTAACTGGCAGACTCAACGAAGGCTGATCTCCTTACTGTGGAAATGATTTAGAAATATCAATATTACATACAAGAAACATTTTTTAAGATAATTTTTACATGGTTGCAGCAGTACATTAACTGAGAGCTGTCAGAAATTGAAACCAGATTCCGGAGACGATGTAGAGAGAGGGGTATTGTTGCTGATATCAGATGGATCTCGGCTGAAAGCAGAGATTCTCGGAAAGATGTCTACCTGTGTTTTATTGCTATGCAGAGACATTTGACTATGTGAGTGTTGAGAAGTTCTGCACATTGCAAAGAATAGGAATCTCAGACCACTTCAAAGTGACGATTTGGAAACTTTACACTGACTAAGAGGCCAATAGGAAAAGGGAAAATGTGTACTCAGGGTTGTATCCTCTCACCATTCTTATTCAGTCTGTGTGCTGCGCAGATCATCAGAGAAGCTGAACTCTATGAAGAACTTAGCATCAGAATTGGAGAAGGCTCATTAACAACTTAGATATGCAGATGACACAACTTTGCTTTCTGAAAGTGATGAGGACTTGAAGTACTTACGGTTGAAGATCAAAGACAAAAACCTTAAGTATGAATTACACTAAACACAAAGAAAAAAATCTTCACAGTGGGACCATTAAATCAACTTCATGATAAATGGAGAAAATATTAAAGTTGTCAAGGATTGCATTTTACTTGGCTCTGCAATCAGTGCCCATGGAAGCAGCAGTCAGGAAATCAAAGGATGTATTACATTGAGCAAATCTGCTTCAAAGCAAGGCGATAGCACTATGAGGTCTAGGTGCAACTGATCCAAGCCATGGTATTTTTTAGTCACTTTATTTTTTGTGAAAACTGGACAGTGAAAAGGAAAACAAGAAGAATTGATGCCTTTGAATTGCAGTGTTAACAAAGAGTATTAAATATTCCATGCACTTACAGAAGAGCAAATAACTTTTAGAAGTGCAGCCAGGATACTTCTTAGAAGTGAAATGGTTAAGGTTTTGTCTTGTGTGCTTTGGACATAACCAGGCCCTGGAGAAGCTCTTCAGATTTGGTACACGGTCAGCCGTGATGGTGAAGACCCTCGGGGGAGATGGGTTGACACAGTGGCTGCAATCGTTGGCTCAAACATAGTAGGGCCTGTGAGGATAGTGTAGGACTAGCCACTGTTCTTTTGTTCAGGGATTGTTCTGAGTCAAAACCAACTCAATGGCACCTAAAACAATTATAACTGATAATCATTTTATTTTCCTCTCAGCAAAGATCTGATGAATGCTTTTTTTTGGGGGGGGGGGTGTTGTTTGCTTCTCCAGATCTGAGCTTAATTTATGTAGTGTCCTAAAAAGAATTTTAACTGTAATATTTATTAGAATTTCTTTAATCCAGAAACTATACTGGAATGAATTGCATTTAGCTTTCCCCCATGTGGTCCTGCATATCTCATGTAAATGTTATTTCTTGGGATTTATATCTTTTGGGTTATTGTGTCTTCCCCCTTTACTTTCTGATTATTTGTTGCCAGCATATGAGAAAGCCATTGAAGTTGTCACACTTAATTTGTTATTAGTTATTTTTAATTAGTTGTTATTATCAAGGTTTTCCTGAAGACTCCTTTAGATATATAACTATTTTTATCTTTTAGTAAATGCTCACATCTCTTTTTTTCGTGTCATGAAATATCTCAAGAAAATCCTCAAATGTTACAAAAATGAGGAATTCTATTTATTCTTATTGTGGCTCTGATTTTAAGAGAAGTATTACTTAATTTTCACTGTTACATAAATATTTACTCCTGGTTTACATTCCATGGAATCATTCCCTATCTAAGTCTGGAAGTATTTTATAAGGAATGATCTTATGAAAGACTGACTGTGTGACATTTTGCTTTCAAGTCAAGCAATCTGTTATTGCTTCACAGGAGTACTATTATTTTTTAATCATTTTATTGGTGGCTCATACAGCTCTTATCACAATACATACATGCACCCATTGTGTCTAGCATTTTTGTACATTTGTTGTCATTATCATTTTCAAAAGTTTCTATTTGAACCCTTGATATCAGCTCCTCATTTTCCCCCACCCTCCCTAACGAACCCTTGATAACTTAGGAATTTTTATTTTTTCATGTCTTACACTGACCAATGTCTCCCTTCACCCACTTTTCTGATGTCCATACCCCTGGGAAGGGGTTCTATGTAGATCCTTGTGATTGGTTCCACCTAACTCCCCCACCTTCCCTTCCCCTCCTGGTATGGCTACTCTCAATATTGGTCCTGAGGTAGTTTCTGTCCTGGATTTCCTATGTTCCAAGCTCTTACCTGTACCAGTGTATGTGCTCTGATCCAGCCAGAATTTGTAAGGTAGAATTGAGATCATGAGAGTGGGGTGGGGTGGGGGGAAGCATTAAAGGACTAGAAGAAAGTTGTATGTTTCATCGATGCTCTACTGCACCCTGACTGACTTGTCTCTTCCTTGTGACCCTTCTGTAAGGTGATGTCCAATTGCCTACAGATGGGCTTTGTGTCTCCACTCTGCACTCCTCCTCATTCACATTGATATGATTTTTTTAGTTCAGGGTCTTTGATGCCTGATAACCTGATCCCATTGACACCTCATGATCACACAGGCTGGTGTGCTTCTTCCATGTAGACTTAGTTGCTCCTCATCTAGATGGCCACTTGTTTATCTTTAAGCCTTTAAGACCCCAGATGCTCTATCTTTTGAAAGCCAGGCACCATCAGCTTTCTTCACATTTGCTATGTACTCATTGTGTCTTCAGTGATCATGTCGAGAAGCTGAGCATTATAGAATGCTAGGTTGTTAGAACAAGGTGTTCTTGCTTTGAGGGAGTACTTGAATAGAAGCCCAATGTCGATATGCTACCTTAATACTTAACATATAAATATATGTACATAGATCTATTTCCCTATCATTATATATTTATATGTGTACATGCCTGTATTTAGATCTTTGCCTCCTAGTTCTTTATTTCCTTTTACTCTCCTCTTGTCCCACTATTATGTTTGGCCTTTATTCGGGTTTCAGTAATTCCTCTCGGGTACATTGGACTTGATCAAGCCCTACCAGGCATCCTATACCCTCCTCACCATCAATTTTAGATCACTTGTTGTTCCCCTGTCCCTGGGTTAACACCAACTTCCTTTCATCCACCTCCCCCTCTCTCGTGCCCTCCGGAACCATGGTCCCTTTGTTTTCTCCCCTGGATTATTTATCCCACCTGTCTTATCTAGATAAACATGCAGAGACAATACTAAGCACAAAAACAAGACACAACAAAAAAACTACAAAAAAAGAAAAGAATAGCCTATAAATAGTTGCAGGTCTGTTTGTTGACCTTTAGGAATGTTTTATGGTTGAGTCTGATGGGGTGCCACACCCTGGCCCCAAAGTCTATTTTTGGTGTTCCTGGGGATTTCATTACTTTGCTCCCTTGCTGCTCTGTTGCACACCCTTAGTATTTCACCCACGGTGTGATGGGGTCATATTGGCACAGTTCCTGCACTGTCTCCAGTGTTGTCCCTCACAGCGATAAGGGTCAGTGATGGACGCTTTGTCTCGGGGTGGGGCCCCATGCATTGGCTTCTCTGAGCAGGCGTATTGTCCTTCAGGATTGGTAGGCCAGGATGTGTTCCACTTTCTCTCCTTTCCTCTTCGTTTGCTCCTGTGCTCTGATCAGACGTTTCTCTCTCCCTGAGCTGTAGCTTCAGTGCTGTCCTCCGTAGCGCAACCTTCATGCTGGTGTGTGGCATTCACTTCTTGGCGCACGGGGTTGAAGTCTGGTCCCTCTCTTCCTCTCCTGTGGAGATAAAAACAACACCCTCCCCGTGGGGGGGTTAGGCTTCACAACATTATTATGGAAGATTATTGAATAGCATATATTAGCAGTATTTCAGCTTAGCCAAAGTAGACATTGTCTTAGTCTGCTATATGATCAGATAAAGTTTCACAACTTTTCTTCTAGATTCATGTTAAACTAATTGTTAAATTTTAGTTCTAGAAGGTGGAAGAGCAAGGACTGTAGCAAAAATCTTCTTTCCCTATTTCTCCACCCTCTAGAATTCAGGCCCATAGCCTTGAGCTAGGTTGAGACAGATGTACTAATAATATTCCTAACAGTAGCAGCATTTAGTGCCTAGTGCAGTGGTTCTCAACCTGTGGGTTGTGACCCCTTCGGGGGTGTGGGGTGTCAAACAACCCTTTCACAGGGGTCACCCGATTCATAATAGTAGCAAAATGATAGGAAGTAGCAACAACAATAATTTTTATGTTTGGGGGTCACCACTACAGGAACTGTATTAAAGGGTCACGCACGGCATTCGGAAGGTTGAGAACTGCTGGCCTAGAGTAATGTAAGAGGGCCTAGACACTGGTATGGCTGTTGTGAATAGTAACCTTTATTCCTCGGGGGAAAAGCCACCGTGATATAAGTTGTGTGCCCATCTGACAGATGAGGAAACCGGCACTCAAAGCACTATCCAGGGTGGTTGTACCTTGTGGAAGTGCAGAAGCAGGACTGAGACCTCCGTCTTCAGATAGCAGAGAACATGCTCTTTACCACTACTCTCCCTCAGTGTATTTCCAGGACTACACAAGCAGCTACTGATTACCTTTATTCTAAAAAAACCAAAAAAGATTTTGACTGTACTATTAAAAACCATTGATATTCTAAATTACATATGCAGTCATATTAATTCTGCAGGTTGTTCATTCACTGCCAGTCTTACTTTAGAAAGCACGTTATAGGAGTTCTGATAAGTTTACAAAACTTATGTTTACGAATGCTTTAAATATTGACTTGACAACAAAAAATAGAGTATGGCCTACCCGCTCTGTGTATTACTGTTTCTGTTCACCAGAGTGCACTGAGTAAAGCCCAGTGGGTGTACGTTGCTTCTGGGGAGCTTGCTAGATAGACGCTGAGGACTAGTGCACTTTAGAATGCGTGGAGCCTGGTAACGCCAGAGTAATTGTCTTGATGGCAAATAATGAGCCCTCCTCCATTAATCATGATAAGAACACAATTTCCTTGGAAGGAAGTATTATCTAATTTCTTTAAGGCTACGTAATACATATTTCTGAGGACTTAAAAGTTTGTGTTTTGACATCTACTGTGCTTGAAAGTTTACATTTCCCCTTTGTGCAGACATGTCCGTAAGATTGGCATACTTCATAGGTGCTGCCAGTGCTGAGCCAGGCTTTCACTTTATTGTCAATTTCCCCTATAGAGTTTCTAAGACAGTGTTGGATTTTTGGTACCAAAATCTTCTAAGAAACTACTGTCTTAGTTTCTAAGAAACTATTTTCTGTGGAACTCATGTAGATGGTGTTTAAAGGAAACTGAGGGGTAAGGTAGAGTATGGAAGGTCCCCTGTCATGGAGGTAAAGGTACTAGATCAGTGCCTGTGAGTGAGTGCGGACAGCTTGCGCATCTGGAGAGAGGATGCATTTTAAAGTCACGTAAAGACTTCCAAATTACCTCCCTCACATAGTGAGCCAATTAGGCTTTCCTGGGGCAGGGAAAAAGTTCAAGAGCTACTGGACTAGCTAACATGAGAGAGGAATTATTTTACTAAAGCATACTAATAACTTCATAAACCTAGTCCTTAAAAAGAAAGAAAGAAATCGTATAGGAAGGTTCTCTCTTTCATTTTAGCCTAGCTTTCTTTTTCTGACTTTTGGTTATTGTCTGTCAATAATTTATGAAGTGTCTTACTTTTCTATTTTTTGTAATTGTTATATTGGAGTCCCATTTCAGTAGGATTTGGAGTGTCCTAATTGTCCTAGACCTGTTGCTTGCTTTACTGAACTTCATCACCTGCTGGTAGCACCACGTGAATCCCATCCATCCCCTCCCTTTCCTCCCCGTTACATCCTTCTGTGTCACCGCCCAGCCAATATTTGTTAGACCTGCAGTGTTCTCTTAGTCTTATTTTTAATTTAGGTCAATCACATTTCTAACTTCTAGTATGCAAATGGTAATTTCCCTTCCTGAATATAACAAGCGTTCAATTTGCTAATAATTTAAATTTTTCATCAACATGTGATCTTTTAGATATGCATTAAAATTGCTCCTTTAAACTTTTAAAAAGTTTCACTATAAAATGTTTTCTTATACTTTTCTCAAAATTTGGAAAAAACAAAGCCATTAAGCTTTCCTCATTAAAATGCAAAGCCTCGTGTCTTCCAGCTTTTGGTAGAGCTTTTGTCCATTATATAATCTGTAAAGTCGCCAAGAGTTCCTCAGAAGCAGGACATCATTTGGATGTAAAACAATTATGGCTTGTGTATGAAATAATGATGTGCATAACCATTCCTGGGGTAACAACCCCAGTTTTATTTTAGTGGCAAACATCCTTGGATGCTACCAATAGCCCCACCACCTTGCAGACTAAACTATGTATGTACCCTCAAACTGTCAGGTCATTTGGACTCGAGCAGGGAGGCTCCATTGGTTTGACTAGAAAGCCAAAGGACACAGTTCTGAGCATAGACCTTTTATTTTTTCCCAGATGTGACAGTGTAAACATACATAAAATACATATTAAACTTTAAATGCTTTATATTTTGTGCAATATATTGAAGCCTTAAAAAGAAAACATGTCATTAAAAAAAGAAGAAATTCATTAGTTAAGACAGTAAAATAGCAGCAAGTACCAAGACATTGTGCACTTCTTTTATTTAAGACAAGTTACTTCATTTATATCAGAAATGTAAGACTGGCTTTCTTGAATACTTAATACAGCTTGATTCACTGGTTAGATAGGGGTGTGTTTCCCAACTATACATCAGGGAGGAGGTCCGTCATTCGTTTCAGACAGCCAGCAGGAGCACAGCGTTGAGCAGTAAGAGAAATGAAGTATTGACTTTCCACACACTTGCCACAGAAGGTGAGTAAGTCTTTACATTTGTGGTTGTCTCTTCCCTTCGTAAGGTGAGGGTTGTGCTTTGTTGAGGCATTTCCGAGAAATTACTTGGCGTGCCACTAGTGATACTTAGGGTCATGGGTGTCGGGACTGATTTCATCGAGCTAGTGAGGCTTGTGTTTGTCACCACTCCATTTTGGAGATGAATGGTCAGAGTTGCAGCTGCTGCTTCGTGCAATTTGATGGTTTCTGCAGATGTGCCTTCTGGATAGGGCACAAAAGCCTTGTCCGGGCTGGTAAAGGCGGGGTCTCTGCTTTGGGTGACCCCAAATGTGGTTTCCTTTGTCCGATACTGTTTGGGCATTTTGGTCACTTTGGGTTGCGTTACCATACTCAGAGAGTTAATGGTGTCCATGGTCTGCACCCCACTGCCAGGGAACAAGCTTGCAGTAACTCCCGGAGGTGTAGGGTATATGTTATGTTCCTTTAGAGATGAGATGTGACTAGAACAGGGAGTGCCTATCACATGGGCTTTTGTTTCCATCACCCACTTTAATAAGTAAGTAATATTTTGTTTGTGATCACATGACCACCTATTGTTGTAAAGGGTTATCTCATGCAACTGTGAGAGCTGATCAAAAGCTTCCTCTGGAATGGCTGTGAACTTATTGTTGTGCAAGTAAAGCTGTGTGAGACTTGTGAGGTTGATTAGTGTTCCGGGGAGGATTTGGGACAGGGAATTGTTCGACAGGTCCACGATAGACAGTTTGGAGGGCATATTGGTTGGCACTGTCCAAAGTTTGTTACTACTGAGGTTGAGAACCTCAAGATTTCTTAGTGTATTTTTAATGAGGACAACCTTTTCCAGCATATTCTTAGACACATCCAGATATTTAAGGTTCCACTGATAGGCAGTGTCAGATTTGTCAAGAAGTTTAATATTGTTGTTAGCAGCAGACATGTTCCAGAGGGACCGGGGTAACCGAGCAGGCAGGCTTTCCAGCCTATTGTTTGAAATGTCTAGGGTCCTCAGATTGGTGTATCGAGTTAACTGGTTATGCAGATCAGTAAACTTGTTATAAGACAGGTTTAAATGTATAATATTTTCTTGGAGTCCAGATGGTAGTGTAGTCAGGTTTCTGCCTGAACAGTCCACATGCCTATGCCTCTCTGTGCATAGACACTGGAGAGGACAAATGCATAAAACACCAGGTGTGAGAACCAGAAGGATGAACAGGCAGGGAGACATTTTCAATATCTGATATTCCATCAAAGCCTGGAAATAAACAGATACACCCTTCTTTTAATATGCAAATACAATGAAGGCATCTGCATGGGTCAATTAGCATTAGGCAAAAATTTCAATAAACCTCGTTGTTGAGCCCTTTTATAATTGTTCCAGTGATTAAACTAACAAAGCTCCCCTTCATTTACAGTCCAAATGCCTGGTCCTTCAATTGGGGCTGTGTGGTAGAGACTCTTCCTCTACTCTCCTGCACATTTCACCCCTCTCCCCCACCCCCACCCCACCCTCATTTCCCCCCTTTTTCTTATATGTCTTATTCATCTTCCCAGAGCTTTAATACTATGAAATAAAATGACCTTCTCTGAAAATATGAAGTTGGAATCGTAGCTATTACTATTTTTGATAATATCCTTTTTTAGATAGGAAAAAATGGCTGTCGTGGCTCTGGTTTGGGTTTTTTTTTTTTTTTTAATCTCTGCAGTTTGTATGTTGGGTTAAATTTTATTTAGCTCTTAAAGCAGTACTTGGGAACTTAAGCTTTGTCTTTTTAGGATAAATAGATATATCCTGTAAAACATGGAGGCAATGAAAATCCCAGACCAACAGCCCACCTTTAAACCTCCCATTTGACCCAGTGCTGTTTTCCTGTTAGCATTCAGTGCCGATTCTACAGAGAACCGATGTGCATATTTACCAAATGAAGGCATATCAAAAAGAAATCCATCCACAGACACTGCAGCAAATTTCTGGTGCATGCACTTGCTATTGAATACATATTAAATCCTAACATTCACTTTTTCTTTTTAAAAAGAAAATGAAAGAAAGAAAGGAAATTCTGAAGTCTGTCGTTTACTGATTTTAAAGAACAGCTTACCATAGTGTCGTCTTCAACATGAGCTTCTCATTTCTCCGAGAAACTTAAAGCTTAGAGGTCGCCTTGCTCTGGAGAGTGGGAGCTGTTTCCGGCTGCGGGCTGTGCTTGCCTGCTCAGCTGCATTGTGTTGCTGTGAGCCGACGCTCTGCAACCACCTGATCAGTACCACATAGGAGGACTGCAGCGCTGTCATTGGTGCTGACTCAGATTTATTGCAAGGGGTACACACGTAACAAAATGGACTTTTTTTCCCCATGTAATTCACAGCGTTGAGTTTATCTGTGTATCTCAGATCTGCTATAGGATGCACATTAGCCCTGGCCCTTACTCTTATCTGTGTATTTGTCTGAGCTTGGGTTTCACGGCTGGTTCTTTTTAATGCCTGGACCCTTCACGTTAAAATGCATCTCCTCTTCCAGCTGGGTAGTTTTCCAAGGGATGAGTTGTTTGTGGTGTGTGTGTTTTCAAACACTCCTTCCTTTCTACGTTCCTTTCTACAATGGCATAATTGTCATACCATGACATAAGCCTTACTTTCAGGCATCAGAATCTGATCGGATTGATCTTCATGGTGATGGTGCCTAATCAGCTTTTCAAATGTATCAGCTGCTTAAATGTTTCCTCTCCCCTTTCCCGAGTTGCAGAAGTGCGTAAATAGGATTTTTCTGTCTTCATCTTTGTGATGCTAAGGACCCAGAGTACACATAAGCTAGGCTACACTGTAAAACAGTGAGCCTGCCACATTTTAAATCAGTTCATGTGAGGTAATAGACCTTTTATGTAATGACTTTTGGGTTTAAGGAGTTTTTCCTTCAGAAACTGCATTTGGATGATGAGTTGGCATGATATGATCCTTGTTTGCCCCAGACATTTTTTATATTATGTGAATGGCCATATGAGTTTATGTTTTAAAAATAACAATATCAATTTGGGGTGAGTTGCCCCCACCTCCTGCAGAGTGTTTCACATTTCATTTTTCTGCAAAATCATAGTTTCCGAATGACA
Organism: Tenrec ecaudatus; assembly: GCF_050624435.1. Taxonomy (NCBI): domain Eukaryota; kingdom Metazoa; phylum Chordata; class Mammalia; order Afrosoricida; family Tenrecidae; genus Tenrec; species Tenrec ecaudatus. The sequence continues at coordinate 114,754,623 of NC_134539.1, forward strand.
TGAAATAATGCAAAAAGGAAAAGTAGTCACAATTTTAAAAAAATGATATCAGGTTTATCATAGCTTCCGGTGCACTATTTATTAGATTGATTGTGTAAATAATTTGTTGAAACTCACATCTGTTAATTTCCAGGTTAGCAAGTTATTTTAGAAAAGAAAACAAAATTATAATACTTCCATAACCAAACTGTAACTATTGAGAAAACAGTCATTATCAACACATTATGAATAAGAAAACTCCCTTTAAACCAGGTAATGAAATCTTGGGTTTTTCTCTAAATTTGATTTGTATTACATGAATTTTACTATAAGTAGACTTTAGTGTACTAAAATTTGAAGTATATTTTAATAGAAAAAAAACTATATCCTAGAAGTCCCCTTTTGTGTAAAATTAATGTTCCTTGAAAAATTAATTCCATTTCAAAGCCTATGATGCTAGACTTATTATTGATTAGGTACTTATTCTTAACCTTGTGTTCTTAATACAATCTTTCTATGGATTTCAGAAACTAGTCATCAATCATAATGCTTAAAATTGTTTAAAAAATACTATGTTCAGTAATATTCTCCTTTATGGAAGCAGGAAAAGATTGCTTTGACATATAGATTTCTTGTGTATTGTTTTATATAGTATATATGTTTTACACTTAAAAGAAATGTGACTGACCCACTATGAGACACGCCACCCCTTCACTCACCCATAGCCCTATAGGGGACAACACTAGAGACACAGTGTGGGAATTCCGCCCAATCTGATCCCACAACACTGAGGCAAAACACTAAGAGTGTGGAACAACAGCAGGGTGTGGAACAACAGCAAGGGGAACAGAGCAACGAAGTCCCCAGGGAATACCAAAAATCAGACTTTGGGGCAAAGACTTGGCACCCCATCAGACTGGACCAGAAAACACTCCTAAGACCAACAAACAGTCCTTGAACTAACTACAAGCTTTGCTTATTGTTGTGTTTGTTGTTGTTTTTTTGTCATTGGCTTGTTTTGTTGCTTGGTTTTGCTCTGTCTTGTTTTTGTGCATGTTATTATCTCTGCAGGTCTGTCTAAATAAGATAGGCTGGATGAACAATCTGGAGGAGAAAACAACGGGGCAGTTCCGGGGGGACATTGGAGAGGAGGAGGTGGAGGGAAAGAGAGTGGTGTTCACAAACCCAGGGACAAGGGAACAACAAGCAATCCAAATAGGTGGTGAGGAGGGCGTAGGAGGACTGGTAGGGCCTGATGAAGGGTAATGTAACCAAGAGGAATTACTGAAACCCAAATGAAGACGGAGCATGATAGTGGGACTAGAGGAAAGTCAACGGAAATAGAAGAAAGAGGTAGGAGGCAAAAGGCATTTATAGATGTCTAAATAAAGGCATGTACATATGCAGATATATTATGAGGATGGGGAAATAGATCTATGTGCATGTATTTATAGGTTTAGTATTAAGGTAGCAGAAGGACATTGGGCCTCCAATCAAGTACTCTCTCAATGCAAGAATACTTTGTTCTATTAAACTGGCACTCCAAAAAAAAATAAATAAATAAACTGGCATTCTATGATGCTCATCTTCTCGACACAACTGCTGAAGACAAAGAGGGTGAATAAGCAAATGTGGCAAAGAAATCTGATGGTGCCCGGCTATCAAAAGATTTAGCGTCTGGGGTCTTAAAGGCTTGAAGGTAAACAAGTGGCCATCTAGCTGAGAAGCAACAAAGCCCAAATGGAAGAAGCACACCAGCTTGTGTGATCACAAGGTGTCAAAGTCATCAAAGAACAAAAAATCATATCATTGTGAATGAGGGGGAGTGCTGAGTGGGGACCCAAAGCCCATCTGTAGGTAACTGAACATCCCCTTACAAAAGGGTTGCAGGGAGGATACAAGCCAGTTGGTTCAGTGTAGCAACGATGAAACATACAACTTTCCTCTAGTTCTTAAATGCTTCCTACCCCACCCCACCACTATCATGATGCAATTCTACCTTACAAGTCTGGCTAGACCAGAGGATATACACTGGTACAGATAGGAACTGGGAACACAGGGAATCCAGGGCGGATGATCCCTTCAGGACCAGTGGTGAGTGAGGAGATACCAGAAGGGTGGAAGGAGCCGGGGTGGAAAGGGGGAAGATCCCGATTACAGGGGCGAACAACAGAAACGTGGGTGAAGGGAGATGTCCGACAGGGCAAGATATGACAAAATAATAATTTATAAATTATCAAGGGTGCATGATAGGGGAGAGAAAGGAGGGAGGAGAAAAAATGAGGAGCTGATGCCAGGGGCTTAAGTGGAGAGCAAATGTTTTGAGAATGATGAGGGCAATGAATGTACAAATGTGCTTTACACAATTGATGTATGTATGAATTGTGGTAAGAGTTGTATATGCCCCTAATAAAATGATTTTTTAAAATAAATATAAATACAAGAAAAAAAGAAGTGTTACTAAGGGTCGATGTGCCAAACACTTAAAACTCTCTGCTTTTAATTTCAGTAAGCTCTGCTGCATCAAAGTAGCTATTTAGCTCCATCATACTTACCAGTAGTTGTATATAAGAGAACGGACATGTTAGTTCATTAATTAATGGATTCAAATTAATTTGGGTTCAGGCTGCATCAGGGTTAGATTCTGCTGCATATAATAGAAAATTCTAATATGGTCAAGGTGACAGTGTTATTCAGTTCATATTTGGGGACATACCAAAGTATTTCCTATTTTTAAAGGACAGTTCTCAAAAAACTGGGGATAGGGTTTTAATTTAGTATATTTAAATTATGGGAATCTGTCTTCTATTTTTAGAAGTTATTTTGAAATAAAGTATAGGTTATTTTTACTCAAAAAAATAATCATTTTTATAGGCCTGCATTTGTTATGATTTATTTTAGATATTATTCAGAAATATAAAGCCTTTTATTTGCTACATTAAACACATCCCCCCTTTAGATAAAAGCCTGTCACATTCCTTTTCAGAAGGGCCACACAGAAGGGCTGATAAATCCATGGTGCGATAGAGCACTGTGTATTTTTTAATTTATTTTACCTCATTGATCATGTTAGATTTGCATATGTTCATTTGTATACTTAAGCTCTTTCAGTAAGTGAGAGTGGTCGCTCTTCAGAAGCAGTAACAGGAGTCACGGTGCCCGCAGGGAACGGGAAGAGGGAGCTGAGAGCATGGATGACTAACCCCACTCAGTGGGATTGCTGTGAATGGATAATATTGGATTGTGTAAGCTATGGGGGGGGGGTGCTATTAGAGAAAATAAAGAAGGGTTCCAGGAGGAGTAGGTTGGGAAGGGAGAGGTAAAGGGGAGCTGATATCAAGGAGTTCAAAAAGAAAATGTTTGAAACGGTGGTAGTAATTGTACAATACTGCTTGATTTGATTAAATGTTATGATATCTGTAAGAGCCCCCAATAAAATGATTTAAAATTTAAAAATAAAATTCCTTGAAGAACACAGCTTTCTCCCAGATCCTGGATGCTTCCTCCCCCCAACTACCATGATCCGAATTCTACCTTGCAGGGCTGGATAGGACAGAGGCTGTACACTGGTACATATGAGGGTTGGAGGTACAGGGAATCCAGGGTGGATGATACCTTCAGGACCAAGGGTGTGAGGGACGATGCTGGGAGAGTGGAGGGTGAGTGGGTTGGAAAGGGGGAACTGATTACAAGGATCCACATGTGACCTCTTCCCTGGGAGAGGGACAGCAGAGAAGGGGGGAAGGGAGACTCCGGATAGGGCAAGATATGACAAAATAACGAGGTATAAATTACCAAGGGCATATGAGGGAGGGGGGAATGGGGAGGGAGGGGGGGGGAAAAGAGGACCTGATGCAAGGGGCTTAAGTGGAGAGCAAATGCCTTGAGAATGATTGGGGCAGGGAATGTATGGATGTGCTTTATACAATTGATGTATGTATATGTATGGATTGTGGTAAGAGTTGTTTGAGTCCCTAATAAAATGTAAAAGAAGAAAAGAGAAAAAAATGATTAGGGCAAAGACTGTACAGATGTGCTTTATACAATTGATGTATGTATATGTATGAACTGTGAAAAGAATTGTATCAGCCCCAATAAATTGTTAAAATAAAAAAAATAAATAAATAAATAAATAATAAAATTCCTGTCAAATCAGGAATTGGAACTTCTTAAACATTATTTTCTAGTTTGAGCAATAAAGTAACATATTCTATGAGCCATGGTGACCTGTACTATGTAGCAGTCCTATGTTCATCAACAGCTAGGAACCTGACCAGTAAGCCTTTACTGCCTTTTTCCAAAAAATCATCTTATTGGCGCATACTTCACAAATCATACACTTTCATCATTCAGTCATATTAAGAAGAGTTATGCAATTCTTACCACAGTTTCAGAACATTTTCTTTTTGTACTCTTTGTTAGCTCTCCTCTTCCCCTCACCCTCGCGTGCCATGCCTCTAGGTGCTAAGATTTACCCAGCTGCTGTCGATGTAGATTTACTTAGCCTGGATTTCATGTACAGAAAATGGTAGAACACACAAACAGGAAGCAAACAAGCACAACTCAACACCACTGACCAGGCAAAACAGAAAAACCTCAATTCAAAGAGAGCAGAAAATACTGAAAACCAAAACAACTTTAAAATGAGTCAGAAGGGAGAGTAAGTGATAAGATACTACATTTTAACCTAACTATGTCTGCCATGTTTGACTTTACAATGCTCTGTTTGATAATAAGGCTCTTCCTGGACTGCGGTCAGAGGGAATTCACTGGAGCCTTAATCCACGTGAGGACCCTGCAAATGGATTTGGGACTTCCACTTCTGTCCATAATCACCTGCAAACCAGGTTTCACAGTTTAAATCTTGGATACCATTCCTTCCTTTGGATTTGGATTATATTATTTACAATCCTTGGATCACACTGACGGTGTACTTCTACATGGACTTAGTTGATTCCTCACTTCGATGGCTGGGTGTCTGAATTCAGACTAGGGTTTAAGACCCCAGACACTATTTTTTTCTTATAACCAAACACCATCTAGTTTCTTCACCACACATTGTTATAGCACCCATATCTTCAGTGATCTCTTCATGAGAGTGAGTATCAAGCAGGACAATGTCATCAGAATTAATTGTTCTTAAATTGGGACTAGAATTACATGAAAGCCCAAAACCCATTTGTGTGTGTGTGTGTATATATATATATATACATATATATATATATATATGGCTTATATATGTCTCAAGCTCATTTTAGATACATCATTATTAGTTTGTGATAGAAAATAGTATAAATCATCCTCCTGGGGTATAAGGTATTTCTATTGATAGTGTCATTAACTTAGCCAATGGTTTAGAATTTAAAACCCTGCTGAGAAAAGGGAATTATACAAGTATAGACCAACTTCAGACCCCAATATACAAATTGTTGACTTCCACAGATTAAACTCTTAAGTGACAGAGGACACTTTACACAAATAATGGGGTTGGTGATAGGATAAAACTTTCAGTAATACCTACAAAGGAAGAACCGTGCCTACCAGATGAATTAATACATGCCATAAGAAAGCAAGGAGAGCATTAAAATAGTAAATAAATGGTCGTCCCAGGCCACCATTCATTGAGCACTCTCAAAGCAAGACATCTGAACTGAAGTCCAACAGCCACCAATTCCATAACCCGGGGACAGCAGCCATCTGCTTCGGCTTACACTAGAGCAGTGCAGCCTAAGTCTAAGGGACTGTGTTCCTACATCTGCTGCAGGTGAGTTTTAGGGAAAGCCCTATTTGCTTAATGGAATTTCCACATCAGATCCTTCTGGGGTAGCCTTTGAAGGATGTGGTGTGCCTCAAAAGTACAGTCTAAAATCCCAATAGGATAGCACACAGCAAGGGTCATTAAGTGCTGGATAGAAACTAGGTAAAAAGTGTCCAATTAGGAACATAAGACCAGGCATATTCTCCTCTTGGAATCTGTTTCAGTATTGTGAAGCATTTCTTCCCAATAGACAGCTGCTCCATCTGGTTTACACACCATCAGAAGTGTAATTGCCTTCTCCGAGACATGCACACCCCTCTTCCCCATCTTGACTTGAATTTCTAGTAAGGCTCGCTTATCACCCTTATAACAATGTCTCTCGATTTGGAGTGACCTTAACACAATGTTTAATCACCTCATGCATATGAAAGTTGGCCATTGAATAAAGAAGACTGATAAAAGAATCAGTGCATTTAAATTGTGGTGCTGAAGAAGAATACTGCAAGTACCATGGAAGGCTAAAAGGACAAACCTGTCTGTCTTGGAAGAAGGACAGACAGCCTTAGAGGCAAGGATGGCAAGACTTCCTCCCTCGTACTCTGGACATGTGTTCAGGCGAGACTAATCCCTGGAAAAAGACATTATGAGTTAACTGCCAAATCTCTGAGGATCCCTGGCCCAAGCAGAGTGCCACAAAACCTCAACTGTCAGAATTGTAATCAATTCAGTGGCTGTGCATTTGGTTGGTTTTTGTGTTTTGTTTGCTCTGACTCAGATCAGGTTCAACAGAACTTCCGGACTAAGACAGACAAGGAAGAAGGACCTAATAATCTACTTTAAAAACTCAGCCATTAAAAATCCAATTGATCACAACTGCCCGAGACTATTGTAAACTGTGTAAACCTAATGAGGCAGTTCTACTCTGCCCTACAATGAGTATGAGACTGATCATGCTGCAGCCAGCAGCTTGTTGCAAAATTTAATCAGTTGTTTTGTAGAATATCCCTTATTCTGGATTTGTCTCTTTGCTTCCTGTGGTAGTTACATAATCTGGTCAATTTGAGGATTCCGAGTGAAGGGATGGAGTCTAGCCTGTCAATCAGATCATAGCCAATTCTGGGAACTCCTGTATTCCTCCCTGGAGGTGGGAAACACTCTCTTTCTCTGCTCAGTCCCTGCGAGACATCTTTGTTGACAAGCCACATGGAGACAGGCTGATGGCAGCCAGTCCCCTGGGCTGGAGGAATATGTGGAGACCCTGCTAGCGCTGAGATATTTATGACGCCACTGGATCCACAAGACTTCCCACCCACTGGCCTGTGATGTTCCTGCATTTGGCGTCATTGCATGTGTTTGGTGAGGCTGAAGCGGACTTTACAGATATCTGTATCTGACATATGAGCTAATATCAGACTTATGGACTTGATCTGGACTGGGCTGGGATGTTTTCTCAATGTACAATTGCTCTTGTATATAAAGCTCTTCTTAACAATTTTTAATTAAAAGATCATTTTATTGGGGACTGTTACTCTTTTACAACCCATGTATCGATTGCATCAGGCAAATTTACATATGTTGCCTTCATTCTTTTCTAGACATTTACTTTCTACTGGACCCTTGGGATCAGCTCCTGTTTTAAAATCATTTTATTGGGGTTCATACAACTCTTATCACAATCCATACATACATCAATTGTGTAACGCACACTTAGACATTCGTTGTCCTCATCATTCTCAAAGTTTGCTTTCCGCTTTTGTTCCTGGAATCAGCTCCTCATTTTCCTTTTTTCCCTCTCCCTCCCTCCCCACTCTCCCCCAGGTTTTCTTTTAAAATTTTTTTTAGCTCTTTCTTATATACATATGCGTGTCTCTGTATTTGTTTCTTTAATCAACCCAGACTAGCACAATTCCCTATCCCCCATATTTCCTATAAATGGTTTCTAATAGTTGTAACAAAATGGCTTTTTTTGCATTATCCCATAATAGTTTAAAAGTAATACCAGTATTGCGAGTCAACAGATTAGAAACTACTGAATAAAGTTGAAGATTTCTTTACATCTGTTTGTCCTTAAAAGAGATTTCAGTAATTACATTTCAGTAATACTGCTTTTGTCTATGTTTTGACATCCAGTAAATTTGGTTCATTTCAGTTCTTTTTTTGGTTTTGCCTAAGTCAAAACTCTCGAACCTGGTTTATTCCAAGAATTCTCTCTTTTCTGTCCCCTCTTCTCTGCTCCCTTCCTACTCCTTCCAGTTGATGATCACCTGCACTAGAGTTTGGTTATATTTTAGCAGTGTTTCTTTCTGCTGTAGTGTATGTAGTATATAGTCCTACCCTCGCCGTTCTTACTGTGAAAGGTTTCATCCTATATGTGCTCATATAGGGGTTTTGTTTCATTTATTTTTTAAACTTTTCGTTTGAGTGGAACTTTGAAGCGCAAATTAGTTCCCATTCAACAATCTATACACATTTTATTTCCTGAAGGTGGTTCTAATCCCCTCAGTGTAACAACCTTCTTACCATTTCCTCCCTAGGGTCCCTGTTTCTATTTGCCATCTTTTCTGCTCCTTCCTGCCTCTGACCTTTGTTTTGGAGCAAACGCTGCCCGTTTGTTCTCATGTAGTTGAACGTTCTGAATAGCTCCTTTCTCACGGGTGTTAACTGTTCGCATCATAGCTCCAGTCTGGGAGCCCTGGTGCAAGGTCAGCAGTTCAAACCCACCACCTGCTCTGAAGGAGAAAGAATGAGGCTATCTTGTTTTATGAAGATTTACACCCCTTGGGAGCAGTTCTACTCTGTCTTCTAGGGTTACTGAGTCAGAACAGATCTGATGGTTGTTGGTATTGATTGGCTGAAAGGTGATTTCCCATAGTGGATTTAGTTTCATGTTCTGAAGGGTCATACTCTTGGGGTTCTACAGGTAGATCCACTAAGACAGGACTTTATATATTTTAATTTTTTTTCTTTTTCTGTGTTTTCCCCCACTCTACCCAAGACCTTCTATTGCAACCCCAATAAGAGGGATACTTAGTGGTAGCTCTTCTCAGGCTTGTGTATGCTGGTTTGTGTGGTTAACCCTTTGAACTAAGTGTTTCTTTGAATTTGTCTATTTCCTTTCTCACATTTGTTTTGAGCTAGAAGAGACCAATAGCTTAAGACGTCAGTCTCCATTCACCAATGGGGGATGTAAAACTCTGCCTTTGTGGACTATGCTGTGCTAATTGTCCCCAGAGACGATGTTCTTAAGCCCTCAAGCCCAGGGGCTCAGTCCCTCAAGGTGTTTGATCATGGCTAAGAAGTCTGCATAAATGTTTGCTCTACTCTTATTCCTGGATATACTTGCAGCACATACAAACATGTATGTAGAAATATCTTCCGCCTAAATATATATGCTCAAAAGTATATTCCTATACACCAACCCATACCTGTTTAGTTTATATATCTACCTGTGTATCCACTCAGATTAGTGTGTACTGTGAACATTATTTCGATATTGTGCATTTACCACCATTGCCCTTTACTCTTGTGTGTCTTCTGGTGTCTGTTTTGCCTTGGCCATGTTTGTTTACCGCTTCCTTACTGTGCATTGCCTTCTCTTTGACCCACGTGAATGCATATCGATCATCTAGTTAGTCATTGCCCCTCACTCCTCATCCAGCCACTGGTATCCATCAAAGAATGTTTCTGAGTATAAGCATTTTACTGCCTTTTTATAATAGTGGTCTTATCCAATATTTGTCCTTTTTAATTTACTTATTTCACTGATCCTAATATCCTCCAGGTTTATCCATATTGTAAGATGTTTTGTGATTTCTTGTTTATCTTCAATGTTAGATAAAATTTCATTGTGTGTATTTTACTATAATTTGTTCATTCAGTGCCGGTGTAAACATGAATATGGTTATATATACTTAGTAACCTTTTTTAAAGTATTTTATTTATTTAAATCATTTTATTGGGGGCTCGTACAACTCTTATCACAATCCATACATACATCCATTGTGTCAAGCACATTTGTACATTTGTTGCCATCATCATTCTCAAAACATTTGCTTTCTACTTGAGCCCATGGTATCGCCTCATTTTTCCCCTCACCTCAACCTTATGAGCCCTTGATAATTCATAGATTATCATTATATTTTCATAACTTAACTGAGTTTTTAAAATATATTTTCATTAAATCATATATTGTGTTTTTAATATATCTTGAAGATAATGTTACTCCTTCATTTTCTGATGTATAGGTAATACTCTTGGAATGTACTGTAGTTTATTCAATCAGATACTTGTTGATGGGCATCTGCTACTGCAAATAATGTTGCAGTGAATAGCCTCATATATTTTTGCCAGTGAATCTTTGAGAAAAATTCCTAGAGCATTGCTGTAAAACAGGGTAGATGCATTTGGGACTACTCTGGAAATATCCAAATTCCTTTCCCTGGATTATACCATTTTGAAATCCTTATCAGCAATATGTACATATTTCTACAAAGCTTCACCATGAACTTTGCTGAACTTTAGGATTATGCCATTCTGATAGGCAAATAGTATTTTGGTGTGGATACGAATGCACTTCGCTTTATGAGAGGAGCTATGTATCTTTATGTTTTCAAAGGGATCATTTAAATTTGTTTCTTCTGTCAACATCTGCTGATGGTTTTCACATCTTTTGGTTATGTGTAAGCCTTTTCTCTATATATGTAAGAGCTTTTTGAAGTTTAGAGATGTTAACATTTAAGTTGCCAAAATATTTTTCCAGTTTGCCATTTTTCTGTTGACTTAGTTTTGTTGTGTTTGTGTTCTTGTTTTCTGTTTTTATGATTTTCATGTAATGAATTTACTTTTTTTTTTGCACTAAGGTTTTCATCTCAGCTAAGAACGTTTTTAGATTATAAAGGAGCTCACACATGTTTTCTTCCATCGCTCGTGTGATTTCTGTTTTATATTTACAGCTCTGGTGTATTTGGTGTTTATCCTAATGTAGTACGAAGTATGAGTCCAATTTTATCCTTTCTCAAATGTCTATCCAGTGGTCCCAACACCACTTCCACTGATTGGAGATTTGAATCTGTTTCTGTCCTTTCCATCTTCTATCATTGATCTGTCTATCTACTCAGACACCAGTGCCACAGGGTTTTAATTATCGGTACTGAGATATTTTGCCTCTTTACTTTTTTGATTAGTACTTGGTAATAACCTCTTCTCCCCCCCCCCCCCCCCATCAAACTCACTCATGAAGTCAATGCTAACTCGTAGCCACCCCCTGTGGGTTTCTGAGACTGTTTACTGGAGTAGAAAACCCAGTCTTTTCTCCCATGGAGCTGCTAGTGGTTTTGAACTGTTGACCATGTAGATTGTAGCCCAACAGGTAACCTCTTCACCATCATGGCTCCCCTGTAGGAGCCTCATAATTACATATAATTAATTTTCACCTTTTGTCCACCACCAAATATGTGTGGAAAAGGTACATTTCAAGGTGTCTTGGTGGTGTCCAGTTGTATTCTGTCCTACAGGGAAGAACCAACTTGCTGACAGTGGGTTTGGTTTGGGTATATGTATGTTTGAGTACATGAAGTAGGTGCACTTTGGCTCGATAGACAAGAAAAGAATGCTAGACCACAAATCTGGAAGCAGAACCAGCGCTTTGGACCATGTCAACAAGTCATGAGAGAGCCCTTGTGGCAGGGTTGAGTAAGCACCAGACTGCTAACCTCAAGGTTGGCAGTTTAAAATTTTACATCACTGCGGGACCTGATCCTGTAAAGCAGGGGTTCTCAAACTTTTTAAACAGGGGTCCAGTTCACTGTCCTTCAGACCCATTGGAGGGCCGGACTATAGTTTTTAAAAAAAACTGTGAACAAATTCCTGTGCACACTGCACATATCTTATTTTGAAGTAAAAAAAGCAAACGGGGAAAAAACACCCGGCATCCTCGACAGGCCGCATGTGGCCCACAGGCCGTAGTTTGAAGGCGCCTGCTATAAAGATTTTACAGTCTCAGAAACCCTGCATAGGTCATCATGAGTCTGAATCAACTTTCTGGGTGTGTGTTCGGTTTTTTGTAAGCAAGTCATATAGGCGCCTTGGTTTTCAGTCACTTTGGCTGCTGAGGAAAAGTGGTTGTTTGAGACCTATCATCTTTTGCTTCTGAAAAGATCGCACACTTGAAAACCTTACGGGGTAATTGTGTTCCCATCAAGGTTTCTATGAGTCGCACAGTGCACTCCTTGGAGGGTTTTCTTCATTTGTAAGGCACTCACAATGCTTCCTGGGGGTGCGCTAGGTAAGTCCTTGGATGTTCATAGGAGGGCTGAGGCTTGGACCCTCAGGGGCTCCTTGGGAGAGTGATAGAGCAGGAACAACCTGGGGGGGAGGGGCGCTGTTTACTCTGTAGCTTTGCCAGTGAAATTGGAGTTGACCCAAAGGCATTTGTTTTTCTGAATCTGGTTAATGCCGATCTCTTAACAGCATAACTGGTAACTGTCTGGTACATGGTTAGTTCCCCTGCTCTCCTTGTTCTTTTTGAAATAAACTTAAATAAACTCTCTGACTGGAACCTAATTCCTTTGTCTTTTCTGCGGGTTCTGCTTTGTTCCAGAAGTTTCTTCTGCCCTGTGTTTCTAGCTTCCATTTCTCTCTGCAGAGTAAGCAAGGGTTGTCACGATTTGGCTGCTCAGCTTCCACTGACCTCGGTTGGGAGAAGGTCGCCTCCAGTAAATATGAAATCGTTTCCCCCTTGGCAGATAACTTCTCTCTTTTTTTTCAGTAGTCTGTTGTTGTTGTTGTTGTTGGCCAAATGATAACACAGAAGGGCATACAGGCTGTGGTGCTTGAAGAAGCCGGATGTGACTGAGTAGAAAACCAGCTCCTGCTTTATTCAAGAGAGTAGTATTTCCCTCTGCCCCTCCCTCAAAAGGTCAAGAAAGAAGGTGGTTTAAAAAAAAAAAAGAAATGTGCAAAGAGCTCCTTAAGTATCTTACACATAAAATGAATAGGTTGCAATAAATCAAGGTGCATTAAAGACTTGGACAACTACAAAAACCAAGACTCACTGCCATTGAGATGATTCCGCCTCCTAGCGACCCTATAGAACCAGAGTGGAACTGTCCCTGTGGGGTTCCGAGATGGTATGTCTTTATTGAAGTAAATTTACTTAAAGAACGATAAGAAACTCAAACTTATGGTTGCGGCTGGAAAATTAGCCTTAAAAGTTCCCACTTTGAAAAACAAATGAAAGAAACGTTTTAATGTGACAGGCAGAAGAGAACCAGGATGATGTGGCAGTCAACATCCAGATACATAAGATAAAAGAAGCTTCCCCACCCACCCATGCGCACCCTCACCCCAGACTAAACGTTTCAATGTTGCTAAAGATGGGACTTTTACGAGAGTTTCCTGGAAGACCACCAGTGCCTGTGTTGAGTCCGACTCATGGCACCCCCGGGTGTGTCAGAGTAGAGCTGTACTCCACGCTGTTGGCTGGGCCAGGTGTTTTGTTTGTGTCTGTCCGCGCCCCTGCCCCCGACCCAGAAACTGATTGCCACACTTGCTTCCAAGGCACCTCTGGGTGGATTCCAACTAGAACAACCTTTCAGTTAGCAACTGTTTAATTGTCAGCACCCCTGGGAACGCCTCTTGCAAGATAGTGTTAGAAAAATATACTCCTTTTGAAAATCACAAAACTAGGAGCAGTTTCTCCAAGACTAAGCTGTCAGTAAGGCCACCTACTTTGATTCTCTTTGACATGTTGGAGTGGGGGTACTGCAGAGAACTGTGTTCTCCACCTCTACTTTGACAAAGTGTAGATCCCACTGCTGACTGAAAACTCACACTCGTCAGTTTTCACATAATGAAGAAAAGATGACGTTCCCTATATCAGAGGTAGTTTAGGAGCTCAAGTGTATAGTGCCAGAAAGAAGAATTTAGTGGAATTTGAGGACATCTGTATTTCAATATAATCAGTTTTTCCTGGAAGAGGGGAGATTGCTTAAAATTTAAATGATGCTTTAATGCACTTTTTGATTTTGTTTTTACCTTTATAAAACTTCATTTTGTTTGGATGCTTAAGGCATAATTAATTAAAAAAATAAAAATTTTAATTAAATGATCATTTTATTAGGGACTCTTACAACTCTTGTTACAATCCATACATTGATTGTATCAGGCATGTTTGTACATATGTTGCCTTCATTCATTTCTAGACATTTATTTTCTATTGAGCCCTTGGTATCAGCCCTTCATGTTTTTTCTCTCTCCCCTCCCCATACCCCCTTGGTAGATTATAAAGTATTATTATTTTCTTTTTTTAATCATTTTATTGGGGGCTCGTACAACTCATCAAAATCCATTGTCAAGCACATTTATACATATGTTGCCATCATTCTCAAAACATTTTCTTTCTACTGGAACCATAGGTGTCAGCTCCTCTTTTTTTCCCTCCCTCCCCGCGTCCCCCAATGAACCCTTGATAATTTATAAATTATTATTACTTTGTCATGTCTTACACTGTCTGACGTTCCCCTTCACCCACTTTCCTGTTGTCTGTTCCCCAGGGAGGGGGTATATGTAGATCCCTGTGATTGGTTCCCCCTTTCTACACCAACTTCCCCTTCCCCTCCTGGTATCACTACTCTCATTATTGGCCCTGAGGTGGTTATCTGTCCTAAATTCCTGTGTTTCCAGTTCTTATCTGCACCAGTTTACATCCTGTGTTCTAGCCAGATTTGTAAGGTAGAATTGGGATCATGGTAGTTAGGGGGAGGAAGCATTAAAGAACTAGAGGAAAGTTGTATATTTCATCGTGCTACCCTGACTGGCTAGTCTCCTCCCTGAGACCCTTCTGTAAGGGGGTATCCAGTCGCCTACAGATGGGCTTTGAGTCTCCACTCCTCACTCCCTCTCATTCACAATGATATGATTTTTTGTTATTTGATGCCTGATACCTGATCCCTTCAACACCTCATGATCACACTGACCAGTGGGCTTCCTCCATGTGGGCTTTGTTCCTTCTGAGCTAGATGGACGCTTGTTTACCTTCAAGCCTTTAAGGCCCCAGATGCTATATTCTTTTGATAGCCGGCGGGCACCAGCAGCTTTTCCCAACACATTTGCTTATGGACGTGCTTTGTCTTCAACAATTGTGTAGGGAAGGGAAGGTGAGCACCATGGAATGCCAGTTTAATAGAACAAAGTGTTCTTGCATGGATCATTCCATTCTCTACAGATGGGCTTTGGGTCTCTGTGCCACCATCCCTCATTCTCAACAGTATGTTTTTTGTTTGTTTGTTATGTGTCTTCTGATGAATAATAAAGTTTTTTTAGATCAGTTTAAAATCTGTGCTTCTCCCAATAAGTTAAAATTGTGCCTACATTTTATGGTATTTTCCCATGTTTTTTTTTTCTCAAAGTAATGGTCTCCAGCCTAACTCCCAATTTATATTTTACCATGTTTATTTTACCACTTCCCATGAGACCAAAAAGGAAACATCTGTTTTCTCAAGCATACATTTTAATCTCTCATTCTCCACAAATTTAGAGTATTTAATACTGGGACTATTATTTTAGAACATGGGAGTATATATTTAATTTCATCTTCTCCCTCACCCAACTTTGAAATGGAAAAACAAAGTTTTTATTTATTCAGTGTACATTTACACACAACTTTTCAAGAAAAATATATATTACACAATATTAGGTACATGTAGATTGCTTATTTCCAAAGTGGTTACATTATTGACATACATACCATCCACATGTTTAAAATACAATATGGTATACTTTAAAAATAGGTACTATAGCCAGTAAATAATTCATAATGCTAATTTTTATAAAATACATTTCACATAACATAGATGGACCTGGAGGGCATGGGCTAAGTGAAATAAGGAAATAAGCACATAAGGACGAATATTTTCTGATCCCTCTGTTTTCAGAAGAAGCATTTGTTTGTCTTGGTGTTCCTGAGAGGGTGTCTCAACAACAAAACAATCCCGTAGCCCTGTGCCATCTCACAGTCATGGTTAGGGCAGAGCCCATTGTTGACCTACTGGGTCAGTTCGTCTCACGGTGGGTCAGCCTCTGTCACCGACCCTTTACTTAGCAAAGTATGCTAGCCTTCTTCAGAGAACTGGTCCTTCCCGGTAACATGAGTAAGTGGGACAAGGTCTCACTAATCTCATTTCTAAGGAACATTCTGGCTGTACTTTTTCCAAGACAGATTTATTCTTTCTTTTGGCAATTGGTGGTATATACAAGATACTTTGTCATCATTCATCACTTCTTCTTCAGTCTTCCTTAAAACATAAACATCCAGAGAGAGATCACTGTCTGCTGGTGGTTCTGTGGTTGCATCGGGAGAGGGGAAAGTACCCTTTAGATCATAAACATTTATGTTTGTTTGGGTGATTTGAAAAAAATGGCTCTGAATGTGGCTGTGATGAGCACAGCACAGCCAGGGTATAAGTGTGTGTTTGAGAACACATGGATGGATGTAGGCGTGTTAGTACATGAGTAGGTACAGGTGTGTACACAGCTGAGAACAGATACATTGCAAATATGTGGGTGCAAATACATTAAGTGAAGCCACAAATACAGATCCCTTATGGACATAATCAAATACCTTCAAAGGTGGCTTTTCTGGGCTTAAAACCTTAGCACCAAAGGCTCGTGGGACAACTCAATCAATTGCCATAGTTCACAAAAATCATGATCTGTCTCCCCATGAAGCCAGTAGGATCTAAGATTGTAAAAGCTTACAAGGAGCCACGATGGCAGGACTCTTCGTCACCAGAGAAAGACCGCAAGAAGCTAACTAACTAAACCTCATCCACTCTGAGACCACAGGAACTAGTTGCTGCCTGGCAACCAGCCTGGAGCACCCTGACCGGGGTCATCCTAGATGGTCCTGGATTCAATGACAGAAAAATATGGAACAGACTCAAATTCCTCTCCCCACACACCAAAAAGAAAGACCAACCTGCAGTATTGGAGAATCGAGGGCTCCTTGCGACTAAGACCCCGAGACACACTTTAAAACCTGAGTAGCATGCAAAGGAGGTTTCCCATAGGATTGACACTCCACTTAAAATCCTCAGGATGAGACCCACAATCACTTAACAAGCAAGGATGAGAAGACAAGGAGGCAGGGGAACTAGAGGAGTACTGGAAATGGAAGAAACAACGTAAAGAGAATGTGGACGGCGGGATAAATGTAACTTTCTCACTGAACTATTTGTGTGGAAACAGTCAAATGGAAACAACTTGCTGGGTGAACTTTCCCCAAGATTCAGTTAAAACTATTGTTCCCGGGGGGGGGGGGGGGGGGGAGCGGGGAGGGAGGGGAAAAAAGAGGACCTGATGCAAAGGGCTTAAGTGGAGAGCAGATGCTTTGAAAATGATGAGGGAAAGGAATGTACAGATGTGCTTTATACAATTGATGTATGTATATGTATGGATTGTGATGAGTTGTTTGAGCCCCTAATAAAATGTTTAAAAAAACAACAACTATTGTTTCATCTGTGCACATGTTTTTAAAGCAGGTTTCAGGTAGTTCGTGAATGAAGATAAAAATGACCACCTGCTGTTGTTTTATACATTTCGTCACATGAAGGAAAACAAGATGGAGTCTTAAGAAAAATGGGAAATCAGCTATAAGCCAGTTGTAGAATTTAAAATTCTTCAGGTGGGAGTGGCAGGGAATCGTTGAATTCCTGACCAGGGTCAGATGGAATAGGGAGTTCCTGACCCTGGGCCTCCGGGGGCTCTGGTGGCGCTCCCATCAAATCTTCGGGTGGCGGGGGCAAGTGAAGTGAGTCACGGAAAGGTGGAAATGACTGCTGGGTCTCAGGATTGTGATCTCCATAAGTGTCTTTGAGACAGACCAGAGGGGGTGGAGGATTGGTCGAATCATTTGAAAGAGGAGATTCCATTGTCGTTGGAGGCTCGTCAGACTGCTTACCCTTCTGTCCTTCCACATCAGAAAGAGGAGGAGGTGGGAGCAGATCCGCGTCATCTGAAGAGGAAACAGCAGTGCCGATGGTTGTTCCATCAGCACTCTCCTCTGATGTACCAGTCACTTGATCTTTTGTTTTCCCTGTTTTAGGGTTGGCATCTTCAATATTTTCAGTTGATTCAAACAACTTAATTTCTAAGTCATCTGCTAGCAGTGTACTTTTGCTGGGTTTCCAGGTCATAAGGGAAACAATTGACATACGTTTTCCAGGCACTTCATTTTCTCTACTGTTATCGATGCATATGTCGGGAGTTTGTCCATCAGCAAATGGAGACCTACCAGCCCAATTTTGATCATTTACAACTGGTTTTCTCAAGCATTTCCATATTAAAATCATAGCTATAGCTATCAGCAACAAAGTCAGAATTACACCGATGCATATAGCAGCTATTGAGCCAGAATTTGTTTTATGTGGGTATTGTTTGGTGGTGGTTTCTAGTATGAATCCTGGTGTGACTATGGGTGAATCTTTGACCTTGAAAGTTGCCTGAGCAGTGGACGGCGTCCATTTGCTAGAAGAGGTGTGAGTGGGTGGTGATGGCTGTCGCACAGAGCTGGAGACAAGTGGTGGTGAGCCTTTGGTGGAAGTGTGGGCTGACAGGGCTGGTAGTTGAGCAGAGGTGAGTTCAGGCTTGTCTGTGTGTCTGGAGGAAGTGTTAGCCAGTTGTATTGGTTGTCTGGTGATATTAGAGACAGGTGGTTGCTCGGTAGCGGTAAGGGCTGCTGGTTTTCCAGAAGAGGCATAGGCAGCTGGCCTGGATGATCTCACAGTGACTTGGGTAGGTAAAGCTGGCTGACTGGAAGAACTGTTGAATTGAGAATTCACTGAAACACGTGATCCTGGCAAGCTAACTAGAGTAGGCTGTGGCTGCTGATTTGTTGTAGCAGCGTCTGTCTCTAAGAAAATGGCGTTGTTCAGGTATCCACAGCAGACAACTAAGATGAAATATTTGAGATCCATTTCAGAGTGATTCCTCCTTAGCAGCATTTTAAAAATAAAAGACAAAAAAGAAAGACAAGGTATCATTGGGTGTCAAAAGGTATCATTGGGTGTACTTTTTTTGTTAGAATGCCTGACTTTAAAGTAAATAAGTATTTGATAAGTATTTATTATTTCTAAATTTGGAATTAACAGACCATACACCAAACCTTGAATAAACTCCTAACCAATCATACAGCTTTGAACCTCTCACTTCCTCAGTGAAATCTGTACCTGCCCTGCTGATCCTCTGCGTCATTACATTGCCCTCCTTCGATGCACAGTGACGTTTCAGATACATAAACAGTGCCTGCTGTTCCAGAGTGCACGTGCTCACTCGCTCTCATTTTAGCCCTTGGCTGCCAGAAAGACCTTGATCCTCTGCCTTGAAGGTCATCGGTGACCAGCTGGTAGCAAAACCAGTGTTCTTTGCTTCTTTAGGCCACACTGAAACTGTTAACTTTCTCCGCTATGATTTGAGTTGCTTTTTGTAAGTAACACCAATCTTCCTTTCATGATTCTCATACTTTTCTGGGTCGTAGATATGGATGCTTACTATTCTGTTCTCCACTTTATCAACTTCTCTTTGTTCCTGCTTCTGTAAGCAGTAAGTTCTCCTGTATGTCCTAACTCTGAAACTTACACAGCTGGCCAAATCATCTCAGGTCTCCTTCTGTTTTTGTGACTTCTTGGTGGACGTTTCAATGTGTTATCCCTCTAGCAGTTCACCATGTTTAAACCGAGCTCACATTTATCTCAACTCCTCTCCCAACCTCTCTGTCTGTCCATTGTGCCACATTGGCAAGTTGTCTATGTACAGGACCCATGTTATTAGTATTCTTTGCATCACCCTCAGTGTGAAGCAGCACTGTACTAACATCTTTTCTTTTTTAATGATTCAGTTCCACCCAAAGTCATAGGCTCCAATCCTGAAGTGAGCTTTGGCTTTGGCCGCATGCACCTTATCTAACCGGGGAGTGTTTCCTTCTGTCATTCTTTGAGCTGCTCCCGGTCAGAACCAACCGAGAGCCATGCTGCTGTCAGTCATTGATTTACTGGCTGCTGTTTCTGTTTCGGGCCCTATTCTAGGCTTAGAAGATTGAAAGGGAAAAAAATGATGATAGTTTTTGCCTTTGAGTTTTCCACAATTTAATGGTAGAAATAAATAGATGGTTACTGATGAGAATTTGCTAAGTATGTTCATAAAGGTCTACAGGAATTATACAGAGGAATTAACCTAGCCCGGGAAGGTTCCCCAGAAGAGGCAAAATTTCAACTGAATCTTAAAAGATGCTTAAGAATGAATTAAGGAACCAAAACATTCTAGCCAGAGGAGACACCCCAGGGACTCAGCAAGAGAGAGGCAGGCACATGTAAGGCTGACAGGCTGGGCTTTGATGGGGGGATGTGGTAGATGCTCAAATTTGAAGTTATATCCAGTTATATGTCTGCCACTTTGCTTATATAATCAAAAGGAATTTCACATTCTCTCCTAATCTCAATGGTGGCTTCATCTCTATAAAGTGAAAAGTTAGGGTAAGACAGTTCTATTTTCAGTTATTTCTTAACATATAGTGAAGAAAGCTCCCGAAAGTGCTAGGTTCTAGTGGGTATGGTAGGGGAAAGCCTGGTTAGAAACTTCAGTTTGTCTGATTTGTAGGCCAATTTGAAAGATTTGATATCTTGTTGCTAGCTTACGCCTACCCCCACACACCCCCTACCACCCCACCCCCCAACACACAGTTTTGCAAATACACAAAACAAATTTAGGTACTTTTCATTGCTTACCCTCTACCACTTTGTCTACAGTGACACTTTAGTAGACAACAGTGTGATATCCCCCACTGTATTGTCTGGGGTTTTTTCTGTCACTCCAAACCTGGCTTGAAAGCAATCCTCCTTGAAACTGTCTTATATACCACTGATGAATCCATCTTAAACTCATGTGTGATCTCCTGTTTGATAGATACTGTTGTCTTCAAGATGAAGGCCTCAGTGTCACTGTGGGATACGCTTTGGGCTACAAGGTCAGTAGTTCAAACCCATCAGTCACTGTGGGTGAGAAAGAAGAGGCTGTCTGCTCTGATAGAGGTTTACAGTCTTGGAAACCCTGTTTATAGGGTTGTGAGTCAGAATCGACTTGATGAGAGTGGGCTTGGCTTTTATTCACTCACCAATTAATTAATGAATCTTAAAGGTATGTATGCTCCTGTTTGAGAGTTCCTCCATGCCTTCAAGATCACATGCTAAGCTCAGCTCTTTAAATGGTTATTTTCTGCATTTTCCTCCATCTGGCTTAACTTTACCAGTACAGACGCGGCAGCTCATGATTGAAACTTCTGCAGCCAAATCGCACCCCTTCCCACCTTCCTCTGAAACATACTTTCAGTTATGCTGGTTTTCACCCAAAATGGGCTATTTCCAAACCCAATCTCTCCCCTCCTGACTGCCTATCTAAACTTACTCCCATCTTTTAAATCTCAGCTTAAACTTCCCTTCCTAAATCCACGTCTTCTAGCCTGAACGCAGCCCAAACAGATCAGCACTCTCTGAGTCCCGGTAGTCTTTATTATCTTCAAGATTTCTTAGATAATTCTTATTGGATGTACCTCATTTACTCTTTGAGTCTCTTCAATAGTTATGTTTTAATTATTACTCTTCATTTTCTTTTTATTAATCCTGAAGAAAGCAGGAAGAGACACAAAAGAAAATAGGTCTTTTATGTCCAGCATTCTTTGTGCTGGATTACCCCAGCTGTTTTGTTCCCTTGGAAACTTTGTTTCATTTAAAACTTTTCATGACTGTTTCACAGATAGACTCAAATGAGTTAGACAGTTTGTCCAAGGTTCCATCATGATTAGGGATAGGAACATCTGTTTCCAAATCACAGCTCCTTCTACTCAATCTTACTGCCCCATATTTTTATATTTTGGTTCTTCTACAGCATAATGATTAAAAATAAGATTATCTGCTCCCATAAAGCTATACAGCCTTGGAAGTGCAAACAGACAGCACTGCTCTGCCCTGTAGGCTGCTCTGAGTCAGAATTGACTGGGTGGGGGTGGGTGGGTAGCAGATAGTGATGGGTAAAGAGAAGCCCAGTATATGTTCCGTGTTTACCAAGCCAGATACACAGAAACATACACATCCATATATTCACTTTTTATTATTTTTCCCACTTTTTATTGTTTTTTAAATACTCTTTTAAGCTTTATTTTTGTGTCACATTTTTCCTAATAATTCTTCCATAAGAAGTAAGCAAATATGGCAAAATCGCAGTTCTGCTTTTTATCAATTTTGCAAATATTTTCTTAGGGAAACCAGTTGAAACTGTAGGCATCAAAACGAGCGTCTGACTCATCTCGATGCAGTCACCATCCATCACTCTTTTCCCTTAGTCTTATAAATAACAAAAGGATGAAGATGGGGGTGGCAGTGAAGAGCTTCATTAAAAAACATCGTTTTTCACAGTTTCATTTTCATTTTTTAAAAAAGCTTTCCAAAGCAACTGAATATATAGGCCATGAATTGTCTTCAGCTAAAAATGTTTCCTCTTTTGATAGTTTGCTTAAACTATCTTGTTCCTCTTTTCAGTCAGCAAAAGCATTAGAAAAAGAAGAACCCAGGTGAGAACGTCATTACAAACCTAGCTCAGGTTTGTAAGCTTGATATTGATAGGTTCACATCCTCTTTCGTCAAGCAGATGTAGACAGGATGCTCAATGGGTGACATTTTTATTTGCCATTTAAAGTTTACAGGGGCATTAAAATCAGTTGCATTTTCTACCCACTCGACCATCTCCTTTCCACCTTTCTGTTAGCTCGGAGGATCTGCTTCGTCAGGATGCTGGGCTCTGTATTAGAACTCCTACTGTGACGAAGCCTCGTGCTTTTTCAGAAGGGGAAAAGCAAGGCCTAATTGTGAAGAAGCTGCCTTTTCCCAGCTCAGTGATACTGAGGCGAGGGTTGGTACCCCTGTGGGAAGTTTTTAACTCACATATTCAACTATTACATCATGAGTATACCTACAGTGGTTTCAGCAGGGAAACAGGTAGAAAGCACCATGGAACAGGAGAACCGGAAAAAAAGAAAAGAAAACTTGGGATAAAATGAAAAGGCGATGTTTAAGAAATACAAGATAGTATAAAAGTACATATAACAAAAATTATAGTAAGCATCAAATACATTTTAAAAAAAGGGGTGGCAGGTAGGCTGCCTAATAAAGGCACTGAGAAGGAAAGTGAATTAAAGGTGGAAGCAGGTGGTGGTTAGGTCATTAGAGCCTGGGGGAGAAGACCTGCTGCTCTCACCACTGGGCTGTGTTTGTGGGTGCTGGGACCCCGAGGAGCTGCCTTTCTAACACAGAGGACTCTTTCCAAATGCACTCATCTTTCCTTTCAGGCTCACCTTGCTGCTGTGTCTCTGAGTGACTACCTCTCTTTGCTCCACCTAGAACATCCCAGATTCCTGTCTGCTGATTACTCACAGAATCGGTGTATACACTGTGGGTGATTTTTCTGGAAATCCCTGTGTGCTGCTCAGGCATAATCCAAATTTGTCAAACTTCAGATGGCAGCATGTTATCCATTATTTTAGACTGGCATTTTGGGCTTGGGTCCTGTGCTTTTCCTGATTATTTAAATTTTTCTAAAAATAAGAAAAGGCAGTTACAGTGAAGCCAGAGTCTGTGTTTATTTGAAATGTTCTTATAAGCATCATGCTTAAAAATATAGGGGATTTAGCCATGAAACTAGATGATGCTGAGTATGGTAAGAAAAATGCCCTTGCCTTTTAAAGGATACCAAAGAGACTTAGAGATTCTATATGTGCCAGGCCAAAGCCAGTAAGAGGTGGCAGTATCAAAATACCTATGTTGTAGTGGCTTTAATAGGAACCCTGGTGGCATGGTTGTTACATGTTGGGCTGCTAACCACAAGGTCAGCAGTTCGAAATTACCAGCCGGACAAAGAGAAGGCTTTCTACTCCCGTGAAGACTTACCAGTCTTGGAACGCACAGGAGCAGCTCTACGGTGCCCTGTGGAGTTGTTAGGAGTTGGAAACAACTCGATGGCAGTGAGTTTTTAATAGAAAAAAGTAATGATGCATATGTAGTAGGTTAAAATTTAGTAGCATAATATATCTTTAACTGGTATAGTTATGAAACCATAAAAAGGGGAAAACCGCAATTTTATAACTCGAAGAAGGACTCAAAAGGAAATTGACCTTGAACTAGTAGAAGAAGTATCTGATACCCATCTTTTATCTGGAGCACCCACTAAATGGTAGGCACTCCCCTGTTTTCATGAGCTAGATGGTTGTATGTTCAACTCGCAGATTCGAAACTTAAGACTCAAAGAGTTAGGTAACTTTACAATGGAACTTTTTAAAGTAGTAGTACTGTTGGGGCAAGCACGTCAATCCTGTACTAAAGCCCACTCCTTCCTTTAGACTTTGCTATCTTTGCTGCACTGCATTTCACAAGTAAGATCTGTAGGAAGAATTTGCTTATGAAAAGAGATGTAAGCGCTCTGGGAACAGGAATGTAAACCCTTTTGTAACTAACAGGTAGTAAAAGGCAAGAAAGAACTCTCAGAAAACCGCTTTAGTTTTGTGTTGCTCTAAAAAAGACAACCAGATGAGTGCTACAGTTTTGAATGGCTAGCCTATGAGCTGTCCAAATAAATTAGGGCTAATTTTTAAAACATTGGGCATTGATGGGTCTTAGGTTTATATTTAGCTAATTGAAACTCAAAATTCACGAATCCTTTCTAAATAGAAGTATGTAGGAATTGAAAAACATAAGCACATTTAAATTTGGACTAACCTTTGAGAAATACAGAGAGAAGCCCTATTTAAAAAGGAAATACAAATCTTCACAAAGGGGCTTCAGGAAAGAACATAGGGAAATGGAATTAAAAGATAGTGGAATCTGCCCAAGAAGTTGTTGAAGCTCCTTATATATTTTTTCCTTATGTAATAGATATCCAGAATTGACTTGTATGTGGAGGATTAGGAGATTTTCTGCTCCCATAAACATTAGTCTGGAAAAACCCACAGGAGCAGTTCTGCCGTGTCTTACTAGGAATCAGAAAGGAGTCGACAGCAGTGAGTGTGGATTAATGGAGAGGCACTCATATAAAATGTCAAAATGGGTGTATTACCGCCTATGAATTTATTCTTTCTTGAAATGATCAGTCTGTATGGGTACTGCAGTTTGAATTTTGGAAGGTATTTACTTCATAGTTATGCTTTGCTCACAGGGCAAGCCTCCCTTGGACACGTGAGCCGTTTCTGTTTATGCTGTGGGAATTAACAAAAAAGTTTTCTTGGGTATATCTTCCTTTGTTTACTTCAAGGCACAGATAACATATGTGATATAAATATGTAGACTATGTGGATTTGTGTATGTACATTTGCTCACAGCATTTTTGCCCGGGCACATTTTTAAAATGAGCCATAGTATATTCGTCTTAAATATCAACGTCTGTTAAAGATGAAGCACTTAGGGTAATGCTAAAGCACAGTACCTGCTTTCCTGTTCAAACAAAGCGAAGACAGACATTAAAGACGCGGTACGTTTCATTGCTTCTATTACACCAGAAAAATGTTAAAACGAGCAGACTAGAGTTGTTAGCAGTTAGTATCTTGGAGTGTTTCGTGCCATCCATTTCCCATGGGTTCTATCTCATCCTTAGCTTTATCTGCCACGCCTCTGGTTTATATTCTTTTAGTTACAGAACTTGCGTTAAAAAAAACATTTTGATTAATTAAACATAAAAGGCTTATATTATGAAAGCTTAGGTAAAAATCTTCCTCCAAGGCAAACAGCACAGTATTTTTTTATTCCATCCATCAAAGCCACGAAACCTGATAGAGACATCTTTATCAAAGTTGTTTACCTTGAGTGTAAAATACGGTGACATAGTTTACAAAATAAATTTTACACAACCACACAATCATACCCAATTGCCTATGTGAAACTTTCTTACCTCAGCTGTTACCTTCTCTTGTAGAATTCTAAGCTCTTGTTCTAACTGGACATTTTGGTGATTTGGCTAAGAAAGCAAAAGGGGTGGTTCGATTCAGATGAGAAAGGTCCCCTAGCAAACTGAAATGGTTTCTTTAGGAAAGAGGAAGTTTATCAATAGTCTGTTCCGGAAGTGCAATAAGCCACAAAATGACTAAGAGATGTAAGACTTTAGCAAAACTTACTTCAAAACAAATTTAGAGGTACATGATTTGAGTGCTTTTAATTAATGTTTGTAAGTAAATCATTAAGATTCTTTAATAATATGATTAGAGCATCTCAATGTGGTGTCATTTAAATATTTAGAATGCCACCCAGAGAGGGAGAGAGTCTGTCCTCTAAGGAGAAGCTGTAGTAAGCTTTCTTTAGATAAATGATGTGTTGTGTTTGTTTGACTTTCGCCAAGGTGTTGCATTTCTCAATCACTATTTTCTCCTCAAGGATTGAAAAAGATGACAAGTGTAAATGCTACACACACGGAGTAGCGCTGTCCCTGTGAGTGTCTGAGACGGTGCTGTCTTAATTAGTGTCACTGTGTGACCTCTCTCGTTTCTTTTATGCTCTACTTCTCTGCTTGACCCCTAAGGGTTGTAATGACCATTGTGATAGCTACACAGAACCCACACACGAAGCTCATGAGTATAAAGCGTTTATTAAGGGAAGTTAAGTTGTAATGTCGGTGAGAAATGCTCAGGGTAGTTGTTTAACCAGGGCATGTTACAGAGTTTCAGATCTGCTCATAAATGCCCCCAAGGGGCACACCACTCAGCTGGAAACCTCAACCTGAAAGCATTCGGTTCAAGCTCTGGGCCGGCAAACCTAACCTCCCCAAGTAAGTGCCTAGAGGGTCCCTGCACTACCAGCCAGCTTCTTGCACAAAAGCACTCATCTTTCCTCGCTGCATGGATTGGGAAGGCCGTCCCTGTCCTGTGCTCTGCTCTGGCCGGCTTCTGTTGCTGCTCCTGTGATGGTATAGCTGTCATGCGGATCCGGGAGGTTCACTGTGCTGGGATTTTGAGTCCAGAGGATGCCTCCCCGCCTAGCTCTTGCTGGTCATGAGATCCCTCTCTTTGCTTCTCAAACGACTTTTTTATACACAACAGGATGCCATTGCAGAGATTCGAAATTACTCACAGGTGAATCCTATCAGTAGCACCTCCTCCCACCCCCAACCCCCCCCCCCACTCCCCGGTCTTACAAGACCCTTAGACCCTTGCAGGGTAAGGTCGTTTGGCGGGAGTGAGAGACTTGGCTAGAAGAACCACATGAAATAATTCACTGCCCCTGAAGAGACTGTGACTCTGTCCAGGCATTAGAAAGGCTCATCTTTCTCTTGAGGAGCAGCTGCTGGTTTTGAAGTGCTAAACCTTGCAGTTAGCAGCCTGACGAGTAACCACTATTGCTACCAGGCCTCCTGGAGTACCCAATGAGATTAGCATTCTTTCCAGACGCATGATTAAGACAGAGCAGATCATAGTTTACTTAAATTATTTTGACCAAATACATGGACACAACTATTTATTTGAAATAGGTGTCGATCAATGAAAAGTAAAATGACAGGGAATCTAGGACGGATGAACCCCTCAGGACCAGCGGGAGGGAAGGGGGTGTAGAAAGGGGGAACCGATCTCGGGGATCTACATGTAACCTCCTCTCTGGGGGATGGGCAACCAGGGAAGTGGGTGAGGGGAGATGCCGGGCAGTGTACGATAGGATAGATGAATAATTTATAAGTTATTAAGGGTTCATGAGGGAGGGGGAGCGGGTAGTGAGGGGGAGGGAAAAAAGGAAACAGCTGATTCCAGGAACCCAAGTAGAAGGCGAATTTTGAGAATGATGAGGGCAACGAATGTATAAGGGTGCTTTACTCAGTTGGTGTATGTATAGATGTGATAAGAGTTGTATGAGCCCCAATAAAATGATTTATTAAAAATACATTTAATAAAATAGATGTTTAAATAAAAGTAAAATGAGTTGGGAATTATATGTTAAAGGAGATGCTAACTAAGGTAAAGTGTAATGAAAACAGTAGAAGTCGGTCAGAATAACAATGTATTTGAACAGCTCACTTAGCTGCTAGCTGCTTTCTTCATTTGAACAAGGGAGGTCCTAATACCTAATTTACAAACTTCTTATGGGTATTCAATAAATGTAACGTGCCTGACATAGTAATAGACACAGTAATTATTAACCCTGGCCTTCACGAGTCTCAGTTGACTTGGCACCAAGTAGATTTGCTTCCCCTTGATCACTACAGAGGAGCACAGGCATTAAGACCTGGTTCATGGAAAAATGGGAATAAAAGATAATGGAAGTTTCCTATGAACTTTTTAAAGCCCACTTGCATATAGAATTTATTTAATATATACATCAACACGAACACAGTTGAAACCATTTCCTACATATACAATTCAGTGACATTGATGATGGTCTTCTGAAGTGTGTGACTTATTCTCACATAATTTCTGTGTTGTTTCCCCCATTACCATCGTCTGGCTGCCCTCTAATTTTCCTACCTGGTCTTTGGAGATGCTGTTGTCATTTGTCACATAGCGTAGAACTTAAAAGAGCACAATTCGGAGGCAGATATTCTCGTATGAAGCTCAACGATTGGTTTTAAAGAAGACTTCAGGGGGGGTGTTAATGTTTAGCATTTAAAGCCCATCAACTTTTATGACCCTAGAAAATCTGGGTTCCATGAGAATTTGAGATTCTGTTATTTATCACCCCTCCCCCTTTTTTATTAGGATTTCTCTATACAATCTTTGATCAGAAATACTCAGTAATGGCAAGGCACCACCCAATTCTGGTCTGAAAGCCAAGGAGACAGTTGCTCACAGAGACAATTGGCCATACTTCCATTTCTTTCCAGTTGTTGATTTTCTTAACTTTGAACTGCTTTACCTATTCAGGGACCTCTTTCTGTTCTTTATAAAGTTGAGGATTCATTTTTCCATATCTGTAAAGAAAGCAAGTTGGATTTTTTAAAATCAAGATAGTGTTGAATATGTAGGCTGTTTTGGATAGTATCTATATCGTCCAGTCCATGAACATGGAACATTTTCCCATATTTAAGTCTTTCACATTCCTGGTTAATTTTGTTTTTAGGTGTTCTTTTAGATGCTGTTGTATGGAATCATTTCCCTTTGAGATTTCTCATTGCTGATATATAGATAGACCCAACAATTTTTTTGTATACTGACCTTATACCTTACATCTTTGTTAAATTCCCTATTATCACTGGAAGTTTCGTGTTAGACTCTTTGGGATATTCTATATGGATTATATGTCCCACAAATAGAGATAATTTTACTTCTTTTGTAATTTGGATCCCTTTTGTGTACGACCAGGACTCCTAATACAATATTAACTAGCAGTGGCAAGATAGGCATCATTGCCTTGGACCCAATCAATGTCAAAGCACTCACTTTTTCCATTGTGATATTGACTATTGACTTCTCTTTCTTTTTTTAAATTTAACATTTTTATTTTATGTTGCATGCTACTACGATGCTTTAGAATGAGCCAGACTTCATAGGAAATCAAATAACATGATTTTGTATATATTCTTTTAAAAAATACTTTTATTGGGGGCCCTTACATCTCTTATCACAATCCATACATTCATCCAGTGTGTCAAGCACATTTGCACATAAACTGCCATCATCATTTTCAAAGCATTCTCTTCCACTTGAACCCCTGATAATCAGCTCCCCATTTCTTCCTCCTCCCTCACGAACCCATAGGTTATAGATTATTTTTCCATATCTTACATCATCTTCCGTCACCTCTCCCCCACTTTTCCATTATTCATCCCCCTGGGAGGGGGTTCTAGATTGATTCTGTGACCAATTTCCCTTTTCTCCCCCCACGATCCCCTAATCCTGGTATCACTACTCCTTGTTGGCCATGAGGGGTCTATCTGTCCTGGATTCCCTTTGTTGCAGGCTCTTATCTGTAGCAGTGTGCATGCTCTGATCTAATCAAATTTGTAAGGTAGAGTTGAGGTCACGATAGTGGGGTGAAGGAAGCACCAAAGAACTAGAGGAAAGTTGTGTGTTTCGTCGGTGCTGTACTGCACGCTGACTGGCTCATCTCTTCCCTGTGACCCCTCTGTGAGGGGGTGTCCAATTGTCTACAGATGGGCATTTCCACTCCATGCCTGCACCCCCTTCTCTCCCCATTCACCTTGGATATGGTTTTATTCTGGGTTTTAGATGCCTGATACCTGATCCCGTCGACGCCTCATGATCGCACAGGCTGATGTGCTTCTCCCATGTGGGCATTGTTGCTTCTGAGCTAGATGGCCACTTGTTTATCTTCAAGCCTATAAGACCCCAGACTCTATATATCTTTTGATAGCTGGACACCATCAGCTTTCTTCACCACATTTGCTTATGCACCCATTTTGTCTTCAGCAATCGTGTCAGGAAGGGAGCATCACAGAATGCCAGATTGTTAGAACAAAGTGTTCTTGTGTTAAGGGAGTACTTGAGTTGAGGCCCAGTGTCTTGTCTTTAACCTTCATTCTTAACATTATAGATATGAGTACATGGTTCTATGCCCCTCTCAATATATATACATACAACACACACACACACACACACACACACGTCCATGTCTGTATTTAGGCATAAATGTCCTTTGCCTCCTGGTTCTTCCATCTATTTCCTTTTTACTTTCCTTTTGTCCCACCATCATCTTTGGTCTTCATTCGGGTCTTAGTAACTCCTCACTGCTACGTTGCCCTTGATTGAACCCCACTAGGCATCCTATGACCTTCCTTCCCTTGATTTTACTTCATGTATTGTTCCCTTGTCCCTAGGTTGGTTCCCCCCGCTTCCTTTCTTCCTCCTCCCCTTCTCTTTTATCTAGATAGACATGCAGATACATTAATAAGTGCAAAAAACAGGCAAAGCCAAAGAAACAAAGGGAGTCAAAACCAACATAACATTAACAAGAGCAAAGAACTAAAACAAAATAATAATAACAAAAAGAAAGCCAATGACAAAAATGGAAAAGCCTATAAAGATTTCAAGGTGTGTTTATTGGCTTTTACGAGTGTTTTCCCATCGAGTCTGATGGGACTGTTGACTTTTCCTATGTGCCCTGAGCCTCGCTCAGGAACTTCCTTCTCCCCTAGTCTTCCTAAGGGTAGACCTCGTTCTTATTTAAATACTTATACACTGTTAAGAAAGGAATTGCTATTTTGTTTCTTAGCATAATATACAGGTGAATGTATCTTAAAATGCTATAAACGTGAATCACTGTTTAAAATCCTTAAACATATCGGGTGGACCATAATAATCAGAGAAAGTAAACATTTTGTTTAAGAATAACTTATTTAATTTGAGCTCAAAGGTACCTTCCCTGTCATCCTTAAGTGCCTGTCACGTGTGGAACGAACAACTTGTTATGTTCTAGGAGCGTCCTTGGCCCTCCTTCAGAGGATGGATGTCTAATAACCAAGCAGCAGGGATGAATTTTAAAGATGTCTGCCACTCAAAACTTGGTTTTATGATAATAATTTGGCCTGTATGTTGAATATAAGGTCTACTTGATTGTTAGTTTTTAAATGATACAACTTGTTTCAAGTGATATGAATCATTTCCTCTGGAAAATATCCATTTATAATATTTTATTCAAGGAGTGCTTTGTAATTACCACTATTCTAATCTACAACCTCAACTTTTAAATCTATAGAGAATTGTGCTTTGCCCAGTTTTATTTACAGCCAGGGCCATTGTCCCCTCATTTAAAAATGTAACCTAGACCTTTGGAACCACAAAACTTTCAGAGACAAATGTGATGACCAGAGCAGTGCGGAAACACGACCAGTGCCTGGGGCTCTCCCGCCCACTGGACTACTTCTGACTCAGCTGGGGCTCAGTGTGGACGGCTTCAAAAAGCTTTGCAGGTGGTTCTGACAGGCGGTCAGGAGGAAGCACACTAACATGCCCGGAGAGAAAATTGTGGTCTTGCAATAAAGGGGGAAAGCTGCCCCACTGCCCACAATGAAGGCCCAACTGTGGCCTTCCTTTAGTCAGCGTGCCTTGCCGTGTCCATTGTGAAGATGAGGTCTTGCTTTAAGTCTAAGTCACTCTTTTCCTTCACGCTAACTTTTTGAGGGTTAAATAATTAGGCTTTCTATATTTGATCAAAACTCACTTCCATGCCTCCTTTTTCTTAGGTCACATGGGATATTACTGAAAATCACAAGAACAGGTACTAAACAACAAACTTGGCCATCTTTCAGGCTACATTGGCATCCTTGAAGTCCAAAAATTAGACAGATTTTGGAGAGTTGCTATTAATATTCTAATAAGCATTTATAGAAGAGAGATGCATGTTACACTTAAAACAGTAAGACACACTTTACATTTACAGTTAACCTTCTGGTGTGGCTACAGATCTCATCTGGATAGTCGAACCTGGTGTCATATTGATCTTTGTAGCATGTTTTCTAAGAATAAAATTAGTACAGATATACATAGTCACCATTTTATTGAACTAGTCTTCATTTATTATACAAAATTAAGATGTTTAATATTTATAGTAGAAAAACCATTTCTGTTGCATGCCACATGCAAAGATGCAAACATCTAGCCTAATATGAGCTGTGTTGCAGTATGGACTGGTAAGGCTTCTGTGCCACATTTCAGCAAAAACAAAAATGCACCATTAAAGTTATGCAGTTCAGTGCTATACATTAGGAATTCAGCTTCCATTGGGTGCTGAAGCACATGCTTGGCTCCAAAGTCCTCAAGTATACCTCTATTCAAAGAACTGGAGCTGTGTATTGAATGTTTCCTTCCATACTTCTGCTGGCCAGCTCTCTCTCGACTCATCTTACAAACCTTTCCCGAATGCTTGCTTGTCTTGTTGTTTGCTTTTTAAAATATCCATTGTCAAGACAAGGTGCACAGTTCAAGTAATTCCGTACACAGGCTGCTTCTCCCTCTCCCACCTGCTTGAATCCACATGGTAAGGCCCCACATGTCAGATTTTCGACCCATAGACCAACACTTTGCCTTTAAATACCAAGCTTCATTTTCACTCCATCATCTTTCTCCTTGCGACTTTGTGATTTTCTTCGTTCAGGCGTCTGTCAGCGAGGGAGTTTTTTCGGTTCCTCCTCCGTCTTTCCTTCCCCTTGCAGCTGGGAGCCCCCCGTGGACCGCATCATTAGGTCCGGCCCTGTGAGCTGTCTTGCTCTTTTCCAAGTGTCCGAATCTGCGGGCCACAGACCACTGCTTGCCAGAAAATCGCCATTGCTTCGAGGCTGCCGCTTGCCTGCTGGTTTTGCTCTTCGGAGAGTTGAGACCTTGTTTGCCAGAATCACCGTGGAGAGAAATAGGAGGGCACAGATGAGGAAAAGCACCGCGATGATAATGAAGCAAATTAGCATGGCCACTTTGTGGTTGTTCTCATCACAGACACCCTCTTTGAGAATTCCACTCTGGCTCTTGCTTGTGCTTTCAATGTTCTGTACGGTTGGAGAACTCTTCCTGACCACAACAGGTGTGTAAAGCTCCTGCTCAGATTCAGGAGTTAAGGATGTCATGGGAGATGGTGTTGCTGTCTCAGAATTACCTCGATCACCTCCATCAGGAGCTGGATGGTTTGTGGTAGTGTTTTCACCTTGGTTTTTGCCTGTCTTGTTTTGAATAGCTGGGTCCCAAGCAGTGTGGTTAAGCCACAGGTGGGTATAGTTGGCTCTTGTTCCCGAGGCGAGGGGGAACAATGTCACCAGGAAGGCCAGATGGAGGCACTGCTCGGTGAGTTCCATGCCCGTCAGGGACAGCAGGTAATCTGTGGAGGTAGCAGTGTCATTGGTTAATTTGGGAAAGAACACAGGGTTCTGGTTTGGGCGAGTATAAGTGAGAGCTAGACTCGTGCTTACCGTTTACTCAACTAACGTCCTGCTCAGCTAAAATGTGCTTCTTATTACTCTGAGGCTTTGTAGAAAGCAATGTTCTAAACCCTGTCACACTTTTAGATGCTGGAAATTAGCACTACAAATAACTGCTAATCATTTTACACTGAATACTTTCTGTAGTCTCTTCCTTTCAAACATATTAGACTTTGGCTTTGAGTCAGTTACTTCTGCTTTTAACTTTTTTGATTCCTCCTTTTAAGACAAATAAGAATGAAGGCTCCTTCTGCAGAAACTCCCCACCCTCGAATCAATGTGTCATCGGCCTTAATATTCAAGGAGAAAGTGCCCAGGAGGCACTTGGTGCTTCGTGCCTGGTCTTTTTTTTAAAATGGGGGTTAAGTAGAAACAAAAGAAAATGGACTTCCCAAGGGGATGAACAACAGAAACGTGGGTGAATGGGAGACAGTGAATGGTGTAAAATAGGAAAATTAAAAATAATTTTTAAATTATCAAAGGTTCATGATAATTACGTTATCATTATATATCGGGGGTGGGGGGAGCTGATGCCAAGGGCTCAAATAGAAAGAAAACGTTTTGGAAAGGATGATGGCAACATATGTATAAATGGTGCTTGATACAGTTGATGTATGGATTGTTATAAGAGCTAGAAGAACCCCCAATAAAATGATTTATTAAAATTTAAAAAAGAAAATGGAGTTCAAATAGAAATTCAAGGTGTTCTTTTTGTTTCTTGGATATTTATCTTGAAGTATGTAACAAAGTTTAGAAAGGAAAAATGTATTCCTAGAATTTGTGAAGCAGTTCTTTTCACCCCTTTCCCTTGCGTTACAGTGCCTGCTGGAAACAGGCTTGCTAGTCCAGTGTCAGAACTTGCAAAGAAAAAGAAACAGAATGGAGGTGGGTGGGTAGGATAATCTCAAAGACTCACAGAGTTACTGATTTTTGTTCATCATCATTTATACTTAGCCTTTTTCTACAAATTTAGTTTTGAAAAATAATTTGTACAATTAAAAAAAGCTAGAGAGTTTCAGAACTGGAAAACAAGACCACAAGTGCTTCAAAATTAATTGAAAAAAAAATGAGTGTCAGTGTTCAAACTCTGAGCTCCTTCGAAATCAGTACAAAAAGGAGGTGGACACATTCCTCTTCACCACATGAAGAATTTAAATAGAAGTGGCGTGTTCATTGAAGGTGCTGGTAATCCAGCAGGAAAGATTTATCACCATCATTCAGATAACTTTTCTATAATATTCTACCAAGTTGTATAAGCTAATTTTTTTGACGAAAAATAACAATACAGGACTCTTTCCTGTATAAGCTAATTTGATGAAAATATTTTAAGGGAACTGGAAACAAAGAAACAATAAACTTCATTGTTCTCCTGAGATTTTCAAAATGAAGTTGCCTATTTGAAACCCCAGTGTATTTTATAAACGTTCTCAAACTTAGAAGTACATGGGAGCCATCAAGCTTTGGGGGTTTTTTGTTTACTTTTTAATGAAGATACGGTTACTAGTCCAGGAACCATGCTTTGACTGTCAGTTTTAGAAGAAATAGTTTATTATATGTCATTAGATGGCATCAGTGTATAGAAATCAAGAAGAATAAATGTGATAGACTCTGTTATAGAAGCAAAAGTAGCATATAGTAAACAACACCAACGACAAGCTAACTTTTCCGGTGATGTCTTATGTCCATAATAGGAAAAACTCTCGTTAATTGTTCTAGAATTAAGATTATTTTTGTAGGTTAGAGAGCTAACGATACAGTACAGAGATTTTCATGTAACAACACTCTGCTTCAACTTTTAAATCAAATGGCATAAATTGAGCTACTCTATGATTTTTGTCACAAGAATTTAGGTTAGCAAATGATTTACATCTTTTTATACTAAACTAGACTTTGACATTAGATGGTGAAATTATTTAAAGTGGGTTATTCTGGTTACATTAGTTCATCAACAATGTAAGATGCATCATCGCATTCAGACACATTTCTCGGAGCTTAACCACGGGATAGATAATAGGGCCGCTGTTGATTGTCTTCAGCCAGATGTACCATAGTACCATCCCCAAATAAACAAACTGTTGACAAAGTAGAGTTTCTCCTTATCCTTACCGATACTGAGAATTGAGGATGGTCTCTTCACCATCAACTTATGCCATGGGGACTGGGTTATATTATCTAACATTTTCAATAAAATTCATAATGCCTAAGTATACTAGGCATGAGAAATTTTATGTTTAAACCCTCCCCCCCAAGTAAGACATTCCAAACTGAGCTCCTTAATCTTAATTTAAAACTCCACATTAAGTAAATCTTTCTACTTCCCATGTAAATTGTACTTACTACCACAGGAGATAAAGGATACATGCTCACACACTGCTTGGTCAGTGCAAGTTTCAGGACCATTTGGAAGCACTTCTTGAGCAGAAGGGAGAGGGCATAAGAAAAGCCAGATATGCGACCTACCTTATGAAATGCTTGGCCAAAATCTGTTTCTATTGGGATTTTAATAAACCACGTCTTTTCTTGTCTTGAAGCACAGCTTCCAAGTAATTTAGAGCTGCGTAGACTTGGAGATCAAGAACTTTAAAGAAAATCAGCAGTAAAAGGATGTGCTGCTAGCTTTCCACGTGTAAAGCCAAACCACAGATGGATGACACATTTCCTTTCAGCTGCAACTGAAGCACGTGTCAGAGGGAGGAAAAAACCTCTAACTTGTCTAGCTGGCCACTGGCCTGACAGGAGCCTTTGTAGAATAAATCCCGCCTCCAGAGCAGGGCAGCTTTTCCATTTACAGCCCTTTGACCATCAGATGATCGTTCAGAAAGGATTATGAACGGCATCTTCTCTGCAACCTTAAACTCTTAAGTCCAAATAGTATTTGTATACCTATGCCGATTTGATAGCGTGAGTTAGAGACCTGGGGTATTGGCCCAATAATAAGAGACAGTGGTTCTTAAAATCAACAGCTCAAATCATGGAACTGCGAAAGGATTTGGGGAAATAGCTAGCTTACTTGAGGAAGAACATGCCTCTGTGTTGTGTATGTAAGTGAAACCATGACAGTAATGATGGGTTCAAGCACAGCAGCACCTGGGAGGATGGCACGGGGCTGGGTAATGTGTCATTCTGTTGTACACAGCTCCATTATGACCAGGACGAGCGTGACGGCACCTAACAGCAAAGCAACAAAGTAGATCTGTTTTTTCCTCCCAAAGTGGTGGTTCCTTATTAGCTGTTTCTGTTCCTGCTTGCTGCATCCTTTGTCATCTCGGCAGACGCTTGATTCACAGGTTTTTTTCATTCAAGTTCTTTCTTTCAGCCCTGCTCGTCCTTTAGATTGTGTTGATCCTTATATCCTATTCTTAGGTCAATTTCTTTCCTATTTTTGTTGTCATAACAGTATTTTAGATCCTTATTAAGCCATAATTAGACAATTACTGTAATATTTTTACTAACCCCCTCTCAACTCCTTATTTCATTTTGTATATATCACCCTCTTTAACCCGTGATTCAGGAATGCTTGTGCACATAAGTCAGATCAGAAGATTGTTTAAAAACCAAGAAAAGTTCAAGAGCCCACTCCATAGATTCATATTTAATAGGTCTGGGCTGCAAAAACCTCACTGCCATCGAATCATTTCTGACTCAAAGCAACCCTATAGGACAGGGTAAACTGCCCCTGTGGGTTTCTGAGACGCTTATGGAAATAGAAAGCATAGTCTTTCTCCCGCCAAGTAGCTGGCGGTTTAGAACTGCTGACTTTGTGGTTAGCAGCCCAACTTGTAACCCCTTCACCACCAGGGCTCCTTCAGGACCAAGCAAGTTCAATTTTATCAAGCACCACAGTTGATTCTGATTGATGCTGGTGATGCACAGATCCGACTGCGGAAAATACTGAGTCCCCAGAGAACATGGAAGCCCTTTGGTTGAACAGTTTTCTTTTCACGACTAATCTGTTCTGCGTTTGTTTCAGCTTGCTCTCTCCAGACTTTTCCACATGAGCCCTTCATTTCAGCTGAGCTTGCGGACTATTCCCTCAACACTTCCAGTTGCTGGTTTCGTTTCTGTGTTGTCTCTCTCTGTGAGTCCTTCCTGTTCTCTCTTCTTGTCGCCTTCGAATCTCCTCTCTTACCCAGATCAGCCCCTGCGTATTCTAGGTACCTTCATTGACTACCTACATCGTATTGATCTCACCTTGGTCTGAACCCAACACTGTCTTTTTCTCTGTAATGATTATATGTTGCCTCCCTTCTCTTAAATTTTTCTTTTAAGATCCTTTAACTTGCCATATTGCATCTTATCTCGTCTAAAAAGATTAAGATGAGGATATTTATTATATTAAAACTCTCAAAGTGAGAATATCTTAGTCTGCTTTGTAGTTCTATCACTATAGAATCATCAAATGTAGAATATTATGGGGCATGCTAATATGAATTGTTTTAATTTTAAATTCTAGTAAAATGTTCTATAGGGCTTTCTCCTGGTCCTTGTTATGGCTGCTGAAATTGGCTAGTACTCTTAATGGTTCTAAGTACTGTCTGTCCTAACATGGCTAAATGAAAAAAATGGTGAGGGATTATCTAAAACTCAAATATTGTAGTCAGGGCCCATTTCTTAGCTCCTTCTCTATCGTTTTTAGACCGGCTTTCCATTCACATTCTAAGAAATGAGCTAGCAGCTCCCGTGGCTACATATTTCCTTATTTATAAAGAAAAAGTCTCATTTTTTAGGAAGTAAAACCAAAATCCTTGATGTAGGCTTCTTTGGTTGTACGTTCATTGGTGAGCCCAGCTCTCTGGTCCAGTTGGGTACAAGGATCAACTAAAGCCGTTTCCAGGAGCCCCCCTGGTAGGTATTGGGCTGCTAATTGTAAGATTAGTTGTTCAGACTCACTAACTACCCTGGGCGAGAAAAACATAGCTGTCTGCTCTTAAGAGATTTACATTCTGAGGTCTTATATGCAAATCCGAATTGACTGGATGGGGGGGGGGGCGTGGAGTAGTAAGCCGTTTCCCTTCACTCCAAGCTCCAGTCATCACACCTACACTGTTCCGCTGGGACATGTGAAAGGCTTGGAGACAACCATCTCTGTTTACTGCTTCACTAGCCTCCTGCCTTGATAGGGAGGTTGGGGTTATGCTGACGATTCATCTCTTCCTGTTCGCTACAGAACCGATGGAAAGAATGGATCCGAACTTTGTGTGATTGTGTTACATTGATCTTTGTGTAGAACTACATAAAACAAAGGAATACCATAGATTCGTGATGCTTACATGCATATTCAGAACCCTGTTTTCAGTTTG
Organism: Tenrec ecaudatus; assembly: GCF_050624435.1. Lineage (NCBI taxonomy): Eukaryota > Metazoa > Chordata > Mammalia > Afrosoricida > Tenrecidae > Tenrec > Tenrec ecaudatus. Next base: position 114,793,587 of record NC_134539.1, read on the forward strand.
TCCTTTTTGTCATCTGTTTCAGGTTCAAAACCGGCCAAATCAATGGTGACTTGCTGATATACCACGTCTTGCTGACTTTAAAGCCATATTATGCAAAGCCGTATGAAATTGTGGTGGACCTTACCCATACCGGGCCAAGCAATCGCTTTAAAACAGACTTTCTCTCCAAGTGGTTTGTGGTTTTTCCTGGCTTTGCTTATGACAATGTCTCCGCAGTCTACGTCTACAACTGTAACTCCTGGGTCAGGGAGTACACCAAGTATCACGAGCGACTGCTGACCGGCCTCAAAGGCAGCAAAAGGCTCGTTTTCATCGACTGCCCCGGGAAGCTGGCCGAGCACATAGAGCACGAGCAACAGAAACTGCCCGCTGCCACCTTGGCTCTAGAAGAGGACCTGAAAGTATTCCACAACGCTCTCAAGTTGGCTCACAAAGACACCAAAGTTTCTATTAAAGTGAGTTTCAATCTCTGCTATAGAAATGATTCATCGCCTTTCCTCGCTAGCCAGGCTTCATCCTGGCTGTCTAGGTGACAACCCCACCCCGAGCTAGTCAAATGCAAAGTCAGCTCAGAGTAGGAAAGCCAAGACAGCGCTTCATGGAGGTCTGTGCAAGATGGAAGGGGAGGAGGGTACCTCACTATGTCCTGGCTTGGGCTGGAGCTGGGAAATTTTGCTGTGTCTTCCTGCCTACAAATGGGTAGGAAATAGAGAATGGAAATTACTTAGCTAGAGTTCTGAGTAGGCCATGTGCTTTGCAGATTGTGGAATATGAACCTGCAGGATTAAATCAACATAGCATTTGTCAGTAGGATTCTTCACCTTCTTTAAAAGCAAAACGTAATTTTTTTAATGTTTTCAGTATTTTAAGAGCATTTTGTAAGAGTCATTATTGACTGGTTGAATATAGAGTGGTGTTAACGCTTCCTTCGATAGCAAATGTGGTGTTTTGATTGGTTGGTTGGTGTGGGTGACCCCCCGAAGACTACACAGGGTTTTAATTTTAATTTTCTACCCCTCACCCCCCAACTATTACTTTCCAGGTTGGTTCTACGGCTGTCCAGGTAACCTCAGCAGAACGAACGAAAGTGCTGGGACAATCAGTCTTTCTAAACGATATCTATTATGCCTCAGAAATCGAAGAGATCTGCCTAGTGGATGAGAACCAGTTCACCTTAACCATTGCAAACCAGGGCACACCACTCACCTTCATGCACCAGGAGTGTGAAGCCATTGTCCAGTCTATCATCCACATCCGGACACGCTGGGAGCTGTCACAGCCTGACTCCATCCCCCAGCACACCAAGATTCGCCCAAAAGACGTCCCTGGAACTCTGCTCAATATCGCTTTGCTCAATTTGGGCAGCTCAGACCCTAGTTTACGGTAGGTAAGCCCCTCATCATTGCACTTTAACTTGCTTCAGGGTTTGTTGCTTGTAAATTGAAATCGCTTAATAACCATTTAAAGCAGTTTCTGTCTTAATACTGTAAATAGGAAGGTATGCTATGCTGGTTAACCAGCGTGGCTTCATCAAGTTCTAGGGTATTCACATGAGCTTTGGAATTCTGGACAAAATGATTCACACTAAACCAGTGTATGTTCTTTCTCCGGGAAACTTACATGTGAAACAGAGAAAATGTTACTTCTTTAAAAGGTCTACCCCTAAATTAAGTCTCTTCTCTTCTGAGCCCTCTAATTAAATATCCCCATGTTCAGAACGATGTCACTATTAAGTTTCCTAGCAGTCAAATCTGGTTAGCATTGTTTGACAAGGAAGGCCCGATGTTAAATAACACAAATAATAGCAGTATTACATATTTTTCATTTAATGTGACGTTTTTCAAGTTCTTGAGAAAAATCTTAAGACAAATATAGAAGGCCTCCGACTACAGTGTAATTGGTTCTGTTTCTGTTTAGTGGTTTGAATGAGGGCACGGGAAGAGCAGGGAGTGTGGGGTCAGGAGATTTGCTTTCAATTTAGGTCTGTCACTCTTATGCCTGACTTTGGGAAAGCCACTGATACTTTCCGAGCTCTAGTTTCCTCGATTGTCAAACAAAGTTAGCAAGCCTTTCTTCCACTGCTACAGGAGTTTAATAAAAAGTATTTGTGGCACCGTGGGTTAGGTATTGGACTTGTAACCATAAGGTTGGTGGTTCAAACCCGTAGCTGGATGTATACGACTGTCTGCTCCTGTTTGGTTTGTTTGTAAAGAGTTAGCAGACTCAGAAACCCTATGTAGAGTCACTGTAAGTTAGAATCTACTCGATGGCAGTAGATGTGTTCTTTGTTTATTTTAGTATAGTATTACACTTAGTTGTTGTTCAGTACATGTTAGCTCTTCCCTCCTGCCTTTTTCATACTTTCATGCCCCTTCTTCTTTTCCACAATGACCTTTTTACGTTAGGATAATTCCTTAAAGACTGTCGAGATTTTTACTGATAAATGTTTGTAGTTTCAGAAAAATCTTCCCTCAGGTTCATTAACATACCCAAGTTTTATATTGAGCCATTTAGGATTCCAGCCCCCCCTTACTTTAGAGGGGGGAAGAAAAGTAGCACAATGATTCCTTATCTTACCTGACCCCCAACCTCCCAGAAAGTGTAGGTAAGACTGGTGTGACCTCAGAAGGTCTGTGACACCTACCTACCCTAGTCAGAGGAGCTTCAGCCCTTTAGAGCTCCTTAAGATACAGAGCCAAACCCGTGTGAAATGTTCAACTCAGCCATCTACAAATTGGTAAGAGTTCAGTTTAAAAAGAGTAACATGAAGATGCTCATTTTCGCAAATTGGAACTATCAGCTTGTCTCCAGGCTCACAGCCTTCTCGTATCCATTAACCTGAGGGAACAGACACTCTTCCCCAGGGGAAGACAGCTGCTTGCTTTCGCTGAAACATGCCATCCCTGTCTGGTGGTTGCCTGTGAAAGTTTAGAGCTGATGAAAACCTGACATTGACTAAGTGGTTATACCATATCTTTTACTATCTACTGCTATCGAGTTGGTGCCCGTCCAGACAGGTTAGAACTGCCCCATCAGGTTTCTGAGACTTTAAATCTTTTACAGAGCCGACAGCCGCCGATGAGTGACTAGTGGGTTTGAACCCCCGGCCTTTTGATTCGCAGCAAAATGTGGAACCCATTACACCACCAGAGTAGAGGAGAGAAAAAGAAAAATTGTAGAATTTAGGTTGAGTTATATAGACTCTCCTAAACTGTTTAAATCTATCTAAAGACATTTATAAGAGAATTTGGGATTCTAGTGGAATTTGGATATTTTAGATTGTTGGTTTCATGTTTTCAGTGGTTACTCTAGACGAGATCGGGCGGTTCGGGGTGGCGTGGCCATAGACTTCAGTGGTTGGTTTTTAATGGAAGATGCTGAGAAAGCAACAAAGCAGATACTTAGTTATAAATTAATTCCTAATGTAACTTGGACACCCAGACAGAAATTTGCTCGATTGACTTTCTAACTCAAAGAGAGAGTCCCTGATGATTGTATTGCTGCTGGTCTGCATTGGAACTTGATCTAGTGGGAGGAGGAACTACACAGTCTGGGTTTTAGCTTCCCTCCCACCCTCTCTGGAGCCACCTCGGGTGGGAAAGCACTCTGGGATTTTGTCCTCCAGGAGAACGGCTCCCCTCTGATTTTATCAAGGATGTCCCTCGAAACATGCCAACCCGACCGACCCAGGGGTATTGGGTTTTCGTAGAATTGTAATCACAAATTGTATTTTTAAATTATGGAGGAAAATTAGAAAGATGTGTTCAAACAATTTCATTTTGTTTTCTTCTAGGTCAGCTGCCTATAACCTCCTGTGTGCCTTAACTTGTACCTTTAATTTAAAAATCGAGGGCCAGTTACTAGAGACATCAGGTTTATGCATCCCTGCCAACAACACCCTCTTTATTGTCTCGATCAGTAAGACTCTGGCAGCCAATGAGCCACACCTCACCTTGGAGTTTTTGGAAGAGTGTATTTCTGGATTTAGCAAGTCTAGTAAGTAATGCTAATTTTCTTTCATCCTAACAGTGATTCTGAGAAGATTCAGAAAACGTTGTCGTTGCAGAATTTGCCAGTGGAGTCATTCACATGGCCAGTGGCAGAGTGTGATCTCTTAGCACGTCTCTAGGCCATTCCCAGTGTGTTTTCTCATCACGTTTCCGTTTAATTGATATTAGCATTTCTCTTCTTAGCAGAAATTGCCAGTTGAGTAGACAGTAAAGCATCTGGATTGTCTTTTCATTTTAGGGGGAAGTCTGATCATTTTTTCCTCATCTTCAGGTGGACATTTAAGTGTGACATATGAACTGTGTGTGCGGCTCGGGGTAGCAGGGGCACATATGCAAAGCCAGTCTGCCCTTGGACTTGGCTTTCATGCATTACACGCGTTTAACACTGTCGCTCACTCTGCAGCTGTCCATCATCACAGACTAATAGAAATGTAGCTCTTCCTCAGCCTGTGGCTCAACAGTTTCTTCTCTTCAATATTTCCTGAAGCACTCAAACACATTTTAAAAATATCTTTCTGTGCTAGGTTATTGATAGCTTTGACGTTCTATTGAAATTTGATACCCTTTTAAAAAATAAAATATGGAAGACTATACTAATTAAGAAAATATGTGAGTTTTTAAAAGAAAAAAGTGTAAAGCTTAATTGAGATATACTAACATGAAGATATTTGAATGGATATATAGGCATATCTTTTTCTTGATGAAACAGTTCTTCCCAGATTAATTTACAGATTCAGAGCAATTTCACCAAATAGCTATGGGATTTTTAGATAAAAAATGGACGTAGAATTTTAAATTGTTTGAAATTTCACTGCAAAGCACATGAAACAACCAAGAAAATACTGAAAGGAGAGGAAACGGAGGGGAGCACATTCAGATGGTTGGATAATAAAAGGTGACCAGGTGTTAGATGTGTCAGGGAGAATAGGTTGATAGGGAAGCATCACAGCCATGCCATGGACGAGCACTACATCCTCTAACACGAGGTTGTGGTGCTAATCAAGCTAGGTCGTGTCTTTGCCACAAGACACCAAAATATACTTTAAGCTACAAAATAGAGGTTACCTAAAAGTAAAACCTAGAATTTTTTTAAAGGATGACTTCATTATTTTCGAGGTGAATAAGAAAGTGTTAGAAGAAAACAAAGGAAACGGGGAAGCAATTTGACAAGACATCTATATTTTTACAGATTACATGATGAATTTTAAATGTGGAAATATACTTGTTACATATAAGAAAAAGTTAATATGTGTGGTCTCAAAAATTTCTTATAGGTTAACAAAAATTTATCGACATTAACATTGTTAGAAAAGACTGCATATATTTTAGGAGGTTTCCTAAGAAAATCAAAGAGATGCAAATTGAATAGTGAGATAATAGAGCCCGCTATCAAATTGGTGAACTACTGCAGTATCCAAATCTTAAAACAGCCTGACAAATTTTACATGCGAATGAAAACATTAAGTAACCACCACCCAGATAACAGTACAAAACATGTCCAGCATCTGGAAGGCTCTAACGTACCATTGCCCCACCAAGGACAATCACTATTATGACCGCTGTTGCCAGAGGTTAGTTTTAACCATCTTCAGACTTCCCAGAGTTATACTTACGATAGCCAAAAATGAGAACAAGTTAAAATTCAAGCAAGAAAGGACAGCTGAGAATATAGACCCCAATGATGGGGTGGCACCGTGGCTGAACGGCGGGCTACAACACTAACAGTAGAGAGGAGGACACAGGAGCACGTGGTGTTTCATTCTGCAGGACAGAGGGACGCTCTGAATCAGAATCAACAACAGACGCTCTGAATCAGAACCAACAACAGTGATGAAATAATAGGAAGTCGCTGAAAAAGGAATTTTTTTTCCCCTTAGGATTGTTTTTTTTTTTCCCCTTCTCTTTCCTATTTTTTCTTTCTCTTTTATTTTTTTTGACAGGAGCATCATGAGCTCCTGGGCGGGTTCTGAGACCCAACCAGTTAGGTCAGGGAAATCGCCAAAAAGGAATTTTATACTATTGTTGTATCTCTTTATAAGTCTCATTTCCAGATAAATATGTTAAATGTCTTTTGTGTAATTATTAATTATGGATGAAATCTCAATATGTTTAGAAGAATTCTAACTTGCTAGGTTTGAAAGTCTAAAGATAATTGAAGTGCCCCAATAATATATTAATATTTTCTTTTTATCAAGTTTTTTTTCATTTGTGATACTTCTTTTAATTTATATTAAGTTCTATATATTTATATGCTACTTATTTTCTTTAACTACCTATTCTTTTTGCTTAAAATCATTTTATTGGGGGTTCTTACAATTCTTATCACAATCCATACATACACCCATTGTGTCAAGCACATTTGTTCATTTGTTGCTATCATCATTCTCAGAACATTTGCTTTCTGCTTGAGCCCTTGGTATCAGTTCCTTATTTTTCCCCTCCCTCCCCTCTCCCCCTTCCCTCATGAGCCCTTGATAATATATAAATTATTATTATTTTGTCATATCTTACCCACTTTTCTGTTGTCCATCCCTCAGGGAGGAGGTTCTATCTAGAACCCCCTTTCCACCCCACCCTCCCTCCACCCTCCCCGTATCGCCACTCTCGTCACTTGTCCTGAAGGAATCATCTGTCCTGGATTCCCCTGTGTTTCCAGTTCCTATCTGGTCTAGCCAGATTTGCAAGGTAGAATTGGGATCATGATTGGGGGTGGGGTGGGGTGGGGGAAGCATTTAGGAACTAGAGGAAAGTTGTATTTTCATCATAGCTACCCTGCACCCTGACTGGCTCATCTCCTCCCCAAGACCCTTCCGTAAGGGGATGTCCAGTTGCGAGTCTTGGGTCCCCAACCAACATTCCCCCTCATTCACAATGATTTGATTTTTTGTTCTTTGATGCCTGGTACCTGATCCCTTCAACACCTCGTGATCACACAGGCTGGTGTGCTTCTTCCATGTGGGCTTTGTTGCTTCTCAGCTAGATAGCTGCTTGTTTACCTTCCTTTTATCAAGTTTTCTATGATTTTCACATGTTCTTACAGTAGAACTCAGTAAAATAAATTAGGAACATGTTCTTACAGTAGAACTCAGTAAAATAAATTAGGAAAGAAAAGGTTTAAAGGGGGGAAATGGAGATAGAAAACTTTTCAAAAAATGGCTTGCTGGTTCTTAAAATGACTTTCTTCCAGATTTATTATCCTTTTTCTCCATCGCTGTCTTCAATATTTGCCAAATCTCCTTCTCTAGGCTTGATGTTTCTTTTTTCCCTAATCCCTTATTAAAAATAGCTGTTGATGAAATTTCCCTTGACCAGACAGTGCTCGTAGTGTTTTGTTCCATCATTTTCCAGGTATTGAATTGAAGCACCTTTGTTTGGAATACATGACGCCATGGCTGTCAAACCTAGTCCGATTTTGTAAGCACAATGATGATGCCAAACGACAAAGAGTTACTGCTATTCTTGATAAACTGATAACAATGACCATCAATGAAAAACAGATGTACCCTTCTATTCAAGCAAAAATATGGGGGAGCCTTGGGCAGGTATTGAGTTTGTTCAAATGCATGTACTACAACTCCTTTGTATTACTGATGGTGTAATTGGAAAAGACGGTCCCTTCCTTCAAAAGGCATGCAGGTACCCACCAACGTGTGATCTAGTTCAGGATGGTGCATGTATGTCTTATAATAAGGGGAAAACGAATTATGTGGAATTCTCCTTCATAAAAGGATTTAACGGTAGGTATTTGATGAAAATGTATCCTTGTACCTACACACCATGGGCACCAGGAAAATTTTCAATTTTGAGTGCCAGTATTCATTTATTGTTTTGACATAAAACTCAAAATAAAACCCAAGCCCCTACTTCCACTCTGTCCTACAGTCCAGTCTGACTGCTAGTGACTCTCAGTAAGGCTTGTGAGGCAGTAAAGCTTCACGGAGCACTTAACTTCATCTTTCTCCCTCCAAGTGATTGGTGGGTGTAAACTGCCAGTCTTGCAGTTAGCAGTCCCTGGGAATTTTTTTTTTTAGCATTAGAACATCAATATGAAAATAGGGGATATAGTGTAGCATTTTTTTCTGATAAGAATCATGCATATTATTTCTTTTAAACATAAAGAATCAGTGCACCTACTCAATGTTGGGAATCCTCCCAGTAATTCAGAGTGCCCTTGGAACCAGGCTTCACCTCTGAGATGTCATTTCCTGACCTGATGGCAGTGAGTTGAGTTGATTGATCATATATCACTGTCTTTATAGAGCACAGAGATGCTTTGCAAGTGAACAAAGATTGGATGGATGGATAAATAAACAAATGGGTAGATTTTAAATGCCCTTACCTGTTTCTGACTATTTTATGATAGATTTGCTTACTAGACCAGTTGCCATCAAATTGATTCCATCTCATGGTGGCCCCCATGTGTATCAGAGTAGAACTGTGCTCACTTTGTTGCAAGGCCTGGTTTTCAGAAGTAGAACACCAGGCCTTTCTTAGGAAGTGCTTTCAGGTGTACTTGAACCTCCATCCTTTTCAATAGCAGCCAAATGTATTAACTACACAAAAAACTCTTTGTCCAGATTTTCTGACATGTCTCTAGAGAAAACCGTAGTATTTTTGGAGACCCTCTGATAAAGTAGGATTGTCATATTGATTAGGGCCTTTCGTGAGTATTATAAATTAAAAATTACGTTGGCAGAGTAGTTAAAGTGTAAATTACTTTTTCCCTTCTCCTAACAGATTACAGATCTGCTTGATGTGGTGCTAGACAGTTTCATCAAAACCAGTGCTACTGGTGGCCTGGGATCAATAAAGGCGGAGGTGATGGCAGACACTGCTGTCGCTTTGGCTTCCGGGAACGTGAAATTGGTTTCAAGCAAGGTAATCGCTTTTCCTTTGCCTTCAAGATTGTGGGACAGTTTATCAGAGAGCAGGAAGGTTTTTATTTTATAACTAGTTGTTTTAAAGTTAAGTTGAAACTTTTTGTGATAGAACTTTGTTTCATCACCATGTTTGTAAAAATCCTTTTTTTTTAAGGTTATTGGAAGGATGTGCAAAATCATTGACAAGACGTGCTTATCTCCAACACCTACGTTAGAACAACACCTCATGTGGGACGATATTGCTATTCTAGCCCGCTACATGCTGATGCTCTCCTTCAACAACTCCCTGGATGTGGCAGCTCATCTCCCGTATCTCTTCCATGTCGTTACTTTCTTAGTGGCCACAGGCCCCCTCTCCCTGAGAGCCTCCACCCACGGGCTGGTCATTAACATCATCCACTCTCTGTGCACTTGTTCACAGCTCCATTTCAGTGGTAAGTTCTAAGGCTGGAATTGATGTGTTTCACGGACTCCTTTCTCTCTTTGTTTTGTACCACCTGACTACCTTGGATGATTTTCCCCCCCTATCCCATGATGATTTTCTGTGCTAACTTGAGCCAGCAAAAATGATAATGTTTCAATAGCATCAGAAAGAATGACTTACTTGGCATGAATTTCTATTCCATATCGAGCTGTACTATCAAGCTTTTGTGCATATTTGCCATGTAGGCACTCATAAATTGTCACATAAGCTAAAAAACGTAGCATCCGTATGCACTGTTGATCACCAGCACTCATTTGTGTATGTGAACATTTTATTTGGGTGACATGGTTGAGTAATTTTGATAGGATCCTCAGACTTTCTCAGTTTAAAATAATGGAAGTGAAAAGTGGGCGCCTTCAAAGTTTCTCCTTTATCTCTTTTCTTTCACAGAAGAGACCAAGCAGGTTTTGCGGCTCAGTCTGACCGAGTTCTCTTTACCCAAGTTTTACTTGCTGTTTGGCATTAGCAAAGTGAAGTCAGCTGCTGTCATTGCCTTCCGGTCCAGTTACCGGGACCGGTCTTTCTCCCCTGGCTCCTACGAGAGGGAGACGTTTGCTTTGACGTCCCTGGAGACGGTTACAGAAGCTTTGTTGGAGATTATGGAGGTAAGACATCGCATTTAATCATGGGTGTTTTGTGGGTTTTTTAATCCACTAGTACTGTATAGAAGAAATATTGGTTCATTTTGTTTCATCCTTAATATATTTAAGTGAAAACACAAACTGCCTCTTGCTAACATGTATGCCATTTTATCTGTGTCTAAAAACATTTTTGTCTAGAAATACATTCCAAATATTCTTTGTTTAGGCATGTATGAGAGATATTCCAACCTGCAAGTGGCTGGACCAGTGGACCGAACTAGCGCAAAGGTAAATCTCAATTAAATTTAAGTTGTAAATATATACAGAATGTAGAAACTCTAGCTATTACTGCAGAATCAATATTTTGACTTATTAGTCTGTGTATTAAATACATATGCAAACATTTCCATAAATTGTTTGGCTCTGTTCATTGCAGATTTGCATTCCAATACAATCCATCCCTGCAACCCAGAGCTCTTGTCGTCTTCGGCTGTATTAGCAAACGTGTGTCTCACGGGCAGATAAAGCAGATTATCCGTATTCTTAGCAAGGTACTCCTGCCTCCCTCAGTATTTGTACCTCCCAGGTTGTGGAAGCACGTCTCTCCCTTTTCCGAAGGACATTTAAACTTAATAAAATACCTTGAGACTTCTTAGTAGACCTTCTCGATGTGGATTTTGATAATTTTTACGTTCATTAAAATTCTTTAAAGTGAAGAAATTATCCCTAAAGAAGATATTTTAAGAAAATAAATATGAGGGCGCCTCAAAAAGTGGGTGGAACACTTTCATTATCTTTTAACTCCATTTTCCCATCTTTGGCTAAGCCAGTCTTAATATTTTTATTAGTTTGCAAAGCATTTAGCATACAGTAAGACTCTAGCCTTCTGTGAAATGCTGTAATTTGTGGTTACCATAGTAATGTCTGGCTTGCTCAGATGGCAATATTTGTAAGAATAAGAACCTAAATGAGCTACCAAGACCACCAGAGCATGGAAAATAATCTTAGCACTTATTATCAAATGAGCAAAATGTTCCTGCAAGGATGCTGAGCTTGTTAACAGTGTTAACTGTTCACTGACAGCAAATGCATTCTGCCTCTCTAACAGGCACTTGAGAGTTGCTTGAAAGGACCCGACACTTACAACAGTCAAGTTCTGATAGAAGCTACCGTGATAGCACTAACCAAACTACAGCCCCTTCTTAACAAGGTAATTACCACGGGGAAGGTGAAGGGATTTACTTGGGTGTCAATTTTAAATGTTATTTTACTTCTAAGAGAACAGAAATAAGGCTGAGGAGATACTGTTAAATAAAAGAAATTATTTAAGTAGAAATTCTTGTTAAGTTAGGCTGTTTGAAGTCTTTACAGGAGTTAGAAAAGTCAAGTTCTCAAGTGTTGTAAAAATTTTCTCTTAAAAAAATTATCAGTGCTAAAAGGAAAGACAGGCATATGTTCTTAATTCTTTCATCCAATAGATGTAGATTAAGCAGCTGCTGTGTGCCAGGTAAACAGAGCCAATGAAATCCCCACTGTCATATTCTGGGGTGGGTGGATAATAAAGTACGTAAGTACATCACATGCTTGTTAGTAGTCATTCCAAGGAAGTATAAAGCAGAGAACGTCAGACCTTATAATCACATGAGTGTGGGTGCTAAATGAGGGTGATATGCAAAGGGGTGAAGTTGTGGCCACTGTTTGAGGGTGGCCTGAATTCATCTCAGCTCTGTGACCTTGAGAAGGTGCTGTGATGTTTCTGGACACCATGTTGCCACATTCTGTTTGAACAACACTAAACACCAGCGTGGCACCATCTTCGGAGTTTAGAGATACACACTTCTGTGAGGTGAGTACTAAGAGATAGCAGACAAAAGTACAGAGAAGTGAAATTTTCTTGTTTCTGGTTATTAATCAGATGAGTTTCATCAGTTTTAAATGCATTTTCCTTCAAAGAATTCAGAAATAACCCTGAGAAGTTATTAAGAACAATCTATCCTTACATTAGACATTCTGGTTATATCAAATTTGGCTGTGTGAAGTCTTTCCACTAGAAGATAAGGAGAGGAAGTTCTCAGGATGGTTTCCTCATCCTTAGAAGCAGAAGGGCTGCTAAGTTTGTCCGTGACTGCTTTCCTAATACAAGAGAAGCCTGTGCTTCTAACCACGCCTCGCTGACTAGCGTCCATTTCTCTTCCTCTGGACTACACTGTTAAGTGAGAGTGTAAAGAGATTGCTTTGCTGGAAAGGACGGGAGGGGAAGTCCTCAGCAGCAGAGGTACAATGGTGGGATTAGACCACATTGCCACAACAGCGGAGTTGTGGTGGGTCGATCATTCTAGGAGCACTCAGGAGCGTAGTAGGATGAAAGCTTGTAAAGATTCCACAGAAAGCAGTTTCGAGACCAGCTCTTGGAGAAGGACATCATGCTCAATAAGGTGGAGGGGCAGTAAAAAAGAGGAAGGCCCTCAACGAGATGGACGGACAGTGTGGCTGCAGCCATGGGCTCAGGCTTAGGAACAAATGTGAAGATGGCGCAGGACCGGGCAGTGTTGGTCCACTCTGTGCTTAGGCTCCATGCGAGACTGTGGGTCCGAAATGACTCCACGATGTCCAGCAACAACAGCAGCTTTTACACAGACAAGTCATGGGACCAAAGCAGGACCAAACTCAGCCTGAGGGGCTTCGGGACAACACCCCCCAAAAATGGAGGTGAAAAGAACCCGCGTGAGAAGTTAAAAGAGTATTTTAGGACAGGGTCATTAGCTGTAAGAAAGAATTGGCAGGTGCGAAAGGGGCTGCTTAGGGAGAATCAGCAAGACGTAGTGAATGGATATGTGCCAGTCAAGAGATGGTAAGATGTTCGGCCTGGCCAGCTGTCTTTAGTTATGCACATGGGAAAACGAGCTTACCCATATCTTTCCTTTCCTAAGAAACAAAACACACCTGAGCACTGTGGGTGACCTGCGTGCTGTGGTTGTCACTGTGGTGTATGTGAACAGGATTCCTGCCCGGTTCATGGGACTGACCTGGGACGTGCTTCCTTTGCCAGGACTCCCCTTTGCACAAAGCCCTCTTTTGGGTGGCTGTGGCTGTGCTGCAGCTTGATGAGGTCAACTTGTACTCGGCAGGCACCGCGCTTCTGGAGCAGAACCTGCACACCTTAGATAGCCTGCGGGTATTCAATGACAAGGTCAGTATGCTCTCCCTTGGGACGACTGCTCGATTCACCTGTAGGATGCCTCCCTCTGTGTTTCGAGAATGAAATTTGTTTGCAGTCTAATTCCTTACTGAAAATACCCCAAAACTTGCTGCCATCGAGTTGATTCCAACTCATAGCAACCCTGTAGGACAGGGCACAGCTGCCCCTGTGGGTCCCAGGGCTTCAGATCTTTCTGGGGGTAGACAGCCTCATCTCTCTCCACAGGGCTGGCAGGAGAACCCTTCTTTCCTAGTGCACATTGGGGTGAAACTCAGCCATTGGCAAGTAGTAGATTAAAAATATTTATACATGTCATTTGGCGTTTATATCTCGGGAGTATCAGCTTTGATATTTTCATTGCCAAAACTGTCTAGAAGCAGGAGTCGGTATTGAACCCAGTGGCCCAGGATGTAGATGTAACAAGGCTTTATTTAAAGCTGCCAGGATGAGAAGTGATGGATTTCTCTTTCTTTATGAATTGAAGCTATTTCATCTTTTACCATTGTATTATTTATTTGCTTCACTCTGATGTACTAATTATAGTACCTACGCCCTTGGGGCGAAGAGGGTTACACACTGGTCTGCTAACCACAAGGTCACCAGTTCAAAACCACTGGCCCTCTATAGGAGAAAGGTGAGGCCTTCTCCTCCTGTAAAAAGTTACATTTTGGGGCATCCTCAGGGGCAGTTCTACCCTGTCCTATAGGGTCACTGTGAGTCAAAATTGATTGATGGCAGTGAGTTGTTGGGCTTTTTTGCCTGTAAGTGTTTTGTTTTCCCTTAAGTGTTCTTTATCGCTTTCTGCTGCTGTTGGTAGTGTTGTTACCTGCTATTAAGGCAGTTCTGACTCAGAGCAACCCACTGTGAAACTGTACAAAACACTGCCTGGTCCTGCATCATCCTCACGATCCTTCTTTAGGTTTCAGCCTCTTGTTGCACCCACTTTGTCAGTCCTTCTGGTTGAGGGACTTCCTCTTCGCTGCCCCTCGACTTTACTAAATATCATAGCCTTTTCCAGACTGTCTTCTCCTCTCCTGACACGTCCAAAGTACTGGAGACAGAGTCTACCATGCTTGCTTCCAAGGAGCATTCTGGCTGTACTTCTTTTCAGACAAATTCGTTTCTTCTTTTGGAAGTCCGTGGTGCTTTGAGTATTTTTCACCCCTATCTTAATTCAAGTTCATGGATTCTGCTTTGGCCTTCCTTATTCAGCGTCCAACTTTCAGATGCATGTGAGGGTGACTAAAAACACCGTGGCTTGTCTCAGGTTCACCTTGGTCCTCAAAGTAACATCGCTGCTTTTCAACACTTTTAGAGAAGTCTTGTGCAGCTCATTTACCCAAGGCAATGCATCACTTGATGTCTTGCCTGCTATTTCCATGAGAATTGATTGTGGATCCAGACAAGAAGAAATCCTTGTCGACCTCAATCTTCTTGTCATTTATCACGATGTTAGTGTTGGTCCGGTTGTGAGGATTTTGTTTTCTTTTTACCCTAAGATAGAGTCCACACTGAAGCTGCGGTCCTTGGTCTTCATCAGCAAGTGCTCAGTCCCTGTCACTGTCTGCCTGCAGTCGCGGGGCCTTTCTCTACTCCTGGCGGCTCCTTCTTCTCCATACACCCAGCTGCTTTTACTGTGCTCATCAGGCAGACTGAGTAAAGATGGGGCGAGGAGACGACCCTGGCGCACACCTTTCTCTCTTGAAACCATGCCGTGTTCTCTTGTTCTGTCTGCACAACTGCCTCCTGACCCACGCACAGCTGCCACGTGAGCACGGTGAAGGGTTCTGAGATTCCATCCGTCTCAAGGCTGTGCAGTTTGTTACTGGTCATACAGTCGAGTGCGCTTGGCATGGTCAGTAAAGCACCGGTAGAATCTTTCTGGTGTTCTCTGCACTGGACATCCATCAGCAGTGACATTGCTTGCTCCAGGCCCTTTTAGTGCAGCCGGAACCGCTGACCGCTCCCTGGCAGTGCACTGCGGCACCTGTTGTTGGCTGATCTCCCGCCAAAGTTGACTTTGTGATGTTAATAATTCTTTTGAGTGGTCTTTCTTTGGAATGGGTTTGCCCGTGGATTTCTTCTAGTCACTTGGCCACATGGCTAGCTTCCAAATTGCCTGGCATACCTGAGTGAGTGCTTCTAGTGCTTCATCAGCTTGTTGAAACGTTTCAGTTGGTAGTCCCTCCATTTTTGAAGCCTCGTTTTTGCCTCATGCTTTCAGTGCAGCTTCAACCTCTTCCTTTGGCATTGTTGGTTCTTGCTCCCATACCACCTCTTGAAACGGTTGAATGACAACAAGTCCTTTTTGGCACAGTGACTATTCTCTCCATTTTCTTGGATGCTTCTGGCATCCGTCAGTATTTTGTCCGTAGAATCTTTCAGGTTATCAACTCAAGACTTGATTTTTTTCTTGAGTTCTTTCAGTTTGACATATGCTGAGCACATGCTTCCTTCTTGGTTTTCTCACTCTAAGTCTTTGCACATTTCATTATAGCATCTTACTCTGTCTTCTCCAACTGCCGTTAGGAATTTTCTGTTCAGCTATTTCTTCTATTTGTCGTAGCTACTCTGCATGTTGAGCAAGTTCCAGGATCTCTTCTGACATCCACTTTTTCTTTCTTTCCTGTCTTTTTCATAAGCTTTTACTTTATTCATGAATAGTGAGCTTAATGTCATCCACAGCTCATCAGTTCTTCTGTCATTAGTGTTTAGTGTCTTGAAATTCAGGCGAGGTATACGCAAGGTCGTCTTTGGACTCTTGTGGACTTGTTGTTCTTCAGCTTCCCTTTGAACTTCGATGTGCAGTTGATGAGCTGTTCGACAGTGGGCTCCTGGCCTGCTTTTAGCTGCCTGGCCTTGAGTTTGTGCATTGTCTCTTCACACAGATGCAGTCAAGCTGGTTGCTGTGCATGCTGTCTGGAGAGGTCCTTGTAGATAGTGCCTTTTGTGCTGTTGAAAACACATACTTGTAATGAGGAAGTTGTTAGTCTTGCAGAATTCTAGCTTCATTTCCTTCACCAAGGCCATATTTTCCTTCATCTTTGTTTCGATTTTTGTATTCCAATTGCCAATAGTTATTAATGCATCTTGAATGCATGTTTGATCACTTTCCAACTGAAGATGTTGGTAGAAATCCTTCACTTTCTGCATCATTAACCTTAGTAGTTGGTGCATACATTTGAACAATAGCTATATTGATTGGGTTTCCTTGTATCCTGATGTTATCCTATCACAGACAGCATTGAACTTCAAGGTAGATCTTGAAATGTTCTTCTTGATGCCGAGTGCAATGCCGGGCCTCTTGAGTCTGTTGTTTCCAGCACGGTACGCCATAGAATTTTCTGATTCAGAATGGCCATTGCAGTTCATCACCTACATACACATCTGCATGTGTTCCATTTCATTTTTAAATCCATGCTTCATACATTCCAGTTCCAATTATCAATTGGTGTTGGAGCTGTTTCTTCTTTTTGAGTCAGCTCCCACTAGCAAATACAGGTCCTGAAGGCTTTATCCCCCCAGGCTTTCCTCCTTCCACATCATGAAGGTCAACTCTTCTTTGAACTGGCAGCTCTTCCTCTGTCATTTGAGTGCCTTTCAACCCGTGGGGCTCCTCTGCCACTAGGTCTGCTGATGTTCTGCTTCTAGTTGGAGGTTCTCGGTGCCTGCCAATGTTTTGATGCTGTCCACCAGGTTTTCAGGGGGTCATTCCTCTGCAGTGGATTGCCTTTTCCTTCTGCCTTTCCGTCTGTCTTGTGTCTGGAAGCTCATTGAAACCTCATTACATTGGGTGACCCTGCTGGCATTTGAAACACCAGTGACACAGCTTCCAGCAGCACACAGCCTCCACAGTGCGACAGACTGACAGACGCGGTGGAGACAGTAATCTCTCAATTTGAAAGACATGCTTACCGTGTTGATTGTTTGAACTTGTATTAGCTGGTTAAGCACATACAGTCCTAAAGCTAGCCTTTAAGGAACTCCTGCGGAACCTCATCAGCCGTTTACGGTCGTCTTTTCATAGAGCCCGGAGGACGTGTTTATGGCGATCCGGAATCCTCTAGAATGGCATTGCAAGCAAATGGACCATTTCGTAGGACTCAATTTCAACTCTAACTTTAACTTTGCACTGGTTGGACACCTCTTAAAAGGTACAAGAGTTATGTTAGACTATAGACTATACTATCAAGAAGCACAGAAATAATGAAAATAAATCAATTTTGAAGTAATTTGGCTTAATGTAGTACTTTAAATGCAAACTATTCTGTTGTATGGGGTTATGTTATTTGAGTAACTTGTATTGGAAAATGTTTTCTTAGAAATTTGATCGCACCGGGAGAGAGAAGGGTTAGGTTGTTGAGTGGGGAGGGAGGAGGGCATGGGAAAGAAAAAGAACTGCGTATGCGGAAGGTTTAACAGGATATTGCTGTTGATCACATTTCTTGAAATGGGCAATGTAAATATGTAGTAGTTTCTTTAAACACCCACCCCCAAAACCACCACTCTAGATTCCTTATCCCTCAAACCTAATTCATGTTCTGAAGGGCTTTAAAGAAACAGACTGGACTGAAGAGCACTCCTAAAGGCCAACAAACGATCCTTGAACTAACTACCAAAAAAACAAAAAACAAGAAGAGGAAGGATAAAATTGAAATGAACTTTGGGGTCTTTCATGGCAAACAAACAAAAAGAAGTTTGCTCACAGATTATCTTCAGCTTGTTTCTAATGTACTTAATACTATTGGCACAAAGAACGTCACCTTTCGGTACCCCCCCCCCACCCTTCCAGTTTCCTGTGTTGCTTATTCAAGTGATCGCCACCAATCTCAAGTTACTTCCTAACTTGGCTTCGCTCCTCATGGCTTACTTCGCTGTCATAGCTCTTGGCATCATCATACGGGGGTAGTCGTGGCCCATGGGACATAGAGTGTCACCGACATTTCTGCCTTTACCCCCCCCCCGCCCCCCCCCCTCCACACAATGTACACTGCCATCTGGTGGGAGCTTGTATGACCGTGTGACTGAAGAAATGTGCCTCATCCTACCAACCCAGCACAAAACCGTATATCCCACTCATTGTACGAAAAATCCACATTACCTCAACAAATTTTGTCTTCATTCAAAATGCCTTTTATTGCTGAAAACATATGCGTTAAACTAAAGGTTTAAAACAAAAAAGAATTCCGTCTTTTGAGAGAAAGTTGAGAGTTAGCCGCGTGCGGTGCCCCTGTGGGGCAGAAGCGTGAGTAAGGCAATGCACACACGAGGAGTTGGCTTCGTCTGATCTTTTTTTTTTTAATTATATATTGGGAAATATCTATTTCTAATTACAAATAAACACCTGACGTGATCCCAGTGGAAAATCACCCTAGTGCTTGAGGTTCTTGTTTTGCATCAAGTTAGATAATTAGTAGGGTTCCCGAGTTCCTCCCTACTGTACACACAAATCCAACATGTCTGAGTGTATATGTTCAATGCCACCACTGCACAAATTCGTAAGATTTCTATAAAAATACTGGTCATTTTCATCCCTAAACTGCATTGGGACACTTTTAGTTTGAAATCCCATATTTTACAGTGGAGTAGCATTACTGTGTACAAACTGACTGAAGGTCAGACTTACCCTCTAGTCAACCCTGTTCTTTAAGCTCTTAGAAGATACACTTCGTATATCATTAGCAATTGACATTATCGTTGTCTTAATAAAAATAATGAAATAAACAAAAGCCATCTGACGGTGAACTCCAGCACACACATAATATATATTTTACTCCCTGCCCTGTGCTGCTCTGAGGAGTAGAGGTTCGGAAACAGCAGCATCTGCCCCAAATCCTCTCTCCAGGAAACATTATTCTGTCCTATGCATGCCGGATACTTAATCAGGTGACCAGATTGTAACACTGGTAAAGCGGGACACCATGGATAACACTCATATCCTGGCAAAATAGCCACGTGGCAGCCGAAAACTGTATACCCTAGCTTGTCGTGCATTCTTTCCAAAAATCGGGAGTTTTTAAAAATGCAGGAAAAATTGTTAAAAATCGGGATTTCTAGTCACCTTATACTTAATCGTATGTACTTGAGCAACAGGCGTTATCCCTTAGACTAAGAACTCAACCAATAGCTTGTTGAAATGACGGGCTGGCTTGTTCGTGTTCTCTTTTGCAGGATACAGGCATCCTTCACCTGCCATTGTTGCCAGAACCGTCAGAATCTTGCACACACTACTCACTCTGGTTAACAAGCATCGGAACTGTGACAAATTTGAGGTGAACACACAGAGTGTGGCTTACTTAGCAGGTAAAAATGCGACGTAGATGAAATCAATCTGGCAGCATCTATAGCTAAGCCTCGTCACAAAAATTGAGATGCCTGTGGCTCCTTTGGCCTGTTGGGGGCCAAGGGTAGTGTGCACAGGCCAGTCTGCTGGGACTGTTGAAATGCTTGAAAATTCTACCAAAGCATGTTTCCTTATGAAGGAATTTGTATGACAATTTGAAATGAATTCCGTTTGTCGTTCTTAAAGAAGCTAGAGTGGCACCCAGCTGCCCGTCACAAAGGTGCGCATCTCCAGCTGGCATGCTGCGTCCCGGAGTCAGCCGTGCGCCTCTGAGTTTGGTCGGCCTTGTTTTTTAGGCTTCTCCAAGTGGACAGGCTATTTTAAGCCAATTTACTTGCCATCTCCTATAAGTGACTTGCTGCCTCTGTAATATTCATTCCTGGTGCTCTTTATTCTTCCTGGAATGGCACCTCACTCGCCCTCCCCATTCCATTACCCATCCCTGTGTGCTCTCACCTGACTTGTGTTTCTCTCCTGGGCGACACTTAGCTCTTGGTGTAATGTACTTCTTTCAGCTTGTCGGGGAATGGAGAGAGCTGGCTCCCAGTCTCGCCTGCCTCCGTCTGTGAGAACTGCTTATCTCCATCGAGAAATGAGCAGTATTCCTACTCTACCTACTTTTTGTGTTGAGATCAGCTATGTTCTAAAGCCCTTGACAAATACGATGCTCTTTATTGGTTTTGAATCGTTTGGATGTATTTCATGTTTATCTACAGTCTTTCAGAGTACGCCATAAGCCCCTTAAGATAAGCACGCACGCCCTACGTGTGTGTCTTCATCCTTACGCCCGGCCGGCCCTCTGTCAGGCTCTGGACTCACATCTTTAGCAGCTGCTAACTGCCACAGGAGGTTGGGAGGAAATGGACCTTTTTCAAGTCATGCTTTTGGTTTATTAAACTTTTCCTTCTGTTGTCTTTTCTCTCTCTCAGCTTTACTGACAGTGTCTGAGGAAGTACGAAGTCGCTGCAGCCTAAAACATAGAAAGTCACTACTTCTTACCGATATGTCAATGGAAAATGTTCCGATGGATACTTATCCCATCCATCATGGTGACCCTAGTTATAGGTAGGTTCTTGTACAAGTTTCAGTTTTCCTGCTAGTGGAGGAAAACAGTACTGTAATCTAAAATATAAGGGAAAATAGGAAGGGGACTTGACGATACCCTAAGGAACCCTGGTAGTGCAGCGAGGGAAGCGTGGGCTGCTAACTGAGAGGCTGACAGTGTCAACCTCCCGCCTCTCCACAAAGGTTCCCGGCCTCAGAAAGCCTAGGAGCAGCTCTTCTGGTCTGAGGGGCTCTCTGTACATTGAGATGGACCTGATGGCAGAGGATAGTATTAGAGAGATCTCAAAAGGGTATGTAAGTAAAAACTCATAAATTCACACTACTTGATGGGGGGTAATAATGAAAAGTTGTCCTTCTTGTTCAAGTATAATTGGGCTTCTGTTAACATTAGTTTGCCTTTCTGAAGCAGTTGAATAGGAAAACACATTGGAAATACTAGACTGTAAGAAAGGACTTGAAATACAAGTCACATTAGCAAAATATGTATAAATTGTTGAATGGAACACTAAGTTTGCTCTCTAAATTTTCATGTACACTATGATTTTAAGAACAATATAAGCAGTAGGCTTAATGAAAAAGAACTAAATTAAACTGGTTTGTAAGAAATACCTCCCACTCTAGTTGTTGTATCTACGTACATCACCCCCATAACATTAAATTCCCTTTGGTACACAAAGAAACTGTTCTACATCCTACTTTGGTGAGTAGCAACTGGTTTTAAAATTAAGCCCATAAGCAACCAGCTAAGGGACATCTATTGATCTCTCCTGGTCCAGAAGCAAATACATTAGTGTAAACGAAGGCTAACAATTGAAGGCAACGTGGAAATAATTAGTGCAGTAGACTTATCGATCATATAAACATCCATCTCTAAACCCTGAGGCCAGAGACCTGTGGATGGTGCCCCACTACCACTACCAACTGCTCTGAAAGAGATCACTTTAGAAGATCCAAGTAGAGAAATGTATAACAAAACCAAAATCAAAAACACACCCAGGCTTACGGAGAAGATGAGACAGAGGGGAACCCCTGAGACGAAGGCTGTTAGTCGTCTCTCGGGTCTGGAAGTGAACTCCCCTCCGCGGCTCATTTTTCAGCCAAACAATAGACAGGTCTGTAGAAGGAAGAGGAACTCGAATGGAGTGTGCGCCCTCAGAACCACCACCCACCTGAGATGAAGGGACAGAGCATGGGGACCAGGGGAGAAGACGACAGGGAAATGGGAGACCACTGAGAGGGTGGCCCAAACTGAGTGTAATCCCGATGGATGAACTGCTGTGTAAACTTTCACCCAGTTCACAATGACAAGTTGAAAAATAATTTCTGATGATACAAATTTAGATGATTAAATCATCAAATTATACCCACTGTGATACCTGGCTTGGGATGGTACGTTTTCACTGTGACGTGGCACTTTTATGAAAAACCAAACCAAACCTGCTGCCACGGAGTTGATTCTGACGCATAGCAATCCCTTATAGGCTTTCCAGCAATACAAACCTTTATGGAAACAGACAGCCTCGTCATTCTCCCAAGAAGCTGTTGGTGGATTTGAACTGCTAACTTTGCTATTAGTAGCCCAGTGCCTAAACCACAGCACCACCAGTGCTCCCTGATAGCAGAATCATGTGGGGACTTCATATTTTCAATTGAATGAAAGAATCGCCATGGTCTGAGTACAGTGTTAAACACAGAAAAGCGTCTACTGTGTGTAATATTTAGGTTATCAACGTCTGCTTTCTGGTTTTTGAAAAAGCCCTCAACAATATTCCACTGAGAATGGAACCGTATTTGCACAAGTGTGTCCAGGCATATCTGGATTTTTTTAATGGTTTTATTCTTCAGTCAGGTGCCCTGGTGGTGCAAGAGGTTAAGTGCTTGACTCAACTGGAAAGTCAGAGCTTCAGAGCCATTCAGTGGGAGAAAGGTGTGGCAGTCTGCTTCCATAAAGATGGCAGCCTGGGAAATCCTAAAGGACAGTTTGACTCTGTCCTGGAGGGTCCCTGAGAGTCGGAATTGACGCGAGAACCTTGGGTTTGGCCTGCTCTTCAGGAAGTGCCACGATTCTATTTTCTTCAGGAAAGAAGTGTCTGTCCCTTGTTCTGTGGAAAGGAGAAGGGGCATTTGCTCCTCTGTCAAAGTATAAGTGGAGGTTGATTTTCTTAGTTGTTAAATGAACACGAAGCTGCCTATTGCGACTTGATTTGCCCAGATTTAAAAAGCAGTGTAGGCCCGTCCTGCTCTGCATTCAGTAAGTACCACCGTGTACAGGGCAGGATGGTGGAGAACTGCTGCGGCTTCCTGGGATGCATTGGGAGTGTGAATCTTAAAGCCCTGTAAAGAGTGGCTTCAAGTTGGTTCGTTGGCCTTGAGAAGTGGAACTACTCAGAAGGGGCAAACAGTGGTTTGTACTTGTCATTGTGTTGATTAATTTCTGTTGATTGTTTTAATCTCTCAGGACACTAAAGGAGAATCAACCATGGTCCTCTCCCAAAGGTTCTGAAGGGTACCTGGCAGCCACCTATCCAACTGTGGGCCAGACCAGTCCCCGAGCCAGGAAGTCCATGAGCTTGGATATGGGGCAGCCTTCCCAGGCCAACACTAAGAAACTACTTGGTTAGTTCATCTCCAGTTATATAAAATTTCATTGGTTTGTTTAGTCTTAATTTGAAAAACCAAATATTTCCTTTCACTCTTGGAAAATTATTTGAAACTGTTGAATATTGTCAGATTTTCTGTTTGGATTTGGCGGACTTTTCAGTGCCATTTAGAAAAGCATTTGAAAGCTCAGTTGGAAGAAATGAGTGGGGTCTGGAAACTGCCCATAGATGGCACACACTGTGTCCAGTCTTGGCCACGCCCCAGGGGACTGGGAGAGACCTCACATGCCCACAACAATGGAAGCACGCTGCAAGGCCTCGAACGATCTGTAATCCCAAAGTCGTCATCGAAAACAATGCACCAATGTAGTATGAAGCTGTAAAAAACAGTCATCTTTTCTTGGACAAGACAAGGTGAAGATAATACATTCTAGGATAACGGTGGGAAAGTGGGATTCTTAACATTGATGCCCCCTTCAATCAGCATTTGCCAATAAGAAGTTCATCTGAGATGCTACGGAGCTCTTTTCCCTTTTCAGCAACTGACCCACAAGCCCTGCCCACCAGCACCAGCACCAGCACAGAGGAACCACGCAGGTGCTCCTACACGCCTTTGGCTGAATTTTCCGTTATGGGCATAGTCTGTGACGATGGGCAGCGCAGTGACCAGACTGCATGGCCCAGTTAGCCTTGTCTGTTTGTGCAGCCATAACTGGGAAAACATGTCCTCAAGGAAGCCAGGGAGCAATCAGTCACTGAACTGTAGTTAATAAGGTGCCCATAAACCATGAAAGAAAGAGAAGTCATGCACGATAATCACTGGCTCTGTTGCCTTTTGTTTAAATTTTCTTCTGTTAATATTTTACCATAATCTTCTGGGAGTTTCCTGGTTACTCTGTGTCTTGGTATTCTGGGTTTCCTGCCAAGGAAGTTACAATTGAGAAACTAACCTCAGAGAAAATCCCAGTTTCAAACTCATTTCCTCCCCCAACCTCCCACTCCCCCGGTGCTAGGTGAAGACAGTATGGCCTCTGCCCTGGAAGAACCCATGATTGGGCGGCTGAGACTTCTAATCGGCTGATGACAAGAGCATCCGGTGCCATTGAAGGAGTATGGATAACCGTTGTGCTCAGGGACAGGGGCAACTGGGGATCAGGAGAAATTCGGAAAAGCTGCCGAGAGGAGATGACAGTTGGATGGGTCTTTAGATGTAGCCGCTGCTCACCAGGTAGACGGGCTAAGGAAATGTTGAGAACAGGAGGAGCATGAGTAAAAGAAGCAGGAAAGGCGATTGGCACATAGAGTAAGATGTGATTTGTAACTGGACGACGGAGACGAGCAGAGAACGAAGTGAGGACGATTGGAACTAGGTTGTATAGACTTTGCTTTTTTAAAAAAGGATCTCTCCATCAGATCTTTAAACAGAGGAGGACTTGACCGAATGTTAATTTCAGGAAAGCTTTTTCTGGAAGCAGTGTGGGGAAATAGGAAGCAATATTTGACAAGGGGACATATTAAGGTCGCTGATTATTTACATTTCTGAGGACACAAAAAGAATCAGCTGTGGGCCTCTCCCCAAGGTTCTAAGGGGACACTGCAGCCTGAGGGGCTCTGTGGACTCCAGTAGCTTCAACCACCGTGAGCTCGTGGTGGTTGCTGGGTGCCATCGAGTCAGCGCCTAGTGACCTTATGCACAACAGAAGGAAACCCTGCCCATCCGTACCAACCTCGCAGCTGTGCCCATACATGAGCCCAGGGTCACAGCCACCGTGTCAGTCATTCTCCGTGAGGGCCTTCCTGCCCTCACTGCGCCTCTGGGGACTAGTCCACTTTACCTTTGCCGCTGCAGTCGACACGCCACCCCCATGGTGGTCAGGCAAGAACCACAGGAGAACAAAGGCCAGAAACCAGCGTTGAGATTTGTGAAGTAAATGGAGGAGACTTACTTCCTGACTGATAGTGGTCAGGTACATAGAGTTCTGGAAGAGCGATGTAGACACGTGGGCACATGTCAAGTTCACTAGCTCACGGTCATTGCAGGATCCCACATGACAACTATCTAAAGCAGTGGTTCTCAACCTGTAGGTCGTGACCCCTTTAGGGGGGTGGTGCTGAACGACAGCCTGTGGGGTTTGTGGGGCGACCCTTTCACAGGACTCGCCTGAGACCAGCGGAAACACGTATTACCGCTGCCTGGGGTCACCACCACATGAGGAGCTGTAGGAAAGGGCCGCGGCGTGAGGAAGGTTGAGAACCACTGGTCTAAAGCTAAGTGAAAAGTAAGAATGGGGACCATGGAAAAAGTAAATGTAGACTGTGATGCCCTGGCCTCATGCATTACGGCATGCATTCATTGTTTGTAGAAAACCTGAGTGTGACCTCAGCCAGTCTCTTATCTGCCATGTTCGTGCTGTGTTCAGATGTGCATGAGATGAAGAGGCGGCGCTAAGTCAGGGCTTGCCCTCACAGCCTTGCCAAGAAGTTACTGCCCTGGAATGTAAGGCAGAAGTTCCAAGTAATCTCATGTTATTTCTCTTACCTTAAGTAAGGAGCAAAGCATTCAAAACACATGATTCCAGAAACTCAGAGCCAAAGTCGGAGCGAGCACTATTTTTGCAGCATCTCCCGTGTAACTCCCATTAGTACTCCCTCACTCCGATTGTGTTTCAAAGCTTGAAGCATTCACATTAAACTCTGACTTTACCCACGTTTAGAAATTCCCTGTATATTACTGATGACAAATTCACAGCACCAGCAGGATTGTTTGACATGAAAATGCTATTCAGACATAATTGATCGTGGCTGCTTACCAGTGCAAACCCCTATACTTATTCCCGGAATGCCCTTGCTATGGAGTTTGCCTTGCCTCCAGTTGAGCGGACGTGAGCTTGGTGTGAAAGGACCAGTAAGGTATATTCTAACCCAAAATGGAAAGCTGTGTGGCCACAATCCTTTGAAGGATGGTGAAGGAAGAGAGGATCTCTACTCAAGGATGTGGGTTCTCTGAGTCCTTACGTGATAGCTTGAACACCGCATGTCCAAACATTTTCTTTCAAACTCTCCGTATTCACAGCTACTGGTTAATTAACTTCCATATTCTGTCGTTTTCATTTATAGGAACAAGGAAAAGTTTTGATCACTTGATATCAGATACCAAGGCTCCTAAAAGGCAAGAAATGGAATCGGGGATCACAACACCCCCCAAAATGAGGAGAGTAGCAGAAACTGATTATGAAATGGGTGAGAAACACAGTTGACTATTGATCTGGACAATTGAAAATACAAGGGGGCTTCTAAAAGTTTATGGAGAAATGGACTTAAAAGATCTTGAAAATTTTCCATCAATCTTTTTTTTCCCACCAATGATTTGAAGCTCCATCGTAACATGTGTGGGATTGTATTAAAGCCAAGCTTACTTTTCAACCATTTCTTAGAGTTGTTAGGGGAAGTAGAGAAACATCTGTTCTTTTCTGAAAGTTAAGTTATACAGTTCTTAAAAAGACAATTATCCTGAAACCTGGCTAAAAGTTACCATGACTATATATTATACCACAGTGTAAACAACTAGCCAGAACTCTCTTTATGTAGGTATGTGGTAACACTAATGTTTCTGTTGATGTTTACAAGAGTCTCCTAAAAAGAAACTGGAATTTAGAATTACCGAAATATGATAGCTGACAGGTGACGTGGTATCCAATCAGTGTGTCTAACAAGTACAGCTGCCTGCGTGACCCCTCTCTCCCTGCAGAGACGCGGAGGATTTCCTCATCGCAGCAGCACCCCCACTTACGGAAAGTGTCCGTGTCCGAGTCGAATGTTCTCTTGGATGAGGAAGTGCTTACGGATCCAAAAACCCAAGCCCTTCTTCTGACTGTGCTAGTAAGGCTTGTTGCTTTTATGGGGCTCGTTTTGGTCTCGTGGAAGTCTTTGTCCCAGTCTACTCCTCAGAAATCCTCACAGACTAAAAATGTGAAAGGACCAGTGGTCTGCTTCCCCCCAGGTTAGCCACAAAGTAAAAATGTTGCATATTATTTTTTTGTTTTTTTCCTTCTTTGCTTCTTGACAGGCTACACTGGTCAAATACACCACAGATGAGTTTGATCAGAGAATTCTTTATGAATACTTAGCAGAAGCCAGTGTCGTTTTCCCCAAAGTTTTCCCTGTTGTGTAAGTATCTCCTTTCATTTTTAATGAACTCTGTACCTGTCTTGAAACCATATGCTTTGACCTATCACCCGGTAACATTCACTGGTTGTAAAGAGGGCGTAGTGAGACACTGCGGTAGCGATTTCGGCTGCTTGTTAGTGGGCCCAGAGGGGACTAAAGATCGTCTTAGGGAATGCACTAGGAAACCTTGTTCTTACTTTCTTAAGTGGCTCATGCTCATGTGAGCATGGTTCCTTTCCTCCTGGTGGGAGCAAGCCGTTGGACGGCTCCCTGAAAGGCTGCACAGCTCTGCGGCTTCCTGACAGCAGGGCTTTCACGTTTCTCTTCCACCGCCAAGCACCTCCTGCTGGAGGGGTGGATGGCACTTTCTCTCACGCGCTGAACCAGCATCCCCTCAAAGCACTCTCCAAATCTGAAGGGCCCAGAGGCGCTGGGAAGTCCCCTTCCTGCCCGCTGCCCTCTGGCTTGCACCACTACTGCCGCCTTGTTGGTTAATCTCATTGAAACCTTGCAGAATGTTATGTCATTACTGCTCAGTTATTTTTTACTAATGCACTATATAATTTGATTTGAAGTAATTAGTTTCTTCTTAAATCTGAATTGAATTATATCTTCCATCCCCTCCAAACTAATTTTCCTTTCCTTATTTGATCTGATAAAGCATTTATTAAGTACTGGCTAATGTTAAATTTCGCTTTCCCTCCCTAGGCACACAACAACAGAGACCAGGAAAAAAATGATCCAAGCACATGCTTAAGTGACAGGCAAAAGCCAACCTGGTCTAGGACAGAAATTTACCTTACACGTAGCTTTGTGTCCAACCTGCTTATTTTTCTCATCTTCTTTTCCCTGAGTGAAAAGTGAAACAAAAGACAACTGCGTGCACTCACACTCATTGTACACAAGCCTCAGGAAGTGAAGCGCACCCGTCTCCTTTTTGGTCGCACTGCCGGGGATGCGGTGATGTGCTTGTAGTGCATGTGTGTTTGTCCTCCTCTTCTGAAACGCGTGGGTGGGCTTTTGTTTTTCAGGCACAATTTATTGGACTCCAAGATCAACACCCTGCTGTCATTGTGCCAAGATCCAAATTTGTTAAATCCAGTCCATGGGATTGTGCAAAGCGTGGTGTACCATGAAGAGTCTCCCCCACAGTACCAGACGTCGTACCTGCAGAGTAAGCACGCGTGCCGGGAGCTTATAGAATGCACGGCACAGGGCTGGGCTCGGCCATGCCCCCCTCTTCAGTGCTGCTTCTCATTGTGTGGGCAGTAAGATAACTGGTTGACCACTTCTTTTCGTTTTGTCTTGTTTTTCACATTATGATTAACTACTGAGTATATGTTAAGTGACTTTCCGTCTGCTCTGGCCCTATCCTAAGATAATGTTTTCCTTGTGCCTGCACAATTTGTTTCTGTGGAGATGAAGAGATGTAAGAGTAACATTTGATATGTTGCAGGTTTTGGTTTTAATGGCTTGTGGCGGTTTGCAGGACCCTTTTCAAAGGTAAGGACATATATTTGCTTCGTATCACTGACAACACAGAAGCTTGGAGCCACAGCTTTAGGAATAGGCAGTGGGGAGAGACCTGAATGATCCGCACTAAACACAGAGAGTTGTTTTATCACAACTGCTCTACGGCAATTCTTTCAGAGGGGATGCTTCTTTGATCTGCTTAAAGTAAACCTGTGAGATCATTTTTGCAAAAATAACTCGGGTCACAGCTTGCCTTTTCAGAAGAGTATGACAAGCCCTCTGTGAAGTGTCTCTGCCTCAGTCTGAATGTGTCTGATAGATCAGTGCACACACTTAACATATCTTTGGAGCAAGGAGCGTTACTTATGATTAAAATCTCCCTCCTGAAAATGTTTTTCCCTCCCACTTGGTGGATTAGATCTGTCCATCCCTGGATGTATCCTCAGTTGCCCCTGTCCAGTTACTCTTTGATTGGCATTAGTTGCTACAGTGCCATATAAATCTGGTTTTAACTTAGCTATTTTCTTCCTATGCAGTCTCTCTCCAAATTGATTAAGGTTCCTTGAGGGCAGGACTTTTGTTTCTTCCCCACAGTTTCTAGCACAGAATTCTAGCTCTGCACCTTATTCTCATTTTTAAAAATCGGCGAGTCAGCTTGTCATTTTGCTTAGTACATAAATTCCTGGATTCCTCTTGACATGGAAGAGCTGTCACTAAACAAGTGGTCTGTCCTGCAGTGGCTGTGGTCATTTGAAGAGCCAGTGGCCATCAGAGCCCCTCCCAGTGTCTAGATGGTTGAACCTCTAAATGGTGGCTAGACTGATGAGGGTCTGCTAATTCGCTCTGTTGGGAAATGGGCTGGACCCCATTCCTGATGAGTGAATTGTCTCAGGACTAAATCCTGTCTTTGTCTGTGCATGGCTTTCAGTAATTGCAGGCTCATCTGGAAGCTCTAAGTGTGAGCTGAATAAATGTCCCAGTTACAAAGTCACTTGGTGGTAGTCCATAAATGTTATTCTACACTCCCTCCCTTTTTTAGTGATCAAAGGAAGAAATAGTAAATTAAGCCCCAAACAAAAATTAAATTTATTTATTTATTGGCTTCAAAGGGGATTTACAAAAAAGAAGAATGGAGCTAAAATAATTTCCTATTTTCCATTACAGCAAACACAAATCCCAGACTATGCTGAGCTTATTGTTAAGTTTCTTGATGCCTTGATTGACACGTATTTGCCTGGAATTGATGAAGAAACCAGTGAGGAGTCCCTCCTGACACCCACATCTCCTTATCCTCCTGCAGTGCAGAGCCAGCTTAGTATTACTGCTAACCTTAACCTTTCTAATTCCATGACCTCACTTGCAACTTCCCAGCATTCCCCAGGTCAGTAAACGTCATCTTTATATAAAATGTGAGCAATAATAGTAATATACCACCATTAGGAATCCCCTTGTTATTAGTTCGTAGAAGATTCGCTCCTTTTTCTCATGAGGTTCACCGTACCTGTCTTCTTTCCCTTGTAGCTGACTTGAAGTTTGTTAACTCTCTCAGGCTTTCTACTTTCAAACAATTTTACGTGAGACGGTGAGGTATTCATAGTGTTGCCAGGCTGGCCAGTCTCGGTGTGGGCAGGAGTGCAGCCTCGGCTGCATCACCCTGGGAGTGAGCACAGCTGTCATTCTCTAATAGCTGCACTAACACTGCCCCAGCGGTGTCTGCTGCCACAGAGCACACACACCCACGGCAGGGGCCTCCCTTCCTGCTGCCAGCAACAATCCAGCCACCCACAGAGCCTCTTGAAAATCTATGTAAACAGGCAGCCAGACAAAACCAAGTCACCTCAAGGAAATAACATCTGAACTCCCCGAAGCTGATTTCCCACTGTGGGGTCACCAATAGATCCAAGTGGAAAGCTATGCCAAGACACCTGAGAAGTGGGGACGCAGAGAGCTAAGTGCTAGGGCGGGGCTGGGGAAAGACATGCCTCTGGGCTCCTTCAGGGGTAGCCCACAGACAGACAGAC
Source organism: Tenrec ecaudatus (assembly GCF_050624435.1). NCBI lineage: Eukaryota > Metazoa > Chordata > Mammalia > Afrosoricida > Tenrecidae > Tenrec > Tenrec ecaudatus. The sequence goes on from NC_134539.1 coordinate 114,824,410, forward strand.
GCTGCCATGTGTGTCGTGTGCACAGTGGATAATGAAGGAAAGCTTCTGTGACACTCAGGGTTTCCATTCAAAAAACATGTTTCTAACATGATTCAAAGGCTTTCTAGTGAAAGTTCCATTATCTGAAAAGTTCGTTTCTGAAACCCTCAGTATAAAAGAAGTACAGCGCATAATTCTTTTACAGTATTCGCATGGATTTTCTTGTAAAAAATTAAATGATGTCTCCTAACCATTTTGTGATGCTACGGGTCCATAACAAGAGCCCTGAGTTTGCAATCCCGGTTTTGAAAATTCCTGAAGATATTAGCAAATATAACATCCAATATGTGTAATAAGCCATTGTATAAAATAATCAACCATTAAACCTTAGTACCACCGTTTTGATCAGCAGAGGAAACAAACCTTACCAACTCTAGTCAGGCAATCCTTTTTCCCCTGAAAGAAGTCAAGCCGACTCTTTTCCTCCCTTGTACCCATGTCAGCATCCCTGGTAGCACAGGGATCAAGCGCTTAGCTGGGAACCAGAAGACTGGACCCCCGCCCCCCAGCACCCTTCACCCCCCTGACCCCAAGAGAGACACAGTGGTCTGTCTTGGAAAGATGAGTCTTGGAGACTTAAACGGGGCAGTTCCCTTCCTCTCTGTAAGTCACCAGGAGTTGAGACTGCTGGGATGGCAGCAGGTTTGGGTTTTTATATCTCCTTGGTTGTACTTATTTTGTAGGTCAGTGGATCTCTATGTGTGGTCCCCAGCCCCCCACCCCCACCCACATCACCATCACTTGGGACCTCGTTAGAAATGCAAATACATCCCAGACCTCCTGCAAAAATGCCCCTGAGGGCAGGTCCCAGCGGCCAACCCACGTTCTTCTAAGTCCCAGTGATTCCCCCACTGTCAGCGTTTAACCATTAAAGTAGGGCGAAACTTAAATTGACTTTCTTCCACATATTGTGGTCTCTCTCCTCTTCAGCCCCAATAAAATCTGAGCATTTGGGAGCCAGGAGGATGCACCAGGTGGACTTGCTCTGGGCTCTCCACTTCGTGTGCTCTGGGAAGACTGTGCTGGCACAGGGAGCGATGGTCCCTCCCATACGGGCTCAGATGGCCTACCCGACAAGCACAGAACGCGTTTGCAGCCTTGGCTTTCTTGTAGTGCACAGTTTCACGTTTGTTCACCACCCCAGACACTGCCTGGCGTCTCTCCCCAAACCCACAGGCACTCCTGGCCGAATCCAAACTGCTTTTCAGACATTTAGTCCCTGACAGAAATGGGCTGAGTAAGCAGGGGCTTACTTGTACTTGCTATTCTTTAATACCCAGCATCGTGCGTGTGCGTGTGCGTGCGTGTGCGTGTGTGTGTTACAGAGCAGATGACTGAATACGTGTCCCTAGTCACACAGCTCTTACTGGGGACAAATTTCATACTCTTGCACCACATTCCTCGCTGTCCGTTTCTCTCTGTCTGCCTGGCCGTCTGATTGCTTCTGATCTGCCTGACCTTCGTTCCACCAGGCCTTTTCCTCCACTATTGTTGTTGTTGTTGTTGTCAAGGTGGTGATTTTTATAATGGTCAGACACTAAAGTTGATCACAATTAGAAAATTAGTGGACTGTCTATATTAGTCCTCCTGAGTTTAAAGTTTGGTTCATTTGAGCAAACTTTTGTCTCTTAGGCTGCTAAAATTGTGTTTGCATTAAGTTCTTTCTCTTTTTGAACGAGTATTTCGGCCACTCTTTGTCCGCTAACGGGAGAGCAAGAGGCAGATTGAGCATGCGGGTGTCAGTGCAGGTTCCCAGCTAGTGGGCAGATCACCATGGCCCGTGACGATTGGACTGTGGCCACATCACTGGCTTTGAAAAAATGTTTACTCTGCAGCCTCTTCTTTTAAAATTGTCCATACAAAAACTGAGCAGCCCTGGTGGTGAAGTGGCTTGGTGCATTGGGCTACTAACCTCAAGGTTAGCAGCTCAAATCTACCAGCTGCACCTGGAGAGAAAGACGAGGCCGCCTGGTCCCCAAACGTGGGAAACACAAGGGGCGGCAGTTCCACTTCTTCCTGTAGCATCACTGAGAGTCTGTTGTGTTTGGGGGTGGGTAATAAAAACGAGAGACTAGACTGTATGACTTGGGTTACAATTTCAAACCCTGGTGCCACCTCCATCGTGGTCCAAGAACGGTGTTTGACCAGCCCGCCTCCCACAGGGATGTCTCTTCTCAAAGGAAAGTGGTGCTTTACAGCTCACAGGAGTAATGAGGTGGAATCCCTGTGTTCGGTTATCCCCGTTAATAAATTGTGTGGCTTTTGTTGTGCTTCGATCATTTTACTACATATTTTTGTAGAAAGGGGTTATCTTTTCATTACTAACTTTTCTCTCCCACACAATCCATTTGTATCTCCAAATTGTGGTTTTATTTCCATGAACAGAACCTAGCTCGCCTGTGTGACTAATGGTTATGCTTTAGTCTTTGGCTCCTGTGGAATACTGCTCCTGGTGAGAGTTGACGCTGTCACTGGAATTAGGTTGTAAACTTCTTATCTTTACCTCCATGTAACCTTGTAGCCTTATCTACATATTTGTTTGTGGAAGTGAGTTTGCTTGCTCTGGGCGGCTGAAAGGTGTAATGACTTAACCAGAGTGTCCGCCCTGCATTTCCACTTTCCTCTTTAGCTGATACAAAATTCTGGTGGCACCGTGCATACCCACTTGGCTGGCAATTGGAGCCCACCCAGTGACTCCCTGGAAGACAGGCCTGACAACCTGCTGCTCCCGGAAAGGCGACAGCCTAGGAGACCCTCTGGTGCAGTTCTACTCTGTCATTTGATGGCACCCAGCCATCACACTGAGCAGTCTCGCAACCCAAAGAGCTGTCCCGTCCCAAGTCCTAAGGAGCAGTAAAGAAACTGCGACGCTCCCAGAAATTAAGGAAGTGGGTGACATGCCACTCAGCTACCCAACTTCAACTTGTGCCCGGTCTACTGAGCTGACGCAAGTGAAGACCATAGCGCCCTAGGTTGAGGCAAACGCCGCTGCTATGCACATGCCTGGGCCTGTCACTGCGAGCTCTCTGCTTGCAGGAGCACTGGCGGTTTCCCAGCATGCTCAGCGCTGAGCTATCTTCACTTTGCACTCCAACATCCTCTTCTACCCCATAATCAACTAGATAACGAGCTTTCTGAACCGGCCAGCCTTAAACCTTATGCCAGTGAAAATTTTAATGGTAATCCATCACTCCCCAGCTTTGAAGAACAGTTTATCTAAAACTTAATTCACACAGATGTCTCTGGAACAACATCTTTCTTAATAAATTTTCATGGCCTGCTCGTCCATCCATACCCTTCCCCAAAGGCAGTAGTTTTTAAGTCCTCAACTAGAAAGCCATACATCCCCAATAGAACAGAATGTGGCACCCATGGAGTTCAGTGCATGCAAAATGGCATCACTGTGGCCCTCCTAGCCAAATGGGCATAGCGCTTCGCCTCCTGCTGCGCCAGGTGTTGTGACGAGAACCCTTAGTGCTTGTTCCAAGACGGATAAGATTCTTTCAGACTTGATGCTTGGGCTCATAGTTAAGTCCTCAGCTAGGTATAAATTTGAACTTGAAAATAAACTGTTTTTGTCTTAAAAATCCTCTTATAATGGCCAACATCAGTCCATTTCAGCCGGGGAAAAAAAGACTGTTACCCGTGCTACACCATGCTTTAAGACAACATTTCATTTACTTGTCATTAGAAATAGATATTTCATAATACATTTTTAAAAATCCTCTTAACTTTCTCTAGTTTAAAGCCAAACCACAGTAGTTTCCGTAGCAGATGTGCAAAAAAAGCCTTTTTGAAAAGTCCCGTTTGGGACACCTCCTAACCATTTTGCCTTAGGTGGGCATTTCCAGTGCCGTCTCTGCATCCTCCCAAGATCGTGAAGGCCAAGATCCAGGGGCAGTTTGCTGAGCTAGGTGCTCAGTTTAAAAAGCTAACCAGCTCCATCTCCAGGGTGTTGGCATCGAGTCGATTCTAACCGAGAGTGGTCCTTTAGAGCAGAATAGAACTGCTGTCAATCTTTACATGAGCAGCCAAGCTTCAACTTCCTCCCATGGTGGGAAATGCAGACTGCTGACTCTGTGTAGCCGCCCGGAGTAGCCCACTCTGCCCTCAGGGCTCCTTCCTGTATGTCTAGCAGGGTTTAAATGTCCCTTCTCCGCGAGAAACTCAAAGGCGCCTCTAATCTGAGACCCCTTAAAAACCTCTCAAACGATTGCAGTGTGTTAGGAAAAGTGTTGCAGTACCATTGAGTCTTAATTAGGTGCTTTCTTAATTTGGTTTGTTTCTCTCTCTCCCTGATCACCCTGTATTCACGGGTAAAACAATATTAATCCGAGCAATTGCTTGGTGTAATTTCTACTACTGTTTGATTGTGTTTTTAGCTTAATTATTGATTTACAGTTGTTATTCATTCTAATTTAAATATAAAACTATAGTAAGTTCAATAAAAACTACAGGGCGTGTAATTATAAACACTAACATTTAAGAAATAGAGTATGATCATTATAATCTGACACACCCTCTCCCCCCCCCCCCCAAAGCCGAGGAAGCATTGTTCTAGTGATCTAGTAGTATTCACTCACACACCCCCTTTTCCCAGGACTCCCTCGTGCACTGTGGCTTTCCCTTCCGTTCCGTGGCTGGGAAGCCCCTCTGCCTTGCTCTATTCCCTCGCCAAGGTACGCTTTCACCCTATTTGCAAGACAGACTGCCTCCCCTGCACGCGTCCTGGGCACGTGGCATGCGACTTCCTCACCATTCCCAGAACCACAGTCTGGCTGAGCCCTGAGCACCGGGTCAAACCCTGCTTTATAAGCTCTGGGTGCTTATTAGAACCCCGGGCTGGATGTGTTGTCTTGGCTACGGGGCTGCTGTACTCCCCAGCCCAGGACTAACAGGAAACAACTTACCCAAAAAACACGAGAGAGAATTAACACGAGAGAGAATTAATGGACAGAAAGTAGAATATATGGTTTGAGAAGGATATCTTTGAGCGCGTTGCCAGGTGCCGTGGAGTCGGTCCCACCTCTTGGCAACTCCTAAGTACACCAGAATGAGACGGTGCCTGGTCTCACCATCCTCGCAACTGTTGCTATGCTGAACACGGTGTCCCAACCACTGTTCGGAGCCGTCTTATGAAAGGCCTTCCTCTTTTCCCCTCACCTTCTCCTTCACCAAGCACCACGTCCTTTTGTCGGGCCCGAGCTCTCCTCAGAGCATGTCCAAAGGACATGCCTGACATGGAGCCCCGCCACCCTCCTGCCCGGGGAGCTTTCTAGCCACACTGCCTCCGAGACAGATCTGTTCATGCGCTGGCAGAGCAGGGCCGTGTGCGGCGTATTCTTCGCCAACACCACAACTCCAACACATCAGCTCTGCAGTCTTCCAGCTTCCAAGTACTTACGAAGCAACTGAGTCAGTGAGTCAGTGGCTCCTGTGGCCTCAAAGCGACATGTTTGCTGCTTTTTTAACCGTTTAAAATCAGTCTTTTGCAGCAGATTTTCCCAGTGCAGTGTGTCATTGGACGTTTTGACCTCTGCTTCACTGGGGATCGATTGCAGGTCAGAGTGAAATGGGCACGTGCCAACACTTCAGTGTCTTCTCCAGGGATGGAGATGTTGCTTTCTGTGGTCCAGGCGCGAGGAGTCCGTCTCTCGACCCAGAGTGGTGTGTAATCCTTCCTAAGACTGTCTTTGATCTTCATCAGAAAGTGCTTCAGGCCCCCTCCCTTTCAGCGAGGAAGGTTTCGCCATCTGTTCTCATTTCCTTCAGCTTCAACTTGAACTTGCATGTGAATGCTTGGTGGTCTATTTTTCAGTCAGCCCCTGGCCTCAGTCTGACTGATGACATTGATTTTCTCCATTGTTTCCTTTCTAAAGGAATAGCCAACATGCTTCCTAGCATTTCAGCTGGATAGTTGCCCTTTATGGTGTTGAAAGGTGTACCTTCTGTGGCTAAGTTCTCGGCCTTGCCCTTGTTTGGGTGCCTGAAACTCTATTTCCAACTACTGGTTCTTTGTTTCTAGCTTTCACATTTCAGTCGGCAGTAATTGTCGGTGCTCCCTGATTGCACGTGGGAGCGATTTCAGACTGCAGAAGTTGGTCAGTGCTCCATCTCTTCATCTTGGGCATTAGTGGTTGGTGTGGGATTTGAACATGAGTTCATATTAACTGGTATTCGTCGTAGGTGAATGAATGTTTTCCTATTGCTGACAGGATAGTTGTGCTCAGGATCTTGAAATGTTCTTTTTGATAGTGAATGTGATACCATTTCTCTTGAATTCTCTTCGTTGTTACCTGCATAGATGACCATATGCTTGTCTGATTAAAAATGGCCAATACAGTCCATTTTGGCTCACTGACACATAGGGTATCCATCTTCAAGTACTTTACGGCTTCCGGCTTTCCTGGATTCATACTTCACACATCCCAAGTTCTGATGACTAAAGGGTGCGTGCATCTGCTTCTTCTCCATTTGAGTCTCTCCACATCAGCAGGCGAAGGTCCTGGTAGCTTGTACTCCATCCACGCCTTTCAAGTTCACTCAGCTGTGCAGGTGCACCTTCGCTGGTCTTGGCACTTTGAGTGCCTTCTAACCCGAAGGGCTGGTCCTCCAGCACCAAGACAGTGTTCCGCTGGGCCTCATCAAGTCGTCCCTGGAGGAAACCATCAGCTCCTTCTCCCCAGTCTGTCTGAGCCCTGTCCACCAAGGCTGATGCTGCTGGCATGTGGCATTTGCTACCCCGCCCCCCCCCCCCCCCCCCGGCATAGCGAACGGACAGACAAGTGGCCCTGTTGCGGTCTTAGTCGTTTTGTCGAGGGCTCTTCCAGCTCCCGTGGTACTGTTGTTTAGCTTAGAAAAGATTGCTTTTCTTTCTGTCTTTCTTTTTAGACTGCTTTTCTTGAAATATGAAGGCAGCCTCAATCTTTCTTTAGAAATGAAAGCTTGCTGTCCACTCTTTGTCTTAAGTGAAGAAAAGCAGTGTGGTTCTTAGTTGGCTCTAAGAACTAGGAAGGGAAAAGCATGCATTATGCTTCTTTCATAAAAGATGCTGTGATTATTATTAGAGCTGAGCAGAAAACATGCTGTCGGTTGGAAAAAGTAGGCTTCAAAAGGATTTTAAACTCCTACAATGTTTTGTATATTTAGCCCCAAATATTCCTCAGAATATGTTTAACACGTCTCCAAGGAGATATTTGCTTTAGTAATTCTATACATTCTAGAATAAAATCCAAGTCTTAATCCATTTGTTATAAAATTCCTTCTAGTGCCCCACTTGACCTTTTGGTTTCTGATGCTTCGAGCATTTTCGCTTGTGTAGCAATTCCCTTTATCGGTGTGGGAAACAGTCTTGGCCTGTATCGTCTTACCTGATTCTTCTAAGAATCCCTAGCGGTAGGCTGGTTTGCTACTGTCTCCAATGCCACCTTTGAGAAATGGAACAAGTGCAAGTTCCAGCCCAGCCCAGGCGTGCTTGCCTCTAGGGAAAGGCAGCCGTACACTTCCTCTGGGCGGCAGCAACTCTCACAGCGCTGCTGGCCTCCCTCCCACATAGAACAAACAAGCGTCCTGGCCCGTTTGCTTTCAGGTAAATGGAACAACTCAAGTCGGGTAATTTTCTAGCACTCCTGTGGGGGTGGTTGGGAGTTTGGGCCATTATTAATCTCTGTACTATAACTTCTCAGAAATTCCGTAACCCATTTTCCCGAAGTAAAAGGGGCTTGCTCCTTTTATTATTTGGAAGATATTTAGGTTCCAGTTTGGGAAAATATTAGGGTATTTAAAAACATGTGAACTTAAAATACTTAGATGTTTGATTATTGGTCAGGCTGTACCATTGTTTGTCACAAGTTGCAAAACAAACAGGCCCTGCTAGGTGCCTTCAAGGCACTCTGTTCTAGCATGGGAGACAGACAGAGTGGAAGCAGCTGTACAGCTATCTATGAATCCTTTCTCTCACTCACTCCACGGAGTCCTGGTGTGTAGCCCCTTGGTTGAGGATCTGGTCTTTATCTGGAACTGCAGTGCATGTGAATGCACAGCTGTCAGCTTCCGCCTCAAATGTTTATAACCGGCGGCATGTGTGACCACAGCGTGTCCGTCACAGCATCAGGACCACAGATGTTTTTAGTTCTGTTTCAGTCGGTTGTGGCCTCTGGGTTTGTTATCTCATGGATCTTTGCTTTTGCGCCCACCAAGGGCCAGCAGTGAGAGCCCATGTGTAGAGACCTGAGACATGCTCCCCGAGGCCCGGATGAATGTGCAGTTCAGGGCCTTTTGATTATTTAAATGCAGAGGCACCTTCATGCCAGCTGTCTGGCTGAGGATCATAGCAGTGTCTTGTACTAACTTGGGTTTTTTCAAGAGTCTACATTTTGGTTGTGTATATGTAATGCATTTTAATTGAGTAATGGTTTTTTAATACTTGTCTCCTACACTACCACCTCAGATTTTTATGTCAGCTTCTGCTTTGGTCCTTAGAGTGAAGTCTGAATTTAGGAAGCTTAGTCATTCCTCATCAATTTGTGTTTCACCTGAAAAGTTGGATCACTGTGTAAGAAACACACACACACACAGCAAAACCGAGATGAAGTGAGGTGATTGAATTAGAGAGCAGAGACAGGATGTCAACATCTCGTCTAACATTCAGACTGGGCCCTGAGTGACAGGGCTAACCAATCAGACTTCTACATTTTTAATTAAAAGAAGCACATATTCTTCTGGGGGGCGGGCAGGTTATATTAAATTCAGAAAAATAGAGAGAAAAAAATCACCCTTAATCTCACTGCTCTGAGATGATCACTGTTAATTAATATTTGGGTCTCTTCTCAGTTTCTTTAAGAAGTTGAGGTCATACTGCATGGATAATTTTATAGCTTGTTCTTTATCCTTAGCATATAATAGGTGAGGCTTTTAAAAAAAATGATTTGAGAAAAATTAGTTGCCTAGCAAAATGGAAAGCAGATTAGTCTCTGTAGCCCTCTCTGTAGAACTCTTCACCATCACGACTTAAGCTCTGTGAGTGGAGCTTAGGTCATTTCAGGTCTCAAGCCCACCACTGAGTAGGCCTTCCCCGCACACGGACAGAAGTCCCACTGCCTTGCAACGTAGTGGCTGCTCTCCTCTCAGTGGGAGCCGTGCTCAGACTGTCCCAGGTTTCCCCAAAGGAGAACAAACAAGAAAACCTGTGGGGACAGACTGCTGGCAGAGAGTTCCTGGGCCCTCTAGTGGTTGTCAAGCTATGTGTCCCTCCTGGTGACCAAGTTGGTTCAAAGCTACCTTGCTCTCTAGTCCTGCTTTTACTTGAATCTTTGTTCCTTTTAGGGAAATGACTCCGGGGCAGGAACTGTTAGCATGAACTCGCAGGTGCCTTGCAAATGAAAGGAAGTGACAAGTCACACTCACAGGAAGTTCTGAGACCTAGGGCAAGGCGGGGCTGGGGTCCGGGTCTTCTTCACTAAGTGCTTGGCACTGCAGGAGGAGAGCAGAGGCTTCCAGCTGTGAGACAGCCTCCTAGGGGAGAGCAGCCCCTGACCACCCTGCCAGGCAGCGCTGCCTCTGTCTGCAGGCAAGGCCCGCACAGCTGTGTGCTGGAGAACTGAAATGACATAGCTTGTCGGCATGGAAATGGAGTCATAAGGTAGAGGCGACCACAAGGAAGTGCTGCAGACACTGTTACAGGGAACCGGTGATCCTGTTGCTCAAAAACGGATGCATTCACTTAATTGCAAAAGCCATTAGGAACAGGGGCAGACACGAACCATCAGTTATCTGCAAGGTGCTCTTCGTGTAGTGGAGGAGATCAGATGTATGCAGAGGTGTACATTTAGGAGAATGTAACACGTGCTGTGTAAACACAGACCGGAAAAAGAGAAGGAGGCGAATGCATGTCCTGTAGAGGCAGGCCAGGCAGCGCGGAGCCGAGCAAACCTGGCACAGGCAGCTCGGGCACAGCCTCCTGACCATTGTGCTACTGCTTCTTAAAGAGCGCGTCTGAGGAAGATGCAGAGAAGCACACAGAATAAAAGCCATCCAAACTCCCGTGGCCCAGAGGAGAGGGCTGTGAGTGCCGTGGAGTGCTGTCTTCTCTTGAGCTCACTATGTCCAGTACAGTGGGACAGAGCAGATCCAGACGCCACTGCTGCCAGGCGGGGCTGGAGAGCAGTTGCTGTGGGTCATCTGAACTCCGCCACCATACCCTTAGCCCAGTACACTTAAAAAAAACCCAGACAAATACCCACGTCCGTCTGATAAACCCAAGGCACCATGCTTCCATGGCGGCTATGTAAGCCAGGCTGTGTGCCCCACTGCTGGCTGTGCTCCGAATTGAGTTCAGTGCTGAACCCCGGTGTGAAAGACGCTCAGGGGGGGAACATCCTTTTTGTTTCTGCTCACGAGCCAGCAGAGAGGTGGCTGAGCCTGTGCACATGTGCTATGGGTTAACATTCCTGGCCCTTGCTTTGAAATACTCCTTTTTGCCCAAAAATGGAGATGTCGAGGATAGGATTTTTAAAAGTTCAAATGCTAAGAATTAAGAGGGAAGTGGGTCTTAACTTTGTCTTCTTCCTCTAACTGGGCAATCATGCTATCGGTTGCTGTTTCATAGCTTGATTTTCCCCAAAAAACATGGCGTTGTCATTCTGCATCAACACTTTGACATTGTGATTCAGATCACCAGGTACTTACTGTCCCACCGATTTGTTATGCCAAGAAAAAAAAAATCCACCTCGGTTGGTTTGGGTTTAGGGGGTAAATTTTTGTTGACGTCTAGCAGACAAAAACACACAAGTCACAAGTTTGCAGCTTAAAGAGCAGCAGCCAGCTCAAGAAACAGACTATTCCCAGGACCCAGAAGCCACCCTGTGCCCTCCAGCCCGCCCGCTCTTCATTCCGTTCCCTGTGGAGGTGTCATCCCTGTTGGGGTAAAGAACTTGCTTTTGTTTCTGGTGACATTCCTGAAGCTGCTGCTTAGACCACTTCTATAACCGTCGTGTGGTTTCCTCGCCACCAGGGGAGGGCGGGGAGGGGCATTCAGGTTAGGTGCAGTGCACGTGGTGAAACAAAGTCCACAGCCTGACTGCTGTTATGTACGTGGTAGGGATTTTAATGCCTCTGGATCAGGCACTGTGATTGGCAAATAAAAGGCATCTGACTTTTCCTTGAAATAGTGAATCTGATGGAGACAAATGTAAATGTTTAATCTTTAGATCAGGGCAGCTGGGGTGCATGTTCTTCGGATAAGCAAGGTTGTGAAGACACAGGGCTAGAAGCTGGCCTCTGCTGGGAGCTCCTGGTATGCCCGAGAGGAGCGAATTCTGTCTTCCCTGGTGGCTGCTAGCTTCTTACTCAGCTAAAGCGTGCCTTCCTCTAGCTTTTCCTGGCAACTTGTCCCTTCTCTCTTCTTAGGCTGTGTGTGCGCTGTGATGGCAAATCTTTCTGACAAAATCGGAGGTGGTCTGGGTGATCGGCTCTAGCAGTCGATGATTGAAATGAAACATGTGTACCACGGGTCACGCAGGCTGGCCCCATCTAAAGATGGTGAGGTCGAATCGCGGAGCCTAACCTCCAGTGAGAGAGAGTAACTGGCCGCTCTGTTTCTCTTCAGGAATCGACAAGGAGAACGTTGAACTCTCCCCACCCACTGGCCACTGTAACAGTGGACGCACTCGACATGGATCCGCAAGCCAAGTGCAGAAGCAAAGAAGTGCTGGCAGTTTCAAACGTAATAGCATTAAGAAGATCGTGTGAAGCTTTCTTTCTCTCTTTTTTTAAACAGACCTAACACACACGGGCTCTTCACTAGTGACCCCTTCCTCAGCCCTCCCCCGTCACCACGTTGTGATGCTGCACTTCTTGTTGTCCAGTGAACTCGCCCCGTCTGCCAGGTTGCCGGATGATCAACTCTTGGAAGCATTGCCTAAATTTAATGCTGCTCTTTCACTTTCTTTCCCTTCCACTCTTGCTGTGTGTCTGGTTTTAGCAAGTATTCAGAACAACGGCGAAGGATGGTGGGAAGTCAGGAAGCTTGGACTGAGAACATCCCAAATGTGTGAGAGAGGACAAACCCTTGAATACTGCTACAACCAGCCAGATAGGAAAGCCATTTGCACAGAACTCTGCCTTCTATGTGGTCCCCTTCTTCATCGTGCACAGTAAAGTGTTCGTCTTATTATACACTTTCCCAGATAGAAGTCTATGGGAGAAATAATACTATAACCCCAGTATGCTTAATCCAACTTTTAGCTGTGGACTTTTTCTTACCTTCTAAAAATTAAAGGAACCTTAGGGGCAGTCCTGAGTAACTTCCCAACACAAAGCCACAGGCAAGGTACTCTGGGGGTGGGGTTTTTTTAGTGCGTTCTTAAGAATTATTAACACTTGCGTATGAGCAATAATTACAGGAAATTAAGAGCAACCACATCTGTTTTAACATTGCAAATCCAATCTATGAGTCCCGAGGCCTTATCCAAACTCAAGCCACCACAAGGCGATTATTATTTTTCCCAAGATGATTCTCTCATAGTCTTTAAATGTGCCGACAGATTGTTTGCTGGTTTGGGGCAGGTGGGTGGATGGCCTTGGGTCCTTTGGGTTTGGTTTGGTTTGCCACAACTAGACTTGAGTCTAAGAATTCTGCACTTTGCCCTCCACTTTTTCTTCCCTAAGTCCAGCTGAGCAGGGTAATGCATGAGCACAGTGTGACAGACGCCCGAGAAGGGAGTTGTCGTGGTGTGTACATTTGCTCCCCAGCAGAACAGAATGGTACGCGCTGTAGAGCAGCTGATGTTGTCTTTTGTTACTTACTTTACCACGAAGCATAAGAGTGTGGTGTTCGTATCATAACTTTCTTGGATAAGATATATTTTAAATGTCTTGTATTCCAACACCCCTATGCGCCCCCCCCCCCCACCACACACACAATCAGGACTCTCTTTAGCAAAGCATGTGGGTTCTGTAGGCTAGAATTGCTTCTAATCACTGTGAAAAGACTGGTCAGCCTGCATTCGCGCAGCAGCAGGCGACCGAGAGTTGCTGCTATGCTGAATGGAGTGGATGCTCCCTCTGGAGTTTCCACAGCAATGCAGATCCAACTTCCTCCTGGTACCTGCAGTGTGCAAAAGTAATTTGACTGCGGTGAGTATATTCGGATCTGGATATTCCAATTAGAACTAAACCATATTTATGACAAAAGGCAGTTAGCCTCCTAGTGCCCTAGTTCCCTGTCAGTGTTGGGAAGTGCTAAGGGCTTTTGGCGGCGGGGGGAGGGGAAGGGCCAGGCAGGGCTGTTCCTTAGTGGATTCCGTAAATTAAATGCCACAGCGAATTCAGTGACAAATGGTACATAGAAATGTTCTGATGTTAACAATATAACACATTTCACGTTTATCCACACAGTAACAATGTAACATGTTAATGTAAATAAAATTGCTTTTGATATTCAGAAATAACAAGAATTTAATTTTTTGAATTTGTTTATAGTCCTGGGAAAAGCAAGAACCATTTTTTTTTTTAACTATTGGAATGGCAGCATTCGACTAGAATGTTTCTAGTAACAGCCACCGCGACTCTGAAGATAGTAAGGCTAGAAGTGAGCCTGAGGAGCTCTTAGCCCCGGCCAAGTGCGCAGGCTGCAGTCTGGTGTAGGCCTCCCCACTGCAGGCAGTGCCCGCCACGCGCCATCTCGGGTCAGGGTTTCTCTCCCTGCATCTCGGCTCGGTGCCCATGACGGTGGGTGTTGCTATGCTCTTGTGTTTCTTCCACCAGAATAGAGACTCTTTCAGGACGTTTACTCGTAAAAATGAGGAGGAGCCATCCTGGTAGTGGTTATGCGTTGGGCTGGATCCCCAGGGGCCGTCGTTTCAAACCATCCACCATTCCACCAAAGACAGAGCTTCGACTCCGTAAGAATCCCAGTCCGGGAACCGCGCGGGCGGTCCCCCCTGCCCTGTGGGGTCGCTCGGCCCGGGCTTGGGTTGGGCTTCCGTAACCGGGTCGGAGCGGTGCTGTGAACCGCAGCCAGCCTCGCCCGCTCGAGGGGTGCAGGCGCGCTCCCTGAAAAGACGGCCGCTGCGTGGGCGCCTGCGAAGTACTCTCTAGTGCGCCTGGGAGGAAGGTTTGCTTTACCACGTCCAGTCTGCCCACTTGTGAGGGACATAGGGCGGCTGCGTGGCCGAAACGAGCACCAACAACTTGCCTGATGCTTCCCCCAAAAATGAACCTTTCAGGCCTTAGGCTGTAGTCTACAAAGAAATTCCGAAACTCAGCGCAACTGCCCATTTCGCATCATTTGGTGTATGTTCTGTTACAAAAACCATTGTAAGTCGTGTTCGTTTCAGGTTTGCGGCGTTGCCAGCGGGGAAGGGACAGACAGCCGAGTTTTCCCCTCTGTCTCGCTGTCAGCCCTGGGTGCCTGCCAGGAGCCGTGCGCCCCCTGCCGGCCTGGCCCGGGGAAAGGGGCTGTGCGCCCCCTGCTGGCCCGCAGCTCCCAGGGAAGGGCCCTGCCTGCACTGCCTCCCTCCCTCCACCGATGGGGCACCCAGCTTGGACCCAGGAGGGACCCAGGATGGATGGAAGCCCCAGCTAGCCATTCGCGTCTATGGAGTTGGGGCGGTTTCCATTTCTTCTGCTATTGTTTTGGGTTTGTTTCTTTTTGTTTTTTACATCACCCCCTCTCCCCAGGCATAACAAGGCATGTCTTATTCAATGTTATGCAATGAACTTATAAAAAATTCTCACTTCGTGTCAGCCACACCATTTTTTAATGCAGTATATTCCCCTGTAAATATATTGTGTAAAATTTGACAGAAAAGTATATTTACTACACTGTAAATACATGTGATGATATATTGTATTATTTTGCTTTTTTGTAAAGCAGTTAGTTGCTGTACATGGATAACAACTTGATTATTCGCGTGTTAGTCATGTTAACTTCTTCCTGCAACCGCATTACATCCGTTACAGAAAACGCTGTGTATTGTAAACTGACATTGCATATAATGACTTCCTTCTCTGCCCGGCTGGCCTCAGTGCGGGCGCTGGCCTTGTCTACAGCCTTGTTTAATATTGCAAGCAGTTGTACACCCGCAGGAGGTGGACTGCCCGACAGACGTGGGAATCACGGGGGAGTCATCAGAAGGCCTTTCAGGTCGCCCTTGTTCCCTCCCGTGTATGTACTCCCTCCCTTTTTTTAAGTAAAATGGAAATACAATCTGCTCTCAGGTGTGGGGAGTGGTTTAATTTCTTCACATGCACTCTGGTTTCTCACTTCCCCCAAATCCCTCTGGACTTAAAGAACTAAAAGACAGTTTCCTTTTAAAGAAGGATGCTTTTGGGGTCCCAGTCTCTAACCCAAAATTAAATTTAGTGAAATACTTTTTGAAGGCCTGCCAGACTCAGCTGTGACTGTTTTCTGGGGTAAGCAAACTTGACTCTTTTTGAAGTGCTCCGTCGGTCAGACATCCCCAGGATGCCCAGAGGGGCGTGTTAGGACAATGACCCTTACCACCCTTCTCAGCACAACATTCCACATGGGAGCTCGGGGCAGCCCTGTCCCTTGGTCAGCTGCTATGAAACTGGCTCTTATTTAGCTCCGGAATAGGGCCTGTAAGTGGAATGGAGAGAGACTCCAACCCCAGATCCTGTGAGCAGGAAGGAGTGGCCCCTAGGAGAAGAGCCCAGAGAAGGTGCCCCGCCTCCAGTGACAGGCAGACCACCGCGGGTCCAAGGCTGGACTGGCCCGTGTGGTAGAAGATAGCAGGAGGAGCACTGTGTTTTGGAGAGCTGGGCCCTGGAGGACAACTCCAGGGATGGGGCGCCTGGATTGCAGTTGGGGTGCACATGTGCACATAATACATAGGCATGTATATTTAAAGGGTCCAGAGATGCTTCATACATTTTTCCTAAAAGGTTGTACTACCTTTGACCACAAAATCAGACTTGAAGACATTCCTAAGTTGTTTCCCACGAGTGTGGTGCTGGCAGTCAAGCCAGTGGGGTATAGAGAATGGGACGGAGGAGGCGGGGGTACAGAATTTGTAACTCCGTGGCGGGGCAGTCCCGTCACATGAAACAGGCACCACTGGTGTTTACTGGCGTCCCCCTGCACAGAGAGCTTGGCCCAACTCACATGTTTTTAAGGCAAATAAATGTCAGTAGATGTCACCTCAGCTCGCTCATGTGTGCAAAGAAGCATTTTCTGTTGGTTATACAAGGGGGTGCCCCTTCAAAGTGGGAATACGCTCTGTTGGGCAGAGCTTTTGTTGTAAGAATTTTTCCCGCCGCTCGCTGAGTTAGTGCACCCAGTGGCATTGCCTGGGAAGGTGTCTCTCTGGTCACAGTGGATTTTTTTTCGTGAAAACAATTTTGCTCAAGCCTCGTTTTTTTTTTGGAATGCCTGATTTAAGAGAAGAGCATTCGACTGATATTTTGCTTCCTGCTCAGAAAAAAATGCAGCAGAAACTGTTGTGTTGAACACAGCTCACAGAGAGCGCTATGAGAAACACTCAAGTGTCGACGTGGTTTTCCCTTTTCAAAGCTGGTGAAATGTCGATTGATGACAAACCTCGTTCTGTACATCCGTCAACTTCCTGAATGGAAGAAAATGTGGACGAAATTCATGCACTTGTGCTCGAAGACTGACGATGGACCATGAAGAGGTAGGGAAGGTATCTGGACTCCCTTGGAGCTCGCTCGGTCCAGCAAATTGTAATGGAAGATTTGGGAATGAGAAGGGTCACAGCAAAATTTGTGCCTCGGGTTCTGACTGACCAGGAAAGAGCGTCAAATGGAAACGAGCTTGAACAGCTCCGAAGCATCCCAGACTTTTCCCCCAAGGTCATTACTGGTGATGAGACATGGTGCTATTTTGACGACCCAAAACCAAACATCAGTCAAGCCAATGGAAGACGCCATCATCACCTCACCCCAAAACTCATCAAATGAAGTTACAGATAAAGATGATGCTCATTTGGTTTTTTGATGTGAAGGGGATAGTGCATTTGAAGTTCATGCCACCGGGTCAGACCATTAGTCAAGCTTTCTATTTAGAGGTTCTGAAAAGATTCCATATCAGTGTGCGGCAAAAAAGGCCTGATTTGTGGCAGACGGGGGACTGGATTTGCCACCACGACAATGCACCTGCTCATGCAGCCATCTCAGTGCACCAGTTTGGCGCTAAAAACAGCCTGCCTCTTGTGCCCCACACCCTCGCTCTGTGCAGCTTTTTGATTCTGCCAGTGAGGAGGGACAAGAAAGGATAGCGATTTGACTACATAGAAGAGGTAAAGAAAAAATGGGGGGGTGGTGCTGTCAGTCATCCAAACAGATGAGTTTGAAAATGTTTCCAAGAATGGAATCACAGATTTGACAAATGTAGTTAAGTATCATGGAGAGTATTTTGAAGGTGATAAGGTTGTTTTGTTTAAATGTTTAAATAGCTTTGGGGGAAATTCCAGTTTTAGGGGGGTACCCCTTTGTAGTGCCAATCCCTATGCTGGGGATTATGGGTACAGAGAGTGGCCTCGCCCCCATGAACTCACAGCCACAGAGGAGGACAGCATCCCAGGGGCCGGTTATCCAGGAAGGCTAGAGAAATGGCTACATTTGCAGGTGGAGGAAGGGCCAGAGAGCAGTTGGAAGTCAGTTTTCAGGCCCTGGGAAGTCAGTGAGGCTGTGGGGGCTGCCAGGGAGCAGACGAAGCAGAAGAGGCTGGACAGATGGCAGCTGGTCGCCAAAGAAACTGGATGCTTATGTCGCTGTTGTCCACCATTCTTTTGTCTTCTCCGGGAAATACAAGGGTAAGTCCAAAAAGCATTGCTACAGAGTCCTGGGAAGCTTTATTAAACCACATCACAAAATGTGAAGTGGCCATTTCTCTAGGTCTGTACATTCTGAAGACACTGTTCCAAACTCTCGCCCTTCCCAGACTCTGCTCCTCGGTTCACTCTCCAGCGGAACAGCGTCGGCATCGTTGAGGGACTCGATTCATGTTGCTTAGGGTTCTTCAGGGCGGGTGGGGTGAGCCCGGTTTCCATTGAAAGCTGCCCTCATGGGACGAGCAGCTTCTTCCGTGCACCTCTGGGCCTTTTCTCACAGCATGGTTTTCAATTTTCTTAAAACTTCTCTGTGATCGGCGTGTGCCTTTTAAGTAACTGTCAACATGACCCTTTTGCAATCCCAGAGAGTCGTCTCCCTAACGGTGAGCCGACTTTCTGCCTTGAATTTAAGTGGCCCCTCAGAAACCTCTGTTTTGATCGGGCCATTTTTTAAGGGACCCTGATGAGATCCACGAAAACCCTCTGCAAACAAGGTTCCAATTCAGAGCCCCCCCACCCCCCCACCCCCGCCTCCGAACAGAGTTGGCCTGCTCCTTTGGGTTTCCAAGCCTGCAGTGTGGGCAACGCACGGCCTCTCTCTTGTGGAGCAGCTGATGGGCTTGACCTGCCAACCTTGTGGCTAGCAGCCGTCTCTCTACTGCCTCAGCAGGGCTCCTTAGCGAGGCTGCAGACGAGGATATCTCACTCGCTCCCACGGAGCGAGATGGAAAGCAGTTGGGGAATAAACCCATGACTGAACTGGAGCCTCAGCTGCAGCACTTTTTTACTTCCTGTGACCTTACTGCCAGTCTATTCCGCCTCTCAGCAGCCCTTTACAGCAGTGTGGCACTGTCCCTGTGTGCATGAGAACCTGCCTTTGTCCCCAGACAGGCAGAAACGGGTAACATCTAGCCCAGCAATTCTCAATGTCCCAAGTCAGCCCCAAAGTCAAAGTAGGACCCGCCGCCGTGAGTAAGGAAGGCTCCCTTCCCTCTCGACCACCCAGTGGGTGCCGACTCAGAGCGGCCCTGTAGGACAGGGTAGAACTGCCCCGTGGGTTTGAGACTCGACGAGACTCCTCTCTCTCCTGAGGAGTGGCTGTGGTTTCACACAGCCCTGGTATAACCCACTATGCCACCAGAGCTGCTGAGGCTCCCTCCCTCACTGACTGGAGGGAGAGCAGGAGAAACAGGTGATCCATTCCATACTGTCACCCCACATCCACACTTCTCTGAGACTCCGGGAAACAAATTCCAAAACCAAAATGCCAAGTCGTTTTGAATCAACCGCACTCCTTCCGTCAACAAACAGGCTTGGTTTCCAGCATTGTGTGAGTCTGGGTAGCCTAGAGAAACAAATCCATGGACACACGTGTATAAGAGAGATTTATCTACAAGAGCAATTGAACATTGAGAAAACATCCAGTCCAGATCAAGGCCATAAGTCCGATGTTAGCCCATATGTCCGATACCAATCTATGAAGTCCTCTTCAGACTCACGAACACATGCAGTGAGGCCAAATGCAGGACGATCACAAGCCAGCGGGTAGAAAGTCTGGGTCCAGTGGTGGTGTAGGCATCTCAGTGCTGGCAGGGGTCTCTGTGGCTTCTCCGGCTTCCGACGTCTGGTTGCGTCCATGTGGCTTGTCAGTCAGGGCACTAGGGTAGTGTCTGTCTTGTCAGCGGCAACGTCTTCCAGGGAGTGGCAGAGAGAATGTCTCCGCCTCCAAGGAGGAGGTGCCGGGTTTCCCAGCATCCTCAGGGGAAGGCCCTGCCCACACGGAGGCCTCATTGGCTATGCTCTGATTGACAAGCTAGACTCCACCCCTACACTCCGTCCTCAAGTCTACCACCAGCGTGAACGCGGCCTCAGCTGTCCTGTCGCTCGTGTTACGGTCCGCGGACACCGACTCGCTCGCACCTCGTGGCCTCAAAGGCGCCCCTCAGATGGCTGGGAAGTATCCCAAGACTATGATGATGTAAGTAGACGCGCACACAGGGAAGACCCCTCACAAGAGCAGCCCCTCGGAATTGTTCAACCTTGTGATTCTAACACGCAGAGCGGATCAATGGGCCGGGTTGGAGCAGTGGTTCGCAGCTTCCCTCATGCAGTTCGTGTGGTGGGGACCCCCCCCCCATAACATTGTTTCCGTGGCTCCGTCATCACTGTCATTTTGCCCCTGTTATTATGAGTATCCCCTGTGAAAGGGTCGTTCACCCCCCAAGGGGGTCGCGGCCCACAGGTTGAGAACCGCTGGGTTCGCTGGTCCAGCCAGGGCCCCTCCTGGCTGTGTGAGAACGTAATGTACGAAGAGTTACATGAGTCGGTAGACAGGGACAGGCTGCTTGATAAAGGATCCTAGAGGGGGGTGGGGGGTGGGGATCAGGTTCTTTCCTCAAAATACATTTCAAAATAAGTTTGGAGTCGAGGCGAAGATAAAAAGATGCCCGGTGTTGAGAGGAAGGGCAGTATAGAATCTTCCAGTGCATGGGATGAGTTCCCGCTCCAACTCTACCTCACCGGCAGGGATTCGGTCTCCACTCGGCGTTAGGAGCTGCGCTGCTAATCACAACGGCAGCAGTGCAAAGCCACCAGCCGCGCCTCGGGGGAGAGAGGTGACTTTCTACTCCCCCAAAGGGACCCTACAATATCGGTCCACTGTGCCCTAAAGGGCGGCTACGAGTGTAAGGGCGGGCTGCGCAGTGGTTTGGAAAAGTAACTCCGTTTGGGCAGGAAAACTGCAAAAGCGAGTGCTCGCTCTCGCTGAGCGGCCACAGCGGGTCAGCAGGGGTTGCCCCCGAGGCCTCGGCCTGAGCCACCGCCCCCAGCGGCGCCCTGGAGCCGAATCCTGGGCCCACACCTGCCGACCAAGGGCCACCTGCGGCTGTTGGCCCCTTACAACGTGGCTAGTGTGACGGAGAATATTAATTTTTTTTAAGTTTTATTTTAATTACGTAGTTGACATTGGACAGCAGCACAGCATGGGGGAGGGTCTGCAGTCCACACCTAGGGGCTGGGGGTTTGGTGCCTTCACTGCTGCGCACCGTCGCGCTCAGAACCTGCCACCGCTGCACGACAGGAGGCCCAGGAGAGCCCGGAGCAGAGAGCTGAAAACGTTGGCGAAGGACATCAATGCAGCCCCGATGGACAAGGGCTCTGTGGCCGCTAAATCGCTGAGACTACTTGGCCTGGCTCCCTCTCCCACCTGGAGTCCCTGTCACTCGGAGCAGGGCAGAACTGCCCTCATGAGCTTCCAGGGCTGTAACTCTCTCCACAAGCAGAAAACCGCCTCTTTCTACCCCCACCCCCACCCCCAAGCCATAAAATTATTTCCGTTGCTACTTCATCACTGTCATTTTGCTACTGTATGAATCGCGGGACCCCTGGGAAAGTGGTTGATAGGGTCAAATGGCTGGCCTTGTAGTTAGCAGCCAATTTGTAATTCCCCAGGGCACCTGGGATTGACTTTTTGACTAGCAGATGTAAATGCCCTGTGTACAAAAAAGAAAAAAGATCACATGAAAAATTAAAAGACCAGCACTTGGGAGAAACTTCTCTCATGATTGAGTTCATAATCATCAGCAAGAACGAAAAAGACCAAAAAAAAAGAATGAAAAAGACCCAAATGGGCCAAGGATGTGGCCACTTGATAACATACAAAGAGGCAATACTGTAGTCACTGCTAATTACTATCCGGGAAAGCGTTCACATTCATTAGTACACAGCACTGAAAATGTAAACCAATACCATTGTCATCTGTCAAATGTGGTGAGACAGACCTCACCACAACCCATCAAAGCACCCACAGCATTTGCCCAACAGTATTTCTAAGAAACTGGCCTAGAGAGAGAAAGGACGGAGCTGCACTTTCATTAGAAAGGACTATTTACAGGAGAGGGACCAGACTTCCACCGGGTGCACCAAGACGTGACTGCAACAACCAGCGAGAAGCAGCAAACCAAGAGAGAGGTCTGTGGGGCCAGCCCCTGACCCCAATCCCAACTATATGAACACCTCCCCCCACCCCCAGAAGAATGCACTTCAGCACTAAAGCTACAGCTCAGGGAGAGGGACATGCCTGGTCAGAGCACACAGGAGCAAATGAAGGGGGAGGGAGAGAGAGTGGAGCACATCCTGGCCCACCACGCCCCGAGGATGATATTCCTGCTCAGAGCAACCAATACACAGTGAGGACCATATGGTCGGCTCCACCAGGAGATATTACGTCCCTCACTGACCCATAGTGCTACAGGGGACAACACTGGAGAGACAGTGTGGGGATGGCGCCCGATCTGACCCCACGACACGGAGGCGAAACACTTAAGTTCAGGCAACAGAGCAGCAAGGGGAGCAAAACAATAAAGTCCCGGGCCAGGGTGTGGCACCCCATAAGACTCAACTGGAAAAACATTCATTAAAGGTCAACAAACAGACCTGGAACTATAGGCTTTTCTTCTTTGTTGTTGCTGTTGTCATCTTGGTTTTTGCTTTGTTTTGCTTTGTCTTGTTTTTGTGCTTATTACTGTCTCTGCATGTCTACCGAGATGAGACGGCTGGGATAAACAATCCAGAGGAGAAAACAATGGGACCAACGGTTCCAGGGGGACATGGGCGAGGGAAAGGTGGAGGAAAGGAAGGCGGGGTGCTAACAAACCCAGGAACAAGAGAACAAGTGATCTAAAATCAATGGTGAGGAAGTGTGTAGGATGTCTGCTGGGGCTTGATCAAGGGCAATGTACCCAAGAGGAATTACCCAAACCCAAATGAAGGCTGAACATGACAGTGGAATAAGAGGAAAGCAAAAGGAAATAGAGGAAAGATCTAGGAGGTAAAGGACATTTGTAGAGCTCTAATTACAGGCATGTACATATGTAAATATATTTTATATAATTATAGGGAAATCTATGTACATATATTTGTGTGTTAAATATTAAGGCAGGCAGCAGACAGTCAAGTCCTCCCTCAATGCAAGAACATTTTGTTCTAATAATGCCACATTCTGTGATGTTCACCTTCCCTGACACAATTGCTGAAGCCAAAGTGGGCACATAAGCAAATGTGAAGAAAGCTGATGGTGCCTGACTATCAAAAGATATAGCGTCTGGGGTCTTAAAGGCTTGAAGATAAATAGTGGCCATCTAGCTGAGAAGCAACATAGCCCACATGGAAAAAGCACACCAGCCTGTGTGATTATGAGGTGTCAATGGGATCAGGTGTCAGGCCTCAAAGACCCAAAATGAAAAATCACATTGATGTGAATGTGGGGAGCATGGAGTGGAAACCCTAAGCCCATCTGTAGATAATTGGACATCCCCTTACAGAAGGTCACAAGGAAGTGATTAGCCAGTCAAGGTGCAGTAAAGCACCGATAAAACATACAGCTTTCCTCTAGCTCTTTAATGCTTCCTCCCCCCCACTATCATGACCCCAATACTACCTTATAAATCCAGCTACACCAAAGTCTGTGTAAGGGTACAGATAAGAACTGGAAACACGGGGAATCCAGGACAGATAAACCCCTCAGGACCAATAATGAGAGTAGCAATAGCAAGAGCATGGGGGGAAGAAAGGGAAAACAGATCACAATGATCATTATATAACCCCCTCCCAGGGGGGTGGACAACAGAAAAGTGGGTGAAGGGAGACAGCGGTCGGTGTAAGATATGAATAAAATGATAATTTTAAATTATCAAGGGTTCTTGAATTAGGGAGCTGATACCAAGGACTCAATAGAAAATGTTTTGAAAATGATGGCAACAGATGTATAAATGTGCTTGACACAATGGATTGTGATAAGAGCTGTAAGAGCCCCCAATAAAATTATTTATTTTAAAAGAAAAAGAAAAGAAAGGCGTATTTACAAGATCAAAGAACCAGATCTAATCAAAGCACTGGTCACGTGCATCCGCCCATCACTTCTGGAAGCCGACAGCCCTTCGCAAAGCAGGCTCTAAGGTGGATCTAAAGGAGACGATTTCACTCGAGAGGAAAGCTTGCAATAGGATGGAGATTTTTAAAACTGCCTATGCATGTTGGTCCCCTCCTATGTGTGTATGAAGGGGATGCAAAGTTTGTGGGGAAATGGAATTAAAAGATGGCGGCTTTTTTCCCACAAACGTCGATGCCTCTTGACGAAGATGGGGAGGTCTCACGCGTGCATGTGTGCGTGTGATTTAAACACAGGAAGAAAATCAAATGCACCAAATGCCAACGATTCCCGTGCAGTTGACGTGGGTTTCTTTTTTATTTGCTTACACTTTTCATAATGAGCCTTACGACTTCTTCTAAGACAAAGATGAAGCTGTTTTTAAAAGGTGAGGATAAAGCCGATGTACAAGTATCTCCAAGAGATGGTTATAGTCACAGGCTTTATTCAGGTATTCAATTAGCAACATCTAGCTCTTCAACTTTTCTACCTTTGTCTTTTATCACTCCCCCCCACCCCCTACCCGCCATCCCCCAGCCAAAAAAAATATAAATAGGTGACTTTTGACCTAATTCCAATTCCAAGGAGCTGAGGGAGGAAATAGTTAACTGACTGGCAGCCTGTGGCAGGTGAGCTCCCTGCCAATTACACTGACCAGCGTCATTCTCATCACCATCCTTTTACTCCGAGTGGTGCACAGAGAGCCCTGAGGGCTGGGTGGCCTTTGTGTTGGTCTATGAACCACAAGGTTACCGGTTTGAATCCAATAGTTACTCTGAGGGAGAAAGATGAGGCTTTCAGCTCCCATAAAATATTAATGCCACAGAAACCCACAAGGGAAGTTCTACGCTGTCATGTAAGTTGCTGTGAGTTAGAATTGACCAATGGCCATGAGTTTGGGTTTTGTTTGTGTGGTGCAGACAATTAAGCACTTGCTGATAGGTGGGTGGTTTGATCCCCCCACCCCCACCCCAGACTCCTTGGGAGACAGGCCTGGCCATCTGATTCCAAAAAGGTCACTGCCCTGAGAACTCCATGACACACTGCTACTCTGACACACATGGGTCTAGCTTACTGCTCCAACCTCATCTTCTGCCACAGCCTCCCTGAGCTCCTCGCCTGAAGGGTGAGCCAGTGGGGGGACATGCACTTCCATGGGATCTACATTCCGGCCGCCCCTCACCCCTCAGCTTCCCTTCCCCACCCTAACCCACCTTGACACATCGCTTGACCCCTCTTCGCCAGAGAAGAACCCATTTGCTCAAAACTTCACTGAAAGTTTTGCCAGGAGGTTCGGAAAGGGGTTTATATCTGCTGGCCGCGGCCATGGTGCCCTTCAACCCCCTCCCTCCGTTCCCTGTCACTAGAGTGTCTGGAAACACATGGGAAAGGTGCAGTCACCCCAACAACCAGGATCGCCTGCGACTGTGGCTCCCAGCACAGTGCCTGGCACACACGACACACACTCCAGGTCCAGCGGAAGACAATAGGGACCGGGAAAATATGGCCCCAAACCCACTGCCGTCGAGTGGATTCTGACTCAGTCCAACGCTATAACGGTTTCTGAGACCGTCAATCTGTATGGGAGTTGACAGAAGCAGCTTTCTCCCACGAGGTAGCTGGTGATTTTGAACCATCGGCCTTGCAATTGCCAGCCTCATGCCGTACCCACAGTGCCACCAGGGCCTTAAGCATGGCATAATAGGGCTGAAAAACGACCCTCCAAAAGAGACGTGTCTCACATGAGGGCACTCAACAGTAACAAACCACCGCCGCCCCTGGACCCTTATTTGGAAAAAGGGTCTTTGCAGATATGATTAAGGATCTCACAATGGGAGGGTCTTCTTAGTGACCCCCTAAAACCAGCCCACAGCTGCTGAGTCAATTCCGATTCCTAAGGGCCCTCTAAAACTGGTTCTCAGCCTTCCTAAAGCCACGACTCTTTCATACAGTCCCTCGTGGTGGTGACCCCCAACCATAACATTATTTCCGTTGCTACTTCCTCACTGTGATTTTGCTCCTGTGATGAATCGGGTGACCCCTGTGAAAGGGCTGTTCGATCCCCCAAAGGGGTCGCCAGCCACAAGTTGAGAACCACTGCTGTAAGACAAAGTAGGACCCCCTCCCTATCGTGTTTCCAAGGGCTGCAGATCTTTATGGAAGCAGACTGCCACATCTTTCTCTCTGGGAGCAGCTGATGGTTTGAACCCCTGACCTTTTGGTTAGCGGCTGAATGCTTTAGCCACTGTCACCAGAGGTCCTGAGCCATCCCAGAGGGTCCTGGATGCAACCACAAGTGTCTTTCTAAGGGGGAGGCACAGGGAGATTTGACTATCCACACAAGAGGAGGAGGCCGTGTGACCGCGGAGACAGAGACTGGAGTGATGTGGCCACAAGCCAAGGAGTGCCGGGGTCACCAAAGAGCTGCAAGAATCAGAGCAGAATGGTCCTTAGTCCCTCCCAGAGAATCCCTCTCAGGTCCCCACCGCCTGGAGGCACAGGGAGGGCTTGTTCCTCAGTGATCTCTGTGTGCACACTTGCTCCTGCCTCTGGTGGCTTCTTCCTGCACAACGATTCAGATCTGCCCCAGCTTCTTCCCCCAGCATGAGCGCTGGGAGTGGGATGTTAGTCTCCTTGAACTTGGTGATGCTCTTGCAGGTGTTTGGGCCTCGGCAGACACCATTTCTTCCCTGCGGAAGCCTACCTTGACCCCCAAGGTATTTCTCCTCATCTCAAAGACCATTTCCATGAAGGTTTTCTTGAGGAAAGACCTTCCTTCGCCTCCCTCATGGCTCACACACCACTCTGCTGGACAACCTGAGTTCCTGGGCTGACTCAACCACTGACTCCTCATTCACCCACCTGACTCTTCACTCACTCACCTGACTCCTCACTCACCTGCCTCACTGCAGCCCCCACTGGCAGCACGGGTGAGTGGGGTAAGGAGCATGTGCTCCAGCTTCTGTCTTGCCCTGGGCCTGGCTCTGAGCGCCCCAAACCCATGTGGCATCCGCCATCGGCTGCCCGTGAGTAGTCCAAACCCTGCCACCTTGAATGGCTTGTCAGAAGACGGCCTTCTCACACAGGCCACCACGAGGCAGACTGCGTCAGAGCAACGGGGGTTCAGTTTGTTTGTGTTCTGCTCTAAACGAAAATATGCCCCCCCAAAATTTTATTTTTAAAGCCTCAACTACCCTCTACATCCAGGCTGACATTTTAACCTAACACCTGCAAAGACACTGTTTCCAAATAAGGCCCATTGACACCTGCCAGGGGTTAGGACTTCAGTTCTCTCTCTCTCTCTCTCTCTCTCTCTCTCTCTCTCTCTCTCTCTCTCTCTCTCTCTCTCTCTCTCTCTCTCTCTCCTCTCATTCTTCTACTAGGTACTTCCCTTAAAGGAGGGCCCTGCAGCAAGTGACTTTATTAAAACTATTTAAATTAGGAGACAGACATTCACATATCAGCAAGAGAAAGGGTCAATTTCTGATCATATGAATGTGAGGTGGCAAAGTCTAGCAAAGAGCTAGACAGGTTATTGCCGGAAACCGTCTTTCGAATCAACTCAAACCAAGAACAAACAAACCCACTGCCATCGAGTTGATTCTGACTCACAGCGACCCCATAGGACAGAGTTGAACTGCCCCTGTGGGTTTCTGAGACTGTCACTCTTACTGGGAGTAGAAAGCCCATCTTTCTCCCTAGGAGCGGCTGCTGGTTTTGAACTGCTAGGCTTATAGTTAACAGCCTAACGTAACCACTACCCCACCAGGGTGCCTTCAACGAAGAAGGCATCAATTTGTCAGCATATCTTTTGACAGCAAATTCGTGTCCTGGCAGGTCCCCAAAGGTAAACTACATAAGCATGAGTGCAAGTGTGTTCGTGGGGACACCCCGGCTGTGCAGGGAACCCCCTGGGTCAGTGGGTGAACACAGGCCCTGGCACACCTGGGACCCCACTGACCAAAGTCCTTCAGCCCTCCCTTCCAGAAGGGCAGTCTCACAGGCCTGGTGTTCTGGCTAATCGGTGGACAGGACATCACCAAAACCCTCTTGGAGAGTCCCCGTGACGTTCTGTAAGAGGGCAGCAGTGCCGGCACCGCACTCAGGGAGGGCTTCTCGAGGTGGCATTGAGGGGTGACTTGGGGGGGCATTCCAGGCAGAAGGAGCAGCGTAACCTGGGCGAGGCAGACCCAGCCTTTCACTGATGATCCGCACTGTGGGTCCAGATCCCGGCCGCCCAGTGCTGGGCGTAATGAGTGCCCACAGATGTGTGCCAGGCCTGGCAGAGGCACTTCTCTCTGCCTTGTCTGACAGAACAGAGGGTGCCAGGGGGCTGAGGCCAGCCTGGGATCAGCTGGGACGCTGGGACAAGATCTTGCCTGTGAGGCCGGCAGTTCTCCATGTGGCCAGGAGGGGGCAGCAGAAAAGGCAGAACGCAGAGGCATGCGATGATGTCCAGCAGATAGGCTGGAGGTAAGACCTCCGCACCCAGGCAAGGAGCTGGAGGCCTCGCCGTCTGTGGAACCAGGTGGTCGTAGCCACCTTAAGGAGCCACTGCTGAGGCTGGCGAAAGGATTTGGAGCCTCAAAACTCAAACAAACTCAGCACCGCTGAAAACTACTCATAGCAACCCTACAGCTGAGGAGAATGAGCATAGGTTGGGAGTTTCTTCTTGGAGCCTCTGGGTGATGGCGGTGTGGTTGAGTGCCGTCAGGTTGGCTCAGAGTCATAGCGACTCTGTGCACAGCAGAAGGAAACCCTGCCCGGCCCTGCGCCATCCGCACAATTGTCATGCTTGAGCCACTGTGTCGACTCCTTTTGTTGGGGGCCTTCCTCTGCTTCACTGCCAGGGAAGGTTTGAGACTTGAGGGTCCTGCTCCCTCATGAGGATCTAAGAAGGGTCTGGGTGGGCAGTGGATAAAGCTCCCTGCGTATCCCCCCACCGACAGGGGCTCGCGCTGCAAAGAGGAAGCACAGGGGCTTGACGAGATGCCCTGTGTCGCCCAGACCCGGCCCAGTCTGACCCAGCACCGCCCTCCAGGCAGCCCAGGCTGGGGCTTGGCGGTTCTCTCTCTGCTGACACGGTCGTATTTTAGAACAAGTGACGAAGGAAAATAAGTCACACTGGTGAACTACCTGCCTCCTGTCAAAGTGATAATTATTCATCGTTTGAACACACACACACAGAAGAAACTGAACCTCCCATTTCCATAAGGCCCATCGTTTAAAACAGAGAAATGCTGCCGCCGAGCTGCCGGGTTCTGCTCCTCTCTGGACTGACAGCCACCACCTACCGGCTGCTCTGCCAGCCCTAGACAAGGTCGCTTATATGCATTTCTCATGAAGAACACACAAACTTGCAGGGACTCTGCAAGGTAGGATCTATCAGCCCTGCTCTACGCAGGGAAACTGAAGCTCAGAGAAGCTAACTTGTCCAGGGTGATGCAGCAACATGGGCAGCAGTCCTGGCTGTCCAGCTCAGCCAGTCTGGATCCCCAAACCCCCACTTGGACAATGCCCACGGGATCATTATGCCATTGGTATTGGTTTTCTGTGGCTGAGGAAATAAATTCCCACAATCTGGTGGCTTGACCAGAAAGGCATCCTCCCACAGTTCTGAAGACCAGCAGTCTCAAACCAAGGCGTCAGTGTGCTGTGCTCCCTCCGGGTGGACTAGGGGGCCATTCTGCTTTGATTCTTCCAGCTCTTGGGTGCCCCCTGGCACTCCTTGGCTTGTGGCCACATCACTCCAGTCTCTGTCTCCACGGTCACACGGCCTCCTCCTCTTGTGTGGATAGTCAAATCTCCCTGTGCCTCCCCCTTAGAAAGACACTTGTGGTTGCATCCAGGACCCTCTGGGATGGCTCAGGACTCCTGGTGGCAGTGGCTAAAGCATTCAGCCGCTAACCAAAAGGTCAGGGGTTCAAACCATCAGCTGCTCCCAGAGAGAAAGATGTGGCAGTCTGCTTCCATAAAGATCTGCAGCCTTGGAAACACGATTGGGAGGGAGGGGGGTCCTACTTTGTCTTAGGAGTCGGAATTGACTCAGCAGCTGTGGGCTGGTTTTAGGAGGTCACTAAGAAGACCCTCCCATTGTGAGATCCTTAATCATATCTGCAAAGACCCTTTTTCCAAATAAGGGTCCAGGGGCTGCGGTTAGTTACTGTTGAGTGCCCTCATGTGAGACACGTCTCTTTTGGAGGGTCGTTTTTCAGCCTTAAGACCCTGATGGCACTGTGGGTACGGCATGAGGCTGGCAATTGCAAGGCCAATGGTTCAAAATTACCAGCCACCTCGTGGGAGAAAGCTGCTTCTGTCAACTCCCATACAGATTGACGGTCTCAGAAACCGTTATAGCGTTGGACTGAGTCAGAATCCACTCGACGGCAGTAGGTCTGAGTTTTGGGGTTTGGGGTCATATTTTCCCAGTTCCTATTGTCTTCCGCTGAACCTGGAGAATGTGTCGTGTGTGCCAGACACTGTGCCGGGAGCCAGAGTCACAGGTGATCTCGTCCCTGTCCTAGAGGAACGGTGACAAAATGAACACTGGGGTGACTTACCTTTCCTGTGTGTCTCCAGACACGCTAGTGACAGGGAGCGGAGGGAGGGGGCTGGAGGTCATCATGGCCGTAGCCAGCCCTTCACACCAACCAGCACCGCTATGACATTAACACACATTAACCCATTCATCTTTCATAAAAACCCATGTCTTAGGGACTCTTATCCCTCACCCCACACTTACACTTGGGAAAGGAACTCTCGGGATGCTTGGCTGTTAACCACCAGGTTGGCGGTTCAAACCCACCAGCTGCTCTTTAGGAGAACGATGAGGCTGTCTGCTCCTGGGGAGATTTACAGTCTCGCAAACTCTATAGAGCAGTGGTGCTCTGTCTTCAATCGAGGGTCACTATCGGTCTAAATGGTTCCACAGCAGTGAGCTTGTTCCTCACGTTCCGGCCAGGGAAACCGAGGTCAGAGAGGTCAAGTAGCTTACCGGAGGCCAGAATGGGAGTCTAATCTGGCCACAGCCTGTACTTTCCACCTCTCTGCACAGAAGGCTCTGTCAGGAGGTGAGGCAGTGGGTGGTCAGGGAAGGCTTCCCAGAGCGGGCACTCCTGCTCCTGAATCTAGGATAAGAACCAGCCAGATGAAGTAGAATGGGCAATGGGGAAGGAGTGAGGCTCCTGGGTAGAAGGAGGAGCTGGGTGAACTGACATCAGAGGTCAGGACTCCAAGGACAGGCAATGACCCCAGCTCCCACCACCCCCCTGCCTGAGGACTTCCTGGACCCCCCATCTTCCTGACACTCATTCCCAAACTGGGCAGTGGGGAAGAGAAGTGATCTCTAGACCCTGGTATACATTGGTTCTAATCCTCAGTCACCCATAAAACCCCAAAGCAAGCCTGCTGCCTAGGCGTTGAATGGATACAGCTTGCAGCAACTCTATAGGACAGAGGGGACCTGCCCCCCGCCCTTGGAGTTTCCAAGGCTGGAAACTGTTCGCCCTCAGAGTGGCTGTTTGGGTCAAGCCCCCACCGTGCCACCAAGTTCCTTAGAAGGAAACGAATATTAAGAGAGAAGGTGGGGGGGGGGTTCCCTATGGCGACCCCTGATCAGGGTTATTGGAGGTTGGAGGAGGTCTGCGGAAGAACTCAGTGCCAATGGAGGCCCAGAGAGTAGAGGTCACTTCTGTGTGTCAAGGACTGGGTCTGGGGTGGGGGAGGGAGGGGGAGGGGAGGGGAGGAGGAGGACCAGCAGGATATTAAGGACAGCAGGCCTTGACTCACTGAACTTGGGGGCTTCCTCTGGGCAGGCCTTGGCTGGAGGCCAGGGGCGTTGAAACATGAAGACATCTTGCATCCCGGAGTGGTGGTGGTGGAGGTGAGGTGTACAGCTGTGTGGGCACTTGGAAAAAGAGCCCAGAACTCAACCTTGGAGACATGACAGCATGCTATAGGGGAAGGCTTCCTGGGGCCGAAACCTCCTGGGGCGGCAGAAAGCTGGAGGAGGGTTGGCTCAGCCAAGGCCTGGATCAGGATCTGGGGCAGCAGGTGCCCCGAGGATCTGGTGTGTGGAATGAGGTGGTGGAGGGAGACCAGCGTGGAAGAGACCCAGGCAGGGACCTGGCGTCCCTGGTCACCTCCTTACCTCCCTGCCCCCAAGGTCCCAGCTCCGGGCTAGGGGCCGTCTCCACACCCACTGGCAGAGTTCCTGAGGGGAGGGGGAGGGGTGTGGGTGGGAGGCGGGGTACCCTATGTGTTCCCAAGCCCAGGGGTGCCTGTCCCCGCCGAGGCCGCGCAGGGAGTGAGTCCCCCAGGGAGTAAGTGGGTGGGGACGCTGACCCTGCCTCTGACCAGGCAGCGTGGGCCTCGGGCCCGGTGGGTGGTCGGCCGGCTCCGGGCCTCAGTCTCCCATTCCTGCAAAGGCTCGGGTGGGCGGGCGCTCGGGGAAACTGAGGCGGCGGCGGCG
This sequence comes from Tenrec ecaudatus, assembly GCF_050624435.1. Classification (NCBI taxonomy): domain Eukaryota; kingdom Metazoa; phylum Chordata; class Mammalia; order Afrosoricida; family Tenrecidae; genus Tenrec; species Tenrec ecaudatus. Next base: position 114,856,658 of record NC_134539.1, read on the forward strand.
GGCGGGCGGGGGCGCGCGGCGCGCGCGCGGCGGCGCGGCTCCTTTGTCTGCGGCGGCGCCCGCGCCCGCGCCCCGCCCGCGCGCTCACGGAGCGGCCCCCGGAGGCTGCGCGCGCCCGGCCGGGCGGCGGCGATGGCGGCGGCGCAGGGCGGGCGGCGGCGGCGCGCGGCGCGGGGCCCGGGCTAGCTGCGCGGGGCCGCATGGCGGGCGGCGCGGGCTGGGCGGGCGCCCCCGCGGCTCTGCTGCGCTCCGTGCGCCGCCTGCGCGAGGTGTTCGAGGTGTGCGGCCGCGATCCCGACGGCTTCCTGCGCGTGGAGCGCGTCGCGGCGCTCGGCCTGCGCTTCGGCCAGGGCGAAGAGGTAAGGGGACCCCGCGCCGCGCCTTCCCGGAACCCCCCCACCCCCGGTGAGCCTCTTCTCGGCCGGGCCTCGCCGCTGCTGCTGCCGTAACCCTGGCCACCCCCGGTGTCCCCACCCCCAGCCTTTTCACCTGCCGGGGACAAACCTCTGAGCCCCACAACCCAAGGCGGCGGTGGCCTCTCCCGGGGAGAACCCCCTCCTTCCCGGGCTGCCTGTGCCATCCTGTGCTGAGGGCCTGGGACCCAGGGTATCCCCTCCCCAGCTCTCCACCGTGAACACCTGTGCTGCGGAGGTCACGTGCCGCAGGTCCCTGGCAGAGCTGCTCTAGCTGACCGGGTCTATAAACCCTCTCAGTGCTGGGGACCGCGAAGCTGTCAGGATCCGGCCTCAGGACGACCCCCGCCCGTCCCCTTCCTCCACCCATGCCTATCCCGTGGAAGTCCAGGCGCTGTGCGGTCTGGAATGCCAGTGCGGTTGAAACGGCACATGCTCCCCTGGGCCTTGCCAGAGGTGGAGGGTGCCTTTGGGGTGCCCTGCAGCCTTGGGCTTTGGCTGCACCTACTCTGTGTGGAGCACAGAAGGAGGGGATGCAGAGGCCATCCTGGCGACCCTTTGGCAGCTAGCAGTGCCAGCGGAAGTCGGCTTGGGGGTGGAGTGGAGCAGAGCTCTCACGGTTGGGCAGGGCATGTGTGAGCTAAACGGGTATCACTTGGGCTGTTAGCAGGGCTGCAGTCATGGTAGTGGGGTGGGAAGAGTAATGTCAATAAGTGTCCTGGGCCAGTGTTTTCACAGCCACTAAGACTCGGGACCTGCCTGGGGCGGCTAGGGCCACCGACCTCACATCAGCCCTGCCAGCTCTTCTAGGGTGTGAGAAAAGCCGGGAACGCCCAGGCTGGGCCGTTGCCTCCGTGTCACCTGGCAAATGGGAGATGATGGACAGTCGTCTCGCCTATGTATCTGGGCATGCACCTGGGAGGTGAAGGGGAAGGGTACGAGGCAGGTGTCAGGCGTGAGAACCCCAGCCCAGGAAGCTGCAGTGGCAGTTTCTGGCAGAGCCCACCAAACCTTTTCTAGGGCCCAAGGCTCCCCTCCCCTCCCCTCAGTGGGGCTTTGCATGTGGACATTTCCTGCCATTGCAGTGATCCCTCTCCTTTCCCCAAGCCAGCCAAGCTCCTTCCCACCCTTGGGGAGCGACTGCAACTAGGGCGGGTGCGACAGCCCTGCCTCCCCCCAGCATGAGAATCAAGACACAGGTTTCCACCACCTTGACCCCCACCAGCCTGGCCACCTGATCCCCAGGCTGAACAGTTTCTGTTGTTAGCCGGGCCTCCTTCACTGACGCCAGGGCCCAACCCTGCTTGTCCCCTTTGTCATCCCCGAGCTACATAGGGATGCCCGGGCATCGCCCTTCTGCCTGGCAGCTTCAAAATGTTTGAAAGCAGTGCTCGTGTCCCCTTCACTTCCTGACACCCACTCATCCCATCTTCCGGAGAACTTAAAAGTGATTCAGACTCTTGGAGCCATGAAGCTCATTGTCATTCAGCGCCATTAAGTGGGTTCCGACTCTCCGGAGACCCAGCGGGAGCAGACCTGAGTTCCTTAGGGTTTCCAAGATGATCACCAGGCTTGGCTTCTGAGGTGTCTCTGGTGGGTTTGAACCACCAACCTTTCAGCAAGTAGCACTCAAGTGCTCATGGCAACCAGGGGCTCCTCCATCTTCCCTACTCCAGGCCAACTTCCCCGGGTACCTGTCCCTTTCCTGAGCCGTTTCCATGCCGCCTGCAGGGTCCAAGCCGATGCCCTTGGGGCCCCAGAGAGCTGCTGTTTCCTGAACTGTGGGACTCGGTTTTCCTAGTGAGATCAGGAAGGGGCTAGAACAGGAGACCCCACCCCCAACCCCACCACATAAGCCTGGGACTTGTGGGGTGGCTGCCTTTTGTCAGGTCATGTCACGCCCCTCAAGGTGACGTTCTAGACATCAGAACCCCACGACTCTTTCTGCAGAACCACTGTGAAGCCAGAGACCCGCTGGCCACCCCTCCAAACCCTGGGGTGGGCTAGTGGTTCCTGTCTTGAAGAAGCATGGTCCTGTGTTATTGGAGAAGCCCATTCTGGGCACTGTGGGACCTGAAAAACTATGGATGGGCGAAGCTAAGAGTGCCGTGTCCCCTCCCCCAGGAGAGGAGCCGTTTCTATACGTAGAGGAGTTCTGCCTAAACAGGGGGCGGACTGTGCACCCTGCTTTGTAACCTATTTTCCCTACTAACGCCTCGTTTCTGCTTCCGTAAATTTCCCCGTCAGCTAATACACGGACCTTATTCAATCCCCATTTTCAATCTGGGGCTCCGTCTGAGTCTTGTCACCCGTAGGTCTCTCTTAGTGGGGGGGTTCCAGGAGCAGACCCCGGATTCTGCACCGGGAACTCTCGAGCCTGCCCCACCACCCGCCTCCCTGTTCCAGCCCCACCCGCCTCTGTGCTCGTTTCAGCCGCCGGGGCTGCCTGCAGATTTCAAATGCGGGCCCTGCCGCGCCCCGCGCCCGGCGCGTCTCCTGCAGCCAGGCTGAGTCGAAAGGCAGGGCAGGACCACGGACAGGGCCCGGCGCCGGCGTTTAGGCAGCCCGGGCGCGTGCACGCACGCTGCCTCCCAACACGCTGGGTACCCCCACAGCTCCTCTTCCGATGGGTTGAAAAGCCAGGTGGCAACATTGATTTCCCAGCCCACCAGGGCCCCCCGGGGAGAATAAGTGTCATTCAGAGCTGATGGCCCCCGGGGGAACAGGGTCAGGTGCATTGTGAATGTCAAAACAGGGCGCGTTTCAAAGGAACAGAGACCTGTGTGTCGATTGATAGGGAGAGCAGGGGGATCCCCAGGACCGAAGAATTTGAATCATTTATGTAGCAACTTCCCCACCGCCGGGTGGGGGATGGGGGGGCCTATAACTCTGCCCCCTAAGAGTGGAGTTCTCACAGCAGGATGTGGGGAGTCCCTTTATGGTGGGGACACCGGAGTAGTACTACTTCAGCCAGGTGACAGATCCAGGGCACCAGCAAGCGAGGCATCCTGGGCACTGTGCAGCCCCCATAGGATGCCAGGAGAATGACGCTTTTCCTTCCCCAAACCTGCGACCACAGTCTAGGAGGGCGGGCTGGGGAGGGAAGGGGAAGAAATGGGGAGCTGATATCAGGGGCTCAAGTGGGAAGAGAATGCTTTGAAAATGATGATGGCTGCATATGAGCAAAGGTGCTTGACACACTAGAGGAATGTGTCATTGTGATACAAGATGAATGTGAATGTGGATTGTGATGAGATGTGAGAGCCCCCAGTAAAAGTAGGGGGTGGAAACTGCCCGATACAGCCCAACTGAGGAGCGCGGCTCCGTGTGCCTGCCTGGTGTTTCCCCAAAGTGTTCATCAAACGCAAGGGGACACGGAGACACAGCCCATTGTGGGTCTCGGCTTCCGGGGAGCGCTTCCTGGGACTGATAGGAAAGAAAGGACATCAGGTCAAAACGAAGCAAGCCTTCACACAGTGTGGACACGAGCTCAATCATCCCGGTGTACGGGCCTTAGGCTGCCCTCGGGTGCCCCTGCTCTGCTGCTCCGCCCACCTACGTGCATGACAGGAGACGACAGTGACGTGCAAAGACCCGAGAATCTGCACGGAGGGAGGCGCTAAGCTAACTACTGATTCAAATGCCCTTTTCCTGACTGCCAATCTGGTGCCACCCAGAGGGACCCTGTGGGAGCAGAGCAATATGGTTCTCCTGGGGGTTTTCCAAGCAGGGGAGGGGGGGTCTTTTGGAAGCAGGCTGCCAGACCTCTCGTCTGAGGTGCTTCTGGCCCGGTCCCCACTGCCCATCTTTTGGCCATTCATGGAGAGAGCGTAGTCCTTTGGGAACACCCAGGGGCTTGGCTGGATCTTTTAATGAATGCAAAGATGGACGGAGGATGAAGCCAAGTCTGGGCATTTATAATCTAGTGGGGGGCAGACACTGAGAAAGAAGAAAAGCATAGCTTGAATGCCTGCTCCCTGTCCCTACCCCCCAGCCTGGCTGCCCCTCCTCTGTTTACTCAGCCTTCTCAGAAGGTGGCAACAGCCCCATGCCTGGGGCTATCCTGGGAGTTGGACAAGTGCTTATCTCCGTGTCTGCTTGGAGCTTGAGAGACGCTCCGAGCCAGGGTTTTGCTGCAATTGAGGTTGTGATCTGGACCAGCCTCTGGTTCTGGGCCCACCTTTCCCTTCAGCCCTGATCGGAGAATGGAGCCCTGCAAAGCCACCAGACGGATCTTGGGCCACAGGTCCCTGTTACAGTCTTCGTCTGTGTTCAGCTTGCAGACCGGAGAATGTTGCTCATTCTTTGGGGAAGGTAACTCAGGGTTAGCCAACCCGAGACTGTGTGCATATTACCCCTTGTCTGTGGCTTCCCCAGGTGTGGCCACACCCGGGAAGGGTTCTTACTTTGTCCTTGTACTTGCCAAGTGGGAAAAAAATGGCCCTGCATGGGCTCCTCATAACAAGTTACATTTCCCCTTGGGGAATGCCAGGGGCCCTTGGCTTGAGCCTAGATGCTTAGAAGTGCTCAAGGGAGTTATGGTGCTAGGATAGACAGACAAATCAGGAATTAAGGGGTTGGCTCCTCTGAGGTCCATGGGCTTCTGGGAGCAGGAGGACCCTGAATTGAAGCTGAGTTTTGCTCAGAAGCCAGGTTGGGTCTAGGGAAGAGACCGTCGAGTCCCCACCCCTGCAGCTGGAACTCAGAGATGCATGGTTGGGGAGGAGGGGGTGTCTGGGTTTGGTGTGGGAGTCGGGAGGGCTGAGGTTGAATCAGGAGGAAAGAGGAAGGGTCCTGAGTCTGGCAGTGGCGGGGTAGAGCACTGGCCAACAAAGTCCTAAAGAACCACTTGTGAATGGTGGGACCTGTGGGGAGCTCAGTCAGCGCTTGTAGCCATTCCGCCCAGTGAGACGCCTCTGTCAAGGGCATGTCCTATGGCTTGGAAGGCCTGGTTCCTACCTGAAACCCAGGCCCAGACACCCCCTTCAGATCGCAAAGGAAAGCAGCAAGATAGACTTGTGTGTTAGTCTGGGTTGACTAGAGAAACAAATTCATAGACACTCCTGTGTATAGGAAAGAATTGTATATAAAAGAGCAATTGAACATTGAGCAAACATCCCAGTCCAGATCAAGTCCATAAGCCCAATATTAGCCCATATGTCTGATACCAATCTATAAAGTCCTCTTCAGACTCACAAAATACATGCAATGACGCCGAATGTAGGAAGATCAGGCCAGTGGGTGGGAAGTCTTGCAGATCCAGTGGCAGTAGAGGCATCTCAGCGCTGGCAGGGGAGTGACTCCACGTGGCTCCTTCAGCTCCAGGGCTCTAGCTTAGCTCCATGTGTCTTATCAGCAAGCATGTCTCACAGGGAGTGAATGTGCCCTGCCTCCAAGGAGCTATTTATCTCCTTAGTGCCTCCAAATGAGGTCATCAAGCTGCGACCTGACTGACAGACTGAACTCTTCAGTCTCAAATTGACATCAGATTATGTAACCACCACACCATGTGTCAGCACCTGCTCCTCCTCCCGCCGCTGGGGTTCACCGCCCACCAGAGGTCTGCAATTGACCACTCTGCTCGGTGGGTGGGCCTGGGGCATCCACTGAATGCCTGGTCATTGAACTCCTGGATAGGGACTCCCAGACATGCCCTCCATGAGGCGCGAGTCCATTTGTCCAGGCTTCTGCTCAGTGCTCTGCCCTAGCCTCGGCCTTTAGGGGAGGGGGGGCGGTCTTTTGACCCACACAGTAATCACCCCATCCCCATCCTAGCGGGTGGTCCCATCTAGTCAATTGGCTGGGGTTGATGGTACTGGCGAGCCAGCCTTGAGACAGGATGGGAGGGAGGTACCCAGTGACATGGAAACAAGGACCATCATGCGGGGGGCGGGGGGAGCCGGAGGGTAACAGTCACACACACACACACCCAAAAAAAAACCCGATTTGGGTGAATGCCTTGAATTTCCTACAGAATAGTTTTCACGACAGTGCCTTTTACATCTGGGGGCCATCTCAAAGCATAGTTGCAGGGTTTTGTTATTTTTTTAAAGTTTTATTGTGCTGACAGCTTATGTACTTACTGTGTGCCGCATGACCCAGGTGCTGAGACAGGGGTGACCTGGGGGCGGGGGGCTAAAAAAGAGGCTGAGGTGGGGTTAGGTGTTCGGAGGCATCCCCGGGCGGTGCACACCCACTCTGAAGTGGCTTGGAAGAAAGGCCATTGAAACCCAGGGAGCACAATCTGCCGGCCAGCAGCCAGTGGGGACGAGGCAGACTTGGAGATGGGGGGTGGGGCGGGGCAGGGGGGCGCCGAGGGGAGGCTTTGCCCTCGGAATGACTACAGAGGCCCTCTCTGGTTGACATCGACCTTCAGGCATGACCAGCTTGGAGAAAGGGGCCACCTCTCACAGGTGGGTGTGTGCTGGGAGAAGGCAGGGAAGAGACTGAGGTGGGTGGGGCCCCATCAGGAGACCCTGCCCTGTAGTGGCTTTGGCCTTTGCAATCAGTGAGGCAGAGACCCTCCTTCCAGGGGTTCTGAGACGCCCACCTTAGGCTTAGACAGGGCCGCTCTGGCTGCCTCGGACCCGGGAGACAGGAGACAGGAGGAGAGCAGCTGGGGGGGCTGTTACTTCTTTCGTGAACACTTGGAGGGGCGCAGCCCTGGAGGAGGAATTGGAGCCAGACTGTGTTTTGATAGTCGACTTAATTGAAGGTGGCCATGGGGAGATGAGAGAAGGTTGGGGAACACTTATGTGTCTGCCTGGCGTGGAAAAGGAGGTGTTGGTGACCTCAGAAGCGGGCATCAGCCCGGCTCCTCCTGGTGGGTCCTGGGCTTTTTATGTCTTGCCCTTGGGTTGCCCTGAGAGAATCTCAGAACCAGACAAATGGGGCTTCTAATGACAGCCCCATTTAGAAGCCGGCTCCTCTTTGCTGTCTTCTGTCAGCAGAATAAAACAGTCCCCGTTGGCTACTGGCCGGCAGATTCCGACTCCATGTGGATCCCACGTGCTCCTCGGGGTTTTCCATGACCTTTCTCCAAGCCTCCTCAGGATGGGCTTGAACCCCCGCCATTCTGTTAGGAACTGAGCGTGTTAGCTGCTCGCCCTGCCCGGCGATGCCACCAAGCACCTAACCCCACCTTGGCCTTTTTTTGGCCCCCGCCCCCAGGTCACCCCTGCCTCAGCACCTGGGTCAGTGTGGGCACACGGGAGGGACTCAAGTGCTGGAGTCAGTGCGGCACACAGTAGGTACACAAGCTGTCAGCAGAATAAAACATTAAACAAAACGAAAACCCTGCAACTATGCTTGGAGATGGGCTCAGATGACAGAAGACAGCACAGAGGAGATGGGCTACTGCCACGAGGAAGAACCAGCGGACGCCGTGACTGCAGCCTGCTGGCCCTTATGCCTACCTGTCTGGAGCCACTGTCCCCCGTTATCCTCACGGGTCTTAATTCCTGCTTCCCCTCACTGTCTCCTCCCAGCAGTTTCTGACCCTTGAAAGCCCCCTCCCTGTCAGAAGCAATGACTTTCAGTGACACCCCTCGGGTCACCGCAGAGCCGCCCCCCCCCCATGTCTGAGGTTGCCAATGATGCAAACGGAACCAGGCATTCATGTAGCCACAGCCCAAATGAAGGTTAGGAGGAGCGTCAAGCTCCTTTTAGACTTCAGGGCTGGGGACCCACCTGGATCTCACTTGCTGGGGTCCAGAATTCTAGCCACAGACACAAGTCTTAGTGGAGAGTGACAGTGTGGCTTGTCTGTGGGCCCACGTTGGGCACCGACCCTGTGTAAGGCCAGCACCTGCACAGGGTGAACCCACCCAACCTGAAGTGAAAGATGGCAGAGGTACCCTCAGACTGTGGCCTTCCATCCATCGCTGATCTCGCTCTATAGCAGCCCTGCCTGACACAAGGACAGACTGCCCCCCGCCCTCCCTAAGGCCAGCCCAGCCCAGCAAGGCTCTGGCTAAGTGCTCTTTCATACTATGCTCGGCCTCTCAGACCTTCATCTGCTCATCCGTCCATCTGTGGGAAACAGAAAGATCTCTCCCAAGTTGTCTCCCCAAAATATACCCCAAACTTAGCTGCTTGCTATACGTGGCAAATGACTATCCACTTGGAGGTCAACAGAAGTAGGTCAGGGGTTATTCTCCCTAAGGGTTATCAGCCATCCAGAGCAAGCAGACACCACTGTTTATCCCACAACAAGGATAGTAGTTGACTGTTTCCTTGTAGGAGACTCCAGAGAGGTCAAGCCCACTCAAGGGTGACCAAGGTTAGGCCGCCATCATGAATCTAGGGTCCGCCCATCTTGTCACATGTACACCCCTAGTTCCTCCCATTCCTATGTACACACCCCTAGCTCATCCCCTTCCTGTCACGCTCATGCCTATTATACTGCCCCTTCCTGTGACATGTGGTTACCTATAATCATGGCCCCCTCCTAAGTAGTTATAAGCTTTGGTTAGCAATAAACAGATGTCTCTGGCCCACCTCGCCCCCGCCCCTCCTGCCCATGGTCCATGCTGTGCGAGGACCTGGCTGGCAAGATCGTGGCTGTCCAGGAGTTGAGCATGCTACCATGAAATGTGTCTGACTATTTTACTCTCCTATATCTCTCATGCTCTCTATGACTTTATTATAATCATCATATATCTTAACTGTACAATTGCGCTTACTGAACCCGTGGTTAGTTGTGGGGGGCTGGCCTTTCACCCCCACATCCATCCATCCATTCCACCATCACCAACCCATCACCACCCACCAATCCATCATGTAACCATTCATTTGGCCAAGCATGCACTCACCCATCCTCCCCTCCATCTGCCTGTCTGTTCATCTTCCAATCATCCATCTACCTGCCCATCCACCCACCCACCGATCCGTTGTCCACCTCTCCATTCCGTTGTTGTTGACCCAACCTAGCCGTCTGTCCATCACTCACCCGGCAGTTATTGACTGCCCCTGTGCACAGCTCTGGGGTGGGTCTGGCATCTCCAGGCGTGGCAAATGGCTCTGCGTGTTGAGGGCACCAGGAGGGCAGGGCGGGGAGGACTCGGAGTGGAGCGGGGCCAGCTGGTGAGCGGAGTAAGGGCTCCGGAACTGGGACCTCCTGACTGGCCCTGATGCGTTTCAGGCAGACAGCCCTGCCCCACCACATGTCTGCCTGCATTGGCCTTAACGGTCAGAGGGTCTCTCGCTTCCCACAGAGACCCCTCGGTCTGGTGAGGACTGATGTAGCCTTACTGAGAGCAGTGAACGCCCAGACATTTCAAAAGATCCAGAGGATGAATGGACTTCCGTTTCCCCAACTGTAAAATAGGAACAATAACCCCCCCTGTCATGCTTCTGGTTTGAATATTGGAGAATTAGGTAGCTGGAAGATGGTGACATCATTTCTGCAACCCACTTACGGGGTGATCTTTGCGGACATCCCCGACTCCCCGGCCCTGGGCTCGGTGGTCCTCTCTGCCTCCTGGTCAGCCTTCTTCACCGCAGTCCTGGGAGTGGACCTGGGAGATCCAGTCCTCACCCTCCCTGGTACAGAAGCAGCTACCCGCTGCCCTCCATCCTAGAGCACAGCCCTGGGCCCTCTCCCACCAGCATTCCTCCTGCAGCCCCGGGGACCTTCCACAGGTGAGGGGACAACACATGCAGACTGCCTTTGTGTTTGTTGTTCCCTGCCAGCCTCAGGGCAGCCCTGAAGAGCTGAGAGGGGAAGGGACTTAACCAAGGCTTTACAGTAAGTGGAGGGACTGGGATTTGAACCCAGGTCCATCTGGTTCTAAAGCTGCCTTCTTGGCTGCCTGCAGTTCGGGATCCGTGGACTCTCCATCTGAGCTTTAGAAATTCGACATTGGAGAAATGGAAAAGCCAAAGCTTTGTCAGGCTTGGGGAGTCAGGAGCCCTGAGTCAGGCCGCCCTCCAAGGCGCCTGATTAGAAATAGATTTGTGAGCTGCCGGTGGGAAGGCAGGCAGGAGCCTGCTGTGGAAGGTGCCAGGTGCCAGCAGGAGCTGAGGTTTGGGAGCGAGAAGAGGCTGCTTGTGAACCACACGCTGAATTAGGCATCTCCATCAATTCCTGTTCAGATTGTGATTGAATAGTCCCAGGAGACAAGTGTCTGTCTGGCTCTTGGGTTTCCTGCCAAGTGCCCTTCTTACATCCTCCAGGTGACTCGCCGTCAGGCAGGTAGGGCTGAGGTCAGATTGAGGACCCAGGCCTGCCTAGGAGGACGGAACAAGGGGAGGGTCAGAGGGTGTTCCGAGGCCCATGTGTGCTCCTTCCAAGCCCACAGGTGGCATCTGAGAAAGCCTCTGGCTTCCAAGTGGATGGTGCGATGGTCAGCGCTGTGGTGAGGGCCAGGCCAGCCCAGGGAGGTTCATTTCCTCCCCGCCCCGGCCCCCGCCCAGAGACACCCTAGTGCCTCGATCCCAGGAACCAACCCTCCCAGGCTGGCAGCTCCTCTATTTATTCCAAGTCTCAATTATTGTTGTCAATGGATCCACGTAAATGCCTTTGTAAAAAGAAGCTAATTAGCATGAGATGGTATGTGGACCCCAGAAATCCGTGACCTCTCTTGGGAGGTGACCCCGTGTGGCTGTAACCAGCAACCAGCGTGCCAGCCTTTCTGCCCTCTCTCCGCCCAGGAATTCCCCGTGCCCGCGTCCCAGGCGTGGCCGTGGCCCTCCCGCCAGTGACCACCAATGTCTATACCGTGTTCCTCTCGGACAGGGCACAGCTTGCCAGGCCCATCCAACCTGCAGGGGTACCTGGTCAACCCCTAGTCCCCCCCCTGGCTCCCATCAGCCACTGCGGGGGTCCAGTCCCCCCACCCTCCAGCTGGGGCGTGCCTACGGAGCCCACAGCGAGGCAGTGGGATCTGAGGGGGGAATCCTGGACTAGTAAGGCCCAATTGTGCTGTCCCTTCACCGTCCCACCAACCATCCCCTGGAAAATACTTGAGAAGAACCCAAAAGTCTTCTTCCAACCCAGCACGCGGGGACCTGCCGGGGGAACTGGCCTCTGGTGTGGGCTTCTCAGAGAGCGGTCACTGCCAGGCTGACACCCCTTTGGACCCCGAGTGGCCAGCATCAGGACCCCACTCACCTGGCCAGAGGTGTTTGGGTTTCTGGCCACAGTTGCCTGTTGCTTCCACCTTGTGTCTGCCTGCCTCATCCCCTTTCCTTACCTGACACCTGTCTTACCTCTTAGCAACGGGGGGGGGGGGGGGCCGGGCTGTTTCTCCTCCTGCCCATCCACAGGGAATGTCAGCGTAAGTCTGTCTGCCTGCTTGGTAACTGAATGGTGTTCCACGTGGGCTCGCGGGCTCGTTTTTCATTGCTAACCCGCCGGCCGTTTTGCCTGGTGTTGCCCTTTGTGTTCGGTGTTTCCTTCTGTAGACGGGGTTGGATCCATCCATCTCTGTGGAGCACTTTCGGGGGAGACTTTGGATGTTGATTTTTAGACGCAGCCAGTCCCCAGGAAGTTGAATTCCTTCCTGTTTGTGAGTCAGAACCGCTGGGACCGCTCTGCCCTGGGGCCAGCCAGTCAAATGCCTGTCTCAGGGGGTCATGTGCCCGTCCATTACAAGAAACAGTAAAGAGACACTTTGAAACAAGAACACGTTTTAACGTAACAAGTATGTTTGGATGTCCACAATGTCCGCTAGAAACGAGTACTGGCTTGTTATTAGGCTCCATTTTTATACCTCATTTTTTTTAAAAGGCTGACCTTTTTTGTACTACCCACAAGGATACCTTCCAATGATTTTGGAGGACCTGGACGCCTTAGCAGCATTCATTGGACAATCTCTTCCAAGTCCATCTGTGTTGATAATGAGATTTTCACTGATGTAATGCACAGCTTCCTGTTAGCACGCGTGAGGAAACAGGCTCACTGCTCAACGCTTCAAACCTGTCCATCAAATTGCACACAGTGTGAGCATAACGGGTCTTCATGTTCTGTACAGCCATTTCAGATGGGAGGAGGACACGATAAACCTGCCTCTTCAGATCCTGGCACAAACCACTCCGTCCCACAGCATCCCTCAGGGTTTTGGACCTCAACATGCTAATGTGATGGGCTTCACAGGGCTGCACCTAAAATCAGATGTAACTCGGAGATGGCTTGTGTCTCCGAATCTGTTCTCTGTTTGCTTTCAGTCCTGTCAGCTTTTTCTTTGCTTTGTCACTTTCCTTTTGTATCGCTCTCATTCTCTTACTTAAAAGTGTTAAACCTTTTCATTTTTCTTCCTAGTAGCTCAGATTGGTCCTGGTTCCGATTAGATTATGTCGGTCGTTTCTAGTGATGGCCGTTGGTGGTGGTGCCGTCCACCTGGTTCCGCCCGTAGCACAACAGAACAAAATCCCGCCGCCTGGTCCTGGGCCATCCTAACAGTTGTTCCTGTGCCTGAGCCCATTGGTTCACCAGGACACAAGTCCATCTCGTTGAGGGCCGTCCTCTTTCTGCTGCCCCTCCACGCTACCAAGCACAACGCCCTTCTCCAGGGACAACATGGCGCAAGTATGGAAGACAAAGTCTCAGCATCCTTATATCTCGGGAGCGCCCTTCTTTTTTAACAATGTATTGGGGCTCATACAATTCTTATCACAGTTCATACATATACATACATCAATTGTATAAAGCACATCTGTACAGTCTTTGCCCTAATCATTTTTTTCTCCTCTTTTCTTTTTTTACATTTTATTAGGGACTCATACAACTCTTATCACCATCCATACATATACATACATCAATTGTATAAAGCACATCCATACATTCCCTGCCCCAATCATTCTCAAGGCATTTGCTCTCCACTTAAGCCCCTTGCATCAGGTCCTCCTTTTTTTTTTCCCCTCCCTCCCCTTTCCCCTCTCCCTCATGTGCCCTTGGTAATTTATACATCGTTATTTTGTCATATCTTGCCCTATCCGGAGTCTCCCTTCCCCCCTTCTCTGCTGTCCATCTCCCAGGGAAGAGGTCACATGTGGATCCTTGTAATCAGTTCCCCCTTTCCAACCCACTCACCCTCCACTCTCCCAGCATCGTCCCTCACACCCTTGGTCCTGAAGGTATCATCCACCCTGGATTCCCTGTACCTCCAGCCCTCATATGTACCAGTGTACAGCCTCTGCCCTATCCAGCCCTGCAAGGTAGAATTCGGATCATGGTAGTTGGGGGGAGGAAGCATCCAGGATCTGGGGGAAAGCTGTGTTCTTCATCGGTACTACCTTGCACCCTAATTAACCCATCTCCTCTCCTAAACCCCTCTATGAGGGGATCTCCATTGGCCGACACTTGGGCCTTGGGTCTCCACTCTGCACTTCCCCCTTCATTTAATATGGTATATATATACATATACATGTACACATATATACACATACATACACACACTTATATCTTTTTTTTTTTTTTGCAAGATGCCTTATACCTGGTCCCTTGGCACCTCGTGATCGCACTGGCCGGTGTGCTTCTTCCATGTGGGCTTTTTTGCTTCTGAGCTAGATGGCTGCTTGTTCACCTTCAAGCCTTTAAGACCCCAGACACTATCTCTTTTGATAGCCGGGCACCATCAGCTTTCTTCACCACATTTGCTTATGCACCCATTTGTCTTCAGCGATCCTATCATGGAGGTGTGCAGTCAATGATATGAATTTTTGTTCTTTGATGCCTGGTAACTGATCCCTTTAGGACCACTCGATCACACAGGCTGGTGTGTTCTTCCATGTGGACTTTGTTGCTTCTGAGCTAGATGGCCGCTTGTTTATCTTCAAGCCTTTAAGACCCCAGTCACTATCTCTTTTGATAGCCAGGCACCATCAGCTTTCTTCACCACATTTACTTGTTCACCCACTTTGGCTCCAGCCGTTGTGTCGGGAGAGTGAGCATCATAGAGTTCCAATTTAATAAAAGAAGGTATTCATGCATTGAGGGAGTGTTTGAGTAGAGGCCCAAGGTCCTTCCGCCACCTTAATACTTGACCTATAAATATAGACACATAGATCTATTTCCCCATCCTCCTATATATATTTGCATGTACATGTCTTTGTCTAGACCTCCATGAATGCCCTTTGACTCCTAGCTCTTTCCCTCAACTCCCTTGACTTTCCTCCTGCCCTACTACCATGCTTCGTCGCCACCTGGGCTAGAGTATACCTCTTCTCTAAGCAACCTTACCCTTGATCATTTCCCACCAGGCCTGTCACTCCCCCTTCTCTACCATTTGGGGTCCCATGTTTTTCCCTTGTCCCTGGGTTTGTTAACACCACTTCCTTACCCCCCCTACCCTCCCACCCCAAGTCCCCCCGGAACTGTCGGTCCCGTTGTTTTTCCTCCAGATAGTTCATCCAGCCTGTCCTATTCAGACAGACCTGTGGAGACACTAACATGCACGAAAACAAGACAGAGGAAAACAAAGCAACAGTATACAACCAGACAACAAAACAACAAAAACAAACCACTGACAAAGAACAGAACAAAACAGTTCACAAGAGAAAAGCTTGTAGTTAGTTCAGGGATCGTTTGCTGGCCCTTAGGAGCGTTTTCCAGTTCTGTCTGTCGGGGTACCATGCCCTGGCCCCAAAGTCCACTTTCAGCATTCCCTGGGGACCTTGCCACTCCATTCCCTTGCTGTTCCGCTGCACTCCCCCAGTGATTTGCCTCAGCCCATGGCACTTTCAATAGTCTTCTCCAACACCACCACCCAAACGCATTGATTGTTCTTCAGTCTTCCTGGTTCATGTTCAACTCCATGTGCATAGGAGGCAATGGAAAATACCTTGGCCTGGGTCAGGTGCACCCGAGTCCTCAAAGCACCATCCTTGCTTTTCAACACTCTAACGAGGTTTACATGCAGCAGAGGTGTCTAATCAACACATCCTTGGATCTCTTGAGTGATGCTTCCGTGATCATTGACTGTGGATCTAATCTTTGACAACTTCAATCTTTCTTTTCTCCATGTATCATGATGTACCTACTAGTTCAGTTATGAGGATTTGGGCCTTCTTGACATTGAGTTGTAATCCATTCTGAAGGCTGAGATCCTTGATCTTCATCAGCGAGTATTTCAGGTCCTCCTTGCTTTCAGCAAGCAAGGCGGTGTCATTGACATGTCGCAGGTGGTTAATAAGCCTTCCTCCAATCCTGATGCCACTTTCTTCTTCACATAATTCAGCTTCTCTTTAGTGGTTAGAAATACTTTTCTCATTTCAATGCTGAATAATTCAACCGTTTTGTTTTCAAGTCCCAATCTGTAAAAATATTTAATTTTCACCCAAACTCCGAAACCAAACTCACTGCCATTGAGATGATGCCAACACATAGTGACCCTTTAGGACAGGAGAGAACTGCCCCTGGGGGGCTCTGAGATTGTAACTCTTCACGAGAGTAGAAGTCTCCTGCTTTCTCCCTCAGAACAGCTGGTGGTTTTGAACTGCTGATGTTGGTGTCAGCCCAACACATAACCTCTAGGCCACCAGCATGGTTAATTTACATTTAATTCTATTAATAAATTGAATCTAATCCTGAACGAGAACTTAATTCGGCTTTTTCTTATTCTTTGTTTTGGAAATAGTCCAACAGAAAAGTTGATGAAAGAATATAAAGAATACTTATGTACTCTTTTTCAATAATATAACTTTTTTTGTAAAAATATGGGAAAACATTTTTTATATAAATGACTCATTTTAATGTATTGGGTACCATCGAGAGATAAACTTATTTAGTTGATTGATTCTATTATTAAATTTTAAGCATTTGAACTTATAAAATATACACACCTGTTGTTTTATCTATTGTACTCTTGTATAATATTTTATTTGAAAAAATATTCTGCTGAAAATGAGTAAAAGAAAAGCCATATACCAAATCCTAGGATATCAAAGTCTTCAGTTTTAATAGAGTCTCAAAATAAGACCAGGTAACAAAATAGGAATGCCGGCGGAGACCTTCTGCTTGGCTCCCTCGCACCCACACAGTGACCGCAGAGGCCCCGCGTGGGAGAAGGTGAGTAGGCCGGAGGTATGACACTGAAAAGCTTCCAGGACATTTAAAAATCACTTGAGCAGAGGACAAAGGTAATGGGGGGGGTGGTGGTGCAGGGGTGGGAGAGTAGAAATGGTAATGCTTCTAAAACGATCTCTCTCAGTTAGGGCAGGGTTGTTGGTTTTATGTGTTTTCAACACCAGTCCCTGGGAGTCACATCAACAGTTGGCTTTCACTTGCCTTGACGTCGTGTGCTATGTAGAAATGGCGAAGGGCAGCCAGCTTTTTCTTTAAGTGAATTTATTGAGGAACAATTTACCTCTAATAAAGTATACGCATTTCAAATGTACCGGTGAATGAGTTCTGAGATATATATGAGGATAAACCATAGATGCCTTTATTAAACAAAAATATCAAAACGTGAAGCAGCCGCTTCTCAACCTAGCTTCCACTTAGGTCTCTATGCTTCACAAGGCAGTGTCCATCATTGTCACCCTTCGCTGAGTTGGAATCTGCTTTCCACGGTGCGTTTGTTTGTTTTAACATTTTATTAGGGCTCATACAACTCTTATCACCATCCATCCATCCATTGTGTCAAGCACATTTGTACATTTGTTGCCATCATCATTCTCAAAACATTTGCTTTCTACTTGAGCCCTTGGTATGAGCTCCTGGGAAAACATTTCTTTTCTGTTTGGTCTATCTCCTCTAGACCCCAACTCACCCACTGTCAGCATTTTGCCCCGTGTGAGTTTTCTTTCACTCTCTCGATCTCTGTATGGACAGTCGGCCTTCAGTGTGGTTTGCTCCTTTTGCTGAGCTGCTTGTCAGTGGCAGCAATCCTGACACTCCGTTTATAAGCTCTTCCGGGGATGAGAACCAGGAAGCCCTGCATAGCCACAGCGCTGTCCTCCTGACGCCAAGGGTTAATGGCAGCTCCTTTACGTCACTGGTTGCTTGGTGCAGTCACTTCCCCGTCCAGTCCTCACAATGTGTTTTATAGCTGCTTTTTGTTTTGTTTCGTTTTGATGTGGGAGCCAAACTCAGACCACACACTGCATTTGGTTGTCCTGCCTCTTTCATCTTGAACTAGAACAATCCCTGAGGGCTTTCTTGGTGGCTTTGTTTTTGTCTTCCATGACATTGACCTTTGTTTGGCACCCCTGGGCCAGGTGTTCTGCAGCTCCTACTATAATGTGGAGCTAGCTGATCGTTTCCTTGATGTGAGAGCAGGTTGACCCTTTCTGGTTAAGAAGAGGTGATGGTGGGTACTTCTCCATCGATGTCCAGGGTAATGCTGCCTTTGATCACTGGGTTAATAGGGTTGTCTGAGCTCTCCCACAGAAAGGCATTTTCTCCTCGTGGTCACGGACTAGTAATCTGTGGGTGACACCTTGGGGTAGTTTACATATGGAGCTCCCAGACGCTCTGGTGCTCCTGGCCTGCATAAATTATCCTGATGTTCTCAAAATGCTGATTTGTCCACGCTTCAAAGCAGCCTGGTGGCACAGAGACTGCTAATCACGAGGCCAGTGGTTCGAACCCACCGGTCACTCTGCAGGAGGAAGATGGGCTTCCTAGCCCTGAGAAGAGATTCAGTCTCGGAAATTCCCGGGGGGCAGTTCTACCCTGCTCTGTGGGTCGCTGGGAGGGGGACGACTCCATGGCAGTGGGTGTGACCCTTTCTTCATCCCACGAGGACGAACTTGTCTCTACACCCTTTTGTCACCACACTCTGGAGTCACGTGTTCTTTTTCTAATGATGTGCTATCCTCCACTGCCATCCTGATTCCTTCTGATGCTCAACTTCCTCGTTTTCATGCAACATTATCCAATTTGGGTCATGATAACGTAATATAAATCTTTCAAATTAAGATAAGCTAACTATCATAACTTTTTAAAAATCATTTTATTAGGGGCTCATACAACTCTTACCACAATTCATACACACATCAATTGTATAAAGCACATTTGTACATTCATTGCCCTCATCATTCTCAAAACATTTGCTCTCCACCTAAGCCCCTGGCATCAGGTCCTCATTTTTCCCCTCCCTCCAACCCCCTCCTCTCACCATCAATTTGGATCACTTGTTGTTCCCTTGTCCCTGGGTTTGTTAATACTGCTTCCTTTCCCCCCACATCCCCCTCTCCCATGTCCCCCCAGAACTGTTGGTCCCGATGTTTTCTCCTCCAGATTGTTCATCCAGGCTATCTTATTTAGACAGACCTGCAGAGATAATAAAATGCACAAAAACAAGACAGAGCAAAACCAAGCAACAACATACAACAAAACAACAACAAACCAATGACAAAAACAAAACGATCCTTGTAGTTCGTTCAAGGATCATTTATTAGACTTTAGGAGTGTTTTCCAGTCCAGTCTGTTGGGGCACCCCGCCCTGGCCCCCAAAACTCATTTTGCTGGGGGCTCTACACCTCTTATCACAATCCATCCATCCATCCATGTGTCGAGCTTCACCATTCTCAAAGCCTTTGCTTTCTGCTTGAGCCCTTGGCATCAGCTCCTCATTTTCCCCTCCCTCCCTGCTCCTGCCTCCCTCATAAACCCTTGATAATTTATAAATTATTATTATTTTGTCATATCTTACACTGTCCAATGTCTCATTTCACCCACTTTTCTGTTGTCCATCCCCCAGGGAGGAGTTATATATAGATCCTTGTAATCGGTTCCCCCCTTTCCACTCCACCTTCCCTTTTACCCTCCCGGCATCACCACTCTCACCACTGGTCCTAAAGGGATCATCCGCCCTGGATTCCCTGTGTTTCCAGTCCCTGTCTGTACCACTGTACATCCTCTAGTCTAGCCAGATTTGTAAGGTAAAATTGGGATCATGATAGTGGCAGGGAGGAAGCATTTAGGAACTAGAGGAAAGTTGTATGTTTCAGTATCTGCTCATTTTTCTCCCTCATGAACCCTTGATAATTTATGAATTTTGTTTTTCATGTATGACACTGACTGCTGTCGCCCTTCACCCACTTTTCTGTTGTCTGCCCCCCTGGGAGGGGGTTATATGTAGATCATTATGTTTGGTTCCCTCCTTTTTCCCCACCTCCTTACCCTCCTGGTATCCCTACTCTTATTATTGGTCCTGAGGGGTTTATCTGTCCTGGATTCCCTGTTTTTGCACTCTTACCTGTGTGCATGCTCTGGTCTAGCTGCATTTGTGAGGTAGAATTGGGGTCATGATAGTGGCGGGGAGGAAGCTTCAAAGAACTAGAGGAAAGTTGTATGTTTCATTAGTACTATACTGCACCCTGACTGGCTCATCTCGTCACTTTCTTGTGACCCTTCTGTAAAGGGATGTCCAATTGTCTACAGATGGGCTTTGGGTTTCCACTCCACATTTCTCCTCATTCACATTGATAGGATTTTTTGTTCTGTGTCTTTGATGCTTGATACCTGATCCCATCATCACCTCATGATCACACAGGCTGGTGTACTTCTTCCATGTGGGTCTTGTTGCTTCTCAGCTAGATGACTGCTTGTTTATCTTCAAGCCTTTAAGACCCAGACACTACATATTTTGATAGCGGGCACCATCAGCTTTTTCACCACTTTGTGTATCTACCCATTTTGTCTTCAGCAATCTTGTTGGGAAGGTGAGCATCACAGAATGACAGGTTACTTGAACAAAGTGTTTTTGCATTGAGGGAGTACTTAAGTCAAGGCCCAATGTCCATCTGGTAGCTTAATAGTTAACATATAAATATATGTACATAGATCTATTTCCCTACCCTTATATACGAATATATTTACATATGCACATGCTTATAATTAGACCTCTATAAATGTCCTTTGCCTCCTCGATCTTTCCTCTATTTCCTTTTACTTTCTTGTCCCACTATCATGTTTGGCCTTCATTCGGGTTTGGGTAATTCCTCTCGACTACATTGCCCTTGATCAAGCCCCACCAGGCCTCCTATGCCCTCCTCGCCATCAATTTAGATCACTTGTTCCCTTGTCCTTGGGTTCGTTGACAACCCCTTTTCTATACCCTGCCTCCCCCTCTCCCATGTCCCCCGGGAATCACCAGTCCTATTGTTTTCTCCTCTGAATTGTATATCTGACTATCAACTTAAAAGTTCTCCAGTACTCTTGACCATTTATGGATTTGTGATGATGTGACACATTTCTCAGGCTCTTGAATTAGTACTTCATTGCCTATTACATTAGAGCGCATCACATCTTAACTATATATTTATTCCTTCCAGTTGAAGCAGAAATTGCCATTAAAGATACATGTCTAAATTTGAGCTAAATTAATGTTTAATATTGCATGTGGTTTTAACTATGGAGGATTAAATACCTTTTTTTCCCATTGATTTTTCTAGGTGCATGTCCCTAGCATACGAGGGGGTACCTCCCCAATCCCCCCCCCAAAAAAAACAGATAGAAGCTCCTCTGGGCCAAGCTTTTGCGGTAGGCATGTTTCCCTCTAGGCAAGCATGAACCAACTCGCTCTGAGTTAGTGCACCCAGTGATGTCACCTGGGAAGGTTCTCTATGGTCACAGTGAATTTTTTTCATAAAAGTAATGTCGCTTGTAACTCATTTTTTTGTGAGGTGTGTGTGTGTGTGTGTGTGTGTGTGTGTGTGTGTATGTGTGTGTGGTGTGGTGTGGTTTTTTGTGAACAGCATGCAGTTGTGAAATTTTGTTTCCTGCTCAGGAACAATGCCGCCGAAACAGTTGTGATGTTGAACACAGCTCACAAGGACAGCGCTGTGGGAAAAGCTCAAGTGGCTTTCTCGTTTCAAAAGTGGTGAAAAATCGATTGAGGACAAACCTTGTTCTGGACATCCGTCAGCTTCCCAAACAGATGACAATGTGGACAAGATTCGTGCAGTTGTGTGTGAAGACCTCCGAGGGACCATTGAAGAGATGGGGACATGCTCTGCACTGTCACGGAGCTCGATTCAGCGCATTTCAGCAGAAGATTTGGGAAGGAGAGGGAGGCTGTGAAATGTGTGCCTCTGACTAACCAGGAAAAAGAGAGCCGAGTGGAAACATGCCGGGCATTGAAAGAGCATCTCCGAAGTGTCCCAGACCTTTCTCCAAGGTCATTTCTGGTGACAGGACATGGTGTTATTTTGACGACCATGAAAGCAAACGCCAAGCCAGTGGAAGACGCCACTGTCACCTTGCCCCCCAAAACTCGTCAAGTGAAATCAAAGATCAAGAAGATGTTTATTTTTTTCATGTGAGGGGGATAGTGCATTTGGAGTTCGTTCTACCAGGCCCGACTGTTAATCAAGATTCCTATTTAGAGATTCTGAAAAGATTGTGTAACAGTAACAAAACAGGCCTGATTTGTGGCAGGTGGGAGACTGGTTTTGCCACCACCACAAAGCACCTGCTCATGCAGCCATCTCAGTGCACCAGTTTTCGGCAAAAAAAACAAACAACCCAGCATGCCTCTCTTGCCCCATGCACCTTGCTCACCCACCTCGCTCTGTGCCACTTCTTTTGTTTCTGAGAATGAAGAGGGACCTGAGAGGACAGCATTAGAGGTGGAGAAAAAACTGAGGGTGCTGCTGTCAGCCATTCAAACAGATGAGTTTGAAAACTGTTTCCAAGCATGGAATCACAGATTTGACAATATATGAAGTATAATGGAGAGTACTTTGAAAGTGATAGGTTGTTTTATAAAAAAATAAATAAATACATAGCTTTGTGGGGGAATTCCAGGGTTTGGGAGGTACCCCCTCATCTTATTAAATATTAATTTAGCTCATTCATTACTTGCTAGATGGAGGTTTGGGAGTCAGAAAAGTGTCATGGTTCCTGGGTGGCATAAACCAGAATTCAACTCCCAGTTTTGTGTGTTGCTGGCCTTGTGGCCTGGGCGGGTCTCTTCTCTGCGCCTCATCTGTGAGGCATCCCTGTTGCTGTGGTGGTGGTGGCTGTCAGGGGACATTGATTTGGTTCCAGCCCATAGCAACCCTCTGCACAACAGAACAGAACACTGCTTGGTCCTGCACTCTCCACACAATCGTTCCTACTCTTGAGCCCATTGCTGCAGCCGGGTGGTCCACCCTTCTCATGAAAGGCCTTCCTCTTTTTCACTGTCCCTGTACTTTTCCGAGCACGACGTCTTTCTCCAGGGACTTGCATCTCCTGACAACATGACCCAAGTATGACCCGTGAAGCCTTCCCATCTTTGCATCTCAGGAGCACTCTGGCTGTACTTCTTTTAAGACAGGTGTGTGTCCTTTTGACAGCGCATGGTACTGTCAATATTCTTCTCCAGCACATCGATTCTTCTTCAGTCTTCCCGATTCAGTGTCCAACCCTCGCATGCATGGGGAGATTGAAAATACCATGACTTGAGATAGGTGTGTCTTAGTCCTCAAAGGAACCCCCCTGCTTTTCAATACTCTCCAGAGTCTTGTCCAGCAGATTTCCCGAAGGCAATTGTTATTTGATCTCTTGATTGCTGCTTCCATGAGCACTGATTGTGGAACCAAGCAAGATAAAATCCTTGACAACTTTCAACTTTTCTCCATTCAGTATGAGGGTAGCTATCGGTCCAGTTGTGAGTGTTTTCGTTGTCTTTACATTGAGTCGCAATCCATTCTGAAGGCTTCAATCCTGAATCTTCAGCAAGCAAGAGTGTCAGTTCCTCCTCACTTCCAGCAAGCAAGGGGGTGTCATTGACATGTCGCAGGGGCTTAATAAGCCTTCCTCCAACCCGGATGCCACATTCTTCGCATGCTCCAGCCTCCCCGCTGACTTCCTCAGCGCACAGATTGAATAAGGATGGTGAGAGGAGACAGCTCTGACTCTTCCCTTTCCTGAGTTTCAACCAGGCAGTACTTTGGTTGGTTGCCGCCCTGCCTCTTGGTCCAAGGAAGTGTTCTGGACTGCCCGTTCTTCTCAGATGTGTGTTCAGACACACACAGTGGAATGCCTTGGCGTTGTAATGCGATAATGACGCATTCAAACGTCTCTCAAAGGGCTGTTGTACGTGTGGAAGGAAAGAATGGGGCGGGGCACTTAGCACAGTGTGTCAGACGCCCTCTGGGCAGGGCACTCGTTCTCTGTAGCTTCCGGGACATGGAGAAGAGGACGGAAGTCATTGGTTAGACTACGTGGGGCTCCTGGGGGGAAAGGTGCCCCACTGGGAGTGCGCTCTTGCTCCTGATGGGCACTCCTGTGGTGCCCCTGGCTGTTGATGATGAAATAGGTACAGGCACCTCTGTGACAGCGCCCATCACTGTGGATGCAAGAGCCATTGGAAAGGTGGCATGCCATTGTAGAAAGAAATACATGCTCTTGAGTCCCACTCCCAGCTCCGCCACTTCCTAGCATGACCTCAAGCAGCTCCGTGCCTCCGCCTCGCATCTATGATGTGAGATTCATAATAGAAGCTAATTCTTAGTACAGATGGCCTCATGCTTGACCCAGACTAACTGCTCAGGATCGCGGATCTCCGGGGTCACTGGTGTTATTCTTTACGCTAGCACCCAGCCAAGTGAGGGGGTGCAGGGACCTATCACACCCCCGGAGGGGCTGTGACCGCTGTGGGAGGAGTCTGCCCAGGAAGGGTGACAGCACAGATTTCTATTTTAAGGCTACTGCTGGGAATACTGCCCTCACTGCCACCCAGGGGCCCCCAAGGGCTGTGCTGGGCTCAAAAGCCTGGTACACGATCTTGGGAGACCTTGGAAAGGGCCATTCCAGCATCCTGCCTTGGCTGCCGGACTCCACAGATCTGTGCTCGGATGACCAGCTGGGTGGAATCACCCCATCATCCCCACCCCCACCCCAGAAGCCACATGGTTTACTGGAAGAAGCACAGCTCTGGATCAGAAGGCTGGGGCCAACCCAGCATCCTGCCGCTCTGCTTTCTGTGAGGCCTATCCCAAGGCCTGGCTCTCTGGAGCCTCTTCTGGTGGAGGTAACGAGGCCAGCAGCCCCCACCCCCACCCCACCCCTTGGGCTGATAGGAGGATTTATAAGGTGGAGAGCGGAAGGTGTTGGAGGGCCCTCCTGGAAGGGCTGCAAAGACCCTAAACGCTGGTTCTCCTCTCTCTACGCCCATGCATTCTGCAATCTCTCTGCTTAGGGGGAGAAGTATTAATATTAAATAGGAAGAGCATCAATCATGCATGAGGCCTCTCGGCTCTGCTTTTGACTGCTCTTCTGGTTGGAGCAGACATTTGCCTCCACCAAGAGCTCCTTCTGAATGAATGTTATCTAAGTTCCCTAGTTGGTCCCATGGGGCTCTGGGGAATTTCCGAGGCTGACTTAGAGGGGGCCTTTGATGGAGCCAGCCAGCCTCTGGGAGTGGAGCTGAGTGCCTCCCTCAGAGAAGGGATGGTTGTAGCAGAGAGGAAGTGGGGGTAAGAAAGCCAGAGACCTGGGCAGACCCCGTATCCATCACCCTCCCACACCAGTGGGGCCCCTGAGAGAGTTGCGGCCACACTGTTTCTGATGCTCCCGATAGGACCCACAAGGTCCCAGGAAAACAACACAGCTAGCACCTGCCAGCAATGGACCAGCAGTGTTAGGAGCAGCCCCGAGAACTGCCTGGCAACGAGGACAGGGCTAGTGGTGTCCCTGAGGGGTAGCCTTCCCCGATCCAGATGGAAACAGCCCACTGGATGCACTGCTCCAAGGCAAAAGCCTAACAGTGTAGACTCAGAGAAGGGGGTCCCATCCTGTGTTTGAAGCATCCTAGGCTT
Source organism: Tenrec ecaudatus (assembly GCF_050624435.1). Taxonomy (NCBI): domain Eukaryota; kingdom Metazoa; phylum Chordata; class Mammalia; order Afrosoricida; family Tenrecidae; genus Tenrec; species Tenrec ecaudatus. Next base: position 114,881,767 of record NC_134539.1, read on the forward strand.
GCAAAGAGACAATGTGATGGTCAAGTGCATGTGGAAATGCTGCAGATGGTACCTCTCGTTAGTCTATCTAGCGTAGGTTCTAGAAAGGTTCTATAGTTCAAAATGTTGGCTCAGTGTGTCTCACTCATCTGATCTCAAACCGCTTTCTTCATGCCACCCCTGGTGCTCTCTGGGAAATGCCTTCCTGGTGGCCCTGGGCCAAGGGGCTCAACATTCACATGGAACACTGAGCCATGGGCTAAAATAAACCACAAGGGAGGCTCTGTTAGATCTCTCTCTCTCTCTCTCTGTCTGTCTCTGTCTCTCGTGGGAGAGATATACCTCAGTCCTTGGCTTTGCACGAGAAAGAATTCACACTAAAGGCTGGTTTGTGATCCCAGTGAGTTTCATAAAGGTTAGAAGCAGTTTCAGGTTCTACAGTAAATGGAGCACAAGCCAAACAGAGTCCGGGGCACAGATGTGGGACCACAGCCTGGCCGCGCTGCATTGTGTAGCAGCTGCTGGGAGAGAGCCAGAGAGCAAAGTTCTGGTCTTTACGGGAGACCCCTGTTGGGAGGCATTGTTGACCCCATTGGCTGAATCAAATTGACCTGGCCTAGATGGGCCAACCCAGGTGTAACGCCCACCTAGGTGTACCACCCCTTCCTGGGCGGGAGCTTGAACTAGCAGATCCAGCAGCACCTTGCAAACTCCTCTGAGAACCACCGGTTGCCAGAAGGCCTGATGCTGAGGTTGGAGGCACTGGTGGATGCAGTGAGGTCAGCCTCCTGTGGAGCTTTGAGCATTGCACCAACTTCCCTCCAAAGCAGGTGCTAGGAACAGGCCTAAGGATGGGTAACCCTTTCGCGGCGTGTGAACTGCCTCTCACCATTGCCAGGAAACCTCCCCTGAAGGCCAGGGCAGCCTTGGCCTTGATACCCTACTTTGTTGATAGATCAAGCCAATGCCCACCCCAATCTTCCTCCTACCCAGACAGAGTTCAAGTGGACTTCCACAGAGACTTTGGCTTCAGAATCCTAGGAAGGACCTTTTTTGTGTTTCTGCCCTATTTCAATTCGGAGTCCAGGGGATCTGTGTGATTTAGAAGGTATAGCCCGTCTACTTCCAGAGCCTGGGGGTCACATGACACTGCTGCCGGGCATGCCCGATAATGTCTTCACTTTATAAACTGTTCCCAAGGCTTTCCAGTGTCTATACATGTCTATACAATGGAATATTACTCAGTGTTCAAAAGAAATTAGTACTGATTCATGCTACCATATGAATGAACCTCAAAAAGCTTGTGCAAAGTGAAAGAAGCCAGACATAATAGGTCATATAGTCTATGATCCATTTCTATAAAATAACCAGAACAGGTAGCTCCATAGAGACAGAGGGCAGATCGGTGGTTGCCTGGGGCTGGGAAGAGTTGGGCATTGAGGGTCCATTCAGGGGGTCTTTTGGAAGGTGTAGAGGGTGGTGGTTGTCTAACATTGTGGATAAACTCAATGCCACTGAATTATTCGCTTTAAAATATTTCTACGCCATATGAGTTTGACCTCAACAAAAAATCACCAGGGCATCTTGCCCATCCTGGTGAGCTTCTTCAAGGCCAGCACAGGCCTGGGGCATGTCTGTCTCCCCACAGGGCAGAGTCTAGCTAAGATGATGAGGAAATCTTTGCTGAAGGAATGGACAGATGGACTGAGCTGTGCTTAGGCCAGTCTACCTGAGACCACCCGAGCTTTGCCACTTTCATTCCTATTCAGACCCAAACAAAGCCCTTGGGGTGGGCCGGTGGGCGCAAGCTGAGGCTGTGAATGAGGGGCCCACTCAGACATGCTGGGCGGTGGGGGTTGTATCTTATTTATTTTTCTTGATAAAGCAAACTTTATTGTGGGTTTGGGCCCTTCTCTCCTAGTCCTGCTGGGACTAGAGAGTGGAGAGTGTTGGGGGGGACTTTTTGTCTTGCCCCACCCAAGAACGGGGGTGGGGGGGTTGTATCTTATAATGCTGAAGCAGTGCTTCCCCAGAGCGGGGGTCCGGGTGACTGGGCCATGGGTGCAGGCTGGACGGCCTAGACTTCTGAGCACCCAGGCGGAGGTGCCCCTGTCCACTGTGTAGTGATCACTTTTTGGCATGCACACCTCTCCCCTCCCCTGCCCATCTGATGTCCCTGCGGGTCCTCCAGGAGGCCCCGTTGAGAGTGGTTCTCCCCCGGGTAGGGCCCCACTTGGAAACCCAGGAAGCAACGCCCAATGGCTACACACTGACAAAGATGTATTCCTTCTGCCAACCCCGCGGGCCCTGGGGGGCCTTCTGGACCTTCTGGAGAGCTCATTCATCCAGCGCAGCGTTCTCAACCTGTGGGTCGCGACCCCTTTGGAGGGTCGAAGGACTCTTTCATGGGGGTTGCCTAAGACCATTTGAAAGCACATAAATATTCCACACCATATCATTACATATTGTGTTGTGATGAGTCACTATGCTTTATGTTTAATGATGTTCTATTTGTAACCATGAAAATACATCCTGCCGCAAACAAGTTTTTTTAAAATACATCCTGCCCATCAGATATTTACATGACGATCCACAACAGTCGTAAAGTTACAGTCATGAAGCAGCCATGAACATAATGTTCCGGTTGGGGCCACCCCCACCTGAGGAACCTATGAAAGGGTCGCGGCTCGAGGAAGGGTGAGAACCGCTGCTCCGGGGGCTCAGGGCATCCAGGGACTTTGACCTTCCCGGCCAGCTCCCTCCTTGCAGATCCTAGACGGCTCTGGCTCTGGGGCGGAAGGAAGGGACCACCTCCTGGGAATGTCTGCTCCTGTCTCATTGGCCAGCTCTGCGCGGCACGCCTTTGCTTCAGCCAATCACTGTCAAGGACGTCGAGGCCGCCTGACAGACGAGGTCCAATCAGGACTGGCGGGCGTTCCTGAGGCCGCCCCGCTGGGCCTCTGGGCGCAGGGCTCCCTCTCTGGTCCCGCCTGAGGCGTGACTTGCGTGGAAGGACCTGCGGCGATGCTGTTTCACGTCCGTCGGACCCTCTCAATAGCCCTATGGACTCTTGATAGATAGGGAAACTGAGGCCCAGGGAGGCAGGGCGACTTGCACACGGCCACGTGATAAGTGAGCGGTGATGTCGGCCGAGGGCTCGACCCGGACCATCTGGGGTTCTTCGTTCGACTGGCCTTTCCATGCTCGACGGGGTCCCACCTGGTACGTACCCCACCCCACCCCCTGCGAGCCTGAGCTCTGGGCAAGCTCCTCCCCGCCGGGTACCGAGGCCACGCCCACCCCCGGCTGGCTCAGTGTGCGGGGACTCCGCCAGCCCACCGGAGAACCTCGAGGCTCTTGCTTGGCTTCCCTCCCGGGAAATTAATAGCGAGCGCTAATGGCCACCAACCCCCTTTCTTTGTGCCCTTTGTCCCCGGCAGGGGAGAAGGGGCGCCAGCACACAGGGCCCCATTGTGTGCTCTGATGCCAGGCCTGCGAGAAAGTGGACAAACAAGCAGCTTGAGCATGTCGCCCTGAGGCGCCCAGGAGAGAGCAGGACACCACCCAGCCCAGCCAACCCTCCCAGTGGCAGGAGGAGGCACTCAGAGGAAAACCCCCACCTGGAGGAGGGAGGAGGGGCTAGAACAAGTAAGTTAGGAATGATAGTTGTTGGGGACTTTTTGCCACTCGTCTGTCAGCTCGTCCTAGGGGGTGGCTTGTGTGCATTCCAAATGGACAGTGATTGAGGAAGACGGGAAAAAAGAATGGATGCCTTTGAATTACGGTGTTGGTGAAGAAGATTCAATAGGCCATGGACTGCCAGACCAACGAACAAATGTATGTTGTTCATCTGGAACACTCTGGAAGCACGGGTGTTGAGACTTGCCTCATCTGCTTTGGACAGGTGATCAGAAGGGACCAGTCCCTGGAGAAAGATTTTTTTTTTAAGGTTGTGGTGGGGAGAGACCCCCAGGAGATGGATTGACACCGTGGCTGCAACAGTGGACTCATCTATAGCACAGTGTGAGGATGGCACGGGGTGTCGTTCTCTTGCTGTTGTCTGTCAGCACTGATTCAACGCCGCCGCCGAACAGCAGCAGCATCGAGTCGCTCCATCTCTCCACCAGCATGTGAATGTAATTGCCTTCCAGGCTGGCAGTGTGTTCTCATAAGACTTTGTAGGATCAAGAGATTACTCCTGGCCAAGAAACAAAAGCAGCATTATCCCGTTCCCCAATGGATTCAGATGAAGACTGGTAATAAACCCAGGTACAACTCTGTGAGACTCCGGGTAGACTAGAGAAACAAATCCAGGGAGACTTTTGTACAGGAAAGAGCTTTATATAAAAGAGTAATTGTATATTAAGAGAACATTCCAGCCCAGTTTAGTCCAAGTCTATAAGTGTGATGTTAGGCCATATGTCTGATACCAGTCTATAAATTTCTCTTCAGACTTATGTAATACATGCAATGACACCGAATGCAGGGTGATCCAGGCCAATGGGTGGAAAGTTTTGTGGTTGCAGTGATGGTGGAAGCATCTCCGGCTGGTGTGGGACTCCGCTGGCTCCTCCAGCTCCAGGGCCCTGGCTCCATGTGGCTTGTCAACAGGAATGTCTCTCAGGGAGATGAAGCAGAGCGTGTATCTCCTGCCTCCAGGTAGGAAGAAAGGCGTTCCCAGAATCCTCAGGAGAAGACCATGCCCACACAGAGGCTTCATTGGCTGTGATCTAGTTGATAGGCTAGACTTCACCCTTTGCAAGTTGACAGTTTATGTAACTGCCACAAACTCCAAGAGAAGAAATTGGAAAAGAAGCAAGCTGGGTGTAATATAGGTCTCCTTATAGAGGACTCGCATGGATGGCACACACTCCTCTGAATTCTTCCATTTCAAGTTCCACCTGCATTGTACCCTAGCAAGTTTAAAACTTTGCCACAATTTGGTCCGTTGAACCTGTGCTGGAAAACTGTCAGGGTAACCAGCCCCCCACAACTAATCATGGGTTCAGGAAGCACAATTGTACGGTTGAGATACATATAGATTATAGTACAGTCAGAGAGAGATGGGAGAGAGTAAAATAAAGTCAGACACATTTCGTGGTAGCATGCTCACCTCAGCCCAGCTTGGTGTTACACCTGGAGAATGGACACGAGAGGGCAGGAGAGAGAGCAGTTTATTTCCACCCAAGGCTTATATATTTTAGGGGTGTGCTTGCCCCCTAATTACAGGTAAGGACATATGTCACAGGAAGGGGTTGTACAGTAGGCAATACAAGCAATAGGGGGATATACAGTGGTCATAGCGTAACAGGAAGGAGATGAGGTAGGGGAGCACACATGATAGGAAGGGGAGGGACTAGGAGTATACATGTGACATGATGGTGGACCAACCTTGGTCACCCTTGAGTGGGATTGACCTCCCTGGGTTCTACAGAGAATCTACTATCCTGATCAGAAGGGAGTGGGCCCTACTTAGGGTGGGACAAACTATACAGCCTGATTGCTCTAGGTGGCTGACAGCCCTTAGGGAGAATAACCTCTGACTTACTTGAGTTGTCTTTCAAGTGTACAGTCATTTTCCATGTGTAGCAAGCAGCTAAGTTTGGTTTATATTTGGGGGAGGCAACTTGGGAGAAATCCTCTTTCCCACCGAAAACATCTGTTCTTTGTTTTGATTCTTCTGCATTAAGAGCTTGACTAATAAATAAGTGAGACCTTTGGTTTGGAAACAACAACACAATACCATTGAAAGGACTACGAGGGTTAATATATATACAGAGCTTCAAATAATACCTAATACAACAAAGGGCTCTTCAATGGTGAACTAAGCTGATTGTGATTGTTATGGCTCTCTAAATCTTCACAATAAAGTCCAGCCTGCATAAATTGAAAGCCTGAGTTCCTCTCTCATTAAAATCACTTTCTCTGGTTGTTACTGAAAATATACACAGCAGGACCTACGCCAGTTCAACAATGTCCACATGTATAACCTCACAACATTGATAACATGCAGTGAAGACATGCTTCAAGTTATGTAACTATCTTGCCTTTTTTGAATTATTCCTCCCCTTTTAACATAGACTCACTCCCCCCCCCCCCCCCCACACACACCCCAAGCTCTTGGTATCTAACCTTTTGAATTGCTGTTAGCGATTTGATCCTGTATAGATAGGCGAGAGCTTCAAAAGGTTAGTGGGAAAATTCCATTCTTTCTTCATTCCTCTTTTCCATAAACTTTCATAGCCCCTTCATAGTTATTTAAAATAGCACAATGCTTTAAGCAGGTGTTCTTTACTAATTAAACCACACTATTGTTTGATTTAAAGAAGACTTTAGTGGGTCGGTTTGATTGAAAGTTTAATGATTATCTGGGCGGTAGTTGGGAGGTAGGGGGTTGTTCCATCTAACCTCAGTGGCTCTAGAAAGTCAGGGCTCCATGAGTCTTTGAAATCCTCTTACACACACACACACACACACACACACCTTTTATGATCAGAGATTCTGTTCTAGCATCTTTCATCAAAATGTTCAGTAATGGCACCGTTCGGTTGTTCAGGGAGACAATAAGCCAGGCATTCCCTTTCTTCTTCCTGTTCAGACTCTCCTTCTGTCACTCCAAGGGCTCACCTCTTGATGACATCCCTCAGCCCATGTCCCCTCAACCTCTGCTCTCCAGCACCCGGCAACTTGTCTTAGCGATCTCCTAGCCTTCTCCTCTCTTCCCTCTTTCTGCCTGCTCACCTCTCCCTGCTGCCCTCTTCGCTGGCCAGCTCCCTAGTGGAGACTGTTCAACAATTCTAGGGGTTCATGATGACCAGATGTTCCCCTAAAATGAAGAGCCTCCTCCATGATCTGTACCCCAGTATAGAACTCAGGGCCTCTCAGCAGGCCATCCCTCTTGAAAACGGAATTATTGTCTTAATTTCCTTTTCCGCTTGCTCACTGCTGGTGTACAGAAACACTACAGAGGAAGACTAAATCTGCATGATGCCCCCTCTTCACCTTAGGACATTAATTAGCTGCAGTAGCTTTCTGCTGGATTCTTGGGGATTTTTCTGAATGTAATATGTCATTCACACGTGGAGAGCAGTCTGCTGCTTCTTTTCCATCTTTAAATGTTGGCATCTAATTTGAAAATTGTAAGTTCTGTCGAGGAGACCCATCTGGAGCGCTCACTGGCAAATTGTACTTTAGCAGGGCACTTTGAAAGTATATACTTTCCTTTAAATATTTCAATTTTTAAGCAAGGGTTCCTTAATAACCCCCTCTCCCCCCACCCCCCTCTTTTTAAGATGAAAGAGCAGAATACAGATTTATTCTGGTCAGGGCAAGTTCTCAAAGTTGTGATAGGGATCATAGTGATGATATGATTCTAACTCCTAGCAGCCGATCCTCTGCGACCAAGCAGAGCTGCCTCTGAGGGTTTCCCAGAATGTACTCCTTATGGGAGCAGATTCTTAATTTTCCTCCACAGGGGACTCGTGGGCGCAAACCACTGACCTTTCCATTAGTAGCCGAACTCTTGGCCACTGTGCCACCAAGCTCCCTTCCACTGAGTCAGTGCTGACTCAGCAGCCCTGGATGAGGACGGAGTAGAACTGTGCATGCGGGTGCCCGAGACTGTGACTGTATTCCAGAGTGGAAAGCCTCCTCTTTGTCCTGAAGAGTAGCTGGTGGTTTCAAACCATTGACCTTGTGGTGAGCAGTCCAATGTGGAATTTACTAGACTACCAGGGCTCCTAATGATACTAGTAGAAATACTCACGATTGGCTCCGAGTATCTGTCAAACAATGGGAATAATAATAGTCTTTACCTCACAGGACTGGTGAGGATTAAATGGATTGAGATGTCTGGAGGGCCCGGAGCAATGTCTAGTGCGCAGTAAAAGTTCCTAAACATTTGCTGTGAGAAGCAATAGGAACAGGTAGAGTTTATTCAGGACTCCGTGGGTGACTCAGAGTTTAGTGCTCAACTCCTAGTCAAAGATGGGTGCTTAGCACCAACCCCGGGGCCCCTCGGAAGGCAAGCCTGGCAGTCTGCTTCGGAAAGGACACCGGCTTGAAGCGCCTGTGGAGCAGTTCTCCCCTGCTGGAGTCGGAACGGACCGAACAGCAACTGAGCACAGCATTTCTTAGGTTCCTCTCCGGGCCCAGGAGGGCCTGGGGGCACAGTCAGCAGTTCTAAACCCCCAGCCACTCCGCAGGAGAGAGAGGAGGCTTCCCGCACCCATAAAGAGTGACAGTCTCAGAAGCTCAAAGGAACCGTTTTACTCTGTCCTGCAAGGTCACTTTGAGTCAGGACCGCCTCCATGGCAGTGGGTTTGGGTCCTTGTGCCAGACAGAGCCTCACACCATCAAGATAAGCCAGCTTATCTGCTCAGTTTAGATAAGGCAGTTCAGAGAGTTAAATGGCTTGCTGAGATCTTGTGGCTCCCAAGTCTTGAAACGTGGGAGGCTGGGCACAGGCTCAGGAGGCTCTGGCCGACAACCAGGGGGCAGTGGCAATGACACTTTCAGCATCGTCTGATTCTAAGCTGGGGGAGAGGTGACCCTGGGGGATGACTGGGGGCAGGGGGGGGGGAATAGAAGGGGAAGCCTGGTCATTGGCCCTCCAAAAGAAAGAGCAATATTGGACTGCCGGTGGGACAGCCACTTTTGCTGGCAGCACGCCCCAAGGCCCAGCTGTGCATGCCTTCAGTGACAGCAGCTGCCCCTGGGGTCCCTGCCAAGGCCTGGCATGCCATTCTTGCCCACGAGCCAGGCGGAGGCCCAGGCTGCCCAGTGTGTGCCCCGATGGGCAGGCCCCTGCGCCTGTGGTGGCCCAGGCTCATCCCAGAGACCATGTGAAGGAGGGTTCTGCGCGGCCACCCCATGCCGAGAACCTGCCTTCCCGGGTGGTAGCTTGAAGGGCTGGGTCCGTTGGCAGTTCTAAATGCTCGGGCTAGCCCAGTCTCCCAGACTGAAGCAGCAGGTGACAAAGGGAGAAGTGGCCAATACTCTGTGGTCAAGAATGCTGCCCTTAGCAGATTGGAGGCCATCTGCTGCTGCTACCTGCCCGTCTGAACTCTGACCGAACCACTAGCTCCGTCTACGGTTGCCTTCTGCGTTCTACCCCTCCTTCTACAGACCAGCCCCCGGCCCAGGCGCTGGAGCATCCAGGGACGGCACAGCACAGGCCATTCACTCAGTGGGCCTTTTCTCTCCTCCTTCGCTGCCATCACCTTGATCAATTAATGGACTGGCATTCAGTGAGGACACTGGTGCATGGGTATGGTACGGAACAATGTCCTGATCTCTGATTCTGTGACTGGGTTCCCTTCTATGTTCCCCCAAAGGGACTTGCTGACAGGAAGTCAAGTATCTGTCCTGGAGTTGGAGTCAATTCCTACTTAGGGAGACCCTGTAGACGGGGCAGAACTGCACCTATGGTTTCTAGGCAGGAGTAGAGAGCTGTGTCTTTCTCCTTCAGAGGGCTAGTGTTCTGAGTGCTGCCCTTGTGGTTGGCAGCCCCACGCATAACCACTGCGCCGTCAGGACCCTCCGAACGGCTCCGGCCACGAGGGCCCTTAGGAGAGGAAGCAGGAGGGTGAGCGGGAAAAGGAGAGGGGACCACAGAAGCCGGGGTTGGCGTCACGTGCTTTGGGGCACGCGGGGGGTGGGGGGGCTGAGTTAAGGGATGCTGGCGGCCTCCAGGAAACAGGTCCTTCCTCGGGCTACCTACCGACAACGGAGGCCCGTGGACCCCTTGACTCCAACCCTGTGAGGCCTCCTCAGACGGGGAAATGCTTTGCCTGGGCTGAGCTACAGCGAAGGAGAAGTGTAAGAAGAGAAGGGAGGGAGGGAAGGAAGGAACAACAGTTAAGACCGGGATGACTTTGTAAGTGTCTTACCCTCTGAGCCTCCGTTTCCTCAGCTACAAAATGGGGGCTGGGCTTATCACAGTAGCTGCCCCCGAGGCTGCTGTGAGGCTGAATTGAGGGCGTGCCCTTCGGTGTCTCGTGCCGTGCCGCCACCAGGGGCGGGTGGTTTGTGATGCCCCAATGTGCCCGACGCCATGCCCCCCACTCAGCTCTGTGGCTGCTGCCGGAGCTGGTGCCAGCGCATCGATTCTGATTGAGAGCAGCCTCCAGGACAGAGTCCACCTGCCCCCGGGGCCTCCGAGAGGCCGACGGCCCCTTCTTCCTCCCGCCCAGCAGCTGGCCAGGGCCGACTGCTGCTTTCAGTGCGCCGCGGCGCGCTTTAACCGCTGCACCACCACCACGCCTTTCGTTCTGCTAGTCATCGTATTTTTTCATCACTGAGCCTACATTGATGGTACTTGTTGAAAACGCCAGGTGTTTCTTTTAGTACTTGACAAGAATCCCGAATGTTTTCTAATGGGGGTACTGGCCCTCTCCATGGCCCTTCCACTCCCCATGGGTGCCCAGCCCCAGGGGAGCGCACACCAGGCCATCTCTGGGCACCCCCAGGCTGGCATCTCCGGAGGCAGGAGGTGGGTGGCTGCTCACTGCCTTCCAGCCTAGGAGGTGTGGGCCGCCTGGGTTCCAGAAGCCAAGCCTGGCCCGGGCCCTCCCAGGGGCCAGTCAGTCAGCACCCTGTGACAGCCTGTTGTGCTTGACGTGCTGCGGCAGAGCATTGACCTTGGCGAGGATCAGAGGGGTGAGCGTGTGTGTGTGTGTGTGTGTGTGTGTGTGTGTCCATTGCTTGTCTGCATCCACAACGCCCACATCACCAGTGACAAGGACAGGAGCAGAGGAGGCGGGATACCAGCTGGAGTGGTGGGTGGGCTGCCCCACAGCCCTGCAGGTGGCACCTGGGCATTGCTATTCTCAGAAGCCACGTCATTGCCTGGTGGTGTCAGCGGCTGCCAGCTGGGTGGGGGGAGGAGGGAAGGGAGGGTAGCTGGCAGCCACAGGCTGAGGAGCCTCTAGCCGGGCAGGAGTTGACAGATAGCCGCTTTCTTCCAACTCAGAAATCCCACAGGCCTTTCCTGAGAGCCCACTGGGTGGCAGGTTCAGGTGTTCATAGAGGGGATGATGCACCCCCAGAATCACATGAGTGGGAAAGTAGGATCAGCTGGTATGCAGGATGACAGGGTTGTGTGTGCGTGCTTGTGTGTGTGTGTGTGTCTCTCCTGTGCATTCACTCATCTTCCAAAGTCAGCTGAGCCATGGTGCCAGGTCATTGGCAAGGCCTGGCCTTCAGACCACTGCTGCAGCTGCCACCCTGGAAGAGTGTCCTCAGGGACCAATGAAACCCCACCACGCAGGGGTGCCCACAGTTAACAGTAAGCTTCTCTGGGCCTGCGGGGGACTTGGGATGTGCTCCTCGCCACCTGTGCTTCCAAGACCAAGGCTGCCGGTGGGGATGCCAGTGCGAGTGTTAGGTGCATGTGCGCATGGCTGTGTGTGAATGTCAGTGTGACTTGTCGGCCAGCCGGGCCGGCAGCTACTGCAGAGTGTCTAGCATATAAAACACAAGTCATTCGGTTGATCCGACTGACACGGCCCGAAATAGCGCGCTGTAGAGCCGCTCCACAAAGCCTCCGAGCCTGCATCGCTACCCAGAGCAGGCAGCCTCGTCTTGCTCTCGCAAGGACTGGTGGGTTTGAACTGCTGATTTTGCCATTAACCCTCCAATGCTGGCTTCTTACCCAGCATGTAAGGTGCTCCCTTCTCACTTGCTGAAGGGAAGTTTGCACGTGTGCGGTTGGAGGGGTGGTTGTGAAGATACAGGATCCTTTAGGAGCAGCTTCAGGAGGAAATAGCGAGAAATTGGACTTTAGCTGTTGACTTGTACCACCAAAATGGCCCCAATTCATGAAAAAAAGATCACTTTTCAAAATAGAGTATTGCCAAAATCTAGGGGGAAATACCCAGGAGAGGTGAGTTTGAAGTAAGTTGCTTAGCAGGAAGACTAAGATATCTTTATAGGGAAAGATCTGGTAACTGGTATCAAGTCCCTTGGTGGCATATTCGGTTATGCATTAGGCTGCTAGCCACGAGGTTAGTAGTTTGAAACCACCAGCCACCCTCCTGTGTGAAGATGAGGCTTTGTACCCCCATAAAGAGTTAGGGTCCCAGAAACCCACATGGACATGTCTCCCCTATCCTACAGGGTCACCATAAGTCACAATTGGTGAAAGTGAGTTTATCAACTGCCTTAAAAACACAGATGTTTTGTAAGCTTATTTATACTCATTTATTCAATACAATTGTATGAAGTTTCCCTGTGCCCAGAATGGTATCAAGTGCTAGACCTATAGTGCTGATCAAAACAGATCCACTTCTTAGCTGCAGGAAGTTCCCATTCCAGACAGGAAGATACAAATTCACCAACAGCTATGTAGGTCTCCAATTATAAATTGCAGCACGTGGTTTGCAGAAGTCTGGTGTGTTGGAACAGAGCGTGACAGCAGGGTGGGCTTATTTAGATGGCGGTAGTCAGGACAAGGCTTTCCGGAGAGCATCATTTAATAAAGGTACAAGTGGAGGCCTGAATGCTGAGTAGTCATTGCTATGTGATGAGTGGGGCGAGCAGGCATTTGAGAAGCAGAGAACACTAAGTGCAAAGGCCCTGCGGCAGGAAAGAACTCAGTACATAGCTTGATGTGGTTGCAGTGAGGGACAGCGAGTGGAAAGGGGTGGTCCTGAAGGGGCTAGATCGTGCAGGCTGCTGTAGGCGATGTTGTGAAATTTGGATTTAATGGGAAGTTCCTGGAAGGTTTAAGTCGAAGAGCGAGTGTCATGACCCAGTTGGATGGAGTGGACTGGAGAGAGAATTGGAAGTGGACGAGAAGGGAGGAATGAAGAAATTTGCATGGCCCAGGGGGAGGTGATGGTGGCTGTGACCAGGGCTGGTCCCAGTAGTTTGAGGATATGGGATTTGGGTGTGGATTACAGGTGGGCGAGGAAAACGGTCCCAGTGATGCCGAAGAGCTGGGCTGTGGGTGGGAAGGGGAGGAAGACAGGATGGGGTCGGGGAGTGGTACCTTTGAATGATCGGGGAAGAAGGCCCCGCAGTGGTGATGACCGGGGCCTCAGTGTGACCAAAGGACATGGTGATGGAGGGGAGTGTTGGCCACAAGGATGTGTGGGACTGAGCTGAGTGATCAGAAAGCTCACCAACCATCCAGCCAGCATAGAACCCACCCCAAATGAGTGGTAGGGAGCAAAACATGGAAGTCAAGGGCCGAACTCGGGAGTAGTTCAGTCCATCCTGACCTATAGGCAGAGCATCTGGCGGTCACTGAGATGGTAGCTGCACTCACTTTGCACCATGAAGGGGCTTGAGACCCTGGGCCGTGGAGGAGAGCCTGCCCCATAGCGGGAGGAATGATGTACAAGACCACAGACCCCAGGATAGAGTTCAGTGAGTTCTCCCCACCTAACTAACTAGCACCGAAGTCAAGAGGCAAAACAGCAGCCAAACCCAACCCCGGTGCTGACGTCGATTCCAACTCACAGCGACCCTCCCTGTGTCAGAGCAGACCTCACTGCACAGGGCCTGCACGGATGGATTTGGGGGGATTAGATTACCAGGCCTTTCTTCCAGGGCACTTCTGGGTCGGTTCAAACGGCCAACCTTTGGGTTAGCAGCCAACCACATTCACCATGAGCACCACGCAGGGATAGGTCTGCATCAGCCTCCCAGAAGCCCCGCGGGTGCCCTCACCCTCCTGCACCGTTGGGCACATGGGGCTACTCTCCTGACCACCATCGGTTTGGCCTTAACTCTTACTTAATTTGCCACTTTAAGTCATTTACACAGATGTTACATGACACTTCCTCCTGGCTGGAAAAGAGGAATCTGACTAAGGTTCTTTCCAACTATGAAATAGAAAGAAGAAAACAACGTGGTTACAACAGTGTCTTCAAAGAAGGGCCAAGCCGGGGAGGCTGGGGTGCGCTTCCATCTCGTTTCTAGATTTCCGGCCACGTGTGTGTATGGTTCTTGCATGAACAAACCACTCTCTACACATCAACAGATCATTCGCTTTCAATGAGGGGGTGTCTGTGGGGAAAAGAAAGAGGCGGATCCAAGTAAAACCAAGTCCCCTGAGTCAGAGCTGGTTTGGCCTTTGCTCACTCGCGTTGTCTGTTGAGTCCAGTGCCCGCCTCCCAGCGTGGGGCTTGGTGCTGATCTTGAAGTTAAGGGGGAGGAGGACTCGGAAGGGCCCATTCTGTGGACATGGCTTGATTCGCAGTCCTTCCCTCCATCCCAGCCTCCTGGGGGTGTCTGGAGTCCTTCACATCTGCCCCCCCTTTCTTCCCACAGGTACAAAAGCTTGTGAAGTACCTGGATCCCAACGACCTGGGGAGGATCAACTTCAAGGACTTTTGCCGGGGAGTCTTCGCCATGAAAGGTGAGGTCTTCCGGGTGTCATGGGCCAAGGGTTCTCTCAGGATCCTGGCCAGCTGAGGGGGCTGGTACAACTTGGTCCCAGCTGACTCCTCCCCATGGGGCCCCAGGATGGCTCCACAAGTGAGCTCTGCTCCCAGTTCCCCATGGAGGCTGCCGGCAGGGAAGGGAGGCCTGGGCTACCACAGCTAACCCAGACGTGGGGGCAGGGGGTCTCTCTGAACCTCTGCCACAGAGTCCCAGCCCTAGAGCCCAGGATGCCTGGACACAGGATCTGGGGACGGACGTCATCTCTGCTTACCCTGTTCTCCGTCCCCTCTTCCTTTTTTTTTTTTCTTTCTCCCCATCTCCTTCTCCATCTCCTCTAGGGGGACCAGCCATCCTCATTTGCCTCGGACTTAAGGACTTGTCCGGATGTGAACTTCCTGTTTTCAAGCCTGGACAGTCCTGGGCAAGCTAGGACTTCTTTGTTTCTTTCATTTATTTACTCCTTCCTTCTGACTTCTCTTTCCTCCCTGGCCCTGCCCACCCTCAAGGGTCAGTGCAAAATGGCCTTCTCTGTTCTCTCACATTTAGAGTCCACTTGGATTCGAATATGGCCGCTCTGACTGCTAAGCTGTTGTAGATAGTAGTTTGGGTCACCAGCCTGGTTGGCTTGTTAAGGCCTCCGCACTGCCGCTGCTGCGAAGAAGAAACCTAGTTTAGTGGTAGGCGAGCCAGGGCCTCTGTCCTGTTCTCTCTGAAGGCAGGCACATCCCCTTGTGACTCAGCTTGGGATGAGTGCTTCTCTTTGGCCTGTCTCAAGGTCCTGAGTGGATGGGAAAGAAGCAGGAACTACTTCAGTGGAAGCAAAGTGAGGGGCAACAGACAGTACGGAGAGTGGTTGGGGCTTGGCACAAGCAGATCTCAACACAGGTATTTCAGACAGGGTTCCCTCCCCACGACTCCATCCTTGGTCAGTTTTGACGTAAGTCAAATACCTCCTCATGTGGAAGAGGGCAGGCAAGCACATTAGCCAAGCGGTCAAACACAGCATCTCCAGTGGACACCAGGGGCTTCTTGAAACGAGCTTTCTGAATGAAGCCTGAGGGGCAGGGGGCTCAACCTCAGAGTAACGTATGTGCTGGGATCCCTGGGAGCCAGGTTGGGCAGTCTGATATCCCTGCCTCCAGGAAGCTCTCCTGGATTCCCCCTGACCTAGCCTGCTCTCTTCCTTGTGTTCCCTTGTGGGGTCAGTCCCAAGGGGGGGCATCTCTATCTAGGGCCCAGCCCTGTCTCAGGTCCCTCCGTAATGCCTGAACCAGGCTCTGCATTCCCTCCTGCCCTCAATTGATCAACTCCTCTCTCAGGCCTCCTACTTCCCCACAGTCCTTTCCGCCTACAACCCATAGGCCATGATTCGAAAGCCGAGCGATGTGCCAGGCTGAGACTTTGTCTCTCTGTCTGTCTGCAGGGTGTGAGGAACTGCTGAAGGATGTGCTGTCCGTGGAGAGTGCGGGGACACTGCCATGTGCACCTGCGATCCCAGACTGCGTGGAGCAGGTAGGATGGGGGCTCTCACGGAGTCCAGTCAGCCAGGTCTCAGGCCCCCAGCTTCCAAGAGGGGACTGGGGCCTCGGCAGCGCTGCCGGGTTCTTGGGGAGCCTTCCTTTGTTTCCCCTTTCCTATGTCTGGGGGACTCTGAGCCTCCCTTCCAGGGCCCTGTGGCTTGAAGTCCAGAAAAAGTGTTTGGCCTGGGAGCATGGCGGCCGTGTGGGAACCATGACAGAGTGTCCGAGCTGGGGCGGGTGGGGCGGGGGGGAGGTTTCGCCAAGTGTCTTTACTCACTTGATGGTACCGAGGGGTCACAGGCTGAGGTCACAGCAGGAGGACTGTCATTCTCTTTCCTGTGCCAGAACTCATGGATCTGACAGGCCGCAGTGTTCCCATAGCCAGGGGTCTGCTTGTTAGCAAACTTTCCACTGTTTTGCCAAACACACACAGACAAACACTGTTTAAAGAACACATGTTGTTAGCAGAAAGGGAAGTGACGTTCTGATACCTGATATGACGTGAATGGGCCTTGGGAAACATCAAGCTAAGTGAATTAAGCCGGGCACAAAAGCACCGATAGTGTATGATTCCATTGAGAGGAAAGATCGAGAATGGGCAAGTGCATAAGGACCAGAGTTTGTGACCTTTGGATTTCTGTTGAGGGTGATGGACAATTTGGAATTGGTGATGGTTGGTCAACATGGTTAATGTAATTAAAAACACTGAATTCACATGTAAAAATGCTGAAAAAGCAATTGTGTGTGTGTGTATACACACACCCATATACACATACCATAAAAACAAACCAACACAAAAGAATATGACAAGAGAAGGATTTGGGACAAGATATATAGAAAGAAATAACCAACTGAAAAAATTGAAATTGAAATGAAGATTGCGTAGACTTAAATAACTGTCTTAAAGAGAAATGGAGATTCAGAAATAAAAACAAAACAAGGTTGCCACTGAGTCAGTTCTGGCTGATAGCATCCCTGTAGGACGGGTAGAACTGCTCCTGTTGATTCCAACATGGCAACTCTTTATGGGAGTAGGAGCACCTGGTGGGTTTTGAACTGCTGACATGGAGGATCGCAGCCCAAGACCTAACACCACACCACCAGGGGTCCTTAACCCAGAGGTGGAAGAGGATGATGTCCGTTTCTCATCTAGGCCAGCTCCAAAACCCTTTCTCCAACTCTGGTGGGTTCCTCACCTGGACACGACATGCCTGCGTCTTTTCTGTAGCTGAAGGAGCCCAGCATCCTGAAGGTTGCTTGGGCCACCATTAACCTGTTAGGATCTGGCTGAATGGTGGGGTCGGAGTTGGGCTCGGTAGGCAGAAATGGCAAAAGCAGATTCTTGGTTGAGGACCTGAAATGCCAAGTGTTGCCAACCAAAACGTAACGGCGTGTTGGAGAAGGCCCAGCTGTAGCAAGAGACCAAAATACGGTATCAGTTGCAGACCCAGGATCTCCAAACTCAGTCAGTGCTGCGTTCCCACTGACAGCCTTCAGGGACGAGGGGCAAGAGCCAGCTCCAGGCAAGTGCCAAGGCCAGCAGGAAGGCCCCTTCATGTCGCGATGGGTCCTTTGGGTATGGGATGAATGTATTTGAAGCCAACTTTTTTTTTTAATCATTTTATTGGGGTGGAGCCACCTTTTTATTTTAAACATTTTATTAGGGGCTCATACAACTCTTATCACAATCCACACATATACATACATCAATTGTATAAAGCACATCCGTACATTCTTTGCCCTAATCACTCTCAAAGCATTTGCTCTCCACTTAAGCCCTCTGCATCAGGTCCTCTTTTTTTTTCCCCCTTCCTCCCCGCTCCCCCCCCCCCCCCGAGCCAACTTTTAAGACCAGGACCAGGGACAATGTGGGACACACAGAGTGTCTCAGGGGCTTTTTGAGAGTAGACCCTTTGTGGACTGCTGAATAGGAGGCAGAGTGAGGAGGTGGGCTGTGGAGTCAGACAGAAGGAACTGGGTTCACACTCCACTGCGTTGACTAGATAGTCCTGCAGCCTTAGGCGACTCCCAAACCCTCTGAGTCTCAGTTTCCTTGGCCCTTCCGTAGGGCTGCCGTAATGTAGTCTGGGTGGACTACAGAAACAAACTCATTGACACTCTATATGTGTATAAGAAGGAGCTTTATATAAAGAGCAATTGTATATTAAGAAAACATCCCAGCTGAGTCCAGATCAAGTCCAGAAGCCCGATATTATCCCATATGTCCAATACCAATTTATAAATTCCTCTTCAGACTCGTGTAACACATGCAATGATTCCAAATGCAGAAAGATCACGGGCAGTGGGTAGAAAGTCTTGCAGATCCAGTGGTGGTGGAAGAATCTCAGCGCTCGCAGGGGTCTCCCCACCTGACTCCTCCAGCTCCAGGGCTCTGATTCCATCAGTGTGCCTCCATGTGGCTTGTCAGCAGGAATGTCTCGCGGGGAGAAGAAGCAGAGAGAGAGAGTGTGTATCTGACCTCCAGTGAGCTATTGATCTCCATAGTGCCTCCAAATGAGGTCATCAAGCTGCGCCCTGATTCACAGATTAAACTCCACCCTTTCACTCTTAATAGTCACAAGTTGACACCAGATTATGTAACTGCCACAATGAGTTCTCACAAACTAGAAGGCCAAGTCACAGAGACTTGTTTCCTCACAGTTCAGAGGCTGCAGGGCAGAGGTCAAGGGGGCAGCAGGAGCACGCTCCCTCTGGAGGCTCTAGCCGAGAAGCCTGCCTTGCCTTCTCCTCACTTCAGGGGCACCTTGGGGTTCCTGGGCGTGGATACACACCACTCTCGTCTCTGTCTCCTTATGTGTTTGTGCCCTCTTTTTAAAAGGACATCAGTCACCTTGAATTTAGGGATTACCAACATGACTTCCTCTTCATGAATCACACCTGCAAAGCCTTACTTCTACGTAAGGTTACACTTGAGGTTCTGGGTGGATATGAATTTGGGGGTTGGGGGAGCACGATTCAAAGCAGGACAGGCTGCCATACCATCTCCAGGGTTTGCTGTGAAAAGTCAAGGAGAAACAGACTTTCCGTCCGTCTGCACTCTTCCCCGGCGGTTCTGTGTCCTGGACACTGGTATACAAAGTGGTGCTGGAGTTACTGGTTGGCATCTGGTGTTATCCACTTGGATAACGGAGTCACAAAACGAGGCTCAGAAGCTCAGCGACAGAGTGGAGCCTGTGGGTCCTGTTCCCTCAGCCATTAGCTGCTGTCATGGCCTCCGCATGCCGCTGTCCACCTTCCAGACAGAGGTGGCCTGAAGAAAGGGTGAGAAGTAGGCATGGAAGAGGTGGGGTCCTTGTTCTTTTAAAATGTTTCCCCCTGGCTACAAAACCCCGGGGATTAGTTGAATAGTGCAGCGATCCTTTCAGGGTACCCCAGCAGCCCCAGAACGCGCCCTCTTTACTCTCAGAACGTCCCAGGTCTGGGCCCGAACTCCCAAGACGGCAACTGATCAGTGCACCAGTGGGCAGTTCTGTTCATTAGCACCTCGTAGGGCAGCCTGATGGGCCTGGGCTCTGTTTCCTACCCCTGGCTCTGGAGAGTTGGGAGAGGGACTGACGTGGGGGCCCAGAGGGACAGTTCAAAGGCCAGTCCTAGGACATCCCATGGAGCTGTGGCCTCCTGTGGGCAGCTAGGGGGAGAACCTCAGGCCCTCTAAGGGGACTGGATCCTCTCTGTGGCCCAGGCTCCTGTAGAAGGCAGCTTCATGTCTGGTTGGCTAAGGGCCAGGTTTGGAGGAGCAAGACGGCAGCTCCTTGGGTGGGGAAGCTGAGAGAACCCACGTCCTCCCAGCCTGGCTGTGTTGCAGCTGCCCCCTAGGGGTCAGTGGAAGACCAGGGAAGCTGACAGGAGCAGGCTCAGCCGCCAGCCTCCCAGGTGCTTCCAGGGACTGCGCATCTGAGCAGGGCTGGAAGGAGCTGCAGGAACACCAGGCCACAGAGAGCAATCTGTGGAAGGAAATGAAGCCCCTCCCCACCTCCCCTCAGGGTATGGGTCCCCTCTAACCTGACAGCTTGGTGGGGCCATAGCTGGACGGTCCAGGAGGGGCATGTTTCAGTGTGGTTGATGGGTAGCCGCTGTCTCGGCACCCTGACCGCACTGTGCGCTTCTCCAAGACCCCCGGAAGCCCCCCATCCTGGGGCTGTCACAGCAGGGGCTTTGGGGCCTGCCGGCCAACTGTGTGTGTGTCTGCCCGGCTTGGGAGCTTCTGGGATGTCACCTGGTCTGAGTCCTCAGAACCCACCTGGCCCAGCAGAAGCTTCTCTGAGAACTTAGCACATGCAACTGTGGAGCAGCTGTGGGTCCAGCTCCCAGATGCAGGGAGTGTGAGCTCGGTCAGACAAATGCTAGGTGGACCAGGAAGGACTCCCTGGGGTCCCAGGTTTGGCTCCCTCAACTGCGGTCTCAGGAAATATCCTGGGAGTTACTCTGGAGATTGAGGCCAGGTGGCGGCTGGGGGATGGGGGACGTTGTCCTCCCTTTGTGGCAGACCCCAATCCATGTGGTGTCAGGCCCTCCGTGGAGATGGGATGTGGGGAGGTGTGGAGAGTTTCAGGCTCCAAGTCAAGTGGGGGGCTAGTTTGAGCTTATGGTGTCCCCCCGGGAAGCAGTGGGGAGTGAAACTGGATGCACCCTCCAAACTCTCGAGGTGCCTGGCCCTTGGTCTTTGTCCCACAGAGGCTGACTAGCAGGGAGCACAGAAAGCAACACGGAGTCATGCCTGCCAGCTTCTCCTCTGGGCCCTAAGCAAATAGTCCCCTTTCCTCCAACCCCCAAGCCCAAAGCCACCCTAGATGCTTCCATTTCCCACCCTCCCTGCACCATTAGGACTGACCACTGCCCTGTACAGGGTCTCCTCGTCCCCCAGCCTTTTACTCTGCAGACCCTCAGCCCCACGGCTGCCTTAGACTCTCCCTGAGGACCTGCTCTGAGGAACACTCTCCCCTTTAGAGTCCTTCTGTGGTGCTTCAATGAGCCCTGGTGGTGTAGTGGTTATGCGTTGGGCTGCTACCCATGAGGTCAGTAGTTTGAAACCACGAGCCACGTCGAGGGAGAAGGAGGAGGCTTTCTACTGCCACAAAGAGTTCCCGTCTCAGACACCCACGGGGACAGGGGCAGTTCCACTTTGCCCGCAGGGTTGCCAGGAGGCAGCATCGACTTGGTGGTGGTGAGTTCCGTTGGTGGGTTGGTTGGTTGGTTGTTGGTTGGTTGGTTGGTTGGTTGGTTGTTGGTTGGTTGGTTGGTTGTTGGTTGGTTGGCTGGTTGGTTGATTGGTTGTTGGTTGGTTGGCTGGTTGGTTGGTTGGTTGGTTGGTTGGTTGGTTGGTTGATTGGTGAAGCCTCCTCACCAGTGGGGCCATCATCTCCTACCCCCTTCTCTGGCCAGAGCTCTCACCTCTGCACAGCCCACAACCAAAATGGGTGGCACCAAACTGCCCCTCATCTTCTGAAATAGCCGAGTCTCTCTCTCCTAACTTTTTCCCAAATGTTATCACTGAACTAACTTCTCATCTTTTAACACTTAGTTAGGCACCACTTCCTCCAGGGAGCCTTCCCTAGCCCCCCCTGCCCTCAGCCTGCCTTCCCAGCCAGGAGCAGGAATGTGCTAATGACTTCCTTGGAGCCTGTGCCTCTGTCTCTGCCTCCATCTAGCCCTCCAGAACTCCCCCACCTTGATCCCTACCTTCCTGAGCACAGGCCCTCACAGAACATCCTCAGCCAGGCTTCAGCTAGCTCTTCTGTAAGCCACTCCACAACCTGTAGGGCACAGTAGAACTGCCCCTTTGGGTTTCTGAGACTGTAAATATTTATGGGAGGAGACAGCTCCACCTTTCTCCCTCGAAGCCATTGGTGGGTTCGAACTGCTGACCTTGCTCATTGTGCCCAGGGTGAGATTGCTACTATCGAAAGGTAGGTGTCTTCTACTTTAAAAATAAAGACTGCCAAAATTGTCTTCTGAAAACACAATTATATCATTCAAGATGTAGGAATGTGAAAGCACCTTGTTCCTCAATCCTCTGCCAGTCTCTCTCTCCCCAGTCTGTTGTGTGTTTGTGTGTGGGGTGGGGGGGTGGGGGGGTGGGTTGCTAACTGAGGGTGGGGCTTCTAAAAAGTTGGCAACAGTCAAAGATCTCTGAAGATACAATGACCAAAAATTCGTTCGAGTAAAAACTGTCATGAATACAAGCTGTTTCTGGCAGCACTTGGCTGTGTAACCCATTTCTTGGACCCAAAAGGGTCAAGAGTAGAAGTTTAAGAAGCCTTTATTTTCAGGAGCCCTGGTGGCAAAGTAGTTCGGTTTGGCTGCTAACTACAAGGTCAGCAGTTCAAAACCACTCAGAGGGGAAAGAAAGAGCTTTCTACTCCTGTACAGAAATGTAGTCTCCAAAACTCACAGGGGCAGTTCGACCCTGTCCTACCGGGTCACTCTGAGTCAACACTGACTTGATGGCAGAATTTAGTTTGGGGCTTGGTTCTAATGTTCACTGGCCAGTAGGATTTCTTCTTTCATGAACTGCTTATTCATGTTCTTAGCTCCTTTTCAATCAGGTTGCTTGTCTTTTTCTTATTAATATATAAGAAATCCAAATGCAGTCTATTAACCTTTATACATTTATTTGTATTTTAATCTTATTTGTTTTGGTGTCTTTAATTTTACAGAACTTTTAAAATTCTAATGACTCATATTTAACAATACTTTCTTTTTGTTGTTATTTTTTAAAATCATTTTATTGGGGGCTCATACAACTCTTATCACAATTCATACATCTATCCATTGTATAAAGCACATGTGTACATTGGTTGCCATCATCATTCTCAAAACATTTGCTTTCTACTTGAGCCCTTGGTATCAGCTCCTCATTTTTCCCCTCCCCCCTTGCCCCATCTCCCTCATGAACCTTTGATAATTTATAAATTGTTATTATTTTTTCATGTCTTACACTTACCAATGTCTCCCTTCACCCACTTTTCTGTTGTGCGTCCCCCAGGGAGGGGGTTATATATAGATCATTGTGTTCTGTTCGCCCTTTAGCCCCCATCTTCCCCTGATCCTCTTGGTCTCTCTACTCTCATTATTGGTCCTGAGGGGTTTATCTGTCCTGGATGCCCTGTGTTTCCAGCTCTGATCTGTACCAGTGTACGTGCTCTGGTCTAGCCAGATTTGTAAGGTAGAATTGGGGTCATGATAGTGGCGGGGAGAAAGCATTAAAGAACTAGAGGAAAGTTGTATGCTTCATCGGTGCTATATTATACCCTGACTGGCTTGTCTGCTCCCCAAGACCCTTCTGTCAGTTGTCTATAGATATTCTAGGAGACGTGTTTTAATTCCTAACCCACTCTGAATAGGGACACCCTGCATCCTCTTCATCTCACCTGTCTAAAACATTTTAGGATTTCCCTCAAACACCTGTACATTTCTCCCCAGAGTGACTCCATTTAGATTTTCTATTGTTATCACAGGGACACTGGTGGCATTGTGACTTATGAATTGGTCTGCTACCCACAAGGTCAGCAGTGCAAAACCACAAGTTGCTCCACAGGAGAAAGAAGAAGCTGTTTGTAGCCTCAGGAACCCAAAGGGACTGTTCTACCCTCTCCTATCAGGTTGCTACGAATTGGAACTGACATGCTGGCAGTGGTAAAATTGCTACGATAAATGAGCGAATTTTGCTCTTACATTTTCTTACTGGTAATAGCTGGAGTATAGGACAACTTTCATTTTTTTTGTTTTACTTTTACATCTCTTATCATAATCCATGCATTCATCCATTGTGTCAAGCACACTTGCATATATGTTGCCATCATCATTTTCAAAGCATTCTCTTCCCACATGAGCCCCTGATATCAGCTCCCCATTTCTTCCCCCTCCCTCCTCTGCTCTCCCTCCCTCATAAACCCTTGATAAGTTATAGATTATTATTTTCATATCTTACATCATCCTTCATTGTTCCTCACCCACTTTTCCATTATTTGACCCCGTGGGAGGGAGTTCTAGATCGATCCTTGTGATCGATTCCCCTTTCTTCCCCCCACCCTCCCCTAATCCTCTGGTATCTCTACTCTCCTTGTTGGCCCTGAGGGGTTTATCTATCCTGGATTCTCTGTGTTATGGGCTTTTATCTGTAGCAGTGTGCATGCTCTGGTCTAATCCGATTTGTAAGGTAGAATGGAGGTCATGATAGTGGGGGGAAGGAAGCCCCAAAGAACTGGAGGAAAACTTTTTCTTTCATTGGTGCTGTACTGCACCCTGACTGGCTCATCTCTTCCCTGTGAGCCCTCACTGAGGGGATGTCCAATTTTCTACAGATGGGCATTGGGTCTCCACTCCATGCCCCATTCACTTTGGGTATGATTTTGTTCTGGGTCTTAGATGCCTGATACTTGATCCCATTGATACCTCATGATCACACAGGCTGGTGTACTTCTTCCATGTGGGCTTTGTTGCTTCTGAGCTAGATGGCCACTTGTTTATCTTCAAGCCTTTAAGACCCCAGACACTATATCTTTTGATAGCCGGGCACCATCAGCTTTCCTACCCATTTTGTCTTAAGCAATGGTATCAAGAAGGTGAGCATCACAGAATGCTGGATTGTTAGAACAGAGTATTCTTGCATTGAGGGAGTACTTAAGTGGAGGCCCAATGTCGATCTGCAATCTTAAATCTTAACATATAGATATGTTATATATATTTACATATGTACATATATACATGCCTGTATTTTGACCTCTATAAATATCCTTTGCCTCTTGGTTCTTTCCTCTAATTCCTTTTGCTTTCCGCTTGTCTCACCATGGTGTTTGGCCTTCATTCGGGTTTAGTAATTCCTCACTGCTACCTTGCCCTTGGTGAAGCCCCACTAGGCACCCTATGTCCTTCTTTAGGACAACTTTTGACTTTCATGTCTTGACCTTATATGATGACCTTCCTAAACTCACTCAGTAGTTCTAATTCTTTTCTGACTTGCTTAATTCCATATAATAATGTAGCCATGTTACTATGCTTCTTCATAATTTTAAGTGACCCCATAGCATTTCATCACATGAGGTTATCACAATTTATTGACAAACATCCATATATTAGATCCATAATCTTTTGTTCTAATTTTGGGCATTAACAAAGGCAGTGGGATAATCATCCTACTGAGCCAATATTTGCCCACACCAGTGATCACTGCTGAAGATCACTCAAGGATTGACAGGCCCAGGGTCAAGTCTGGTGGCCTGTGTTTGTAAATAAAGTTTTATTGGAGCACAGATACTCTGATTTGCTTACATATTGCACTTTTACTACAATGGGACAGAGACTATATAGTTTGCAAAGCATAAAATATTTGCTATCTGGCCCTTTATGAAAAAAATCCATTCACCTTTGAGATAAATAAATGCCTGTTGGTAGGAAAACAGTTGTACCGAAAAGATGCAAAATCTTAAAATGTGTAGAACATCTGCTGTGTCCTCCCCTGATACAGAAAAACTGTATCAGTTATTCTCCAGTCAGGATTTTGTCACATTCCTAAAACCAGCTGCTGCCCAGTCAACGCCGACTCACGGCGACTCCAGGTGAGTCCGCACAGGTTGTCAGTGGCTTTTTAATGGTCAATTCATTTAGTCTTCTCCAAACGGCTTGCGTCTTGGGGGCAACGCCTAGAAGGGTATTTACCTCACAAGACAGAGCAACTAATCTCATTTTCCCTTCCATCCAACTTTGATTCTGGAAACCTGTGAGGTTCATTTTGTGTCCACAGCGAGGTGGAGATCAGCTTTGCTTTTGTCCCCCTCGTCTTCTCTTGCCCCTCTCTTCCTCTGTCAGGAGCCAGATGGCCCTTAGCGGTCCCCTAACGGCAGAACGAATGGGTTTTCTGGGAACCCACATTCACTCAGTCGGAGTTCAACTTGGTTCTCCCGCTCACATTCAGAGAGAATTTCCAAACCTCAGTCTTTGCTGAAGAATTTTTGCTTACTTGTTCGTTTTCTAGAACTCTGTTTCTTTAGCGGAGTTCATGGCTGGAAAGTCCAAGTCCACCGGTTGCTTAATGTCAACCATCCCGAAGGAACCGTTTCTAACTGCTCTTTTAAAGACTAAAAATACTTCTCCTGACACACAGCGCTCTGATTCACTGTGCTGGCGGCGGTGTGGGTGGTGGCGCCATGCTCTCGTGGCGTGGTGAGGCGGGGAGGGGACCGTCGCTTAGGAGGAAGCGACTGGAGCCTTCCTCCTTCTCTAGACCAAACCACACTTGCTGCCCTAGAGCCAGTGCTGACTGACAACGACCCCTCTGGTTTCCTGAGACGGTACTGTTGACAGGAGTAGAAAGCCCGTCTTTCTCCCGAGGAGCTGCTAGTGGCTTCGAACTGCCCACCGTGGGGATGGCAACGCAGCCCAACACTTACTTCACCAGCACCCCTCCAGGGCTCCTTCTCCTCCTCTCTCAGCCAGCACCTGCCTCCCCCAAAGAAACAATCATCCATTTGCCCCAACCCTTAGGGTTCCTGAAGGAATAAAAAGACACCCCATTTGCACCTCCTTGAAAGTAGCTACATTCTGATTAAGCCAAAGATAGCGGAGACAGAAAACAGGACAGATGGGGAAGCCACTTTTGTTTCTGTCCCCACCCGGGCAGCCCTGCATCACCTATCCAGTTCTGCCCTTAGCCATTCCTATCCTAGGACCAACACCCAAAGCAAATCTGACTCATTCATGACACGGCCGAACTGCTCTTTCGGGTTTCTGAGACTGTAAATGTGTATCAGAACAGGGAGTCTCACCTTTAACCCTCAGAGCAGCTAGTGGGTTTGAACTGCTGACCTACGATATGTGCAGTATGCATAGAAATTTGTCCATAGTTTTTTTTTTTTAAACTATAGTCCGGCCCTTCAACGGGTCTGAGGGACAGTGAACTGGCCCCCTGTTTAAACAGTTTGAGGACCCTGCTCTGCCCGCTTGCCTGATGAAACCTGATGCTCAAGTTTGCACCATCTCCAATGAGCCTGACAGAGCGCGACCACACTTAGCCGAGTAGAGCAGAAGTCTTTAGCAGAGCAGAAGTCTTTAGCTCCTCGTCTTGAGGGCGTGAACCCGGCTGGTGTGGCTCTTGGCAATCTCATGTCACCCACCATTCTTCGTTTTGCTGGTAACACCTCTCTCTCCTTTTCCCCTTTCACCCTAACTCTCCCCAGCGGCCATTCTCCCATTAGAGTTGGATCTACTTGCAGCAAGGGTAGCTACTGACAATACGCAGCCACTAGCGCAGCGGTTCTCAACCTGGGGGTCGTGACCCCTTTGCGGGTCGAACGATGCATCACAGTAGCAATATGACAGTGATGAAGTCGCAACGGAACTAATGTTATGGCTGGGGGTCCCCATCGCATGAGGAACTACTGTCTGAAAGGGTCGCCGCATTAGGAAGGTCGAGAACCACTGCCCTGGAGAGTGGGTGTTAGTTCTCGGAAAGAGCAGTCTGTCTCCTGGCTGCACGTTGGATCATCTCTCCTGGAGGCCTTGGCCTACCTCCCAGAGGTGCTGAGTTCACAGTGGGGAGACAGGGAGTGTGGGCAGCTGCTTGTAAAGTGCCCAGGTCACTCTAAGGCAAGGTTGAACATTCAACGTTTAAACAAAGTTCCCAATCTTTGCTGCATATTCGAGTGACCTGGGAACTTTTCAGATTCCTCAGACATAAGACACCCCAAATACAGCATACCCTCTGGGTGAGGTCGTGGATCGGTGTTTTCTAAAGCTTGCTACATGGCTGGACAAGTTTATGACCCATACCCTGTCTTGGACTCTGGCCAGCCGATAGCAGGACTTCTTTCCCTAAAAATGCAGTGCCAAGGCTCTCGGAGAAGAGGAAGGAGCCACAGACCTTGATACATCAATGCCTGGCACCATGTGGCTGCTCCCCAAATGCTGACTGCCCTCTTTGCATGATCCCAGAAGGTACTCTCTAGGACAGAGATTCTCCACCTTCCTAATGCTGCATCCCTTTAATACAGTTCCTCATGTGGTGGTGACCCCCCAACCATAACATTACTGTCAAATCACTGTCATTTTGCTCCTGTTATGAATCAGGCGACCCCTGTGAAGGGTCGTTCGATCCCCAAAGGAGTCTTGACCCCCAGGTTGAGAACCACTGCTTAGGAGAAGGCCTTGGGATTGTGGCACTGGCCCCTGGGGTCTGGCCCTCTTTGAGCTGGGCTGTCTGGGTTCTCAGGCACAGGGAGGGGACATTCTTGGAGTGCAATGAGCCATGACTGTGCTTTTCCAGAGAGAGGCCTTGCAGAGGCCCATGGGGATTCCACGTGTCATTGCAGAAATGAGAACGGGCTAGATGCTAGGCAGTTGCTCATCCCCCAAGCAGCTGAGAGACCTTCTGCAGGCCCAGGCTCTGGCTACCGAAGGCATGAGAATGGTATGTAGAATGCACTGATACACACACCCCAAACCCAAACTCACTACCCTTGAGTCCCTTCCAACGCAAAGCAGCCCTGCAGGAGAGGCTCCAACTGCCCCTGGAGGTTCCCAAGGCCGAGAATCTTTAAAGGAGCAGACGGCCTCCTCGTTCTCCTGTGGAGCAGACAGGTGTTTGAACCATCTACCTTGCGGTTAGCAGCCCGAAGTAAGCCACAACACCACCAGGGCTCCAGGGATCCTTTTTAATTTAACAAGCCCTAGCAAATTGATTTCAAATTTTTATTTAGGGAAAAAGTCATCTCTCAGAGTAATTGAAAGAACAGCTTAATGAAATCCCATCTGTCCTTTCCCCGGATTCACCCATTGTTAGCCATTGCTAACCATTGTTAACCCGCCCCATGCGCTGTCTCTGTGTGGGGGGTGTATCTTTATCATACTTCCTTCCCCCCTCCCCCCCTGATTATTTAAAGTTTCTTGCAGACATGATGACGTGGTTAAATACTTAACTGTCCCTAAGAACAAGGGCATGCTTCACACAATCACCATACAATTTTATTGTTGACACAATACACTTAGTATGAATTCCATGTTCAAGTTTTCCCAATAATATTTTCACTTTCTTCTTTGATCTCAGCTCGAGTCAAGGCTCCTTCTGTAGTTTAGCTGCTAGGTCTCTGTCATCGCCTTGAGAAGGGTTGGTTCCCACGGGACCTTTGTCTCTCTTTTCTTGTTCCTGCTTTAATGACGTCCACAGTTTGAAGACTTGAGGCCACTTGCTCCGGAGAAGGCCCCTCAATTGGATTTGCTCATATTGATTTTCTGGTTTTGGGGGGGCAGTACAAATCCAAATCCATGGGCCCGTCTTCCCCACTGATCCATGATTCCAGATAAACCTTCTGACTGGTGTTCGTCTGTGCTAGCATTTTGAGAAAATAGATGCCTACATTCCAGAATGGGCGAGGACCAGGGACCCCCAACCCTCTACCCTCGGCCCATGCAGCCCCACTTCCCCCTTCCCCGCCCTTGCCCACTTTCCTAGGTCTGCCTCTTCTCACAGGCCTCCAACCCCCTGGGACCATGAGGTCTCTTTGCCAAGTGTGCAGCCACTGAGGTGTAGAGAAGAGGGGGAGCGCCACAGACGGGAGAGGCTTGTCTGGGGAGACCAGCAGACATCCCTGCATGCTGGTTCGGGAACGTGACGTGGCTGTGTGCGCGCACGTGCGCGTGAGCGTGTTTCCCACAGCAGCGCGTCTCCAGCAGGAAGGAAGAAAGGAAGCCCTGTTGAGAGAATGGCCGACCCGGCCCAGGTGTGCAGAAAGCACGCAGCGCAGCCGCGGCAGCCGGGGCCTTCCTCCACCGCCTTGGCAGTATCCCCGACCTCTCTGGGCTGGTCTGCTCCCTGCTGAATGCAGACACTGGTGACTTGGAAGGACAGAATTGTATTGTCTCAAAAGTTTCCAGGCTAGACTGCCAAATCAGTGTGAGGGAGTCAGGCCACGTGCCCTCCCGAGGCCTGAGGGACGATTCCGTCCCCTCTCCCGTGTTCCCTGCCTTGGACTTGCGCCTTCTAGGACACCTTCCTCTGCCTTCCGGTGCCTCTTCACCACTCCTGTGCGACGAGGACTCATCCACTCTAGTGTCATCTGGAGCCCCGGGCTGCAGTCGGTTCAAGATTGGACGCCAACCACAAAGTCGGCAGATCAGACCCTGGGGGAAAGATGAGGCTGTGCTCCTGTAAAGATTTAGTCTCTGAAACCTTAGCGCACCAATTCTCAATCTGTGGGTCTCGACCCCTTTGGGTCGCCTAAAAGGGGTCACGGGTTGCCTAAGACCATCGGAAAACATATAAATATTTCACAATACAATTACATATTGTTTTGTGATTAATCACTATGCTTTAATTATGTTCCATTTGTAACCATGAAAATACAACCTGCCTATCAGATATTTGCATGACAATTCGAATAGTAGCAACATTACAGTTATGAAATAGCCACAAAAATAAGTTTATGGTTGTGGGTCACTACAATATGAGGAACTGTATGAAAGGGTCAAGGCATTAGAAACAGGGGTCCTCAAACTATGGCCCGCGGGCCACATACAGCCCCCCTCCCCCCAGGACATTTATCTGGCCTGCCAAGTGTTTTTGCCTCGTTTGGTTTTTTTACTTCAAAATAAGATACGTGCAGTGTGCATAGGAATTTGTTCATAGTTTTTTTAAACTATAGTCTGGCCCTCCAATGGGTCTGAGGGACAGTGAAGTGGCCCCTGTTTAAACAGTTTGAGGAGCCTGCATGAAGAAGGTTGGGAACCGCTGCCCAGGGAGTAGTTCTATCCTGTCCTAGAGGGTATTTACAAGTCAGAGTCAACTCCACGGCAGTGAATTCTACTCCATTATGACCTCGTGTGAGCGTATACCTTCGTCAAAGACCCTATTTCCACACACAGCCGCAATCACAGGTACTGAACGAGGATAAGGACTTCATCTATAGCGCCATCCTCCCCTGAAAATATCATGAAAAGAGCCTTGAAAGGAGCCTGAGAGGCCCCTTTGTTGCCTGCCTCTCCCCCTCCTCCCTCTGTCTGCCAGGGAGCATCTGTCTTTCTCCAGTCCCTGTCGCCTCGGCATGTGGTAAACCCTGCTGGGTTTCTGTCTCACATTTTTGTGACTGTGACAGACAAGACAGATTCTTTGCCAGGAAGTGTGCTCAGCCGCTTTCTTCTGTCAAGGCACGGTTCTCCCTGTGTGCTGGGATCCTTGAGAAGGCAGCGGTGCGGGAAGGCAGGACTGTCTCCCCGCCTCGGGGCAGGATGGGACGGTGGACCTCACTGGGAACAGGCAGGCATGGCCATTCCAACGTGGAGGCAGTGTGGAGAGGCACTGTGGCAGGGAAGTGAGGATGGCTGGAAGACTGTTTTGCTTGTTGTGGACGTGTGATCGGCAAAGCCCAACCACTAGAAGAGTGGAGGGTCAGGGAAAAAGGAAGGAAACCCT
Organism: Tenrec ecaudatus; assembly: GCF_050624435.1. Lineage (NCBI taxonomy): Eukaryota > Metazoa > Chordata > Mammalia > Afrosoricida > Tenrecidae > Tenrec > Tenrec ecaudatus. The sequence goes on from NC_134539.1 coordinate 114,913,078, forward strand.
TGCTGAGACTGGGCGACACGGAGGCCACCACCATGGGCATACGTGTATCAGAGATCAGGGAGATGAGCCTGGGCTGGGCCAGTTCATGCTATTACACGTAGCGTCGGCCTGAGTCAAGCCAGCTCAGTGGCAACGAGCAGCCTCTCACAGGCTACTGTCCACATGTGGTGAGGTGCCATCACCACATGTGGGCCGACTCACAGTGACACTGCGTACCACAGAGCACAACCCGGCCCAGTCCTGCACCATCCGCACGATTGCCGTGACGCTGGGACCCATTGCTGCAGCCTCTGCGTCCGCCCCTCTCATCCAGGGGCTCCTTCGTGTGCGCTGACCCTCTACTTTAGCAAGTTTGATGTCATCCTCCAGGGATGGGCCCCTCCTGAGAACACGTCCAAAGCGCGTGAAAGAACGTCTTTCCATCCTCCCTCCTAAAGAGCATTCTGGCTGAGCGTCTCTGAAGACGATGTGTTTGTTCTTTTGGCCGCCCGTGGGACTCCCGGTATTCTTCACTAGCATCATCGTTCAAGGGTTGGAATGCACCTAGCAGTACCTTCACCCCATGCCAGCGAGTCACAACAACCCTCTAGGGCAGCGGTTCTCAACCTGTGGCTTGAATGACCCTTTCACAGGGGTTGCCTAAGGGCATCAGAAAACATATATTTCTGATGGTCTTAGGAACCGAGACCTCACTCCTCTACCCGTCTCCAGTTAGGTCCGCTCACATGCAGATACTACCACCTATCAGTCCCCCGTGTGATGACATCATCACGCCAACCCCATCACACACATCCTGTACAAATACAGGTGTATGTGACAGGGTTGGCTCCATAATGTACTTATGGGGACCAGTCACACGTATAGAGGGCAGCTACTGTGTAGAGAGCAGCTGCTGTGTTGAAAGCAGCTACTCTGTTAAAAACAGCTACTGTGTTGAAAGCAGCAGTATTCGAGATAAAATGACACTTTATAAATTATAATTACTGGGTAAATATAAAATGTACTGTAAATCATCAACTACCGCAAAAAATATATATCTCTGTACCATGGGAACTTAATCTGGATACTGATTGGTCTTTTTATATTCAGCTGTGGTTTATGTGATTAATGCCCCCTTGTGATAGTAACAGGTTTGTAAAAAACAAAAACAGCACAATGGTAAATCATAGGAAACTTTAATGAACTGTATTTACTGAACTATGCCATGTATCATCTTTGTATTATTAAAGCTATCATTATATATTATTTCCATCAGCAAACCATCCCATGACAATGGATCATGTAGAGAAGAACGCTAAGAAAAGAAAATATAACAAGGATTTTTTACAGTATGGTTTTACCTATATAAGTACAGCAGGAATCGAGAAATCGCAATGTGTTATTTGTTGTGAAGTTCTATCAGCGGAATCTATGAAACCGAACAAACTCAAATGCCATATTGGTAACAAGCTTCTGAGCTTTGCCGGCAAGGATACCAACTATTAGAGAAGCAAAGCCTATGGACTCAAGAAAGCCAGACTTGACACTGGTGGCAAGTACCACAAACAAAACATAGCAGCCGTTGAAGCTTCATATTTGGTGGCGCTCAGACTCACCAGAGCTATGAAATCTCACACCATTGCTGAAGATTTACTGTCGCCAGTGGCCAAAGACATTGTTCGAGTTATGATCAGAGATGAATTTGTTACAAAATTGAGTGCAATTTCCTTATCTAACGACACTGTCCACAGAAGAATAGATGACATGTCTGCTGACATTCGTGATCAGATAATCCAGGAAATTAAATCTGCTCCATTTCCAATATTTACTATCCAGCTTGATGAATCTACAGATGTTGCAAACTGTTCACAGTTACTGATTTGCGTGAGGCATATTAATGATGGCGACTTTAAAGATGAGTTTCCTTTTTGCAAACCTCCTGAAACGACAACTACTGCACGTGACGTATTTGACCCAGTTGGTTCATTTCTGAAAGAGCATAAGGTCTCTTGGGGCAAGGTTTGTGTTGTTTGTGCAGATGGTGCTCCAGCTATGCTAGGATGTCGACCTGGATTTCAACATTTGGTACTGAATGAGCCACCAAAAGTCATCAGAACTCACTGTTGATTCATCGGCAAATATTAGCAACGAAGACGATGCCACAAGAGTTACAAGAAATAATGAAAAGCGTCATAAATTCTGTCGATTTTGTAAAGGCGAGCACTTTAAACAGTTGAATGTTTTCACAACTGTGCAACAAATTAGATGCACTGCATAATGCTCTGCTATTTCCACACTGAAGTGAGATGGTTGTCGAGAAGAAAAGTTTTAAAACGTGTTTTTGAGCTTTGTGATGAACTCAAAACATTTTTTATTCAGAAAGTAAGACTGCAGTTTGAAGCACTTTTCAGTGATAAAAGTGAACTGCAAAAAACAGCTTACTTGGTTGACGCCTTTGCCATCTTGAATGAGTTAAATTTATCGCTGCAAGGACCAAATGCAACATGCCTCAATTTGTCTGAAAAGATCTGATCATTCCAAATGAAACTTCAGCTTTGGCACACACAAAAATTGGATGAAAATAAAATTGTACATGTTGCCTACCTTATCTGCTTTTTTTGAGGAACATGACATTGAACCAGACAAAAGCAGTACAATGATAATGTCTGTGCAAGAATGCTCGCACCTGCTTGCAGACGAAACTTCATTGTACTTTCCAAATCTACCTGACACCCGTTTGCACTTGCCAGAAGCCCATTCACAGTCAAAGTGGGAGATGTTCCTGAGACAGCACAAGAGGAGTTCATTGAACAGTGATGCAGGGAGAACTGATGTCTCTACAATGCCAGTTACAAAGTTCTGGATCAAGTGTTTGCAGTCATCTCCTGTTCTGTCTGAGACTGTGTTGCACCTTCTTCTTCCATTTTCAACAACTTATCTTTGTGAAACAGGGTTTTCTAGCTTGTTGGTTCTCAAGCCTAAATACAGAACTAGACCTGTTTTAGAAGATGATCTTTGTAGCCTTCGTTGTTAGCTCCATTCAATCTGTTCCAAGTGCTTTAGGGCAGAATTGCTGCTACCTCACTTTTCTTTGCTGGAGCCACTCGGGAAATATATTGCTGAGCCTGCTTTCCACAGTGGCACAGGCTGTCCAAATGACTAACCTTTGTGGTAGTTTTTGTGTTACCAGGGACCTTCCTTGGGTTAGAGAGTAGGAATGAATGAGTTAAATTTATCACTGCAAGGACCAAATGCAACATGCCTCAATTTGTCTGAAAAGATCTGATCATTCCAAATGAAACTTCAGCTTTGGCACACACAAAAATTGACACATGCCACGGCCTTTATCCCTCCCAGCCTGGGACTTCCTATTTCAGAAGTTCTTGCTCAGACTCTTTAAGGGAATTTTAATCCTAGTCCAAAGGACGCCTGGGCTGGGGAGGCAGGCCTGCACACAGGCAGGAGGTATGTCTGGCGCTAGCCTGCTGGCATGGACATTCGTACAGGAGGCAGCTGCACTTTGGCCCCCATGAGAACTTGGTCCTGGATCCATAGGCCAGCTCTGACAGGTGACATCAGAGACAGCCATCCTAAGGACCCACTAGCCCTTCATGCCTTTAGATGTTCCATTCTCTGTCCTCGGGTCAAGTTACGCTTCCTTCCAGGCAGCGCAGCGGCTTCTGCACTGAGGAGCGGCTGATTTTTTTTTCTCAGAGTAAGGCAAGCCTAGAGAGTGGTTCTTCAACAGCCTGAAAATGTCCATTTGAGAACCTAATGCAAGCCATCCTCCTTTATACACGGATCCAGTACTCTTCTTGGAGTTTTGCTCGTGAAATATGTACTTTCCTGAAGAAATAGATATATTTCCATTATGTATATTAGTCCATTCTATTTCATAACGACCCTGTATGCAGGTGTCGTGGCCCACCGAGGACATTATCAGGCCCGCCGGGTGTTTTTGCCCCGTTTGGTTTTTTTACTTCAAAATAAGATATGTGCAGTGTGCATAGGAATTTGTTCAGTTTGTTTTTAAACTATAGTCCGGCCCTCCAGCGGGGCTGAGGGACAGTGAACTGGCCCCTGTGTAAAGTTTGAGGACCCCTGAGTTACAAGGTTTCCAAGACTGTGCTTAGTTAGAGAGCCTGGAGCCTCTTTCTCCGGAAGAGTGGCTGGTGGCAGCGGTGGGCAGTGAGCTTTGCATCACCTCCTAGCGTCCCCAGGCGTCCCCAGGTGTCCCCAGGTGGGGCAGATGATGATGGCACGTGGCCGCTAAGTGAGAGGCTGGCAGTGCAAGTCCACCCAGAGGCCATCTACCTCTGCAACGCCCGCCACTGACGACCCGGGGAAGTACAGCCCCACTCCCATGGCCGCGGGGACGGCACGCGCTGCGGCCAACTTGAGGGCAGCTGCTCGGGGACTGGCGTGTCGTCGGCACATATCCTGGTCATTATGGGCAGTGGTCACAAAATCGACCAGCACCATCGTCTAATAATAACAACAGCTTCGTGCTCGAACGACAAAAAAGGCCTGATTTGTGGCAGATGGGGAACTGGTTTTGCTACCACAATAATGCACCTGCTCACGCAGCTCTCTCGGTGCACCAGTTTTTGGCAAAAAAAACCCCAACATACCTCTCTTGCCCCACACACCTCACTCACCTGACATGGCTCTGTGGGACTTCTTTTTGTCTCTGCAAATGAAGAGGGACATGAAAGGACAGCAACTTAACGACTTAGAAGAGGAAGAAAAAAACGAAGGCGGTGCAGTCAGCCACCCAAACAGATGAGTTTGAAAAATGTTTCCAAGAGTGGAATCGCAGACTTGACAAATGGATTAAGTGTCATGGGGAGTACTTTGAAAGTGATTTTTTTTTGGTAAAAAAAACAACAACAAAACAAACACGTAGCTATGAGAGAAAAAAAGAATCCATGGTGGGGGGCGGGGGGGGGGTTGGTAATCTTCATAGACTAACCCTTCCTAGTAGGTACATGGAAAACTGGTGGCAGAGTGGTTACAAGTTGGGCTGCCAAATTCAAGGTCAGCAGTTCAAAGAAGGGGCTTTCTACTCCGATAAAGAGTGGCGGTCAAGGAAACCCACAGGGGCCGCTGTGGGTTGGATCCCACTGGGCGGCAGTGAGTTGAACTGAGTAGGTGGTACCTTCCAGAGACGAGACAAGAGTGAAACGCTAGTGCAGAGTCTCAGAGCTACCGTGTGCTGACCCTGTCTGATGCCAGAGGCTCGAGCGCGCCAACTCCATCTGTTTTTCCTTAGATAGACTTCGCAGGTCCCTCAGGCTGCTCCTCACCCCCTTTGGGAAGGGACCTGAACTACTCCCTTGCCCCAATGGATACTTTCCCCCAGAAGTGCTGCTGGAAGGTCTGTGATGTTGGAGAGAGTCTTTCCCCAAAGGCAGGAGAGCCAGGGGGAGGCCGGGGGAGGGCAGAATTCCCATAGCCCAGTCTCACTCTTGTAGCCCCTCTGTTAGTGCCGACCTGTCTGGAGGCTCCTGAAGTCCAAGCCCTATGGTACTGAGATGGAAGCAGGTGGCAGAGTGCCTCTGGTGGGGGGCGACTTTTCAACACTTAAAGAAGTCTTCTGAAGCAGATTTACCCAATGCAGTGCCTTTCAAATAAATTGGACACACAGAGGGAGGGGGAGGAAGCAGCCCAGTCTGCTAATCTTTTTTGCCCTTGAGACAGTTCATGTATCGGAGTCATTACCTCAGAAACCTGATCTGATTGCCCTGTGGGGAGGACCGGGTGGAGTGTGAAGCACTTGGGATGTAACTGCCACTTCCTTTCAAGGCGGAAACAGAAGCCAGGCTTGTGATAAGGGTGTGGGTTTGGGGCAGTAGCTATTGCCCAGGGGCCAGTGACTGGTAGCTCCACACAGTCCTGTGTGAGCCCTGTGTGGCTGAGGGTGACCCCTTTAGCTACTAAACGGGGCGTGTCGCGCACCTCCCAAGGGCACCATGCTCAGCAGAGTCGGTGAGAATGGCACCTCCGGGAGTTGTGCAGAGCACAGCTGCCACGTGACCCTGGACCTGCTATCGTCACCGTCATCCTTGCCGTCCTGCTCCTGTCGTGGCCACAGCGCAGGGTTCGATGCCTGACTGGCTGCTCTCTCTGCTTTGTTTGCTAGCTTGCTTGTTTCCTGAGAAATGTTTTAACAAGGCGCCTGGCCCCCAGTAAACGGTCTATTGACAGTGGTCAGGCAGGGAGTGGTGGGAAGATGGTGGCAGTTCCCCATTGAGAGCAGGGGCTCGGGGCTCAGAAAGAGCAGGGCCTGGTTCATGGCTTGTCCATCGTGGTGAGACGACTACATCGCGGTGCCTCAGTTTCCCTGCCTGTGATGTTCCTCAGGCTCACTGGGTGGGTGGAAAGAGATGGAGTAGGCACAGCTTTAGCTACTCGTGGGGTTGCCCTGCAGCCTAACAGTGAGTCAGGATGTTGGCAGTGATAAACACTACTGCGTCTGGTTTCTGGCAACAAAAACCTATTTCCTTGGACGTCTTTGTTTCCTCTCAGTTTCATGACAAGTGACAGCAGGTGTCTTGCTTTCTCTCTTAGACGGTTTTTTCACGGAAACGAAGGTGTGTGTGTGTGTGTGTGTGTGTGTACCCACATGCGTGCTCAAGTGTGCACCCACATGCGTGCTCAAGTGTGCACCTGTTGTGTCACTTTACAGGTGCTATTCCACCGACGAGTGAAGAACAGCACTGCGCTGATGGAGCTAAGTCCTCCACACCTAGAGCCCCTCAGCAGCCCCCAACCTCACCTGTCTGACACAGACTGTAAATTAGCCGGCGGCCAGGTATAGGTATTGCAGGTCCTTCAAAGGCCCTCCTGTCCTTCAGAAGCGTGGGCCTGGCCTTCCACTCAACTCCCAGGCACGGGCCATATTTTCACTGTCACCACACACCCTTCCGCCAGCCCCCAAAACACGCAGGGAAGCGTCACACCCCTGCCCCAGCTTTGTTGTTGCCAGTTGCCATGCAGTCGACCCTGACTCGCGGCCACCCCATTCACAACAGCCCGACACGCCGCCTGGTCCTCGTCTGCTGTAGAGTGGGCCTTGGGCGCCACAGGGTTTTCACTAGCTGGTTTTCAGAAATAGATTGCCAGGCCTTTCTTCCTAGTCTGTCTTAGCCTGGTTAGTGCTGCTGAACCCTATCTCTTCAGCATCACAGCCACACTCAAGCTACCACTGACAGGGCTCCTGCGTGGAAGGTGGGCCTTCTATCCCTGGACCACCCTGAACCACCTCTCCGTGTCCCTCCTTGGTTAAGCCTTGCACTATGCACTGCCTCCCAAGCAAAGGGTTGTTTGGGGGTTTGTAGGCTAGACACTGCCTTCAGCCCCTGTTGGGGTATTAGGCAATTTATCCCTTGAGTGAAACAAAAATAAATGGTCTTCTTCAGAGCAGGACTTCTTTGATGTCCCTTTGATGTCTCCCCGGAGTGCTAGCGGCAGAATCTCCAAGCTGATGTGGCCAGGGAATCCTGCTTCCCCGCAGGAAACGCTGCTCTCACCAGTGCAGGTCCTTGATATTCCAGCCCAGGACATGGCCTAGCCCCTGGCAGCTTGTTTGAAATGCAGAGCTTCAGGCCACACCCACAGCAACTGAATCAAAAGCCCAACTTTCACGAGACCCTGGGCAGTTCAGTCAGCAGTGGAGCAGAACTGATGCAGGTCACTGGCTCTCCAGCTTGGCCCGAGGCGGGGCTCCCCACCTGCATGCTCTGATTGCATTGGGCTGCAGTGTGGCCCAGGCAGGGACAGTGGTAAGCGCTCCCCAGGTGATTCCAATGTGCAGAGACCCAGGTGAGTCGTCGCTCTAGGCCTGTCCCTTGGACAGATGAAAAGTTTCCATGCTTGTATTTGTGTGTCAGACTCGGTAAACGGAAGAAGGTTGGGCTATGATGGCTGCGTGGGTGAAGGCATGAGCCCATTGAGATTCACGGCATTTAAGGCCTGGGCACAACCCCAGCGAGACCCAGGGCGAGCAAGGGACTTTCCCCAGCCTGGAGCCGTTTCCGAACATCAGCTTCCTGCCCCGGATCAGAGTGGTTGCCTCCACACCTCCTTCTTGGCTTGTTTCTCTTTTTTTTAACTGAAGCCTTGGCCTTAGGACCATTGCGTTCTGCTCACTAGGCCACCTGTGCTCGGGCCTGCTGCTGGCGGCTGGCACAGGCCTTGAAGTCAGGAGAGCTCCATCCATCAAAGTCAGAACGGGCGCTGTGAACACATGTTAGCCACCGGCCTCATCCTCTTCTGTCGCGAGCACCTGCTGGCAGGCAGCTCTGATGAATCGAAAGCACAGGGCACCCCGAGCAGGCCTGGGTTTGTGTCCCAGCCCTCCGTTTGTCCCTGTGCCGCCTCGCCCTGGTCCTCTAGTCTTGTTGAGCCTTGGTTCTCTTAGCCGTAAACCGGGCATAACAGATGTTGTTAGATGCCTTTGAGTCTGTTTTCAACTAATGTGACAGAGGAGAATTGCTCCATAAGGTTTTGTAAGTTCAAACCCCACCTAGGGCAGAGACCTGGAGGATTGCTGGCAGATAGCCCACAGCTCTGCTGGAATTGACTTGGATGGCCCCCAGCGTGGTCACTGATGGAAGCAGAGCCCCAGGTCTTTCTAGGTGGGGTTGAACCATCCCCCTTTTGGTCAGACCGCCAAGCATTTAACCCTGTGCCACCCATGCTCCATCCAATAGGTATGTGGATTGGAAGGGCTATAGATGGTGACAGAGTCCCAAACAGCACCTGGCGTAGGGTAGGCACCTGGCCAGAGTGTGTGGAAGGCTCTTCTCCCAGGGAGATGCAGGAAGCCAGCTCTCAGCACTCTCACCATCTGCATCCACCAGAAGTGGGCAGCACCTTTCTCCTCTGCCAGACCCTCAGGCTCCGTGCCAGTCCTTGTGTGTGTGCATGTGTGTGCCGCCAGGAGAACCGGCTGTTGGTATAGGGAACCCTCCCTCCGGCTTGCTGGGGGTGATCAGACACCAGAAATCACCACGTCGGCCACAATTGGCGGCACTCTCCCCATTGGGTGGGCCTACTCATGACCAAACAGCTGTTACGGTCATGGTTATTTCATGTGTGTCCTCCCTCTGGGAACCCAGAGTCACAGAGAAGCATCAGGTCTGCCCCAGGACAGAGATCAGGGAAGCGAAGGGACAGCAGGCAGGCTCGCCACCTCAGCACGGCCTCCAGGAGGAGAGTCCAAGGAGATCAGTTTGCCGCGTTCATCCTAGAGATGGGAAAGCTGAGGCTGCAGAGGGCCCAGGGCTTACACAAGGGAGAGTCAGGGGCTGGACTAGAACCTGGTGCTCTTGGCTCTCAGGTCTGAGCTTCCCACCCACCCCCAGCCCCTGGGGGGAAGGATCGGGGTTAAGCCTGAACCCTCACCCCTCAGTCAAGGTTCCACATCAAATGGAGACCTCTGGGTGCCACACACAGCCTCCAGATCTCGGGCTCACAGTGGTAGCCCAGAGTCACCGGTCCCAAAGCCCAGGCCTGTGTGGGGAGCCTCTCTTTTCCTGCATCAGTTTGGGTATCGCAGCCCTCTGGATGCGAGATTTCTGCCGGGCAGCAAGCAGGGTGGCTAACCTACTTCCATTTACAGCAGCGTGTATAGGAAGCACCTGTCAGCAGTGACCCCCCCCACCCTACCCCCCCGAAGCAGGCGTTAGAGCCCGTGTCCTGTCATGGCTCTGTACACGCACCCGGGACCTAGTGGCCTAAGACCAAATCCACCCTCCCAAGTCTGCTACTTACGAGTCACTGATGTGGATGTGTTTCTTCACCTTTAGAGGCGTTGTTCCCCTACCTGTCGGAGGGGGAAGGTGGTGCCAGCTTGGCACGTTGTGCAGATGAGAGTATTGGTATGTGCAATCGGACCTGGCAACAATGTTGTTAGCTGTCTGGAGTCAGCCACTGACTCATGGGAGCCTGGCAGCAGAATGAACCAATGTCTGGGCCTGGGCCACCCCCATGATGGGTTGCAGATAGGATGGCTGTGAGCCAAAGGTTTTCATTAACTGCTTTTGCAAAGCAGAGCACCAGACCTTTCTTCCTAGTGCTTCTTAATCTGGAAACCCCAAATGAAACCTGTTCAGCATCATAGCAACGCACAAGCCTCCACTGAGAGACAGGTGGAGGTGGAGAGGGAGCGGGGAAGGAGAGGGTGGGGTGGCTGCCTTGGCCAGGAATTAAACCCAGGTCTCCTTTGTGGGGAGTGAAAAGTCTACCACTGAACCACGTAGTAATGCCATAGAAACATTTGGGGCCCTGGTGGTGCAGTGGTTAAGCACTCAACAAAAGGTGCGCCACTCTAACCTGCTAGCCTCTTCTTAGCGGGAAGCTGTGGCGTCGGCTCCCTGAAGCATCTGCAGTCTTGGAAACGGTAGGAGTAAGGGCCCATCTGTGTAGGGTGGCTAGGAGCCAGATCAGCTCAACTACAACAGCTGGGTGGGATGTACACGTTAGCTGTTGGTTTACAGGCTGAGAAAGTTGGGCTGAGAGAAGTAAGAGACTTTCAAGGTCACACAGCCAGCGAGGAACAAAGTTGTTTGTCTTTCTGCCCTCGTGCCAGGTAATCCCTGCCCAGGTGACTGCTGGTGGGTGACCTATGGGTGAGAAAATCCACCCCCTCCCTGCCCCACCCTCCCTCTCCCCACCCCATACCACATACGGCAGAGGCTGTGGTGCAGGTAGACTGTCTGGAAGCAGAGAGTCACACAGTGCCAGCAGCTCCACTTCCCTCGGCCCCAAGGGCCCGTGATGAGGTCACCCCATCTTGAAAGCTCACCTTTCATTAGGCTTTGCCCATTCCTACCGAAAGCTCCTGTTCTTTTCCTGGAGGCCAGCACACTTAGAAGCTGCGGGATGCTTCCAGACATCTAGCTTGGCGGATCCTTGGTGTTCATAAGGCCACTTTCTCCAAAAGTTCGAGTGAAGTGGGTGTCCTTCAACAGAAGCTCCGCCTCTAGTTGTCCAGGATTTCCGAAAGCCGCTTCTTCCCAGGGCTCCCCTCTCCCCCACTCCCCCACATGGAATCTTGTTTTATCCGAGCAGTTCTCAGGCTAAGCGTGGTCCAGGGCCACTATCAATCGCAAAACTCAATTCCCTGCTGATAGCTACCCTCCCGATGGGCTCCCCAGCACCTCTCTTCTCGGGTTGCTGTGAGAATTGGGGAGCTCAGAGGGGCCATTGACCCCAGGGCTGGGCACACAGACCTCCCTCCCTCTGCCCAGGCTGTGAGAGAATCCGCTCTGAGCGGTCAGTGGCCATCAGTGTCCACAGGCCCTTGGGGCCCATTCTAATGAAGGTAATTGAATGCCCAGAGCTGAACCGGCCTTTGCAGACCAGTAAGCGGAGGAGGGCCTGCCTTCAAGGGCCAGCATGCCAGCGCTTGTCTGCGGAGCCTGTAGCCGAGGCCGAGGGGCCCAGACCAGAGAGCGGGATTGTTCAGGGTGAGCTGGGCTGGCCCTCTGTAGCTTGCCCTCGCTGCTACCAGAGGACGTGGGGAGGCTCACGGCAGATTCAGGTCATGAGGGGCCCATGGGGGCTGAGGGTGGGAAGGAAGAACTGGTCAGATTAAGTAGGACTGTGAAGCCAAGTAGCTGGTGAGAGGTGGGGGCATTGGAACCTCGTCTTCCCTCCTTCCTTCTGCTCAGATCCCCACACAGCTGCAGAGTCGCTCGCCCGGGGCTGGGCTGAGAGCAGGGCTGGCAGAGGTAAGATGCAGTGCCCTGGGGGGGGCTCAGCCTGTCAGGGGAAGCTGGGGGGAACTGAATCACCCTCGCCCCCCAGATCTGTGTCACCTCAGCTCGGCCATGATTCTCCGAGGTCTGGAAGGTATGTAATGATGTACTCATTCACCGTGATGTGCTCTGATCTAATCTCCTCCATTGTGATTTGCTGTGAATCCTCCTCTGGGTGTGTTCATGATAATGACATAGGATTCGGTTTTGTTAATGAGGCAGGATTAGGGTGGGGTGGAATGCCTTGATTCCAGTCCCAGCCTTGATCCTAAGTAAGGGGAATGTTCCTTCAGTGTGATTTGCCCAACCTTTTATCTTACAAGAGATAACAGGAAAGAGAAGGAGCAGAGAGAGAGAGAGACTGCAGTGAGTTGTTTCCTATGGCTCTTCTTACCCACAGTCTTCATGACTCCCAGCAAACAACCTTCATTTACCTGATAGGTCTGAGGGGCAAAAGGCGAGGGAAGATACTTATTGGATTTTATGATTCAGTTGTGAGTGATTATTAACTGGGTTAATTGTCATCTTTCTGGGTATAAAATCAGCCATTTCAGAAGGAAGGTAGTTCTCAAGAGAAGACAGTGTCCTTTAGACTGCGAGATCCCTGCACACTGAACCCCCTTGATCTAGGAGCGCGGCAGAGGAGGAGCCGCAGTGGGACAAGGGACCAGAGAACGGGACAAATTGGCGGACTTTCCAGCTCACAAAGCAAATATAGCTGAGTGCTGCTGTAGGGCAGGAGGCTAGCCCATGGGGCAGGGTGCTTCTGGCACTCATTTCAGAAGCTGGGTTTGCTGCCACCTGGAGCTGGAGCTGAGTGTCTTCAGGCTGAGGCTGATGGCAGAGTAGCCTGCCTTTGGGGCATGTATTGGCATGCCTACAAGAGTTTTGTAACATTGCCTGGGCAGGTCAGGGGCTAGGCCTGGAGGCCAAGGGTCAGGGAGAGGCCTGCTGAGAAGCAACTTCCCTGACTGAATAACGTTACACTGAGCATTTCTCACCTGAATTGTAACCCCTTTGCTCCCCCCAATAAATTTCCATAATCATGAGTGTGGGCTATGACTTTTGTGTGGCCATTGCAATAAATTCTCAAACCCAACAAGCAGAGTGTCGTCTGACCTCTGTCTCATAGCAATTGACCTTGGGAGCAGGAGGAGGTCAGATGGGGCCTCCACATGATCTCCTTACGAGTTGACTCCAAGAAAGAGATACTAGAAACAGAGAACATCCTTTGGACCCTGGGTTCCTGCGCTGAGAACCTCCCAGGTGCAGGGGAAGATGGTTGCCAAGTCACAGCTCCGAAAACTGGCACACGTACAGATGCTGAAAGGAGACAAGGACCTTCCTCCAGAGCCAGCAGAGAGAGCCCTTCTCTGCTGACCTGTTGTAACTGTTTGGTTCCACCCATCCCACCCCAGAAAGCAGCCTGCTTTGCCAAGGATTAAAGACTCCTCCTGGGGACAGCGGGTATCCTGTGACTAGGACAACTTGCCTCATTTGGGGACAACTTTGAAGGACCATTTGAGTTTCAGAGATTGGAGCCTCTGCTGCCACCTCTACTGCATTGCAGTGCAATGCCTCCCTCTGCCTCCTCATGCTTCCCTCGATCCTCATGGTGTTGATCCCTAAGGTGCACCCCACCCTCCACCCCCACAAGCTCCCTGCACAGGCAATCAGTCTAGCCTGGAGCTCAGGAAAAAGGGTGGCTCAATAGCCACCCTGATAGGCATCAGACTTAGGTGGGATTTAAAGCCACAGAACAGGTGCGATCCCAGGAAAGAAGAGAAGGAAAGAGAACTGAAGCAGAGGTGTGAGCAGCAGGTAGAGCTATGGAAGGGACAGGGAACCAGCGCCAGGGACTGCCTCACCACTGCAGAGGCAGAAGGACCTGGGAGGGTGGGGCATCCTAGAAGCCAAGGTAAGGAAGTGGCTGAAGGAGAGCTTTGCTTAGCTTAGTGCCATGGGGATCCGAGTGGCCCACGAATCATGTTATAATGATTCGAATGGACCCTTGGCAGGGAAAGGTTCCCCAGGCCTGCACTAGGTGATCTCCTCCCTGCAGCTGCTCTGGCACACGATAGCCCTCTGCTGAAAAAGCAGGAACGGATGGAGAGAAGGTGGCACTGGGACACTGCCTGAGCAAAGACTGGTCCTGGGGCTGGGACTGAGGAGCCAGGCAGCAGTGGGGGCTCATCTTTCAACAAAGAACCAGATCAAGAGGTGGCGGATTCTCCTGACAGCATCCCTTACTCGCTGTCCTTAGGCATGACTGCAGGTAGGTTCACTTCATCCATCCCCTGCTGAGAATGTACCTTTCTACCCCAGAGAATCACTGAATCTGAATCTACACTTTAATAAGGTCCCCCAGGGATTCTTAGGTACACAGATCTCCAATCATCAGGGATCTGTCAGGTGATTCTTATATCACCTGGGGATCTTATTAAATGAAGCTTAGAGTTCAATAGATCTGAACCCAGGTTTTGAGGGGACAGGAGGGAAAAGGAGAACCCCCTAAGGTCTCTCAGCTGATTAACGGCAGAGGTGTGATTCAAAGTCAGCCAGACTTCCCGCTTTTGGCAAGACAGTCCCGATTTTTAACAATTTTTCCTGTGTCCCGCGGCATTTTAAAGAAGTCCCGATTTTTGGAAAGAATGCACGGCAAGCTAGGGTATCCGGCTTTCGGCTGCCATGTGGGTATTTCGCCAGGATATGAGTTTTCTCAATGGTGTCCCGCTTTACCAGTGTTAAAATCTGGTCACCTTACTGAGGTGACTTGAGTGTCACTAGATGGGGGAAGTGCCAGGGACGGCATTTCCAAGCAGAGGAAATAGCCAAGGTGTCCAGGGCTGTCTGTTTAGAGACCAGCAGGTAATAGGAGTAGTGGCAATAAAAGTGTTTCTTGAGCCTTCACTAGCTAAGCACATAAAGTCGTTAACCACCCCTGCCTGCTCCCCAGCCCTCTGCCTCCGACACTGCTGTACCACGATCCCTGTGGTCCAAGGGCGAGACCGAGGTAAGACAGGCTGGTCCCAACGGCAGTGCACTGAGCTGGGGCTTGAACCTGGCGTGACCAGCGCCCGAGCTCACCAACCGCTATGAATGTGGCCTTGTGATTCAGTGGGGACTGCAGGGGACCTGGCCTGGAAGAAAGGATTCTTTTTTAGGGCATCCAGGAGGTCCGCCCCTTCCTCTCGGGCTCCAAGGTCCCTCCAGTTTCCACCTGAACATAAGCGGCTCCTTCAGCCGGCCCAGGCCGTGGTCGCAGAGCTGTTGCCGCTCGTGGTTTTCCCCTAAGTGGGAGGAACACTGGCTCAGTGTCCCGGGCTGAGCCGCCTTTGGTTTCCCTGTGGCCGCCACGGCCACAAAGGAGATACTGTGTGTCTGAGACAGGAGGCCAGGCGGCTCTCGCTGAGCCCAGCCCCTCTGGGCTGCCCTGAGACGCCCGTCTCTCCTGCCCCGCTGCTGGCTCCAGCTCCATAGTGCAGAACCCACAGCTACTTCTGTGATTTGTGGGGTGGCTTGTGTGTTGTGGGGTTCGGGTGCTCTTTCATTCCAAGGTAATTGTCCCTTGGGATAATGGAGGGGCCAATTGCAGGTCCTGTGTTTGTTTTCCAAGTGGAGGGCATGCCTCTCAGGACAGGGCCTTCTGATTTCCCCAAACATAAAGGCTCATCACCACCCGCTGTCATCCTTGCCTAAAGCCTTCCTTCTCTCAGCGCCTCTAGCCAGCCCACCAGAACATCCCCAGGACGGGACAGTCTGTGAGGACGGTGGTGGTGGACGTAGCTCAGACGTAGCTCAGGTGGAGGACGGAGCTCAGAGGGCCTCGGGCCGCCGGACCAGAGCACAACACAGCGAGGAGCAGGCGGCCAGCAGGCTCTGTCCAGAGCAGCTCAGGGGAGGGTTCGGGGTGGCCCTCTAAAGGGAGCCCCCAGCAGAATAACACGAGTACTGAACCCGAGAGAAGGGGAAGGGGCCTGAGTAGGAGCAAAAGGACCTGCGTGCACTTCCTGCAACCCCTCCTGGGCCCCGTTTTTTCAGATAAGATACTGCTCCCTGGTCTTCCTCCACTCCGGTTACTTTGGGGGAAGTTATTTGAGAAATGCGAGCTTCCGTTTCCTCATAGTGGGGTGGTTGGGTGTGCTGTCTCTGGAACCAGGTCCTGGCTCTCCACTTACTAGCTTGATGCCCCTGAGTCACCTTCCCGAGCCTCGGTTTCACCCTCTCTACAATGGGGATACGATCAGTTGTGAGGACTAAGTGAATTAATGACAGGAGAGGCACATGGATGGAGCCGCCTTGCACACGTTCCATGTTATCTAGGCCGGCGTTGGCAGTGATAATGGCTTCTGCCTGGAGTGGGGTAGAAGGATGAAGGATGAATCCACATGAAGGGCGCGGGGCACCCTGCTTCTCAGACACACCAGGTCTCCTGTCATGTGAAAGTCCCTGGGCACTAAGAAACTCAGTTAAAATGAGGCCAGTATTAGGTTTCTCTGGCCAATGTCCAGAGTGACATCTGGGAGGGGTATGTGTGGAGAATCTCACCCACTGATTTGACCCCAGAGCCCTGCTCAGCGTGGGACTAGGGTCCCCCAAATATTTTGGGAAGAAACAACCATGTCTCTCACCTCTCCCTCCCTGGCCCCCCCCTTGCCTAACTTCCCCAGGGGACCCAGGGAATAGCATCCCCCCTGGGGTCACAACACGGGTGGGTAGCGGCAGCAGAGTCAACAGCCAAGGGTGCGCCACCCTCCACCCTGAGCCGGACAGCTGGGCACAGCAGGCTATCTTTGCATCCTCAAGGGTGGGACACTCCCCAGGTGGTCCCACTGAGGCAGGTAGAGTGAAACGACCCCAGCTGCTGCCGGAGAGACTCAAGAGGCCCTCACGTGCCCCGGACCTCTCATCTTTATGAATTCCCTCCCCACACAATTCCAGCTTCTGTCAGTAGCTGGTTATGCAATGAGAGCCACTGTGGACACAGTCTAGACAGGTCCGGGTGCAAATCTTGGCTCTGTCACCGTACAGTGCCACTAATGCTCCGAGCCTCACTTTGTCATCTGTAAAACGGGGCACTAGCATCTACCGGACAGGGTTGTTGGGTTGAAAGGCATGGAAATGAAGCACCCTCGGTGACTGGTGGCCGTGATGACGAGTGACTACAGGGAGTGGTCTCTTTCGGTTTCAGAGCCCCTGGCGCAGGAGCCTGTGAGACCAAGGGTGTCTCTTCAGAGCTCAGCTGGGGCCTGGAGAAGGTCTCTCTCAGACCCTTGTTTCTCTCCTTTCAAATGCCTGTCTCAGGAGGCCTGTGAGTTCAGTCAGGCCCTCAGTGCCCCAGTGTGAGAATGGCTCTCAGCCCCATTCAAGACCCAACCCTCGCGACCCTTACCAGTGCCTGTCATGTGCTGACACAGTGAAGGGGCTGAAGCTGAACAACAGTAAGCAGGAGATCAGCTGTGCCAGTACTGTGTGTGTGAAGCATGGGGTCCCTGGAGCAGACAGGGAAGGTGCACCTGGGACATCACACCCGAGCAGAGCGCTGAAGGATGCATGGGAGTTTGGTTAGTGGACCAGAGGAAGTGCAAACTCCAGAGGAGAAAAAACTGGTCCTAAAACAGTATCCCCAGGTGACTCTCATGCACCTCTCTCATCTCAGGGATCATTTGGGACCATGGGCAAGTACGTCATTTCCTCTGCCTGGACCTCAGTCCCCCATTTGTAAAATCAGGCTTTCAAGCACTTTGACGGCATCACCATACAGGCCCAAATAATCATTTTCTAAAGTCTAGTTATTTGCATAACACTTTCGAAAAGTCTTTGGCATTCCCTCTTCTAATTCACATCCCAATCTTAGACAGTAAGTGTGTTGGCAAAGCACTCCCTCCATTTGACGGATGAGGAAACTGAGGATCAGCAAGAATTGCCATTCATTGGCCACTGGCACAGCCAGGCCTCCCACCCAAGCTCTACATGACTCCTCAGTCGATCCATCAGCACAAACTCCACCCCCAGTTGCCACATAAATGAACTTTGATCGATTACTTCATGCAGGCCCTATGTGCAGATGTTACTGCGGACAGACAGGAGGCAGCAGAGGAGGCCAGGCCTCTGGCCTATAGGAAAGCCTGCAGCGAAAAGCAGGGCTTTGAGCCCATTCTTTCTGTTCGACACCTTGCTGAGAAAGCATATTTCCACCTGTGCTAGTTTAGTCTTAGATCAACTTGGCTGGGCCAGTACTCTCCCACGATATGATCCCACACAATGTGGTCAACTCCATGACGGGCTCTTCTGTGAAGCAGCCAAGCAGTTAACATGGTCCAAGTCTTGATACTGTTAGGGAGGCTTCCTTCGGGAGTGGCCTGTACTCTCGGTCAAGACTGACAGTGTGCAGAAGCTAGCTATTTGTGCTGCATTTGGCCCCTGCATGGGCATCTACTTCGTTGTGATATTGCCTGTCCATCCCAGGAACCATCAGTGGACTGCTGACCTTGGACTTATTCAGCTGATCTCAGATTCTCTCAGCTCTGTACCCACTAGCCTGTGGGCTTCCTGCTTCATGTTTATTAGTTTTTGGAGGTACAAGAGTTAGGAAAAGCCTTCTGCTTACATCTGAACCACGGACTTGAACCAGACTGGACTTAACACTTCTACGACTGGTTTGAGCTGTTTCTTGACATCTCTTTCTATTAAGTACAAGAGTCGCTGGTTTTGCTTCTCGAGAGAACCCAGCCTGACATACCATCCCAGATATACTCAACCAGAACCTGGATTTCAGCATGATCCCAGAGATGGGGATCATCAAGAATACATTACATCTACCTTACAAGGTTGTTGGATTAAGAGAAATTGAAGAAATGAAGTACTTGAGACTTTTAATAATTGGTAACAGTCAACCAATAAACAGCATCGCTGGCAAAAAAGAGAAAAGACTGAAGCTGTCCAAGAGTTCCCTTTATTTGGATCCGCAGTTGACATTGATGGAAACGGCAGTCAAAATCAAACAATGGACCGCATTGGGCAGAGCTGCCGCACAAACCTCTTAGGCTGTTACAGAGCAACGATGTCACTTTGAAGACTAACCCAAGACATGGCTATTTCAGTCACTTCGCATGCATGTGGAAGCTGGAGAATGAATAAGGGACACTGGATCGTTGAAGTATCTGAATTACAGTGCGGTGAGGAATAGTGAGTGTACCATGGACTACTAGAAGAACAAGCCACCCGTCCTGGACAAGTACAGCCAACATATTCCTTAGAAGCAAGGATGACAAGACTTTGTCTCTTATACTTCGAGCATGTTGTCAGGAGAGACCAGTCCCTAGATAGGACATCCAGTCCCTAGATAGGACATCATGCTTGGGAAAGCAGAAGGTCAATGACAAGGAGGAAGACCCTCCGTGAGATGCATTGACCCAGTGGCTGCCACCGTGGGCTCAAACAGAGTGCCATCTATGAAGATGGCACAGGACCAGGCAGTGTTTTGTTCTCTTGTGCCTAGGGCTGGTTTGAGGCCGAACTTACTCGACAGTGTCTAACAACCATGATCTTGACCCTGACCTTTTGGTTCACAGCCGAGTGCTTTAACCATTGCACTGCGGGGCTCCTTAAACTCGCCATAGGGTCTCCGAGTCTTCACAGAAGCACACTCGTGCACGAAACAAAAGGCTAAAGAAAAGCCATGTGCTGATTTAACCTACACATTCTACCTAAAGACATACTCTTGGGAATCATTCATAATCTGGGGGCCACCGCTGTAGCAACGTGGTTTCCACACATTCGACTTACCTGGGAATCTAAAGCCTACAGGTGCCTAGCTCCTACCCCGGACATTTGGATTAAATTGTTAGGGAGTACAACTTGACACTGGACATTTTTTTAAGTTCCCCAAATTATTCTAAGGTGTGGCCCAGTTGGGAACCTCCTACAAAGCTCCCAGATGAGTGAAGGGAGGGAGGGAGCCATGGGTTGTGTGTGAGAAGTCAGTCCCCCGGCTGGCTCATCTTCAGCAGACAGAGAGCGAGCATCAGGGAGTTACTCAGTGACCAGGGCACCGGTTGAGAGCCGCTAGGACAATCTCTAGCGCTCGGGCACCGGGGGTATGGACTGCGGGAACTGGATGAGTTAGGGGAGGGGGAGAGGGGGAGGGAATCTCTTAGGGGACGCTCAGGAAGGACGGTTACAACATAGCACTCCGCCAATGAGGTACCAGGAGTGGGGGCTTGGCTTGCAAACTAGGGGTTAAAATGCTTTTGAAGGAGCTGTGATACGTGGCCATCTTTGGGCCCCAGTTTTCCCTGGAATTGGTGCCTGATGTTGAATAGTGCAGATGAGATGTCTTCAGCGTCCACTGGTTAAAATCCTGATCAACTTATATATACCGATGTGCCAGTTGCTACGAGGCACTGACACCAGGTTCGGGACTTCCGCAGTTTCTCACACTGTGTCGCCCAGTCTGGGCCTGCCCCAGGCCTGGGTCTGGGAGGCGGGGCGGGGGTTAGGCAAAGTGACGTGGGCCCAGGCGAGCTGAGGCAAGACGAAGAGTTTGAGGGACAGAAGAGCTGGTTGTGCTTCTGTCCAGTCCGCGGCACCAGAAGGCACCTCGAGCAAAGGAAAGGGAAGCTTTTCCTCCTGGCCTTCACCCAATTCAAGTAGAAGGTGGCCTTCCTCCGGGCCCCCGCCCTGCCACCTCCTCTGCTTTGGTGAGGGAATGAGTCAGAGGGGTTTGCGGAGGAGGAAACGGGTTTTCTTGCCGTTTTCCCTCCACTGGGTTTGAATGAGTAAGAAACCCCGCTGTTCACATGTGCACAGGTTGACAAAAATAGAGCTTGGCGCCTCTGAAGGCCCAGCCTGGGTTCCAGAGTCAATAAGACCAGGGCCCGCCCGTCTGCTCAGCCTCCAGGCAGCCACAAGACAGCCCTGGGCCAGCCTGCTGAAGGCACCATTGCCCAAAGGACAGCCGCCACCACTGGGGTGGTTGCTAGTGGAAAGACCTGCTGCTGGGTGCAGTGCAGCAACGATGAAACATACAACTTTCTTCTAGTTCTTTAATGCTTCCTCCCCCCCACCCCCACTACCATGATCCCAATTCTACCTTACAAATCCGCTAGACCAGAGGATGGACACTGGTACAGATAGGAACTGGAAACACAGGGAATCCAGGGCGGATGAACCCTTCAGGACCAGTGTTGAGAGTGGTGATACCGGGAAGGTAGAGGGAAGGTGGGATAGAAAGGGGGAACTGATCACAAGGATCTACATATAACATCTTCCCTGGGGGACGGACACCAGAAAAGTGGATGAAGGGAGACGTCAGATAGTGTAAGATATGACAAAATAATAATTTATAAATTATCCAGGGTTCATGAGGGACAGGGGAGCGGGAGGGGGGGAATGAGCTGAGACCAAGGGCTCAAGTAGAAAACAAATGTTTTGAGAATGATGATGGCAACAAATGTACAAATGTGCTTGACACAATGGATGGATTGTGATAAGAGTTGTACGAGCCCCCAATAAAATGATTTAAAAAAAGGAAGAAGACCTGCTGCTGGCTCAGCACCCCAACCCACTGTCAGGGAGCCCATTCTGACTTGACTCATAGTAACGCTAGAGGGCTTCTGAGACTGTAATTCTTATGGCACCAGGAACCAAACTCAGTGCCATCGAGTCGATTCCAACTCATAGCGACCCTATAGGACTGAGTAGAACTTCCCCCTTTGGCTCTCCAAGGCCATAAACCTTTACAGAAGCAGAAAGCCACGTCTCTCTACCACAGAGCAACCGTGGGTTCAAACTGCTGACCTTGAGTTAGCATCTCAGTGAGTAGCCCATGATGTCACCGGGGCTGCTAAGGGCTAGCACAGGGTTGTAGGAATAGAAGAGACCCTAGAGCAGCGGTTCTCAACCTGTGGGTCTCCACCCCTTTGGGGGTCGAACGACCCTTTCACCGATTGATAACAGTAGCAAAATGACAGTGATGAAGTAGCAATGGAAATAATGTTATGGTTGGGGGACATCCACATGAGGAACTATATTAAAGGGTCGCGGCATGAGGACAGTTGAGAACCACTGCCCTAGAGATGCCTTGCCCTAGCCACAGGTTTTCCAAAGGAGCAATCAGAGGCCGAGAGAGTAGAGGAGAGCCCAGAGCCCAGGGCTTCTGATCGTCACCGGGTTGGTGAGGAAGAGGCAGAGGAAGGAATAGCCTTCCCAGATGCCGGACCAATCCGTGCTGTCCAGTGAGGCCTTCCCATCCTACAGAGGAAGGGCTCTGAGATTCAAGAGTCTCTCCCCATTTCTTCTAAGTGTGAAATAAGGACCAACTTTCTAGAATTAGCTCAGAATCAAGATGACTCTGGAATTCCAGGGTCCTTGCCTACTTACTTGGTACCTGTTTCCCTTTCTGAAGCCCTGGCTTACATCATGAGAGATTCACTTTATCCCTGGATGGATGCCGAGATCTAGCAGGCCAGGCAGTCAAGGGCTCACTAAAGAAGGGGGTGGGGACAGCTAGCCGCCCCAACGAGCTGTTGAACAGAGAACTCGGAGCTGCATGTGGGCAGCTGCAATCCCTGCTAGTTCCCCCAGGTTGGACCAATGTTGACAGCCCTAATCAATGATTGACAGTCGTCTAGGAAGCGCTGGAGTCATGTGACCTGGCTGTAATCTTGGCTCTGCTACTAACTGTGGGACTACGAGACAAGAAGCTGTTTCTTGGTTTCCTTGTTCTGGGAATGGAGTGATTCTACTAGATAGTGGCTCTAAACATTGAAAAACCCACGGGCCCCTTTGTTCACATGCAATCCCGTAGGGAAGCCTCCTTGTGCTGCTGGTAGGAACAGCGCTCATTTTTTGCTTGCCACCAATCCCTGAGGGTTCTGAGGAGCCAGAGACCCACTGGACCTGCTGCTTTCTAACTCTGCGTGTGCTCTCCAATCAGCTGCTTTCCGTGTGGTCACGTGGCTGATGGTGGTTGGCATCCGTTGCTAAGCTAATGGCAGCCCTGGGTAATGTTCAAGAGGGCTCTTTTCCTGTGATATTAGGTTGATATCATATCTATTCAGCCAGCGCTTCCACATGCCTCCCCAAAGCATTGTCTCTGTACACGGCATTTTGTTGAGCTTGCCCCTGCATGGTGATGGCATGTAAACCCTGCCTCGCCTGTAGCTCCCAGGCGACCAGGCATTTTCCCATGGCTGTCTATTTGGGTAGGAGGTAACTCCTGCTTGAAACCATGCAGTCTGGTTCTGTGTGGCTTGGCCATCTTGGGAGTACTCGCATATCAACAAGGGCAGAATCAAGTGTCATGACATGAAAAGAATTACTTGTCATCTGAAAAGTATTCTTGGAAGCATCCCCTGGGAGAGGATGAGATGTTTCTTAATGAGATCAGATTTTCTCCTGAAAAAGCCAGTCTGACCCCTGAGGAGGCTCACCGTGCTGGGCAAGCCCTGGACAAGCCAGAGCCCGAGTTTCAGCCCTGCCTCTGCTGACACCTCACTCTGGGCCTTCAGGCCGGTGCCTGGACTTTTCTGGGCCTCAATCTTGTCATCTATAAAGTGTAGGAAAGAGGAGAGCATTAGATGCGGTCTCAGAGAGTCTTCCTCGCTTAAATGGTTTGCTGCCATGACATCTGAAGTCCACCTTTGTTAAGGGACCAGAAAACATGCTTAACCCCCTTGGCTCTAAGCCTTGTGGGTGGAGCTGTGCCCAACAGGCTTAGCTAAACTTCCTACTAACCCTCTTCCCGCCTGCATGTAGGAGCCCTGGTGGTGCTATGGGTTAGGCATTAGGCTACTCACCACAAGGTCAGCAGTTCGAACCCACCAGCTGCTCCTCAGGAGAAAGATTTGCAGTCCCAGAAACCTTGTATAGGGCTGCGATGATTCACAATTGACTCAGTGGCGGTGGGTTTGGGTCTTTTGGTTAGTCTACATTCAGGAGCATTAGTCGGGCAGTGGTTAAATGCTCAGCTGCTGGAAAGGTTGTTGGTTTGAATCCACCCAGCTATTCTGTGGGAGAAAGACCCTGCTGTCTGCCTCATTAAAGACTACACCCTCACATCCCCATGGTGCAGTTCTGCCCTGTCATGTGGGGGTGCTGTCAGTCAAAGTTGACCTGGAAACACACAGCAGCAATGATAGAAACAATGATAATGTCATTTGCCTCGCCTGGGCTGGAGCCTTATTCCCACATTCTGTCTGGTCCGATCTCCACCCCCACCCTGACCCCCACCTGCCCCCACCCGTCACCGTCTCCCTGGGCCTTATTGCAAAATGTCAGAGCCTCCTCGCAAAGGCAGTGGCCCAATGCTTCTACAAGGGGCTTGCCCGGTTCCTCCCAGCCCCTTGTCCGTGACAGTAATTAATTGAGGCTACTGTTTATTTTTCCAGACCTTGTTCTAAGTAATTAACAGGCCCTGATTATTATGCTCTTCATAATAGTCCTAAAGATGTACAATTATTATTACCTCCAATTTACTGTTGATGACATGGAAGCACGGGGAATTTCATTGAGTTTGCCTGAAGGCATCCAACTTCACGGTGAGGGAGCCAAGACAGTCCCCCATGGGTCGAGAGTCCGTCATCACACAACCACTGAATCAGACTGGGGCTTGCCAATGCTACTGGTAGTGATGGGAGCTATCGTTCATTGAGTCCTATGGCACCATACACTAGCCTAGGTCAGTGGTTCTCAATGCCGCAACCCTTTAATACAGTTCCTCATGTGGTGGTGACCCCTAACCATAACATTATTTTCGTTGCTACTTCATCACTGTTATTTTGCTACTGTTATGAATTGGGCGACCCCTGTGAAAGGGTTGTTTGACTCCCAAAGGGGTCATGACCCACAGGTTGAGAACCGATGGCCTAGGTGCTTATCATTTTACTCCCAGGACCCCTGGTGGTGGAGTGGGTTATGCCTTGGTGTGCTGACCGCAAGGTTGGCAGTTCAAAACCACCAGCCACACTGATGGAGAAAGATGAGGTTTTCTACTCCCATAAAGATTTATAGTCTCGAGATACCAAAGGGATCAGTTATCAGGCATCAAATAACAAAAAAATCATATCATTGTGTGCTTACCTCCCTGATACAATCACTGAAGACAAATGGGTGAATAAGCAAATGTGGTGAAGAAAATTGATGGTGCCCAGCTATCAAAAGATATAACATTAAAAAAAAAAAGATATAACAGCTGGGGTCTTAAAGGCTTGAAGGTAAACAAGCAGCTATCCAGTTCAGAAGCTAAAAGCCCACATGGAAGAAGCACACAAGCCTGTGTGATCATGAGGTGTCGAAGGGATCAGATATCAGGCATCAAATAACAAAAATCATATCATTGTGAATGAGGGGGAATACGGAATGGGGACCCAAAGCCCATCTGTAGGCAACTGGACATCCCCTTACGGAAGCGTCATGGGGAGAAGATAAGCCAGTCAGGGTGCAGTGTAGCAACGATGAAACATACAACTTTCCTCTAGTTCCTAAATGCTTCCTCCCCACCCACTATCATGATCCCAGTTCTACCTTACAAATCTGACTAGGCCAGAGGATGTACACTGGTACAGATAGGAACTGGAAACATAGGGAATCCAGAGCGGATGATCCCTTCAGGACCAGTGCTGAGAGTGGTAGAGGGAGAATGGTTTGGAAAGGGGGAACCAATTACGGGGATCTACATATAACCTCCTCCCTGGGGGATGGACAGCAGAAAAGTGGGTGAAGGGAGACGTCAGGCAGTGTAAAATATGACAAAATAATAATTTATAAATTATCAAGGTTTCATGAGGGAGGGGAAAAATGAGGAGCTGATGCCAGGGGCTTAGGTGGAGGGCAAATGTTTTGAGAATGATGAGGGCAATGAATGTATAAGTTTGCTTTACACAAATTTATGTATGTATGGATTGATATAAGAGTTGTCTGAGCCCCCAATAAAATGATTTTTAAAAAAGATTTATAGTCTCAGGAACCCACAGGGGACAGTTTCTCTCTGTCCTGCAGGGTCACTGTGAGTCAGAATTGACTGTATGGCAGTGAGTTTGGTTTTATTATTTCACTTAAATCATACACCGAAAGAAAACATTTTATGCCTATGCTAGGCAGATAGAAAGTAGGGTTCATTAGTACATTCTAAAATTGGGCAGCCTTCTCTAATCTGCCTCTCTCTCACTTTGCTTTGAAAGACAAATACCTGAAGATGGTTCCCACTTCAGCTTCGAGACAGTAAAGGGTGCCCACTAGCATTGTACCTCCTTTACAGAACTCTAAAACTGCTGGTCAGGCTGCCCTGTGTGGCAGGACAGGTTGGACAGGTCTGCCTCTGCTGACCTTTGCTGGTGAAAACCAGGGCCCAGAGAAGCAGAGGTCACCTTGGTTTCTGTTTCTCTTCCCCAGTTCTGGGCTGTCTTATTGTGTGGCCTACTTTATGGATCCCAGCCGTCCTTAAGGGCAGCATGGGACTTGAGAGGAAAAAGGGACATTGAGATGGAGTTCCTGGATGGAGTCACAACCATAAAACCTGGTGGGTGGTCTCCGAGGGCAGGGGAAGGCAGTTAGAACAGGTCCAGAGGGGCTGGGGTGAGTCACTGTACTTTGGCTGACTGCCTAGAATGAGGTGTGCTTGCTCACTGAATCAGGCAAGTAACAGCCCCCGAGGTGGCCTGTGCCATTCTCACTTTAGAGATGAGGAAACAGGGTCTCAGAGATGTTCAGTGACTTCTTCCCGAGACACACAGCTGGAAGAGAGGATTTTAACGCAGGCCTATCTGACTATGAAACAACATTCCTTATGATCTGCTACACTACTGCTGCTGGGTGGGGTGGGTGCGTGAGAACTGTGAGAGTGGACACAAGGACAAGGTGGGCAAGAGGCAGCCTGGACCTTCTCCACACAGGTCTCAGAACTGCATGGAACCAGCAGGGGGAGGCCCAGGAGGAGCAGCTTTCCTCTCTCACCCGCCCATCCAGGCTCCCCTCTCAGGCAGCCCCACCCCTTCTCCCCAGAATGCTGTTCCTTTTGGAGTGTCCTCAGCAGGCCTAGGAGACCCTGTGAGCTGCTTTGCCTTAGGGCTGGATTCAGGTCACCTGAGCCAGACAGCTAGGAGAATCAGCCGGCCTCCACTGTTGCCTTCCTTCCTTGTGCCCTTACTGGCTGGCAAAGGGACCAGGAAGTTTTGGTTCATTACCATGGGGCAGGGGAGGGGGTTACGCATGTGTACACACACACTTACCTTCTGCCCCCTCCATCTAGCTCTTTGCTCGCAACTTCCTCCTCTCCCATATCCCATACAACTAGACCCCCAACTGCCCCCTCCATCCACCAGGGCCTCCTGCAGGTAGAGCAGCCTACTGCCTGACTTCATCACATCACTGTGCCTTCTTCCAGTGGGGTCCCTGGTGGTGTAGTGGTGTGTTGGCTGCTAACGACAAGATCTGCCATCCAACGCCCCCTCCCCGAGCTGTTCCTTCAGAGAACCCTGCAGCTTTCTACCCCAGCAACGAGTTATCTTAGAAGTGTACAGGGGCAGTTCTGTTCTGTCCCGGCAGGTACTGTGCGTCGGAGTCTTCTTCATGGCAGTGAGTTTTTTATTCGTTTGATTCTGGTTTTTAGTGGGATCGTGGAAGGGGTTTCAGGGAGGTCCCTTTTCCCTTGACTTTAATTACACGTACATTTACTAGGATCTGCTTTTACGTACTTTTAGTTACCACTGGGTTGTTTAGTGTCTCTGGATGGATTATAAGACACGTCTTGACTGCATAAAAAGAGCAAAAAAAGTTGTGAGAAGAAATCGGAAAGACAAGCGTTGGCAAATGTGAACCGGGGAGCTCTGGCCGGAACCCTGCAATACGGGTGACAGCGTACAGCGAGAAAAGTTTGGCAGTGGCGGGGCACAGTGCCGCCGGGCAGAAGCGTGAGCTTACAAACTCGCACTATGTACAACCCACGATGCACTAATTTTGCGGCGGGCGCGGGCTCTAGCGGGCCTAGGCGAGCTCCACTTCCCGGGGCGAGTGCGGGGTTGCCTAAGCTCCGCCCCGCGGCCGCGCAGCCATTGGTCAACTCCGCCTCAGCACCTGCCTTCCCGCCCTACCTTCGGCGGGCGGGGTTACCTGGGCCCCGCCTCCCAGACGGCTCGGGTTCCCAAGCCTCTGCTTCCTCCATCTCGGGTCCCTCCCCCAGGTCGAGACCCCGCCCCTCTATACCCCGCCCCTTTATCCCGAGCTCCTCGTGATGTCACCGCCGCTTTGATACAAAGAGCCCTTCGGCCCACGCGGGTCTCCCGGCAACGGGCGCGGGTGGGGGTGGGGCCGGTGCCTTCAACTTGTGCGAACTGTGCGAGCGGCGGCGGCGGCGGCGGCAGCGCGCAGCGGGGATTGTTCCCGGCCGGGTTGCTAGCTCCCTCTCTCCCGCTTCACACGGCGTCCCCTCTCTCCCCAGCGCCCGGACCCGCGGCCGGACAGGGGATGCGCAGCCCGCCGGCCCCCGGGAGCCAGGTAAGGACAGCTGAGGGGCTCAGGCTCGCGGGGCTCCGGCTACGCGCACCTGGCTGGGTCCGCGGCTCCCGGCCGGGAAGTTACCGGAGCTCAGAAGTTCGCTCGCAACCCGGCGTCCCCCCTCCCCCCCTCCCTCCGCCACCTTCGCCCTGGGAGCAGCGCCCTCTCGGCCCTGGCCTGGGAGGTCGGGTTACCTGCGACCGGGCTTGCCAGGCCAACAGAGGGGAAGTGGCCGCCTGCCCGGCCCCTGCCTGCGCTCAGGTGCGGCTGGGCGGGACTCGCCCGGAAAGCAGAGAAAGATGGTCTGGTGCAAAGTGTTTCAGGGGCACCTTGTGGACCCCGGGCCGCCTCTCGTGGGCTCCAGCTCATGAGCGAATGTTGCCCCCACGCCCTGCCCTGGACGCGTTCAGGTTCCCAAAGAGGCTGTGAGCGGGCTAAGTTTTTTCGTAGCTCTTGGCACTGCACGGAGCCTGTACCCCGCTTCCCTCATCTTCGGCGGGGGGCAGGGGGAAGTACGCCGGCTTCAAAGGGGGGAGGGCAAGCATAGTTCGATGTTTGAGGACCGCGCCCTGCACCTTCCCTGGAGAGATCGGTTGAGGCTCGAGGTGTGCGCAGTTTCCCCTCCCTTCGCCCTTGGTGCCCCAGGAGCAGGCTGATCCACCCAGGTTGTCACCACAACAATTCTACCAGCGTCTTGGAGGCCCTGGGGGAGGATCCCCAGGAGGATCCCCTGTGCTCCACGGATTAATCCCCTCCCTCCCCCTGTCTTAGGGACACCTCGCTGATAGCAGCTCCATCCCTCAGTTTCCCTGTTCCTGGGCCCCCACACCCACAGGTGTTTGGAAATAACACATCACTTGGCCTTGAGGGGCTGGCATGCATTTAGGTGTTTATTGCTTTCCAAAGCAGGGTGAGGTGGGGTTGGATTCCTGCACCCACCTCCCCCCAATCAACTTGCATCCTGTGTGGCAGACTCTTCCGGCTGATAGCTGGTGACCACCACTTGAGTTCTGTGCACCTCTCTAGAGGAGGCAGTAGGGGTCACCTGGCACTTCTGGAGCATCCTCAGGGACCCCACAGGTCCCTCCTCAGGTGTCAGTGTTTCTGTGCATGCTAGGATGGGGAAAAGGAGTCTCAAAGCAGGGAGCACTACCAGACTTCTGTGGAGGGTGTCCCTCTCTGTTTTTGTCTCTCGCCCTTGTAGCCCAGGCCTTTCCTGGCTCAGCCAGCCCTTACGGTATGCTGATTACATACATGCCCAGGGGATATTGTGAACTCAGACATCTCCCCTGCCCACAGGGTGTTTACAAAGACAGAAAACTTGGGTCTAATTTGGCCCTGCCCAACTCTGGAGCCTCTTGCTTTGATCTGGGTCGCCTCTGAGGTCCCTGGGATTTAATGGTGGAGTCTGTGCAGCTCCTGTGCCCTGGCGGCTGAGGGAGGCTCTGAAGATCTGTGGATTTGAGCTGAGTCCACAGCTCAGATATGCAGAGGAGAAGAACTTTGGGCTTGGGGTCCTGCTTTGGTGGAGGGGTTGGTGTATGACTAAGGCCAGCCTGAGAGATAAGCCTGGACTGTGGGGGAGGGGGGCCTGAGTAGCCAGGCCAGGTAAGCAGACTAGGAGCGTGACCTTTGCCTCAAGGAAGCCTGACTGTGTAGGAGCGCCTACCTGTGACCAGTCCTTGGAAAGGAGTTAAGCAAAATGAGAGGAAGAAAGAAATTTGGGAGCCCAGAGACTCCTAAGCCCTCTCCCTTGGACCCCCCTGACTAGAGAGCTTTCTGGTGGCTGGGTGCAGGCCCCTGCTCCTCCTCCTCCCAGACTACTTGTACCCTTTCCTAAAGCACAGTGGTCCCTGGAGGGTCTCTCAGCACCTCTCCTCCAGGCGGGACTGGGGCTGCCCCCCAGGCTTAGAGCTGTCTCTGTAGCTGGTCACCTGGGGCTCCTCAGTCCCCCCTCCTGCACCTTCCCTGCCTGCCAGGTGACTAAAAACCTCCTTTCCTGAGACTGGCAGCCCTTCTTCTGGGAACCCCCTCTGATCCTGCTCTGAATGTCACCTCACTGTGTGTATTGGGAGTCTTGGTGTTAGAGCGGGTAAGGCTTGAGCCGCACTCTTCAGGAGACAGAGGAGAGGCTAGCTATTGCCCGTGAACATTTCCAGCATTGAAACCCTGTGGGTCGGAACCAGCTAGATAGCAGTGTGTCTGAGTTGGGTTTGGTATTTAGCTGAGGAGATAGGCTCTCGGTGAAACCGCTGGTGAGCGACTTCTGGAAAGCAGATGTCAGACTCCGGGAGAGCAGTCTGACCCTGTGCTCTGTCTCCTGGCCCTGGGTTCACTATCTGGTGGGGTCGATGCCTGGTACTAGCACTGGGACACCGTGCCCTGGCCTTGTCAGATGTGCAGGCCTCCGATTTGAGAGTAACTGGGTGTTGACGGCCTCACATCACCGGCCAGGTGACGGAGGCTGTGCAGCCACGTGCGTTCACTTGTCCCCTGCTGCCGGGTTCACAGCTGGATTAATGGCCCACCTGTGTCCTACTGCATATTGTGGGGGTTCTCCTGACGTGGGACAGCATTCCAGGGTATACACCCTTTCCTGTTTCTACGTATTTAGCCCCAGCGCAGGGCCTGGCACAGGTCAAGTGCTGACTAGATTCACAGAAATGCCTGTCACTACTCTACCCTTTTCAAGCCCTTCCTGTGGCTGCATCCATGTTGTGGAGCAAGGGTGTGTTGCGTGTGGCTGTTGCTGCTGTGGGCTTCTCTGCACTCAGCTCGGGTGATGCCAGAGAAGCCTGCCCACAGGAATGTGGAAATAGGCCTTACAGATGAACTGCTTCCACCACACAAATCAATAACAGCCAAAGCCACTCGCTGCAGAGCACCAGCTTCTGGGCAGAGGATGGGCGACAACTGGTGTGAATTTGTAGCCACATCTCCTGGCCAGTGCATAGTCCTGCCAAAAGGTTAGCCAGCACTTCCAGCCAGTGTGTCCTGAGTCCCACGCTGGGTGGGGGGCTGCAGAGAGTGAGCCTGACGGCATGGATAGGCAGTTCCCACAACTCACCAGAGCTGCCTCTGTGTCAGCTATTACATTTGAAGAAGTCACTTTTCATGCCAGGTGCCCGGCCACAGGTGACAGCACTCACCCCCGAGGAGGATTTGAGCCTCGTTGGTGGAAGAGAGGAGGCAGCATACCTGCCAGCCTTGTTCTTCCAGAGCTGAGCCCATTGTCCCAGGAGCACACAGGCCCTAGAGCTTGAGTGCAGAGAACCTGCCTCTCAGCAGGCAGATCACTTCCTCCTGGCTTCCCTGGGTCTAGGTGTGGGGAGGAGACCAGGAGGAGGAAATGGCACCCAGCTGACTCCACAGGGTAGAGGAGGTGGCCGTGGCCCAGAGCTGTGGGGTCCAGGTGACTCTTGCAGGCTGGCTGGAACTTGTGATATGTTTCTAACCCCACTGCTTCCTTTCAGAAAAACAAACAGACATGTTCTGAATATTGGGTGTGCTTTTAATTGATTCAACCTGTTTCCCCATCTCCCCAGATAAATGGGTTCTTTCCCAACAATGTAAACATGACTTAAAGGAAAACAAAGCTCTGTGGAAGTTCTTATTAATAATATCCGTGACTGGCCTCGTGGGAGCCTTTCTCTTTTAAGAGGCCAAAAAGAGGAAGCCCTGAACAGAAATGGGTCATGAGCAAATGGGTGGGAGTGCCCTCACCCTGAGTCGTCTTTTGTCACCCCACCCTTCTGCACTCTGCAAGTTGAACATCACAGCCAGGACACCTGCTTGCCAAGGGGCCACAGCTGGCTGCAGAGGCTTGGCCCTAGCCAGGGAGCAGAGGAGTCTGCTCTTTGGATCCGGCGTAGCAAGTTTCTTCCCTCCTGCTCACTGGTTTCCTGCGAAAAATGTTGTGGGGCACAATCGAGGCAGTTCTGATGCATAGCGACCTTATGTTCAACAGAAGGAAACACTGCCAGCCCTGTGCCAGCCTGGGAGAGATGTCCACCCCCAAGCACGGACACTGACTTTTATTTCTTTAATATTTTAGTGCAATGTTAGGTTTACAGAGAATTGAAAGTACAGAGTTACCATCTATTCTGTGGCACAGTTTCCCTATTGTCAACATCTTGTATTCTTGGGCTACATTTGTTACCACTGATGAACCAATGGTGATACATTATCAGTATCCTGTCAAAACCGCTAGCTTCTCCGGGAGAGAAAGATAAGACAGCCCTGGAAGCCCTGTCTAGAAATGCCTCAAGATAGAGGAGTGCTTTTACTTGTTACGAATGAATGTCCATGTTTACATTAAAGTTCACTCTTTTCCCCTCCATTAGCTGAGGTTTGTTTGGGCAGAGATTCCCAAAGTGAGTAGCACCAAACCACGTGTGGAAAGGTCCTCTGTACGGCACTGTACTCCGTCATGTACAGTCCTGTGGTGACCAGGAGGCAGGCTGCCTGGGCTCAAAAGCTGGCTCTGCTGTTTGAAATTTGTGGCTTCTTAGGCAAGTGGTGTGGTGGTTGTGTGTTGGACTGCTAACCTGAAGGCCAGCAGTTCAAAACCATCAGCTGCTCCCCGGGAGAAAGTTGTTGCTATCTACTCCTGTAAAGAGCTACAGTCTCAGAAAACCCAGGGGAAGTTCCACCCTGTCCTGCAGGATCCCTATCAGTTGGCATCAACTCAACGGCAGTGAGTTTGGTTTTGGGGGGGGAGTTTTTTAAGGCAAGTTACTTAGCCCCTCTGCCTCGATTTCCTTATGTATGCGTCAGACTTGACTTGGTGGCAGTGAGTTTGTTTTTGTTTCATACAATGAAGGGAGTGCTAGCATCTGCCTCTTACGGTTATGCATTGGATATTTAAGTGTAGATGAAGCACCACCAACAGTGCGAGCCCCACCCCCAAGTGAGCTGTAGTTTTCAGTTCCTTCAGGTTTCTGCTGCTTGGAATCTTGTGGCTGATAACCTCCAATCTCCCCAAAATTTCTACCTGGAGCAAGCAAGGAGGACTGAACAGGAAGGTGGCAGCGAAAAACTGTTACGCGAGGGCCTTTTCAGGAGAAGCAAACCTCCAGTTCCGCCGAGTACTGTGATTTTAAATAAACCACCTTGGCCTCTGCAGGTGTAGGTGCAGGGCCACTTGAGTGAGATGACTGGCACCTCCCGGCAATCTGTGAATTCGATGCAAAGTGCACTCCGAGGTGTGAGCTAGCTCTGCAGACTCGAAAGCTGGGCGTGGGGCTGCATCTGGCCCTTCCTCACGCAGGCTGCCAGTTTGCCATGGGGAGTGTGGGCCTCTGTCCGCCAGCCCGCCCTTCACCTGCCCCCCTCCTGGAAAAGCCGGCTTGGAGCAGTGCTCCAGTGCCAGGTACCCTGCCTCATTAGGAGGCCACTGCTCTGGCTGGCAGCAGCCGCAGGAGGTCTGGAGCCGGGCCAGAGGAGTGCTGCAGCCTGCCGCACTGGGTGCTGGGCCCAGATCCGTTTCCAAGGACCAAGCCTACCTGCCGGCCAGTTTGGCTGCTCAGAGGTCAACAGCTCCTCCCGGGCTGGGCCGGCTCTTTCCACAGCTTTACATAACCTTGAATCGATAGGCTCCCCATGGAATGAGGGCTCGTGTTGACAAGGCAGCTCTGGCTGGCGTCTCGTGTGTGATTATGTGCAGGATTGCATCAGGTAGGAGCTAAAGAAGGCTCCTGCAGCAGGTGTGTGAGCGGGCCGCGCTGGCGTGGCATGAAGGACTGCCCTTCCACCGGCACGCAGCCCAAGCACGGGTCGCAGTCCCTTCAGCTCCCACCCTCAGTAGCCACAGATTCTGGACCCTCCCTCCCCCCATTTGCCCAGCTCAAATGGTCAAGTGTTGTACACTTGCCGGTGTTTTATTTCACTGACTGTGCCTTTCCTTCCTGGTGATTCTTAAAAGAAAGGCTGCCTCGTAAACTCACAGGCTTAATGCAACACAGGAGCAGTCATCTCTGGAGACCTTACATTCATTCCTTCAGGAAACGGGCAGGTACACTTTGGCTGGATTATATGAGGGACACGCAAATGCCGATGGCGGGCACAAATGGGCTCAGACTCTAGCTTTTCTACCTCCCCAGCTGTGTGACCTTGGAGAGTTCTCCTTGTTCCCTAGCAGAGGTGGCTCCACAGCCATCGGGATCAGGGATCACGTTAGGGGGCACCATTCCCTATCTTCCTCGTGCTGGGTCACTGCAGGTCACATTCCACTGGGGTAGAGGGAAAGCAAGGACAAAGAAGAGGTCACTGACCTCCCCAAGATGGCAGAGGGAGACTGGTGTTCCCAGGGCTTCCTGACTTGGTTTCTAATGCCTGAGCATTGCTGTGCCTTCCCTCCCTCCTCCTCCTCCCACTTTGCCAGAGTTTTCATTTTCACATGTGTTTCCTTTTAGCAATTTTCTCTCAAACCTCTCTCCTCTCCCTTTCTGTAAAGCCTTCCCACATGCAGCCTCTTTGAAGCTGCCTGTGGTGGGAAGTGGGGGTAGGTTATGCCCCAGGGCTGGGATGGCATAAGTCCCAGGAGCCTAGTGTGCCTCGGTCCTTAAAACCTTCAGCTCCATTCTGGTGCCACGGGCTTTGGACATGCCTCTTCCTGTGGCCTGCCAGGTCCAGCCTGAGTCTGGGTGCTGCCAGTGGGGTGCTGAGCACTGCTTTTACCAGGAGCGCTGGCAGAGTGGTTTCTGAGACCTTCACTAAAACCATCGGGGTCAGATCTCAACCCCGCTATCGCTGCGTGACCCTCAGCAAGTTCTTCAACCTCTCTGAGTCTCTGTTTTCTCATGTGAACAGTGGCTGATGCGGCACGGGTACACAAGGTGCGCCATCGTCACTTTCAAATGCCCAATGCCACCCTGAGTTGCTCTGCGAGCCCTGGGGGCAGTGCCCTCACTGCTCTGGTGACCCAGTGGGAGAAAGCGGAGATGCTCTTTCCATAAAGATTTACAGCCTCCAAACCCCTCTTCCCCATACGGTCCCTATGAATTGAAATCCACTCTGTGGCAGTGGGTTTGGATTTTGGTTGTCATTTTTTCAGTAGCTCAGTGCTGGGAGACAAGAGACCATCAGCCGATTGGGGTGTACCGAGTACACTCCCTGAGACAGACGGGGGAGGGCTGGGTCTCCAGCACAGGGCCCCTCAGTGCTGCGGAGCACAGTCCTGTGTGAGCAGGTCAGGTGACTGGCCTGCAGGTGGACGAGAGCGATGGAAACAGAAAGAACTATAGGATGAACTAGGTGACTACTGACGTTAGCTGCCCGAGTGTGACTGGAGCTGGGCAGTGGTTTGTCGGAGGAGTGGTGCTGGGGGGTGGGAGGGAGGACAAGGTTGACTGAGCTCCAGGCACAGGGAGACCAGCCCTAGGGGAGTCTCGCCTACCGAGCCACCCTGAGCTGGGCAGGACTCCGGAGCCAAGATACTGCCTGGAGAGAGAGACAATGGTGGTAAACTCCCTTCTCAACTTCAGAACCGATGAAGCCAGGAGCCCGCCTCCCTCAATTGTGTGTCCAGCACCAGGGAGTCAGGTGGTGTTGATGGCCTCAGGTGGTCAGGGGCTGGGTGGAACTCAAGCACAGGTGCCTACCTCAGCCCTTGCAGGCACTGTGGGCTGGAACTGACTAGGCCCTAGGTGGGGCCTATCCCATACAGTTGGGGTGAGGAAGCGTTCTAGGGGCCTTCCAGATACAGTGACCTTCTGGGTCAATTAGAGGTGGACATCTGCAGAGAAGTGGGGAAATGTACCAAGACACAGGTGATGAGGAAGTAGCAGTACCATGTCCAGGGCTGGCCTCTGAAGGGCTTCATGTGCTAGGCTGCTGAGCCCATACTTGGTCTGGGACAGCGGTGGAGGTCACAGGCTCTTGGAGGGGGTCCTGATGGGTAGTCAGTAACCTTGAACTCCCCTGGGGGACTTCCTGCCTGGCATGCAGATCTGTCTTATAGCGATGCCATAATAGCTTGACCTATGCCTCCCTTGGGACAGAGGGGGAGAGCTGGCCCCACACTGTGCTCTGGCCAGCTGCATTCTGGTGATACTGAGTGTGTGACAGCAGCTCCTGGAACATGACAAAAGCCATAGGACAAAGCCACCCTAGGAACCCTGCTGGGACAGTGCCAGGGCTCCGGGTGAACAGGAGGTGCTGCAGGTGCAGCAGGGGAGCCTGAGGAGAGCAAGACCCTCTTGCAGCAGGCTGTGCAGGCAGGATGAGAGAGTCCCGGTGCCTACCTCCATCTGCTTGCTCCATAGCACTGGGTCCAGTGGAGCCCTGGCCATGGCTGTGGGCAGGCACTAGCACTCTGGGTGGTCGTACAAGAACTCTATGTCTGTGGCTAATCAACACTGGGGAGAGTAGCCCCCTCTGGCTTCAGAGTGCCAACAATGCTGCAGTGGCCTCTCTGTGGCCTTTCATCACACTGAAAGAATGCACGTGCTGAACTCTGCAGGGCAGGGAGCATTGGCCTCAGCAGCTGTTGCCCCATCCCCAGCTTTCACTCTGTGTCTACAGCTCCTCTTACCATAATGGTAAAGGAGCCTGGTGGCTCAGGCAGGCGAGCATTGGACTATGAACTAACTACAGGATCAGCAGTTCAAACCCATGAGCTACTCCTTGGGAAAGCAATGAGACTGTTTACTCCCATAAAGGTGTAGTCTCAGAAACCCTTTAAACCTTCCCTGTGTGTTGGATTAATTCCGTGACGAGTTTGGTGTTTTGGATTCATCATGATGGTAAGGCTCCCTGGTTGCATGGAGGTTAAAGCACCAGGCTGCTTACTGAATGGTTAGAGGTTTGAAGCCACCAGACACTCTAGGAGAGGAAGATGCTTCAGTTAAAACTTACAACCCTGGCATCGCTATAAGACAGATCTGCTCTGTCCTTTAACTTGACAGCAGGGAGTTGGCGGGGGGTGGTGGTGGTGTGTGGGTCGCGGGGGAGGGTTAGGGACATCATGATGATAAAATATGGAGCCCCTAGAGCAAACCCCACAAATTCTTGACTGTGTGAGTAATTAAACCCTTGCTTTAAGCAGCCACATCTTTGAAAGCTATAATTTCTAGCCCAAAATAGCTGCATGTTCAGAGAACCAGGGGAGCCCTTGATGTGTACCCCTTTCAACTGGCAGCATGCTAATTCTGCTTCTGACATTTGAGTTACCCTGACACCTGGCCACCTGATTTTCTCGGGAAAGCCCAGGAGGCAGTGGTTGGGTGGGAATGGAAGTCTACCAGCTGGGGACTTGGGATGTGTTCTTTTGTTTTTTTGAGACCTTAGATGACTGGTTGAGGTTAGATGGTTCTTGGTTTGGTTTTAAAGAGGAGTAGAGAAAAACAACCTCAGCTGGACTCTTAGAGAAAATGGATGAAACGCTCGAGATGCCAGGCTTGTTTGGAGCAGAAATGGGACCACCCTTTAGAGCACAGAGCAGGCCCATTGCTCACAGGGGTGTCCCGCTGTATCCACTACCTGTGCATCCCCAGGGTGGCCCATGCATCCAGCCCTCAGAGAGGAGGTCTTGTGTGGAATGTGGGGGTCCAGGCTCACAGGAACACCTCCCTGGACTTGCTTTTTCTCTGTCCATTGACATGCCTGGAATGCTTGAGGCTGGCGGCTGGGTCTCATTTCCAGATGTGGAAACAATTTAAGTTCTGTTTCCATAATCCCCAACCGTTTGCCTCTGCAGCCCGCGTTCTAATGTAAAACCCAGGCCGAGTGCTCTCTTTGGGAGGCAGGACGAACTGCGTTGAGCCTGTTCACTTAGAATATGGGCTTCCGGGGTCCAGTCAGAGCTGGGAGCCAGGGCTCTGTTGGGACAGAAGTTTACCTCCTGGGAGCAGTAAGTGACCGTGGGGCCACCTCCCCTGTGGTGAGGATTCACTTAGCCAAATTCAGAAGCAGCAGCATCTTGGCCCCTCTACTTGTTCCATCACTGCCCCTGGACAGTCAGCCTGGAGAAGGCTTCAGTTCTGGTCATGTCAGAGGGAGACTGGCCTCACAGCCAAGTGGAGTGCTCACATGTCCCAGGAATGGCAGGGGCCTTCTTCCCCAAACTGACCACAACAGCAGGAAGAAATCTGCTTTAGATTTCAAGTAGCCAGAAACACTGCCCGGCATGGGTAGGCTGGCAGTGTCCCTCTCAATTACTGAGTGCCCCATGTCTGGGGGGTGGGTTAATGGCTTATCTTTCTGTAGACCATGCGTTAGGCAAAAATCATTTTTCCCCCACAATAGTTTTACTGGCACATAATTTACATATCATACAATTCAATAATTCAATTGCTCAGTCATATCAAGAATTGTCCAATTATTGCCACATCAATTTTAGAACACCCCCCCAGCAAAATCACTTTTATATTTGTCTTATAGCTGGAGACAAAGTACATTTTATGGACAAAAAAACATTGCCTTTGCAGTTCTAAATGTCTCTGGCTGAACAATTTCCTTTACATTAAAATGCAATCCTTAGCGTGTTGAAAACATAAAAAAATGGAAATAATTTCTTTAGAAGAGTTTTATATAAATGATACTTAGAAAAACATCATCCTGTGATGGCAACAAATACACAGATGTGCTTAACAATGGATGGATGTATGGATTGTGATAAGAGTTGTACGAGTCCCCAATAAACCAATTTTAAAAACCCAAAAAACAAGCATTATCCGGATACTTATAGACCCACCAAACAAAACATAGTTTCTTAGGTAACAGTAATATCTTCAACTTATCATGAAAAGTAATTCTTGCTTTTTTTCCTCCTACATCCCTCTCTGCCTGTCTCCCCACAACACCTTTTTTTTTTTAAAGGAGAGGCAAAAATGCCCCAACTCTGCTGATGAGGTCCTGGAGGTCAGTGCAGTGAAGGTTCTTTTAGGAAGTTACCGTATATACTCCTGTAGAAGCTGGCGTTTTTTTTTTCCAGCACATTTAAAAAAAACCATTTTATTGGGGGCTCATACAACTCTTATCACAATCCATACATACGTCCACTGTGTCAAGCACATTTGTACATATTGCCATCACCATTCTCAAACATTTGCTTTCTACTGGATCCCTTAGTATCAGCTCCTCATCTTATCCCCTCCGTTGCTACACTGCACCCTGACTGGCTTGTCTCCTCCCTGCCACCCTTCTGTAAGGGGATGTCCAGTTGCCCACAGATGGGCTTTGGGTCTCCACTCTGCATTCCCCCTCATTCGCAATGATATGATTTTTTTGTTCTTTGATGCCTGATACCTGATTCCATTGATACCTGGTGATCACACAGGCTGGTGCTTCTTCCATGTGGACTTTGTTGCTTCTCAGCTAGATGGCTGCTTGTTTATCTTCAAGCCTTTAAGACCCCAGACACTATGTCAGCTTTCTTCACCACATTTGCTTATGCATCCACTTTGTCTTCTTTGTCTTCAGTGATTGTGTTGAGAAGGTGAGCATCATGGAATGCCACTTTAATAGAACAAAGTGTTTTTGCATTGAGGGAGTTCTTGAGTGGAGGCCCAATGTCCGTCTGCTACCTTAATACTAAACCTATCAAGATATGCACATAGATCTATAAATACCCTTTGCCTCCTAGTTCTTTTTTCTATTTCCTTTTACTTTCCTTTTGTCCCACTATCATATCCAGCCTTCATTTGGGTCTCAGTATTTCCTCTCGGTTACATTGCCCTTGATCAAGCTCTACCAGGCCTCCTACACCCTCCTCACCAAGTGATTTGGATCACTTGTTCCCTTATCCCTGGGTTTGTTAACACCTTTTCCTTCCCCATCCCCATCCCCTTCTCCCAGGTTCCCCCCCCCCAACCATTGGTCCCATTGTTTTCACCTCCAGATTGTTTATCTCACCTATCTTATCTAGATAGACCTGCGGAGATAATAACATGCACAAAAACCAGACAGAGCAAAACAAAACAACAACAACAAAATGACAAAAATAAATAAATAAAAGCCTGTAAATAGTTTGTCTGTTGTTGACCTTTTGGAGTGTTTTCCAGTCAAGTTTGATGGAGTATCATGCCCTGGCCCCAAAGTCTATTTTTGGTGTTCCCTGGGGATTTCCTTGCTCTGTTCTCTTGCTGTTCTGTTGCACGCCCTTAGTGTTTTGCCTCGGTGTTGTGGGGTCAGATTGGGTGCAATTCCCAAACTGTGTCTTCAGTGTTGTCCCCCATGACACTATGGCTCAGCGAGGGATGTCATATGTCATAGTGGGGCCAGCCCTATGATTCTCTCTGTGCTATGACTGCTCTGAGCGGGGATATTGTCCTCAAGGGTTGGTGGGCCAGGATGTGGTCCCCTCTTTCTTCCTCCCCCTTCATTTGCTCTCATGTGCTCTGATGAGACATGTCTCTCTCCCTGAGCTGTAGCTTCATTGCTGTCCTCTGAAGTAAATTCTTCTGCGGGGAGGGGCGACTGTTCACCTAGTTGGGATTGGGACCGGCCCCTCAGACTTTTCTACTGGTTCCCTGCTTCATGCCGGTATGTTTCACCACGTTTTTAATGCAGTTTTTGTGGTAAAATTAGGTGCCTCGGCTAATATTCGGGTTGGCTTATACTTGAGTGTATACGGCAAATTAGCTTTGAAGGTATTCTTCGGCAAAAAATTCAGACCCCACCCTACTGGGGTCTTCCGTGTAGGCCTCCTAGTGGAGGAGAATGCCCAGAGGCATTAGAGGTGACTTAGATGCTGGCCCTGAGTGGAGGGAGCATGGCACTGCTTTCAGACCAAGGGACCTGTGGGAGATGGCTCTTGACCAAATGCTCCCTGGAGAAAGGTTTGTCTTGCCGCAGTATCTCATGAGTCTTCTGGAGCTTGTATCATTCTTATCTCTTTAACTGTGGATTCTTCCTTGAACTGATCTTTTGTAACCTAGATCACTCATCCTTCAGCTCTTGTGGAGGATTTGTTTCATTTTCAGCAAACGAGTTGGTCCTCAGGGCCCACATTTCTAGTGAGTCTCCATCTAGAATTCCTACGTATTTCTTAAGAATAACTTCTTTTGTTTTCATAGTCATGTGAAATGATGCTAAACGTGTCCAGGATTCTGCACTTTTCTTAACTAGTTCAGCAATTTGAGGCAAGCTATCTTTCACATCAGATATAAAGTTCACTTCTAACAAAGAATGAGTCCCATGAGAAGGCTGATGGAGGCTGCAGCCCCCAGCCAGCAATCTTGCAAGCTCTCCGTGGGCTTGCTCAGGGCAAAGCCCGCAGTATGGGAAACCCCTCCCCACGTCACCACCGCCTGGGTTCCCAAAGCAAGCCACGAGAGCAGCGCCGAGGACTAGGCGCTCCCGCGGCCACGGAAGTTACAGTGAAGAATCTTCAAGCACCTCTCACTTTCAGTGCTGCTGCTGCTCCTTTTAATAGGAAAGAAAACACTGTTATACGTTTGAAATGTGAGGGAAAAAGAACTGAAAAATGAGTACTTCATATATTCACTATCGAGAGCCAACAATGAATATTATCAGGCAATACCATCATCAAAACTAAGGCCATTTTACGTCATAATCACATACAAGGGGTTACCCAAAACAACTGGAATTTATTATTTTTTAAATCATTTTATTAGGGGCTCATGCAACTTTTTTTTGTAAATCATTTTATTGGGGGCTTGGACAACTCTTATCACAATCCATACATACAAACATCGTGTCAAGCACATTTGTACAGTCATTGACCTCATTCTCAAAACATTTGCTCTCCACGTAAGCCCCTGGCATCAGCTCCTCATTTTCCCCTCCCTCCCCTCATGAACCCTTGATAATTTACAAATTATTATTTTGTCATATCTTGCATTGTCCAATGTCTCCCTTCATTCACTTTTCTGTTGTCCGTCCCCCAGGGAGGCGGTTATATGTAGATCCTTGTAATCAGTTCCCCCTTTCGAACCCACCCTCCCGGTATTGCCACTCATACCACTGGTCCTGAAGGGATCATCTGCCCTGGATTCCCTGTGTTTCCAGTTCCTATCTGTACCACTGTACATCCTCTGGTCTAGCCAGATTTGTAAGGTAGAAGTGGAATCATGATAGTGGTGGGGGGCAGAGGGGGAGGAAGCATTTAGGAACTAGAGGAAAGTTGTATGTTTCATCATTGCTACACTGCACCCTGACTGGCTCGTCTCCTCCCGAGACCCTTCTGTAAGGGGATGTCCAATTGTCCACAGATGGGCCTTGGGTCCACACTCCCCCTCATTCACAATGATACGATTTTTTTGGTTCTTTGATGGCTGATACCTGATCCCTTTAACACCTCGTGATCGCACAGGCTGGTGTGCTTCTTCCATGTGGGCTTTGTTGCTTCAGAGATAGATGGCTGCTTGTTTATCTTTAAGACTTTAAGACCTCAGATGCTATATCTTTTTATAGCTGGGTACCATTAGCTTTCTCCACCACAGTTGCTTATGCACCCATTTGTCTTCAGCGATCCCTTCAACACCTCGTGATCACACAGGCTGGTGTGCTTCTTCCATGTGTGCTTTGTTGCTTCTGAGCTAGATGGCCGTTTGTTTACCTTCAAGCCTTTAAGACCCCAGATGCTATATTTTTTGATAGCTGGGTACCATCAGCTTTCTTCACCACATTTGCTTATGCACCTGCTTTGTCTTCAGCAGTTGTGTCAGGAAGGTGAGCATCCTGGAATGCCAGTTTATTATAACAAAGTGTTCATGCATTGAGGGAGTACTTGAGTGGAGGCCCAGTGTACATCTGCTACCTTAATACTAAACCTTCAATATATGCACATAGATCTATTTCCCCATCATATATAAATATATTTACATATGTACATGCTTGTATTTAGACTTCTATAAATTCCCTTTGCCTCCTAATTCTTTCCTCTATTTCCTTTGACTTTCCTCTTGTCCCCTATCATGTTCAGCCATCATTTGGGTTTCAGTAATTCCTCTTGGTTACATTACTCTTGATCATACCCTAAGGCATCCTACACCCTTCTCACCATCGATTTGGATCACTTGTTGTTCCCTTGTCCCTGGGTTTGTTAACACCACTACCTTTTCACTCACCTCCCCCTATCCCAAGTCCCCCGGAACTGTCGGTCCCGTTGTTTTCTCCTCCAGATTGTTCATCCAGCCTATTTTATTTAGACAGACCTGCGGAGAGAATAGCATGCACAAAAACAAGACAGAGCAGAACCAAGCAACAAAATAAAACAGAACAACAACAAACCAATTACAAAACAAAACAAGAAAGAAAAGCTTGTAGTTAGTTCAAGGACTATTTGTTGGCCTTTAGGAGTGTTTTCCCGTTGAGTCTGTTGGGGCACCAAGTCCTGGCCCCAAAGTCTCTTCTTAGTATTCCCTGGGAACTTGTTGCTCTGTTCCCCTTGCTGTTCTGTTGCACGCCCTTAGTGTTTTGCCTCGTTGTGGTAGGATCAGATCAGATGGAATTCCCACACTGTGTCTTCAGTGTTGTCTGTCCCATGTAGGGCTATGGGTCAGTGAGGGATGCCGTGTCTCATAGTGGGGCCAGCCATGTGGTCTTCTTTGTGGATTGTCTGTTCTGAGCAGGACTATTGTCCTCCAGGCTTGGTGGGCCAGGATGCGCTCCACTCTCTCTTCCTCCCCCTTCATTTGTTCCATCTTGGAAGCATTTTTCAAACTCATCTGTTTGGATGGCTGACAGCACCTTCCTTGTTTTTTTTCTTCACCTCTTCTACATCATCAAATCACTCTGTCCTTCCATGTCCCTCTATATTCGAGGAAAAAAAGAAGTCACACTGAATAAGGTCAGGTGAGTAAGGTGTGGGAGACAGGAGAGGCAGCAGTGCTGGTGCACTGAGATGTTTGCGTGAGCAGGCACATTGTCATGGTCACAAAACCAGTCCCCTGTCAGCCACAAATCAGGCCCTTTTTGTCGCACACTGTTAGGCTCGCTATTTTTTCAGAACCTCTAAAGAGAAAGCCTCAGTAACCTGGTGGAACAAATTCGGAATGCACTACGAGTCAACATTTTCATCCTTTCAGGAAGTAGACAGTCGTCCAGATGAGGTTTGTCATCGATCGACATTTCATCTGTTTTGAAACGAGAAAACCAGTCACACACTTGAGCTTTTCCCACAGCGCTGTCCTTGTACGCTGTGTTCAACATCACCATGGTTTCTGCGGCATTGTTGCTTCTCAGTTTTTTGCTTTCTATAGTTTGAAAGCGTCATCAGATGCACAGACATTTACACCCAGTGCTGCCAGTGTTTCCAACTCACAGTGACCCTGTAGGACAGGGTAGAACTGCCCATGGGATTTGTGAGGCTGTGATGTGGTGGGCGCCTCGTTAGGTTGTTAACTGCAAGGTCAGCAGTTTAAAACAGCCCTTTCCCTGGGGAGACAGATGAGGCTTTCTACTCCTGTAAAGAGTTCTACTCCCATAAGGGGCAGGTGTATCCTGTCTTACAGGCTCGCTGTGAATCAGCATCCATTCACTGGCCATGAGTTTGGAGTTTGGGGAATCTT
The DNA here is from genome assembly GCF_050624435.1 of Tenrec ecaudatus. Lineage (NCBI taxonomy): Eukaryota > Metazoa > Chordata > Mammalia > Afrosoricida > Tenrecidae > Tenrec > Tenrec ecaudatus. The sequence goes on from NC_134539.1 coordinate 114,957,791, forward strand.
TTCATAAAATAACCCAAATAGCGTGGTAGATTGCATTGGACTGCGAACGGGAAGGTCAGTAGTTTGACCCCACCAGTGGTTCCAAGGGAGAAAGATGAGGTTGTCTGCAATAGGCTCGGAAACCCGCAGGGGCTGTTCTGCTCCATCTTGTCTAATCACGATGAGCTGGAACGAGTTGATTTGGAAGTTTTCGAAAGCAGGCTGCCACCTCTTTCCCTTGTGGAGTGGCCAGTGCTGACTTTTCAGTTAAGCAGCCAATTGTTTGGCCACTGCACTGCCAGGATTTCTTGTTTAAACCGTTCGGAATGTTATCTTGTTAATGGATGCCTTTATCGTTTTGAAATGTTCTCGCTCATGCCTCAACACCTGCTGTGTCTGGTGTTAATTAATCCTGCCAGCTTTCTTTTGGCAAGTGCTTACACCAGGTGACTTGTTTTACTCTTTCATTTTCAACCCGTCTGCCCTTGTTTAGGAGCCCTGGTGTCACAGCAGCCACGTGTGGGGCTGCGGACTGCAAGGTTCATGGGAAACCACCAGCCGCTCCTTGGGAGAAAGATGGGACTTTCCATCCCCGCCAAAAAGTGACAAATCCACAGGGGCAGTTCTACCCTGCCTGTAGTTCCCTATCAGTCGCAGTCAATTCAATGGCATTAACTTTGGTTTTGGGTTTATGTCCTTATGTTAAAATTATGCCTCTTATAAATGGCATGTGGTTGAAGGTGTTTTATGCGTGTGTAATCTGACAGTGTTTGTCTTCTCTTAGTACAACTGTTCAGTGCATTTTCATTTAGTATATTGCTGAAGTGATTGAGTTTAAGTCTATCATCTTGACATGTGTTTTAGCCACCCTCTCCTTTTCCCTCCTTGTTCTATATTCTTTAGGATTACTCTAATACTTCTTAGTCTTTTTTTTCCCCATCCTTCTATTAGAGTTCTAGCAATACCCCTTTACTTTTTTAACCGCCCCCTTTCACAAACTCAAGATGGAAAAGGCTTGGTGAGATAGTGGAGTCTTGGTGGCTTTGGGTGGGTGGACAGCTAGCCACAAGTGGCATTTCCTATGGGGACACACTGTAGTCCAGACCTGGCCTGCAGCCTAGCAGGCTAGCTGGCACGTTGTGTACCCTTGGAACTAAGCTGCCACTTGACCCACTGAGCACCCTAGATGGACAGGGATTCATCCGCAGTGAGGTCTTGCTCAGGTGTGAACCTCAGACAGGCCTGGGCAGCTTGTTCTCATCAGAAGGGTGGCAGGGTGACTTGAAAAGAGGGGAGCTCTTTAGAGGTTTTGATGGACATTACAGGACCTTAGGCTCTTAACACTCACTGAGTAAGGCCCCACAGCCTTTAGGGCAGGCTGGTCATACTGGTCAGTACACTAGCAGGAGCTAGCAGATGTCGCCAGGGTCTACCTGAGACCTCTTACTGGTGCTGCCAGAACACCGTTGGCTCCCAGCCCTTACTGAGGACTCCCTATCTTTATGTCCTCTCAGAACCCTCCTTCCTTCTGTTGCCCTCGGGGGATGTCAGTGCAGCTCTCACCCTATCGCATCCCAGAGGCCTCTCGGAGCTGCACCCTCCACCGCTGCCTGCCCCTGCACTGCGGATGGCAACGTGCATCAGCACTGTGTGTGTTGTGGGGCGTGTGGCACCGAGGAGAGACCGCAAGAGTTGCCATTACAGCACGTGGGCTTCGCCGTGGCTCCGTGTGGTGCTGCAGGCTCTAGCGGAAGCCAGCATCTCACTGGGTTTCACTTTGTGTCACTGGCGCGGAGTTGGTGAGAAGCGCAGGGAGCAAGGCTTGTTTTTTCTCATCGGCTGAGTTGCAGCAGGAGGCCCCTAAGCCAGTGGGCACTGCTTCCGGACTGCCCGAGAGAGAGCCTTGGTCTCCCCACCTGTGGAAGGTGGTGATTTAGTTCCTCCAGGGTGGGGGTGGGGTACCTTAAGGACAAAAGCCCTTGTAGTCTGTCCTACTGAGCCTAGTGAGCGCCTAGTTGCCGCCTCTAGTTCCCCCGCTGGACACACACACACACACACACACACACACTAAAAAGGGGGGTGGGAGTGGCATGCAGGGGGGCAGGCAGTTGCAGAGGGGCTGTGGCAGCTCCGAGGTGGTCCCTTGGGTCTGGGAAGTGGGCAGCCTGTCCTGTCTTTGTGACCCAGGCCTCCTGTACAGAGCAGGAAACACGGCTTTGGAGTATGAGGTCAGTCCTCAGGCCTGGCAGAGCCAGGGACAAACCCTGGTGGCTTGGTGTTCCAGGACCCCCCATGCTTGCCTAGGTAGAGAGGAGCGAGCCAAGGCCCCTCGTCTGCACCGAGGCTAAGTTGGAACACCAGCCTCCTTGGGTGGCACCTGGGCCACTCGCTGTTGACCCAGCAGCTCATTAGCATGGCAGGGCTGAACTGCACAGCCCGGGTTAGCAGCCGCACGCAGGAAGAGTGGGTCACCTTCTGGACAGCTTCCTGATTTCTGCTGCCAGCATCTTTGTATGAGGAAGATCCCAGCTCAAGTAACCCGACCTGCTCCCTCCCTGTGGACCTGGGGCGTTGGCCCCATGAGTTATCTAACTAAGGACCTGCTGTCCTTGGAAAGACCCAGTGAGTGCCTGCCCAGGCCCTTCTGTCCTGGGCTGATCTGCTCTGCTGGGCTACCTCCCCGCATGAGGCTGGCTTTGTGTCCACTCTCCCCACACTGTCTTCCCTGCAGTGGTGCCCCAAGTGTGTCCGCTGCTGCCTCACCGCGAGGGAGGCTGGCATGTGCCCGCCCAGGCTATTTTTACCCAGCCTTGTCCCCACAGAGCTGTTCTCTGGCTCCAAGCTCCTGCCTGGGGAGTGGAGCCCTTGCCAGGCTGGGGGTGGCTGAGCGGAGCGTTGGAGCCTCTTGGACACTTTTCCCTCAGCAGCTTCCCATTCTAGCCCTTCCTCAAGGGTGTAATTAAAGTGCAGAAAGATCTGCCAACAGAGTGGGCAGGGACCCTGGTAGGCCACAAAGAGGCACTAGTCTCTGAAGAGCACGCTTTGGGACTTGGCTTCCAGCAGCTGACTCCAGCCCACCTGCAGTCCAGAGTGCCACTTGGGGGTGGGGCAGGGAGTGGGCTCCGGGGACTGATAGAGGCCACATGCTGACGATGAAGATGACACTGTGCAAAGTGGTTAAAACAGGACTTATTTAATCCTAATGATCACTTCATTTTGTAGCTGGGGAAACTGAGGCACTTGAGAGGGTCAATAAACTACCGAAAGTTGCAGAACTAGTAAGTAGTGGAATCGGGGCTTGAACCCAGCCAGTTCACCTCTAGAGCCTGTCCTCAGCACCACGTTGTCTCCCGCTGGTCTTTGCCCCGTCAGTAGCATCCACACAGGGAGACACATGCGTCCAGGTGCTCTGCAGCAACGCTGCCAGCTCAGGTGATGGTTAGAAATCGACCAACGTAACTGAGGGAATTCAGCCAGCAAGTAGCCAGGAAAGAATTGACCCCCGTCTTGGGGGCTCCTGTGTGTGGACGCTCCACCCCGCGCATCATACTGCTGCGAAGCCGGGGTCAACAAGTGCCTATCACAAGTGGGTGCCTCTGCAGAGTGGTGCTGTAGGGCTTGCAGTCTAAACTTGGGGCGCGGGCTGAGGAGGACTGAGGTCTTTGTCTCTTCAACTTCTTGTAGCTGCTGGTGATCCGTGGTGTTCATCACGCTTGTTAATACACCTGTGTCCATTGTCCCAAGGCATCACACTCACACACACACACACACACACACACATCCAGGTCTAACATACTCTTTATATGTCATCACTAAGACACAATTAGATTCACTCATTAATGTTGCAAGAAAAACCCTGTTTCCAAACGAGGTCATGGTTGCAGATACTGGGTTTGGGCTTCCATAGGATTCTGGGGGAGCACAGTTCAATCTGAAGCTCACGTGCACTCCGTGATGCTAGTGACCGAGGTCCAGGCCTGGAGACACGTGTTGGGTCTTCCTTCTCCCAGGGAATAGGAGACGTTCTGTCTCCCAGGACCAGCACCCTCTGTACTACCGCTCGCCTGACTGCATTGTTTCCTACCACAATTTTTTTGTTGATAGCATTTTCAGTATTCAAAGGCATAGTGAAAACAAGAGCGGAAAATTTTTTTTTAAGTAATGTGGACTTTGATACAATTCTGTGGGACACACATTAGGGGGCTTCAAAAAGTTGGTGGGGAAATGGAATTACAAGATCGTAGAATGTTTCCAAGAATTTTTTGAAGCTTCTTCATTATGTCCCCAGTGGAGTCTGGCAGTGGGGCCCGTTTCTTCAGATTCACGAAGGTCCAGGCAGCAGTGCCCACCACAACTGGGATTGCATCTTCCCAAGAAACCTGAAAGGCTCCAAGCGTTAGTGCGCAGTAGATATCCCATGGGTCCCGAAAAGGTTGTTCACCGGGGAAATGCAGGGTAATAGTGCGTGCGGCTTTGAGGTGGGTGAGGCGCTGCCACACTCCCTCAGCGGAGCTTGGACAGTGGGCACTGTCAGCCACTCTGAGGCTTGGACAGCTCCCCTGTGCGTCTTGATAACTTGGCCTTTCCAGCTGCGCTGAATTCAGCCCTTGCCAACTTCCTACAGAGGAAGCAGTGCCTTGGGGGCCTGCTGATGGGTGATGAGGCTCTTGAGACTGGGGAGGCCCTGGGGACAGGCCACATGCCTCTGGGTTCCCACTGCCAGTTGCAGACAGAGACAGGGCTGTGGGGGAGGTGGGGCATGGAGGCAGACTCGGTGGCAGGGACCAGGGATCCCCAGAATCCCAGGCTAGCTTGCCCCCAAGGCCAGCCTCACTGTGGAGAGCACCCCTCCTGCCTGTGGAGGACCGTGTTGGCAGACCAGCAGAGGCCCCAGGCTTTGCAGAGACAGCTCCTCCCCCTGCAGCAAATCACCGCCCTGGAAGCCAACCCTCTGGTTCCCGTGTACATGACCATGTGTGACCCACGGAGCAGCCTTATGTGGGAGAGGTGATTGTCCCCACTTGATGGAGGCCCAGAGTGATGGTCACTCACTCCAGGTCACAGGGCCAGCCAGCACTGAACCCTCCAGTTTGAAGGCTCCCGGCCTCCATCCCCTCCCAGGGAACTCCTGGAACTGACCTGGGAAACATGGTGTCTGTATTACTCCCTCCACTCCTGGGGGCCACTCAGCAGGGGCAGGAAGAGGGGCGGGGGCGGGCAAAGGAGATGGCCCTGGAAGTGGCCTGAATACAGTACCAACCGTGGAGCTCTCCCTGTGCTTCTGGGGATCAGGGGCCTCTGGGCTCAGGGATGGTTCCAAGTCCCTAAGACATCAGTTCTCAATCTGTGGGTTGCGACCCTTTTGGAGGTTGAACAACCCTTTCACAGGGGTTGCCCATTTCATGACAGTAGCAAAATGACAGTGAAGAAGTGGCAATGAAAATAATGTTATGGTTGGAGGGTCACCACCACACTAGGAACTGTATGAAAGGGTTTCGGCGTGAGGAAGGTGGAGAACCACTGCCTAAGAGTTCCCAGAAGACCAGACACACTTTGCTGCAGGAATCAGGCTAAACTCCAGGCCGGAGGATGTGTCCTGGAGTTGGTCACTGTTGGTCACTAGGTTGTCTCTGTGCAATTTTAAAAATCATTTTATTGGAGGCTCATACAGCTTTTATCACAATACATGCATATATACATGTGTCAAGCACATGTGTACATTTGTTGCCATCATCATTTTCTTCTTTTTTTTCTAAAACTGTAACTTTTTCTTTTTGAAATCACTTTATTGTGGGCTCGTACAACTCTTATCACAATCCATATATCCATCCATTGTGTCAAGTACATTTGTACATTCATTGCCATCATCATTCTCAAAACATTTGCTTTCTGTTTGAGCGTTGGTATCAGCCCCTTGTTCCCCCCCCCTCTTCCAACACCCCCTCACAAACCCTTGATAATTTATAAATTATTATTTTGTCATGTCTTACACTGTCTGATGTCTCCCTTCACCCACTTTTCTGTAGTCTGTCCCCCAGTGAGGGGGTTGTATGTCGATCCTTGTGATCGGTTTCTCCTTTCTACCCCACCTTTCCCTTACCCTCCTGGTAGCTCTATTCTCATTATTGGTCCTGAGGGGTTTATCTGTCCTGCATTCCCTGTGTTTCCAGTTCTAATCTGTACCAGTATACATCCTCTGGTCTAGCTGGATTTATAAGGTAGAATTGGGGTCATGATAATATTTGGGGCAGGGAGGAAGCTTTAAAGAACTAGAGGAAAGTCGTATGTTTAATCATTGCTGTACTGCACCCTGACTGGCTCGTCTCCTCCCCACGACCCTTCTGGAAGGTGATGTCCAGTTGCCTATAGATGGGCTTTGGGTCTCCACTCCACACTCCCCCTCATTCACAATGATAGGATTTTTTTGTTATTTGATGCCTGATACCTGATCCCTTTGACACCTCATGATCACACAGGCTGGTGTGCTTCTTCCATGTGGGCTTTGTTACTTCCAAACTAGATAGCTGCTTGTTTATCCCCAAGCCTTTAACACCCCAGATGCTGTATCTTTTGAGAGCCGGGCACCATCAGCTTTCTTCACCACATTAACTTATGCACCCATTTGTCTTCAGCGATCGTGTTGGGAAAGCGAGCATCATGGAATGCCAGTTTATTATAACAAAGTGTTCTTGCATTGAGGGAGTACTTGAGTGGAGGCCCAATGTCCATCTGCTACCTTAATACTAAACCCTCAATATATGCACTTAGATCTATTTCCCCATCATATATAAATATATTTACATATGTACATGCTTATGTTTAGGCCTCTGTAAATGCCCTTTGCCTCCTAGTTCTTTCCTCTATTTCCTTTGACTTTCCTCTTGTCCCACTATCATGCTCAGCCTTCATGTGGGTTTCAGGAATTCCTCTCAGTTACATTGCCCTTGATCAAACCCTATTGGGCCTCCTACATCCTCCTCACCCTCGGTTTTGCATCACTTGTTGTTCCCTTGTTCCTGGGTTAACACCCACTTCCTTTCCCCTGTCTCCCCCTTTCCCATGTTCCCCCGGAACTGTAGGTCCCTTTGTTTTCTCATCCAGATTATTTATCCCCCGTATCTTATCTAGATAGACCTGCAGAGATAATAACATGCACAATAAAACAAGACAGAGCAAAACAAAGCAACAAAAGAAAACAAAATAACAACAAAAAAAAAACCAAAGTCATGGGCACCTAGGCTGCTGGGCGCGCATTCCATCCTCTCTACTGCCCTCACCCTCCCTCCCCTCGTGCTCCTCCAAAGCGGGGAAGGGGTGTCTCTTGACCTCTCAGGAAAGGAGAGTATGGCTGTGGAAACAGATGGTGTGGCCTGGGGCAAGGGAGAAGCTCTCCCACCCTGTCCACACACCTTCCCCCTTCCGGGGTTCTCTTGGGAAGGAGCCCCATGGGGTATGGAGAGTTCCCGGATGCTGGGAATCTACCTTGAGTTTGTCCTGAATTCCACCGAAATCTTGCCAGCAGTATGAGCATTTGCCTCCCCAGCCGCAGGGCAGAGGAATCCGTAGGTTCTCCTCGGAAGCCACGTGCTCTCTGGAATAAGTGGGTCGGGAGGCCTCCGAGAAATCATCTCAGTGAGGTCCATCAGCCAGCTTCCTAAGGTGCAGACAGGAAGAAGCCCTCTCAGCTGGGAGGAGTGGCTGGGAGCCCACAAGGGGCTGCCCAGGCCCTGCCTCCCTCCCTGAGGTGGTCAGAATGGAGCCCGTTGCCTACCCACTTCTGGGCCCAGTGGGAGACTTAGGGCTTCACCTAGCCCCTTCTCCAGGGCCAGAGTAAGCCCTTGGGGTCACTAGGTCCATGGCCCCCATGCCCAGAGCAGATGCCAAACCAAATGGACAAACATGTATTGATTGTCCTGGACAGGCCGAGATGTATTATGGTGATTTTTTGAAAATGGGTAAAGTTTTACAGAGCAGATCCGTTTTCCGTTCTGTAATTCATGCACAGGTGGTGCCACCCGTTTGATCACTCTCTGTACCATGTTGTACCACTTGAATTTTCAAGGAAACTGCTAGAGTTGGCTTTGACATTCCTACCTGCACTGGACAAGCACAGGTTGGACTGAAGGTGTTACTGTGGGCACCAACTCCGTTTCAGAGGGAAAGATTTTGTGTGTGTGTGTGTGTGTGTGTGTGTGTGTGTGTGTGTGTGTTTTGGGGGCTGAGACTTGGCTTCAGGAGCCTGGCTATAGGTCTCAGCAGAGTCCTCTGTGTACAGAAGCCCTAGGGCAGCAGCCCTCCTGCTCTTGGCCCCATCTTTCCTGTGTACAGTGAGGGCAAGGGACTGGTACCTTCACCTCCGCCTTCTATATCCCCCTCAGCTCTCGTAGGGCTGTTACGAAGGACGGGCATGCGTGACTGAGGACACTTGGTCAAATATGAGGGACCAGGTGGAAGTGGGCTCCACCTGAGGACTCCCCATCTAAAGGGGGGCTTAGGAGCTTGTTGGATGGGAGTAAGGGGTAACTTGGGGAAGTCCTGACTCTGACTGCCTGGTGGTTAGACCAGCCACATGAGGCCACTCCCCACGCAGCTCAAGCTCTCAGGCCAGCAACCAGGATCATGGCATACTTCTGTGGAAGGTGGGGTGGAGGTGGCCAGCAAGCTCCTACCTGTACCACACAAGTTGGTGTCTCCGGGCAGAGTGCCGGTCAGAAACACATCCTGGTGTGTCTGGTGTCCAGTTAGCCAAGGGTAGGTTGACCAAAGCCCATGCTGGGCACTTGGGGTGCGTGGGGGCTGGTCTCTGCTTGGCTTGGCGTTGTGTCTGCCTTCTGGAGTGACTTGATGCAGCTTCCGCAGGCCCAGCTGACACGCTGCTGGGCAGAGCGTGGGCTCTGGGGACACACAGTCCTTCAAGTGTCTGTTGCGGCTGGCCGCTGACTCCCCCACAGCCCAAGGCAAGTCATGTCAACTACGGATAGCCGGTTCATAGGGTTGTGACTTGCAAAATGGAAGCGGTCCTGAGAAAGCCACAAACTGAGCACTGCTAGCAAGGGGTTAACTCTTCTCCTCCCCCAGGGGCTGGGAGGGTAGGCGGTGTGCTGGAGAAGGAGCTGGGCTCTGGTTCTCCGAGAGTGGAAGCTGTCCGCAGCCTTGTGGCCCGTAGGCACAGTCGGCTCTTAGGATTGCTTGCCTGTGGAGTGGGAAGTGGGCAGGGTGAGAAAGTTGCCACAGGAGCTGGAGTGCTCAGCCTTCATGATAGCTCCCTATCAAGTTCACTGCCCCACTGCCCCTGTGAGTTTGGACAGTCCGTGAAATGTCGCATCAGTGATACATAGAACAAGCATGTGGCAGCTCACGGCAGACAAGGACTGCCCCTACTGGCCTGAGGACTTCTGGCAAGTTGCTTCAGCTCTCAACCTCCACTGGCCCCATCAGTAGCAATCAGAAGAGGCGGCATGAGTCATAAATGAGATGGTACCTCAGAGCCTCCAGACCTTGGTCACTGGCTGCCCCATGAATGTCGATGTCCTCTTGTTTGTGTCGTGAAGGGACTCAGGGTGCAGATGAGCAGCGTGACCAGGGCACAGTATGATAGGTTGAGAGCCATGGAGGACTGGCCCATGTAAACAACGTGGGTGATCTTCAGCGCACAGCCCCGCGGCCCCCTCATCTGGAGCTGGCTGATGCCGATTTTACTGGTCCATCTGGTGTGAGGCTGGTGTCCCGGCACAGGTGGAGCCAAGCTCATCAGTCACTTCTGCTTTTAGTCTTCAGATCTCCTGGTGGAGTAGACCCCCCAGAGGGGTTGCCTACTTACCCAATGCTGTGGGTGGTCACCCATCCCCCTCTGGTTACCAGCTCCCTAGGATGGCCTTGATCCCTATTGGCCAAGCTCTTTTCTCCTGCATGCTCCCTGAAATCTTAAGGTGGGTGGGTGGGAGGGAGCAACCAACTTCCTCACAGGTGCTAATTGGCTGTCCTATGAACGGTCTTCCTCGCAGCTTTCAAATCTCCCTGGATTCTCAGGAGTTGGCCCACGTGAAAGACACCCCCCCCTTACACACACACACACACACACACACACACACTCTCTCTCTCTCTCTCTCTCTCTCTCTCTCTCTCTCTCAACACCACTGAGATGGATTGCCGGTATAAAATCAATTTTGAACTTGGTCTCTAGGTCTAGGCCTCCCTCTGCCTAGCCCCTGCTGCCCCCTTTGTGTCTGGTGAGGCCTCTGAGCCCCGGAGAGCCGACCTTCCTCACTGTTGCCCCTCTTGTTTCCCAGGGCAGCGAGGTTTCAGGCCCCACCTTTGCTGATGGCGAGCTTGTCTGCAGGGAGCCTGGCTTCTTTCCTGAGGAAGAGGAGGAGGAAGAGGAGGCGATGACACTGGCCCCTCCTGAGGGCCCTCAGGAGGCAGACATGGAGAGCCCCATGGAGAGCACCCAGAGCCTGGAGGGGTCAGTCGGGAGCTCAGCTGAGGAGAAGGATGCGGGGCTCGGCGGCCTGTTTCTACCAGAGGACAAGTGAGTTAAAGTGGTCCAAGCCAATGACCAGCAGGTGGCCCGCGGGCCCGGAGTCCTGCCCTCAGAACATCTCTACAGGAAGTAGACAGGAGAAGACCTGCTTGAGATTTGCATTGTGGGCGTTAGTTTTGTGGGTGTTTAAAACAGCAGTAAATTCCAAGCAGCCTAAATATTTATTACGGATACTTCTGGAATTTTAGGCATCTATGTAAAATCAGAGGAGCCCTGGTGGTGTCGTGGCATATGCATTGGGCTGCTAACTGCCAAGTCAGCAGTTCTAACCCACCAGCTGCTCCACAGTAGAAAAATGAGGCTGTCTGTCCCCATAAAGAGTCACAACCCCAAAAACCCATAGGGGCAGTTCTACCCTGTTCAGTGGGGTAGGTGGCTGTGAGTCAGAATCATCTTGATCGTAGTGGGTGGGTGTTTGTTCATTCACTCATTTTTTTGATGCAGTGTCAAGCCCTAATGGCCCCAAGGGTTAAGCACTGGACTCCTAACTGAAAGATAGGTGGTTCAAAGCCGCCAGGCTCTCCGAGGGAGATGATACTCTGGAAAGGAGATACAGCCTGGAAACATTACGGAGCAGTTCTGCTGTGTCCTAGAGCAGGGGTTCTCCACCTTCCTCCTGCTGCAACCCTTTCATACAGCTCCCCATGTTGTGGGGACCCCCCAACCATAACATTGTTTTCGTTGCTACTTCATCACTGTTATGAATCAGGCGACCTCTGGAAAGGGTCGTTCGACCCCCAAAGAGGTCCCAACTCAGGTTGAGAACTGCTGTCCTAGAGTGTCCCTGTACATCAAAAGATCCAAAACAAACTATTATATCAATGTGAAAGAGGGGTTGGAGTGGAGACCCAAGCCCATCTATAGACAATTGGACATTCCCCCACAGAAAGGTTACAAGGGACGATTAACCAGGGTGCAGTATAGCACTGAAGAAACATATATCCTTCCTCTAGTTCCTGAATGCTTCTCTCCCACTGACTACCAAGACCCAGGTCTTCCATACAAATCTGACTAGACTGGAGTACACACATTGACATAGATAAGAGCTATCAACACATGGAATTCAGGACAGATAAAACCCTCAGGAACACTAGTGGGAGTAGGGGGAAGAGGTGGAGAAGTGGGAATGCATTACAAGGTTGGATATATAACCCACCCCCCAAAGGTGATGAATAACAGAAAGGTGGATGAAGAGAGACAACGGACAGTATAAGACAAGAAATAACAACAATAATATATAATTGATCAAGGATTCGCAAGGGTGGGAGAAAAAAGAGGAGCTGATACCAAGGGCTCAAGTAGGAAGAAAATGTTTTGGAAATGTTGACGGCATCATATGTACAAGTGTGCTTAATACAACTGAATGATAAGTTTTTATAAGATTTTAAGAGCACTCCAATAAAATGATTAAGATCTATTTTTTATTAAGGTCTATTTTAATAGACTTTAATGATAATGGAATAAATGATTTTTTACAAGATGCCATGAGTAGCAGTTTTAGGTTTGTTAAAAACACATACCTTCTACTGGGCAAGAGGAGCATTGGTGGTGCGGTGCAGTGGTTAAATCTCTCAGCTGAAAATCAAAAGGTTAACAGTTCAAACCCAACAGCCACTCTCCCGAAGAAAGACAGGGCAGCCTGCTTCCATAAAGATCCTCAGCCTTGGAAACCTAGCAGGGCAGTTCTGGGCTGTCCTATAGCATCCCTGAGAGTTGACTGGACTCAATGCTAGAGATTTGGCTTGGGACCTAGGAGGGGGGTTCAAAAGGCTGTGGAAACATGGAATTGAAAGATGATGGAAGCTCTCCATGAGCTTTCTGAAGCCCCCTCTTACTGGGAGGTGCTGCCTGGAAGGAATTGGAACAGAAACTTGGGGCTGCTGTCCCTGGACGGGAAGGCCAGTAACTGTGGTAACTTCCTCACTGCGGGTTGTCATGTATACTCTCAAAATAGCAAATGCTATTAAAAATCACCGTAGTGACCTTGCCCAATGGGAAATGTCTTTGCCACCTTTTAGCTGGGTGTCAGCAGAAGGGAGTCATCCCATAGCAGCCCCCCACCCATCACAGAAATATGGAAAGGAAGGGGAGGGGTTAAACCATATGAAATTGCTCATGAGAGTAAATGAGTCTTTACCTCCATAATAACGTGCTTTTCCATGTAGGAGCTCCAACTCCAGTGATTCTGGTGTCTCTCTGTCCTCAGTGGGGTTTTGGGGGTTATTTATTGATGAGGAAGCTCATCAGCTGTCCTATGACTAAGCAGCCCCAGGGCAAGCGGTCATGGGCAGCAGACCTATTGTCCTTTGCGCAAAGAATCTGCCCCTTGGTCTTTCCCGGTTGGAAAGACCTCTTTCTCTGAGGCCCATCAGCAAAACTCAAGCCCCAGGAGTCAAGAGCATTCTTGTAAAATCCACTGGAGAATGTGCTGAGGGGTATGATTGCGTCATTCCCACCCCCCAACCCCGCCCGGCGCAGTAAGGAACCTAGGGAAGTGAATGAAGCAGGGGTGGGGAGAGCCTTGATCCTGAGCAAGGAGGCGTTTCCCCTGTGATCTTAGGAAGGAGCAGGGCTCTTCTGGACACAGACTGAGAATGGCTGCCTTAACCCTTTACAGACTTCTACTACTTTGTGTTTCCTGTTTTCTGAGGGTGGACTTCATCGAGGTTGGAAAAACCCTCACGATGAGTAATGGCACACAGAAGCTACTGCATCGTGACCAAAGGGGAATCTACTGGGGGCAGATAACGGGTTGTACAGCTGTTTGGGCTCAGCTGGGGGATGGGGGCGGGGACACTGGGTTACCACAAGGACCCTCAAGTCTGGACCAAAGGGGAATCTACTGGGGCAGATAACGGATTGTGCAGCTGTTTGGGCTCAGCTGGGGGGTGGGGGCGGGGATACTGGGTTACCACAAGGACCCTCGAGTCTGTGTACGTGGGATTCAGCTGCTTTGGAGCACAGATCCCTTCCCGGAGTAGAGAGGAGCATCTCGCCTAGCGGCCCCTAGTTAACCGTCTCATTTAATCTGACAAGGAGCCCTGAGAAGCGCAAACTCTGTGCACATGCTAGCCCTCTGCTCGCGCAGCCTATCTCACGACCAGCCCACCACCATTCCAGGGTCCCCCTGCCCTCCTCCTCCTCCTCCATTGGCCTTTCAAGTACTGGGTCTGGCCGCAGCTACGATTTACATGCTGCACCACACTATTGCCAGGCGTCCTTGCGAGCTTTCAGCAACTTCGGGTATGCTGTAACTTATTCATGGGGTGCAAATAGTCAGTGCACTTGGCCTCTAACTGCCAGCTTGGGTTTTCAGGTCTGCTGTGAGGTCCCACCAACTCAAGGCCTGTTGGCCTTTGCAGCAGCCAGCCCCTGGGAGCCCCGTGGTGACACTTTTACTGTGACAGAGCTGGGGCCACACTGAGTTGGGGTCAACTAGGCAGCCGCTGGCAACCGGTCGCTCTAATTTAGCCCTGGGGCAGGTCAAGGCTGAGGCGGCAGCCTGTGTTCTGCAGCTGTAGAGTCGCATTTATTTCAGTAGCTCTTAAGCAGAGACAGTTTCTGTGGAACTTCCCCTTGGGGTCAAGTCCTAACAGTGCCCCAAGGCACACTCTTAATCAGGCTCCCCGTTAGTAAGGCCCCGCCCCCTCTGGAAGGCCCAGCTGACAGCCAGCTCTTCCAGCCCTGGCTGCCTTCTGCCCTCAGGGCCCTGGGCCACACTTCCTCCATGACGACATCAGACCTCTCCACACACTCCACCACGTCGCTCGTCAGCAACGAGGAGCAGTTTGAAGACTACGGGGAGGGAGATGATGCGGACTGTGCCCCCAGCAGCCCCGGCCCCGACGATGAAACCAGGACCAACGTCTACTCAGACCTGGGCTCTTCCGTGTCTTCCAGGTGGCGCCTGGGTCTGGGGTGGTGCTTGGAGTTCGGGAAAAGTGGCAGGATCAGTTCCCCCACATCCCAGGGGTGCCGTCCTAAGGGAGCTGAGCCTCCAAGGGGTTCTTTCCCCCTGGGGCTTAGGTGTGCTGTGTTTGCACCCTGGCTGGGGACCTTCTCCCTCCTTCCAGCTTGAGAAACAGAGGGAACCAGCCAGGGTCTGTGTCCTGGGGGTCTTCATGGCCTTGCCCCCTGTAACTGCAGTCTCAAGTGTCCTTCTTAGTCTCCTACCATGACACCTACCCACCCTTCTGCGGCATTCCTGACCTACTCTAACAAACTCTCTGTCGCCTTCTCTCGTAAAGGGGTCTAACTAGCTCACTGTCTCCTCTTTGAGAGTACTGGGGACAAGTTGAACTATGGCTGTAATTTTACCCCACCCCCCACCCCCACCACACACGGCTTGAGAAAGTTTGTAGGAAAAACTCTAATCTGTTAACGCTATTTTCCCATGGACATTTTGAGGCCCTCCTTGTACAAGTTCAGAGATAGGGGCCTTCACTAAAAGTGTAAAGGTTACAGTGACCAGCAGCAGGGGCGACAGCAGACTGGACCGCAGTTAAGACATTGCGTCTTCCCGTTGTGACCCAGTGCGGGGCAGACGCCGAGGAAGACGCGGCACACATACAGCAGTGAACTCTTGGATGTGTACTGCTCACAGTGCTGCAAGAAGATCAACCTCCTCAATGACTTGGAAGCCCGGCTCAGAAACCTCAAGGCCAACAGGTGAGGCCCCAGGGCCGGGAGGCCGAGGCAGGTCACAGTGGGCAGCGGCAGGCCAGGAGGCCCATCCGCTGGCAGGTCAGAGCTCCCTCAGGGTGGGCTCCGTCCTTGGGACTGGAATTGTGCGGCAGCAGGAAAGTCGGTGTCTTTGCCCAGAGCCGAGCTGATTAGTGAGCCCCCTGAGTAGGAAGTATAGGCCAGCCTGGGGTTGGGCACCACGCAGCCAGCGCCGTGTCAGTAAGGGAGTGGATGGCGTAGAACTTCTGCTCAGTGACCTCTCTCTCTCATTCTCTTCAGCCCCAACCGGAAGATCTCCAGCACAGCCTTCGGACGGTAAGGCCCCCTCAGGAGGAGCGCAAGAGCAGTCCCTTTCCCTGTGTACCTGCAGCCGGCCTGCTGATGAGCAGAGGGGAGGGAGGCCTGCCCTGACTCTTGTCCCCTCAGGCAGACTCCTAGGGATGCCTTAAGACATACAGTCCACTGCCATCCCTGGGCTGTTGGTCCCCTGCCTCTGCCCTGAAGCTGGGAGCTGCACTGGCAGAGACCCTGGTTCCCCCTGGCAGTGGTGACCTAGGTGTGACTCTTCCCTGGAGCTGGACACTTTGCCAGGTGGCATCCTGCAGCCCAGCCCCAGGACTGCACCCAGGGCTTGGGGAGGTGGCACTGAGTACCCTGGCTCAGTTCTCAGGAAGAAGGGCTGGGGCCTGGCCCATCAGAGACGGGCTCAGGGAGCAGGTAGATTTCACCTCTGATTGAGAATCATCTTAACAATCCACTACCTGTTTCCTCTCCCACCCACAAACCGTCTCTACCAGGGCAGGGTGGGGCGCTCTCCCTCCCTCAGGTCAGCCAGGCCCTCTCAGATCTGTGGCGCAGTTGGGAGCCGGAGAGTGGGGGCCGGGGGTTCATGCCACTTGGGGCCCTGCAGGGAGAGGTGGAACCCCACTGGATGCAGGTTGTTAAGGGTGCAGGAAGAGCGCTATGATTGGCCATGCCTGCCAGGGAGTCCCTGAGCTGGGAGGTCTGTTAGGTTCAGAGGTCAGGCCTTTTTAGAGTGGTCCCTGGTCACACACACACACACACCCGCCCCCGCAGGCAGCTCCTGCACAACAGCAACTTCAGCAGCAGCCAGGGCAGCACTGAGGACCTGTTCCGGGACAGCATTGACTCCTGTGACAACGACATCACTGAGAAGGTGGGTACAGAAGGGCTTCATGCTGCTTCCCTGTCGGGCTGTTGTCGGGGGACCCTGGTTCTTGCTCAGGAACAGGGAGTAGGTGGCGCTGATGAGGTGGGCCAGGTACCTGACCCCACCAGATGAGACTGCTTTTCCAGCGCCTTCAGAGGGCTGAGGACTGCCTCCAAGGTCTCTGTCGCTGCCCCTCACCCCCCCCCCCTCCCCGGCTGCAGGTGAGCTTCCTGGAGAAGAAGGTCACGGAGCTGGAGAATGACAGCCTGACCAACGGGGACCTGAAGAGCAAGCTAAAGCAAGAGAACACACAGCTGGTGCACAGGTCAGGCCAGGGCCCGGGCTAGACCCTCGGCTGGGCCTGGGCCTGGGAATGGGAGGCCCAGCCCTATGGCTAAGGCCCAGGAGGAGGGAACCTGCCTGTCTCTTCCAGCTGGGAGGGCCTGTGGCCCACCTGCCCCTTGTCCCACGATCCTGCCCATGTAGGGGACCATGTAGGAGGGCAGGTCTTTGGGGGCCAGGGAGACAGGGTCTGAAGCAGGAGTCAGAATGGACTCTCCTGTCTCCCTCACATGTGATGAGGGCCTAGCTTCCCTTGCTGGGGGACAGGCTCTGCAGAGGGATAAGCCTGTGTGGAAGGGCCAGTCACTGCTCTGCTGTCCTCCTCCTCCTCCTCTTCCTCCTCCTCCTCCTCCTTGCCCCCATTCCCCACGCCAGCCAGTGAGCTGTGGGTGGGAGCTGGCTGCCTTCACAAGGTGGCATGGAATGCATAAATTTTCCTTGCCTTGAGGTCTGGTCTTCTGCCTGGTCAGACCCAAGGATGGACCCTGTTGTGTTCCCATGTTGGCTGCATGGGGTGTGGGGAGACTTGCCATTGTCCGAAGATGGATGTACCCAATGGGCTGCCAGTGTATGCCTGCCTAAGGGCCTGCTGTGCTTGGGGCCACCAGCCAGGCCAGTGGGGAATAGAAGAGACCTGAAGACTGTCATCCAGGGCAAGATGAGGTCTGCTGTCCCTCCCTGCCCTGCCACCAAGAGGCTCACCCCTACAGCTGCAGCCCCCCTCCCCCCCATCCGGACACCCCACCCTCTCTGCATCGCCATGGCAGGCCACATCTGTTTACATTTTTGGAGCCTCACAGACACTCACAAGAGGGGCTCCCTGTGGCCACAACTTGGGCGGGACAAGAAGACTTGGGCCCCCAGGCTCGCCTGGTACCAGAGTCGGTTGCTGTCCTCAGGGTGCACGAGCTGGAGGAGGTGGTGAAGGACCAGGAGACCACTGCCGAGCAGGCCATGGAGGAAGCAGCGCGGCGCCACCGAGAGGCCTATAGCAAGCTGGAGCGAGAGAAGAGTACCCAGGTGGAGCTGCTCAACACCAGGTGCGCTGGGCGGGTGGTGTGCCCGGGCCTCCACCACTCAGCACTCAGGCCAGGTGCAGCCCATCCTGAAGCCCTGGAGAGGAGGGTTCTGTTCAGGCTTGGAGCTCCCCCTGCTGTCAGGTTCTCCCTGACCCTGGACACTTGGGCCCACGGAACCAGGGCCCCAGGGGCTGGATTGAATGGAAAACCTTCCCCCAGGCTCCCTGGTTCTGGGGAGAGGTCTGACCTCAGTGCTGGAGCCTCCGGGCAGGCAGGACAAAGAGCCTGGGAGCTGGTTGCTCACCCAGTAGTTCCATGACCTTGTCACATCCCCAGGCCTTGGTTTTCCCATGCCATCCCCTCCCTGTCTCCCCCACAAGGGTGGCTGCAAAACAGAGCCCTACCCACGGGTTAGCCCTGTCATGATGCCCCAGGGCCACTGGGTGCCCACAGAGAGAACAGCTGCCAGAATGCATCTCCACCGACCCTTCAGGGTCCTCCTGAAGCTTCCTGGAGCCCATGGGGTGCGGGGCTGGGAAGGATACCCTGCAGGAATGGGTGTCCAGCCATGACCCAGCACTGTCTGGTGCCACTGATGGGCTCTTTCTGCTGCACCTCATCCCTCAGGTCATTGGAGCAACCTGGGCACCAAATCTACCTGCTCCTCCAGTCACGTTGTGACCGCTGCCCTGGAGGATGGGGAACCCAGTGCCCACAGCACCCAGTCAGCTGATGAGCACGTGGGGAGTGAGGCCCAGTGCTCACTCTGCCAGCCTGGGGCCCAACCAGCCACAGCAGCCTCCCACCTGTAGGACACGGCCGCCCCTGTGATATCTCGGGTCCTGCTGAGGCGGCAGCCAAATTATGCTCGAGCCCACAAATTAACATTTTAACACCCCAATCACAAAAATAAGCATGGCCTTTCATATCCATGAGCATTTTGCCTTGGATGTCAGGCTCCTCAGGACCCTACTACCAGTTGGGAAAGTTTCTATTTTCTTTCAGTCTCACTCTGTCTCTCCCTCCGTGTGTGTGTGTGTGTGTGTGTGTGTGTGTGTGTGTGTGTGTGTATGTATGTGTGTGTGGTGTCTGAGCATAGCATTGGCATGGTTTGTCGGTCCATAGTCTGTCTCTCCCTCCGTGTGTGCGTGTGAGTGCATGTGCGTGTGCGTGGTGTCTGAGCATAGCACTGGCATGGTTTGTCGGTCCATAGTGAGCTACTCTCCAGCTTGAGCTGTGTCCCCTCCTGTCCCCAGGGTGCAGCAATTCGAGGAAGAAAACGCTGAACTGAGAACGACCGTGACCCGGCTGAAGTCCCAGACGGAGAAGCTGGATGAGGTGAGCAGCCGGCCTGCGCCACACAGCACATGCCAAGCTCTTCTCGTGTGTCTCTGGTGCCCACCCACACCCGCTGCCGTCCACTCAGTTCTGACTTGCAGCGACCCTTTGGGGCGGAGCAGAACTGCTTCTTAGGGTTTCTGAGGCTGTGCTTTACAGAAGCAGGTAAGCCTCATCTTTCTTCCGTGGCATGGAAACTGGGCTTGAACCACCAACCTTGTGGTTGGCGGCCAAGTGCCTAGCCCACGGTGCCACCGGGCCTCCTTCAGGTTTACTACAGTGCATGTATTTTTGTACATACTAGGGGGTGGGGCAGGGGGATCCCTGTCTTTATGGAAGGAGGAAGAGGCTCACTTTGCTATGTTTTGAAGCTCCATCCAGCACCGTGGCGCAAAGACCTGGGCTTCCTGCAGGCTGGCTGTGCCCAGCTGCGAGTTGGAGGGCTGTCTGGGAGGCCGGGCCACCTGCACACTTGTCACCTTGGGGTGCAGATGCCCCAGGTGGTTCCTCTCTGGGAACTGACTTTGGGCCCTCAGCCCTGACCGGGGTCCCCTGGCCCAGGAGCGGCAGCGCATGTCAGACCGGCTGGAGGACACCAGCCTGCGGCTCAAGGATGAGATGGACCTGTACAAGCGCATGATGGACAAGCTGCGGCAGAACCGCCTGGAGTTCCAAAAGGAGCGCGAGGCCACCCAGGAGGTAGGTCCCCAGCCAGAGGGCTCTAGGGCTCCTCCCAGCACCCCCGCCCCGCCGACCAGTCTCTCCCCCTGCAGCTCATCGAGGACCTGCGGAAGGAGCTGGAGCACCTGCAGATGTACAAGCTGGACTGCGAGCGGCCGGGCAGGGGCCGCAGCGCCTCATCCGGCCTGGGCGAGTTCAGTGCCAGGGCCCGGGAGGTGGAGCTGGAGCATGAGGTCAAGCGGCTCAGGCAGGTGGGTGTGGGGGCCTGTCCAGTGGTGAGGCTACCCTGTCTGTGGCCTGGTGAGTCGGCAAGAATGTGGCACCCACTTGCCACCCCCATGTCTCCCTACTCATGTCTGGGCTGCTCACCTCACTTTACAGGCCGGGGGCTTACCCTAGGGAATCCCCTGTCCTGGCACTTGGGTCAAGAGTACAGCTCTGCTGGCCTCGGGTACGTGCCAGGCTCAGTGGGTTCTCCCAGAGCAGAGCCTGAGCGTCCACATCTGGGGATTGCACTGCCAGCCTTGGGCACCAGCGCAGGGTGGGGAAGTGGGATGAGGAGGGCAGGGGTCAAGTGGGCAGGAGTGCGCTGGGGTAGGCAACTTAGTGGCATGGGTGGAGGGTTCCCCCCATGATCCTAAACCCAGAGCTCTCCTCCTCGCCAGGTGGGGACACTCCCAAAATGACAGTGGTGAAGTAGCAACGAAAATAATTTTACAGTTGGGGGGTCACCACCACATGAGGAACTGTATGAAAGGGTCGCAGCATGAGCAAGGTTGAGAACCTCTGCAAATAAAAACAGGAGCGCCAAGCTGGTCAGCAGGGCTGGCTGGGCTGGTGGAGCAAGGTCATCCCTAGAAGGCACCCTGCTGCCCGCAAGCCCCTGGCCACCCTGTGTCCTCACCATGGGAGCTGCATGGAGAATGGCTGTCAGCTGGACTTGCCCCACCATGGGCCTCGGAGGCTCATGCTGTGGCTCGTGTATCCCCAAGGAGGAAGGAGCCAGGGCCATGTCCTGTCCAGGAGCCCAGCTCCTTGGAGGCACATGAACTCCCAGGGCACTTGGTCTCAAGACCAGGACCCAGCCCTCCTCCTCTCTCAGTCTGACACACACAAGTGTTGGCGGCTGGTCGGATCAGATAAGCAGACAAAGGTGCAGAAGGGAGATTTGGGATGCGCCCGGAAACTGATTTCTCCTGTCGCCCTCATGACAGGAGAACCATAAGCTACGGGATCAGAACGACGACTTGAATGGACAGATCCTGAGCCTCAGCCTCTATGAAGCCAAGAACCTCTTTGCCACTCAGACCAAAGCCCAGTCTCTGGCTGCAGAAATAGACACAGCTTCACGCGATGAGGTAGCTGTGTTCTCTGACTCTTGTGCTGGGGCCAGACCCCCTCCTCATGCAAGTCCTGGCCCCCTTGCCCCTCCCGCTGCTCCCCACCTGCTGTAATGCCAGCTCTAGCTGCCCAGGGCAAGTACACCAGACCATCCGCAGTGACCCCAAGACAGGGCAAAGCTGGGTACAGGGCACACTAGGAGCTGGGCCACTCCAGACTGGGCAAACACACACCACCACCACCACCCACCCCTGGGGCTTGGCCTCTATAGACCCTGTCCTCTTCGTTGGACTGAGCTACTGTCACACTCCTCCCCTGCAGCCCAGTACTGAGCCTGCCAGCCTGGGCCCAGC
Source organism: Tenrec ecaudatus (assembly GCF_050624435.1). NCBI lineage: Eukaryota > Metazoa > Chordata > Mammalia > Afrosoricida > Tenrecidae > Tenrec > Tenrec ecaudatus. Next base: position 114,979,238 of record NC_134539.1, read on the forward strand.
CCCTCTGACCATGCCTTTCCTGTGCCCTGCAGCTCATGGAAGCCCTGAGGGAGCAGGAGGAGATCAACTTTCGCCTGCGACAGTACATGGACAAGATCATCCTCGCCATCCTGGACCACAACCCTTCCATCCTGGAGATCAAACACTGAGCAGGGGGCTGACTGCCAAGCAGCCTTGGGGCCCAGGGGCAGGCCCCACCTGAGAATAGGGGCCCAGGCCCAGCCTCGCACTCCCACTGTAAATGTGTCTGGCCACTGTGCGTGACGTGTCCTGTGTCTGTGGGGCCACCCGTGCCCACTCCTGGGCTGTGGCTGTGTGCCCTGCCGGCGGGTGGCACATGCACTTTGTGAGCCCTTTGCAAGGGGCCTGGGTGCTGGAGGGGGCACAGGGCCTGCTCTCTCGAGGTACTGTAATGCCACCAGCTGGATGCTGGCCGTGTGCAGACTGGATGAGTGACTACCTCTGGGAGACGAGCTAGAAGCACCCGAAGGAGCGCAGCCCTTCAGCCCGGCCTCGGCCCCTCCGGGACAGGGGCCCGCACAGTCAGCCTCTCAGCCATTTGACCGCCCAGCAGCTGGGTGCTCCCAACCTCGGTGACTAGGGTCAGGCCACCTCTCAGGTCCAGGCGAGGGGAGAGTGCCCAGGGACGTCGCTGTTCCAGCAGGTCTGGCACCCTCTGGGTGGCAGGGCCCCGTGCAGGCTGAGGCCCCGCTGCTGCCAAGCACAGCAGCTCTCTGCGGGGTTCCTGCGTCTGCTCCCCAAGCACGACTCCTCCGGCCTACCCACCTCCCTCCGTTTCATCCTTTAAGACACTGGGAGGAAAACAGTGGCATCGAATGAAAATGGAGAAGGCCGGAGAAGCGGGGTGATGGTGGGGTGGAGTGTCTATGGTGGCCGTGGGCATCGGACAACCAAAGAAGGGGCTTGGGGAAGGACCAGGACCCCATCCGTCAGTCGCCTCCCTGCAGTGGTGGCATTCTAGGAGTAAGGTTACTGAGGGCCGTGGCTAGTGTCAGGCCTCAACACCTGGGCTCTGGGCCAAGTTGTGCAGTGGGAGCCCTCGTGCCTGCTACAGAAACCCTTATCCAGTTCACGGGGAGGCCACGGTGGCAGACCCAGCCGGAAGCCAAGTCTTCCCCGTCCCCCACCTCCCGACACGAGGGCTGTGTGCTTGGGGCATGTCCGGGACTCTGCAGCGTCCTAGGACAGCTCCGTCTTAACGGCCTGTGGCTCCCCTCCCTCACCATCGCTTCTACATAAACCCTCCGTCTGACTTCCCCTGTGGGTCCTGGTTTCTTTGGGCACTTCTGGTAGTTGACGGCAGGTTTGGGCATGTCAAGGAGCGGTGTATGGGGAGAGAGAGGAGGGCGGAGAGGCCGAGAGGGACCTGGGGCTGGGTGTGCCCCTGCTCCCAAAGGCAGGGCCATCGTCGGGACCAGGCTTCCTTTCATGCTGTCAGCCTTGCTTCGGCCGCTCCTCTTCAAGCCTGTGTATGGATTTGTTCCGTGCTGCCCGTGGTGGGGCTGAATCCTCTGCTCGGGTTTGAGGCCATGCCCGGCAGGACCACTAGGCAAGGGGTCAGTTTCTGGGAGTCTAGTCCCTTGCGATCTGGCCTCCCAGGCTCTCCAAGAGTCTGAGAAGATGTAGGCAGTAGAGAGCAGGAATGAGGGGGAGGGGTCTCCGGAGAGTGCACCAGGAGGAAGGAATAAATAAAGGAAAGAAGATGGATTAGGAGGTGGCACTGGTGTGGGTTTAGTGTCCGAAGAGGTCTTGTGTCAGAGTGGCCACCAGGGTCAAGGGAGAGGCCTGTGAGGGGAAGTTCAGAGATGCATTTCACATGTGAAGTTTCCTGTGCGCTTCAGGAGCTAATTAATGGTCAACTACTAACCAAAAGGTTGGCAGATCAAAGCCCCCAGAGGCACGTCATTGTCGGGAAGGCCTGGAGCGCCCTCTGTGGAGCACAGCCTTACTGCAACCAATGAGGGTCTCTGGGTTGGAATCAAAACTCAGACGACACCTGGTTTGAGTGTCTGTTTGGGTGGAGAGGCCCAGAGAAGGCAGCCGAGGCCCAAGTAATAGAGTCAGCTGAGGGAGGAATGCCTGCCTGGTGCCAACTGACTTCTAGCACAGCCAGGGGAGGGGACAGGAAAGCTGGGGCCTGAGCCAGCCTGCTGATTTCCCCTCCAGGGGGTCCCATGGGGACAAACTCCCAGACTGTGCAGTGAGGGCTAAGGCATGCTGGAGGAAGGAGGTCAGGTCTGAGACTTGGAGGGGAACTTGAGTGCCCCTGACCCACAGTCCAGTCCAGAGGCACTTTTCATCCGACCCCTCCGTCAGACTGGCTGTGTTAGATCATGTCTGCGCTCAGTTCTCTTTGGAGCTTGACATCCAACCTGGGGGAGGGGCAAGAGACACTCCAGGGCTCCCACAAGCCTTGGGCAAGTTCCCGACTTGACCCTGGGGGAGAGGGTTAGCAAGGGAGGGGGACTCCTCCTCTTTCTCAGCTGGGAGTTCTGCCCCTCTGGCAGCAGGATTGTCGGGTCATCAGTGTGCCCAGTTATCCTCTCAGATAAAGAATACCTATTTTAAGAAGAGTGCTCCGCGCAACGTCTGAGCCATAGTTGAAATAAAGATATCTTTAAAATCCGGGCCATGAGGCTGACTCCCCGAGGTTCAAGTGTAGCCGGTGCAGGGTGTGGCCAGGGCATCAGGGTCTTGAGAGTCCCCAGGTGAGTCTGACTTGCCCTGGCTGGGCTCAGTTGTTGCTGTGACACCTGGCAGCCCCAGCAGGCCAGGCACGAGCGTATCTGAACTTCCCTTGGCTTCCAGGGCTTGGGAGGCCTTGCTGTAGACTTCCTTGTCAGCCTGCATTGAGCTCTGCTTGAGTTCAAGGACAAGCCAAACCAAACTGGCCGGAGCAGCCAGTGGGTCTTCTGTATCTGATGGGAAAGGGTCAGCTAACCCTGCTCCATGGGCGGGCATAGGGAATAAAATGGAAGTGAAAGAAACACAACACTCTTTTTAACTGCACGGACCAGAGGTTATTCTCTCTGAGAATTGGGGGTGGGGTGGGGTGGGGAGGGAAAGACTTCCATTTTCCCCGCTCTCATTTCTGACCCGTTAAGCAGAGTGCTGGTGTTAGGGAGCCTGCCCGCTCCTGCCTGCGGCACTGGAATCAGCTAGAAGACCTGTTAATTCGGGCATAATTCTGATTTTATGGTGTGAGGCAGGCCTCAGGCACCAAGATTTTAAAACCCCAGGTGATTCAGACTGAGCCCACTGCCTTCCTCGCAGTTGGTGTGCTGGAAAGAGGGCGAGAACAAACAGCCGCTGGGTGGAGCTGATGCCAGGCTGCTGGGCTTGGCTGCTTGAGCCAGGTCAGGTGCTGCGTAGTGGCAAGTTTACAGAGCTCGGCTAGCCGATGGTGAGGTAGGTAGGTGGCCTGGTGCTTTCAGGAGCTGATGAATCCATGTGCTCTCACCAGCTGGGACGTAGCAACCCTGCGAGGCTGGGCAGGAGCCCTCCCAGGTGTCTGTGGAGCCTGGGGGTGGCAGGCATGGGGATATGTTGGCCATGTCCCCATTCCAAAACGGGGCCAAGCCAATGGGTCCTGGTGCTGCAACAGGGCACAGGGTGGGTGCTTCAGTGGCACATGGGTCCCCAGGGGCCGGGGGAGCCTGGGAGAGGTGGCCTCTCGGGTCCTGTTTTGTGTGGCTGTGCACTAGTCCAAAGTGAAAATGAGCGCCAGATGTGGCTGGGGTGGGAAGGTCAGGAGTCGCGGTCAGGTCAGGGCTGCCTGGCAGATGGGTGAAGGGCTGAGGTGAGTCCTGTACCATTTAGGACTTGATGGCAGGCACCCTAAGCTTCCAGCTCGTGAGACCGAGCCCTGTTCCAGAGTAGGGATCTTCTGGATCCTCGGGTCTCCGAGCTGAGCTGCATGTGCACAGAGCAGGGCCAAGGAGTAACCTGAACCACGAGTCCGCTCTGCTGCCTGCCAGAAAAGGGGCTCTTTGATAAGTGTCGACCCTGGTGGAGCACAGTGCCACCTCCTGGCCAGCCCCTGCACCCTGGGGTGAGGGTGGGGGCGCTTCTGCAAGGTGGCTGTACCAGCAGCAGCGCGTAGTGGCCGAGAAGGACTTCCTCCGAGGGCTGCTGGTGCAGCATCTCAGTGACACCCCCCGCCCCACCATCTGCTCCGCTGCCCTGCACACACCAGGTCTTTGCATGGTTCGGGGTCTGTCCTTGTGCCTTCCGCCCTGTCCCCACTCTACAGGATCACCCATGGTCCCTGCTGCTCCTCTTCTATGTCAAGTTTACCCCGACTTCCCTGAGCCCCATACGTGTGTACTTCCAGCACCCTGCTCTGTCCCCATGTGCCACCACGGTGGGAGCCAAGTGACCCAGGAACCTGCGCCCCAGCCAGGACTCCCAGCATGTGGCCCCCAAGAGCCAGCAGGCCCCTACCCCCTGCACTTGGCCGGCAGAGTGGGTACTTTTGTACACACTTCTCATTGTCTTAACCTGTGGGGGGGGGGTGGGGAGGGGAAGGCCCACCTTGCCCCACAGGCAGCCTGAAGCTAGTTTAGAAGCCTGTCATTCCAGCAGGGGGTACAGTTTGCCCAGCACCCCTTCCCAGATCCGCTACCCCCTGTGTTGGTGGTGATGCTCCCACGGGGGACACCTAGATCTGCAGCAGCTCCCCGGTCACCCCAGAGGAGGCCCCGCTGGATAGCTCTGCATGGGGCCTGTGTTTAGGGTCGTGGGGTTCAGCTGCCCAGGGCCCCATGTGGACAGGAAGAAGAGGTTTGGGCTGCTACCCCAGCCTGCCTTTCACAACTGCCGAGCTCCCCCCAGCACCTGCGGTGCTCAAACCAGAGTGCCATTACATTCCCCACCGGTAACGACCCTGCCACCAGGCCGTGCCCTCTGCCCACCCCCACCCCAGATGCTCCACCCTCCGCTGCCAGCCAGCTGGGCTATGGACTGCCTGGGTATCCCTGAACTGTGCCTCAAAAGGCAGCATCTGAAAACAAGCTTGGCTTTGGGGCTGGTGTGAGGACCCCAAAGCTGCTGTCCCCAAGGGACAGACTCTGAAAGCAAGGGCCTTCTAGTAAACTGTCATGGAGAGACCCAGGTGTAAATAAACAGTTTGCTTTCCTTGCCCGACTTAAAAGTGGGTTTCTGTGATGGGGTCGTGGGTGGGAGAAGTGAGGGCCGTGGCCCAGGACAGGGTGAAGCAGGGGTCGGGCTCAGCCACTGCCTCTAGCCGAGATGGGGTGGCTCCCAGATGCCCTGCCATCCCACTGTTGGCCATGGGGCTACAAGGTTTGGCAGCATTGTCCTCCCTGTAGCCAGCTTCTCGTGGCCCCCAAGCTCTCCCAGGCTCTGCTCGATCCGGGTCCTGTGGCAGGATCCCAGTGCCCACACTCCTCCCCGACAGCCTGATCAGAACGATCAGCGAGATCTCCCCAGGTCCCACGGTCTACGGGTGCCTGGGCTGCAGGGCCCAAATCCCCAGATGCCCTCTCTGGGTTCGTCCCTCAGCTTAGTCCCAGGTCTGGAAGGGGCTCCTGCAGCCTGGCATCTGCAGCTGAGCCTACCTGCCCTCTTGGCTGAGACCCCCAGGCAGGACCAGGCCCCTGCCCCCAGGGGCTCATCTGTGTAGCCCTCCCTCCCTCTGAAGCACCTGCCCGTCCCAGCTGGGATTGCCAGTGTCAGCAAATAAACACACAGAATACATAATGAAACTTGCGTTTAGGGAAAACAACTGTAGTTTTAAGTCTGCCCCAGATCGTACTGGGAGGAAAATGCTGTATCTCTGAAATACAATTTTAACTGGACACCCTGTACCCAGCCCGCCCTTCTGACCTGCTCAATGTGGGCGGGGGGGTATTACCCTGTCCTCCAAGCTCGGGGCACCTTTTCTGGAAGCTTCCCCATCAAACGATCCTGATAGCATGGCCCTCGATAGCTAGCTCATCCTCTGAGCTGTGGGTGGAGGGAGCTTCCGACCGAGCCACCCCCTCTCGCTGCCCTACATGCAAGGAGGGGTGGAGTGTAACAGCTGCAGGGAAGGCCGGAGTCCACCTGAGGGGTGTTAAGAAAATGGGCAGAGGGCTGATGGAGGGCGGGGCATCCGTTTTCTGCTTCCTTCTGGGTTTAAAAGGCGGGTTGTAGCTGGAGGAAGGGAGGTGGCAGAGACTCCTGCATTCGGTTCCATTTGGAGAGGAGTGTCAGCACTGATTGAGGACCAGCCCTGCCAGGTAGGTGCTCCACCCCCTGCTGCAGGGTGGGGACACAGGGCCCTGGGAGTGCGGGTGACCGCCAAAAGTTGTAGGCCCAACTCAGTCCCTGCCACACGTCGGGCATGGTTCTGGGGGCCGAGGCTGGCAGGGTGTCGCGCATGTTCAGTGTAAGAAATGTGTCCTCTCGCTGGCAGTGTCTGCGGCATAAGGCCCTGATGACAGGTGGAGGTGCTAAGTCAGGCTTGCTCAGGTGGGCCCGTTCAGAGAGCCTACTCATGCACTGCACCTTACGGGCTTCTAGAACCTCCAGAGGGAAGAGCCAGGCATCAGCTCTCCCCCTCTGCCCCCACCACCACCAATGCAAGGAAGGCTTCTGCGGCACCCCAACAAATGAATGCTGCTCCTCGTTTGCACACTCCCTGTGGCCAAGGCCGCTCTCACTCACCAGCTCCGGTTCTCTTAGACTCCCAGCATTCCCAGAGCCGGCCTGCCAGGTCCCACCCCACCCAGCCATGCCATTAGTCAGTGTCTCTGTCCCCAGCTCCTGAGCTCTATTGGGAACTTCCGTGGTGGCAAAGGAAGCAAGGGGCCTGCCCAAAGTGCCCCCCTGGCCTTTGCTCAGGTGTGTGGAGAGCTGGGTCCTGGGCAGATCGGGGACACCACAGGATGGACTCTAGTCGAGGGAGCCGTGGTTTGGGGGGGAGGCTGCACTGATTAATGGAAGTTTCCTCCTCATCCCACGGTTTCTAAGCACTGGCTGCGTCTTAAGACTCTTGGGGAAATGTCCTGAGTCTCAGCCCCAGGGACTGGGCGGCCCAGCTGACTCAAATGCAGCTGGTCGGTGCCCACCAGGGGCTCTGTGGGAGAAAGGTCTAGCCATCTGCCTCCACGAAAATTCAGAAACAAACTCCCTGCCACCGAGTCGATCCCTGTCAGAGTAGAACTTCCCCTTTAGGCTTCAAGACTAACTCGACAGGAGTAGAAATCGTGTCTTTCTCAAGACGACAGCCAACAGACCCCTGCCGAGCAGTTTGACTCTGTGGCACACGGGCGCACCATCAGGCATCCCGTAAATGGTACTTGGAGGCCCACGAGCAAAGTCTCCCTGGGGGCCGGCTTCGGCTGACCATTCTTCAGAGCAGTGGGGGCAAGCATGGCTTGTAGGCATGAGTCCTGCCCTTGGCACAGCATGGGCCCCACCCCACGACCTTGGTCCAAACGTGTCGCCCTGCGCCCCCTAGAGTCCAGTTTCCACAAAGGTGCTTCACCTCCGGTGCCCAGCATCCAACCAGACCCTGGACTGCACAATTCAGGCAGAAGTCTTCCTAATGAATAAACAAATTCCTGGGCACAGAGGCCACTCAACCAACCCAAGGACATTTTCTGAGCACCCTCCGTGCATGCCAAGCTCTGTGCCAAGCCTGGGGGTTTGGCAGAGAAATGGGAGGCCTTATCTTCCTGGGGGCTGAGGAAATGAGCTGGGGGCTGCAGAGCATGGCTGCAGCCTGGGATCAGAGATGACTTCCCCAAGGAAGGAGCGTTTCAGCAGAGCCCTGAAGGATTTGGGGAACCAGCTGTGGGGTACCTTGTAGAAAGAATGCCCGGTTTTTCAGGCACTGTGGCTAGGAGGTGGGCAGAAGGGTGGAATTAGAAGGGATGAGGGACTGGGGGCTGCAGCCAGGCCAAGCTGAGTCTGGTGGGTGAGCCAGGAGCAGATCTCATTCAGTCCTTAAATGATCCATCAGTGCCCAGCATGGGTCTCCAACTTTCATGCATGGCCACTGGGTTCAGTCTAGCTCATAGCGACCCTACAGGGTAGAACACTCCTTCCGGTTGCCCAAACTGTAACTTTTTCTTCTTTTTACTAATTTATTGGGGGCTCATACAGCTCTTATCACAATACATACATACACCCATTTTGTCAAGCACATTTGTACATTTGTTGCCATCATCATTGTCAAAACATTTTCTTTCTATTCAAGCCCGTGGTATAAACTCATTTTCCCCTCCCCCCTTCTCTCTCCCTGCCTCCTGAATCTTTGATAATTTATAAATTAATTTTTCTTTTTAAAAAAATCATTTTAGGGGGGAACGGGGAGGGAGGGGAAAAAAGGACCTGATGCAGAGGGCTTAAGTGGAGAGCAAATGCTTTGAGAGTGATTAGGGCAAAGAATGTACGGATGTTCTTTATACAATTGATGTATGTATATGTGTGGATTGTGATAAGAGTTGTATGAGCCCCTAATAAAATGTTTTAAAAAATCATTTTATTAAAAAATCATTTTGTTGGGGGCTCATACAACTCATCATAATCCATCCATCCATTGTGTTAAGTACACACATCCATTGTGTGTACATTTGTTGCCATCATCATTCTCTCTTCTGAGGAGCTGCTGGTGATTTTGAACTGCTGACCTGGTGGTTAACATCCCAACACATAGCCACTATGCCAGCAGGGCTCCTGCCATCATCATTCTCAAAACATTTGCTTTCTACTGGAACCCTTGGTATCAGCTCCTCATTTTTCCCCTCCATCATGAACCCTTGATAAGTTATAAATTATTATTTTGTCATGTCTTACACTGCCCAACGTCTCCCTTCATCCACTTTTCCGTTGTCAGTCCCCCTGGGAGGTGGGTATATGTAGATCATTGTGATCTGTTCCCTTTCCCCCCCACCTTCCCCTTAGCCCTCATGGTATGGTTACTCCCATTATTGGCCCTGAGGGGCTTATCTGTCCTGGATTCCCTGTGTTTTCAGCTCTTATCTGTACCCCTGTACATGCTCTAGTCTAGCTAGATTTGTAAGGTAGAATTGGGGTCATGATAGTGGGGGAGAGGAAGCATTAAAGAACTAGAGGAAAGTTGTATGTTTCATCAGTGCTATACTGCACCCTGACTGGCTCATCTCTTCCTTGTGACCCTTCTGTAAGGGGATGCCCATTTGTCTACAGATGGGCTTTGGGTCTCCACTCTGCTCCCCACCATTCACATTGATATGATTTTTTGTTCTGAGTCTTTGATGCCTGATACCTGATCCCTTCGACACCTCATGATCACATAGGCTAGTGTGCGTCTTCCATGCAGACTTAGTTGCTTTTTAGCTAGATGGCCTCTTGGTTCTCCTCAAGCCTTTAAGACCCCAGATGCTCTCTTTTGAGAGCCGGGCACCATCAGCTTTCTTCACATTTGCTTATGTACCCACTTTGTCTTCAGCAATCATCCAAGACTGACTCTCGACAGGAGTAGAAATCGTGTCTTTCTCAAGATGACAGCCAACAGAACCCTGCAGAGCAGTTCAACTCTGTGGCACAAGGGATCACCCTCAGCCAACCCCTGACATGGTGACAACTCACAGCAGTGGTTGTACAGCCTGCTGGTCTTTCTGCCTCCAGGTGACCTGAAAAGATGGGTGCTTCTCCAAGCCCACTGGGGCAAAGTTAGGGGTGCTAGGCCCAGGAACCCAGGAGCCAGCTTCAAGCTGGAAACCAGTAAGTAGGGGTGTGCTGTAGGGAATCCTCCCTTCTGCCAGGCCTGGAGAGGCCCCAGCCCCCATGCCACACTTCAAATTCTGACTTTTATATGGGGCTGATTTGAACCTTAAAAACAAACAAACAAACCCACTAGTGATCTTGAAAGATCTGAACAAGGGAGCAAAGGTACTGGGGTCTGAGCCCACATCCAGTAACCTGTTTGGTGGCAAGCTGAGGGGAGCCCCACCTTCTGCTTTCTAATTCAGTGGGTCCCTTCTGAGAACAAAACTTCAGCATGATTTGAAAACCGGTCTCCCAGCGGTCTACCCCTGATGGAAAGTCAGGCTCTGCCAGTTTCTCACAGCAGCTTCTGGGCCAGCCTTCTGTCTTTGCATGGGGCTCATTCACTTGAGACTACTCTCTAGGGTACAATCTCACATGGGTTTCACCATGTGGTAAATCATAGCAATCATGTAACGATTCATTACAGATTCGTGCTCCGCTTGCTTGTTGCATCCTCCGTGCCTGTCAGGGACTGTGAATTTGGAGAGAGGCTTGTATTCTATCGGAAAGGTGCGGTGGGAGTAGGAGACGGACGCCAGCCAGACCTAGAAAGCGGGATCTCTGATGTGGTGGGCAAAGGTGAATTGGTCACCACCGCTTAGGAAGTCAGCCCGCGCGTCTACCTAGCTGCCTGGGTAACTCGTCCTGCTTCCAGGGCTGGAAGGAAGTCTAGTCTGTCTGACTAGTCAGTGGAGATGGAAACGGATAGGATCCGCTTCCTATTTTAGCCCAGGGCTGAGCACCAAGCAGTGGACAGAGACCTGCCCCGGGTCACAAAGCCGGCCAGCGAGCGACTGGTGTGGGGCAGCGAGGAAAGCGGCTGCACCTCAAAGGATGCAGCTGTCCGCTCCTGGAAAGATTTCGATTGTAAGGAGTAGTTCGGTCCTGTGCTCCTGTGAGGAGACGGGATGGCAGCGGGGTGGTGGTACTGTAGGCACAGACCGTGACCCCTTGAGAGGTGGGTTTCTTTCCTCTCCCCTGGACATTGGCTGGGACCTAGATGCCCTGCTAAGAGGAAACCCAAGCAGCCGCCTGGGGAACCAGGGCCTCTGCTGAGCCCGCCAGTGCCAGCTGTGTCAGGGACCCAGCACCCCAGCTACCTGCAGTGCTGCAGCAGCAAGGCCTGGTCAACCCACTAAACCATAAGAAATCATCGGAAGTTGGAGGTTATCTATAACCTAGCAAGACCCGACAGTCGTGGGGAGTGGCCGAGTCCACTGAAGCACCCTGGCCTCAGCCCAGTAGAGCACCTTGGGAGATCCTGTCTGTCCACCACAGCTGGGTCATGTTCAGGGATCACAGGATGTCGCTGCTTGGGGGCAATGTCCTCTAAAGCTCCTGTCTGTCGGGAGTGGGGTTCTGAAGAGGCCTAGTATCCCATGATGCACCTATGATCTCCCCCTGCCCCTTTAGAGTTCAGGGATTCCCGTGTTATGAAATCATTCTGTTCTCACAAATGGCAGCTGCTGGTGGCCCCAGGTCGGAGTGGGCGCAATTCCCCGCGTTACAATGCTGCGGCTGTAATTGCTATCAAAGTATGCATGTGTGTCACCGCTAAAACCCCCGCCGCTGCCCCAACATCGCACAAGTATAAAACAACTATTCACACCGTGTTTCACCTTGCATACACAGGGCATGGGGGGTCCCTGCTGCTGGTGGAACCCACATGGCTGATGCCCACGGCGGGCAGGGCAGGGGGGGCAGCCAGTTCAGACAGAACTGGCCCACCCACCCCCAGCCCCAGAGACAGACGGAAAACAGAAATTACTTTGACCCACCATTTGTAAGGGAGTAAAAAACCCACAAATAACACTGAAGGGCATCTGACAGGAAGGTGTGGAGTAAGGTCGGGGAGGGGGAGAGGGGGGATTAGATGGGCCAGAGGGGCACTGCCCTGTCCAGTCTCTTCTGTGGGCATGGGCCTCCAGACCCATCCCAGTGAGACCTGAGGGCCGGGTGCCAGGCAGTGAGACCCTCTACCACAAGGTTAGACTAGGCTGGATTTAATTTAATTTTAATTTAAAAAAAAAAAAAAGGTCAAGGGAAGGACAACAGAAAAGTGGGTGAAGGAAGATGTTGGGACAGTGTAAGATATGACAAAACAATAATTTATAAATTATCACGTGGGAGGGGGAAGTCGGGAGGGAGGGAAAAAATTAGCAGATACCACCAGCTCAGGTAGAAAGCAAATGTCTTGAGAATAATGAGGGCAACAAATGTACAAATGTGTTTGACATGATGGATGGATGGATGGATTGTGGTAAGAGTTGTACGAGCCCCCAATAAAATGATTAAAAAAAGAGGTCAACTGATTAATAATAAAATCTCTGGTGGCAAGGTCACTCCAGCTGCCTTTTCAGGTGGCAAGTCCCTGGACTGATGCAAGCGGTTATGGGTTTGGCACACAGGCAGCCCCAGAAGGTGGCTGTGGAGGAGGGCACCTGCAGATGGTGGCTCTCCCGAGGGTGGTGTGGTGCATCACGATCGGCACCTGGATGGTGACCACTGACCGAGCCGCCATTACTGGAGAAAACGAAAGTCCTCTTCAGAAATTGAGGGCAGGGTGTTGGCAAGGTGCAGGCAGGCAGGTAGTTCTGGACATTCTCAGAGCCCAATTTGCTGCCATAGTCCTCAATCAGGTCCCGGTCCTCCTGTTTGGATAGTGCAATGCACACCTGCTTCCCATGCAGCTGTGCCTGTTGAGGAGGCTCCTGGCCACCTGGGCCTGACTGCCACCTGCACCAGGGTGGTGGTCTTGTTGAGCAGGGCCTTCGGGCACTACAACATCCCCATGTACAACAACAAAGGGGCATCGGGGTGTGACCCTCTGGGGGAAGACTGCTGAGAACACAGTTCCCTGGCCTGCTAAGCCAGGGATGGCGATCTGTCCTGCTATCTCGGCCACTACCAAGGGAAGGCCAGAGGGGATGGCAAAGGTGGGAGGGAAGCCAGCTGTATTAGGATACTCTCACAAATTCACCAAATCTATATCGAAAGAATTAGTGCCGATTGTTAAGACTCCATCATCATTTGATATTGTCATCTTGATTTCCAGTTTGTTAAAGACGGGAAAGGGGAAAAAAGATGCATTTCTGAATAAACTAATCACAGCCCTGGTGATGGTGCTGGGGAAACTATACTGTAAGGCTGGCAGTTCAACCCCCACCAGGGACTCCAAGGAGAAAGATGAGGCTGTCAACTCCTGCAGATTTAAAGCCTCAGAACTAGTTGGGACCAGCTGGATGACACTGGGTGGGGGTGTATGTTTTTTAGTGTGTGTCACACACACACACAAATACACTTTTCTCTGATGGAAAGATCTCGGGTTCTTTGAATGGTCTTCCTTGTGCTTTTAAACGCTTTCTTAGGTCTTCCAAAACCTTCCCAAAGGATACTTGAGGCATTTGCTAGTGGTGTTGGCAGCTGGTTTGCACCCGATTCTGTGTGGGCTGGCTGGTGCACGGGAGGCAGGTATTGGGTCACCCTCTGCCAGCCCCCAGGAAGCCCCAGACCCTTCCTCCTGAGTTCCTCCCTGACCCAGTCTGCCTCCACCTGAGACTGTGCTCACAGGTCAACAAGGGCAAACCCCAAACAAACAACCCAAACTTCCTGCCCCGAGGGGATTCCAACTCACAGGGACCCAGTGGAGGGCTTCCAAGACTGTCACTCTTTACAGCTTCTGCCTCCTCCTCCTAAGCTGCTGGTGGTTTCAAACCTTGACCCTGTGGTCAGCAGTCCAACAGTCCCCACTCCCTCCCAGGGCCTCCATTCTCATTCTCAAGTTCTCCTTAAAGGGCAGAGGGGCCTCATTTCCTTTTTTTAATTATGAGAAAATAAAAGATCTGCAAAAGAGACAAAGAATCACATAAACTCTCATGTTTCCACCGCCAACACTAATTTATTTGCGTCGCTTCTTTTTGGAGTGGAAACAAAACATTACCCGCAAAGCAAATGTCTCTCTCTCCTGCCTGCCCCCTTCTCTGCCTTGTTCTCCCAAGAGATGTTCCTACCTTGACATACTCCGTGTGCCTTACCCTGGCTCTCAACAAATGTATGTTACCGTTATGTCTTGCTCCGGTTAAGCTCCTGTGCTTTTGCGCTCCGTCCAAGTGGACACGCATCCGTTAGCGCCTAGACCACTCCTGGAATCCATGCTCGCGATCCAGCCATTCATTCTCTCCAGGTACTCATGCTCTGCGCACAGTCGTAGGAACTCCTCTGGGAGGACATGTCTGTGCGACCATGTTCCTGCGGTACACGGTCATCTTGTCCAAACAGCCGTCCAGAGTCCACCCCACACGTGGCTGCGGGAGGGGGCGGGATGGACGCAGGCGTTAGAGGAGGGTCAGCGAAGACCTGCGCTAGCACTGGTCTGACCGCCGTCTTTCTCTAAGCATCGGCCTCGGGCACCTTGATCCGCCCTTCCCGGGCCTCCACCCACGCGGCCAGTGTACCTGCCGGCTACGGCGGAAAGGACGCGGCCAAGGTCACTCGCCCGGGCGCCGAGCTGCCCAACCTGGCCTTGGGCACTCGCGGCCGCAGCCCCTGCTTCCGCTTCCGTCTAGCGAAGCGTTAGGAGCCGCTTTTCTCCCATTTTCGGGGCCTCTTTCCTCCTTTTTTTGAGTTCCCCGCTGGTCTTTTTCCCGGCGTCTCGGCGGCCGCCGGGTCCCGGGGAGGGTGGGGGGAGGCGGCAGGGAAGGCGGCAGGGAAGGCGCCCGCAGAGGAAGCGGCGGTCGGGCCGGGCTCCCGCGAGTCTGCGGGTTCGGGCCCCGCCGCCGGCCGGGCGGGCGCCGGGCGCCGGGCGCGGGCGGGAAGTGTGGGTGGGCCTGGGCCGGCGCTGGGAGCCGGGGTCGGAGCGCGGCGGTCTGGAAGGCGGGCGGCCGCCGGGGGCGGGGCCAGGGGCGGGGCCAGCCCCTGCGCGCACCCGCCGCCACCTCCCTCCACTGAGAGCTTCCACCGCTCGCTCGGCTGTCAGGCGCGGTGGCCAAGTGGTAAGGCGTCGGTCTCGTAAACCGAAGATCGCGGGTTCGAACCCCGTCCGTGCCTGATTCCCGATGTCGGGGTCTTAACCGTGATGCCGGGGTGCCCTTGCTCGGGGCCTCGGCCGCTCTGCGGCGCTTTTTTAACTTTTCGAATCCTGCTTCGGAACACTGCAAGGTCCGTCTGGCGCGGGCGCCGTTCCCAGGTTCCGCAGAAATTCGGGGTCTGCTCTCTGGCCCCAGCCTCAGGGCCTCCCGGTGTCGCGGAAAGGTAGAGACACAGACCTGGGCTGACGACCCGGGCTAGCAGTGGCGCTGCCCGCAGCAGCGACGCCTTTTACGAGTGCGGTAGAAGACCTTCCAGAAAGGGCGCGTGGGTTTCGGACATGGTGTTTCTGGATGCCCCTTTCATGTGAGCTCTCCAGGCCATGTGGCCTCCTGCCTCCTTGTCCAGGAACCCAGCCACGTTGTTCAGCTGGTGGGCGCTGATTGCTTTCCCAGCCCTGTGTACTGACCCGCGGAATCTGGCTCCCAAACAGCGCTGCCACGCCTCAAATCCCCTCCAGGATAAACTGCCCCATTTAAAACGACTCTGCGGACTGTCCCCATTCCGAGGCTCTTTTTGACACAGCCCAGGTAGCTGTCTTCCGCTTTAAGGTGTGACACTCGGCAAAGAACAGAACTTAGAACGTCATCTCCCTTAGTGTGCACACCATGCTCCGGTTAGTGTGGGCCAAGCTCACGTTCCCTGGTGGTGGGTATGGTGGTGTGGTGACATGTTGGGCTGCAATCGGCATGGCTCGGCAATTTTAAATCACCAGCAGCTCCCGCTCAAAGACTGGGCTTTCTGCTCCTGTAAACAGTTGGTCTTGGAAACCCACAGGGGGTCACTCTGACGATGGCAGTGAGTTTAATTTTTTGTTTTTACCTAATGTCCCATGGATGGCCATGAGGAACCTTGGGTGGGTGGGAGGCCGGTGGGGTCTCTTAGGGGCTGCCTCTAGGACTGTCAGAATACAGGAGATGAGCTCCGCAGCAGGGAAATTCGGATTCCAATACATGGAAGAAATATGCTCTTGACCTTTAGAATGCTGAGCTAGGGTCAGTGTCCCAACGGATTTGTTACTGAAAGGCAAATCTGTTTCTGACAAGTGCTTGGAAGGGACATTGCCTCCAATTTTTTCTCCTGATCCCCGATGAGAAGCTCAGGGGGCGCACACACTGAGTCTCTCAGACCAGGTGAAGCAGAGAACTCCACTCCAAGGGGGGAGGCGGTAAGCCAGGTGCAAGTAACATAAGACGGTCAAGCTACAGAGGTCAACCTACAGAAACTGGGGGAATTTGGGTTCCCGAAGGTGAAGGGCTGTAGGCAGAGGGCAAGCATGGATCCCGGTTCGAGATCCAGGAGAGAGGAAAGTGCAGGCAGTTTTTCACACAAGCATCAAGGTGAAGCTGAAAGAGAAAGGTCTTGGGATTGGCTAGCAGCTATCTACACTGACGTCAGTGGCAGGGAGAGAGACCAGCAGCACCTACAAGGTCAGCCCTGGAGCCCAGCGCAACATGGGAACCCTAGGCTGGTGGAGTTTCAGCTGAGGCAGAAGGAACACCTGGCTGGACTCCTGTGTGGGCCTCACTGCAGGGTCCCTGTCCCAATCGCCTACATTCCCTGGACATCACTTTCCGCTTCTGCAAAATCCGCAGGTGAAGGGCACATTTCAGACAAGCATGAAATTCTCAGTTTCTCCTGCAGGGCCTGGATCATGGGAGAGGTGAGGGAACGTCAAGTCACCCCACCCAGCGCTGCCAATGTGGTGGACCATAGCAGCTCCTTTCACAGCTGGCCTGGCCTTGCAACCTTGGGAAGGGATCTCTATGACCCTGACTCCACCCGACCCCTATCACCAGTCTGCATGGACTCAGAGGGCCTCCCCTTTGCTGCCTCCGGACCCTGTCTTGTACAGAACAGGGGCCTCTGGTACTGCCGTTTGGAAGCCACCGAGGCAGACACAGTCATTTGTGGGCTGCAGAAACCTCCAGAATATTTGTTAAAATATAAGCTACACTAGGTTGGGCCTCTCCCTTCCTGCGCAGGAATGTTATTTAACTTAAAAGTAGAATTTGGCAAGTTATATGCATTATGCCTCATGCTGTCTGTTTGGACCTGAGAGTCCACACTAGAGATAGATACATACTTTTAAAACACCTTTTATTGTAAAAGAAAGCACAGATTCAAGGTTCACAAGCCAAAGGAAGGGCATAACAGCTGATCAAGGGGACCGCGAGCCAGGTCTGAGAATTTTGCCAGAAGTCTTTCCAGGTGTTCCTAATGACCCCCGAGCCCCCAATCCTGTAACCAGAAATCATTGCCCTGCATTAAGAAAGACCTGGTGATCTCCTTCCAAAGACCAGCACATGAGAACCGCATGGATCAAAGTGGTCACACCCTGCTGTGCGCTGGCCCTCTTGAGCCCCGCACGGGTGGACTCACGGGGACACTAGCAACAGTTGAGCGTGTATTATTGACACCCTTTAAACCTTTATCATCATCATCATCAATAAGGAGCTGCGTTGGCATCATTGAGCTGCCAACCACGAGGTCAATGGTTCGAAACCACCAGTCATTCCTCAGGAGAAAGATGAGGCTGCTTACACTTGTAAAGATTTTTAAAGTCTCAAGAATCCACAGGGGCGGTTCTTCCCTGTCCTCTTAAGGTTGCTGTGAGTCGGCATGGATTCGATGGCAGTGAGTGATTTGGGGTTTTTTTCAGTTTTGTTTTGTTTTAATCACTAGGGTTCTTTTCTTCCCCTTTCGCCTGCACAGGGTCACTAGACTTGCGGAGTTTCCCACCGTGGGCAATGAGTTCCTCTGTCCTTGGTCTTTTCTGCAAATTAGCAGTTTGGTTCAAAGCCTTGGCAAAACCTGCATAGGCAATGAGTCACCTGATTTCTCCCTGGGATCCCACCAAGGCTGTGGGGCTCTCACTCATGTCTGTAGTTCTGCCTGGGGCCCAGCCCTGCCACCAGAGGGTCCCTTCTGGGAGCCTCGGGAAAGCCTTCCCTGGGGAGATGGCTTCTTGGTAGGGTTCTCAGAGCAGGATGAGTACTTCTGCTGTAACTCAGTCATCTTTCACACTCAAGGATCATGAGTGTGCCCTTAAGCAAGCTGAGGTGCTCTTCTGTGCCCTGCTGCCCCTTTAAGCTGCACGTCAAATGTGGCTTCAGAATAATAAACAAAGACTCATTCTCTATAGATGGTTTTATAGCAAACCCTTAAGGCTGGGGCCAAAAATTATATGGGGTGATCTAATGGAATAATGGAGGGATAGGAATGAAAAGGACCGTCCAGCCCTCTCACTTACACACCTAGAAACAGGCCCAGCAAGAGGAGGGAGGTGTCCTTCTCTGGCTCACCACCCAGAAAGCCCCACCTTTCCCAAACACATTGAGCTCTTCCCGGGATGGGCACAAAGCTGCTGGGAGAGACACCTCACTGTGAACAGGACCCAGACCCAGGAGACGGCCTCTCGCGGTCAGCCTGGCAGCAGGGTACTCAACCTGTCTAATATTCATTCCTGACCAATAGGAGAAGAAATAGTGACCCAGATCCTGTTATTTGACTATGATGTTGAGGCTGTGGGGATGAGGAGGGATACAGGCACACTGTTCCAGGTGGCAGACTCTGATGTGGCGTCTTATTGATCCCACCTGTGGAAGGAGGGGACCTAGGTGGGAGATGCCCCTCTCCCAGCACTCATTGGGCGTGACTGCTTGGGAAGGGGCCTGACTTTGGACCAAGGGGCTCTCTCCTCCTGAGGCAGTCCCTGAAGGGACAGGGAATAGAAGGAAGTCTGGACAGCACCCCCAGCAGCTGGGGGTGACCTTGTACACAGAGGGGATGTAATGGCAGGATGTAGCTTGGTCATAGAAGGTAAGTGCCAGCCAAGAGAAGACTTGTGGCTCTTGCTCAAGGCTTCGACTCTGCACCAAGGGCTGTAATGCTTCCCAGATATCTAACCTGCATTCAGGAGCCCCTGGGTGCTGTCAGCTGGTCCTTGCTCCATGCTGGGCAGAAGAAAGGGCTGGTGGTTGCCTGCAGAAGTATCACAGCACGGCAAACCCTGTGGAGCACAATTGTACTGGGATACACAGGCAGGGGGCGATGAGTCAGAAACAACTGGAGGGCAACTGGATCTTGTCTTTCTGACCCTCCTGGGTACCCCTGGAGGAGCCCTGGTGGCATCATGGTTACAAGCTGGCCTGGTAACCACAAGGTTAGCTGTTCAAAATTACCAGCTGCTCCTTGGGACAGAGATGAGGCTTTCTACTCTAAAGAGTTTCTAATGCTTTATAAAGAGTTGACGTCTCAAAACCCCACAGGGGCAGCTCTCTCCTGTCCTATAGACAGGGCCGCTACGGGTGGGTGGGTTTGGTACCACGGAAAGCCTTCGGGAGACTCCCGTGCAGGCAGGTGAGAGAGACGACTGGGAGCCTATGATAGTCTGGGTACATTAGAGAAACAAATCCACAGAAACTCATGTATAAGAGAGAGTTTTATAGAAAGATCACCAAACCTCACCAAGCCATTCATTAATCTCAGGTGTCAGAAGTGGGATTTTTTTGCTCTGCACTTAACCTTTATATTTATTTGTTTCTCAAGTATCCAGACTATCACATTATATGATACCTTAGGAGCGGGGTACTGCAGAAACAAATCATAAGACGGAGAGTAGATGTTTGTTTGACCTCTCCCTCATGGTAGTTTTTCTTCTTTGTCTAGCCAGAGGTCAGATAAAGCCACATTTTACTTGGTTGTTTTCTGAGGAAAATATGGGAAGTATGAAAATAAAAAGTGTGTAAGCCCACTTGCTTTCAGCCATTAAAATTTGATATTTAGATGGGTTTAGGCCATACCTACAAGGAAAGCTTTGAAAAGATATGCCCCACCTAGTGCTTTGGCGTACTCAGGAACCAATGGTCTTTGTCAGAATGTGGAAAAAATCTGGAATCATGAAGAAAGATCCTCTCTGGGACTGAATGTTAAAGGGAGCCTGTGGGCAGGCTGAGATGCTTGCTAGATGACCACCTGGATCTACTTGTTGAGTGGAAGTGGGAGAAATGCAGCAATAAAGAGAAGGGTTGAGTTTGGCCACTGACACCCGTGGACTTGTTTACAGGAAAAAAGAGAAGATGAGAGCGGGTTGACTGGTCTAAAGTTCATGACCTAGCACCAGGGGGAAACACTTGTTGAGCGTTGGTGAGAGCCCATGGTCTAAAGGCAAGGTGACCAATGGGCACCTGTGAAGGCTGAGTGAGGCAGCCCACATTGAGTTGACCAGAACCCGACCAGATGGAGATTTTTGAGCCTGTGAACTGGTGCATATTGTTGATAGCCTGTCCAGATTTGACTTTGCTTATGGATGCAGACTTCACAAAGTTCCAACTGAAATGAAGATTCTTCATGTTGGAAAATGATTGTCTCCTCAGAGCACTAGGTTGATGTAAGTGGGCAATATATACATTGGACACCCCAAATTGGGGGAATAAAGGCATGAAGTGGTTGGCTTACTAACTTTCATAGGTGGGGGAACATAGTCACAGGATTATAGGATTAAGGTGTAGGTGTTACTTAATTGCAATTGTGAGGCTAAAGAATAATGTACACGTGCCAAGTTGGCAAAGGGTGGATTGAGGTAGTTAGTTTATTGTGCCAACCTGGCCAGTGAACACAGGTGGGGTTAAATGAAGGGTGGAGAGATAAATGCCTTGGTGAGTCTCTCCTTTCTAGTTCTCAGGTCTCTTGCTTTGTGATGATCAGACTAGGGTGCAGCTCCCTTAGCCAGTTCCCTGCTTTAGCTGGCGGGGCTCATTTCCTGTGAGACATCCCCAAGGAGAAGCCGCATGGACCTGCCCCGATGCAGCCCTGGGTACTGGAGCAGTTGTATGGAGACCCCTGCCAGTGTTGAGATGCTTACACATTCACTGACTCGGCTTTCCTCCTGTAGTGGGCATCACAGTGTGTGTTTTGTGAGCTGGAGGAGGACTTCGTGGAAACTCCTACATGGGTTTCTGTGGATTTGTTTCTAGAAAGTACCCAGACTAACACAGAGCCTGTGTCAGGATAGATAATTTCTGACTGACCTTACTTTCTCTCAGGGCAACTGCCACCCTCAGCTCCCCTCCTTAAACCACCTTCAGAGATTGTAGCTGAAGCAGAGAGCTTCACACCACCTGGCCTTCCCCTGCCCACTCCAGTCCAGGAACTGAACTGAACTGATCAATGACCTTGGCATTGCTGTGGCCACTGTTACCTGGAGAGAGCTCCTGTGTAAGGAATTAACCCTCTGCTGTTCCCTGAGGGCAGGGCTAGGTTTTCTTTTCGCAAAGGCCCTGGGAAATACAGGGGATTTTAATTTTGTTTTTTATAGTACTTATTGGTATATCTTACTCATTCCAACATATCCATTCACATACAGTTCTGTTGTTCAAGTCCATCGGGTTTGAACCCACATTGCTCGTGCGCATCGACCTCTGTCTTCCTGATGGGTCTGGGTCAGACGGGGTGGGAGGGATACTGACTGGAGTCAGTGTATGCTTCAGCTATGAATGCTTGTTAGCAAGTTCACTGTGATTGCCATCCTGCTGGGAAGATCAGCCTGCAGAGCAGGAAGGAGGCTCTCACCACCAGCAAGAGAGGGCAGCCAGGAGTAGAGCAGGTCCTTTGGACTCCGAGATCCCTGCACTGTGAACCTCCTCAATCCAGAAGGTCGCTCTGACACCACAGGAGCCTCAGAGGAGTAGCAACGGTGGAGCCAGAGAGCGCGATGGTTGTCCCAGCCCAGAGAGCAAAGAACGCTGAATGCTTTTAAGCTGCATCCGGGCTTGTGGAGTGGGGGTGCCTGCCTCTGGACACTTCACTGGGGCAGCTGGGCTTGCTGACCCATAGAACTGAAGTTGAGTGCCTTCGGTTGATGCTTAAAATGGAGTGGCATACCCTCTTGGCATGTATTGGCAGCCCTAAGAGAGTTTGTAACACTGCATGATCAAGGCAGAGGCCAGCCAAGAGACTGAAGGTCGGAGAGAGGCCTGTCTGTGGGCACTGCAGAGAAGAAACTGTCCTGACTGAACTGTCACCTGGTAAATTCTCTGAGGCGCCCATCACCATGTGAGTTGTGTGTGGCCATTGTGATGGAGTATCAAACTCAGCGGAGAAGTATAGTGCTGTGGAGACAGCACAAACCAAACCAGTTGCTGTCAAGTGGATTCAGATTCATGGTCACCCCACATGTGCCAAGGCTGCTTCGGGTTTTCGTTTAAAACCACTTTGCAACTGTTAGGTAGCAGAATAGGGGGGTTGTTCCTCTCCATGCCTAAGGCCCCCTATAGGAGGTTGGAAGCCAAGGAAGGCTAAGAGGCATGCGCCAATTCAAGCCAGAGGGAGGTGGGCAATATTACCTGGTTTGGTCCAAACTAGGCCAGGTGAGCTTAATCAAGCCAATGGGGTCAACCAGTCCGGTAGACCACGCCTCTCAGCCGAAGGCCCTAAAGGTGGACCACATTTTAGAAGCTGCAGATCTGCGTCATCTCGGGGTTTTTTTCTTGATTAAAAAAATAATAATAAACTCCCTGCCCGAGGGACTGCCTGGACTACCTGCTCTGTCCAGGATCCTGAGTTCTGGGATCCCCGAGGGCACCAGGCTGGTGACCAAGAGGCTATGCGGGCTCTGAGCTGCCCTGAGATTCCCGTACCCCTTGAACAGACCTTCAGAGTCCACAACCCAGAGGCTGTCTGGACTCCTTTGTCTGCGAGAGGCTTCTCCATGAACTCTCTCTCGTGCGAAGCCAAGAACCGAGGTGTATCTCCCACCTGAGAAACCTAATAGCCAGGTGGGTGGTGATGATAATACAAATAGAACACACCAAGAGTTGGCAAGATTGTGACCATTCAGAAGTGGATCACCAGGCCTTTCTTCCAGGTGACTCGGGGTAGATTTGAGCTGCCAACCTTTTTGTTAGTAGTTAAGCACTCAACTGTACCATCCAGGGACTCCACCTGTGGCCAAGAGGGCGGGAATTGTACTTCTCCACCGGTGTTGCCATGTGTGTGGCTTTTCTGCAATGAAGACTTCATCCCCTGCCGGTCTTACGCCTGAGGTCCAAAGCCTCTGAGGTCGGAGAATCCACATCCAGATAAACTGCCATCTAAGCAAAACATGCGGATATACCCCTACACAGCACTGCAGACGATTCTCGCCCCTTTCTCCCCCCCACCCATCTCCCGTCGAATGGATGTATTCAAAAGGGGCAAAAGCCCAGTACAGTACGAGCCTAATGCAGAAGTGAGACTGGACAGGCTGGACAGTCCAGAAGAAGGCAGCGTGGACCACCCTTGGTCTGGTCATCTCATTCCCCAGCCCTCCAACAGGGCTTCTCGCTGCTGCCTGCCCTTCACCGCCGGCTCTGCCCTCGCTGGGAGAGGTCTGCTCATCGTTAGCACAGGACTGATAGACTGCGCGTGTACAGCCGGTGTGGCTCCGGGACTGGGAAGCCACAGCAAATGTTTGCCCTCCGTCCTGGGGGGCCTGTGGTTAACCCTGTGCGGATAGCCTGGTGAAGGAACACGCGCAGAAGAGGCGGCCTCGCCCCCGTCTCTCTTGCTTAGACATAGTAAGTAGGGGCTGCCGGGGAGGCTCTGGCTCATCCCGGGATGGCAAAGCGGGGCTCTGCAGTAGCGTCTCAGCCCAGAAGTGCATCCAGCAGGTACGACTTGATCCCCAGTGGGAACCAGCTGCCAGCAGTGTGAGCAGGAGACACCAACACCTGCCCTGGTAGAACTTACCTGCTGAGCTTTGAGGGCAGAGATCAGCGGCAGGGAAACGGGTAAAAATATCTAGGATGGGGGACCTGCAGAGTCTCTTGCTCTCCCGCCGCAGAGAGGCCCTGTAGGCCCCACGGGCTCTGGGAATTGTGTGTCTCGGGTTCGCTGGTTCCCTGGTGGGAAAGGTGCCAGGGACGTGGGTTAAAGTTGTCCACGTCGTAGCACACAGCCCCCACCCTCACCTCAAGGTCTGTGCATGGCTTGCTGAGGAGCCTGCCTGGTGGGGGTCAGTTTTGGGGACCAGAAGGGCTGAAGACGCTGGGCAGGAAAGGTGGTGGGAAGGGCAAAAAGAGGCATAAAGGACTTAGTGGCTGGGCCTTTCCGGTGTTTGCTGAGGACCGGGGGACAGGGTGAGGGGCTGGAAAGTGCCCTGGAGCATGAGGTATTGGAGGTGGTGGCCCCAGGTCTGTTCTGACTGGTGCAGGGGTGCCCACCAGTCATTTCATCTGTACATGGGGCTGAGGGCAGCCTACCTCCCTAGGGTCATTGTGAGGCTGTAAGGAGGAACAGTCTGTCCCGGAGTATGGTCAATATCAACAGGCTGCATTTGTTTACGGCAGTGTTTCTCAAGCTGCAGGAGGCCATCCTTACATGCATGAAACCCATGCCACCAGTCACAGGCAGCCCTGGGGGTGGGGTGCATTATGGTGCAAAGAGGCATAACCTATCATAACATACACCATCTTGATTTCGACACACAACACTTTTAAAGTGGAATAAACAGGATAAGTGAAAATGTGATCATAGAGTTGTCCCATAAAACATTTGTTGACTGTACACATAAAGGAACATACCCCTAAACCAGTTGCTGTGGAGTCAATTCTCATACACATCAACCCAAGCCACTGCCATCAAGACAATTCCAATCCAGTGCCCCTATAGGGCAGAGTAGAACTAGTCCTTAACAGGCGTTCTCCAACTGCGGCCCGGGCCACATGTGGCCCGCCAAGGACATTTATCCAGCCTGCCGGGTGTTTCTGCCCCGTTTTGTGTTTTTACTTCAAAATAAAATATGCGCAGTGTGCATAGGAATTTGTTTATAGTTTTTTTTTAAACAGTCCGGCCCTCCAAGGGTCTGAGGGACAGTGAACTGACCCCTGTTTAAAAAGTTTGAGGACCCCGGCCTTAGGGTTTCCAAGATCTGTCTAGGAGTATATCGCCTGGCCTTTCTCTCGTGCAGCAGCTGATGAGTTGCAGCTGCCAACCTTGTGGCTAGCAACCCATCACCTAGCCCTGAGCACCACCTAGGCTGCTTCGTACATATTTATGCACAAATACAGCCACTGTGTGTGTGTGTGTGTGTGTCTCGTGGTGTAAAACATATTTCCTAGCATGCAGCATGATTAAGCATTTGAAACCCAAGTTCTAAGGCAGTATATCTCTAATGACAGTTTGCAGGAGTGGCCTAATGCTCATCATTTGTCACTAACCATAAGGTTGGCAGTTTGAAGCCACCAGCTGCTCCCTGGGAGAAAGACAAGGCATGCTATGCCCACAAAGAGTTATGCAGTCTGGGAAACCCACAGGAGCGCTTCTGCTCTGTCCTAAAGAGTCACAATGACTAGGAATCAACTCGTGACAGTGAGTTTTGAATGAATTTACCAAATCAGAAAATATAATTTGTCCTCAACTACTAAATATCTGCCTTTGGGCTCTATCATCGGCAAACAGTGTTCACAAAATGAACACTAAAAATAAAATGGTAAGGAGCTATGCATTTCTACCTAAATTCTAAAACTATCTTGCAGAGCAAGACTCTGGAAAAATGGTCGTGGCCAGAGGTATCTTTGTGAAAGCTCTTTCCTGCAGTGAGCCTGCAGCAGGCAGAGTTGTGTGATGTTGGGGATCCCCACCTGCTCTGTGCATCCATTTCTGGCTCGGTACACGAGGGGGGGAGGCAGGGGGTGGGGAACCTAGTCATTTAAGCTCTCCTAGCTTCCTGAGCCCCTGTGGTTGGCTTTCCCACAATGACCACTTCAAGAAGCAAAGGACAGGGCCTGTCGCCTGATCTGCCTGTGCAGGAGGCCAGGGCCACAGGCATTTCTCCTGAGAGCAGGGTCCTGCTGCTGCCCCAACTTTGCAGACTCTCCTTTCTTGTTCTGCTTTGATTCAATTGATGGGATTAGGTGCCCCCCACTGCTGTGTGCTTTGATGGGTCAGGGGGTAGCCGGGAGCTCTCAGACTCTGGGAGCAAATCTTAATCTTTGGAGGGCCTCTCTGGGATCTGAGCTGGAGTAAACCCATTACATCGCTGTCCTTTTATCCCCCCAGGACTCCAGCTCCTCCAGGCTCCCAGACCCCAAGGGGTTGCCAGATTTGGAGAGAGCAATAAAGGGGGAAGAGGGAGTCTAGCACAGGCTGCAGGCCCCCCTCCAGCACCTGTAGCAGCACTGGCAATGTCAGGGCACCCTTCTTTCTCTCCTAATCCCAGCTCCTACAAAACGGGAATTACAGGGGCCCGGTGGACAGCTTGGCAGGTGTCTGACCACTATGAGCAGTTCTCACTGTCCTGCCCAGGGAGGGAGGAAGCGAGTGGGTGAGTGTGTGTAGAGGGCAGAGCACGCGGGGAGCAGCACATTCTGCAAACCACTCAACTGCAACCTCAGCTGCTAGGTTTTAAGTCACCACCTGGGATGGTAAGGCCCAGAAAAAGATCACATCATTTTCTTTCAATTAAAGCTGACTCCTGGCCTTCATTTGCAGAGAGGCTAGTGGGGGACACTCAAACTCAGTCATTACTTGGGTGTTCCCCTCACCCTCTGGTCCCATGATCCCTGATACGCTGGTCCCTCTTGAAGCTGAGAATCTTGGCAGAGGTCTATGGATGGTGCGGCTGGCCCCGTGTCCTGCTGTTTTCAGAAAGAGTAGGGGCACGGGTTCCCACCAAGGTTTCCAACCCCTTGCCAATCTTGGGAAAGCTCTTGTTCAGCCTGCGAGGCTCTCTGTCCCCATTCCTTGACTGCCATCGAATGGATTCTGACTTATAGTGACACTATAGGACAGGGTAGAGCCCCCCCTCCCAGTGAGTTTGTTTTCAAGACTATAACTCTTTACAGGAGTAGAAGGCCTCGTCTTACCTCCATGGAGTGGCTAGTGGCTTCGAACTACTGATTTTGGGATTAGCAGCCCAATGCAGTTTCCTTAAATTGCAGTTTGGGGATGGCACAAGCAAGGGAGAGGGGAGCCGGGGAACTAGGGAGTTGAAAACAAAATTAACATCTCAAGGGCCCCAGCCAACTAGACTTGGTGGTTTGCATTGATTAACTCGATGATGTCTTGTAAAAAAAAAAGCCCTACGGGAAGGGCTGGTTTCCAGGTCGGTGCAAGGGGAGATGGGGGGCGGCGGCCGGGAGCGCGGCGGCCGGCAGAGGGCTCCGCGCGCTGGCTTTCGCGGGAGGACGAGCTGGCAGCGGCTCGGACAGGTCAGAGAAGAAAACGGGGAAAATTACAGGGACCCTGGCGCTGGAAGGGCTGCGTGACCGGAAGGCAGGCACTCGGGACAGTAATGTCGGGTCGGGGGCGGGGTGCCCAGTTCCCGGTGCGGGTCCGGGGCACCCAGCTCGGCCCCGCCTCGCCCCCCGCCCCCCGCGAGCCCGACGCCCTTCTTGGGGTGCCGCAGGCTGGAGCGGGCTCCGAGGCTGGGGGGCGGCGCCGCCGAGGGGCGGGCGGAGGGCGGGCCGGGGCGGGGCGCCGTCCCCTCGGCTCCGGGAGGCGGTACCGGCGGGCGCTGGTCGCGTCCGCCCTCCGGGAGCCGTGGGGTGCGCAGCCTTCCTGATGTGTCACCAGCACGTGGAGCCAGCTCGGTCCGCGGGAGCGAGCCGGGCCCCCCCAACTTTCGAGGGGTCGCGTCCGAAGGGGTCGCACCGGCCCGCGCCTCTCCGGGGTGCGCCGGGCTTGCCCTCCGTGGGGAGGGGGCGGCGGCGGCCCCCAGGCCCCGGGCAGGTTGCTGGAGGCCACGGCCGCCAGCCCGGCGTGCGCCCGGAACGTCGGGGCGCAGAGCCCGCAGCGCGCGCGGCGCCCGCTCTGCTCCCGCTGCTGGGCGCGTCCACCCCGGCGGCGGCGGCGGCCGAAGTGCGGGAGGGTGCGGCTTGCGGCGGGCGGGCGGGCCCCGCGCTGCGGAGCCGAGCGCAGGTAACCGACACGCCGCGGGGAGCTGGGCCTCGCGGGGCGCGGTCACGGCCACGGCCGGCGGCGAAGTTTCTCGGCGTGTAACTCGGGGTGGATGGGGGTGGGGACAGGCTCGGTCTGCGCACCTCCCCCACCCGGTCCCGGTCCAGAGCCGGGGCTGGGGCGGCCCCGGGTGGTCTGGAGACCCCCCCCTCCCCGGCCCCGCGCGCGTGCCCAGCGCCATGTAACCCTTCTCGGGCTGGTTGGGGAGCCCTGGGGCCGAGCCGGAGCCCCGAGGGGGACTTTAGCGGCGGACGCCTCTTGGGACAGCCCTGGGCTTCGGCGGATCCGGGCTAGCTCGGGGGCCAAGTGCGAACGGCCGGCCACCGCCCGAGGAAGCTCGTCAGGGGCCAGCCCGCCCCCCAACACTGAGGACGGGAGCCGAGGGCTGGGTCTTTGCGGGCGAGATGAGGGTGTCGGTTCAACTGGCCTACAAAGTCCCAGTCCTCGGCCCCCAGGACCGGCGGCGGCACCTCTGCGCTCCTCCCGGCTTGGCTTTCCTTGGGGCCCACGCTCGCCTACTGGGTGGTGGTGGAAGGTTTGGACTCTGGCCGCCACCTCCCCCGGTCCCCACTGGAGAGGTAGGTGGCCAGGCACTTTCGCTGGGGCAAAGTGAGACGGTCCTTTCGTGCGCGCCGTGCCCGCCGTGCCGAGCCCGGTCCCCGCCCCGCAGACCTGCGGCCGAGGGAGAGCCACCCACCATCTGCCCCCGTCCGAACCCCAGGCCCCTCGCCGGGCCTGCTGGGCTGCGGTTTCTGGGCGCCACCTTGGAGTTTGGGTGGAGGTGGGGAGGACGGCTTTTGGAGCTGCTGCCCTGGCGGTGGGGACGGTTGTGGAGGTTCGCCCCTGGGGAAATGGGAAACCTCGTTCTTTTTCCTGCACAAACTCTTTCTTTGCGCCGCATCTCTGGGCGTGTTGCTAATGGCTGGTCTTTTGTTCCCTGGCATATGCTACCGCGGTGCTGACCCGTTCTGAGTCCTCTGCCAGTGTGCGGCTGAAATGCCTTTCCTCCGTGGCTTTTACACCTTCCAAAGGAAAAATCCCACCAAACCCCCAAAACTTAGAAGTTTGGGGTCTGTTGTGTGCTGTTACTGCCTTAGCAGTGCAGGAGTTTGAGTTTTTTAAGTGGGACACACTCTGGTTATGTTCCGCGTCCTGAGAGGGGGCAACGTGACAGACTAGGGTACCTCTAGCCCCCTTCTGTTGAGGAAACAGGAGAGGTTTCTAGATGCAGGGAGGAGGGAGTGGGTCTTTGGTTGTGCTCAGACTCATTCTGGAGGCGTTTTCCCACAACTCCCCTGACTTCGTGGGGGGCTGGTGGCCTGAGTCTGAGGCACCCAGGGCTGGCACCCAGAGTGGGGCCCAGGCCCGGTGGCTAGTGGGGGCTCATTTTATATGTAGGATTCGTCTTGTTGGCTCCAGGGAGTGGGCTGGGCACGTGCTGGAAGGATGGCAGCCTCTTTGGCCATTGGGGTAGATTGCCGAGGACGTTGACAAGTGTTCCCTTTGGATTCAGAATGAAAATGGTGGGAACTTCAACCGGAGGCCTTGCCCCTAATTAGGAAAACTGCCTTCTTTGGAGCTCTGAGTCAGGTTGAGAAAACCAAGTTCTCTCTTGGAACTGCCACCACTTCCAGCCTTGGGAATTACGAACTTAAAATCAGCCAAGTGGAAATCTTAGGAACACAGCCTGAGCCTAAAACCGCTGTGGAAGTGGGCTGGGCAAGGAGAGGTGGCACGGCAGGCTGAGCGGGCTGGGAGGCAGTGGGATGCGCAGAGGTACACCCCTGGGAATAAGGAGTGAGGACCGGCTCCTTCCTCAGATGCCTGCCCTAGCCTGGCCCCCCATGCTTTCTGGGGCACACCAGGGCTACAGGATTTTAAGGAAATGACTTGGCCGCTCATTCTTCGGAGGGAAGTAAGTGATCAGGGTGTTCCTCCTTGGGATTTTCCTTTGCAAAGTGTAATGGAGTGAGCTCCCCTGGCCAGCTGGGCCTGGCCTCCAGCAGCCGCTTTGCTCCTCAGCTGAAGCCCCTTGGATGGAGCTTTGTTTAGTTTGCAGTTCCTTTGCATTTTGTTCTTTTCTGGAGCAGAATCGCTTCCCGGGCCCAGCCTTCTTTCTACTACCTTGAGGCTGAGGGGAAGTGGTGTGAAGGGCTGGGCCCTTGGAAGTTTCGCCAGGAAGCAGCTAATTGTCAGGTGGGAAGCCTGGTGAGAGAGGGAAGGATTTTAGCCAGACCCCCAGGGAGGCCCAGGGAATACTGGTTGAAACCCCACCAGGACTCATCCTCTGCCCACTGGGAGGAATCGGGCATTCCTGAAACTCTTAAGTAAATTGCAAGCTGGTGAATAATTAACTTTGCCCTTCTAGTTTTTGTTGTTGTCTGGTCCTCAAAGTGAGAATCACAATCTCTACTATGAGGTTAGGGGTCAGTTTTTATCCCACAGGATTTGGGTGGAAGGAGGAGGTGTTGGGCTTTGCTCATCTCCACCCCAAACCCTTCAACCCTGCAAGTTCTGCTGCCTCCTTCCTGGGACCCTGCTCGCTTCTGTGGGGCCTCTGAGCTGTATCTGCCAGCCCCCTCCAGAGCCCCTTTGCCCGAAGTTGAACTCTGAACCCCCTACCACGGAAGATTCTGGCTGAAGCTGCAGCAGCAGGCCCCCGCTTTGTCCCCCAGACAGCTTGGCTCAGGGCTGCCAGAGTCCGTTCTGCTGCCAGGCTGGTTTGCGGCTCTGTGCGAACTGGTAAATATTTGGTCAGTCTTGGCTCTTTTCACAGAAGCACGGCACCCCTTATCTGTGTCCCTGAAAGAGAGCAGCCGTCTCAAAGGCTAGGATCAGTTTGATTTCCATGGGAGGGTTTTCTCTTGAGGTAGCCCTGTGTGGGGAACCAGGAAGGTGAGCTTGGGGTCCTGAAGGGCTGTTGGGGTTTGACCCCTAGCAGCCACTTGCCAGCGGATGAGCTTTGACAAATGACTTCTCGGTGGCTGGGTTTCGTTGCTCCTGCAACGAGGGCTGATGCTTCCTTTTGGTAAGGTAGTGGTGCGATTTAGATGCTATAGAGACATGAGCAGTGCCTGACCTCACTGGTGGACCCCATCCCTCTCGTCCTGGCTTCTTGTGGAGTCTGCCAGTGTGTGTTGGCCGAGGAGAAGGGTGAAGAGCTTGGGTGTGGATGCCAACCCCAGTGCTTGCTAAGCCACGTGTACTTGGGCAAGCTACTTTAACCCATTGGGAACAACAGCTTCCTAATCCTTCAAAGCCAGCTGCCTCTGAGTCAACGCTGACTTATGGTGACCGACCTCCTGTGAGTGAGAATCGGACTACGCTCTGTAGGGTTTTGCGTGGTTGGCTTGGGAAAGTGGACGGCCAGGCCTTTCTTCCAGGTCCAGCTGGGTGGACAGGAATTTTCCAACCTTTTGAGTTTTAGCTCCTTGTGCTCACTTTCCGCACCGCTCCAGGGACCCTCATAATCATTAGGCAGGGGTCATACCTGGTAGTCCCTTCCCCTGTCTGTTTTGGTGTCCATCGACCATGCCAGGGATGGGAATGGGCAGCTGCTGGGGTACTACGTGTGGGTAAGACTGCCATGGCTCATCCCCACCTGCCTGGCCTTGACTCCAGCTCAGGATGCAAATGAGGGAAAGAGTGGATGCACTGGGGTTGCACTTCTCACAGTTGGCCTTCTGGGGAATCAGGACAGGACCCTAAGCCTTTCTTAGGCCCAGCCAGGCCTCCCAGCGCAGAGCCAGCAAGCCTGGGCTGTGGAACAGGAGGTGGATTGGTCTGGATTAGCAGCACGGAGTCCTTAAAGGAACCCTGGGCGTGCAGATGTGGCTGTGCCCTCACACATCTGCTCCTCCATGCCCCCAGCCTGCGAGGCCCACAGACTCCAGCTTTGACACACTCGAGCACATTCCCGAGGCTCCTGGGAAGGGCGGATTGCTGCAGCCTCCCAGGCTTGCTCATTCCCTGGCCCACTGGGCCAGGGAAAAACTCCAGAGGGGCTAGCCAACCAGGGGATCAAACTGAAAGGGTCACCTGGGAGGGAATCTGATATTTCCCCAAAGTGCTACAAAGTCATGCTGGGGGCTGTGTGTGTGTGTGTGAATTGTGTTGGATTCCCCTCTCCTTTTGTTTGGCTCCTCAGATTTTCTTCTGAACCTCAAGACTGGAGGGTGGGGGTGGAACCGAATGTTTTCAGGGTGCCTTGGGCAGTGGACGGGGCTTGGGGAAGTTTCTGCAGGGCAGGTGACTTCTCACCCACTGTGGCTGAGTCTTCCCTCCTCCCTCCTCCCTCCTGGGGAATTTTGAAATCGTCCTGAAGCCAGACGCCTTTGCTGCCAGGAGAGCTGGGCAGAGAGGTTCTCCCTGCCTGGAAAGACCCCTCGCCAATTTGAGTTGCAGCCCTGCCCCGGCCCTCAGAGCTCCCCACCCGCCCCACCCTCACCTCAGACAGGTGGGGGCCAGGCCTGAGTAAAGGCTTCCAAGATTCAGAGCCAGGAGGCATGCAGGCAGCCACAGGGTTGGAACCTGGGACTGTGGCTTGCAGGGGTGGGAGGAGGTGGGGGAACAATACCGAGATGTGCAGCTGGGACATTTGGATCATCTGCTGAGAGGCTTTGTGGTTCCCCCTCCTGAAGCCTGCTTCCTTCTCTCTGGATCTCTGCCCTTGGGGGCGTGTGGTTCAAGGGAAAATACTGGTTTTCCCTTCTTGGGAACTGAAGCTTCAATTCTGGTGCCAAGCAAACCTTGAAGCCCTGAGCCTCCCTTGCTTCCTGTGTCCACTATAAGGTAGACCTCCTTCCCACCCTGGAAAGCCGTCAGCTGCCTTACTACTGTTTGCTGATAGCAGGGGTTCTGGAAAGAGACTGGTCTGAGAAAAAGCTAGCTCTCCCATGTGCTGACTGGGTGGCCTGGGACTTAGTGATGAGCCTTTCTGGGACTCAGTTTCCTCGACTGTTTCAGTACACCTTACAGGGCGTTGGGAGGGCTGCATGAGGACATGAGTGCGAACTGCTGGCACGTGGTGGTGGCACCGTGGCAGCTGCTTTCAAGTGATACAATAGATCCTTCCTCCCCCAGCTTCAGGGGCCAGTGAGCAAACCCCAGTGGAGTCAAGGAAGGTTGACCTTGGCCTGGCCACCTCTGGTGCTGGCTTAATGTGTAGCAAAAGACACCAGGAGAAGGGGTGGCCTTGCTGGGGCTGGACAGCCCTGCTTCAGTGGGAGATATCTGATATAACTTGGGAGAGGCTGGGAGTAGAGATGGGGGGGCTAGTTAGGTCTCCCCTAACTTTTCCAGGGCTAGATTTGTCTGGTCACGGCCTTCAAGCCCATCTGAGGGGACAGGCTAGTGGGAGAGCCAGGGGCACATCTTCCTTTTATACTTGTTGCTGTGGGCTTCACATGAAGAGAGAGAGAGAATGTGCCATTGCTCTTGGAACTCAGAGAGGAGAGAGAGAGAGAGAGAGTGAGAGAGAGAGAGAGAGAGAGAGGGAGAGAGAGAGAGAGAGAGAGAGAAAGAGAAAGAGAAAGAACAGACACTTGGAACCAGGGCTCATGTATAAGCAAAATGTTTATCTCCAAAATACTGGGCCAGACCGTGTATTGCTGGGCAAAGTCAACGCGACCACTTGTTCACAGCTGGTTGGTGCGGGGGGGGGGGGGGAACACTCCTCCCTGGTGAGAGAAAGATAGACATACCCCTCTCACTACCCCGCCCCCATCCTCTTCCCCCATGTCCACTGAGAGCAAGCCGTGTGGTTGCTCAGGTCTGTGTGAATGTGAACCTTGGCTACATCGTCGAATGTTAAAAAACATCTGGCAGAATACCCTACTTTGACAATTGACTTTTTCTACATTGAAGGGACTGAAGGGGGCAGCCCTGGGATGCTGGGAAACCACTCAGGCACCGGCAGGGGAAAGGGGCAGGGTCTATGAACCTGGCTTTGACTGTGACGTGTTGGGATGGAGCAGGAGGCCCCAGAACCAGCTCTCCTTGTTTCCAGCTCTCACGTTGTGGGGAGGCGCCCCTGCCAGCCTCCCTTGGCATGTTCCCTTCCCTCCGTTTGGTGGATTTGGTTGTAATTGGACAAGTCGTGACAAATACATCCCCTTGCTCTTTGGGCCGGAGAGTTAGTTGGTGCGGAGTCCTGCCTGGAAACCCGGCCTCGCTCACTTGGGAGCTGCGATTAGGCAAGAGAACAGTTCACGGACCCTTGATTCAATAAAGACCCTTTTATGATGTTGGTTTTTCCCAGAAAAATAATACCACTTTGCTCTGCTTATTGCATTTAGATGTATAATCACATTACAACTGAGCAGCCCAGGGGAAAGGGGTTACGTAGTTGGGGTTTACACCAAAGCCGGTTGGTTACCCGTCTTCAGAGAAAAAAGCGTCCTGGGCTCCTGAGGATGTTCCTCTCGGTCTACGTGAGGGTCAATGTGAGGCCTCAGTTCTGCTAGTTCATGACCGCTTTGACTGTCTCACATTTTGTGATCGGAAGTCAGGGGACTTTCCCTGGGGGGTGTGGTCTGTCCCCATTACATGGAATCTGGCAGAAGCCACTTGTGTCGATTCTGCATCTCACGCACCCACCTCTGACAGGAGCCAGTGGCCTTCTTACCTGACCCGCGTTTGGGTTCCCTAGGCCCTGCCTCCCTCCATCAATCAGGAGAAACCACCAGCCTGACATCTGGCCCACAGATCGGGGGCTTGCAGGGGCTCCACAGCTGCACGGGCCATTTCCTTGAAATCTTTACATTTGAGGGGGCTTCTAAAAACCTATGGAAAAACCCCACGGTCTCTTTCCTTCCAGTTTCCCACCAGCTTTCGAAGCCCACCTGGTGGATTCCTCCTAGAGAATCCCGCCCCCTAGAGATACCCTGCATTTTCAAAGACGCGAAAGCACTTCAGGGTGAGGAGTGATCCAGGAAAGAAAGAACAGGTTTTCTGAAACTCAATTGACTATCAGTCCTAGCTGCCAGCGCTGCTCACCCTGCTGCCAGCCTTGGCCTGGGCAGTGCATGCCCAGGGCCGGCCCGCCCTCGCCAGGGATGTGATATTGATCAGCTATGGAGGCCCAGGGAGAATTCAAGTGAGGCCTGTGTCCTTTCCACCAGGGTGGCAGGGCTACAAGGTGCCCACTTCACAGGTGGGTGTCCCTGCCTCCTCCCTGTGGTGAGACCTCCCTGCAGGCTTCAGTTCTTGAGAGGGCTTTTGATGGACCCGATGTGGTGACTGGACCGCTCAGGCATTAGGGAGACAGGTCCCCCAGCCCCTCTTGCCTTCTTTCTCTGCGATGGAAGGTTATTCTGTCTGGTCCCCGCAGAGCAGTGTTCCACAACTCGTCAGCCAGGCTGACGGCGTTTCCCAATCTTGGAGTGAACTCACTCCCAGAGATCTGCCCAGTGCTGGGGTTAGGTAGAAATCAGAGAACCTCTTTCCCAATTGGGCTTTCAGAAATCTCTGGCGATGGGGAAATCTCGGGGGCATCAGTCGCAGGAGGGCTCTTGAGCAAGAGGGGATGGTATTTCGGAATGCTGAACCCGGGTTGCACCGACATCCACGGTAATTCCAGTTTATCTGGTGGCTGTCATCCTAGAAATGCCCTTCCTGGCGAATGCAGAACCGTGCCTTTCCGGCCGGGTGGGGGGTGGCTGTTGAGAGACCAAATGTCACTCCTCCTGTAAGACCTCAGGTGTTTGTCCTTGTCTTTGTGGGTCTATTTTATACTTTGGGGAAGAAGTACTTTTACATTATATAACTTTTTTTTGGCTTCCCCCCCCCACCCCCCCAAGGGAATATAATTAGAACATCTGAAACCAGATTATCCAATTAGTAATTTCTTTAATTAGCTGTTAGAAATGCACGATGGGGTAAAAAAAATGATTTTTAGATTTCCAAATGTATTTGGCCAGAGGGACGGAAGTTGCGAGGAAGTGGACGAGGGGAAGTACCTGTGGTTCACACCGTGTGTCTGTGCACACACCTGTGCCCTGCTGCCCCCTGGGAGGGGACACCAACCCACCCACCCCCGAGTCACGTGCTGGACGGGAGGCTGCAGCACTAACCAGAAAGGGGGCTTTCCTGGAGATGCTTGATCCCAAGTAAGTGCACTTAGAACAGTTTCTCCTTTTCCCCAGAAGTGAATTGACTCGTTTCCGTCTGCTTCCCCTTTATTCCTGATAATGAACCAGCTAGAGCAGCGCTTCTCATCCTGGGGGTCGCCATCCCTTTGGGGGTTGAACGACCCTTTCACAGGGGTTGTCTGATTCATCACAGTAGCAAAATGACAGTGACGAAGTAGCAATGGAAATAATGTTATGGTTGGGGGGTCACCACCTCATGAGGAACTGTCTGAAAGGGTCCAGGCATTAGGCAGGTTGGGATTTAAAGACTGCTTTTCTATTTCTTTTCCCAGCAGTAGTGTTCGTACCTGGGTTTTGGGGGCAGGGGCCGGATTCTGGAGACCGGAGTTTCACCCCCTCACGGCCTGTGTGTGCTTCCACTGTGCCAGGGGGCAGCCAGGGCACTCTGGTGGGAGCAGCGAGATGATGTCTGGGACCCAGATGACTGAAGTCGAGGGCCACAGCCCTTGATCCGAAATCCTGAACTCCAAAGACTGAAAAATGACCCGTTGTTTGTGTAGCTCTTGCATAGTAGGAACACCTGACCACAGTGGCTGGAGACTATTAATAGTGCCTATGTGTCCCGGCCAGTGACTCTCCATGGACTCCACTGCAGAGACAGTAACGTAGGTATTCAGCGCTTGGTTAAGGGCGCCGCGCGGCCGAGGTGCTGCCTGACACGCAGTGTGTGCCCCATACTGCCTTCTACACTGTGGCCATATGGCTTTGGAGCCACGCGAGGCCTGAAGGTTAGGGGAAGCCGTATTGCTCCCTGTAGCTTCAACCTACAGAAGGCAGCTGCAGCTTACGTGCCCAGAGGCAGGGTCTAGACCTGTGTCTGCCTTGGCTACAGGAGGATCCCAGGGGCTGGGCACGATGTCCAGCCAGCTACTTGTCCACCGGGGCAGGGGACCCGACTGCCTTGCAGGTTGTACCCATTGCTGTATCTTTGGTGGCCAGCGCCACGCTGGGTGTGTCTGAAATGCTGATCAAATATCGGCCCCCAGCGGAGGTCCACAGCCTTTTTACCTGCAGGGCTGAATACCGCGGATGAGAGGCAGGCTTCAAACCATTCTGTTCCGCCACACCGGCCACAGGTCACCTGCAATTGAGCGAGCTGGGCCTGGGTTCGCATCAGACTGTACTTACAAAACACGATCTGTGGGCCAGCGTGCTGAGCCCTTCTCCAAAGGGCCAATCTCTAAGGCGGCTTCTGCCCATCTGCCCTGCTGCCTCCCCGAGACCTGGAGTCTCCTGGAAAGAAGTCGTAGCTGTCAGCCAGCACGTACTGTGCCTTGCCCCTCGGGCTGGTCTGGGGGCGTGGATGGAAAGGAGGCGCCGAGCCCCCCAGCTCCCTTGGGCAGGAATGTGTAACTCATATTTGTGTGGACAGATGCATTTGGGCACAGGTCCAGCCTTGCCACCCGGGACTCCACCCACCGAGTTTTGGGGGTTGGACAAGCCCCAAGGCCTTGCTGCATTGCCTGGGGCCAGGCAGGGGGGACCGTGTTAGAGTTGCTGGGGGAGCCGAGGGCCTGAGAGTGAGTGCTTCCAGCTAATGTATTCGAAGCAAAAGAATTTCTGGCAGGAAGATTTAGGTTACCATAGACCCAGGGGGCACTGGTGGGTGGGTCCCCGAGCTGCTGGCTTGAATGCCCAGTAAAGGTGGGCCAGGCTGGTGAGCCCCAAGACAACTTTTTGCTGTAGCTGAGGCTCAATCTCGCCAAGCCCTGTGGCTCTCCCACCTCCACTGTGGGGCAGGCTGGCAGAAGGGAGGCCCACCGCAACTTCACCTGGCCCCATCCCTGCCCTCTGCCAGGGAAGTTTAGCTCCTGACTCCGCGAAAGCCTGTTTTCTCCAAGCCCCAGAGCTAGGGCCTTTGGGTTAGCCCTTGCTGCCTGGTCCCAGGGTCCCCCAAAAGGCAGCGGGTTCTTATCTAGCCCAGCAGCTCCTCCAGAGGAGGGCTTCTTCCGAAGACATTTTGCGATCATTACCCTCTGCCTGTATCCCCCTCTGCCCTCACTAGAGGGGGCCAGGCGCAGTTTTCTTTCTAAAGCAGGTCCCAGCGGGGGACGAGTTATCAATTGGGTTGGCTTTTTATTTTTTCCTTCTCCCCTGGCTTGTGAGCTGCTGGCTATTTTAGGGATCCAGGTGTTCACAGTGTAACCTCCTCTCTGCATCTCCTGTATAACTTCTGGGGACTTGTCAGGCCCCAGCACAAGTGCCAGCCCCAGTGGTCATTACTGACAGGTACCCAACTCAGGCAGGGCAGTGAGTGAGGACTTGTGGTGGTGGTGGGTTAGCTCTGCTGTCAAAGGCAGCCCAGTGAGCCACCCTCACTGACAAAGCACGGAAAATCTTCCGGTCCCTGGTCAAGGCATCCTCTGTGCCCAGGTCAGATACTCTGTACCCTGGTGGGTCACCCCAGTGAACAAGCATGCTCAAAGCAGTGGTTTTCAAACAGGAGGACCGAGAATCATGGGGGTGGGGGGGTGGCCTGTAAGCAGTGCAGGGCTCCAGGCCCCTTAACTGTTCTCAGACGGCCTCCCCAGTCTTGTCCCAGAGCCCAGCCTCTTCCTTGGAAAGTTCTGCCTTTGGGATAAGGGCATGCCAGGCAGGGGTCAGCAGGCACCAGGGTGAGGCTGACTGGGAGGGCTGGGCTTCTCAGGCGGCGCCTTGTTCTGTTTCTCACTGGTGTGATCGGATAGGACCACAGCTAGTGGAGCAGGGCTGTGTGTCTGAGAAGGGAGGAATTCTTCATGGCCTTGGGCATCCTGGGGAGCCAGGTCTGGGGGCGCACTGCTTGGAGAGGGGAGTGCCATGTGGAGAGCTTGCCAACAGGCCCTGAGCACGCACTAAACACACTGCATTTCCACGTTAACCCTTACACCAACCTCAGCTGAGGCCCAGAGAGGCTAAGTGATTTCTCCATGGTCACACAGTAAGCCCGGTCCAGTCTGCCCTCCGTGGGGCTGTGCTTTTGCCCCTCTAGGGGCCAGCGGGGCTGCAAGAGGCTGAGTTTTCTGCATAGACAGTGTGTGGGATCGAGGACCAGGCCACTGAAAAGTGGGTTCTGTGCCAGGCTGGGTAGGGCAGATTCCAGCCGAGCTGGGCCCTGGGTGGAGTGGCCGGACTTCTGGGGAGGAGTTTCCCACCAATAGGTGGCATTCCACAGATGAGCGGCATTCCGTGCCTTAGGGCTCTGAGAGGACTGCATTCCCTGGGGTGGGAAGGCCTGGAGGCCTCCTTGGTCTAGAAAGCCTCTGCCCACCGGCCCCCCTCTCCCTGCACCCAGAAGCTCGGCCAGGCCAGGAGCATACACGGAGGACCATCCTAGACAAGACTGCTTGCAGATTTGCGCCCTCTTCTTAATTGCCTCAGATCTGCGGGCTGGATGCATCTAGGAGGGCGCAGAAAATCAGTTGTGGGCTCTCCATTAGCTCCCCAAACCCCCTCCTCGATGCCAATGCTGACTCATAGTGGACCCCACGGGAGAGGGTCTGACCGCGCCTGAGTGTCCACGACTGCGGGTTTACAGCAGCAGAAAGCCGTCTTCCTCTTACAGGGCGGCTGGTGGCTTTCGAACTGCTGGCTTCGGAGCTTTCAGCCCAACACGTAACCACTTCAGGATCTCTGCTGCCTTTTTCTCTCCCAGTTCAAAAGGCTAGAAGTCCCGATTCAGGGACCCTGCTCTCGGGGCGGGTATATGTGCCGTCACGGGAAGGCTCACGTCTGCTGTGCTCCTGCTGCCCTGTGCCCTCTCTGGGTTTGGCATCTCTCTCCTCCCATCTTCCCTTTACTCTTTTGTTTAATCTCCTGAGATAGTAACTCCCTCTACACTAATCCTGCCTCATTAATGTACCAAAGACTTTCCCCATTCCCCAGTGGGCTTCTAGCCCCGGGCGGGCGGAGGGATTAGTAGCTATACAGCATTGGCGGGGGGGGGGGGGGGGGGGGGGGGGAGGACACGTACCACCAACCCGATTCCTTTTACTGCTCACTCGCTGCCGCCCCACCTACCTTCTGCTTCTCACAGGCTGTGCTTTGAGAACTGCCTGGCTCATTCCGAAGGCCTTTGTACGTGCTGCTGCCCAGGTGCGGTGGTAAAGCGGGGGGTGGGGAGGGTCCCCTGGGTTCCCTGGTGTGCTCCCGCTGGCTTTGCAGCCCGGGCTTCCACGTGGGGCAGTGGGTTCATGGCCTTTGCTTTTGAAGCGCCCTTGGGCGTGTGCAGCATGGCAAACATTCTCCTATCTTCTCCTCTGCATCGGGAGAGGGGGTGGTGGGCATGGCTCTTCCCAGACAGTAAGTAGTTGGTGCCACTCTGCCGGAGAGCAGTGCGATCAGTGCTAAGGCTCGCTCCGCTCATGGGAGTGTGAGGGGCGGGGGAGGGCCAAGACCGCCCTTCTCTGGGTCTTCGGGTACCTCCTGGTCTGGGGCTGGGAGGAAGTCTGGAGGCCAGCCTGCTCCTCTTCTCCCTCCACGTTAGGCCTTAGTTAGACCGTGACTGGGCTCCAGGGGGCTCAGCCTCGGCGTGGTGGGTCCACACACATGTGAAGACAGTCCTGTGACCTCCCAGTTCTTGCCATACACCCTCGCTCTCATCCACTGGGAATGCTGCCAGGCAGGCCTCTGGACTCCACGGCTCCCTGTGGGCAAAAGGCCTGGGTTGGCTATGGGAGGAACAAAGGCTGGTCACTGCTGGGTGTGCCCGGGGCCAGGGTGGAGACCCTGCAGCCCACCACCCAGCTTCCTGGGGACTCACGGGAGGAGGTCACCGTCTTCTCCATCTCAGCTCACCCAGGCCTGCTGGTCGCCCACTTACCTGCCCGGAGAATTCAAAGACAGCAAGAAAAATGAGGGACTTTCAGGGGCAGCTGTGTTTTCTGACTCAGTCATAATGCCCCTAAAAATCCTTATTGTTCTTGCAGTTTGCATCGGACAGCGGCCCGGCCGGGAGGGGCGTGATGGGCCCCACTAGATGAGAGTGAGTGGGCACTGGCTGCTTAGTAAAGCAATGTGTGGTCAACAAGCTTACTGAGAGGCTTTGTCTCCCCCGTGTGGGTTCTGGGTGGGGACTGGGGAGGGTGGGGCAGGCCCCAGGACACTTGGGAAGACCCCCAGCAGCAGCCCGTGCCCGTGATGATCTTGGAAGGTCATCCTGGGGTCCGTCTGAGTAAAGCCACAGCATGGAGCTGGACAGGAGGACCATCTAGACGGAGAAGGCACGGACCTGGGCAGTAGCTGACAAAGTGGTGCAGTGCCCTTGGCAGTGGTTTGTGACCCTCAAGTTTGCTTTTTCTCACCTCAGTGGCCTTTACCCGTTGGGCTTCGTGGTCCCCTCCATCTCTGCAGGCAACCCGACCACCACCACCACCTCCAGCACCCCCTGAGAATCCTTTGAAAGTTTTCTCTCAGGTAGATTTGGGATTCCCGGGAGATTGCCCCCAAACAGAAAGCCATTAGTGACACACTCCTCCTGCCCAAGACCACGCAGCCACAAGACTCGCCAGTTCCCAAGCCATAGCGGAGCCTGCCTCTCCGGCGCGGCTGGCCAGAGGGTGGACAGGAGGGGAACCAGAAGCGCACTCTGCATGTCCCGCTGACCCGGCCCAGGGTGCCTCGCCAGCCTCTCAAGTGGGTGGGACGTTCACCTCCAGGGCGTTAGAGGCTCCCTGGTGCCCACTTGCAAGCACGGGCCCAGCCAACCCAGAACGCAGGGCCAGAGTGCCCCTCCTGCCCCAGCGATGCCTCAACACCAGTGCTCTCAGAGTCACCTTAAGGGTCTGAGTGCCCCTCTGCCAAGGAGAAGGAACACCTCCGAAGTAAGACACTGTCCCTTCTTGTTGAAAGGGGGGACGGGCACTCACCATGGAAAATTCCCAACCGACATGGTCAGAGGGGGCCTTCCTGGATTGACCCTGTGCTCGCTCGAGATCATCTGTCCTTCCTCCTCATCCTCCCCACCCGAGAAGCGCAGTCAATAATACATGGAAGAGTTGCCTTCCCTTGAGAGAAATTGGAAAGTAAAAGGTAGAATTCAGTTCCTATACCCGAGATAATATCTGCTACTGAAATCCACCCTTCCAGCCCTTCCAAGGGCAGAGTAGCCAATAAGCAAGGTAAGCACAGGTTATTTGTGAATAGCGCACACTATTTCACATGTAAAACTCCTCGAGTAGATAGTGGTTCCCTACACTACATGGCTCACACAGTTTAGTAAGCACTCTCAAACTGGTGCTTACCTGACTCAGCATGCTGCCGCCCTTTTCAGGGATTGTAAATTTGCGAAGAGGCTTGTGCCCCTAACCCGGTTCAGCTGGTGGCCCGGTGCCTTTGGCAGCCAGAAATTGTAGTTTTTTTCTTTTGGCCTAGTGGTCTGCCTGCTCTGCGCCATGCCCGCCACCAGCCGGGCCGCCTGGCTACCGCCCTGGCAGGATTGATTTCGAGGCGCAAGCTGCATTGCTTTTCCACCTGGTTTGCACGGAAGAATCACCTGAGGAGTAGTAAAACACGCCCTGCCTGGGTCCCACCTAAGATCAGTTGGGTCTGAGTTGCTGGGGTGGGGGATGGGGGTGGGGACAGCACCTAGGATGGGCAGCACTGTTTCTGGTTGTTGGTTTGAATTTTATAGCGAATGTTTCCCAGGGGGCTCTTGTGAGCAGCGAGATGATCTGCTGGACTGCAGGCACTCCGGGAAAGAGGCAGGTGGGGGGCAGCCTCTGCGGCACTGGGCATTTGCAATTGACTGGTTTTGTTCACTTCTGGTCCTTTAAAACTTTCTGGCCACTCAGATTCATCTGTTGACGTTCTCATGGTCTCTCCATTTTCCAGGCAGGGAGACAGGTGAAGGCATTCAAGGAACTGAACCTGCGGACACGGGGCTGAGAGACAGCGGCACTGGGCTTGCACCCACAGTTCCGGACTCCCAGGGCCATGGTTCTTCCACAACAGTAAGGGTCACTGCGCCGTGTCCTCAGGCGGATGACAGCTGCT
The DNA here is from genome assembly GCF_050624435.1 of Tenrec ecaudatus. NCBI lineage: Eukaryota > Metazoa > Chordata > Mammalia > Afrosoricida > Tenrecidae > Tenrec > Tenrec ecaudatus. The sequence goes on from NC_134539.1 coordinate 115,022,164, forward strand.
CACGGAGGAGTTGTCTGCTGCGAGGGAAGGCAGTCATGTGCTTCGTAGTCCCCGCGATGCTGACTGGGCTACCAGAGAACCTGCCCTGGCAGCGTTTGCCCACCTCCCAGATGGAATCGAGTTCAGAACCCTGCAGAGGGGCTCACACAGGGCCCGACTTCAGCCCTCTGGTTCCCTTGCCCCTTGCTCAGGCGGCTAGGAAGGGCCAAGGCCCTGAAGGAGCATTGCTTGCCCTGGCCTGGCTATCTTTAGGGCAGGCCCTCATAGGCATGTCTCTGTGCCCAGGAGGTGCCCCTAGCCCCACCTCTTCCTCTGAGCTGCTCCAGGAGCCTGTGGGCCTGCTGGGCAGGCTGCCAGTGCAGTGAGCTAGTGGACAGTGCATTGTCGGCTCCAGGAAGCCGTCCACTGCTCCCGGGGCCTATCTGCAGGGCTAGATGGCCTGCCTGCCTGCCTGGGACGTGGCGGTTGGAGATGGGACCCGGGAGCCAGAGATGGGAGCCTGTTTCCAGAATGCTGCTTTCCCGGAGCCCTGTGGCTTGGGGCCAGGCCCGAGGGCTGGCTTCCTTCGGAAGGGAGGGCCCCAATCATTCGGCCTCGCCTTCCTTGCTTGGATCAGCCCTCTCCCTCCTCAGTCTGGCTCTGCCCTTCTCCCCACCCAGCTCTCTGCAGCGGAGTGCACACCCATTAAACCTGCTTCCCGGAACACAGGGAGCTTGTGCCCACCAGACTCCGCCCAGCCAGCACCTAGGTGGGAAAGAGTGGGCATCTGCCAAGCTTCCTTGGCCCATGCTCTCTGGGAGATGGGGCGGGGGGAAGGGGGGGAGGAGATGACCTCTAAACTGCTTTGGCCTCCTGGGGTCAAGAATAACCACCTAGGAGAGTTGAGCCGAAACGAGAGCTTCGGGCTCCTGGAATGGGGGTGGGACAAGCTTTGTTCGGGAGTCTGGTCCAGGGCGGCCACTTAGCGGGACCCCTTGAGTGAACCTTACCACCATCTCTCAGCGGCCATCTCTTTGGCTTGATGGGCATCATAGTGCCCAGAGGGCGTGAGCCGGCCTCTAAGCTCATGGTGAAGATGGCTATGAAGTTGCCTCCTCCCTGCCTGCCGGAGAGAACTCTGGGTGGTGCTGAAGGAGGCTCAGCAGGGGCCGTGGTCTCCCAGCTCTAAAAAGGCTATGTGTCACTATCGCAGATGACGGCTTCTCTCCTCAGTCCCACCAGGATGGCCTCACCTGTTGGCCCCGGCTCTGACCCCCAATGTTCTCCCTGCCCTGCCTGCACCGTGGTTCTGACTACAGCCCTCAGACCTCGAACAGGCCCTGTTGGTTGCCCCTTTGCCCTAGGTTCCCCCCAACGGTGCCTGCCCAGGCCCAGTGCCCATGGAGGATCCCGTCCCTCTGCTGTGTGGGTCCAGCCGCTGCCAGCTCCATGGTGTTGCCACTGGGCCTAGGCCAGCAGAGCCTGTCCTTCCCTGCCAGCCTCCCGGGCGCAGACGGCCCAGTGCTGGCAGGAAGGGCTTTCTGTTTGGCTTGGCTGGCGGGATGCGATTAGCGCTCGCTTTCTATTTTGACTCCTATCTAACCAGCAGGCAGAGCCCGTGACTGTGCAGAAAGCAGCCGCGGGCCTTCCCAATGGCCTGGGCCCTGCAGGGAGCGAATGGGGGGCCTCCCAGTACCACCCCCCCCAATCATGCAGAGAGGTATGTGCTGACTCTCCCTCCCCAGAACTGTGGCCCCACCTCCTAGTAATGCTTCTTTTTTTCCCCAAGGGGCTACCCCTCCCACCCTCTATCCCCCTAAGGTTCAGGTGGGTCTAATGCCACCCGTTGCTCTAGAGGCAGGCATGTGACCCAGGCCTGGGCACTGAGACTGCCCTGGCCTTGTTACAGGACCTATGGGCAGAAAGGCCTTTTCTTTCTCCGGGAGCTGCTGCATGGGGGCAAACCCAGGATTACTGGTGGGCATCGTAGTCTTCCCTGGGCAGGGCACAGAGGAGGACAAAGGCAACAGAGAGGGGACTGAGCTGAGAGCTTAAGCCCCTGGGTGCAGCCATGCCTGAAGCCCCTGCACCCGTTTATATGAACCAAGGCATATCCCCGAGTCAAGATTAAAATACAGGAGTTATATATACACATCTTTCTTTTAAAACATCAACTTTGATGGTGCCCAGCTATCAAGGGATAGAGCATCTGGGGTCTTAAATGCTTGAGGATAAAACAAATGGCCATCTAGCTCAGAAGCAACAACGCTCACATGAAGCACACTGGCCTGTGCAATCATGAGGTGTCAAAAGGATCAGGGATAAGGCATCAAAGAGCAAAAAAATCATATCGTGAATGAGGGTGTTGGTGCAGTTTGGGGACCCAAAGCCCATCTATAGGCAACTGGACATCCCCTCACAGAAGGGTCGAGGGGAGGAGATGAGCCAGTGAGGGTACAGTGTAGCAACGATGAAACACAACTTTCCTCTAGTTCTTAAATGCTTCCTCCCCTCCCCCACTATCATGATCCCAATTCTACCTTACAAATCCGGCTAGACCAGAGGATGGACACTGGTACATATAGGAACTGGAAACATAGGGAATCGAGGGTGGATGATCCCTTCAGGACCTGTGGTGAGAGTGGCGATACTGGAAGGGTGGAGGGAGGGTAGCGTAGAAAGGGGGAACCGATTACAAGGATCTGCATATAATCTCCCTGGTGAATGAACAACAGCAAAGTGGGTGAAGGGAGACGTTAGACAGTGTAAGATAAGACAAAATATAAATTATCAAGGGTTTGGGGTGGGGGGGGAAGACTGATACCAAGGGGGTAAGTAGAAAGTAAAAATTTTGAGAATGATGAGGGAACAAATGTACACATGTGCTTGACACAATAGATGTATGTATGTATGTATGGATTGTGGAAAGAATTGTATGAGCCCCCAATAAAATGATTTAAAATTTCAAAAACGATTACTTCTGGCTTCTTTCACTCAGCGTCCTGTCCAGACTCCTCCTCGCTCTCACGTGCATCGCTAGCTCATTTTCTGCCGAGTAGGAGTCCATCCAGTGGCTATGGACAGACTGTCCATTCATTCACCTGATAGGCAGTTGGACCGTTGGCGGTCTGTGCTGTATTAAAGCGGCGTTGAACTCTAAGGCTTTAGGCTTTCCATTTCGCTACCTAGACGTCAGTCTCATTTCACAAACGAGCTAACAGGTCCAGAGACACCAGCCTGTTCAGGGTCACATAGCCCCTGGCCTAACATATCTGGGCTCTCTGCTTTCGGGAACACAAGTGGGACAGTGAAGTCATTGGCCAGATGGGCTGTGGGTGTTTGTTCCTTAAGGACCTGTTTGAGGACTGCTTGGGAAGGTGTTTGTGGGACCTGGTATTGCTGTTGTTAAGGAGCTTCGGGCCTCGGTAGCCCTGGTGGTGGAACGGTCACACCCTGGCCACCTCACCATAAGGCCAACAGTTTGAAACCACCAGCTGCGCCCAGGAGAAAGACGGGCTTTCTTCTCTTGGAAACTCACCGGGGCAGGTCTGCACTGCCCTATAGGGTTGCTGCGAGCTGGCATCAACTCGATGGTAGTGATTTTTTTTTTTTTGAGTAGCCTTGATCTTCAGCATTTCACCCCCAGACCATTATGGTTTGTCATCCTCACCTGCCACGCACCCCACACCTTTCATCGTTTGAAAGATCGTACCTACTAAACAGGTTATACAAATAAAGCCGGGATCCACGTCCTCCAACCCACCCCTCAAACAGGATGCCCTGTCTGCTGACTGGTAGTCACTGGGCAATTCCAACGTGTGTGTTGGATTAACCCTTCGGTGCCCTTGAGTCCCAACTTGGATCCAACCTCGGGGATGCCGCCTTTGAGCCTTCTGGTTGCGTAACTCAGGTGTTTCCTTTGAGCCAGCTGTGGCTGAGCGCCCTAACCCATGCAGCAAAGCTGTGACCCCACCCTGGGCTAAGTCCACTGATACCCATCCCAGTCCACCTCCCAGGTGCCAGGCACTGTGATCAGTGCTGTGTGTGCATTGTCATGAATCCAATCATCCTAGAGGGGGGTATGGGCATCCCCTGGTGACAGTGAGGGAAAGTGAGGCAAGGAGAGGTTACCAAAGCTGTGTGGATGTGTCTCCTACCTCTGCATGCCTCCTCAGATCCTCCTGCTTCATCAGACTGCCTGCCTGTTGGTGGTTTGCTCTGCTTCAGCTGCCACACTGCAACAACGGAAGATGTTTGGCTGCTTTCCTGCAGTTTCTGGCTCATCTTGGGGGTCCTGGGGCACTATGTCCCAGAGTAAGGGATCTGACTTCCAAGATGGCCTCCAGAGGGGCTGGAGAACTCATCCCCAGAAGTTCTCTGGATTGGGATATGAGGAGGGTAAATTCCTTCTTTGTTCTTTCCTCCTCCCGATCCCTCCCATGGACCATTCCAGGTACTTTCTCTAGATTACCTGTCTGGGAGACATCTCTGGAGAGCCGTGTCTGTTGAGGATCCCCCCTCGAGGGACAGTGGTTTTGTTGGTCCCAAGTCCCCCGTCTACCAAGACCTAAGTCTACCGAGGTTGCTTGTGCAACAATGGCAGCATGGTTATGTCGTTCCCTGCTTCACTGGCCTTTCCCTGGCATTCCACCTCCAATGTGTGATCCAATCAGAGTATTCCAACATTTCCCCTTGAATGATGAATTTTTAACTATCTGCAGCCAGCGCGCTAGTGGCTTGTAATGGACCCTAAACAAGGCCCTGAAACAGCAGCGATCAGCAGCCTTCCGTTTCAGCGTCTGACCTGTAAGCCACTGTCATCAGCCAGTTCTGACTCAGAGTAACCCTCGGGGGGAAGTTGTATTTTTATTTAAAATAAACATCATGGTTGATTTTGTCTCTTTAAATTATTTTAATAATTTTATTGGTATATAATTCATATACCATAGGATTCAATGGTTTATATATATTAAAAGGAATTGTTCAACCATCACCACAATTTTAGAACATTTTATATTCATTACTGTTAGCTCCTCAGCTCCCCCATCCTCCCCTGACACAACCCTAAGACACTATTAATCTAGTTATTGCCTCTATAGATTTACCTATCCTGGATTTTATATAAGGAAAGCTTTCCCCCGCCCCCCACCCAAACCAACACCCAACAACCGTAGCAATATAAAAACAGAGAAAACATCAATCGAAAAGAAAACAAAATTATAAAAACTAGAACAAATTTTAAATGGGTCAAAAGGGAAAGCAAACGATAGGGTGTTAAAACTTTTGGCAGTTCTACCGTGTCCTATGGGGCACATGAGTCGGAATCAACCTGATGACAGTGCATTTGGTTTGTAGCTCCTCCCTTCATTTAGTTAAGGGATGCACCGTCATAAGAGCTCCCCAGTCCTAGCATTGGCTCTTGGTTTTTGGTCCAGCCTGTGTCTGGCAGTTTAATCCCTAGATCCCTCTCTCCTAATACACACTCTCCAGAATCCAGGACATTTCACTGTGCTCTAGACTCTTGACCTGAGCCCGTGTGCAACAGCCAACTCTTCACCTTGGTCCACAGATTGACCCCAAAGACTGAAAGCCAAGAAACAGCAGGGAGCAGGCCATGGCTGTTCAACACCACTCACTGTCAACGCCCCCTTCCTTTCAGGAGGTCTTGCTGAAAACAACATCAAACTCACATCCGAGGACGCCTCTCCTAACCATCCATCCAGAGGAAAAGCAGGATAGATGAGCACACTGAGCTACATCATGGGATAGCAAGTCAGCAAACTCAGGGCAAGCTGACATAGGATGGTCATTTTCTGCCAACAAATTAATTATATGCAAACAAAAAAACTCTAGACTGGAAAAGGCTCAGAAGACACAACAGTTACACCTAAATTCAAGCATGTGGTCAAATATCAATATGTGACCTTTGGAAATCTAAACACTGATGGGCTTTTTGCAAATATTAAGAATTGTTATTAAAAATTTGGGGGGGAGGTGATAATGGGAGTATGGTTATATTTTCTTGTTATTTTTTTTTTTTAAGAAGGCTCCATTCAACCCAGACACTTATCGACAACACGAATGGATATGCTCACTGGGATATTATTCCACCATAGAGAGAAATGAATGTCTTGGATGAACCTTGAAACATTAGGCCGAGTGAAGCAAGTTTGACACAAAAGGACAAGCATTGCATGTAGGCAAATACACAGACACTGCAGTTGATCTGTGGCTGCCAGAGGCCGAGCGGCGATGGCAGCACCAGGGGCTAACAATGATTACTGTCACTGAATCGTACATTTAGAAGTGGTTAAAATAGCCAGCGGATTGTTATAGATGATTTGTCACAAAAATAATAGTTATAAAAAGGGATTCTTTCAGAGATGCACCCTAAAATACTTTTAGATGGCTGCTCTCATGCCTGGGATATAGATGGGGAGGGCTGGGTGGGGCAGAAATAGACGTGGGCTATGATCGGCTCAGCTGAGGGGGGCTATGGTATGTCCCTTCTGGCCCCATGGCAGAAGCCAGGGGTGGTTCTGCTTGAGGGTGGGGGATTTGGGGAAGGGTAGCCAGGCCTTCTTGGAGAAGCAGGTGGGGGGGGGGCGGATTGTGAATGGCAACAGTTAGCTCTTCGGGAGGAAGATTGGCAGCCTGCCTATATAAAGGCCTTGGAGACCCACCCGATGGGACGGTTCTGCTCCTGTCTGTCCTTCCGGACAATGTATGACTTGAACTCAACCGATGGGTTTGCTGTGCCCACCTCCCCACGGCCACGCTGGGGCCCTGGAATGCTGTGGTCACTGGTGCCCAGGCTCAGATCACCAGAGTGGCTTTCTTTGCCTGTGGGTGAGCTCACGGAGCGGGACACTGTAATTGTAGAACTCCGGCCCCACCCGCAAGCCCAGCTCTTCCCTTCCTGGGAACTCGGGCTCCACATTCCAGGCACATCCTGGGCCACATCAGGCTGTCTGGCCGCCTGCGGGGAGGGAGAAGATGCAGCAGCTGGTAGGAGCTGTGGGGTGTTTCCAGACTCGTTTCCCACGGCACCCCTGCAGCTGGTAGTGTGGCCAGGGCCAGGCCAGGCCCCGAGGGCCACTCAGCCCCACAACCAGGAGTGCTTCCTGGAGGGGACGGGTGTTAGTCACAGGGCCTCCATCCTCAGTCCCTTGGTGTTCTATTAGCTATGGCCCCAGTAAGATGCTTCCCCCCCATCCCGCCCCCCCCCCCCCCCCGCGGCGGGGAGCTCACACCCAATAGGCAGAGGGTCCCAGCTTCTCTGTGGGGAGCCTGGCCTTTGGGGAGTGACAGCGTTTCCTTGTGAGCATTCCCAGCCATTTGGAGTCCCTGTTGCCGTGGCAACCAAAAAAGGTCGCACACATTTCTAGCCAGCCTTGAGATCCCTTACTGTCCCTGGTTGCCAACTATTGTGGGTCTCTAAGGGCCTCTCCTAGGAGCCCCAGTGGCTTAATGGGTGATGCTTTGAGCTGCTAACTCCAAGGCTGGCCATTCAAGCCCACCATCGCTTTGTGGGAGGAGGAGGCAGCTGACAGCTCTCAAAGATGGACGGCCTGGGAGCCAAAGGGGGCAACTCTACCTTGTCTTATAGGGTCGCGCTGAGGTGCAATCAAGGTAATGGCCTCCAAGCCCATGGCTGTACATGCCTGTGCTTGTTTGGCATTCTGGATGGAGGTGGGAAGGAAGGGGCAGAAGCTGCTACGTGGTACGTGGTTCCCAATCCTGCCAAGGGCACAGATTTGAAGGACTTTGAAAGGCAGTAGGGGTCTTCCAGGGGAGTCAGGGCTGGGGGGCCAGGGGAGGGAGCTGCATCAGCATGGGGGGGGGGGTGAGAGAGCGGGTGCTTTGGGAGGAGCCTCATGGTGGGGTGGGGCTCCAACCTATGAACGGGCATTTTCAAAGGAAGCCATGACCAGTTCCCCTCCCAAGGAGGGATCCTGGTGTGAATCACAAGCCCTGCTCACTCCTGGGCGGTGGGCATGTCAACGTTGCCAAGAATGCAGCCCCCCCCCCCAGCGGGGTTTCCTGCCCTTATGGTACCCAGGTGGCCTTGAGGTTTGGTGATGAAGCTAACTGCTCAAGCTTCCCCACTCATCTGAGAGGCCTGTGTGTGAACACGTGGACACAAGTGTGAAAGTGTGTGTGTGACCGAGCGCGTGCGCACAGACTGTTTGAGGCCCGGTCATTTAACAAGTACAGGTCAGGAGCAGTGTGGGAGCCTGGTCCTTGCCTCTCGTGGTTGCAGGGATGGGAAAGAAGGAAACAACACAGACCTGGCCGCCGGTTAGGCTGGGCCCAGGCTGTGCAGGAGACAGCTCTGGCTGGGGGCCTGCTAGACAGGACGGGGAGAGGTTTATGATGCACACTCTCAGGCTCCGGCCACCACGTTCAGTCTAGTTTCCAATTCTGCCTTTGATCTCTTTTGGGGATGAAAGTTAACCTTCCTCCCAGAGGGACCGAGTTCATAGGCTCCCTCCACCCTGCACTAGCCAGAGGGTGGGCATGTGACCCTCTGACTCCTGATGACACAGAAACCTCCTACCACATGGCTCCTGCCTCTTGGCTGGCTGAGCTGTCTCGGGGTTCTGACTCGTGCCCCGGCCTGTTCCCCAAGCCTGCACTTGGGTTTTCTGACCAGAGTGGGTGTGTCCGCCTCCATGTGGGTTTGGGACAAGCTTATAAATCAGCGACAGCAGAGGCAGAGGCCTCGCAGGGAATCCCCTATTACCCTCTCAGGAACGTGTGCAGGCTGCTGTCCTTGCTAGAATCACACACCTCCCCGGGCATGTGCACAGACCTGCGTGCGCGTGTGCACACACACGTACACACAGACACAACTCGGGAGCACACACAGGTATCTCGGCACGCTCATTCCAGAGGCAGCCGGAGCCTGGAACCCTGGCAGGCCTGACCAGGAGGAAATGCCAGCTGGGTTTCTCTAAGCTTCTCAGCCTCCCTGGGGACTCTCCAGACAGCTCTAACCAGCGCGTCCGAGACCACGCCACCACAGGCGGCAGTGCAGGGTGAGCCTCCTGAACAGGACTGTGAGTCAGGGCTCCGCCAGGCCCAGGCAGGATGTCGGCACCATTCACTGAGCCACGCGGCTATTTATAGGCAGCACAACTGCGGGGCCTGCTGGCGGAGGAAGTGACCCCCCGCTGCCAGTGAGTCAGGGCAGAGGATTATGGAAGCCTCACCAGGGCCCCCACCCTGCCTGCCCTGCAGGGAGGGAATTTCCAAATTAGGAGTGAGTGAGCCAGACTGGCTCTTCCACTGCAGAACAATGGGCCAGCCTGGGCCAGCCTGGTTCCTGCCTTGCTAGGAACCTAGAAGGGTGAGCAGGACAAGCACCTCCCTGGTCCTACTGGGGAATCAAGGTAGTGCCCGGGCCTGCCACTCAGAAAACTCACCCTGCCCCTCCTGTACAAGGGCCCCACCATGCTTGGGGCAAGACAGTGACTCTTGCTTCCACCTGACACCTTGCCCTTGGATCTTGTTCTGAGGGTGCTACGGTGTGCTTCCACACCTGCGACGCTGGGCTGTGACCCACTCAGTCTCACTTAGAGCTCACACGGCCATCAGTCCATGTGGACTCATCGTCACTCTATGGGGCAGGGTGGAACGGCCCCTGCGGGTCTCCGAGACAGAACTCTGTACGGGAGTGGAGAGCCAACTCTTTCTCCCCCAGAGCGGCGGGTGGTTTCCAACCGCTGGCTTTGGGGTGAGCAGCCCATAGGGTACACCCACGATGCCCCCCGGGAGCCTTGTGACCCCGGCAATGAGAGCTCATGGAATATAAGTGGCCACGGTACCAACCCGGCTCTGCACTCAGGTAAGCCTGGCTCTGGCTACCGCCTTCTTTCTTTCTAGTTCACCAACTGGCAAAGGTCAAGCACTGGGCGAGACAAGGCTGCTGGTGGCATGGGGCAGCTCCTGGATGTGTCAACTGGCCAAAGGGTAGGCATGTGACCCCAGCCGGCCCTTCCTCTCTGACCCAAAGCAGCCCCAGGCCAGCGGTTACAGTGCCTCTTTCTCAGTGTTCCCCATGCTGCCCTCTGGTTCCCCATGCTGGCCAGTCTCCCTTCACAGGAAGGGAGTCTGGAGTGTCGAGGCCACATCGCTTTGTTTGTTTTTAATAAATCATTTCATTGGGGCTCATACAACTCTTATCACAATCCATACATACATCAACTGAGTAAAGCACCCTTATACATTCGTTGCCCTCATCATTCTCAAAATTTGCCTTCCACTTGGGTTCCTGGAATCAGCTCATTTTCCTTTTTACCCTCTCCCTCTCTCTCCGCTCCCGCCTCCCCCATGAACCCTTAATAGTTTATAAATTATTATTTTATCTTATCTTACACATCGCTCTTTGTTAGCACAAGGCATCGTCCACACAGCGGGCCTTCTGGATCTGACAGTGTTTTTGAAGCTATGCATTAGGTTTTGGATAGGGAAGCCCGGAGAAGGATCGATGCATTTGCATGTGGTGCTGGAGAAGAATATCGACAGTACCATGGATTGCTAAAAGGACAAACCCATCTGCCTTAGAAGAAGTAAGGCCACAGCGCTCCTTAGAGGCAAGGATGGCGAGACTTCATCTCACATTCTTTGGACATGTCAGTCCCTGGAGAAACACATCATGCTGGGTAAAGTGGAGGGCTGCGGACGAGGAAGGCCCTCAAGGAAATGGACTGACACGCTGGCTACAACCACGGGCTCAGGCACAGGGACGGTGGTGAAGCTGGTGCACGACTGGGCTGTGTTGTGTTCTGTTGTGCACGGGGTTGTTAGGGGTCGGAACTGACGCAACGGCATCCATCTACAACATCATCACCACCACTACCACCAACAGAGCCAACCCTGTTTCCCAGAGGGACTTGCATCGCTGATTGAAGGAGTCTGGTGTTTGCGTTTGTCCCTCGAAGGCAGGGGAGCTTGTTCCCCTAACCAGCATGGAGAGTCTAGCGCAGTACAGCCTGCAAATCCCCCCTCAGCATCCCCCACCCCAAGCCCCATCACTTCCCACGCACCTCTTCAGGCGCCCCTGCTGGAGAAATGCTGTCTCGGGGCCATGTGTGGTGGGTGGGAGCCAGAGCCCCTCCAGTGAGCCCACTGGGACCAGTTGAGAGAAAACAGCCAAGGGACCCAATGGGCACTGCAATTCCGGCCCTGGAAGGGGAGACCTGGAAAGAGGCCTCACTCCATCCTTACAGTCCACAAGGCAGCAGCCCCCCTGCCTCCTAAATCTCTCTAGGGATGGGGTTGGGGCCAGTAAGAGGGGGCACTCTCCTGTCCACTCCACCCTGTCTGGTCCACCTTGGGTGACTCAATCCACCCAAGTAAGTCAGAGGTGCTGGTCGGGCTTTTGCTGAAGAGTTCAGGTCACTGTGCTAAAGCCAGCAAGGCGGGTGGGGTGGGGGGAGGATGGCGCGGAAGCATCCTATCAGACACCGCTCAAGGTGATGCCCCATCTGCAGACCTCCGGCTCTCCTGACAGTCCCATCCCCACCCTGTATCCCAGCCAGCGCTCCCACACTCTGCCCCGAGGTGCACCTCTTCCCAATGGAACCAGGAACCTCAGGGCCCCACTGCCTCTGGGTGTCTGTGACTTTCTTTCCCAGGTGGGATACAGCCAGCGCACAGAGGAGGGGTCAGGTGGGGTGGGGTGCGAGAGAGGTTGGCAGAGAAAGGCTGGATAGGAGTTAGTCAATGGGAAGGGAAACGGGTGCCCAGAGTGGGGGGAAGGCCTTGACTCACTGCCATCAAGTCGTATTCTGACCCACAGAGACCCAAGAGGCCAGGGCAGAACTGCCCCTGTGGGTTTCTGAGACAGTAACCCTTTCCGGGGATAGAAAGCCCCATCTTTCCCCCAAGAGTGGCTGGTGGATTCGAACTGCTGACCTTACAGGTAGCAGCTGAATTTGGAACTACTACGCCACCCAGGCTCCTTCTGAAGGTGAGGTTGAACTTCTGAGAACGTGGAAGAAGCTTCCTCTGGTTGAAGGGTTGATGTTCTGGGGAGCTGGAGAAGCAGGGGGAGGGGAGTCTAGAGAGGCAGGCAGGTGTTCATGGCCTGGGTCAGCTCAGCGTTCCTCTGAGGGCACAGTTAGAACCAGCCAAAGGGCCCAAGCAGAGTGCCATGTAGGGGGCCCCTCTGCTGCGGAGGGCGAGGGGGTGGGCTAGAGAGCCCCAGGTAGCAGCAGCGCAGGTGGTTGAGAGATTTATGATGTGGCACCGATGGGCCTGGGCACCATCCCGAGGTCGGCCCACCCCATGCTGATGCAAGTGGGGGCAACCAGCATGAGGAAGGCAGGGAGCCCCCAAAGAGGCCAGAGTTTCTCTGACAAACTGAGAAACTCAGCTGGCTGCGTCAGCTGGCTGGGGGCAGGGGTGGTGAACAGCGGGGGAGGCGCATTATCTAACTTGGCAGCCAGCTGTGGCTCCTTCCTTAACAACTCGTCTCCTGGGAGTCGGCGGGAGTCCCCAGTCTGCAGTCCTGGGTGTCGGAGCACCTGGTTTGCCCCGAGCAGAGGGGGCACAGTCCCCGGCCAGGCCCCTTCCTCCTCCAAGATGCTACCCTGTGCATTTATGGGGCTTGGCTCTGCACCAGACACCAGCTGGACAATGGGGGAGGGGTGACCATGAAGAGCAAAAGCAACGGGGGTGGGGGGAGGGCATCCCTGGCCTTGGGGGATTTGAGTCTAGTGGCCAAGTGAGTTTGAGGCCCCAGCCCTACAGGAGGCAAGCGGCGGAGCGGTCATCAACATTCAAACATGAGCTGGACAGAGTCTAGAATCCTAGTGGAGCCCCAGAAATCACCCATTCTGACCTCTCGATTCATAGAGTGGTAAACTGAGGCCCAGAGACATTAAATCACCCCCCCCCCAGAGTCATATACTGGGTGAGAGCCCAGAGGTGGGCCTAGAGTCCAGGTGTTCTCATGTCAGGGCCTCTCTCCGACAAATACAGGGCGAAACAGAACAGCTTGAGAACACAGAGAAGAAGAAACATCGAAAGCATGTAGTCCTGCTTCCTTGGTTGGTCCTCCTCAAAGACCCAGACACACGTGCTTTCTGACCGAGTGGGCCCCAGTGCTTTTCCTTTGTCCCCAGAAAGCCAGATGCCTTTGAGTGGGCTCAGCGTGACGGGGACACTGAGGGTCAGAGGAGAGCGGTGCTCCAGAAAGTTCGAGTGAGTGGTGTTGTTGGAAGGTAGGGGGCCAGGCCTTCCTTCTGAGACACCTTGCACGAAATCATCAAACTGCCATCCTTACGGTCAACCATTACTATCGAGTCAATTCCAACCCACGGTGACCCCGTGGGACAGAGTAGAGCATCCCCGAGGAGCCCAAGGAAGCAGATGGCCACAGCAGCTTCTGGTGGCATGGCTGGTGGGTTTGTTGACAGTCCCTAATTCCCATCTGAAACAAGAAGAGGGAGAGTTTCCCCCTGCCATTAGCTGAAGGAAGACCAACAGCTGCCGGGCAGCCTCAGAGGAAAGGACTATTGGCCATTGCTCTGGGAGGCAGTGTCTGGCCTCCTCTCTACTTGAGAGGAGTTGAGATCTCCAGGGAGAAACCCCAGTAAGGGAGCAACTTTCCAAGGACCCCAGAGCCCCCACCAGCTACTTGCACTCTGGGGCTTTCCCAATCCCCCACCCCGGAGTGTGGTGGGTGTTGTTAGTCCTCCTGACCGCAGAGCAAAACGCCTCTCGGCCCTGGGCCAGCCGCCAATGGCTCCTGTCGTTGAGCCCGTTCGTCAGTCCATCTCGTGGAGGGGTTTCCTCTTTTTTTTGCTGCCCCTCTACTTCACCAAGCACACTGTCCTTCGCCAGGGACTGGTCTCTCCTGACAACATGTCAACACCATATAATGTACCAAACAGTGAACGAAGTCTCGCCGTCCTTGCCTCTCAGGAGCATGTTGGCTGTACTTCTTCCAAGACAGAGCTGTTTGTTCTTCTGGCGGTCCGTGGTACCTTCCATGTGCTTCATTAACACCCCGTGACATGGTAGCATGGAGTCCTGGCTTCAAACAGCAAGAACAACAAATGATGACAACAACTGACACCCCCAACCTTCTCCTGTCTTCTGCTGAAGCCGTTGTGTGAGACAGGCAGGCAATGTGGGGGAAAGACTGGATGTGGCAGCTGGAGAACTAGCCCTGAAACTGTGGACAAATCCCTACTTCCCTTGTTTCCCCGTTTGTGTCAAACCCTGAACACCCCTTCAGCTTCACTTAGCTGTGTGTTCAAATGGCCGCTTAGAATGGATGGCTGCCAACCTAGCCATCACGACCGCGAGGACAGCACAGGCACAGGGGGTGCTTGGCTCTGCTGCCCGTGGGGTCTCCGTGAGTCAGAGCAGACTCAGCAACACCGAACGACAACCATCCTAAGGCCCCACTTCTGTCCCCAGACGTTTTTATCCATCCTTGCTTTCTCAAAGCACCCAAGGAAACGTCCTGCCTGCCTTCTGGATTACGGAGTCAGCTGAATCACGACCCCAGGAGGATGTCTTCAGTCCCCAAAAGGGTCTGTGCAGATGTGACTAGGTCAAGGGTCTTTTGATGGGGAGGTCATCCTAGGTGACCAGATCGGGCCCAGTGCAATCATTAGGCTGCTTTGAGATGAAGAGTGGAAGGTCCGAGGGTGAGAAGGTGATGTGAGAGGAGAGAAGACCGGGCCCGGGGGAATGGAAAGGAGGAAACAGCCACCAGCCAAAGAATGCAGGTGGCCTTTAGAAGATGGAAAAAGGGATTCTGATCTCCAGATCTGCAAGAGAGACACCTGTGTGGTTCTAGGTTAAGCAGCAGGGGGGGGGTATAATGAGTTATAGCAGTGATGAGAAACGAACACGGGGCAGGTTACACTGCCACTGGGGAGGCCTGACCACCCTGCCCCTTCCATTTTGCCACTTGCCACCTCTGCTGCACTGCCACTGGGGAGGCCTGACCACCCTGCCCCTTCCATTTTGCCACTTGCCACCTCTGCTGTACTGCCACTGGGGAGGCCTGACCACCCTGCCCCTTCCATTGTGCCACTTGCCACCTCTGCTGGCATCAGTCGCCAGGTGGGGTCTTGTGAGGGTCCCTCCCAAGCCTGCAGGCCTCTGCTCCTTTATCCCAGCAAAGAGCTTTAGCACTTGTTAGGGAGCGGGGCATTTTGCTTGTCTCTTGGGACCTGAGTGTCATGCACACGCTCTCCAGAATACAGACCCAAACTCAAGAAAGAGTGGCCGCCGGATTAAGCTCAAGGCCACCCTCTCTGACAAGACCCAGACCCACTTCGGCTGCAGTGCTCTTCGTGGGAGAGCCCTCACCTTACCGAGCCTGACCTCTGCTTGAGGACCTCCCTTCTCCATCTACCACTCTCTCAGGTGACCGTCACCTGTAGTAATGAGTGACCCCAGCCATGGACATGGGCCAAGGCTGACATCTTTCTTCCGGAAAGGGTCTCAGAGCCCACATCAACCAGTTGACCTACACAGAGACATGGTGGGGGCATGACCTTGAACCCCACCCACCATTTGCACCCTTTGCTCCCCACCCAGGGACCACCTAACAGCATGCACTATACTCGGCGCTCTAGGCATCTATCAGCTGGGGAGTGAGGTGGTTTCCTGATGCTTTTACCCTGGGACCTTCTGCATCTCCCTGCTCAGGTTCCGACCCGGAGCTTGCACATCGATGTCCCCAGCTCCTTACTTTCCCCCTCGGTTTGTCCGCTGCCTCTTCCTCTGTGGCATTAACTAGTCCCCTCCCCCAGGGTCCAGTCCAGCAATTGATTTCTGGGGGAAGCGCTGTCAGCACTCCGTTATGCAGGCTCTTGAGAGCCTTTGACAGGCTATTTAACACTTCATTTACACAGGTGCAGCATGCTCCCAGGTGGGAAATAGTTCAGCTAAAAAGCAGCAGATAGACATGATCTCTAACCCCACTATACTGCTGTTGGCAGGCTGCATCAAGTAGGTCCCCACGCAGAGCAACGCTGGGTCCAACAGAAGGAAACACTGCCCAGCCCTGCCCCATCCTCACAAGCACCGCTGTGTTTGAGCCTATTGCTGTAGCCACTGCGCCACTTCCTCTCGCTGAAGCGCTGCCACTGACACTCCAGTTTGCCAACCATGATGCCCTCCCTTCTCCAGGGACTGACCCCTCCACATAGAAATAACGATCTATTGCCAGAGTTGTGGGTTACATCTGAATATACAGTCACCATTTGTCAAGCTGAAAGGACTGAAGAAGAAAAACCCCAAGCTTAGAGTTGACGTATTGAAGGATTCCACGGGACAACATTGACCGATGGAGGAACAACACAAGAAGATGGAAGGAGTACACAGAGTCACTGTGCCAAAAGTAACTGGATGACGTTCAACAATTTGAGGAGGTAGCACGCGATCAAGAACCGATGGCATCGAAGGACGGCATTTAAGCTGCACTGGAGGCCTTGGCAAAATAAACCCCCAAACTCCCAAAATTGATATACCAATCGAGATGTTTTATCAAATGAATGCAATGCTGAAAGCACTCAGTCATTTATGCCAAGAAATTTGGAAGATGGCTATATGGTCAACCAACTTCAAGGGTTCCATATTGGTGCCCATTGCGAAGAAAGGCGACCAACCCCAGAGAATCCAGAAATATCACATGCAATTGACTTTACAGAAGAGAATTAAAAACTATTATAGTAGTACATCAACAGGTAGCTGCCAGAAACTCAAGCTGGATTCAGAAGAGGATATGGAACAATGGATATCATTGCTGATGTCAGCTGAATCTTATGGGAAAGCAGAGTATGCCAGAGAGATGCTAACTTGCGCTTTATTGATGATGCAAACAAAGTCATCTGTGTGGATTGTAACAAGCTGTGGATAACACTGTGAGGAACGAGAATTCCAGAACACTTCATTGTGCTCATGCAGAATCTGCACACTGACCAAGAGGTCATGGTTTGAACAGAGCAAGCAGAATGTTGAGGGGTTTAAAATCAGGAAAGGTGTGCTTCAGGCTTGTATCTTTGGTAATTATGTAACTTCATGTCAACTTGATAAATTTGGGTGGAGTCTAACCTGTCAGGTCAGAGCCTGATGATACCTACTGATGGGTGTGGCCTTCTCGTGAGGATTTTGGGAATTTCCTCTCTGTCTCCCTGGAGGTGGGCCGTACTCTGCTTCACCTTTCTTGCTGTTGAGATACTCGGAGATCTGGAGGAACCATGCGGAGACCCACCCGAGCTCTGAGATGCTTCCACCACCACTGGATCCACAAGACTTTCCACCCACTAGCCTGTAATCGTCCTGAATTTGGCTTCATTGTGAGTAGCTACATGAGTCTGAAGAGGAATTTACGGACTAGAATTGGACATATGGGCTAATATCAGATTTATGGACTTGACCTGGACTAGGCTGGAATATTTTCTCAATCTACAGTTGCTCTCTGATATAAAGCCCTCTCTTACACGCATATGAGTGTTTCTGGATTTGTTTCTCTAGTCAACCTGGATTAACACAGTATTCTTCCATTCTACTTACTCAATTTGTGTGCTGAACAAGTTGGACTATGAAAGGGATTCAGAGAGTTCATGGAAAAATTCCATTATCATTTAGTTTAATTTTCCACAAGCTTTTTGAAGCCCCTTTATCGGCATGAAGAACTCACACTATGCAAACAACACAATCTTATTTGCTGAAAGCAACAAGGACTTGAAGTACACAAACATCAGATCCAACCTTCCGCTTGGATTGCATTTCTACATAAAGGAAACAAAAGTCCTTACAACCGGATCAATAAATAACATCGTGATAAAGGGTGAAAATATTGAAATTTTTAAGGAATTCATTTTATTTGGATCCACAATCAAAGCCCTGTCAGGACATATTGCACCGGCGAATCGGCTGCAAAAGACCTCTTTCAAGTGTTAAAAGCAACTGTCACGCTGAAGACTAAGGTGCACCTGACCCAAGCCATGGCATTTCCATGAGAGTGCTGCAGAATCAAGCAGGATGATCAAAAAAGAATGGAGGCCTTGGAACGAGAGTGTGGCAAGGGACACGGACCACAGAAGAACGAGTACAGCTGGAAGGCCCCTCGGAAGGGAAGGTGGTGATGCTCTGTCTCGTGACTTCGGACATGCTGTCAGAACATCCCTGCAGAGGGAGCTCACAATCGGTCAAGTAGAGGGTCCGCAAAAAAGAGGAAGCAAGACCTTCAGGGAGAGAGATGGAACTGTGGATACAAACAGGGGCCCAGACATGGCAACCGTGGTGAGGACGGCACAGGACCAGAACACTGTTCTGTCTGGTTGTACACAGGATCGCTCCGAGTTAAAGTCTATCACGCGTGTATATACTAGTTTTTTAAACCCAGTCACAATCATCTATGTTACCTTCAATACAATCTTTCTTACTTAGCAAGGGTGGGAGGATCGACTTTCCAAGTCAACAGATACAAGTCTCAATCAAAACTAAACTCATGGCCGTGGAGGAGGAGTCCATTCCAATTCCTAGTGGTCCCACAGCAGAGTGGAGCTTCCCTATAGGGAAGAACCATGGTGATGAGTGGCTCACATGCTGGGCTGCTGTCAGGTCAGCAGTTTGAACCCACCAGCAAGTCTGAAGGAGAAAGAGGAGGCTTTGGCTCCTGTAAAGATTTCCAGCCTCAGAATTCAGCCAGGGCAGTTGTATTGTCCTATAGGGTCACAATGAGTCAGAATCAAAATGGTATAGTGGGCGACGTGTTGGACCGCAAACCACAACGCTACCAGTTCGAAACCATGAGTGGCTCTGCAGAAGAAAGATAAGGCTTTCTACTCCCCTAGAGTTAGTCTCAGAAGTCCTATAGGGTCACCATGAGTCAGAGTCAACTGGACAGCAGCGAGTGCACAGTCTCTATGGAAGCCGACTCTCACTATCTTACGGAGCTGCTGCTGGGTTTGAACCACCGGCCCTTTGGTTAGCAGCTGCCTCTTACTCATTGCACCTCTAGGATTCCTTGATAGAGGTTTGTGGTTCGATGCGTTTGCTTATGCGAATGTTCTAGACTTTAAGTTGATTGTAGAACATGATTTTCCCGTTTTTAAAACCTGTAAACACTGCTGTCCTTGAAAATCCTTCTTTGCCCACTGCCCCAGCTATTTCAGAAGGAAGAATTCCTAAAGGCAGGCTTTCTGGGTCAGAGAGTGAGCGCACGTTCAAAGCTTTCAGTGTGTAGTTGTGGCCTGCTCCGAATTCCAGACCCATTTCTTTCATGCTATGGATTTGCTGCCCACTTTAGCGTGAATCTGAAGACAGTATGTTAAGTGGCGAACCTTCTATTTATAACGCTCTGGGCCACTTCTTTCCATTAATCTGTATGATTAAAAAATGATTCCCGTTTCCATTTATAAATGTCGAGCACAACCTCACCCCAGTGTTCCTCCCGGGTGGTTCTTCTCAGAGGCTTTGGGGGTGCTGCTTGTACCTTATAGAATGCGAAATTCCTGAATTAAGCCTGCCCAACACCTGGACATCCATCAATCACTGCTTGCATCGCCAAATAAAATGCTGCCCAGGCCTGGAATTGCAGATTGGACCGTTGTGATCCATGGGGGTTCACTGGCTGATTTTCAGAAGTAGGTGGTCAGGCCTTTCTTCCTGGTTTGTCTTAGCCTGGAAGCGGCCCCGGAACCCAGCACCACCCAAGGACCCACTGACAGGTGGATGGAGGCCGTGCACCAGATGCACTGGCTGGGAGTGAAGCTGGGGCTCCCACTGGATCAAGCCTCTCAAAATTTACCGTCGAGTGGACTCTGACTGAGAGCGACTCTACAGGACAGGACAGAACTGGTCCCGGGGGTTCCGAGACTGTAACTCTCTGAGAGTAGATTAGGCTTTCGATTCCTTTTTCTCCCGCAGATCGGCTCATGGTTTCGAACTGCTGCCTTTGTGGTTTGCAGCCCAACAGGCAACCCACGACGCTCTTTGAGCCTCAGTTTATACATCTGTATAATGGAGGTGTCACCAGTGCTTTGCAGGAGTTTTATGTAGGTGAAAAGTAACTGGCAACGCCACACAGCGCTTTCCTGCCTCTCAGGGCTGGGCAGGGGAGGACGGGAACTCTTGGCCCAGGCGTTGGCACCAGATACTTGGTGCGGTGGGGGCCCCGCTCCCAGCATTCCAACCCAACATTTCCAGCCCCCCAGGATAATCGTCTCCCCGAAGCAGCAGCCCCAAGTCCTACTGCACCATAAAAGGTCCTTCAGTTCTCAGGACAACCAAACAAGAGAACAGACATTAGAGAAAATTGCTTGTCTGAAATAGACAAATCATTTTCACCGCATCCTTCTCTGTGTTCCACTTTATCTGTCTCCTTGCTGTCGCCTTTTCTACATGAGCGAGGCAGGAGGAGATTATTCTTCTAAATTCTCAAGACGGATTACGTAATAATCTAACCCGGAGATTTTTAAAAAGAAAAGACGGAGGCTTGGTAAATGGATGGCAACTGTTGAGAGAGACAAAGCCCAGATCGTCCCTCCCCTCCTGTGTTTTCCAAAGAGCGTCCCAGCTGAGCTTGCTTAGAGCGTATTAAAATGCAGATACCTGAGCCAGACTTGCGGAGTCCGATTTGCTGGCATCTCTCCGCCTGGGTAAGCCATTCCCTTTGTGCCACTGTAGATGCCATGGCTGGACTCAGTCACCCACACGGAGCAGAAGGAAACGATGCCCGCTCCTGCCCCGGCTTCACAAGCAGAGCTGTCCCAGCCGACGGCTGCACCCCGGGTCAACACATCTCATCTCATGGAAGGTGTTCCTCTTTCCCATTGATCCTCCACTCTCCCAAGGTCCCTCCTGGGTGCACGTCTACGGTAGGCGTGACGACCACGTCCCGACACCCTCCCTCCCTAAGGAGCATTCTGGCCGCACCTCCCCTAAGGCGGACTGTGCACTCTGGCAGCTCGCGGGGTGGTCTATCCGGTACCCGGCCCAACACCAGGAGTCAAGGTCGCCTTCGGCCACTGCCCAGCTTTCACGTATGTGTGCGTGCCGTGAGTGAACGCGTGCCGTGACTCGGTCAGGTATATGGTACACACAAACCGACCTGACTATCAGCCGAGGCACCTAATTTGAACCAAAAACTGCATTTAAAATGAAGAACCTTGGCTTCTACAAAAGCGTGGACGGTACTTTCAACCTCACGGGGACATCTTCGCTTTCTAACACTTCCCCATGGAGGCAGCCCCATTGACTCCGTGACGGCTGCTTCTGTGGGCATTGACTTGGGATCCAAGTGAAATGAAATCCTCGACTTCAGTATTTACACCATGATTGTGATGTCACCGGTCCCGTGGACTTTGGTTTCCTTTTCGGTTGAGGTGTGATCCATCCTGAGTTTGCTCTGCATCCGTAAGTGCTTCAAGGCCTTCTCGCAGTCGGCAAACAAGGTTGTCATCTGCATATTGCAGGTGGCTAATCCACCTTCCTCCAATCCCGATGCTGCATTTTCCCCATATGGTCTAGCTTCTTAGATAATTTTCTCAGCATCCAGATGGAACGAGCATGATGACAAGATACGAACCGGACACATGCCTTTCTTGATTTTAAACCATAATGTTTTGAACTGCCTCTTAGTCTATGGACATGACCACAGGTAATTCTGAACATCCCAAAATATAGCCACTGTGGTTACAGGGGTATGTGTGTGTGTGATAATTATCTCAGTAGTTTTTAATCTTGGCTGCACAGTAGAATCTATTGGGGATCTTAACTTTCTGAAGCCTAGTTAAATCAGACTCTAAATCATTATGAACTACAACTACATGCAAGTGACCAGTGGCCTAGATCTACAGCCAAGAGTCCAGGGACCTAGATCTAGCTTTGCCCCTAGCTCACTGGATGGCATTTCCAGGCCTCAGTTTCCACATATGCAAAATGAGGGTAGTCTGTGGACTACCCACCCAGAGAATGCTTCCTGTCTTGGGGTGTCAATCTGATCGATTTTTAATGACTGCCTGGGTCACAGTACTTATTGAGGACTCAGAGACTCCAACTGAGCCAAACAGGAGAGAGTGCTGTAATTGATTGATGATGCCTGCCTGGGTGCAAATAATGGTGTGTTGTCTCCTGGATCGCGGATGTGTTAACACTGGAATTGAAGGTCCCCCTTAAGTTTCTGATGGTTAGGCATTGGGCTGCAATCCCCAAGGTCAGCAGTTCAAAACCACTAGCTGCTCCATGGAAGAAAGAGGTGGCTTTCTACTCCCGTAACATAGAGTGAGTCTCAGAAACCCACAGGGGCAGTTCTACCCTGTCCGAGAGGGTCACTATGAGTCCCCATCGACTCCAAGGCACAGTGAGTTTTTGAATGCTAAGCCTGTTTCCTCAACCATGAGGTGCGGCATAATAGCAACGCCAGCTGCAGAATTGAGGCAATAAGTGTCAGTGACACCTTTCAATCTAGGCAGGTGATAGTTATCACATTGATCATTCTATTTTAGTTCTAGGATGCTATTTGTCTAGCATTCTGTAAAAACCGAGTTTTCCCTTCACACAGCCCATGATGTAGGTATCATGATCTCATTTTTACGGGTCAGAGAAACAGGCCCAGAGAAGGTGAGCTGCCAAAACGTACACACCAGCAGGGACCGCTCAAAGGTAGTGTGGCCAATGCCAAGGATTGGTTCTTCTGATTTTAATCTCAGCACACTCACTTTTCCAGTAGGGGAGATCCAGTATGGCTGTGCTCAGAAATCTCGGTCCTCCTCCTCTGGAATATTTTCAGCAGCCTTTCCATGGGTTGGCCCACTCTCCCAGACATCTACATCTCTCCCTGGGAGGTGGCTTCTGGCCTGTGTGTCTCCCCTGTGTTTGGGGAACACAAGTCCAGTCCTGCACTAGGAGTGGGATGTAGCACTCAAGTCTAAGCCCATCAAGGAGCATTCTGGATATTCTTCTCCAAAGACAGGTTTGTTCGTCCCACCCTCTGGCCATGTACCGGGTCCTGCAGCATGCATCTGACCCTATTTGGGCAACGAACTCAAAGAAGGCGCGTGTTAGGATTGTCAAGTTTTTCACTAGCACTCTGGGAGAATCCCCCTCTTGCCTCTGGAACGTAAAGAATCCCATCTAGAGTCCTGGAAGCTATTGGCAGCCGTCTTGCAGTCCCGAGGAGGAGCCAGGATCTGGATAAGATTGACCCAGTGGAAGGTCGAGCTAAGGAAGCAGGTTGGATATGGAGCATCCAGGGCCCGCCCAACCTCACAGGTGTACGACACAGAATCCATTTCGCTGCTTCCCCAGTTTGGGGTGTGGTCTGTTACCTGCAGCTGAACACAATCCAACTGATGGTAGGCATGGGACTAGATGCCATTCCTTAGGGAGAGAGGAGGAGGAGGAAGGCTAGCCCATCACACCCTCCTGTTGACCTCCACCTTGATGGCTGTAAGCTGATCACTTTAAAAGGATTGTGAGTGAACGATTTTATTCTAAAACTACACACTATAAGGAATCCCTCAAATGATCCTGTCTCCAGAGAAGTCGTTGATAAACAGACACATTTGCCCTTCTTTTGCATGCATCTATCACTCCCCTTCCCCCCAAAAAAGACACTCTAAGTAGGGGAGAAAGGAACATTAGCTCCTGGCTGGTGCTTGCTAAGTGGGACAGGGAAGTCTGCTTCTTACCAGGGTCACCCCATGGATGTCCCCTCTCCTGAGAGGCCCTTGGGGGTAGCCCCAGAGGTGGGAGCAGCTCCAGAGTGGAGACACACACAGCTTTCCCCACAACCAGGCTGTAATTCCTGGAAATGGGAGGAGGCAATCCCCAGGAGGCCAGGCTGCTGGGTGTGGTGGGGCTAAACTCCCTTGCCCTCCCCCTCAAGGCGATGACAAGGCCTCCTGGGCCACTGTCACGTGTTCCATTAGCTGCCCGGGAAGCCATTTTTGGAGCTGGGTATAAGTTCCATCTCAACTATTTACTAGCAAGCTATTTTAATACCCTTGTACGCCTGTTCTTATACCTGTAAAACATGGGATTGGAATGGTAATGGCTGTGCCAGGTACAGTCTCTATTTCTGGCAGGGAGGCAAAATGGCATAACCCCTAATGACTCATTAGATATTGACAGTATCTACTAACATTATATATTCAATTAACCTTTGACCCACCAATCCCATGTCTAGGGATCTGTCCCCAAACCATGCCAACATACAAAACGTGTGCACAGGCTCTCTGCGGCAGCACTGCTCATGGACACAACCTAAGTGGCCATCACTTGGGGACAGGTTGGATAGAGTCTGGTCCATCCACACAGGGGAGTACGGCACACCTGCTAGAAGTGATGGGGGCGGGGGGGATGCCATCTCTGTTCATCAGGAATTGTGACCCCACAGGTGGGAAGCACAAGGAGCTAACCCCACAACTGGTATAACCGCCTCCTCTGGTGGATACTGAATCTGAGGATGCTCAAGTCCCTTTTATATGGCTCCCTATTTGCATATAACCCAATCAAGATCTTTCCTTTTAATATCTACACTTTACACTTCAATTTCTAGATCAGTGGTTCTCGACCCTTTCATACAGTTCTTCGTGTGGTGGTGACACCCCCAACCATAAAATTATTTTCATTTTTACTTCATCACTGAGAATTTGCTACTGTTATGAATCGGGCGACCCCGTGAAAGGGTCATTGAAGCCCCCAGAGGGGTCGTGACCCACAGGTTGAGAACCGCTGTCTTGGAGCATCCAGCGTGGCCGTGCTTGGGAGCCTTGCGGTGGTCTCAGCCATGTGAAGGAGAGGTACAGGCGGGGAGGACACGCAGACCCCGCAGTGGCACACGGGATAGAACGGTGGGACAGGCCTGGTTTCCTTTTGCCCGGCGTGGGTGCCGCTTCTGTCCTTGATCTTCTCAGCCAGGCATCTAGTGGTTCACAGTAAACAACCTACTTTTTTTAAGTCTCCTTAAATAAGAGGTTATTGGGACACCACACACTCACTGGTTCCTGTATTGTCTGTCCCTGAGCTACACAGACAATATGTATTGAATATGTACTGAATCATTGTATTCAATATGTACTGAATCATGGCCGTAGATACCAGAAGGCCCGTGCCGTCTGGAACGTGTTTCACAGGGGCGCCACACCCTATCCGACAGTCCTCCCCGCGCGAAGCAGGCGCAGGGACGCTCAGCAACGGCCGCGCACATGCTCAGACACTAAGCCAGTGGCTGCTGAGTCGAGTCGGACCCACAGCGCCATTCATGAGGGTCAGAGTGGGACTGTGTCCCAGGGTTGTTAGTGTCTGTTTTTATGGAGGAAAGCGATCACCAGGCCTTTATTCCAGGGTACTTCCGAGTGGATTTGAATCTTCAAACTCTAGATAAAAAAACAAAATACAGTCTTCTTTCTGGCTGTACAAAAAGACAGCTGAGGGTGCTGACCTTGTCCACCAGGGCACATGGGCATCACCCAGGGACTGCCGTGTCCAAACAAAGGAAAATGGGCTGCGAGCTTTCAGGATCCTACAGCTGGGAGGTTCGGTGATTGACGGTGGAGACCGGCTCCAGGCTGTGGGCAAAGCGTCCGTATCCTGCCTTCGCGGACCTTCTGTTCCTCCTTTAGCAAAGCCTGTCGCTCAGTGACATTCAGGTGGCTTCTGACTCTAAGAAGCTCCACACAGCAGAGTAGAATTGCCACACAGTGCTTCCTTGGCCGTCCTCTTTACAGGAGCACAGCCTGGTCTCCTGCTGAGCCACTTTTGGGGCGGGGGCGGGTTCAGGTGCCACCACTTGGGCTCGAAGCTAGACGCGTGATTGTGACATCACCAGGGCTGTGCCTACCTTTCAAGAGTCCATAGCTTTTCCGAAATGTGAAGGTAGGCTTTGTTGTTCTTCAAAAAGCCTCAAAAGTGCCCTTCTGTGAATTTGTCTTGTACAATTCTCCTAGCGGTCCCACGGGGACCACTGACTTGGCTCAGTCAGAAAAATGGGAAAAAGGAAACAGAAGAGAAGATACCTAGCACACATAAATAAATCAAACGAAGAGCAGTCATGAAGTAAGACTGGGGGAAATATAATAAAAACAAATCAGGATAACGCCCCCAAAACCAAGTCTGCTGGCGTGAATGTGTAAAACAAAGCATCACATTGGTAAGAGTATACTTAAAGTTATTAGAGAAGGTGCGGGGGTGGGGGGATTGGATAGGCAGCGATAGACCAAAGCCAAACCAAATTCAATGCCATCAAGTCCATACCAAGTCACAGCCGTCCTACTGGACAGGGGAGACCGCCCCTGTGCGTTTCAGAGACTGAACTCTGTGTGGGAGCAGAAAGCCCGGTCTTGCTGGTGGTTTCGAACTTCTGAGCTTTCGGATTGCAACCCAACACATAACCACGACGCCACAGGACGCTGGATATACCACGTAAGCTCAAATGGAATAAAATCAAGAGGGGTGATGTTTAATAGCAGGTGAAGTATAATTTAAGATATTCTAAATATTAAACGGGTCCAAGAGGACCTGCTTAGGCCTGAACCTACTACCGTATAGTTGCTTTGGTGCTGTTGAACCCATTGCACCTACAGTGAGCGGCTCCGTGGGATGGAGTACAACTGCCCCACCGGGTTTTCCAGAAAGCACATTGCCAGGCCTTTCTGCCGCTGAGCTACCAGGTAGGTTTGAACCACCAACCTTGCGATAGGCATCTGGGTACTTAACCATTGTGCCACCAGCTGGTGGGGGAACTGACTGACAGGCTGGCGGCACTGAAGAAGAGAGGCCTGTGGATCCGCTTCCACAATGGTTTCGGGGAGCGCTTCTGGCCTGGCCCATGCGAGGTCACCGTGACTCGGACACACCAACAGGTCTGGTTCCGTTATTGTCCCCATACCGTTTCTCCCAAGTCCGCCGGTGCTGCTTCGTGCCTGCTCTAGCAATATTCCATCTCCTTCTGGAATACTCTATCCTCGGCTTTTCTTTGGGACTTTTTGCTTTGTTCCTGCATCTGTCTGTCTGTTTCCTGCTGTCCCCATTAAAGTTTTTAACTACAGTTGGAAGTTTCTCTCCTCCGCCTCCTTTTCCATAGTTTGACCCCTGGCTTGTTTGTGTGGGTTTGTTAATATTGAATGTGAGAATGATCTTGTCCTGTTTAAAAAGCCAAACCAAACAGGAAAAAAAAACAAAACTGTGTAGTATTTTAATTTAATTTACGTTGAATTTAAAAATTAATCTTCTATATACTTTTGTTTAGTATTAAATGTGGAAATTTAATTATGTAGTTAGAATTTTAAATTATCTGTAATTAATTGGGAAATAGAATTATATAGTAATATAGAATTATGACAATTATATCTAATTAGTGTAATGAAGATGGATTGCCCTTTTCAAGATGCGTGTTTTCCTCTATGAAGACAGTGTTTGTCATGGGTCTGTGTCCTTCAGGAGCGTTGCAAAGTTTTCTTCATCTGATTCAAGCTTAACCCCAGGTATTTCACCTTGCTTTTGTTTTTTTCCTGGTCGTTATTTAAAATAGAGCCTTTACAATTTTTTTTTAACCTGGGACCCAGCAATCTCCTTTGCTGGCGTCTGTTGCGCAAGATTCAGAGCATCAGCAGTCAAGACAAGTGGACAGAGCTCTTGGTTGGGCCCGCGCTTCTGCTGGCAGACTGGAGAGAACCTGGGGGCCTTACGGAGGGGAGTTCATTGGTGAGGAATCCGTGTAGTTAGATGAACGGTGAATTAGGTGCACATCGCGTGACCTGAAAACGATGTGCTATTTCTCTGAGCAAAGCAAGTTTCTGCAAAAATCTCTCTTTCAGTTGATGGGTGTTCACTCAGATAAAATGGTAGAGAGCAGCCCACAAGAGGGAAAAGGGAAAGCAAAGTATGATTTTTAAAAAATCATTTTATTGGGGCTCATACAGCTCTTATCACAATCCATACATACATCAATTGTGTAAAGCACACTTATACATGCGTTGCCCTCATCATTCTCAAAATTCGCCTTCTGCTTGGTTTCCTGGAATCAGCTCCTCATTTTCCCTCTTTCCCTCCCCCTCCCTGTTGCCTCTTCTCTCATGAACCCTTAATAATTTATAAATTATTGTTTTATCTTATCTTACACTCCCCGGCGTCTCCCTTCACCTACTTTTCTGTTGTCCATCCCCCAGAGAGGAGGTTATAT
Organism: Tenrec ecaudatus; assembly: GCF_050624435.1. Taxonomy (NCBI): domain Eukaryota; kingdom Metazoa; phylum Chordata; class Mammalia; order Afrosoricida; family Tenrecidae; genus Tenrec; species Tenrec ecaudatus. The sequence goes on from NC_134539.1 coordinate 115,050,311, forward strand.
GTAGATCCCCGTGATCGATGCCCCCTTTCTACCTCCCCTTCCCTCCCGGTATTGCCACTCTCACCACTGGTCCTAAGGGGTTGATTTTCCTTAAGTGAAACTCAGAATAAGTTAACGCTAGTGACCAGAGACGGTAAGCATTACAGTCCCGGAAACACACAGGTGTAGCTCTTCCCTGTCTTAGAGGGTCAGTCTCGCTGGGGACTGACTCCGTGGCGGTGAGTGTTTGGTTTGGGCTATGGCAGGAGGGGCTGGAAGGAGGGGAGGGGCGGCTAAACAAGTGCAAGGATGAAGAGAATGTTCTCAAGTTGATTGTGGTGACGACTGAACAACTCTGAAAACACTTCACTGTATGGCACCTGAATTATATCTCAATGAAACTGTTCGTCTCTTTTTAAAAGAGGATTAAAACATAAACCAAAGGAGGCAAATAGTATAGAAAAAAGAGAAACCAAGGCATGGGTGAAAGGTAAACTCTTGGGGGTTTTGATTAGAGTTTAAATTGTTTAATCCAAAGTTGATCTGAAATGTAAATCTCTGCCTAACTGACACTAAAAATCATTAATATATATATATATATTTAATATAACTTTAATTTTATAAAAAAACAAGGACACAGCACCTAAGTACAGGTACATGTGTTTAAATGAGCCTGTGGAAAGATGAAGAAGGAGCAACATCGGGCCATTGAGAGGAGTTATCTGCAGTAGCTTGAGGAAACTTGGTGGCTCGTGATACAAGCACCCAGCTGCTAACCGAAAGGTCAGTGGTTTGAACCTATGAGCTCCCCAAAGAAGGAAGTTGTGGCAGTTGGCTTCCATAAAGACCTCAAGCCTTGGGAATCCTGTATCAACCCAAACTCACTGCCATCGAGTCCACTGACTCGCAGGCCAGGGCAGAGCTGCCCTGTAAGTTCCCGAGACGGTACCGCGTGACGGGAGGAGACAGCCTTGTCTTTCTTCCTTGGGGCAGAACTGCCAGTGGTTAGCAACCCAATCCATAACACTACGCCATCAGGGCTCCTTTGGAAACCCTATAGGGCAGTTCTCAGTGTCGTTAGGAGGTGGATGCAATCAGACAGCAATGGTTTGGGAGTGGATTAAAAGTATTGGAGAATTTAAGTACCTGTCAATAACTAGCATACGAAATAGGAACAAGATGTATAGATTACAAGTTTCCTACGGTGCTTACATTGGCCAAGAAAATACTAATTAATATTCCATTTTTATACGTGAAGGACGCATGTTGTTTATTTCAAGCATAACCTGTAAAATCATTCAAAAACTGTGTATCACTTTTAAGCTTAATAGGAGGGTAGGTAATGAGAAAACTCTCAATTATTCCACAAAGAGTCAATGAAGGAGAAGAGTCAATAAGGAGAAAACACTAACATCAGCACATAGAATACAAATATAGTAAATGCTCCAATGATTACCAACTAGATTAAGAAAACACATACAAACCAACTATCAGCTGTTTATAAGAGGTACATCTAAAACACAATGATTCAGGAAAGTCTAACAACAAAAGTTGAACAGTAGAGGTTTGATTAAACTCAATGTCTTGGGCCAAAGTGCTTTTGTAAAAGATATCACTTTGATGGTGTTTGAAATCGTCTGACATGTCTGGGGGGACCATACAATGGAGATGGAGGACGAATGCACACATTTGGGTGGTGGTGTTAGGTGGAGAAGACTGAGGAGGCCCTCGACTGCCAGAACAACCAACAAATGGTAGAGGAAGCACAGGTGGAATGCCCCTTCAAAGCCAAGATGGCAAGACTCTGGCTTGCTTACTGTGAACATGTGATCAGAAGGAACCAATCCCTGGAGAAGGGCAATATGCTGGAAAAAGGAGAGAATCGTGAGAAAGAGGAAGACCCTCAGTGAATGTGTCTGCAATGAAGAGTTCCACACAGCGACAGTTGTGCACATGGCATAGGACCGGGCCACTTTTGCTGTCTATACAGGGTCACTACGGGCCAGAATCGATCCAGTAGCACCTCACAACAATAAATATTCTCACAGGCTATTCACACTCAGGTACTTGGGGGCAACCAGGAGGTCCAGGGAGGTATCAATGTCTGGAAGAATAAAGATCACCCCATACGGTAGGGAGGGGCCTCCACCCCACCCTGCAATCTCCCCTTTCCTGTACACGCCCCCCCCCCCCCCAACACACACACATACACAGTTACCTGACAGCCTAGAGTCTCATGACATTCAGAACTGAATCAAGCCTATGGCAGTGATTCACCCAGCCCTCGAGGTGGAGAGTTCAGCCGGGATGAATCCTGATGTTTTACATTGTTCTTTTGGAGATGGTAGGTGGACCCCTGGAGTTTATAGGTCCCCAATGAGGTTTCATCAGGAGTTGTTTGGGAAGTGCTGCTTTTAAGAAATGCCCTGAGACCCATTTCCCTATTCTCACTAGGAACCACAACCAGCCCTCACTCTACCTCCCAGTCTCAAAGCATCTTTCCGAGCTTGCTGAGACCGCTTACTATTGCTTTCATTTGTTTGGGGACTGGCTCTCTTTGCTCGAGTCCCCAGCGTCCTGGCCAAAAGGACCTGGTCAGGAAGAGTGCGCTGATGGATGCTTCCGATGCAGGAACTGTCTGTTGCAATGGTGAGAGCTAGCTGCTTGTGGTGCTGGGCCTGGGAGACCCCACTGCAGGGACCGCAGCATTTGGAGGGCCAGGGTTGATGAGCTGTTGGGAACAGGGGTGTCCATGGACTCCCACTCGGGGAAAAGGTCCAGGATTGACAGATTGGCTAAAGATGGAGGTTGGGGAAACATCTCAAGGGATTTTGAAGTTCCTCAAATGTCATCTTTCCTTTTGTGACTTTTGTTCCTTGGAAGGGACCCCAGGGAAGGAGCTTTTTCTTCCTCTTCTCCCTCAGGAGCTGGAAGTGTGCTGAAAGTCCACTGGGGAGGGGGGAATGGAAAACAGTGAGATATAGAGTCCTGCTTCTCCTCAGACCATCAGCATCACCCCGGGGGGACTTGTTAGACATGCAGAGTCTCGGGCCTATTGAATCAGAGCCTGCATTTTGGCAAGACCCCCAGGGGGTTGGATGCAGGTTAAGCTCTGGAAAACAAAGCCATGTGGGAGGCCTGCGTCTTGGGCTGGCTTGACCATTCTTGCTGGGTGACTTTAGGCAAGACCCTTTGGCCTCCCTGACACCTAGTTTCTGTAAAACGTGGAGGTGAGAAGAATTTTGGCCTAAGGTTCCATTGCCCTTACACTGAGAAACTTTGCCTGAAACACGTCTCCCCAGGTTCTGGTCACCTATTTCTCTTATTGTATTGCTCAAAACTGGGTGTTTTATGAGCCATGGAGATGAACGAAGGTAACCAGTGGTCTTTCAGAAGCTGAGAGCAGATACATCTTCAAAGGCTCTCTGGTTTGATTAACCTAGAACAGGTGTCCTCAAACTATGGCCCGCGGGCCACATGCAGCCCGCCAAGAACATTTATCCGGCCCGCCAGGTGTTTTTGCTCCATTTGTCTTTCTACTTCAAAATAAAATATGTGTAGTGTGCATAGGAATTTCTTCGTAGTTTTTTTTTTGGTAAAACTGTAGTCCGGCCCTCCATTGGGTCTCAGGTACAGTGAACTGGCCCCCATTTAAAAAGTTTGACGACCCCTGACTTAGAACATCAACATCACCAGTTGAAAGGAAACTGAGCCTGAGATTGACGGAGCCGGGGAGAAGGCTGTCTGTCCTCTGCAGACCAGATTCCATCCACATCTCATGGCCCACTGCAGCTAGTTTAGTGCCCAACCCAAACCAACCCCACCGCTGCTGAGTGGATTCAGAGGACAGAACTGCTTGCTCCACGGGAATTCCAGTGCTCTGAGCTGACACTGGACAGCGCAAGCCTGGGTCGATACCATCACTAGATTCCAGCCACTGGTGAAATCTCCTGCCCTGGCATGGGCTTTCCCTGGATGTCACTCAAGGGCCAGCGGAGAACTGGGATTACTCACGATGGCAGCGTCAGACTGGAGCATTTCTCTAGAGCCCAAGTGGAGCTCCCCCCAGAAGAAAGCTGTGTGTCCCCCCGGGCTGGAAATAGACCCAAAGACTCCAAAGAGCTAGAGGGCATTTAAAGAGTCCATCTAGTTTGACTAGACTCTTCCTGGATGCTCCACACTCAGGGGATCTTAAAACTATGGACTTTCACATGTTTGTGTGGACATACTTCTTCAAAACCGTGTAAAATACCTACATGTGTGATGCCTGGATTGAATCTATGTAAGTAAAGCTGTGTCTAGCTTTGTAAGTAACTGCCTAGTTTCTTTTGTTTTATTCCGTTCTTAATTATTATTACAGTTTTATGGACATATCTTACACAACCCAATATATCCACTCGCATACACTTCTGCTGTCCACTCCCATCAACTATACAGTCATCAACGCTACCAGCTCCCCCACTCATGCCCAAGTTTCTTGGCTGTACCACTTGACACTCTGACCAGGAATAATTGAGAGCTCCTGGTGCTCCACATCCTTGCCAGCAATTGAGATGGGCTGGTTTTTGTTTGTTTGTTTAAACCATTTGAACAGGGGCACGTTGTCAAGAGCCTCCTAGTTTCATGTGTGAATCTGTGCCTCCGCCTCAGTCAGTCCCTGAATGCTGACTAGCCTCTGTGACTCAGACCTAGATAGCAGGCACTTCATCTCTGGCTGCAACACCTGGTTCAGGGACAAGCAGATGACTCAGTCAGAGCCAATGCGTTCCAATCCCCCCCCCCCTCTCCATTTGCCTTAGGGCTGTTTATCCGGCAGTGGTAGCAGGTATCTTATCCCCTACAGAGCCAGGGAGGCCTAGAAAACTCACAGCCACAGGGTAGAAGTGCCCCTGCGGGTTTCTGAGACGGTCACTCTTGACTGCAGTAAAAAGCCCCATCTTTCTCCCAAGGAGAACCTGGTGGCTTCAAACATTAGACCTTGTGGGTCACAGTCCAACTCACAACCCACGACACCACCAGGGCTCACGGAGGAGACAGAGATCGAAAAAGAACTTGAGCCCCTGTCCCTGGAGCTAGCCCCGTGCCTGCAATTTCCTCTGTGCTGCATGTGGTGTGGACTGGGTGCTCCCTCAGTCACCATGTGAAGAGCCCCGACTCAGTCGGCCTTGTCCATTCTGAGCTCCTGGAATTGAGGCTTTTGCCTTATTCTTTCCCATCTCCCCGGTGTTTCCGAGCAGGCCTACCACTTGGCATTCAGATTTTATTGAGCGGCGAGACTAAGCTGTGCTGCTGCTGGGCACACCATGCAACAAGCTCTGGACAAACCAAGGTAAAGCACAATTGCCGGAAAGCACTAGAAAGCCGCCAACAGCAGACAGAAGCTCGAGGAGGTCTGATTGATAGTCCAATGGGGATGGTGAAAGGAGGAGTCGGTGAACTTGAAGATAGATTAAAAGGAATTATCTAAGCAGAGGAACAAAAAAAGCCAAGGAGCATGAACAGAGACCCGAGGGCTTTCCAGACCTTATCAAAAGATCTAACATCTGTGTAACTGGAGTCCAAGAAGAGCAGAAAGAGAATGGGAGAGGAAAACCAGTTTTTTAAACTAATGGCTCAAAATTCCCCAAATGTGGGGAAAGATAAACATTTACATATTTGCGACTCTTAATGAACCTAAGCAGGACAAATTCAAAGAAAATTATCCCTGGGCACCTAACCAAAACCAAAGAGAACTATTTGAAAATGGCCAGAGGGAAAAAAAACATGTTTCGCACAGGGAAACAAATATAGAAATATGACTGACTTCTCGGCAGAAGCACCGGAGGCCAGAAGGCAGTAGAATCCTCTTACAAGCACTTCAAGAAAAAAAAAAACTGTCAACTCAGAGTTTTATATCCAACCTAAACAGCTTTCGAGAATGAAAGTGAAATAAAAACATGGGGAAAGTACAATGAGAAAACTAAGAATGCATCACCAGCGGATCTGCACAAGAGACCTGCTGAAGAAGTTTATAGACAGGATGGACCACGTAGCAAATGGAAGCCCAGATGTTCACGAAGGAGCGAGGACGCCGCACCAGCAGCGGCCAGTGAGGAGGCAGATGCAGAAGACGGGCTTCCGCTTTGGATTTCTTCAAAGGCATATGCCTGCCGACAGCCACCAGTGTAGGACTGAGCTGTCGTGTGTGCGGATGCACCACATAGGATAAGGAGATCCTCAGGGCGAGCAGGGCTGGTCGCAAGGCTCAAACATTTTCCGTGAGGTTGAGGCAACCTGCCCGTGTTCTCATTTGGAAGTGGTGAGTCAAGTGGTGAGTATGACTAATGTACCAGTCCCATCCTCTCTCTCCTACATCAGACAAGAAGCGACACACGCAGGCAGGAACGAGTGAATGGCAGCTTCGATCGCCTCAGGAATCTATCAGCTGCTGAAGAGAAGATTCCCAGGACTGGGAGTCTGACCCAGTGGATGACAGGGGCTGATGTGCCAGAGACCGGGATGAGGCATCCGGGAGGAACGGAAGCAAAGAGCCGCCCTCTCCTGGAGCCTGGGTAGGCTCGCCTGGCAAGCACAGAGTCTCCCCCCCCCCCCCCCCCCGACTGTCTGGGAAGACTCACCAGTGAAAAGGTGACCTCCAGAGGTGAAGGAGGCGCCTCTTGCCACAGTGCGTCCTGCCTCCTGGCCAGGGAGCAACGAGTTCTCCGCAGACACTACTACCAGGACAACTGCTCAGACTCGCAGAAGCCTTTGAAGGCTGGGACAAGGCAGACAGAACACTCGGAGAAGGCAGTTGGAGGGGAGCATCAGTCTAGAGCCTGTCTGGGAATCCACAGGAAGCCCATGCCCTCTCTCTGTGCCTACAATGAACCCATAAACAAATTTGTTTCCACGGAGTCAATTTCAACTGATAGCCACCCTACAGAAGCAGAATTGCCCCATTAGATTTCCATGGGTATCCCCGTTATGAGAGCAGGCTGCCCCTTCTTTCTCCTGCCGAGCAGCTAGTGGGTTCAAATCACCAACCTTTCAGTGAACAAGCAGTTACTTTCACCACTGTGCCTACAAGGCCCCTGTAGTGAACCCCTATGAAGCCATAACTCTGAACTCTGGACCCAGTTTGAGAAAGGGGTGGACCGGGATCTGGGTTCAGGGTGGCCTGATGCTCTGTCGACAGGGGCTGGGAGAGATGTACTGTGTGTTCACCCACCATCTCTCCACACTTCGACATTGCACACTGTTCTCCCAGACTCCTTTGCCAGTTGACTTCCTCTGCGCGGTCATCAATAGGAGGCACCGAAGGGAGCCTGGCAGGCAGGTAGGACTTCCTTCTTCCTGTTTGTCACTCCTGCCAGGGCAGCCTTAGGGTGGCAGCTGGTCCCTCTTTCAGCACTTCCAAACCGAAAAACCAAGCCCGCTGTCATCAAGTAGACTCCAACTCCTGGCCAGCCCCGTGTCGCAGAGGTGCTCTGCCCTCCACAGGGTCTTCTGTGGTGGTGACCTTTGGGAAGCAGATTGCCAGGCCTTTCTTCCGAGGTACCTCTGGGTGGGCTCAAGCTGCCAACCATCCTGTTAGTCGTTCAGGGCTTAGTAGTTGGTGCACCTAGGGACTCCTTTCAGCTCTGTGAGACCGGCCTCATTACGCCTGCTCAGGGGGACATGCCGAACTGGGCAGCATCCCCTCCTCCTTCCTGAGTTCCCATTTCCAGCACCCAGATCCTGGTCTCCCCAATCCCTTTCCTTTGCCCCCACCCCCCAGAAGCTCTAGACTCAAGGCAGCGGCCGCTTTAAATCATCATTGTCTCTGTGTCCCCCAGTTTCCCCCTTCTCATTGTCTGTCTTATGAAATCAAATCTTTCTATCAAACTTCCTTTTGAAATCTTGGCATAATCCCTGTTTTCCTGAAGCCCAACTCCTGCTAGTACAGAAAGAAAGAGCGAGAGTGCTCATGACGTAACAAGAAACCCAAGGGACGGGCACACGGGCTTTGGAGTACTAAGTCCTAAGTCTGTATCTCACCTCTGCTCTGATTCCCTGGGTGACCCTGGGTAAATTGCTTAATTTCTGGGCCCCAGTTTCTGCCCTGAATGTGGGGTTGATCACACAAACCTGCCCAGGCAATTCTCCTTGGAGACAAGAGGCAAAAACTCTAAGTTGGGCAAAAGGGGGAAAGTATTCTGGAACCATTCCCCAAATATAATCATTTTTCGGAGCTATCCAAGAAGTCCCTGGGGGAGGGTTGCATTTGGTTAAATGCTGAACTACTAATCCCAACCCGCCCAGAGTCGATTTAGAAGTGGGGCCTGACGATTGGCTACAAAAGGGCAGTGCTGAAAACCCTAAGGAGCAGTCTTCCCCATGCACATGGGGCAGCACCACCACCACCACATGTTGAGAGGGGGCAGGCAGAGTCGGGCTTGACACCGGGACCCGAGGGTCTCCAAGACCTCCAGGACTTCCTTCTGCTGCGCGGCTCTGCTCCCTTCGGTTTGAGGATCCGATGCCATCTGACCACAGACCCACTCTCGCCCCGTGGTGAAGGAAAACGGCCCCGGGCAGCTTTTTAGACTCACACCCACCCTTATAGCTTTGCCCAGAGGAATGAGGGCATTGGGTATGGTAGGCAGATAAAAGTCAGTATGAACTTTAAAGTGTGGGGTTTCCCTCCCCCCCACTCCCAAGTGACCACAAGCTCAGCTGTTCAAACCCACCTGCCACTCCAAGGGAGAAAGGTGAGGCTGTCTGCTCCCAGGGAATATTTACTGTCTCAGAAGCCCTACACAGGGAGCCAGGCATCTGGACTGACCCAAGGGAAGCAAGTTTGAGTTCCTTTCTGTTCAAAGAAAAACGCCAGTTGTCCATAGAATACCCAAATCCCACCGGTGCAGAGGGAGAAAGGTGCCTGGAGAGAAAATTTGAGCTTGGACTCTGCCTTAGCTAGACCAAGTCGCCCAACCTGGTAGCCTGGTACCAGCACTTCTCCACCCATGTCGCTCCCAGGCCAAGTCCTCCAGTCATCCTAAATTCCGTCCAGTGTCCTGAAGAGGTCACTATTTCCTGCCTCCATGATTTTGCAGGACCTGCTTCCTCTGCCTAAAATCCTTTTCTGCTCCCATCCAAATCCTTGGCCTCCTGGAAAACTCCTATACATCCTTCAAAACCCAATGCGTGGTCATCTTCTCTGTAATGTTCTCCAGTTTCTTAGCAGTGAGCCCTCCCTGCTCTGTTTGCCAGCTTGATTATTCCCCCCATCGATTTTTTTCAATGTACCTTCTACTTCCTCCAAGCCAGCTGTGGTCTTAATCCCAGCCACTGAAAGGCTGCATCAGAATTACCTCAGAAGGGATTTCCTAATAGTCAAGGGCAGGGTGTGACTCAGGGAGCCTGGAGTGGGGCCCAGGTGTTGGAAACAAATCTAGATGGCCAGGTGCATATACTGCTCAGCCAGGGGTAGGACTTGCTGGGGTGTGCTGTACAGCACGTGACTGCACTGGTTGGCTTTGTCTGCCATGCCTCCAGTTGGATGCCGGCCCCCCAAAATCAGGGTCTGGGTCTGTTCCCCCAGGCCTGGCTCAGGAGGGGTGGAGTGAGCCAGGCCCAGTATATAGGACATTGGTCTAGGTCTAATATTTAATGTTGCTATTTGCCACACAGACAAGAGTCGCATGACCTTGGTCAGGCCCCTCCCCTCTCAGAGCCTCAGACAGAGCCTCCTCTGCCAAGTGGGCACAGTCCGCCTGAAGCTGCTGAGTGCGGGGGATGCTTGTGTATGCTGTAACTGACCTTCAGCGGGAAGGGAGGATGAAGGCAGGGAGACCCCAAGAAGGGCAGGAAGGAGGGGTGCTCAGGAACGATGCCTCTGGACCACTTCTATCCTGGAGCGACCGCCTCAGCAGCTCCCACATTCCCAGCGTTCCCTCTGCCTGATGGTGTCTCAGCTGTGACTGCCTCGTTGTGCTGTTCCAGGGTTCGGCAAGCTCGGAGGGTCACCATTTCCCAAGCAGTTCTGTGCCTGCAAATCACTTGGGCCACTTGTAGAACTATGAATTTGGATTCAGCCAGTCAGAGCGGGTGTCTTAGAGATTCTGTGTTTGCCACAAGCTCCTGGGGATGTCAGTGCTGCTGGTCCGTGGGGTACACTTGTGAGGCGCGGCAGATCAAGAGCCGGGCACCTTTCCTTTCAGGTACCAGCCAGTTCCTGTCACAGGACAGGAACAAAGTGCCCTTGATTTAGTGGCAGGCTAAGCCCTCCGTGCCAGCCGTCCTTGAGCAAAGAGGAAATCGGAGCAATAGTGACCATGTGTTGCTTGAACCCAGAGTCGAACTGGCTCATTCTGGCTTGGTCTTCTGCTGAGAGCTTGCATGTCCTCCCTAGTTATATTGAATCGGGGTCTTCAGCCTATCTGGGTTGGAAAGGCAAATTCTCAGCAGGGGGTTGAAACAAAAAAACTGGTTTGAAGCCCAGCTTGGACCCTAAGTGTATGAGTCTCCTATTGCTCTTGTAACAAATTACAATCAACTTTTGTGGTGATGGTCAAAAGCCCAAAATGAGTTCATCAGGGGCTAAACCCAAAGTGCTGGAAGAGCTGGTTTCTTCTGAGCGCCCCAGGGGAGAATCTGATCCTTGCTTCTTCCAGCTTCTAGAAGCTGCTGGCATGCATTAAGCTTGTGGCCGTATCAATCCAATCTTTGCTGCTATTGGCACATTGCCTTATCCTGCCTCTGATCTCTTCTCCCCCTTTCACAAGGACCTTTGTGATTACATCGAGCCCACTTGGAGAGTCGTGGACATTGACCCCACCTTAGTCTCCTTAACTCAATCAGATTGCCAAGAGAGTAGCGTGTCCCCTGCAGAGAGCCTGCGGACGATACAAAGGCTCATGTCACAGGCCACCACTTAGCTATCACTTTGTCATTCGGTGGCGGCTCTTGTGTTACTGTGATGCTGGAAGTGACTTCGCTGGAATTTCAAATACCAGCAGGGAACAGGCTTCATCAGAGCTTCCAGACCAAGAACAGACAGTGAAGAAGGAGTAGGCGGACCCTGTTAAAAGAATTCACCATGGAAAACCTCATGGATAGTGTGGAAACATGCCAGCTACTGAAAACCTAATGGATAGAAGCAGAAGATGATCCTCGCCAGAAGATCATGCCGGCAAGGGCTGATCCCAGAGGAGCAGTCACAAGGCTCTCAACGTACGCCAGGAAGAGCCGCCTTCCCAAAGTAGAGCCGGCCACAAGGACGCGAACGGAGGAAAGCCTGTGGAGAAAATCTTTCAAGACCTTCACTGGATGATGAGGCGTGATTCAAATGAAAAGAAACCGCTTCAAACATCAGCCAATAGTTGGAATTTGGAGTGTCCAACGTATGAGTTCAAGAAAAGCGGACGTCATTGAAAATGAAGTGGAAGGCATGCAGATCAATATTCTAGGCATCAGTGAGCTGACAGGGACTGGGGTAGGCCAGCGTGAGTCAGAAGGTCACGTGACTTACTAAGTCAGGGATGACGCAATCAAGAGACTTGGCACTGCATGAATCGTCCAAAAGGACATTTCAAAATCCACTTTGCAGTCTAATGCTGTCTGCGACAGGATAATGTATCTGCACACAAGGAAACCCAACGAACGCAATGATGACTCAAGTGTAGGCACCAACCACTAAAGCTGAGGGGTACAGAAATGGAATAATTCCTGCCAACGTCTTCAGTCTGAAATTGACCAGACATGCCATCAAGCTGCATGCTGGTCATCATTGGCGACTGAAATGCAAAAGTTGGAAACAAGGAGGAAGGCACAGTCATTGGAAAATACGGTCTTGGTGACAGAAATGAGCCTGAGGTCACATCATAGAATGTTGCAAGACCAACGACTTGTTCATAGCAAATGCCTTTTCAACAATACAAAAGGTGACGACGATACACAAGGACTTCTCCAGATGGAATACACAGAAATCAAGTTGACTACCTCTGTGGGAAGAGATGATGGAGAAGCTCAATATCAGCAGCTGAAACCAGGCCAGGGACCGACTTTAGGATGGACCACCAATTGCTCATATGCAAGTGCAAGTGAAAGCTGAAGAAAATGCAAACAAACAAGCCTAAGAGAGCCAAAATACAACCTTGAGTCGATCACATCTGTATTTCAAAAGCATCTCAAGAACAGATTCGATGCATTGAACAATAATGACCATAATGAGATGACATCAAGAACAACACACATGGGGAGGGAGGGGCGAAAAAGAGGACCTGATGCGAAGGGCTTAAGTGGAGAGCAAATGCTTTGAGAATGATTGGGGCAGGGAATGTATGGATGTGCTTTATACAATTGATGTATGTATAGGTATGGATTGTGATAAGAGTTGTATGAGCCCCTAATGAAACATTTTTTAAAAAAAAAGAAAAGAAAAGGAGGATGGCAACATATGTACAAATGTGCTTGACATAACAGGTGAATGTATGGATTGTGATGAACTGTGCAAGCCCCCAATAAAATTATTTTTTAAAAAAAAAGAACAACACACATGAAGAAATCAAAAGGCCACTAAAAAGGCAGGGAAGAAAGGAGAGATCAAAGTGGATGTCAGAAGACACTCTGAGACTTGCACTTAATCGTACCGTAGCAAAGGCCACAAGATACATGATGACTTCACAGAGCTGAACAGAAAATTTCAAAGGGCAGAAGACAAAGTAAACTATTACAACAAAATGTACAAAGACCTAGCATTAAAAGACTGAAAAGGAAGAATACACTCAGAATATCTTAAAGTGAATGAATTAAAGAAAAAAAATTCAAGTCACAAGTTGAAATATTGGAAGATTCTATGGGTAAAATATTGGATAATGCAGAACGCACCAACCAAACCAAACTCACTGTCATCGAGTCAATTCTGCAGGGCAGGGTAGAATTGCCCCAGTGGGTTGCCAAGTCTGCAGCTCTTCATGGGAGTCGGAAGCCTCATGTTTCTCCTTCAGAGCAACTGGGGGTTTCAAACTGCTGACCTCGTGGTAGGAGACCAACATGTAACCACTATGCCCCCAGGGCTCTGAGAAAGCAAGAAAAGAAGACACGGCAAACAAATAAATAAGGCTTCCTGAAGGGGCAGGGAAGGGGGTGAAGGGGAGCTGATATCAAGGAGTTCAGGAAGAAAGGAAATGTCTTGAAACAGATTGGGGTAGCAATTGTACAATACTGCTCGATGTGAGTGAACTATGGAATGTTAGGATATCCGTAAGAGCTCCCAATAAAATGATTTTCAAAAAGAAGAAGGTGGGAAGAATGCACGAAGTCATTGCACCACAAAAAACTAGTCAACACTTAACCATTTCAAGAGGTAACAGATGTATGAGCAAGAGCCCAAGAGAATGAAGGAAGAAGTCCAAATGGATTTGAAAGCATTAGCCCGAAACCAGGCTCCGGGACTTTGCTGGACTCCCAAGTGAAATGTTTCAACAAGCTGATGAGGCACTGGAAGTGCTTACTTGTTATGCCAGGACATTGAGAAGACAGCTACTTGGCCAACAAAGAGCTCTATCTTTGTACCCATCCAAAGAAAGGTGACCCAACAGAATGCTCAACTTAGAGAATATCGTTAATATCACGTGCAAGAAAAATTTTCTTGAAGATCACCCAATAACAGTTGCAGCAGCGCATTGACAGGGAGCTGCCAGAGGTTCCGCCAGATTGAGAAGAGGACGTGGAACAAGGGATGTCATTGCTGATGTCAGAGAGATCTTGGCTAAAAGCAGAGACTACCAGAAAGATGTTTACTTGTGTTTTAGTGACTCTGCCAACTCATTCAACTGTGTAGAGCAGTGGTTCTCAACCTTCCTCATGCCTCGACCCTGTAATAGTTTCTCATCTTGTGGTGACCCCCAACCACAAAATTCTTTTTTCGTTGCTACTTCATCACTATAATTTTGTTACTGTTATAAATTGACTGACCCCTGTGAAAGGGTCATTCGACACCCCCCCCAAAGGGGTCGCAACCCATAGGTTGAGAACTGCTGGTGTAGATCCTAACAAACTATGGCTAATCTTGAGAATGAGCATTCCAGAACACTTCATTCTGCTTATTCGGAACTTGACCAACAGACAAGATTGAAGCTGTCAAGGATTTCATCTTGCTTGGATCCACGACCAGTGCTCATGGAAGTAGCAGTCCAGAGATCAAATGACGCATCGCCGGTCTGCTGCTCATGACCTCTTGAGAGTGTTGAAAAACAAGGATGTTACTTTGTGAACTACAATGTGCCTGACCCAAGCCATGGTCCTTTCAAGGGCCTCACGTGCATGTGAAAGTTGGACATTGACGAAGGAAGACTGAAGATGCCTGTGAATTACGGTGGAGAAGAATGTGGACACATACCATGCCAAAAGAACAAACAGCTCTGTCTTGGTAGAAGGACAGCCAGGAGGCTCGTTCGAGGTGAGGAGGGTGAAACTTCATCTCCAGTACCTTGGACACGTTATCGAGAGAGACCAGTGTCTGGAGAAGAACAGCGTGCTTGCTAAAGTGGCGTGGCAGCAAAAAAAAAAAAAAAAAGGGGCCTCGACTAGATGGCTTGACAAGGTAACTGTGGCAATGGGCTCAAACATAAGCAACCGTGAGGATGTCGCAGGACCGGGGGGCGCTTCGTTCTGCTGTAGGGAGGGTCCCTATGAATGGGAACAGTTGTGGGCACCTGACAACAACAATAGCAGTCTGTGGTCGTGTCCTAATCTGGGGTCGATTTAAGGCTGAAGAGTGAAGGGGCGGAGTCTAGGCTGTCAATCTGGAGATAGCCAAGGAGACTTCTGTGTGGGCATGGCCTTCTCCTGAGAAGTCTGGGAAATCTGGTACTTTCCTCCTTGGAGGCGGGAGAGACTCTCTCTGCTCACATCCTGGGAGATATAGGAGCTGACGAGACACATGGACCACCCCGGTGCAGAGACCCCTGCCAGCGCTGAGATGTTTCCAATGACACTGGACCCAAAGACTTTCTACCCAATGGCCTGTGATCTTCTGCATTTGGCGTCATTGCATGTGTTTCATGAGTCTGAAGACTTTATAGATTGGAATCGGACATATGGGCTAATATTGGACTTATGGACTTGATCTGAACTGGGCTGGGATGTTTTCTCAATGTTCAGTGGTTCTTGTACACAAATCTTTCTTATACACATGTGTATGTCCATGGATCTGTTTCTCTAGTCTACCCAGACTCACAGACAGTCATTAGGAGGTGAGCGTGTTTGGGGGAGCGGGTGGCATTATGCGACCTATGACCACACTCTCCTGGTGCTTTATCCGAACCTCCTGACGCCATAGACCGTGGACTGGTCTTCATCTCCAGGGACCAAACCTCCCACTGACGTCCTACAAAGCCCAGGCTCTGAACAGCCTCCAACTGGCCCAAGTGTCAGGATGGAGAAGCAGGGCCAAGGTCGTGCTATTCCCTAGATCCCGATCACGTGCCACCAGAGAGCACAAAGGCTGTGAGGTGAGAGCCAGGCCAGAGGTGGCAAGTCTGTCAGGGGAAAATTGGCAGGAAGTCAGGATAGAAGTTGGTTAGAGAGCTGGCCGGGAGGAACGCAGAGAGTCAACGAGAAGGAAAAGGCAGCTGAGAACAGCCCAGTCCTCCGTGCCCCTCTCTTCGTGCCTTGTCACACCGAGCTGCTCACCTGGTGGCCACGTGCTGGGGGCACATTAAGAGCTCCTCCTGGCAACTGGAGTGACAGAGGGCCTGCTCCTGCCAAGTGTCCAGGTCAGCGGGTGGGCCACAGAGCAAACAGAGGCGCCCTTCAGCCTTCCCACCCTTCTCTGTCAGCTGCGCTCTGGGTTTGCACGTAGAGGGAGCCGCCGCCCTGATTTGCCTGGGACTGAAGGGATTTCCAGGGAGCTCTGGGGGCGTGGTGGCTTAGGAGCTGCTGCGCTGCCAGACACTGAGTCAGTGTCTCAACCCCACCAGCGGAGAAAGATGAGGCTTTCGGTGCCCCTCAAGTTTGAGTCTCAAAAGCCACCACAGGGATAGACCTACTCTGCCCTGTGGTCGCTATGTGTTGGAAACAACTCAATAGCAGAGACACTTTTTCTTTTTTTAAGGCATTTACAAGAAGCCCTTGGGGGTGCAGTGATTCAGCGCTTGGCTGCTAACAGGAAGGTTGGCAGCTTGGAACACAGCGCCCCTCACCCGCCCTGGCCAACTTCTATATGGGAGAAACACATGGCAACCTCCTTCTTTGAAGATTACAGCCTAGAAACCCCCATGGTGCAGTTCTCGTTCCTAGAGCATCACTCTGCGTGGCCGAGTCAACTTCACAGTGAACAGCCAAAGGGTTCTTTCCGGGGAAAACTGGGACACGTTGGTCCCCCCCTTGTAAGGCAGCTACACAAACCCCAGCAGTGGGTTTGGCTGCGATCCACCCTCCAGACCCGGCCCACTTGGCCGGCGTCCCGACACCTTGAGTGGGCCAAAGTTGCAGCTGTTAAGAAGGACTGCATGTGAAGCAGGGTCTGTGGGTGACAGTTGGTACTCGGAGTGTTAGCGAGGACAGCCTTCTCCACGGGGGCTGTGGGTCACCCCAGGTCAAGGCCTGGGTGATTCGGGAGCTTGCTTTTTCTCAAATCACAAGACGGGGTGCAGAGGGGGGAGGAGTTAAACTCAAAAAGTTACGGCTGCGCTGACAGAGAGGAATGTCCAGAATGGGGGCAAGTCAAGGGGACTCTGGAGGGTCCAAACACGCTGCCTGGGGGAACCCTGTTCTGCTGAAGGAGGAGGGTCTGGAGGGGTCACGCAGACCCTGGGTCTCCCACTCTCCAGCAGAGACGCTTTGAGCAAAGCCCCTTTGCACCGGAGTGTCTTCTCACTGCTAAAAAGAGGCTCCTGATACCTGCCGGCAGTTAAGATGCAGAACAAACATGCGTATGCCTCACTCACGGTCTCCAGGCCCCGGACCAAGATCAAATTAGTTACTCTGACTTAGAGCAAAGGGAGCTGGGTGATCTTGCAGCAATTTCACCCCAGTCCTTGTCCTCCCGGGGAACAACGGCTAATGCTCCTTCTCTATGATTTCTCACCAGTGCCCTGTCCTCCCATCCTCTCGGCATTACCTCATGTTGGCTGCGTGACAGATGAACGGGAGGCCAGTTCCGTGACATGACAGACAGGCTCCATGCTGGGGTTTGGGGTTGTTTTATTTTTTTTTTCCTTTTAAAAAGGTGATCTCATCTGTCCCTCCCGGCAAACTTGCGGGGCAGGTGTTGCTTTCCCTCAGGTCATAGATGGCTCAGAGGAAACGAAGTCTCCAGGCGGTTGAGGAAGACGAGCCAGGGTCACACGAATGCAGGCCTGCCTCCACCGCCCAGGCAATGCCACGTGGAAATGGACCCCAAGACCTGAGTGGAGGCAGGAGAGAGTCCCCTGGCAGAGAACTGAGGAGGCAGGGTGCCACAGAAACGCGGCCAGGTGGTGGGTACCCCCTCCCATTATTTGCATGACTTCCTGATTGACAGTCCCGACTCGTTGATGGGAGAAGGCTCCTTTCCAGAGTGGAGGCCACCTCACCACCAGTGTTCACCGCAGCCCACCGCTGGAAACAACGCCCAGAAGTAAGAGGTCAAGCAGCATAAGGTCTGTGGCCATGCCGCAAGATGCCCGCAGGCAGAGCAAGACCTGATGCACGCCACTACACGACTGTCGCAGAAGGACACATATGCTATCATGGCACTGTGATGAAAAAGCAAATGTCTGAGAACGAAAGAGGATTAGGGTTACCGGGGGTGGCAGGGAGGGGGACACTCGGGGTTCTTGTTTAGGGGCCCTGAGGTTAATGGTGAAGAAATGGTTTGGAAAAAGCGGGAACCGTTGGGCTACTTAAAGAATGTCATTAATGCTACTTGGCTGGGACATGTCGAAATGGCTGAGACGGAGCATGTTTTGTTAAGTGAATTTTCACCACAATACATTTTTTTTTTAAGGATATGGGCCTCCTCCTCAGTCCAGCTCAGCTATCTGGGTCTTGAGACTGCCTTGCCCTCCTCCCCCATCTCTCACCCCAGATTATGTGGGCCGGCTCCTCTCCGCTTCTAAAAATGGAAGTGCCAACTCCAACTTCCTTTTACGAGAGAAAAGGGAATTTAGTAGATTGGGCAAGAAAAGACAGGCTCCACGAACATACATACATGTAAGTGGCAGCCAGGGCGCAGGCTTCCGTCATGCTCCCCACTGCCATGGTCGAAACCACATACTTCAAGTCGGGCCACCGACCTGGCGTCCTCCAAAATACAACTGACCCCCCCACCCCCAGAGGACACTGCCATGTGGCTAATGGGTCTCAGAATGGGCAGAAACATTCATCCACAGAAGGGGAGCAAACCTGGCAGGGAGAGCAGTCAAGACGGGGCAGAGGCAGGGCTACAGAACAGAGGGGAGACCCCAGCGCTCTCGCTTGTACTCCGAGGTGTGTCCCGCCACCCAATGGCCCTGGGTGCCAACGTACCCGCCCCTTGTCCATGCCCAGGGACCCTCCACAGTGCTTCAGAAAGGATGAGGGTGGTCGAAGTACACTGCCGAGAACTACCAGTAGTGATTAAAAATAAAATCCAATTCGATGCCATCTATGAAGGCCGTGTGAAAGAATACAGACACAGTGACTCTAGACTCAGGCAGGGGTCCTCAAATTTTTTAAGCAGGGGGGCAGTTCACTATCACTCAGTCCCGCTGGAGGGCCAGACTATAGTTTTTTTTAAAAAAATACTATGAATACATTCCTATGCACACCGCACGTTATTTTGAAGTAAAAAAAACAAACGAGGCAAAAACACCTGGCGGGCCAGATAAATGTCCTCAACGGGCCACATGTGGCCCGCGGGCCGTAGTTTGAGGATGCTTGCAAAAGGAACAGAAAAGGGCAAGCCATGCAAACACTCGCCCAAAGAAGGCTCGTGTGTGTTCTGTCCATTATTTAAAATATACACATGTAGCTGAATGTCCACGATCAGTTGAAATAGGACGCTATGTGATTTGGACTTTGTGCAAATCCCCTCTCACAAATCGGCAGCCCCCAGATTCCAAATGAGTTCTGTTCCTAAATCTGTCTTTCAGGTGGATTTGTACCAGTTCAGACAGTTAGGTACAGTTCTGTCAGTCAAATGTTTGTCTTCGTATGTATTATAGAGCAGCGGTTCTCCACCTCCCCTGTGCCGTGACCCTTTCACACAGCTCCTCCTGTGGTGGTGACCCCCCAACCATAACATTATTTTCATTGCTACTTCATCACTGTCATCTTGCAACTGTGATGAATCGTCATATAAATACCTGATAGGCAGGATGTATTTTCATGGTTACAAATTGAACATAATTAAAGCACAGCGATTCATCACAAAACAATACGTAATTATATATTGTGAAATATTTATAATGACCAATAAATTTTGTCTTGAAGCATGGTGTAGCATGAGTAACAGTCTTCACGCCAGGTACTCATATGTGGGTGTATCTGCATGTGGGCAGACCCGCCTGGAGACGGAGAGAGGAGAGGTGTCTCCGTTTCTAAGACCATCAAAATATGTGTTTTCTGATGGTCTTAGGTGACCCCTGGGAAAGGGCCATTCAACCCCCAAAGGGGTTGAGACCCACAGATTGAGAACCGCTGATATACAGTGTACCTTTCCGTGCATCGAAAACATTACTGAAACACTTCTGGACACTGAACTATCTCGTCACATGACCATATGATGGGAGCTTCAAAATATTCAAGGGAAAATTCCTTATCTTCTGTTTTTAACGGACTTTTTAAAGTCCCCTCGCATAGTCCTAACGAGAATAATGTTTTCATGTACACCACAAAGTGGCCCTTCGGAGTTGTGAGAATCCATTGCATGTACCTCAAAATTATAATACTTTATGAATTATAAGGCTTTATGAAGGTTAGGACCCCGGGTGCATATGCAGTTAGACACGGTCTGAAGTGACATTAGGGTGCACAGGACTGTATTCATTTCACTCATGCCAGTCAACGTAGAACTGAAGTCAGAGGAACCACCAACCAGAAAGAGTTGTGCTTTATAACAGTAAAAGGCTCAGTTCACTTGGAAAATATAACAATAAGTTTTATGCAAAAATAAATAAATTGAAAAGGAAAAAATAAAACTGCCCCTATTTGCAGAGGATATGTATTTTGTACATAGAAAATCTGAAAGGGGTACAGATAAATTATTAGGATTGATAAGAATGTCCAACTAGATTGCTAGATGCAAAATAAGTACATGTTAAATCATCAAGTTTCTGGGATACTAGCTACCAAAATTATAGGGGGGAAATATGTTTTTAAAATACCATTTAAAAAGTATCAGAGAAATATTCAATTGCTGGAAATAAAATGAGTAAAATCTGTATAGTCTCTTTGTGGGTGAAATTATAAACCTGTTTTTAAAAATATGTTTAAATAAACTTCAATCAAAACAGAGATATACCATGTTTATTTCACCCAGACTTTGTACCACGCTCAAAAACTAACTCAAAATGAATTATGGACCTAAATATAAATCCTAAAGCAACTAGAGGAAAACATGGGAGAAGACGTTTGTGACCTTGGATTTGGCAGCTTTCTTAGATATAAAAAGTATAATCCATAAAAGAACTAATGGATAAATTGGACATCATCAAAATGAAAACTTTTGCTTCTCAAAAGGTACCATTAAGACACACTAGAAAGACAAACCACAGACTGGGGGCGGCGGGGGGGGGGGGGCGCAACTCTTTGAAACACACTCATCTGGTAAAGGAGTTGGATCGGGAATATGGGGAATTTTACAACTCAATCATAAGGGCACAAGCAGCTCGATTTAAAACAAATGAAGGACTTTAGCAAGCACTTCACCAAAGAAGATACAAGAGGGTAAGTTAAAACCATTGCTACTGGGACTCACTCCATGTACGTGCTGGTTTATTCCAAGCAAAACATGTCTCTGTCATCAGTGGATGGCCGCAGACAAGTTCTCTCAGCACACTCGTCTTAATCCATTATGGTGTCTTAAAAGCCCATCAGCCGTCACTTGGACACCCCCTTCAGAATGGGCACAAGGAAGAGAAGAGCCAGGCAGGGTGCAGCGTATCACCAACGAAACACACGACTTTCCTCTAGTTCTTTAAAGCTCTACCCCATCATCACTACCATGGCCCAATTCTAGCTTACAAATCTGACTAGACCAGAACATGTACACTGGTACAGATAGGAACTCATTACACAGGGAATCCAGGACAGATGAACCCCTCAGAGCATTAAGGGGGCAGCGATGTTAGGAGGGTAAGAGTAGTCGGGGTGGGGGGCAGAGTTAGGGGGAACCGATCACAATGATAGATGTATGGCCCCCCTGCCAAGGGGGCCAGACAGCAGGAAAGTGGGTGAAATGAGACAGCAGTCAGTGTAAGACATAAAAATTTAAAAAGAGTAATTTTTTATAAATTATTATGGGGGGGCGAGAGGGGAAAGTGAGGCGCTGATGTCAGGGGCTCAAGTAGGAAGAAAATGTTTTGCAAAAGATGATGACAACATATGTACAGATGTGTTTGACAAAACGGATATTTATGTATGGATTGTGATAAGAGCTGTAAGAACCCCCAATAAAATAAAATTAAACAAACTCGCTGCTATTGAGTGGATTCTAACTCACAGTGACCCTGTAGGCCGAGGCAGAGCTAGCCCAGGGAGTATCTGAGACGGTCTCACTTCTCATGGGTGAAGAAAGCCAGGAAGCCCAATCACAAGAGTGGCTTCCAGGGTATCTGCTGGGCCACTTCCATCAAGGCAGAGAGGTCAGCTCAGAAGGTCATGGTGAGTGGAGCCCCAAGGGGGGTAATCTTGATCTATTTCCTTGAACGACACTGGATGATCATGGGGGCTTATTTGGAAGAAGTTTTTGTTTTATTTTATTTTTTATTGCATAACACTCAGCTGTTAAGCTCAACTGTTGATATTCTTCTACAACTGTAAGCCTTTCGACCTGATACAGAGACATATACACTGTGGTGCTTATGTCAACTAGACACACCTGAGTAACAACTGGCAGGGAGAGAACCCAGCCCTTCAATTGGGTCCAAGGCTGATGACACCTCCTGGGGGTGGGGGGGAAGAGAGAGAGAAAAAAAGAGAGAGAGACTGAGCTATCAAATCTTTCTTTGGCCCTCTGCCTTCTGCCAGAGCTAGCTAGATCTGGCTCCTGGCTCTCCTGTTGTATTACCTGCTGATCCCAGAAGCCTTCAGTGGACTACCAACAGTGGATTCATTTGGCCGACTATGGACCTCTGCCTCTACCAGCCTGTGCCCCCTACAGTTTATGCTTTACCATCCTGCTTCCTGTTCATCAGCTTCCATGAGCCAGGAGAAGCCTGCCGTGAACTGGGCTGGACTTAGCGGTCTCTACAACCGTGTGAGCCATTTTTTGATACACATCTCTTTCTACGTCCAAACATACATAAGCCTTGCTGGTTTTGCTTCTCAAGGCAACCCAACCGGACACATTGACCTCAGACTTCTGTACACAGTGGAAACCAGTAAGCATCCATATGACGTAACGGCAGCCAACCTGGGGAGGAAAATACACCAAGGGATAATACACAATTCTTTGGTTTCTTTCTCTCATTATCTCAACTAACCTTTCTTCCCAGCACTCTGTGTCCATGTTTCTGAGGATAAGGCAAGTCTGGAGAGAAACGAAATAATGAAGCTGGCATGGGATTCCCAGGAGTCTAAATCCAAACCCTCTCGCATCATGGCGAAACAAACAAGTGGGCCGTTCAGCAACCAAGAAATTACGGATACTTCTCATTAATATTGCAGGACAGTTATGACACATTAAGGACTTATAAGAGGGTGATTAAAAAGGAGCATCCCACAAAAGCACAAATGGCACATCATATTCCTAAAATATTATAGTACTCTTCACACCACTGGGCAGAGCATTTGTTGATACAATTACTGCCGCACTCTGGGCTTGGAAGCCAACTGGGAGTACTTGTTCTTTGTTGTTTTGGTTTCTGACCGTTTCATTGTGAATTGGGTGAAGGTTTACAGAGCAGATCTTCAGTGTCGCGGTCAAGGACCCGTGCACATTCGGGTCATCTCATTCGTTCCAATACCCTCCGTGTCATTTCGCCCACCTGTGTTCTCTGTCCCCATTCCTCCTTTCCTAACCCTTCTGAACTATGTCCTCGGTCAATGCTGCTCCCTTGATCCCAAATGGTCGATTAGGTTTGAGGGTTGTGCACCTCGATAGTGTTATTGTTCCGCTTATAAACCTATTGTGTGGCTGAAAATTGAACCACAGGGGTGAGTATTTGGAAGCATCTTTAAGAAACTTGAAAACTGCATTGGTGAGAAAAAGGCCAGGGAAGTTGCCCTAAGGGATCCCCCATCTCACAAATGTGCCTGCTCACGCTTTGAGGGGAGCAAGGGCTATCCCATGAACTTTGTACTGAGAAACCTTTCCCCAGCTGCCCTACAGTCCTGATCTTGTCTCTTCGGACCCTTTTTTGTGCCCCAAACTCTAACCCTCCTGCCATCGAGTCATTTCTGCCTCACAGCACCCTCTGAGGCTGTCCGAGGCTATGTAAATCTCGATGTTTGCCAACCACCTCATCTCCAAGAGTGACCGGAGGCTGTGAACTGCTGACCTTGTGGTTAGCAGTCCAGTCCTACCAGATAGCTCCACGAGGGACCCCCAAACTCAAAGAACATCTAAGGTGAACAGAGTTTGAGTCCCCTGTGAATGCCAATGATACCGTTTGACATGACGTCAATCGGAGAGCACATAATTATTCTCAGGAAAGAGGTCGAGAGACGGAAAGACCTACAGAGTCTGTAGACTGAGATGGAAGGCATGGCCAGAAGCAATCGCCTCACGGTTGGGTATTTTTGTCGAATAAAAGTGTCCATACTTTCATAGCAATACTTTTTGACTTATCCTTTAGAAGCAAAGTAAGGCCATGAAAACAGCTCTGCTGGGCCGTGAGTGTAAGGTGGAGCAGGTGGGAAGGGAGATGGCAAAGGACTTGACAGTAACCTTCATTAGAGTAGGTTCCTTATCCCCCCCAATAAAACGATTAAAAAACCCACTAACAGTAAAAAAAGAAAAAGATGTTGGCCACATATGTACAAATGTGTCTGATACAATTGATGTCTGAATTGTTGTAAGAACTGTAAGAGCCCCCAATAAAATTATCTTCAAAAAATGATAAACAAAAAAAGGAATGAATTTTAAAATTTTTTAAAGTGGGTTCCTTATCTTGTTTGTGGTGTTGGTTTCAAGGGTGTATACACAAAAAAATTCAACTTGGATATATTTAATATTCAGGTTATCATATGCCAATTATACCTCAATTTCTACCCGGTGGCCATTGACTACTATTGCTGGAATCTTCTTCCTGGAACAAGGGGATACCCTGTAGTCTAAAATCAGGATAGATAAAAAATAATAATGATTTATAAATTATCAAGGGTTCATGAGGGAGGGAGGGTAGAGGAGGGAGGGGGGGAAAACGACGAGCTGATACCAAGGGCTCAAGTAGAAAGCAAATGTTTTGAGAATTATGATGGTAACAAACGTACAAAAGTGTTTGACACAATAGATGGACGTATGGATTGTGGTAAGAGCCGTATGAGCTAATAAAATGATTTTTTAAATTAAATAAAATCAGGAAAGTTGTGTGGCAGGGTTGCACCCTTCCACCTATTCATTTAACCTGTGTGCTGAGGAGGGAAACGGAGAAGTTGAGTTACTTGAAGACGTGCGCACGTGCCGCTGGGCTTTCCCCAGGATCAGGAACGAAGGCGAGACACAAACTGGGTTGTGGAAAGTGAAGACCACTTGAAACACTTACTGGTGAAGGTCAAAGACCTTCGGGTCCTCCCCCCCCCACATCCCCACCCCTACACCCCCCAGCAGCAGTCTGTACACCCAGATGCCTGGGGAGCGGGGCAGCCTCCTCCCGGAATCTAGTTCTCCCAAAGGGTGTGGGGGAGGGAGGGCTCTATTTGGCTGCCTGGGATTCAGGGTGTAAAACAGTAGACCTTTGCCAGGAAGGTCTGTCTGTCTGCTCCCCAACCCCGTGAACATTCTAAAGTACAGCGTGAACCTAATAACCATTTTTGAACATCTTTATGGGGCAGCGATCCCGCCAGGGCCCACAAATATTTTTCTATTGACTTTTGTTTCGGTTTTTAATAGCATCCTATGAACTCTTTCAATAAACAGTGCAAGGCAACGGAGAGAGAGATTTAGAGAGCAGAAGAAATCTTGAAATTGCTACCAAGCTCGGGCCAACTCTGCCTTGCACTGCCAAGGAGGGGCCTGGGCCTGCCGAGAGGAGGCACAACAGTCCAGGCCGCCGCCGCCGCAGCAGGCGTGGCACGTCAACGTGCAAGGTACGCACACACTCACTTATCAATCTTAATCACATCCCAGGCAGTGAAGCGATTCACTACCGATGAGTGTGTAAGCCTCCGTCAGTCTGTGCTTACCAGACTTCCTGGGTACTCTGGCCCTGCCTGGGACTGCAACTTGGAAGAGGCTTTGCTAGGAAGTTGCTGTGGGCTTGGGAGAAAGACGGATGTCACACCCAGACCGACAACATCGTTGACATGGAGGGAAAATGTGGAATGGTTCGCTGCAGGTTAATAAATTAGCAACGAAAACTCAGGCTCACCTCGTTTGCTGGGTAATCTGACACTGTCTAGCGGTGTGACTGAGCAGAAAGGGAAGGAAGAACCCAGAACTTGGGAAGGCCAGCTGGAGTGGGCACCAGATCTGGCCTAGCCACTCAGGGTCATGAGGCTCCTCCGAGACCCCCCCGACCCGCTCCTATTGTACCAAAGCCAAATCGTTTGCCTTAGCTCAACTGGAACGCACAGTGGCCCCATGCGTGTCCGAGAAGAACTTCACTCCAAGAGTGTTCAAGGGCTGGTTTTCAGCAGGAGACCGCCAGGCCTTTCTTCCTCAGTGACTCTGGGGGGACTCCAGCCACCACTCTTGCAGTGAACAGCCCAGCACATGAAACCATTGGCACCTCCCAACCCAGCCCCCACTGTCAGGTGGTGCTCACTCTCTCAGGCTGCTGAGCCCGGCCAGCTGGCTGCAAATCCTTCTCAACCATGTAGTGCCTCACACCCTCAGACTTCTGTTTCCTCATCTGTAAGTTGGGTACCACAGTAGCATCAGTCACACGGAGCCAACTTCATCAGCATGAAGGGAGGCAATCCCTGTAAAGCCACTTAGCGAGAGGGACAGGAGTTGACAGGTGGGGTTCTCAGAGCAGCGCCCCACAGTTCAGTCTCTTTGGCACTGTAAGATCCCTTTGACTCAGTCTCCTCCTTCTAGGGAGGACCATGTTTGGGGAAACACATGACCAGAAAACATGACCATCTTTCAAGTTAGTACTGACTCATGTCGGGGTGGTGAATTCCTGGTCTGAGAGAGGGGAGGCTGCCTCTGGGAGGCAGGTGCATTCTGGAAGCCAAACCACACATCAGGAGGGAGGGAGAGGATGGGAGCTTGCAGGGCAGAGCCTCGTTCCCATCACTGCCTGTGCGGGCCCCACCCATGTCACCTAACCTCTGGAGGACTTGGTTTTCTCATTTGTCAAGCAGACCTAAAGGTACTGGCCCCAGGTGTGCCAGAAACACAGCCAATGTAGACACTGCACGAGCAGGCCCACCTCCGGCTTTGTGGGACCACGTGGACGGCGTCACAAGGTAGAGCTGATGTCCAGCTTGGCCAGAACCTCAGGATGCAACGAGATGGAGGGTCTGAACATGCTTTAATCATGACGTTCGAGTACCAAGCCTCTCACCATGGATTGGGTGCTCTTGAGTACTGGGTCTCAGTGAGAGCTCTGAGGCTCTGAGAGGGGGAGCGATTGTCCCAGCGTCCCACAGCAAGGGAGGGAGTGGCGAAGCAAGAGAGATGTGCATTTTGCAACTCTGCATGCCCCGTGACCCTGTCTCCCTGTGCCTGCCCGCCCTAGAGCCAGGAGTTGTACAACCGGATGGACAGCCTTGTCTGCGGCTGCCACCCCAGGGTCTGACACGGTTGGGCAGGGAGTTGAGCCCTTAGCCGGTCTGACCCCTGTCTGCGAGTCTCAAATGGATTACTACATGCAAGGTGCTAAGCACGGTGCTTGACCCGTATCTGTCTCAATAGACGCAGTTAGCACGAGAGTTGCCAGGTTATGTACTCCTGTGGACAGAGACCAGGCCTTGTGCGCGTGTGACCGTAGGCTGAGAAGCCAGAGCGTGCAGAACTCCAGGGAACAGCAGGGAAGGAAGAGGCATGACCAAGACAGGGCAGCAAGGGTCACAAAGCAAGAGAAACCCCACAGGGGACTGTGGCCCAGGGACAAAGGGAGGAGAGATCTTTAAGGCCATGGTGGCAAGCGCTCCAGCGGCCACAGAAGGCGAGCAGGCAGAGGCCCGTGGGTTGTGCAATCTAGAGCACAGAAGCCTGCCTGAGAGCAGTGACCATGGGGCGACCAGATGACGGAGTTCCGAGTGGCTGAGGGAAAGAAGACAAGCATGGGGGACTCTCGGCTGTCCTACACAAGTCAAAAACCCAAACCCATCGCCGTCAAGTCTATTCCAGCTCATAGTGACCCTGCTGGACAGAGCAGAGCTGCCCCGTAGGGTTTCCAGGACTGAAATCCTTCCATGAATGGATTACTGCAACTTTCCAGTTAGCAGCTAAGTCCTTCACCACTGCTCCGCCAGCACTCCTCAATAAGAAGTTCTGTCGCATGCCATTGGGTCAGCTCCGACTCATAGCGACCCTCGGCCCTACAGGTGGAACACCGACCAGTCCGTCCCCGGTCCTCCTCACAGTTGTCATTGCATGTGGCTACCGTGTCGATCCAATTGGTTGAAGGTCTTCTTTTTTTACTGACCATCTACATTACCAAGCCTGATGCTCTTAGCCAGGGACTGGTCCTTCCTGACATATGCCCAAAGCTCACTAGATGAAGTCTTGCCAGCCTGGCTTCTAAGGGGATTCTGGCTGCACCTCTTCGAAGACAGATGTGCTTCTTCTGGCAGTTGATGGAATTTACAATGTTCGTCACCAACACCATAATTCAAACACATCCATTCTCCAGCCTGCCTTATTCACTGTTCAGCTCAAATACCACAGCGCGGGCCAAGTGCAGCTTAGTCTTCACAGTGACATTCTTACTCTTCGACACTTCAAATATCTACTTGTGCAGTAGATCTCCCCGATGCAGCACCTCATTGATTTCTTGACAACCGCTTCCATGCGCAGGGACTGTGATTCTAAATAAAAGGACCGCCTTCACAAGTTCAATCTTTTCCCTGCTGATCGTGTCGTCTATTGATCCAGCTGTAAGGATGGAGTCTTTCTTGACATTGAGTTGTCATCCATACTAAAGATTATAGTCGTGTATCTGCATCAGCAAGCACCTCAGGTCCTCTTTGCTTTCAGCGAGCGAGGCTGTGTCCTGTCTCACGGTTGCTAATGAGCTTTCCTGCCATCCTGACGTCCTGTTCTCCTTCCTACAGTGCAGCTTCTTGGCTAAGCAAACAGACGGAGTAAAAATGGTGAAAAGATACAACCCTGGCAACACACCCACCTCTCCTGACTTGGATCCATGCAGTATGTCCTTGTTCTAGTCAAGCAACTGCCTCCTGGTGTATGAAGAGGCTCCCTAGGAATGCAAGGAGATCAATTCCTGGGGTTCCCAGGAATCGCTCCCATTCACGTCTTTAACATATATCACCCACGGCTAAAGCATCTCTTTCGGTACATTGGTAGGAATTAAATTGCATCACTACCAAAAACATGGGTTGGAATCAACCCACACCCCTCTGGAAGGGATAGCGGTAAGAAAGAAGGCCTTCTCTGTCACGCTAATTAGCATAGCCAGTCAGGCGGGCTCTACATGGAGCCCCTTCTGGGCTGTACAGAGAGCAGGTTGAATGCAGAGTCAGGCACACGCAGGGGAGACAGACGTCACCCTCGAGGATCCTCAAGAACCGGGAAATGCTCAGTGCTACCAGCCAGGAGGGAAGGAACACAGCCAAGACCTTGACTGACCTTTAGCCTCCAAATCTGAGACAAAAGCCAATTTCTATTCTTCAAAACCACCCCTCTGTGGAGTTTGGGTTGCCACCGCCAAGAGCCAAGACATGCACTGTTTCCGTGGTTCCCGTCAACGATCCTGTAAGGTGTGCGTGGTGGCCTCTGTCTCATGCATGGGATCAGACAGGGCAAAGCATTTCCCAGTTTGAAAACTAGGAGAGAGGAGACCCAGGAGTTGAGTTGAGTTCTCTTTGGTTTCTTAACCCAAGTTGTAACCAATGTAGGCAAGAGGTAAACAGAGAGGAAAGGGCCCAGAGGTGACGGGAGCTGGCTCTCAAAGCACAGAAGAGCAAGGGCAACTCCTTCTGGCTTTTTCTAGGGAGCAGAAATGGTTGGAGCCAAGGGTTACTAAGGGAGCCCACACGGAGTTTTATGGGCTAAAGGCACTTCTTGGTGCTCCTGATTTTCACAATTAGTCCTCTGGGCCAACCAAGAAGCTCCTGAAATAGAGTGGAACCCAGAACCCATTCAAGAAGAAAACAATCAGCATGCATGCACACACACACACCGCTCCTCACAAAAATAGCGTTCATATTTTCATGATCTCAATTGGTCCTGCAATCAAGCCAGGATGGACACGTATGGGATTATTCCCTTTGACAGAGATGGAAACTGAGACCATGTGGTTTTATCTGGTGTCCAGGTATCAGTGTGCTTAACTGCTCTGCCAAGAGGGGACTTCAATCCTATTCTCAGCAATCAATTCTGCCAAGAGACCACGGAGGTTGAGATCCGAGGACCAGGTGCACAGCAAGACATTCATTCACCTGACAGTTACACACTGAATAGCTACTATGAGCAGACCCGGGTCCTTTGAAGCTGGGGAGACCGATGAGCAACAGATGGCGGCTTGCTTCTGCTGCCAGTGCCCAGGGAGCCCAGGGCCCGTGGAACAAGGACGCTGCTGGGGCCGGAGGGTTCCCGCTGGGGGAGCAGGCTGCTCTCTGGGCTAGTTGCCCGTCATCATCTCTGAACAAGAGCAGCATCTTCTCCATCTACACTCTCATCATGACAGGGTGGCGAGGTGTCCTGACACCAGTAAGCATCAGAGTGTCCTGACCCTGGGTGTTCTCCTTTCTCCCTAGTAAGCACTGGTCCTGGGCCACAGTGGTGGGCAGACCCTGGGCCCAGCCTCAGTTGGGTTCAAGAAAGCCACCAGTCTGTCTGAAGCCACCAGAACCACCCCCAAAACCTGACTTCGTCTGTTTAGCTGGGTCATGTCCATGGGAGAGCCGTGGAAGCCATAAATCTCCCTACCGAGAGCAGAAGCTTCTCGGAGGCTCCCAGTGAAAATCCACACTTGAGGGTCAAGGCCGTTCTCCCTGCCTCTCTCCGAAGGCAGTAGACAGTTAAGGTCTGAGAGCTCCTTAGCCTACGCAGAGCAGAGGCAGAGCAAAGGGTCGGCCTGGAGGCCTCTTTTGGAAATGACAAGACCATTTAGCAATCAATTAAAGCAGTCCCCAGGCTCGGGGCTTGCACGCTTGCTCTGCAGGAAGAAAGTGCTGATTGGAAACAGATGGCTGGCAAACAGGCCTGGCGCGGGCGGGCCCGGGATTCCTGGGCACCCAGCACGGGGCCGGGAGACAGGCAGGCTCGGGCTCGCTGGGATATTCTGGGCGCCTGGATGGGAAGCGAGGCCAAGGAAGCCAGCTCAGGGCATGTGTACCTTTGAGGGGATTCAAAGGCAGCCGGGGAGAGGGGAAAAGGTTGGCTCTGTCCGAAATAATCTGGGATAAAATTAGTCCAGCCAAATACAGACGATGACTTTGGACCAACAGATGCTGAAATTCCAACGTGACACGGGCCTGAACGGGAGCAAGTGGGTGGCTGGGGAGCAGAGCCAGCTGCAGGAAGCCTGGCGTCCCCTGCAAACAGAGCTCACCTCCACCGATCTCATTTACTGAGTCCTTATCGAGTCCGATGCCCGGCCCCAGGCCCACGACCCCCTAGCTCCCCCGTCACAGCCCCCTGGTGAGGGTCTGTTCTACAGATGGGAACGCCAGAGGTACAGAGAGGGTCGGTAACTTAGCCGAGACGGCACAGCTACGAAGTAGTCCGTCAGCACTTGGGCTTCGCTGTTGGACGCCAGAGGCTCCTCTCCAGATCCAGAGGAAGAGCTTCTCCCAGGTCTTTTCTTTTCCTCCATCCTTGAAACCCGGCAGGAAGGAGGCTTGCAGGCTCCCTGGCAGCGGTCAGGAGCCTAAATCAAACCCTCGGTGAAGGACTCGAGACGGCCCAAGGCGGCTGGCTGGAAGCTTGGACAGTCGACGGTTGGCCTTGCCTCTTTTTACTGACTGAAAAGTTGGTCCCTGAAAGCTTGGCACTTCTCCAAGCCTGTTGCTTCTGCTCGCTGGAATCCCTGGGAAGGAACCGCATTCCTGTTCCCTGCTACCACTGGAGGGCTTGACTGTGACCCTCTTTATTTTTAATCATTTAATTAGGGGCTTGTACAACTCTTATCACAGTCCATCCATTGTGTCAAGCACATTTGTACATTTGTTGCCCTCATCATTCTCAAAACATTTGCTTTATGCGTACACCCTTGGTATCAGATCATTTTTTGCCCTCTCATTCCACCCCCCGCTCCATGAACCCTTGATAATTATTTTGTCATGTCTTACACTGTCCAACATCTCCCTTCACCCACTTTTCTGTTGTCTGTCCCCCAGAGAGGAAGTTATATGTAGATTCTTGTAATCGGTTCCCCCTTTCCAACACACCCTCCCAGTATCACCACTCACACCACTGGTCCTGAAGGGATCATCTGTCCTGGATTCCCTGTGTTTCTAGTTCCTATCTGTACCAGTGTACATCCTTTGGTCCAGCTAGATTTGTAAGGTAATTGGGATCATGATGGGGGGGGGGAGAAGCATTCTAGAGGAAAGTTGTTTCATCATTACTATATTGAGCCCTGACTGGCTCATCTCCTCCCCGTGACCCTCCATAAGGCGATGTCCAGTTGCCCACAGAAGGGCATTAGGTCCCCACTCCACGCTGCCCCTCATTCACAATGATATAATTTTTTGTTCTTTGATGCCCAATATCTGATCCCATCGACACCTCATGGTCCCACAGGCTGGTGTGCTTCCTCCATGTGGACTTGGGCTGCTTCTGCCCATCTGTTTGCTGAAGCTGCATGGGCCCTGCTCCAGCCACGGCTCCTCAAGCAGTCACCATCACCCACAACCCCCTCCCTCCCAGGAACCTTGGAGTCCCTGCTGAGCCTGGGTGTGGAGGCGGCCGTCAACCAGGGCTCCTACCCCCTGGAGGTCAAAAGGCAATATTCCTAAAAATATGGTTGTAATATTAGTTTGTCGGCCATTATAAAAGGGATACATTCTCATTGCTGGGAAATTAGGAACCACTTCTGAGTTGATCTTGCTTTTCTGTATCCACAGACTTGTGCCCTGCTTCTTTCGCTTACCATGTTAGCACAAGTCCTCCGCAGTGTGGTTAGCAGTCTTTGAAACTGCCGCTTCTCATGGCCACACAACCGTCTGCGAAACAGACGGGGCTGCTGCTACTCATCAGTTAGTTATCCTGAAAAACCCTCACACGAACAGAAACCACACGGTGCGCTGCACTGGGCCCGTCTGCCGCACCACACTTCAACATGTTAAAAAGCGAGGCCATCACACTGAAGACTGGTGCGCATGACTCAAGCCAAGGTACTTTCAATCGCCTCCTGCGCAGGTGAAAATTGGACCATGACCAAGGAGGACTGCAAAAGGGTTGATGCATTGGAATTGTGGTGTGGGTGAAGAATGGGGAAAGGACTGACTAATCCGTCTTGGGGGGAAAAACTGCCAGAATGCTGCTTGGAAGTCAGGATGGCCACATTTTGTCTCATCTGCTGGGACACGTGGTCAGGAGAGATTGATCCTTGGTCAAGGGCATTATGCTGGATACAGTGGAAGGGCAGTGAATATGAGGAAGATCCACAGCGAGATGGACACCACAGCAGGCTCAGATAGAGCCACAACTGTGAAGATGGCGGTGTGTCGTTCTGTCGTACAGAGGGGCGCTGTGGGTCAGAGTGAACCTGACACCGTCACCTAGCAACAGCAACAATAAACATCCAGAAATTTTGGATCAGGAAGAGGTGTTCCTTTAAAAGCAGAGCTAATGGAACACACAGGAATCCTCTGGTTCCTTGGCGCTTCCTCACCCCCTCTAACTGCCCCCAACATGACCCCACAATCCTGCCTTTCACTGTGGGCTAGACCAGAGCAGGTACACAGGTACAAATAAGAGCTCAGGTCACACGGAATCCAGGTCAGATAAACCCCTTAGGACCAGAAATGGGAGTAGTGATAGCAAGAGGGGAAGGGGAAGGTGGGCAGAGGAGGGGAGGGAGGGGAACCACTTGCAATGGTTGATACATAACCACGACCACCCACACCCACACTCACACCCAGGGGGACGAACAGCAGAAACCGTGGAGAAAGGGAGACAGCAGTCAGTATAAGATATGAACATAATATAACTTATAATTGATCAAGAGTTCACAAGGGCGGGAGGGGGGAGGGAGGGAAGAAAAGAAGAGCTGATACCAAGGGCTGCCACCCTTGATCTTCATAGACAAGAGCTTCAAGTCCTCATCGCTTTCAGCAAGGTGTGTCCTCTGCATGGTACAGGTTGTTAGTAAGCCTTCCTCCGATCCTGATGCCACATTCTTCTTTGAATCCAGCTTCTCCAATTGTTTGCTCAGCAATACAGACTGGAGGACTATGGTAAGGGGATGCAACCCTGACGCGCATGTTTCCTGACTTTCAACCGTGCACGATTCCTTGTTCTGTTCACATAAACGCCTCCTGATCCACAGGAACACAGCTGCAAAGTTCTGGAATTGCCATTCTTCTCCAGGTCAGCCACAGTTTTTGTGGCCCACGTAGTCCGATGCCCTAGTGCAGTCAATAAAGCACAAGTAAACGTCTTTCTGGTCTTCTCTGTTTTCATTCAAGATCCACGTGGTGTCGGCAACCATATCCCTTGTTCTCCGCCTCTTCTGAAGCCAGTGGGACCGAATTCAGTGTCCTGCTGTAATCATTGTTGGATGCTTTTCAGAAAAATGTTACTTGCGTGTGATATCGATGGTATTGTTCTAAAATTTGAGCATTCTGCTGGGTCACCTTCTTCGGAATGGGTACGGATATGGCTCTCTTCCAGGCAGTTGGCCGGGTATCTGTCTTTCAAGTTTCCTGGCACAGGCGAACGAGTGCTTCCAGGGCTTCATGCACTTGTTGAAACATTTCCGTTAGTATTCCGTCAATCCCTGGAGCCTTGCTTTTGGCTAATGCCTTCATTACAGCTTGACCTTCTTCCTTTGGTACTATTGGTCCGTGCTCATATAGGCTACCTCCTGAAATAGTGGAATGCCATCATTTCTTTTGTTACCATGACTGTGTATTGAGTGCTGCTATACTTGAACTCAGATTCCCAAAGTACAAAGCATGCACACGAGAGGCAGACCAAAAGAAAGCACTGAGATTTGATTCCTTCCTGCCCGCAAGACTTCCACCACTAGCGCACACATGGACTCAAACTCACGGATTCCTAGTGACCCTACAGGACAGAGTAGGAACTGGGTTTCCAAGACTTTAAATCATTATGGAAACTGATAGTCTCACGTGTCCAGTGAAGCAAGCGATGAGTTTAAACTGCCCACCACATATATAGTCCACTACAGCTCCCGGGTGCCATACACAACATACAGATAACACATTAAGTATGTTTAAAATAGCGGATACCACAAAAGGAGTTTTTTAAAGATATGATTAAAAACAGGCATCTTTGGGAAAGAACCAACTTGAATTATTGGGAAAATTTAGGAAGAGAGCAAGGTGACAAACTGCTAGAACTGACGTGGGGATGATCATACAACTCTTCTTGATGAGACTGAACTTGTAGGACATGTGACGTTTATGTCAATAAAACTGCTAACAAATAAACAAAACGACGCGCTCAATGAATGAAATCGCAGATTAAATGCAGCGAAGTAGTGAGTGTGGAACTAGATTGTAGCCTTGTTAACAATCTACCTTCTTATGCACAATGTTTTTCAATAGTCTGTTATTCTAAATTGCAGCATCATTTTGAGACTGATCATGCACAAAAGCTGAACGAGGTGGAGAGTGGGGGGGAAGGATTATTTGGAACGTAGATGCGATGAGCTTCCAAAAGCCCCACCTTGTTACGAATGCTCAAATTAGAAGTGAAAAGAAAGCCATTGAAACATCTTACAAGGAACAGTACTGAGTTGTATCGGCTGGAGAAGTGAGCAAACAGCTGAAAAACTAATGAACGCCTACCTGCCAAACAAAAAAATCAAAGAAATCACAGGCTGCCATTTCCAACAGTGCAGTGACTTGCCAAATTGAACTACAAACACGATGGCTGAATAGCTCGTGTGCAGAATTGTACCTTTTCACCTTATACCTGAACGCATCTGCACATGTGCAAGGACTTGCTGTTTTGCTTATACGGGGAGTTTCGAAATGCCTGCGGGGGAAAAACATCCATTATCTTTTCATTCTATTTTTCCACAGACTCTTTGAAGTTCCTCCATATTGTTAGTCACCACCTGGCCACCAAAAGATCTCTACACGAATGCCTGACAACAAACACAAAGGGTGCTGGACTCATCGATTATTAAATAACTTCATTATAACGTCATGACTTATCCTGAAACTGTTATGTGTGCACAGATGGTCTAAGACACAATCGTGGGTAAAACTTCTATAATCTTAGCATCAATCAAGGCCAGTGGCACTAAACTCGTCACTACCATGCACTTGTAGCCTTGACGAAGCAGTAGATAATTACTTAAAACTTGGCCCTCAGTACAGAAGGCACTTCTGCTTTATCACAAAGTGAAATAGAAGTCTTGAGGGAAAGCACTTGTATGGCTTTTGAGTTATGAGCTAAACTAACCACTTTTTCATGGAATACTATTTTTATTTAAAAGGAAGATAGGCAAGTATGGTTATTCAGATTAGGTAGCGTTTGATTGTCACTTCGAGAGAAATGTCTGATGGTGTTTGTTGCCAGTGATAAGAACTTAAGCTTTCAAGTGACAATTAAAATTTCATAAAAGTATTTTTGGGTACCGTAAGGTTGACATTGAATTAATACTTACAGCAATTTTCTATAAGAAGAGTTTTTTTAATAGTGCCTAATAAAATGTGTGCATAGGGGTGACTCAATGGGCTGCTAACTGCAAGGTCAGTCATTCAAAACACCAGCCACTCTGAAGGAGGAAGATGGGGCTTTTCTATTCCTGATAAGAGTTACAGTCTTTTAAAAAAAGGAGTTAGTCTTGAAAATTCATCGGGGCAGTTCCACCCTGTCCTACGGGGTTGCTATGAGTCAGTTTCAACTCAATGGCAGTGAGTTTGGTTGTTTTTTGAGTTAATAAGATGTGTGAACTTGGAAGATTTGCAATAACTCAGTGAACTGGTATTTTTCAAGTAACTAAAACTTGATTTTACAGAATTGCATCTGGGTAAAAGATCCCCATTCAAAGTATAAGGTAGACCAGCGGACTTAATGCAAGAGTACAGAAAGTTCATTGACTGGCTTCGGATTTCACAGTGCAACTTAAGAAAAGCAAACAGCTCAAAGTTAAAGTTCACCAAACATTCGACGACAAAAAGTATCATAACTGAGAAGCAACCTAAATGAAAGGTAAAAATGGGCCTTCAACAACTTGATAAATTAGATGCCCAGCCACAGAATATGGACTAGCTTCCTTTACTTATGTAAAGAAATAAAAGCTTAACTTGAAATGAGAGAATAAGAGACAACAAAAAAGTCAGCAAATTTGACAAAGACAGAACAAGTAGAGAGTTTCTGTGACCTATGTGTCTGCTCAGATGAAAAGAATGCAGCGTCAGGATTTGGGAAAGACTTGTTAACCTGTGATATGCAGATGACTCCACCTTGCTTGTTGACAGAAGACTTGAAGTGCTTATTGATGAAGACTCTACCCTTCAGTATGAATTACACCTCAATAAAAACAAAATCTTCATGATAGGACCAATAAGCAACAGCACAATAAGTGAAGAAAGTATTGAGGTTGTCAAGGATTTAATTTTATTTGGATCCACAATTAATGCCTATAGAAACCGCAAACAACAGCAAAAAAGCAGCAGCAAACAATGTATTGCATGAACAATGCATTGCGTTAAGCAAACATGCTGCTAAAATAAACCCTTTAAAGCATTAAAAAGCAAAACTATTAAATACGAACACTCCCCTTATCACAATAGTATTTTAAATTCTATATCATTGGCTAGTTTAATGATAGTATTATCAGAATTACCAGAGGCCTCATGGAGGTTACATTTGCTCTCAAAAATCTGATCATACTGCCACCAAAATGGACCAAAGATACATACATATAAACCTTAGAATATGCATAATTTCTGAGCTTGCACGTAACCATAAGCCTCAATCTAACAATAGTTGGTTCTTAGGATGCGACCCTGCTCAATACTGAGCCTCCAAAGGGACCACCACTGAAGAGATGGGTGCTACACCAAAGTGTGGGGAAGGAATAGGATGATGCCTGCTGTCGAAAAGAATGGTATCTGGGGTCTTAAAAGTTT
Organism: Tenrec ecaudatus; assembly: GCF_050624435.1. Lineage (NCBI taxonomy): Eukaryota > Metazoa > Chordata > Mammalia > Afrosoricida > Tenrecidae > Tenrec > Tenrec ecaudatus. Next base: position 115,088,015 of record NC_134539.1, read on the forward strand.
GTCTTGGCACAAAGTAGCCACCTAAGCGCAGTGTCAGCTCAGTCTGCAAGGAAGACACACAGCAGCCATGTGATCCAAGGGTTGTAAATAATAAAATCCAAGGCCAGAGGAAGAAATTATATGAGAGCTTCACGTCTGAGCATCAGGTTAGCAAAATGTCATGGGTGACACTGAAAGCTGAAAACCTGTTGCAGGGCCCCACATAGATGAGGTCTCCTGCGAGTGCCCTCTGACCACTGACCAGGGATACAAACAGCCTCACCCTCAGCATGGAAAGTGGATTAAAGAAGAATCTGTTCAACTTTCACATCTTATTTGCTGTCCTTTTGACACATTTTTAACTTGTTCTGGTTTTTATTATTTTCTGCTTTCTTTTATACTGCAGGTTTTGTGTGTTTTTGTGTGTGTTTTTGTGTGTGTTTGTGTGTGTGTGCGTTTGTGTGTGCGTTTGTGTGTGCGTTTGTGTGTGTGTTTGTGTGTGTGTTTGTGTTGTTGTTTGGTGGTGGTGGTGGCAGTACGTTGGTCATTTGTTTTGTAATGATTTTCTCCAAATGAAAACCAAAATAGGTAAATATAGAGAGTTAACTAGACTAATAGTTTCTTAGGGTTATGGAGGGGAAGGTGGGGGTGGGTGGGGAACGAGGAGTGTAAGCATGAAGAAAAGGTGCTAAAATTGATTGTAGTGGTGATTGCACAATTCTTAGCATCTTTAAACCTTTGAATTACATGGTATGTGAATTATATGCTGAAACTGTCTTAAAATTTTTCAAAGATGTCACTTGGAAGGCTAAGGCACGCTTGACCCTAGCTCTGTGTGTCTATCTCCTCCACCCTCTGAACCCTGCCTTTGAGTTGTAACTGACTCATGGCACCTGCCTACATCACCTCAGTTTGAACTTCAGAGCTCAGTGGAAGGATTAGGAACCACGTTATTATCAGCAAGTACCAAGTTGTAAGAACTCCTGGCTATTAGTGTATATATATACTGTATATAAGGTATTATCAATAAATGGAGAACATATTGACCTCAGATATTTCTATCACCTAGACTCAGAATATATAAAGCAAAAAATGATATAGAATATAAAGTATTGATGGGGTAGTTCACACAGTCCCCAACTGGGATATAGTGATATGAAGAATACAAATAACCAGACTTAAATGGCATTTATAGAACATTGACCCACACATCCCTCCCACACATACACTGGGGATCAAATACATCGTGTTTTAAGCATTTATGAAATATACATTAAGGACCTATAAAAGTCCGTATCAAAGTTCAAAAGATGGGTACTATATGGGTCAGATTTTCAGAAAAGGGCGAGGAGACTGAGCAGTGGTACCACAAGGCTTTCTTTGTCTAGAAGACAATTTCCAGTAAAAGGATTGCTCGATACAGCCCTAGGTATGTGCCAGGAGTCTAGTCTAGGCAGCTGGAGACTGAGGGCAACCTGTTTTACATATCTGTGTAAGCACCAAGTAAGGGTTTGCATCGTTTAACCGGCTCTGTGGGCCAAATAGCACTCATGTGCTTCTATAACCTGCATACTGGGCTCTGCTTACAATCCCATGCCTCCTCTGGAGGTCGTTTCTTGGGCTTAGAGAATACATAAACTTGACATTCCGAAGGCTGGGAGTGGATCCAGTCAATGCAGAGGATGTAGCCATGCACTTCAAGAAGAATGGGCACTGCAGGACCTTTCCCAGTTCCACAGGGATGCAGTGGAAACCCCAGGACCCTGGCCTCAGAGGGAAGACATGAGGAGAAGGTACCAAGCAGGAAGGCAAGAATCCTCATGTGTTAGTCAGGATGCGCCAGAGAAACCAATTCATAGACACTCATGTGAGTATAAGAAAGAGCGTCATGTAAAAGAGCAATTGTACATTAAGAAAACAGCCCGGCCCAGTCCAGATCAAGCCCATAAATCCATATGTCCAATACCAGTCTGTAAATTCATCTTCAGACTCATGCAACACATGCAATGATGCTGAATGCAGGAAGATCACGGGCCAGTGGGTGGAAAGTCTTGTGGATACAATGGCAGAAGAAGCATCTTAGCGCTGGTGTGGGTCTCCACGTGGCTCCTCCAGCTCCAAGGCTCTGGCTGCCATCAGCATAGCTCCATGTGGCTTGTCACCAGGAATGTCTCACAGGGAGACGAAACAGAGAGTGTGTCCTGCTTCCAGCGAGGTATTTATCTCCATGGCGCCTCCAAATGAGGTCATCAAGCTGAAACCCGATTGACAAGCTAAACTCCACCCCTTCACTCTGACTAGTCTCAAATCGGCACCAGATTATGTAACTACACCTTGGAAGACCCCATCTGCAAAGGGGGAAGGAAGTTTAAACAAATTAGTTAGGAAAGTCTCCTTGGATAGAGGAGAATGAGCTTCACAGGTACCTTGCTTGCTGCTCTGCCTTTCCCCTCCCCACACACTTGTGTTCATTGAGAAAGACTTTCCCCTTTCCCCTCAGCCTCTGTTGTGTCCTGCACCTCTGGGCTTCGCTCTTCTAGTGACAGGCGGTCTCTGGATGATGAACGAGTTCTGTTCCCAAGTCCGTCTTGAAGTCAAATGTGCATATACGTTGAAAGAGAGGAAGTACGGTTCATGTCTTAGTAGACAATAAACTCTTCAATGCATAAGTGTATCAAAAAACACTGTAACATAATAGATATGTTTCCATTGCTTTGCAAAGTACCTTCCATTTGTTAAGAACCACGCTGTATGTACTCCCAATTGTTAACGTAACAGGCTTTAGTAGGAGTTAGTTTGTAAGCGGGTGTCGTACTTAAGTCAGAGTATACAGGACTGCCTGTATACTCCATTTATGTTACTATCACTTACTCATCGTCATGCAGGTATTTCCTAGTAAACTGCTTTATGATGATTGCAAAAGTACCGAAACAGTGGGGAAAACAAATACGATGAAAGGAGAGGGGAGACATACATTCAAGATACTTTTAAAATGCATTTATGTTGGGGGAAATCATAGAAATTAAAATAATGACCTGCTAACCACAAGGTTGGCACTTCAAGCCCCACCAGTCACTCTGTGGGAGAAAGATGAGGCTGGCTGTTCCCATAGAGATTGACAAAGCCTCACACACTCACACGGCCATTGAGTTGCTTTCCACTCGTAGGGACCCTATAGGATCAGCTAGAACTAACTTCCCCTGAAGCGACTTGCTCTTCACAGAAGTGAAAAGCCTGGTCTTTCTCCAGAGGAGCAGCTGATGGTTTTGAACCGCTGGCCTTGCAGTTTGCAGCCCAACACCTAACCACTAGGCCATCGGGGCTCAGAAATCCTACATAGGGTCGCTATGAGCAGGAATCAACTCAACGGAACTGGGTTGCTTTTAGAAGTTTATACAAATTGGACCTTCTTTAACAAAAGGAGTCATTCAGAAATATAAATTCAGGCATAGAAATGAATATCAATTTAAAATCATTATAATTTTTAAAAGTTAGAAATAACCACAAATATACTCCAGGGGAAATATAGCATTTTCATTCACTAACCGACAGATAGGTCTCTAACTTTAAACAGACTAACTTCTGGTACCATCCATTTCAAGTCACAGGCCTCCTTCACTAGCTTGAAGTACTAGACACAGTAAGATATAGGGCAACTTCTGGACCCTGCACCTTATGCCACAGTCCTTATGAAGCCATTCCTAACCAAAGATGATTGTTCAGACCTTACCCACTCCTGGAAACGATGGCTACCCACCGAGCACGTGGAAATGCAGTGCACCTTACAGCATCTGCACACCCGCAGGGAGGCACCGTGGAGAAATGACAAAGAAGTGACTGGCCCTCATGATCAAAAAAAAATCCTGGAAAGTGGGATGAAAACATAAAGGAATTTTCCCCCCCATGAACTTCTGGAGCTCCTTTGTAGGTCCCATTGTTCTGGATGGTCTGTTCAAAGGGGGTCACTGTGGTACCAAGTTTTAAGACAACAGACCACTGGTTCCCCAGCATGGCTCCAGATCAGCACTTGCCAGTGAGACAGACTTGAACAGCCTTGGAAGGCAGAGGTGAACAAAGGTGAAACAGCCCCTCCATGCCCCCCGCAAAGGTCATGAAGATGATCAGTCATGGCTGTGCAATTTCTCCACAAGTTACCTCTTTGAGGTTGTATGGGTGCTGCAGTACACAACTCTATAAACTCTTACATCAAAGTCCTGGTGGCTTCTCAGACAGCTCCAGGACCAATGACCTTTCCCAGACATCTTTCCCAAACCCCAGGCCAGAACCAATTTATAACTCCCAGCTGCTGTCCAGTCAATTTCAGCTCTTAGCAACCTGTTCAAGTATAATTGTGTTCTACAGAGACTTCAACGGCTAACTTTTTGGAAGTAGCTCATGGGACCTTTCTTCTGAAGCACCTGTGCTTGACTCGAACCTCCAACCTTCTGGGGTTAGCAGCATTACTATTCATAGGACACCAGGAACAATGATATTGTCACAATTATTCATATAAAAACTACTGTCTCCTTGATGCTTGACATACACATTCTTTCAAGGTCAGTTAAACGTGAAATGCAAAATTACAACAGCATTCAGAACACAATATAGGATAATGGGAAGTTCCCATAAACCTTTTGCAGTCCCCTTGTCTTTTTAGGACCTCAGGGTACAGAGAAACTTATTAAAATGAGGTACAAAGAAAGCACCCCATTGGAAACACCAGAGGTAGATCAATTAAGAAGTAGCTCTTTGAGAGACACTATAAAAAATGAGAAAAGACGATCACAAACTTGGAGATGAAAGCTACCACAATATTTCAAAAGATTAATCTCTGGAACATGCAAGTGATGCTAATAGATCAACAAGGAAATAATTGATCCCACAGAAAATAGTTAAAAGACAAATTCTATGAAGTAGTAACAAATTTTCAATATAAAAATTAAAACGCACAGGAAACACAGGGAATCCCAGACAGATAAACCCCTCAGGACCAATAATGAGAGTAGCCATACCAGGAGGGGAAGGGAGAAGGTGGGGTAGAAAAGGGGAACTGATCACAAGGATCTACATAGAACCCCCTCCCCGGGGGATGGACAACAGAAAAGTGGGTGAAGAGAGACGATGGACAGTATAAGACATAATGATAATAATTTATAAAATATCATGGGTTCATGAGGGAGGGAGGGGGAAAATGAGGAGCTGATACCAACAGCTCAAGTAGAAAGAATATGTTTTTGAGAATGATGAGGGCAACAAACATGCAAATGTGCTTGACACAATGGATGGATGGAAGGATTGTGATGAGAGTTGTACAAGCTCCCAATAAAATTATCTTTTAAAAAAATTGAAATGGAAACCACAATACCAAAACAAAAAGTTTAAACATACAAACATTGTCAGACAGTCCACACCCACCAGTTTCACATAATGAAAACACCAACAACACTAAGTGTTAGTGAGTATGTGAGGCAAGCTACTCATTGCTGATGGAAGAATGTGAATGGTTACTAATTGCTGGGCACGAACTCAAAAGGGAGGAGCGTTGGAGGCATAGTGGGTTATGCATTAGATTGCTAACCATGAGGTCAGCAGTTCACAATCCCTGGGAGACACATGAAGCCTTCCACTCCCATAAAAAGTCCGTTTCAGAAGCCCATTGGGGGCAGTTCTACCCTGTCCTGTAGTATAGGAGCACTGTGAGCAAGAACTGAACAGACAGAAGTGAGAAACTGCAAAAGCTACACCTGAACAGACCTTAGGAACACTTAGAGTCCTACTCCTAAGTATCAGTAATCAGGAGATTCATATACTATAGTATGTACATTCAATGGAATACTATACTGCAGCAAACAATTAGTGATGTTCATCAACATGAATTAACTTCAAAAACAAATTTGGAGCAAAATAAGTCAAAGAATATACGATAGTATAATTCAGCTTGCATAAACTTTAAAAATGAGCAAGACTAATGAACTGTTTGGAAATACATACAAACACAATGAAATAATCAACGTAAAATTCAGAGTGGTGATAGGGGAGGCAGGGAGGATGTATTTGAGCAGGAAGGCACAGAACCGGACTCAAAGGTGCTGACAGCACTCTCTTCTCTGAGTGATAGCTCCATCATTCTTTACCCCTTCTTTCTGCATGACACAGAACAGATGTCACAGAACTGAAGCCAATTAAATAGGTTCACTTTACATAATATCTGGAATGCTATAAAAGTCCCTATATCCGATTTTAACTAAAAGTTAAGACAACCTGATACTAATAATAATTTGTTGATTATTTTCTCACGATATAATTCTAAATCAAAGGGTTTTAGTATTTGGGGGAAAGAAAATGGTACATTAAACAATTGATGGAGGAATGATCTAGGAAGCAAAGCTATGGATAGAGGTAAAAACATAGGTGTGTACATATGTAAATATGTTAATTCATAAAAATAGAGGGATTGCCCTATGTGCATATAGTTACATGGCAATACAATGAGGTACTGGATGGACTTCAGGTCTCTGCTCATACCCTCCCTCAGTAAAGAACACTTTGTTCTAACAAAACTGGCATTCTGTGATGCTCACCTTCCTGGCAAAATCACTGAAGACAAAATGGGTGCAGAAGCAAATGTGGTGAAGACAGCAGATGTTGCCCAGCTATTAAAAGATATAGCATCTGGGGTCTTAAAGGCTTGAAGATAAACAAGTGGCCAGCTAGCTCAGAAGCAACAAGCCCACATGGAAGGAGCACACCAGCCTCTGTGATTATGAAGTGTTGGGACTGGGTGATAGGCATCAGAAGACCCATAACAAACAAAAAATCATATTGTTGAGAATGAGGGGAGTTGCAGCAGAGACCCCAAACCCATCTGTAGATAATAGGACATCCCTCCACAGAGGGGTCACAGGGAAGGGGTGATTCAATCAGGGTGCAGCGATGCACCAACAAAACACACACTACTAATCTGGTTCCTTGAAGTTTCCTCACCGCCCCCCTCCCCACTCCCTATCATGAGGGCAGGGCTGCTACAAACTTTGGACTAAACCGGAGCATGTACACAGGTACAGGTAAGAGATAAGAACTCATGACACATGGAATCAGGAACAGAAATGGGAATAGTGATACCAGAAAGGTAGAGGGAAGGTGGAGAGAAGAGAGGAAGAAGGGGGAACCAATCACAATGATCAACACATAACCACACACACCCCTCCAAGAGGAAGAGCAACAGAAACCATGGGGGAAGGGAGACAGCAGTTGGTGTAGGAATGAAAATAATATTTATAATTTATCAAGGGGTCACAAGGGTGGGGGTGGGTGGGAACAAAGAACAGCTGATACCAAGGACTCCATAGAAAGTAAATGTCTAGAAAAGGATGATGGAAACATACGTACAAAAATGCTTGATATAACTGATGTATGGATTCTTATAAGAGTTATAAGAGCCCCCAATAAAATGACCTTTTAATAAAATAATATAATAATTGATGACTGCTCACATACAGAAAGCATAAGGACTCCTAAGGATAAGCAAAAATGAACCCATGCTTAGAGATATGACACTCGGGGCAACCACATAATGTGTCAACTCTAACAAGACATATTTGAGAGTGTAAGGAGAGCTATCACTATTCGGGGACAGCAGGTACAAACCAGGACTACCCAGGACAAACAGGGACATATGACCCCTAGTGAAAGGCAACCACAGAGAAGAGAGAGACTACCTACAAGGATCACATTAGACTGACGGCAGACTTCTCAACAGCAGCAAAAGAAGCCAGAAGACAATGGAAAATGTCTTTATTGTAAGACAAGTGCCAACCCAGAAGCTTATACCCAGTTAGATTTTACAGGGAAAATCTGCCCCTCGCACTAGATTATGAGCGTTTACCATAAAGACGCCTTCCTGAAGGAGCAACTCAAGATGTATACAAGGAAAAGAGGGGGAAGTGGTGAATGTAGAGAAAGCCTTAATTATTAACATGATAATTGGAAGAATTAGAGATGAGTTTAAATAAGCCTTAACAAGAAGTAATGATTCATAATGTGTGGGTATATAAGTAAGGTAGAACTAAAATATTATGAGGCAGAACGTAAAGTAGGAAGGATGAGATTATAGTTAAAGCATCTTATGGTATTTATTGGTTGGGAAGACAGTTGTTAATAGTTAATTTGCTACATTTATACATTATATACTGTACATCATATCATGTGTATATATAATAGAGACTTTAGAAAGTCTATGAAAAAATTGGAATTGAGATATTATAGAATTTTCCCATAACTTTAAGCCTGTGTGTGTGTGTGTCCACCAAAAGATTGGAAACAGAATATATAACTTCCAAACCAGCAGAGGAGAGAAAAAATACACACACCAGACAATCCAATAGGAGGAAGAAAAAGAAAAGCAACTAGAAAGGATAAACTATAAATCAAGTGCCTATGTACTTGAGTGTAAGCAGAGTTTTTCAGCACCTTTTTAATGGGTTTTGTGGTAAAATTAGGTGCTTCGGTGGATATTTGGGTTGTTGACTCGAGTATATATGGTATCACTAAGGTAACCAATATAAATATGCCTGCAGTTACAGTAAATTAATAGGTAGTCTCCAATTGGATTAAGAAACAAGTTTGGAGGGAAGGTGGGGTAAAGAGGGGGAACTGATTATAAGGATTTACATATAACCTCCTCCCTGGGGGATGGAAAGCAGAAAAGTGGGTGAAGGGAGACGCTGGACAGTGTAAGATACGACAAAATAATAATTTATAAACTATCAAGGGTTCATGAGGGAGTGGGGAGCAGGAGGGAGGCGGGGGAAATGAGCTGATACCAAGGGCTCAAGTAGAAAGAAAATGTTTTGAGAATGATGAGGGCAACAAATGTACAAATGTGCTTGACACAGTGGATGTATGTATGGATTGTGATAAGAGCTGTACAAGCCCCCAATAAAATGATTTAAAAAATTTTTAAAGTTTGATATATTCTATTCACAAAAGTCATACCTAAATCTAATGCTCAGAAAGCCTGAGCTTTTATTATAATAAAAGATAAACTAGACAACTGTTAACTAAAGTAAAGTTGGTATAATTACCCATACCTAAAAAATACATACTTTAAGGCAAAAGCATCATTGGGGATAATGATGGGTACTCCAGGTCTGAGACCTCATATATGACAGAGGATGTTACTCTGAAGTGAGGTCTGCTCTAAGTAACGGTGCTGGGAAAATTGGTGATCCAGATGGGAATGAGGACAAAATAGATTTCTATCTCAATAAGACAAAACTCAATTCCCAATGAATTAATGACTCAAATATGAAATGCAGAATTTAAAACCTTCAGGAAAAAACAAAAGTAGGATTTCTTAAGCCTAAACCACTTTTAAAAATTGAGATGATTAAATCTGATAAGACTATGCCCTGGACAAAGTTAAAAGCTGAAGACAGTGTTTTTTTTTTTTTTAACAGTGCTTCTTATGAAGTTAAACATACACCTTCCCGAGGGCCCAGCAATTCCACCTTGGGATTATCTACTTGAGAGGTGAACATGGAAGAATGTTTACAGCCATTTTATTCAGTGGCAAAACTCTGAAGCAAGCTACACGTCCATCAACAGGAGGACGGAGACGCATATTGTGATACATTTATATAGTAGAAATACACTCAGCAGAAAACAAAACAAACCTATGCAACTACATGGGTGGATCTTTAAAACACCATGCTGAGCAAAAGAGACCAGACACGCTGTCGGGCTTTACTTCTAGGAAGTTCTTTCAGGGAAAAAGACACATGGTGAAAGAAAGCGGAGCAGTGGTTGCTTGGGAAGGGGCCTGAAAGAACCGACGTGGGTGACAGCAATGTTCGAAAGTCTGAGAGAGGCGTGGGCAACACAGCTGTGTGGATTGGTGCAAGCCCACCAAGTGGCAGCAATTAATCTCTGGGGACGTTTCACCGCATACCAAACTACCACCGCCTGAAGAATGACCAACTACCTTCTGGGAGAAGATGCAGCTATAGTCGAAGAGCTAACAAGGGTTTCTATTCAAAAACCGAGAGAGAGCTATCACAAATCAATTCTGCAGGGGTGGGGGGGTCACCAAATAGAATGGGCAAGCGATATGAATGGGCTAAACTAAGACAGGAGGAGATGGGATGGAGGCTATTTTCCAAACTAGAGAGTGGTGCCCCAAAGGCAGGACGTATGTGGGTTGAGGGAAACTGACAGTCACTAAAGGATCAACCGAGTGATGAAGCCTATTTCCCTGGATGTGTCAGATGAGAACGGTCAACGGAATGAGGCGGGGAGAGACTGGAGTCCAGCTGCAATCAGCTAAAGGAACAAGATGAGAGGAGGGAAGAGGGTGCGGGCAGACACCAGCTGGCTAGCGGGGGCCCCTGGGCTGGAGGCGCAGGGTTTAGGACGATCAAGACTTGAGTACCGTGGAGAGACGATTGAAAAAAAGCATGCAGACGCCCAATTCTGAACTGAGTGCTACTATATTTTCTCTATGAAGTAGGCAACAACCATCGGCTGGCCACCTGGAGGGAAGTGTCAGGTAGGGAGGCCGCCACATCATCCCCCCAGCTGGACTGCAAATGTCTGATTCATCCCGTGTCCCTCAAGTCCAGCTGCCATAGGCGCTAGTAGATCTATGTCTGCTGAATGAGATGAAGAGCCGCCCCCTGTATTGGTGTAAAGCAACGGTCGGGCCCTGCTGTGATTGATAACGGCCCCCCTACTTTGAGCCCCACTTTGAGGGTCTCTCTGAGTCCCAAGGTCTCAGGTCTCTCTTCCAGATCCCTGTTCTCAGCACCCCTCACAGCTCCAGCTAATTCCCGGCAAACCATATGAAAGCAATGGAAAAGGTCCAGCAGAGGCCTTCGGCCATGGGCAAAGTGAGGAAGTCCCCCTCAAGGTTAATGATGGGGAAGAGCGCGGGAAGATTCTCAATATCAAGAGGATGGCGAGCACTGGGATGGAGGGGGTGGCGTCAGTAAGTGTGCGCCAGCCGGGTCAAGAGGAGGCCAAGGATGAACAATCTTATGGAAATGAAATGGTGACAATTTACTAGCTCAAAGCCTTTTATATTGCAGGGGACTTGGCTCCGAAGCCAAGCTCTTCCTGTCGTAGTTAGGTGGTGGGTGAGTCATTGCTATAAATAGACCAGTGATTGGAATGCCATCAGAAAGGGCAGTTCTGTAAGTTGCGATAACCTTGGAGGGAATGGAAAGGCCTAGGATGAATTGAGAGCTTTTCTTCTGTGGAGGGAGGTCTTTGAGGGACCGTGATGAAGGAGGAAAAAGACACACAAGAAGAAGCCTCCTATTCAAGCAGAAGATACAAGGGACTGGCCAGGACCTCCCCTGCCCCGACAGCTGAGCAAAGCCAAGCTCATAGTTGATCAGGAGGGTGATCTAGCTGCCTGAAATTTCTTCCAAAGAATTCCAAGTATTTGGGGGGGATTCAAGATACCCCCATACAAATGAGCTCATGGGAAAGAGCACAATCCTGAAGTCTACATTGATTTACTATCAGCCCTCGTAGGCACTAGAGACACAAGGAGCGCCTGTCTTCAAATTCACAAGTAACTCCCAGGTAGGTGGCCTGAGCTCTTAGGAAACTTCTAGAAGAGGAGACCACCACGATGGAAACCAAGCATGGTGTCCTGAAGAAATCTAAGTCCAGTCACACCTCGGATGGGAGAAGTTCCCAGAGCCTTTCCTGACCGTTCTGTGCAGGTCAGATGATCCTTTCTGTTCCCACCAGCCTGTGCATCCTCTCCTCTCAGGTCAATTCAAGGACTACCAGTCCCAGACGGAGATCAGGTCCAAAGCTAAACATAAGGATTCAAGAACCTGCAGAGTCCTTGACCACTAGAAATGGTTGAGCCATACTCTTGGCTAACGGAAAGACTGGAGGTTCTAGTCCACCCAGAAATCCCTTGGCAGAAAGGTGCCCCGCACCACCCTCACCCCCAAAAAGTCAGCCACTGAAATCTCTGGATCACAGTTCTACACTGACACACCTGAGTCACCACAAGTCAGGAGAGGACACAACGGCAACCGGTTAAGAAAGGACCACCTTCACACTCCTGCACAGCAGCCACCAATCCCGACCTCCTGAAAGGGACCGGCGACTTAGGGAACCCACCCCAAACGTTTCAAGGAATTCAAGAACAGGAAAGGCAGTTCAACATCGCAGAATGGAAAACCACGTGGGGATAAAAACCAAAAACATTTCCTGTTTAGACTGGTGAGGAGGTACTCCTGCATAAACCACAAATGACTGGATGCCATACCTATTTCCACACTCAAAGCAACTGCCCTGGGGGTAGAGACGCTGAGCCCTTCCCCGGTGCATGCAGCCCAGTCCTCGCTCTCAGAGCAGGGGTCACCCTGGCTCCTCACGCTGGATTGCTCATCAGTTGGACAAGCCAACCCCTGATCACCCAAAGAGGCCGCATTTGGTGGATCCCCCCTTTCTGGCCCCTGCTGTGGACGTTCCAGGAGGGTGTTCTTTCTGGAGACTCCGGGCCTGTCCTAGAGCTCTGGCTTCACCGTGAGCTCCCCCACCCCCTTTCCTTTTCTCCTGTGGGGCCAGCAGCCTGCCTAGGACCTTGAGTCTGTGGACAGACATTCCGGATTTCCTCTGGAAGGAGGAGGAAGGGTGCCTGCTACAATCCCACAGGCCGGAGGTCAACAGGAAGTGACAGAGAGGCTCTGGCTAAGACAGAGGGGAAACACCTCCCTCACTGAAGCCCAGAGGACACAGAGGTCTGTTTTGGCGGGAGGAAGAAGCAGAGGCAATTCCCTGCGAGCAGACAGGCGTGGCCATGGAGAGATGAGGAAGGCTGGGCGCAGACAGGCTGACACATAGGCCTTATGCTGTCCCTGCATCTGGCATTGACCTGACCCAAAGGGAGTGGGGCAGGGTACGGGAGCCTCCAGCCCCTCAGCACCCGAGTCAGCAGGAGTTAGGCTCAACACCCACTCATGGCTTAGGACACTTATGCTGGGTTGTTTTTTGTTGTTTTGTTTTTAACTCCTAAACCTGTGTCCTCATTTGTAAATGGAAGGTGGTATGCCTTACAGAGCCGTTATAAGAGCACTGCATGTAAGGTCCTTGCTGTTATACAGGGAGTACTCTCCTACCCCACCGCACCCCCCCACCCCCCACCCCCCCAAAAAAAGCTCTGCTGAGCAGAGCTTTCGTAACACACATTTTTCCCCACTAGGTGAGCATCAAGCAACTCGCTCTGATTTTATTAGTGCACCCAGTGGTGTGACCTGGGAAGGTTCTATCTGGTGACAGTAAGTTTTTTTCATAAAAGCAGTTTCACTTGAACCTTGTTTTTTGTGATGGCAGATATAAGAGAATAGCATATGGCTGTGAACTTTTATTTCCTGCTCGGAAAAGTGTTACAGAAGCTGTTGTGATGTTGAATGAACACAGCTTACAAGGACAGCACTCTGGGAAAAACTCAAGTGTATGGGTGATTTTTTCATTTCAAAATAGTGAAATGGGTAAACAAGTGGCCATCTAGCTCAGAAGCAACAAAGCCCACATGGAAGAAGCACACCAGCCTGTGTGATCACAAGGTGCCGAAGGGATCAGTTATCAGGCAAAGAAAGAAAAATCGTATCATTGGGTCCTCACCTCCATGATACGATCGCTGAAGATACATGGGTGCATAAGCAAATGTAGCGAAGAAAGCAGATGGTGCCCGGCTATCAAAAGAGATAGGGTCTGGGGTCTTAAAGGCTTGAAGGTAAACAAGCAACAAAGCCCACATGGAATAAGCACACCAGCCTGTGCGATCACTAGGTGTCAAAGGGATCAGGTATCAGGCATCATCAGAACAAAAAATTTTACCAGTGAATGAGGGGGGGTGGGGGAATGCAGAGTGGAGACCCAAAGCCCATTTGTAGGCCACTGGAGATCCCCTGGCAGAAGGGTCTCAGGGAGGAGATAAGCCAGTCAGGGTGCGATGTAGCAACAATGAAAACTACAACTTTTCTCTAGTTCCTAAAGGCTTCCTCTCTCCTCCCTCCCCCCATCATGATCCCAATTCTCCCTTGCAAGTCTGGCTAGACCAGAGGATGGACATTGGTACAGGGCGGATGATCCCTTCAGGACCAGTGGTGTGAGTGGCGATACTGAGAGGGTAGTAGAGGGAGGGTGGGGTGGAAAGGGGGAACCAATTACAAGGATCTACATGTGACCTCCTCCCTGGGACACAGACAACAGAAAAGTGGCCGAAGGGAGACGTCGGACAGGGAAAGATATGACAAAATAATTTATAAATTATCAAGGGTTCATGAGAGAGGGGGGAAGTGGGAAGGGAAGGGAAAAATGAGGAGCTGATGCCGGGAGCTTAAGTGGAGAGCAAATGTTTTGAGAATGATGAGGGCAATGAATGTACAGATGTGCTTTACACAATTGATGTATGTATGGATTGTGGTAAGAGGTGTTTAAATCCCTAATAAAATGATTTTTAAAAAAAAAGAAAACTGTGAAATGTCTGATGACAAACCTTGTTGTGATGTCCGTCAACTTCCGGAATGGATGAAAATGTCAACTCATAGTGCATTTGGAGTTCATTCTACCAGGTCAGACTGTTAACCCAGCTTTCTATTTAGAAGTTCTGAAAAGATTTCATAACAGTGTATGACCAAAAAAGGCCTGATTTGTGGCAGACGGGGGGACTTGTTTTGCTACCACAACAATGCACCTGCGCATGCAGCCATCTCAGTGTGCCAGGTTTTGGCAAAAAACAGTAATGCTCTCTTGCCCCACACACCTTACTCACCTGACCTTGCTACGTGCAACTTCCTTTTGCTTTCATGAATGCAGAGGGACATGAAAGGACCGTGATTTGACAACACAGAAGAAGTGGGGAAAAAGAAAAACAAGGGAGGTGCTGCTGTCAGACATTCATACAGACGAGTTTGAAAAATGTTTCCAAGAATGGAACTGCAGATTTGACAAATGTACTAAGTGTAATAGAGAGTACTTTGAAGGTGATAAGGTTGTTGGATTTTTTTTATACAGTTGTTTTGTAAAAAAAAATTAAATACCTAGCTTGGGGGGGAAATTGGTTTTTGGGGGATACCCCCTTGTATATGCCCCTGACTCTTAGCCACTCCTCAGGAGAAAGATGCCCTACATGTCTGTAGTCTCAGAGATCCCCAGGGGCTGTTCTAGTCTGACCTATAGGCATGCTAGGGGTCAGAGCAGACTTGATGGCAGCAAGTTTGGTTTGGTTAATCTGGTTAAAACCACCAAGTCAGCTCTGCTTGATCATAATCTTACAACTAGCCTATAGGGTTTCTGAGGTCACACATCACACACACCCCAACCCCACCACTCCTTTGGTAACTGTAATTTTATTGTTTGTTTTGAGGATCAGTACAGAGAAAACAAAAACTTGTACATAACTCTTGTTGCTGTCTGGGATCACACTGGCTGTATTTCTGATGTTTGGGGTTGGAAGGGGATGTGAGGGCGGGCAGTGTGTCCACTATGCTGCCATCAGCTGAGGACGTCCTCAGAAACTGGCTTAGCGTGGTGTCCACAGCCAAGGGAAGACCAGAGCTCTGTTCCAGATCTCTGTAGGCCATATATATATATATATTTATTATTTTATTAAGAGCTCGTACAACTCATCACAATCCATACATCCATCCATTGTGTCAAGCACATTTGTACATTTGCTGCCACCATTCTCAAAACATTTGCTTTCTACATCAGCCCTTGGTAGCAGCTCCTCATTTTTTGCCATAAATCTTCATCAAAGCAGACAGCCTAGTTTCTCTCTCTCGGAACAGCCGGTGGGTCCAATCCACCCAACTTTGGGGTTAGTCACCCAGCACTGAATTCCCAGGGCTCCTATTTCTCTTGCTACTATATTGGCAACAACAACAAAACAAAAACCTATTGTCAGTTTTGTCTCTTGGTGACCCACGTGTGTTGGTAGAATGGCGCACCATGAGGTGGTTAGTGGCTAAGTTTCTGGAAGTAGATTAGGACTTTCTTCTAAGGGATCCAGGTGGATTCAAACCACCAACCTTTCAGACAGTAGCCAAACATATAACAGTTCTTGCCCGAGTTCCTTACCCAGTGCTTCACACACATCTCATTTAATCCTCCCAGCCACCTGCAAAATGGGCACGCTCCCCCCAACTGCAGGTAAGAAACCTGGGGCTCAGAGAGGCTTTCAAACCTCAGGGTCATGGTATGGATTTGAACCCAGATCTTTTTGGCCCAAAGCACAAACTTTTGGCATCTGATGACATCCATGATCTCCATGAACTATAGGACTGTCCCCAACTTATAGGAAGGGGAAGTCTGCAGGGTCCGTGGGGTTGGGGGACGGAGAAGCAGGAGGCTCAGAGACCAGGAGGGCAGGGATAGACTGACAGAACACAAAGCCAGCATCACCCAGACACGATTCGAACCATCTTGTACATCTTCATTGTACCTAATGACATCTTTCTTATTTTTCCTTCCTTGCTTTTTCTTCTCTAGTCAATGAGATTGCATTCTCAATACCAGTGAGTCACCGGAACACTGGGTCCCACGTAAGCCCTGCCATCTGTGAATCATTCACGACAGGTATAATGGACATAATCACAGCCCACCAACAAGCTAGACCTAAAATCACTGCTGACGGCAGATTGCAGATCTCGTGGTTTCCCCCACAGAGCCCAGGGCACTTCAAAAGCAGCCTGGAGGAGGACTCAAAACCCAAAGGTGAATGTTTCCTTGCCCTTAGTCATATCACGGGGTGCCCAGAGGTACCCAGACCTGCGCTAAGCCCTGGTACAGAGACCCAGCAATGCCCACCTGTCCTCTGCACCCCCATCCCTTCCCACTTGCTCTAATTGCACTTGGAAGCCACCTCTCCAGTTCCAACAACTCTTTTCTTAAGGGGCCAGGCCTTTATTCTTCCCCATTCTGTAACGTCATCTAAGCTAAGAAAGTGAGGAATGTTCTATTCAAGATGCCATGCAGGGGCAGTCCCTTCTGTGACAGCCAGTCAGGAGAGCTTGCCTGGCCGGCTCGCTGCTTCTCTTTCCTGAGACGTGTGTGCCTTCCTCATAGGGGTGTTATAACAATTAACTTGATGCAGGTAAGTCCCTTAACTGCCAACCACTCTACTATGCCCCATACTCGCTGCCATCAAGTGTGTGCCGACTCATAGCGACCCTATAGGACATGGGAGGGCTGTCCCTGTGACTTCCCGAGACTATAACTGTTTACTGGAGTAGAAAGCCCCGTCTTCCCCCACCTTCACCTCCACCCCCATCCCAGAGCGGCCAGTGGATACTAACTGTGGACCTTGCAGATTACCACCCACCGTGTAACCCCTATGCCACCAGGGCTCCCGGCTGCCCACTATTCCGAACACTTTTTTGTCATGTTGGGAGATGGGAGTGTCAGAAGCTCTTAGAAGATGGAGACTTGCATGGCCTTGGGGGTCCCCCATTTACGTGGCCAGTGGTAGGAATCAAGGGGTCCAGACACATATTCCTCATTGGTGAACAAGGTTACGCTCCAGAAACCAGGTCATTACGTGAAAAGTAGCACTGTGCAAAAACAGAGGATGACCACATCCGATCACAAACTAGATCATGACATCATCGCCTAACTGCCAAGACACCGAGAATCCCCCAAACAGCCAGCTGGTCAGTGGCAGAGTCAGGACAGGAGCCCAGGCAGTCTGCACACAGGCCATTTCCCATGCACTTCCAGCCCATGGGTCCCTCGGGTACCAGAAGTAGCGCTCCTTTGATCACGGGGTGATGAACTTCTGGGAAATAAGAAGCAGTAGGCCCTGGTAGGACAACAGTTAAGCCCTCAGCCACTCGCTGAGGCAGTTCAAAGCTACCCCAATGTCCCCCATCAGACCTGACGGCCAATTACAGCCTAGAGAACTCAGTAGAGTGGACCTACTGCCCAAGGGGTTGCTGGCAGTCAAAATGAACTCAGTGCACTTGGAGAACTCACTCCAAAGAACCAGAGCTCCAGGCCAAACCCAGGGGTCGGTGGAAGGCCCCTCATAGAGATGCCGAAAGAAAAGAACTGCACCAGGACTTCCCAGGGTCTGAGCCGAGCCAGGAGCTGCCCTGACACACCATCCAGAAGCACAGCTTGAGGCTTCTCCCTGGGTCAGCCTGTCTTCCAGGTGAGCGCAGAGGGTCTTGGCCTCCGAACCACCAGCGCACCGCCTCCCATGGGCCTGGACACCCCTCCTTCGATACCTTGACCTCCAGCCTCAGCCCCTCCTCCAGCAGTGACTCAGAAAACACCTGCTGCAAGAGACTCAGCTACAGAGACCACCGCGCCTGCCAGACTCCCCCTGGGCTCACAGGCTGGCCAGGAGACAAAAGGTCAATCAGAACACAGAGAAAGAAGGGTTTGGGACTGTGTGTCCAGGTTTCAGAGGGGCCAGCATGGCGGGGGTGGGAGGGGACCGTGTCCAGGAAAGGTTTCACAAAGGCGCAAGCAGTGGAATGGGGTCTTGAGGAGCGGAGTTCATTCTGCAGAGGAGATTGGGTGCAGCCAAAGGCTAGCTCCAGCTACCCGGGACCCACACGGGCCCAAATCAGGTGTTAGGCCAGTACGGGTAGCTCTTGGGTCAGTCCTGTGTCCCAGTCAAACTGTGCCCCAATGGCTTTCAGAAGCAAGGTGCCAGGCATCTCGGGGGGCAGATGAGAACGCTGCTCTAGAGCAAAGTCAGCCGGGGGTGCGGGGGGGCGGGGGGCAGGAACAGAGCCAGCAGCTACAGCCTGAGGTTCCGACTGCAAACCAGCATCCTTCCCGCTTTCCCAGGCTGCCTCTGGCTATTCCCTTGGGAGCATAGGCTACGGAAAATGCTCTGCCAATTCCCTAAACAGTTTATAACACAAGCCAGGATTCTGTATCAGGAGCAAATGGAAGTGGTTCTGACCCAACTAGACTGGAGAGTAAAGTTACGGGAGGGCAGGGGCAGGAGTCACCCCTACCCCCATCGGCCAGGGCTCCATTTACTTGGCTGCAAATACCCAAATGCCCGGTTAGCATGGGCTTCAACCCAAAGGGGGTTCTTTTCCTCACAAAAGATGGATGCCCAGAGAGTTCGTTTCAGGGCCGCTGCAGCTGCTCAAGTTCGTCATCAAGGCCACGTGCTCGGTCCCTGCGCCTCCCCGTGGTCACAAGATAGCTGCAGTGGGTCCACGGGGCAGAGAGGGGTCAGAGGGCGTGACAGCGACACCTGTCCTTCTTAAAATAGTTTGTTTTTTAAGAAAAGGAAAATTTCATACCATGGCTTCTGATTATATCTCACTAGCCAGAACTGGGCCCGTGTGCACCCCTGGCTGTAAAGGGGACTGAGAAAGTCCCTACTTTCTTTTTCCTATGCTTTTGAAACTTAAACGTGGCAACAGCTGCCCTGGGGATCTTAGGGAGACACGGACCCACCAGTCACTTGAGGCCAGGCTGACAGAGCAAGCCGGTAGGGCCGGGTGGAACTGCCCCTGTGGGTCTGAGACTGTCGCTCTTTTCGGGAGCAGAAAGCCTCCCCATGGCGCTGCTGCTGGCTTCCAACGGCTGAGCTTGTGGTTAGCAGCCCAATGCTTAACCACTACTCCATCATGGCTCCCCACATGCCAGCTGGGCCCCCAAGGTCCACAAGTCTAACAAGCTAGCAGTGACGCCACGGCTCTGGGATCACACATCGAGACACAAGATGTCAAGCAGCCAGGGAAGAAAGGAGCTGTGGGAGAAACTTCTGGAAAGCGTCTAGAGTTGAAAACGCCCAGCACGCCTGCCACTTGGACCATAAGGACGGAGGAGGACGTCAGCCCAGCCCGTCCCGGCCGTGGGCTGCAGGGTGCAGGGCAAGTACGGCTCAGGCTCCCAAACGTCCGCAGACTCGGGGGTGCACGCAGGTCTGGGGCCGGCTGCACTTCCAGACAGCCGGATACCCCTCGAGAAGGGTGGCCAAACATGGGCACAGCGGCACAGCCTGGGCTGGCCGGGGGCACCCTGGCCAAGGCAACGGTAAAGAGTAACACCAGAGTCTCCCTCCAAAACCTGCTTTTTCTTCCGACTCCCCTGCGAAGGCTGCAGCCAGGACCTTCTGACACCCAAACCAACGCCTTCCCCCACTCCCTACACCCCTATCCCCACTCCCCCTCCCAGGCTGCCTCTAAGGATCCCGGCCAGAGATTCCAGAGATAAGAATCTTACCTCTGAAATGCGGAGAGGGCAAATTCCAGCCGGGGAATTTCTGTCAAATTTTTGCTCCAAGGCAGCCGCTAAGCAGCCACCTACCAAGACTGCAGGCTGTGGGGGACCAGGGATGCCCAAGAAGGAAAGGCCAAGCCCATGCCACAGCACCTCAAGTGTGGGGGTACGGGTGGGGGGGTGCACTCCAAGGAATAAGTAAAAGGGTGAGGAGCCATTTGAGGGACGTGCTAAGGCAGAATCTAGCCGGCACGGCTTCATTTATACTGAAACTACCTTCTATGAGTTCTGATCCGCATCCAGCTGGGCAAGTGGAGCCAGCTGAGTGAACTGGCTGCCCCTCATTCCAATCAAGGAGATTGGCCCCTGCTGACCCAGAGGTCCTCAGGATAGCCAGGCCTCCACCTGTCTCAGTTCCCCAAGCCACTTAGGACCAGAATCCTCTCTGCACCAGCAGAATGGAGCAGGGCCCCGAAACTAAGTCCTGCCATAGAAAATTACTTTTCTTACCTGCTTAAAGTCTATAGGTTGACATCAAGATGTCAGTCATTATGCCTATCCTGAGAGACAGCAAGTGTTTATGCCACATGACCCTATCACCCCAAGCTGCCCCGCAAAACAAACACACGCTGCCATCCAGTCGATGCTGACTCAGAGTGGCACTGTAGGACACTCATTTCAAGTTTGCTCGTCCCTCTTGATGGAAAGTCAGCGCCCCTTCTCACGGTCCTTCCTGCATCTTGCCGCTGTTGTCAGGGGCTGTGGAGTTGGTGCCGCCTGAGAGCGACTCGACACAGCACACCCGGTTCCAGCACCCTCCTCACAATTGTTACGCTGCAGGGGGGCTTGTTGTAGCCGCTGGGTCCCTCCATCTCCTCCCCGGGCTTCCTCTTTGGGGCTGATCCTCTCAAATTAGCACGGCCCTGGCGAAGTAGCCAAACATGGACTGCAATTATAGATTAAACTATTGTCTAAGGAACACCCTCTCTTGAACGTTCCTGGTGGGTGAATTCATTGGAATGAACTTTTGAGAAGGTAATTTGACACTATCTATCAAAAAACCTGACCGATGCTCAGGCCCTTGGATCCATTGTGTAGTATCTACCCCCAAAAAATCATTTAAAAAAGTCATTCAAAATGCAGGCGAAGAGTTAGGCTCAAAGATATTCATGGTAAATATTTTATGGGTGAGGAGGGTGCAAACAGCCTCACTATCCAACAGTAGGAGAATGAATGATCAAACAATCCACTCAAAGTATTGTATATATTTTTATAACAATTTTTATTGCAAATTAGGGGGCTATATTTCAGGTCATCATCTTTGTATTCAGCAGTTTGAACTACTAATCAAACTCCCCAATAGTTTATCCTTCACCCTCTAAGTATCACCTTGCCAATAGGAATGACTTTTAAAGGTTTTCGTTACTTTGAGGACTAACCCAAGCCATGGTATTTCCCGTGGCCTTATGTGCCTAGGAAAACTGGACATTGAATAAGGAAGACCAAGGGAGAATCGATGCGCTTGCAGTGGGATGCTTGCAAATAATATTGAAAGTACTACGGATGGCCCAAAGAACAGACAGATCCGTCTCGGAGGAAGTGCAACAGAATGTTCCTTAGAGGCAAGGACGGCGAGACTTTGTCTTATGTTCTTGGGACGTGTTGTCAGGAGAGACCACCGGCGCCTGGAGAAGGACATCGTCCTTGGTGAAGGAGAGGGACAGTGAACAAGTGGAAGGCCGTCGGCAAGGTGGACTGACGCCGCGGCTGCAACAATGGGCCCAAACTTAAGGACCACTGTGAGGGCAGCCGAGGACCCGGCAGGGTTTCGTCTGCTGGGCGTTGGGTTGAAAAAGGTTGGAACCAAGTTGATGGCTCCTGACAACAACAACAACAACAACAACAACAGCAGCAGCAGCAGCAGCCCTTTCTGGAAGAAGGCAAGGTGCAAAAGGCGACCCATCTCCACTGGTACCAAGAACCCAAACCACACAGATGGCAACCACCGCACCTGCTTCCACTTACAGAACTCAAGTCCTCCACCAAAGCGCTCCCCTGTGACGGGTCCGGCCCCCTCCTTTCCTCCCTCCCCTCTCAGCCCAAGCAGCAGTCCTCACACTTGTCCCCACTGAGCCTTGTCAATGAGGACTCCCCGTTAAACTGAGTTTCAGGAAGCTTCAACCCATCTGTGAGAAGCGTCTGAGAAGACGGAAAACGTGTTTGCCTCCCTAAAGGCAAAGGGTCCTGGTAGCCGGGAGTTACCCGTGTAGCTGCTAAGACAAGCGACAAGTAGTGTATGATCCCCTCTACTTGAACTATCTAGAAAATCTAGAATAGGAAAAAAGTCGATTAGTGGGTACAAGGAAGGCTGATAGGGAATGGATACCCGGGGATGATCGTGCTGATGAAGAACCTGGAACCAAAGGACGGCCAGGAGAGCAAGGACATCCGTCTTGGAAGAAAGACAGGATGCGAGGTGAGTTAGTTAGTTAAAATTTATTGTGCCAACCTGGCCGATAAACACATGTGGGATTAATTGCAGGGTGGAGGGATAAATGGCTCGGTGAGCCTCGCCTTTCATGGTCTCGAGTCTCTTGCTTTCTGATGGTCTGACCAGGGTGCAGCTGCCTGAGCCAGTTCCCTGCTTCAGCTGGCAAAGCTCACTTCCTGCAAGACATCCCTGAGGAGAAGCCGCATGGACCTACCCCGATGCAGCCCTGGCTGCTGGAGCAGCCGTGTGGAGACCCTGCCAGTGCTGAGATGTTTACATGCTTACTGATTCGGCTTTCCTCCTGCAGTCGGCATCATTGCATGCATTTTGTGAGATGGAGGAGGACTCTGTGGATTGGTATTGGACATATGGGTTAATGTTGGACTTGTGGGCTTGGGCAGCACTGGGTTGGGATGTTTTCTTGATGTGCACTTACCGTTTATATAAAACTCTCTCTTATACATGAGTTTTGTGGATTTGTTTCTCTAATGTGCCCAGACTACCACACGAGGCTTTGCCTCACATACTTTGGACGTGTTATTTGGAGAGACCAGTCCCTGGAAAAGGACATCGTGCTTGGTCAAGCAGAGCAGGGGGGTCAAACTGGTGGCCCACAGGCTGCATGCAGGTAATTTTTTGTGGCCCACGATGCTCTTAAATAAAATGTAAATAGAAAAAATCGTTATGAAGAAAATAGTGCTTAGGGGAGTGAAGGCAATACTGTACACACAATTCCCTCGTTACATTTTATTTCAGAGCATCGTGGCCACAAAAAAATTACCTTGGGGCGGTATGCGGCCCGCGGGCCACCAGTTGGACACCCCTGAAGTATAGGCTCAGCATCAAAGTGAAAGCCCTTCGAGGAGATGGATGGACACAGTGGCTGCAAGGGGACCGCAGCATTACGATTGTGAGGAGGGTGCTGGAACCGGGTGTGCTGTGTTGAGTTGCTCTCAGGCGGCGCCAGCTCCACAGCCCCTGACGACAGCGGCAAGATGCAGGAAGGACCGTGAGAAGCGGCGCTGACTTTCCATCAAGAGGGACGAGCAAACTTGGAAATGAGTGGTGGTGGTGGTTACACAGGATGAGCATGTTTATTGTCTCGGAATGGCACACGTGAAACCGTTAGCATGGCAAACGCAGTTAGGGACAAATCCTGTGGGTAACTCCGGGATTGCCTCTCCTGGGCAATTTGGACCACTCTTTCCCATGAAAACACCTAAACCAGCTGAATGGAGAGAAGCCACAGGGAGCCAGCCAAACCAACAATGGAGGGAAGATTACCGGGTGGAATTCTGGGGGAGCATGGTCACCCAAAGAGGTGAGGGGAGCCCGATGCTCTTGGCCACTTCTGCAGTGTGGGCTTTGACCGTCAAGGCAGGCCCACGCTCTGGACGCGCTCCCTCCCTGGCCGAGTCTTTTAAGAATGTGTAGGTGAGTCAGGCCAGGTGTGTGTGGTCGAGCTCACTGAGTCTGGGTGCAATGCAAGAGGGGGACCGAGCCTTTCCAACGAGGTCAGCGCTGCCTGTGGAGCAAGTGAAGGCGAATGTGATGAAGTATTTGTGGCAACAGGCCGGTTCGATCATTTCAGAATGCGGGCAAATTTACGGAGCATTGACGCGCCAGTACAAGTTGTCAGCAAGTCTGTCGCTAGTCACCCGGGACTGCCTGCCCTACAGCGGCAGCCACAAGGCGGGACTTTGCAGTCGGCTGCCCTGTCAACCAGGGGACAGAAGTTCAAGCAGAGGGAGAACCCTGCCAAAACACCACTCGCTGGGGGCCGGGGCCCCCACAGGCTGCATCTCAGAAGGCGGGGTAGAACCAAGCTGCTGGAGGGACTGAACCCTGCTTTGAGACATTTGAGGAGCCCAGGAACCTCAAGGTGAGCCCAGGTCAGAGAGCCCCCAAGTTCCCAACAACAAGGAGCCCTGGGTGCATAGTGGATACACACCGGGCCGCTCACCTCAAAGTCAGCAGTTCAAGGCCCCAGCCTCCCCAAGGGAGAAAAATAAGGTTTTCTACTCCCAGAAAGGGTTATTCTCTTGAGATCCCTCAAGGGAAGTTCAACCTTGTCCTCTAGGGTCGCTGTGGGTCAGAATCAACTTGATGTCAGTGAGTTCTAGGCACCCAACAAAGAAATTTTGTTTATTTAGTCATTGATTTACAGAAAGCGCGAGCGCAGCCCCCCACTACCACAAGTTATGCAGTTGAGTTTCCCGCATTTGGGGAGATCGCAGGGGTCAGCACACGCAGAATGCAATGGGTGAGCCTCGCCCTGGGCAAACCACCTTCCTGATCATGGGGTCTCCCCTGCCAGGCAAAAGAAATCTGAAGCCCTCTTTAGAGAAGGCAGCAACATCTTAGCCCTCAAATATCCTTATAAATTATCCTACACACACTATCGTCTCAAAGAAAATTATTGTGAACCAGGGACGGTTTACAGAACAGTTTGATGTTCAGCAATTCACACACAATTCGCTTCAGGCCATCCCCTCGGTAGATCATCGTTTACCCTTGGGCTTTCTGTTTCTGTCCCTCCTCCTTTGCTAACCCCCTGGACCTGGTCACTGGGCGGATGCTGCCCATCTGATGTCACATGGTCGGTTACCACAAGTGTCGGTGCAGGGCCCGCCCTGCAGACTCACTGAGGACCAGTCTCAGGGGTGTCCCTCCCCCTGTCTCCCTCTGACCAGTAAGCAAATTCTGTTATGTATTTAAGTTCCACGTGTTTTTATTTCTCCTCTCTCCAGGACCTTCTCATCTGATGCTTTTCAAAGCAGTTCGTGGTGGCAATCGGGTCCCATCTAGTCCAGCCGGTCTTAGGGTTGTGGAGAATGGTATCAAGCACCGTATCCTGCCCCCAAAGATAGCCAGCTGCAGATAACCAACAAGACACCGGGAGTGGCACTCAGTAGGAGAGGGACAAAACGGGGAGAGAAGGCATACAGATCCTGGCCTCATCCAACGGGAATGTAAAGTCACTATGCCGACTGCTGAGAGTCAAGCTAAGAAAAACTTGGCAAGAAGCTGTAGTGACTGATCCACCATACCAGATGGCTGGAACTTGACATGACACTGGGTGAAGTGAGCCGCTCACAAAAGGACAAATATTCTATAAGCTTAATGATAGAAAAAGACAAACACAGAGAGACCAAAGTTGATCAGTGGTGAGCGGGGACAGGAAGGAGAAGAAACGAGGGTTCACAATGTTGCATCAGTCACAGGTGCGTTGTCAGTACTGTCAACCTGTAAACCTTGGCAAAGCGGAGGATCAGCCCCGAGGAGCCGGGATTGACACAGTGGCTGCAATGGGCTCCCACATAACTCTTTGGAGGAGGGTGCTGGACTGGGCACGTTTCGTTCTGTTGGGCATAAAAGGGCACCAACAATTAAGTAGATTCCTGCCCCTCCCCCGAGAAGAGTTTGTTTCAAGGGACGACATTGATTCTGCAGCTCCGGGAGAGGGACATGTCTGATCAGAGCACACGGGAGCAGATGAAGGGGGAGGAGGAGACAGTGGAGCACAGCCTGGCCCACCAGGCCGTGAGGATGATGTTCCTGAGTAGAGCAGCCAGTCCACAGAGAGAACAACATGGCTGGCCCCACTATGAGACATGATGCCACTCAGTGACCAAGGGCAATACAGGGGACAGCACCGGAGACACAGTGTGGGAACTGCACCTGACCTGATCCCACCACACCGAGGCAAAGCACTTGGGGAGTGCAGCGGAACAGCAAGAGAATGGAGTGGCGAGGTCCCCAGGGAATGCTGAAAGTGGACTTTGGGGCCAGGGCGTGGTGCCCCAACAGACTGGACTGGAAAACACTCCTAAAGGCCAACAAACAATCCTTGAACTAACTACAAGCTTTTCTTTCTTGATGTGTTTTGTTTTGTTCTTTGTCAGTGGTTTGTTGTTGCTGTTTTGTTGTCTGGTTGTATACTGTTGCTTTGTTTTCCTCTGTCTTGTTTTTGTGCATGTTATTATCTCCACAGGTCTGTCTAAATAAGACAGGTTGGATGAACTAACTGGAGGAAAAATAACGGGACCGACAGTTCCGGGGGACTTGGGATAGGGTGAAGTGGGGGGGTAAGGAAATGGCGTTAACAAACCCAGGGACAAGGGAACAACATGGGATCCAAATTGGTGGTGAGGGGGGAGTGGCAGGCCTGGTAGGGAATGATCAAGGGTAAGGTTACGTAAAGAAGAGGTATAGCTGTAACCCAGGTGGGGATGGAGCATGATAGTGGGGCAGGAGGAAAGCAAGGGAAATAGAGGAAAGAGCTAGGAGGCAAAGGGCATTTATAGAGGTCTAGACAAAGGCATGTACATTTCATATATATATATACATATATATATGGAATAGATCTATGTGTCTATATTTATAGGTTTAGTATTAAGGTGGAGGAAGGACCTTGGGCCTCTACTCAAGCACTCCCTCAACACATGAATACTTTCTTCTATTAAATTGGCATTCTATGATGCTCACCCTCCTGACACAACTGCTGAAGCCAAAGCGGGTGAACAAGTAAATGTGGTGAAGAAAGCTGATGGTGCCCGGCTATCAAAAGAGATAGTGTCTGGGGTCTTAAAGGCTTGAAGATAAACAAGTGGCCGTGTAGCTCAGAAGCAACAAAGCCACATGGAAGAACACACCAGCCTGTGTGATCACGTGGTCCCGAAGGGATCAGTAATCAGGCATCAAAGAACAAAAAATCATATCATTGGCTGCACACCTCCATGATATGATCGCCAAGGACAAATGGGTGCATAAGCAAATGTGGCAAAGAAAGCTGATGGTGCCCGGTTATCAAAAGAGATAGTGTCTAGGGTCTTAAAGGCTTGAAGGTGAACAAGCGGCCATCTAGCTGAGAAGCAACAAAGCCCACATGGAAGAAGCACACCAGCCTGTGCGATCACGAGGTGCCAAAGGGATCAGGGATAAGGCATCATCAAAAAAAAAATCTTACCATAGTGAATGAAGGGGGAAGTGCAGAGTGGAGACCCAAAGCCCATTTGTTGGCCACTGGAGACCCCCTCACAGAGGGGTCTAGGGGGAGGGGATGAGTCAGTCAGGGTGCGATGTAGCACTGATGAAGAATACAGTTTTCCCCCAGATCCTGGATGCTTCCTTCCCCCCCGCCCCGCCAACTACCATGATCCGAATTCTACCTTGCAAGTCTGGATAGAGCAGAGGTTGTACACTGGTGCATATAGGAGCTGGAGGCACAAGGAATCCAGGGTGGATGATACCTTCAGAACCAGGTGTGTGAGGGGCGATACTGGGAGGGTAGAGGGTGAGTGGTTTGGAAAGGGGGAACTGATTACAAGGATCTACATGTGACCTCCTCCCTGGGGGACGGACAACAGAGAAGGGGGTGAAGGGAGATGCTGGATAGGGCAAGATATGACAAAATAATAATCTATAAATTATCAAGGGCTCATGAGGGAGGGGGGAGTGGGGAGGGGGGGGGAAGAAAACCTGATGCAAAGGGCTTAAGTGGAGAGCAAATGCTTTGAAAATGATTAGGGCAAAGCATGTACAGATGTGCTTTATACAATTGATGTATGTATATGTATGGATTGTGATAAGAGTTGTATGAGCCCCTAATAAAATGTTTTTTAAAAAAGGGCAAATTGACAAGAGTTGTGTATTAGATATTCAAGGGGACTTCGAGAAGCACGAGGAACATAGAATTAAAAGATATTTGACCGAAAAATGAGCAGCGGCTGAGGCTGCTTATGCACAAACACACGCCATGGGATTCGGCTCCTGCGTCTGGAGGGTCATGGTTTCACAAGGTAGCCCGGTTAATTGGCCTAGAAACAGGCTCAGTGCTTCTGTTCTGATTTGTCGCACAGCCCCTGGGGCCTTCAAAGCTTGACATGGCCATCCAAAGCAAACAAAAGGTCTCTGTTTACCTGCAGCAACCGAAGAGGAAGGAGAGGAGGAAGCAACAGGAAGAGGCTATGGAAGGTGTGGCTAAAGGCCTCCGTAAACAACGGCCGACTCTTTTGTCCGGAGACCAGAAGAACTGGATGGTGCCTGGCAATCATCACTGAAGCTTTAGATCCAAGATTCCACAGAAGGATTCTGATCAGAGTGAGGAAAATGGAAAACAGATCTTCAAATTCGCACACACTCCAGACTTTCGGGAACCACAGAAGGGCGATGAATTCCTGGAGCTATTGCCATGAGATCACCTTCAAATCTTAAGCCAAAAATAACCTCTAAAGTTATCTTCAAACCTAACAGTAGTTTAGTTTAACTTTGGGGGCGGAGGGGAGGTGGGCAAGACTTGCCAACAGCTTGAAAGCACTCTGAGAGAGAAAACGAGGCTTTCTGCTCACGTAAACAGAAACCCTTTGCAAACTCACGGGGGCAGGTCTACCCTGTCCTGCAAGGTCGCTCCATGTCAGCATGGATGGGGTGGCAGTGAGTTTGGTT
Source organism: Tenrec ecaudatus (assembly GCF_050624435.1). Classification (NCBI taxonomy): domain Eukaryota; kingdom Metazoa; phylum Chordata; class Mammalia; order Afrosoricida; family Tenrecidae; genus Tenrec; species Tenrec ecaudatus. The sequence goes on from NC_134539.1 coordinate 115,117,152, forward strand.
TTGAGTCTTTGAAGCTGATGCTCTTTTAAGAGCGAACTAATTGGCATCTCAAGGGGGTCTATAGGAACCTCAGGGGGGCATGCATTTATGTTAATGAGGGAGGAGCAATTCAGAAAAGGAAACAGTTTGTTCATCTCAAAGAATATAATCAATCCCACTAATGTATATACACTTAGAAAATACTGAATTGGGTATGTTTTGATGTGCATTCTCAGCAACAAAGTAAGTAGTTTAGGATAAAAAAAGTGATATTGCAAAAAATAATAATATATTTTTTAAGTGGCATTGCATATTTATAAAAGAAAGATCCATGTTTATTCAACTGAAATGCCAATAACCCCAATCCCCGAAGAAGCCGCCTGGAGGAGACCAGGATGCTGACACCCAGCCAGGCCTGGAGTTTATTTCTGTCTCCTGTTGGACCACGTGAGGCGCGCCACCTCCCCATGGGGAGGATCAGGAGGTGCTGCTTTTTCGCCAGCAGCCCTGGCTCCAGAGGTTGTTTTGATATCCCAGGTGGCAGCAGGTGTTGGGCCATAGGGCAGGAGCCAGAGCTCCAGGATTGAGCCCCCCCAGGATCTTGTCAGTCTGCTCTAGTCACCAAGGCAGGGGAAGATGGGGCACATGTTTTGAAAGATTTCTTTCCAGTTGGAGCCAATTTTAAATTGCTCAACCATCTTCCTTGGGCAATTCCACCTCTCTTGGGCGAGCTCAGCCTCACCCCTTGCCAGCTTCCCTGAAGGGCTAGTTGGGCTTGTTCCCAGTGATACCCAATCGCGGTGCTATTCTACCCTGTGGGTAAGAGTCCCAAGGCAGCTGCTCAAAGACAGCCGATATCTCAACAGACCAGGGCTTCCATTCCCGAGAATAAATCCCCAGGAACCAAAAGCCCCGAGAGGCCCGCTCCAGAAATTCCAGGTTACCAGGTGTGATTCCTCTTTAACCAGACAATGCCACTTCTGTGGAACCATCTTCACAGGAGACCAAAAAAATACGGGCGACGTTTATTCACAGAGAAGTTCGTCACGATTTTTTATGACTTAAAATAGAAAGCACCCAAGTGCCCGGTCATTGGAGAAGGGTCACACAGCCATGGCTCTCTGCCATCCAGCCCTTCGGAACAAGAACACGAAAGACGAGGTGGTGATGAGCGAAGCTATTCAGAGTCGGAGATAGGTGACTAATGAGGCTTTTCAATACAGACAGCATTGAGAAAGGAATCCGTGGAAGTACACCAAATGTTGAATGTGTGACTTGCTGTTGGGAGATGCCAGAAATTCCGTTTTCGGTTCAAAATGGAGCCGCCCCGCAGGGTGTCCTAGACCGTAGGCTTTCTGAGGACAGACAGACTGCCTGCCAGGGCTCTCTCCTATACAGCAGCTGGGTGGGTGTCAACCGGCAGCCTTTCAATTGCACCTCCAGGGGTCCTTGTGAGGGTGACTGCCTTGGTGAGTAGTGACAGGTGTCTTAACAGCTCCCGAGAGGCCATCAAAGATGCAAGCATTGGTCTCACTTTGTCCAGAGGAGATCAAAGTGATGAAAATCAAAGAGATAGGAACAATCAGGTCAATGACTAAAGGGCCTCAAGAGCATCAGTTTTCATAACCCAGAGACCAGAAGAACTACATGGTGCCCTGCTACCATTGCTGCTGGTCCTGCTGGTCCTACTACTGCTACTGGATCATTGTAGATAGTCGGGAAAAAATGTGGAATCACATGAAATACACTAGAAAACATCTAGCCTGCCAGGAGGAACCCCTGAGACTATGGTCCTCAGTCACCCTTGAGGTCTGGAACTGAACACTGGCTCATGACTCAATTTTCAACCAAACAATAGATAGGTATGGAAGGGGGACAATCACACTAGGGAGATACATGAGAAAAATAAACCAGTTGAGGTCAAAGGGACAGCATTTCCCAAAAGTCCAAGTTCAGAAGTGTCAGAGAAGGAGAAATGGGAAAAGGAAAGGGATGGGGCAAGTGATGCTACATTGTGGAGCTTGCAATGAATGTACTGAAACTACATGAATTTGAAAGTTGAATTTGAAACTGATGATCTGCCCTATAAATCCATCCGATCACAGTTTTTTTTTTTTTAAGAAAAAAATATACGGACTTGCACCTTTTGAAGGAGCCCTGGCGGAGCTGTGAGTTAGGTGCTGGGGCGCTGACTTCGAAGTTATCGGTTCAAACCCACTAGCTTCTCCAAGGGAAACTGATGAGGCTGTCTGCTCCCACAAAGATCTGCAGTCTCGGGAACGCAGGACACACAGAATCCAGAACCAGGCGTGGGAACAGTGATACCAGAAGGGTAGGGATAAGGGTGGGGAGAGAAAGGGAGAAGCAGGGAACCGATCGTAATGATCGACACAGAAACTGTACACCCCTCTCCAGGGGGAACAACACAGAAAAGATGGGGGAAGGGGGACAACGGTCGGTGTGAGATAAGAAAATGTTAATAATTTATAATCTACCAGGGGGTATGAGAGTGGGGGGGGGACAATGAGGAGCTGATACCAAGGGCTCCATAGAAAGGAAATGTCTAGAAATGAATGAAGGCAACAGATGCACAAGCATGCCTGATGCAATCAAGGTATGGATTGTAACAAGAGCTGTAAGAGTCCCCAATAAAAATAAAAATAATAAGTGAAATGTGAACAAATAATTTTTTAAGAGAAAGGGATTAGAATTAATCAATTAATTCAGCAAAGTCACACACACACACACACACAGACTTGCAGTCTCAGAAACCCTATATGGGGTCTTCATAAGTCAGAATTGACTCCGCGGCAGTGGGTGTGGCTTCCGGTTACACAGATCTTCTGTGTTTTAAAATGAGCTTTTCCATTAAAAAAGACTTTTTAAAAAATACAACAGCAGTAACCCAACTCCCCTCTGCCTTATCTCTGTGATAATTGTGAATGCAGCCCAGAGATTCCCTCCTTGGCATTAGCTAGTTAGACACAACTGGGGTCTGTCTCCACCACTCATTACCTGCCCACTGCCATCAAATCAATTCCAATTCACAGGGAATCTGTCTAGACTTTCTGACGCTGCCTATCTTGATAGGAGCAGAGAGCCTCTTCTTTGTCCTTCAGAGAGGCTGGTGGATTTGAACCACCAAACATGTTAGCAGTCCAACGCTTACCCACCACTCATTAGCTGTATGAACACAATTAGGTTTCTCAGTTCTCTGAAGTTCCAGCCAGTCAGTCACTAGGTCAGCACATCTTTATTGTTGCTGCTGTTAGGTGTCGTGGAGTCAATTCCGACCCGTAGTGACCCCACCGCACAACAGAAGGGAACACTGCCCGGTCCGACGTCATCATCACAATTGTTTCTATGCCTGCGCCCTGCGTTGCCCTCGACGGTGGCAATCCAACGTGCTGAGGGCTCTCCTCCTTTTCACTGCCCCTCCACTCTGCTACGCATGATGTCCCTCCTCAGGGCGGGTCTCTCCTGATAACCTGTCCAAAGTAGGTAAGACAAAGTCTTATAGCCCTGGCCTCTAAGGCAATGGTTCTCAACCTTCCCCATGCCATGGCCCTTTCATACACTTCCTCATGTGGTGGTGACACCCCACCTCCCCCCAACCATAACATTATTTTCGTTGCTACTTCATCACTGTCATTTTGCTACTGTGATGAATCGGGCGACCCCTGTGAAAGGGTCATTCAATCCCCCAAAGGGGTCGCGACCCACAGGTTGAGAACCACTGCTCTCAGGAGCATGCTGGCTGTAGTTCTCCTGAGACAAATCCGTTGGTCCTTGTAGCAGTCCATGGTACTTGGCAATCAATAGTCTTCGCCAGCACCACAATGCAAACGCATCCATTCGGCTTTGGTCTTCTTTATTCAGTGTCCAGCCTTCACAGGCAGGTGAGGCAATGGAGAACACCATGGCCAAGCACGTCTTGAGTCCTGCACTGTACTGAGCACCTGCTAAGTGCCAGGCCCCTGAGGGCTGCGGGTACAGCCTTAGACAAAAGCACAGCCTTCAGGACACCATAAACCGGGGTTTTCAGCGCACGATGGTGGCTGGGCGTGGTGTGGCAGATGGTGGTTTCTCTGGGAGCTGAGGCGAGGGTTAAAGAGCTAACCCCATGAGCACCGAAAGCTCTAAGCACTATGCTGGGTGTTTGGGGAGTGTTCAGTAGATGAGGGCGAGACACAGCATTCCTGCTGAGGCTCAAGCCAGGCAGAGGGGAGGCCAGAGCCAAACCCCACGGCCTTCCAAAGAGGCCTCAGAGAGGCCGGCTCCAGTCCAACTGCAGGCTGGAGACGAAATCCAGAGAAAGTGCTCTGAGCCGGGAAAGAGTCCTCAGGTTAGCTCTGGGGCACTGAGGAGTATCTCCAGGCTTCCTCTCCTTTTCTTTGACTGGTTGAGGGGAGCTGGAGGCCAGAGCTGGCTGGCAGCAGTCAGTGGTGGTTCTGAGATCCTGCAGCTGAAGGCTTGGGCTTCGTTTCCCAGTCTCCAGAGGGAAATCGTCTGTTCCCTGTCGGGGGGGCTGGCTTCTCCTCCTTGCCAGCAAACACGCTCTACACTCGGTTTCAACTTCACTTTGAATGTCCCAGGGAAGATGTGGAAACCATACACCACCCCACCCCCACCCCCATCCCCCAATCCAAACCCATTGCCATTGGGTCAATTTTGAGCCTCAGTGACCCCGTAGAGCAGAGGAGAACCACTTCTTAGGGTTTGGGAGACTGTACATCTGTACCAGAGCAGACAGCCTCATCTTTCTCCCTCGGAGCAGATGATGGGTTTGAACAGCCAACCTCGCCCAATGCTTCGCCCATCGTGTACCACCAGCCAGGACTTCTTTGAATCCAGACCGGCAGGACTAGCATAGATTCCTTGAGCGCCCATAAGATACCAGGCCTCACCTTGTAACCTGCCAGTGGCTGTCCAGGGGACTCCAGCCCATGGGTCAGAGTAGAAGTGTGCACCCCAGGATTTCCAGTGACTGATTGGGGCAAGCAGATCACCAGGCTTCTGCTTCTCCAGGCTTCTCCCGGGCACTTCCGGCTAAATACAAACCTCCAGTCTGTCCTTTGGCAGCTGAGCACGTTATTTGTTGGCACCACCCAGTGATGACTCACCACGAAGCCCTGTCAGATGTGTCTTGTCATTTACCTGTTACAGGTGAGGAGAAAATGGCAGCCAGGTGTGGCAGAGCCGGGACTTTAAACGAGGTCTCACTCCAACCACCCCCTTCTTTCCACGGTACCAGTTACACTACTTAGACCTGGCCCCTACTCCTCCCTCCTATACCCCAAGCCAATCCTAAATGTCCTAAGGGAAAGAAGTGATTCTATAGTTGCTTTGTCCAAGAATACGATAAGACAGACAGGTAATAGTTTACCCTCAAACACCCAACTCCAAATAAGATGCTACGTGATGTTTTAACCATCTTTTCTTAAACATATCATCTGTATCTCTCCTTCCATGTGCTTAGAATTAAAATTGCAATCATAAAAGTAATTTTTCAAAACAGCTATTTTTTCCCCAGAAGAAAAGAGACTTAACATTCATGTGTGTTCTATGTCGGGCATTTGAGGGAAGCACTTCTGGTGAATGATCTCATTTAAGTGCATAGCCGGAGATGAGAACACTGAGGTCCACAGGGCATGGACGTGGTACCCAAACAGCCAAACCTCCTTGTGCTGGGTAGCCTTTCTCTCCACTTACCAGTCAGTCATGAGAGTGGCCAACTCATCCCAGTGTGAGCAACAAGAATCTCCAGGCCCCCAGAAATGCCTCAGTCTTGGGCTAACTGGGATGGTGGGGAACCCTACAGCCAGTCGGTAGCAGCTGAGGGAGAAGTTATGAGGGCTCCTGGTCTCCGCATAAGTTTGGTTTAAATAGAAGACTCTTCCGTGTGAGAGACCTGAGTTCAATTCCCTGCCAGTGCCTCTCGCGCTCAGCTGCCACCCGTCTGTCAGTGGAAGCTGGGGTGTTGCTATCATTCTGCATGGGTGTCAGTGGAGCTCCCACACAGCAGGTTTTGTGTTTTGTTTTAACCCTGCTGTACTATCTCTGAAATCAACTGTCTTAGGCTGGGCTGACTAGGGAAACAAATTCAGAGATACACATATGTATAGGAGAGAGCTTTGTATCAAAGAATAATTGTTTATTAAGAAAACATCCCAGCCCAGTCTAGATCAATCCCATAATGTCCAATATTAGCCCATATGTCCGATACCAGTCCATAAATTCCTCTTCAGACTCACTCAGCCATGTGCAATGACACAGGATGCAGGAAGACCACAGGCCCGTGGGTGAAAGTCTTGTGGATCCAGTGGTGGCAGAAGCAGCGCAGCTCTCTGGCTTCCGTCAGCGTGGCTCCAGGTGGCCGGAAGACCAAAGCAGAGAGAGGGTGGGGCCTGCCTCCGTGGAGGAAGAGAGGGTTCAGAGAATCCTCACGAGAAGGCCAGGCCCACAAGGAGGTACCATCAGGCTGCGACTGATTGAGAGACTAGACTCCACCCCTTCACTCTTAATCCCCTCAAGTTGACACGAGATTATGTAACTACCATTTCAACCCATGAACACTCTGGCTCATACTAGTCCAGACCACCACCAGTCGTGGAGATGGGCCAGGCCTCATCTGATCCCGTTGTGCATGCGGTCACCGTGAGCCAGGCCAACTAGAAGGCCGCTAACCACCACTGCGAGCAGCACTGAGGGCATTAACGCTTAATTCCTCTTGGCTGGGCTTGCTTTCCCTTTTTAAATGGCTGTAAAAACCCAACTTCAGTTCGAAGTTTCTTGAACCCTAGCTTTGAAGGCGGAGGGGGCTTGGAAAATAGCTGGGCTTGTGGATGGCCCATGAGTCTTCCCCAGAGAAAGTGAGGTTTCTAGGGAAGCAGAGAGCTGTCTTAGGAACCAGAGCAGGCAGTTCGGTCATGATCCTGCCTCCAAAACAGCTGTGTGTCCTTGGATAAATCCATGGCCTTCTCTGAGCCCCAGACTGAAATGTGGGAGTTCCGGGCAATGCTGTCCTGCCTTCTAGGAGCGGAAAGGCCTGGATGCTCAGCCGCCTCATTCTGCAGGTGAGGACACAGAGCCCCATAGGAGTAGAAAGGCTCAACCAAGGCCACACAACAAGGGAAAAGAGTACAGTCGGAGTCACCGCAGCCTCTTGAGGCTTGTCTTATGAAACAGACGACTGCCCTTTCACCCCACGCACACGACCTCCTAAAACACACGAGCGAAAAATCAGAGTGTTAAGAACGAGAACTGGTTGAATGGTGCTTTCTAAGCCCGTAAGGAAAATGAGCCAAGAGCTGAAAAATTAAAAATTCTGGGTGTTGTTGTTGTTGTTGGTAAAACAAAGCAGAGTCTAATTTGGGTTCCCTTCAAGTCTCATAAAAAGGAGAAGCTGAATCCTTGACCAAATGCTCAGCATTCCAAACCAGGAAGATGAGACAGAACCTAATCCCCCTGCGTGAGGAGCGAGGCAGATAGGAGGATGTGTTTCCATTGGCCTGCATATTTCTCAGATGTGTCAATGGCAGGCCGCCTAGAGAAGAGGCCAGATCCGCAGGGGCACGCGGGGAAAGCAGGAGGCTCTGAGTGCGTAATCCATGCTGGGAGGAGGAGCCGGGCTGCACGCCCCTAACAGCTCAGAGAAATGCATCGTTTGCTTGAAATCACTCAGCTAGTAAAGGGTAGAGTCAGACGGAACTGCTGCCTCAGTAGCTGGAAGATGAATCAAGCCATTCCTGACTCATAATGATCCCCGATAAGTTTCTCAGAAGAGAAAGCCCCGTCTTCCTCCCACGGAGCCGCTGGTGGTTTTGAACTGCCGGCCATGCGGATCACAGCCCAACACGTAACCACTACACCACCAGGGCTCATCTAAGGACCACTTAGTCAGCTGTGGCCTCAGGCTCCCTCTCTCCCGAGGCAGTCTTCCAGGTGTGTCACTGCTTCTTCAGTAGCTCTGTATCGGATACTCAAAGCGATACAGAAGACTTCATCTTACTCACCTTGGCCATGTCATCAGGGGGACCGGTCACTTGGTAAAGCAGAGGGCTATGAAAAAGGGAAGCCTTCGATGAGCTAGATTCACACCGTGGCTGCAACACGGGGTTCAAGTGCAGCAACACTGGTGAGGATGGTGCAGGAGCAGGCCGTGCGGTTCCTGGGTATATGAGTCGCTCTGAGTCAGAGCCCACTGCTGGCATCTAACAACACTGGCTAGGAACTCATTCCTTCCTCATCAAGGTACCTAACAACACTGGCTAGGAACTCATGCGCTCACTCATCCGCCAAGCACTTAAGGATCTGCTTCCGTCTGCTGATGGGGGCCCCATCAAGGAGATAAGCCAATCGCTTTAGGGTTGCGCGCATCCAAATGCGGTGGGATTAAAGAAGGCTTCTTGAAGGAGGCGAGATTTGAAGCTGAGTTAGATTTGGATTTACCAGTATCACTGATCATGTTGAGACCTAACTCGACTGAATCTGTAATGTCCTTGAAGCTTCTGTCCCCTCTGACAGGAAAGACCTTGGGTCAATACCCCTGACTAAAACATACGTATCGAGAGGTACTTCAGTTATCACGAAAATTTCTGAGCACCAGCATGTCCATCTACTATGGCTGTATCTTACCCGTGTTATACCTGCACCCGCCAGCACGGGAGGAGGCGGGGAGGGTACTCACATGTACTTAGCACCTTGTGACAGTTATTTCAATACGCACACAGCCTGTGGAGAAGTGCTGTCGCCTCATCTTAGAAGTGAAGAAATGGAGCCTGGTTGAACTTCGGTGATTTGTCCAAGGTCACACATCTGTCTGTGCAGGACAGCACCAGGGTGGGAATCCAGGGGAACCCACCCGCCCCCTGTGCGCCAGCCCCTCTTGGGCAGCGGTTCTCACCGTCCTCACACTGCCACCCTTTCATACAGGTCCTCATGTGGTGGTGACCCCCCACCATAACATTATTTTTGTTGCTACTTCATCACTGTACTTTTAAAAAAATCATTTTATTGGGGCTCGTACAACTCTTATCACAATCCATACATACATCCAGTGTGTGTCAAGCACATTTGCTGCCATCACCATTCTCGAAACATAACTGTCATTTTGCTTTTGTTATGAATTGGGGGAGCCCTGTGAAAGGGTCGTTCGACCTCCAAAGGGTTGGTGTGTTTATTGAAATAACTGTCACGAAGTACTAAATTGAAGAAAATTCTCACTTGAGGTAGATCGATAGATATGATGGAGAGGTGATAGCTAGATAATAGATAGATGATAGATAGATAGATAGATAGATAGATAGATAGATAGATAGATAGATAGATAGATGCATGCGATGGCTGAGTCAACTCTGACTCCTGGCCACCTTCCACACAACAGAGTAAGACATCATCCGGTCCTGCACCATCCTCTCAACGGCAGCACATCCAGGTCCATCATCCTGGCTTTTGTACCAATTGGGCCAGAGAAAGAAAGTAGGGAGCCATGCAGAGGTCATTTCAGGCAGGGGAAATAGCACACCAGCACAGAGAGGGGCCTACTTCCTTCCTCTTCCCCCTCGGCTCCGCTACCCCAGGAGGATCATACTCAGACCCATCCTAAAGCTCTAGCTCCCACTAGCTCATCCTTCCAGTCCAAACCAAGCAGAAAGATTAAGTATCGGTGTCCCCAAATTTTCAGCAGAACTCTTGGTGTTTACTCTGATTGGACTATCCTCTATCCCTTGCCCACCCATGCGCCAGTTTGGGTACCTCATGACATGTAGAGCACTTCTTAGCTTCAATATGGATCAGGTTTTCCTATCCTCCAGCTGGGAGCAGAACTAACACTACAGAGAGACCCATGGACCAAGAGTAGTAGTGAAGGTACTCACAGAGGAAAAAATAGGATATGGTTACTGTTATATATTGAACTGGGGCCCTATAGCTCCCTCAGATAAGTGTTAGAATTCTAATCCCTATCTCTGGGTGCAATCTATTGCAGTGTAATATGTTAGAGTGTATCTCACAATGTAAACTAATGTAATGTGATCAATTGTCAATCAGTGGAAGCCCTGCCACTGTAAGGTGGATCCTAAACCTAATCACTTCTGAGTCATATAGACTACTGTGAACACAGAAGCACATACTGGCAACGAGAGCTGTCATGTGAAGATCATCTATAAGCCAAGGAACAAAGGATGGCCTGAGGCTACGAACAAGGTAGGAATCCATGTCACCAAGATCCTGACTTGGACTTTTAATTTCCAGACAAGTGCGAAAATGGAACTTCCATTCTTTTTTTTTAAAAAACGTACAATTATCACACTCCATACATCCATCCATTGTGTCAAGCGCATATGGAAATTTGTTGCCATCATCATTCTCAAAACATTTGCCTTCCACTTGAGCCCTTAATATCTGCTGCTCGTTTTCCCACTCCCTCCACTTCCCCCTCCCTCATGAACCCTTCATAATTCATAAATTATTATTTTGTCATATGTTACACTGTCCGATGTCTCCCCCTGCCCTCTTCTCTGCTGTCCCTCCCCCAGGGAGGAGGCTATACGTAGATTCTTGTAATCAGTTCCCCCTTTCTACCCCACATTCCCTCCACCCTCCAGGCATCGCCACTCTCATCACTGGTCCTGGAAGAGTCATCCGCCCTGGATTCCCTGTGTTTCCAGTTGCTATCTGTACCAATGTACATCCTCTGGTCTAGCCAGACTTGTAAGGTAGAATTGGGATCATGATAATAGGGGGGGGGAGGAAGTATTTAAGAACTAAAGGGAAGTTATATGTTTCATCGTTGCTACCCTGCACCCTGACTGGTTCATCTCCTCCCCACAACCCTTCAGTAAGGGGTGTCCGGTTGGCTGCCGATGGGCTTTGAGGCTCCACTCTGCACTCACACATTTACAATGATATGATTTTTTGTTCCTTGATGCTTTGACAGCTCGTGATCGCACAGGCTGGTGTGTTTCTTCCCTGTGGGCTTTGTTACTTCTCAACTAGATGGCCACTTGTCTATCTTAGAGCCCAGACGCTCTATCTTTTGATAGCTGGGAACCATCAGCTTTCTTCACCACGTTTGCTTATGCACATGTTTGTCTTCAGTGATCGTATCAGGAAGGTGAGCACCCACTGATATGATTTTTGTTCTTTGATGTCTGATAACTGGTCCCTTCGTCACCTCGTGATCGCACAGGCTGGTGTGCTTCTTCCATGTGGGCTTTGTTGCTTCTGAGCTAGATGCCGCTTGTTTACCTTCAAGCCTTTAAGACCCCAGATGCTATATCATTTGGTGACTCCTATTCTTTAAAGCTACCCACGTGTGGTACTTGTGTGACAGTAACCCTCGCTGACAAAGGCAGTTCCCAAAGATAAGGAAATGGATCCAGGACTTCTAAAACTCAATAAATAGTCAGTAGTTCCATGGCCTAGAGAGGGTTTGCGGTTCAGAGTGGTTATACGACTTTCCCAAGATCCTAGAGCAGTAAAAGGTGGCTTTGCTCCCATGCAATAATGCGCCTTTTGTTCTAAAAGCTAAAGGTTGCAACACGTGGCAACATTGATGAAGTAATTCTTGGTAGGCTAAGCCTAGATGGTGGGGTTTTACAGGTCAAGAAGAAGAGTTTGAGTTTAGTGGGGAAAATGTTATTTTCTCTGGGTTTCAGGGGAGAGAATTGATCAAATGGGAGCTGAGAAGACCCACTCAAGGCTGCAGCCATGGGGGTCTGGACTGGTATCAGTTCAGACAGACACATTGTTCATGCCTTGAAGACATTTCCATGGAAAGGGATGGGGCTCTGCAAGGGATGGCCTCTCCCCATCCCCACTGCCTGGCTCCAGCCTGTCCTGGGACATCCGAAGTCCTTCCCTGCCCCCCATGTTGTGGCTTTGGCAGGCACGTCGGAAACTACAAATCTTAACTGAATTTCCACCCCAGCGGAAGCTGAGAAGCAAGCATGTCCCACTAGCCACTTCTGAGCTCCCAGCGTCTCCTCCTCCCTTCAGAACAAGGATCAAACCCTGTTTCACAATAGAAGGAGGAGAGGGAGGGATGGGGAGGCAGGGAGGAAAAAGGGGAAACCAAGGGGAAAGAAGAACAAACAGAACTTCATTTGATCTTAACAGACAACGTTTATGTCTGAATTATACATTTTTCTCTCCATGCTGGGAAAACCAAGACATAAGGGAAACCCAGTCATCAGATCCCGTGTTCTTTATTTACTTCCCTTGGATTTACTGCGGCTCCAAAAGAACTTGGGAAGCTCACAAGACTCAACACGGTGGTGACTGTGATCATTCGAACTCAAACTCACTGCCGTCGAAGGGACTCGGAGCAACCCTGGAGGACAGGGTGGGGCTGCCCTCTGTGAGTTTCCAAGACGCTAACTCTTTATGGGAGTAGAAAGAGCTGTCTTTCTCCCTTGGAGTGGCTGGTGGCTTTGAACGGTTGACCTTGCAGCAGTTAGCAGCCCAACAAATAACCATTACACCACCAAGGCTAATAAGGAGCATAAAAAATGGATGGAGATCAAGCAGATAACAGACAGCAGATCAATCAACAGGTACCCAAGGACACCCATTTGTAATCTGGAGACTGTCCTAGGCTCTGCGGGGTGGGGTGTGGGAGTGGAGACGAGATTTAGATTGGCTTTGTTTGCAGATGATAGAAAGCATTCAAAGGCATCTCTGGCTACAAACTTTTTTCTGGGCCCAAATTCAAGCAGAAATCTATCACATGGCCTGACAAATTATATTTGAGTTATAGAGAATAACAAGGGCAGGGAGCCCAAAGGACTTGAAGGGGCCATTGTCCTGAATGGCAATGAATGCACTAAACAGCATTTTTATTGCCAAAAGAATAAACACATGGGTTGTGAGTGAATCATGTATTCTTTGAACAGGAAGTTGCCAATCTCCTCCCAGGCCAGGCCTGGAAGGGTTAAGTGCAGCAGGACGGGCAGCCTGTGAGGCATCGAGTCCCGAGTCCTGGAAGTTGATGACCTGAAACTGAACCGGCAAGCTAAGCTGGAGCAGATGCTAGGAGAGAAGAGGGACCAGAGCCAGGTGTCCGCTCGTTCCTGGCTCCTTAAGCCAGCCTGACCCATTCACACATCACATCCCTGGTGTTCAAGGCAATCACACGCACGTCTTCCTCCCCGTCCCCTGACCCTGCATGCTTTCACCTGACTTTAAGCTTCTGGCTTTACCTTGAGGCTTCTGTGGCACCCAAGTTTAATCTTCAATTAGAATGTGCATCTGTAGATTGCCTCCTGATATTTCCCACCTCCTTCTCCCAGGATCAAGTCCCAGAATATATTTTGAAAGAAATTTTTGCCCTATTTTTTAGCTTCGTGCTTTGGGTGGGATGGATTCCACCCTCGATTCTAGAGTTGAATCCTAATTCCAGACACTTCATCTATCAGTGCATCACGTTGTCTTGGATGCTGGGAGGGGCCATGGCCAATTAGGGTCTTTCTTTTTTGTATTATCGGGGATGTGGGTTTTCTTTGTCCCCTGACAAGAACGTGGAAAGCACGTAGCTCCCTGAGCTTCAGACAACCATACTGCGACCTTCAGGACAGAGGTCGTTTGAGAGAAAAGTCCACCCAGAGGAAAACCGAGAAGGAAAGAGTGGGGTTCCAGCGACCCCATAGAACCAAACAGACCTGACCCCGTGGGTTGCTGGGTCTGTGAATCTCTATGGGAGCAGAAAGCCTCATCTTTCTTCCTCAGAGTGACTGGTGGGTTTGAAGTGCGAAACTTATGGTTAGTGGCCCAGAGAGTAACCCACCACGACACCAAGGTTCCTCCCTCCATGAACAGACACCAGCTATGCATAAGGAGAGAAAGTCGGGTCCAACAGGCAAAATGGGGTGCCTAGTGGATCCAAGCAAGCCTCCAGAGGTTCACTGTTCTCAAGGCTTTGACAGCTGGGCTGAGTGAAGTGCAGGAGAATCCAGCCATGAGGCCTCTTAACAGAAAGCAATGTTCGACAGCACCAGACCTGGGATGCTGGGAACACTCTTGACTAGAACGATCAGAAACAAGCAGGCTCCTCTACTTAGAAAACCCACGCCAATTATTTAGGAAGGAATTTCAGCAAGAAAGCGCCCAAATACCAGAACATTGGAATCAAGCCAGCCTTTGTAGCAGACACGAGGCAGAAATTCAATTACTACAAGGAATCTATGATTAGAGCCACCTTGGAGGCCAGTACGACTTGATGCTGGGTCCTTAAATACACCCAGACAGAGGGCAGGGGATGGGGTCTGCAATGAAGGGTCCCTGGGCCTGAACTCTCTACTTTTCCACCCAAGGTAGGAAAAGCAGATCCTGTCTGTTACTCAAAACTCTCTCTCTCTTTTTAAACAAGCCTTCTTCCAAGTTTTGGCCCAAGGCAGCAATGGTTAGGAGAGTCTTTATTCCACGCCCCCACCCCCTCACCCCCCAACCCCTGTCCTTCATTCCCTGGAGGTATAGCAACGACACCAAGTGGGCAAGTGTTGGCTGCTGGCCATAGGTGTTTCAGACACACCACATGGAAGCCTACCGATGGGCCATTTGCAATGGCCGTCATGCCAGTCTGAGGAAAAGGCCAAGAGCACAGCAAAGACATGACCTAGAGCCTGATATCATCGAGCTGTTAGCCAAACCTGGGTCTACCCACCTCCGTCACTTAATGTCTCAGTGGCTTAAGCCAGTGGTGCTTAAAGTGTGGCATCTCAATTGGTCATTTGTAGTATGGTGAATGTAACTTAATGCCACTGAATTGCACACTTAAAATTGCACACCTGATTGTGGCAGACGTAGTTAGGTTAAAATATAACATCTTGTCATTTGATCTTCTTTTTGACTCATTTTAAAGCTGTTTCCGTTGCTTTTAAAAAGTGAAATACATGAGGATGAAGGCCCTGGTGAGCCCCCTCTGACCATGGACCAGGCATGTGAATGGCCTTGCTCACATGCAGAGTGCATTGGAAAGTGGATCGTTGCAGATATAATTAGGTTAAATTTTAGCATCCTATCATTTTATCTCCCTTATGATTCACTTACATTTGTTCTAATTTTTAATATTTTCTGCTTTCTTTTCGATGGAGGTTTTTATCGGTTTTATTGTGTTATTGTCATTAGTTTTTTGGTTCTGCTTCTTTTAAAAATGTTTTTCTATGTATGAAATCCAGGAGAGGTAAATCTACAGAGACAGTAACTGATCAACTGATTGCTTGGGGGTATGGCAAAGGAGGTGGGGGAGAGGGGGGGAATAGGGAGCTAATAACCATGAGGACAAGAACGAAGAGAATGTTCTCAAACTGTGGAGAGGAGTGGACACGCTTCCTGATGTGACGGAACTATTGAATTGTATGATGTGTGAATTATATGCCAATAAAAGTGTTGAAAACTTACTACATAATAATAAAATTTCAGTGGCTCAAATGATGCATCTTTTGTTATATAGACTTTACCATAATAAACTTTTTAAAATGCAGACACCCACTGCCATCAAGCTGCTTCCAGCTTGTAGGGAATCCCTATATAGGGGCTTCAAGACTAAATCTTAGCAGGAGCAGACAGCCTCAACTTTCTCTCACAGGGTGGCTGGTGGATTTGAACCACTGACTTCATGGTTAGGAGCCCGACCGACACCTAACCCATACCACCACCAAGGGGGCGGGAGGGAAGATGGGACTGAAAGAAGTTCATCAAGCCAGGTACCTAGAAATTGCTGAGATGAAAGCTCAGTCAGAGAGGAGGCCTGGTGACACCTGGTTAAGACTTCAACTGCGAACTGAAAGGTGACTGCTAACTGACGGGTTGCCAGTTTGAATCCACCAGTTTCTCTGCAGGAGAAAACCTCTGTCGATCTGTTCCTGAAGAGATTTCCATCTAGGAAATCCTATGTTCTGCTCTGTCGAATGGGGTCACTATGACCCAGAATCAACTCGACAGCATACAACTTAGAAACTCGGAGGACGGGGCACTCGAATCTGAACACCGCCTGCCCACCCAGCTGATCCTTCAGCTGTTTAAAGTTTTAGAGCAATAGCTTAAGCCAGTGGGCACCAGCCTTTCTGGGAGGTTCAGCTGAGAGCGTTCCTAATCTAGCACTGCTCCCCAGCATCCCCGACACCAAGGAGAGAAGGTGGAATATTCTCCAGTCACAAAAGCCAGCAGGGAACGTTTCAGGGAGGAAATAGACTGCAAAAAGGAAAAGCCTGAATAGAACGCCAGCACTCCCACCCATCACAACAAGCGTTTGTAAGATTAAAAGGCAAGTTAAAGACACTGTTACTGTCACTGGGTGCTAGGGAGTCAGTTTCAACTTAGAGCAACTCCACGCACAACAGAAGGACACATTGTCCAGTCCTGCGCCATCCTCCCAATCGTCCTTCGGCTTGAGTGCTTTGCTGCAGCCACAACATGACTCCAAACCCTTTCTTTATTAAAAAAAAAAAAAACGCCAAGCAAAATCAGTAAGAAGAACAAGAACAAAGAGCATGCACACGTGCACACACGAGATGACAGATTAGGTAAATGTACAGAAAATGGATCAGACGATGAGCAATCACAGCAGTGTGAATTAAAATGAGCTATTTCCCCAACCTGAGTTGGCAGTGAGTGAGCATAAGTGACTTCCCGACGCCCCTGGGCTGCGCACCAGAACACCTGCCATTCTGGGAAGCCACCGGCCAGCTGCTCAGAGCGCCTTCAGGGCATTCTTCCGCCCGATCGGGAATGCAGCTTCGCTTTATCCGAGGCAGGGGTCACCAAAGGCCCATGGTTGTAGAACCTACTAGCTAAGAATGGCTTTTACATGTCAAGGGCCTGGAAGGAGAAGCCGGAAGAACAACAAAGAAGTTGTTCCAGAGGCCCGATCTGACGGGTATGTTGGGTTGGTAACTGTACAACCACCAGAAAGTAGGGCATTCTACTCTCGAAGCGCAGAGGGGCTCTCTACCCTGTCCCACAGGGCACCGAGTTGGCATCGGTTCAATGGCAACTTCAAAATCTTCTAGAACAGCTCCTGTCTGCCTCTTCCAGGAGAAAGAAGCCTGCCTGTCCTAGACGAGTTCTAGTCCGATGCAGGGATGGCAAGCCAGGTCTGTGGACCAAAGGTGTGGCTGCTTGTTTTTGCAAATGACGTTTTCATTCGACAATAACCATACTTACTTGTTTATAGAGTACAAGACCCCGTGCTATGACAGCTGCCTCGTGGTCACAAAGATCTCGTCTGGCCCGCAAAGGATAAACTACTTCCTATCTAACTCTTTCAAGGAGAATTTGACCGATCTATGAGACTAAAAAGAACCCTAATGGCATACTGGTTATGTATTGGCTGCTATCCACAAGGTCAGCAGTTCAAAACCACCAGCTGCTCCATGGGAGAGAGATGGGGCTTTCTGCCCTTGTAAACAGACAGGTCTACAAGGCTGGCCCCAGTCAGAGCCAAACAGACACACACCTCGAAGTCTGTGCTACAGAGGACAACACTAAACCTAGAGGATGGGGGGAGAGGCTGGCCGGCCACACCCACACACAAGCAAACCAAGAAGGAACAGAGAGAGCGAGGGCCTAGACCCCACACTGGCACACCAAGCCTTGAGGATGACATCCCTGCACAGAGCTGCTAAGGCACAGAGAGGGCTGTAAGGCCGACCACAGCTCGAGACATGATGTCCCCGCGTTGGAGCATGCTGTGACAGAGGACAATACTGGGGACACACAGCGGGGAGTGAGTCTGGTCTGACCCACACACACAATGGGGTGAACCAAGAAGGGAACATAACAGATCAGCAACAGAAGCAGAGCAAAGCCCCAAAACCAAAACAGGCTTCAGGCTAGGAGGGGCAATTCCCAGAAACACCCCAGGACTGGAAGGGAGATAGTCATAAAGGTCAGTGGACAGACCTGGAATTATGTATGCTTGGGGGGAGGCTGGCTAGTTTTTTTTTTTCCTTTCTTTTTGATTTTTCTCCTTTTATTCAATCCTTTGTTTTGTCTCTTACTGATGTTTTGCCTACCATATATATTCATGTATAAGCCGAGTTTTTCAACACATTTTTATATGTTTATATACTCGAGTATATACGGTACCTCTATAAGACAGGCATGGGAAGCAAGCCCGAGGAGAAAGCCACAGAACCGATTGTTCCAGAGGGACTTGTGGGGAGGAGGAGGCAGGGGAAAGGAGCGGCGAGCAAACAACACCACAGACAGGGGAACAACTAGAGGATTAAAATCAATAAGGACATAGTGATCCTGGGGGCATAATCTAGCTGATTACAATCTAGCTGAGAGGAATTACTAAGAGGCAGAAGAAGGGCGTGATGGTGGGACAGGAGGAAGGTAAAAGGAAACAGAGGAAAGATCTAGGAAGCAAAGCTATGGATAGAGGTATAAACATAGGTGTGCACTTATATAAATATATTAATTCATAAAAAGAGATATTGCCCTAGTACATATATTTATATGGCAATACATTGAGGAAGTGGACAGACTTTGGGCCTCTGTTCAAACCCTCCCTCAATGCAAGAACACCTTGTTCTAACCCCCTGGCATTCTGTGATGCTCACTCTCCCGACATAATCGCTGAAGGCAAAATGGGTGCATAAGCAAATGTGATGGTCCCTGGTTATCAAAAGATAGAGCGTCTCGGGTCTTAAAGGCTTGAAGTTAAACAAGTGGCCATCTAGCTGAGAAGCAATAGCCCACATGGAAGAAGCACCCCAGCCTGTGCGATCATGAGGTGTTGACAAAATCAGGTAACAAACAAACAAACAAAAATATTGTTGAGAAGGAGGTAGGTCGGAGCAGACCCAAACCCATCTGTAGACAATGGAACACCCCCTCACAGAAGGGTCACAGAAAGGGATGAGTCAACCAGGGCGCAGTATAGCACCGATGAAACACACAATATTCCTCTGGTTCTTTGAAGGCTTCCTCACTCCCCACTATCATGACCCCAGTCCTGCCTTTCAGTTCTGGCTAGACCAGAGCCTGTACAGATAAAAACTCATAACCCACAGAATCCAGGTCAGATAAACCCCTTAGGAGCTGAAATGGGAGTAGCAGTAGCAGGAGGGTAGGGGGAAGGTGGGGAAGAGAAGGGGAGAAAGGGACAACTGATCACAATGATTGACACATAATTCCCCTACTCCCACCCCAGAGGAATGAACAACAGAAATGTGGGTAAGGGAGACTGCAGTCGTTATAAGATATGAAAATAATAATAATTTATCAAGGGGGTCACGAGGGTGAGAGGTGGGGAGGGGGAAAAAAAGAGGAGCTGATACCATGGGTTCAAATATAAAGTAAATGTTAGAAAATGATGATGGCAACATGTACAAATATGCTTGATGTAACTGATGTATGGATTGTTATGAGAGCTGTAAGAACCCTCAGGAAATGATTTTTTTTTAAAATCAAAAACAGTTACAGTCTCAGAAATTCACAGGGACAGTTTTACCCTGTCCTGTAGGGTCATTATGAGTCGGCATCCACTCGATGGCAGCGAGTTCGGTTTCTGTGGGTGTAAAGAAACCATCCGAGAGGCAGGTCTACATAAGTGTGGAAAGATGTTCACCACAGCACTGTGTGTATTGAAGCCCAGTTATCCAGACAATGGACCATCATTTTACTGGCCCACCCGTTTGTCCCAGGGCCTTGCATCTTGAGAAGTCAATAAACATTAGTAATTCTTAGCGCCTGTGAAATATTATTTACTCATGTTAACATGTAGTCAAAGAACCAGTGATAAAATGGGGGGGCGAGCTGGGTGTGTTACTGCTGAGGGGGGTCTGGGGATGTGGTCAATGGTGAGGTGGCATGGCCTGGTGAACATAAGTAATGCTATTTATGGGGACGCTTAAAATGGTTTTAAAATGTTACTGTTAGCTGCCATCAAGTGGGTTCCAACTTATCACGACCTTTATGCACAACAGAACAAAACACTGGCCGGTCCGGCACCACTCCCACTACTGTTGTCAGCCTCTCGTCATCATTGAGGCCACCGTGTCAACCGTGGGGCTCTAGGTCTCCCTTTGCCTCACTGTCTTTCTACTTTCCACAAGCATGAGGTCTTTTGCAAAGACTCTCTCCTAATAGCATGTCTGGACATGATTACTTCTTTTTTCTTCTTTTTCGGTTGGTTGGTTTTATTTATTTAATGATCACTTCTAAGGAGCATTCTGCCTGTACCCCTTTCAAGACAGACCTGTTTGTTCTTTGGGCAGCAACATAATTAAAACGTAACGGTTCTTGCTTATTTCAGTCTGTTATTTCAGTCTTCCTTATGCAATACCCAACTTTCACGTGTCTATGAAGCAAAACACCAGGGCTGGGGTCAGGCGTACCTTAGTCCTCAAGAATGACATCCCTGCTCTTGAATCCTTCCAGGATCTTGTGCGGCAGACGTACCATGCCAGAGGTCATTTGATCCCTGACTGCTCCGCCCACGAGCACCGACTGTGGATCCAAGGAAAATGAAAATCATGGCCACGTGGGTCTTGTGTCCATTTAAATTGCTATATGTACATTTACATACACATATGTATACACACACCACTGTCATTAAGTTGGCCCTGAGTCATACCAAGTCTATACATAGGGTCTCTAAAACCCTAAGGCTTTAGGAGAACAGACAGCCTCAGATGTCTCCTGTGTTCTACATGTATTTATATATGTATTTATATGCACACACACGATGGGCTTCAACTGGACAAAGGCAGTGAAAAGATCATGTAGACTCTTCATAGGTTACAATGAAATGTAAAGCTATATATATATATAGATTTAAAAGGGCTGGGAAATGAATCAAGCTCTCAGCGTCAGTTTCCTTGGGGTTACAGAACCCAGGACGGTTTCAATTTTCTCCCGTACTTCCTAGTGATTTTTCAAGTTTCCTGTGATGAGTGAACCTTGCTCGTACAACCATTGCATTCAACAGTTTTCCCTTCCGAGGAAGCCATGGCCTTGGGAAGCCCGGCCGGCATAATGGGACTGTGTGAGCAATGAGGGAAAGGGGGAGAGGGAGAAACGAGGTGCAGACAGCCAAGTCCAGGGGGCCGTGTGAAGCTAAGGGAAGCAGCCCTGGGCAGCCGCAGGGCAGAGTGGACACCGAGGTAGAGGAAGAAGGTCTAGTGCGCCGGCCCAGGCCCAGCAGCCTGGCACCACCTGGGAGCTTGTCAGCCCCCCCCCCCCCCACGTGCAGACTTGGGATCCCCACTTAGTGACCTCCTCTTCCTCCTTTGTCGTCTTCAGTCGCCTCTGCTACTCTGGGCACACCTCATGAGAGAACCCAGACCCAGCTGCCTTGGCATTCATTCCGCCTCCTAACTACTCAACGGGGTCAGAGGAGAACTGTACCCCACCGGAGGCGCCTCTGGGTGCCCTTCCACCTCCCTCGTCTCATTGGCGGCCACACCTAGCAACTGTCTGCCCTTCCCGGAGACTCCACATGGGGTGAAGCCCACTACCTGCAAGTCCCTTCCGACTCTTGGGGACGCCCCCGGATAGAGCGGAACTACTCCAGAGGGTTCCGGAGTCTGGCAACCGTGACTGCAGCAGACAGCCTCATCGTTCTGCCGAGGAGGGGCTGGTAGGTTTGAACTGCTGACCTACTAGGCAACCTAGGCTCCCTATCACAAGAGGGAAAGGAAGCTTAGAACGAAGTAAAAAAACAAACGGAGAAAACCACCACTGTCACCACCACAGCCCAACCAGACACACAGGCCAGGCCTGCGTGCGGTCAGCGGCCAGGGAACAAAGGAAGGGCAGCGGACGAAGCTTCCGGAGACCGAGTGAGCGGCCTGGCGAGCGGAGCTGCCGGGCTGAGTCCAGACTGAGAGCGTGCGGGTCAACAGGGCGGGGAGGGAGGCTCCGTGCCCAGGAGAGACTTGATTTCTTGTTAAAACATCCTGGAGAGCCCTTCTGAATCTTGAAGAGGCGACGCGGGGAACATGACTTGGCCCGGCTTTGGCCTCGGTCAGCTCCCGCCTCCTACGGGGCTCTGCAGCTACAGACAACCCTTCAAAGCAGGGACTGTCCTGCCCTCCAGCTGGTAGGTGGGGAAACCGAGGCTCCGAGAAGGGGGCACCAGCAAGAGGCCGAACTGGGATTCCATCCTGGGCACGGCTGACGCTCGGCCACCAAGTGGCTTCTGGGAGCTCACCTTTGACTGGACCTGCGAGGCCGACACGGAGGCCACAGAGGGATCTTGCCAGATGTCAGCGCCGCTGCCCAGAGATGTCCCGCTCTCTGTCCCACCCCGAGTCACAGCAACGAGTCCACTTTGCCAGACGGAGAGGCCCGCTTCCCCCACCCTCCGAGAGGGACCCCGGGGGGCCCTCGCTCTGCAGCCACAGGCTCACCGGTCCCAGCCAGACCAGACAGGGAGTGGCTGACGAGCTCTGGTCGCTAAGGGACAGGGAGGGGAGGAAGCCAGGCGGAGGTATCCGGACACGAACCAGGTGGCCACTAGCCCAGGCCTAACTGAGTCAAGGGGGAAATAGAACACCTTCTAACAGGAAGGTCAGCTGGTAAGAGAGCCTGGGGGGGGGGGTTGGAGGGTTGGGGAGCAGGAGGGGCAGGGAGGAGCAGAAGGGAATGGAAAGAGGCCCTCAGGAATTAGGAAGATGGAAAAGGGTTGCATTGTACCTTAGAGTCAATTCTGACTCGGGTGACTCATGGTAAACCAAACCTCTACCAAAGCTCGTGCCAGAGCGGATTCTGACTCACGGCAACCCTACACAGGATGGACGGTGTGAACCTGCCCCGTGGGGGCATTAAGTCATCACCCCTCAGCCGGATCCCCAGATCTCTCCCCCCATGGAGCTGCTGCTGCTGCTGCTGCTGCATTTGAGTCACCGGTGTGCCACCAGGGTGCTGAACTCTGCATTAGACTCTTCGCCCGTGTCATTTGGTTTCCTCTTTAAAATGGCCCTTTGACGTCGGACAGTGTAAGATAGGACAAAATAAGAATTTATAAATTATCAAGGGTTCTAAAGGAAGGGGGGAGCGGAGAGGGAGGGGGAAAACGAGGAGCTGATATTAAGAGCTCAAGTAGAAAGTGAATGTTTTGAGAATGATGATGGCAACAAATGTACAAATGTGCTTGACACAATGGATGGATGGATTGTGATAAGAACTGTAGGATCCTCCGATAAAATGATTTTTTTTTAATGACAACAACAAAAAAAAACGGCCCTTTGAAGTAGGTCCAATAGGCTTGTCAGGTCTGCCGGCCTCCAGGGCACTAACCCCAGCACCCCTCTGCACCCTCGGCCATCCAAACACGTCCACAAACAGGAGGAATTGGCAAGACCCGGCCCCCACTTCTCACTCACTCCAGTGCCCCCTCTAGACTGGGCAGGGAGATGGTGGCAAAGAGGATGAGATGCCCGATAGGACCGCTGGAGGCTGGGGAGCCTCGGGTAAGCCCTGCCTGGCCTCTTTCTCACCCTCAGAGATTTCGCACTGACGTGACCTGAGTGACAGTCTGCCTTGAACACACCTGGCTCTTTTCCACAGTGTTGCAACAAACTGGGGGGAAGGTGGTTAGGGTTGAGGCCAAAGTAAAATCTGAATTCAACTGAGCAAGCCAGCAGTGGCTCCCATCTACTCCCAAGAGGAAGGCCTTCCAAACCAGAGATGCAGGTTCCGATCCTGCCCCGGGCAGGGAGGCAGGTGAAGCAGAAGATCCCCGAGCTGTGGAGTCAGTCCGGTGGTGCCGGGCTCTGGCCCAGACTCTGCCACGTCCTGTGCGGCTGTTCTGGGCTTCCGCTCTCTTAAGCCTCAGCCTCCTCAGCTGCCAGACAGCCGTGACAGTACCTTCCTTACAGGCCCATCCTGTGTGGCTTTGCAGCCACATCCTGGCATTCAAATCCTGTTTCCCACCATTTGGCTGTGTGAGCTTAAACATGTAACATAACCCTTCTGTGCCTCAGCTTCCTCGTCTGTAAAATAGGGAACACTTTTTCTTTTTGCAGACCAAAGTTTAAAAACTTTATTCTGCCACGTGCTAGCTAATTAATTTTTAAAAATAACTTTATTAGGGGCTCTCACAGCTCTTATAGCAATCTATATACCCATCATGTCAAGCACATTTGTACATATGTTGCCATCATCCTTTTCAAAACATTTTCTTCCTACTTGAGCCCTTAGTATCAGCTCATTTTTTCCTTCCTCTTCCAACCCTTGATAAATTATAATTATTTTCATACCTTACATCATCTGCTGTCTCCCTTCACCCATGTTTCTGTTGTTTGTCATCCTGGGTATGTGTATGTGTGTGGGGGGTGGGGTTACATGTTGATCATTGCAATCGGTTCCCTTTCTCAACCCCCCCTCCTTCCCCCCACCCTTATGGTATTGCTACTTCCATTATTGTTCCTGAGGGGGTTTGTCTGTCCTGAATTCCATGTGTTGAGAGCTCTTATCTGTACCAGTGTACATACTCTGGTCTAGCTAGATTTGTAAGGTAGAACTAGGGTCATGATGAGGGGGGCATTAAAGAACTAGAGGAAAGTTGCGTGCTTTCTCGGTGCTATACTGCACCCTGGATGGCTCGTCCCTTCTTGTGACCCTTCTGTGAAAGGATGTCCAATTGTCTACAGATGGGCTTTGGGTCTTGGATCTTCTGATGTCCTATACCTGATCCCTTCGACACCTTGTGATCGCACAGGCTGCTGTGCTTCTTCCATATGGGTTTTGTTGCTTCTGAGCTAGATGGCTGCTTGTTTAACTTCAAGTCTTTAAGAACTCAGATGCTATATCTTCTAATAGCTGGGCACCACCAGCTTTCTTCACCACATTTGCTTATGCACTCGCTTTGTCTTCAGCGATTGTGAGCATCACAGAATGCGGGGTTATGAGGACAAAGTGTTCTTGCATTGAGGGAGGACTTGAGTAGAGGCCCAATGTCCATCTGCTACCTTAATACTTGATTGAAGTTGTTTCACTGGGTCATATATCATAAGGATTAAATTAGCTCACCTCACTCACCGCTGCCGTGAGTCGATTCCAATTCATGTCAGCCCTAAAGGACAGGGTAGAACTGCCCCGGTGGATTTCCAAGAGTGTAAATTTTTATGAGAGTCAAAAGCCTCCTCTTTTTCCCTTGAGAAAGCGGTGGTTTCAAACTGCTGACCTTGTGACTAGCAGTCTAGTGCACATCCACTACGCCACCAGGGCTCCTAGGAAGCCAGCTGATCCAAGTTAAAAACATGCCCAACACAGTGCCTGGAATACAAAAATCTCACTGCCTGCAAGCCAACGCATAGCGGCCCTCTGTAACAGTAGCACGGCCCCTGTGAGTTTGACAGACCGGAACTATTTACAGGAGGGGAAAACCACCGTCCCACAGAACGGCTGGAGGTTTCAAACTGCCGACCTTGTAGTTATTAGCAGCCACCCGGTGCATGACCACTACGATACCAGGGCTCCTACTGGAATGCAAAGAGTATTTGAACTTTTAAATAACTCTTATTATAAAATCTACACAAAACCCCGGCATGTGGTAGATAATTTCTCCTCTCTTCCATTTCCTCCTGTATGAGACTCAGAGACACTGAGTACTAGGCTTTCTGTCCCCTGGTGTCCGGGGTTGGATCCAACCAGCATTGGCAATAGCCTTAGGTGCTTCCTACCCGCCCCCAACCCCCCTGGCTCCCAGGGGCTCCTGCACACCCTCCCAGAAAGAAGGCCATCTGGTGCTTCTGCTTCTCGGCTGCCAGTGCAAGTCCTGAGCTCGTCGTGGGGACTCCCAGGAGCACTGAAGGTGAGATAGGTCCTCCCTCAGGGCAAAACCAAACCAAACTCACCGGCAATAAGCTGCTCCCACTCACAGTGACCCTGTAGGACAGAGCAGAGCCAGTGGATGGGGCCTAGGAACCCTCATCCTGCAGAGCAGCTGGTAGGTTTGAACTGCTGGTCTTGAGGCTAGCAGCCCAAAGCTTAACCCACTATGTCACCAGGGTTCACCCTGTAGAGGTACACAAAAATCCAAACTCACTGCCATCAAGTCTATGCCAACCCAGAGCAACCCTATAGGATAGGGCAAAACTGCCCCTATGAGTTTCTGAGACTCTAACTCTTTATGGGAACAGAAAGTCTCGTCTTTCTCCTGCAGATCACCTGGTGGTTTCAAACTGCTGACCTTGGGGTTAGAAGCCCAGTGTGTAACCACTATGCCTCCAGGATTAAAACCAGGAATAGATCTTTACTCTCCTTACTAGCATGTCTTGATCATCTCCAGGCACCCTACAGGTACAGTCTAAAACACTCAAAATTCACTATCAAGCCCATGCTGACTCACAGAGCTCACAGAATTTCCCTGTGTGTTCTGAGACGTAACTCTATGGGAGGACTAAGCCCCGTCTTACTCCCTCAGGTCCAGACAGGACAGGTGTCCCATTTTACTGATGATGACATGGTGGCACACAAAGGTTAAAACAGTTGGCCAATATTACCCAGCAAGTCGATCAACGCAAGAGTAAAATGTAAGCCCAGGCTTTTGTGGATCCAAAGCCTGGGAATCTTCCATTGCCACGTTTTCTCCCCAAAGAGCCACTTCACTGTCAGCTTGACTACTTCTCGGCTGTGTGGACTTGGGCGGGCAGGTTCCTTTACCTCTCTGACCCTCAGCTTTCAGTTGTCAAACAGGGAATGGAGTTTCACGCGGATTTGTTCATTCACAGTTACTGCCTGCATCCAGAAGAGTCCAGGGGCTCCTTTCTTGAATGGGCCCCTTCCCAGCCTCTGGGACCCTTGTAATGGTAAACATTTTTTCCTTAAAGCAGGTCCCAAAATGTATGGCAGCTTCCAGCCCCACAAACGTGGGCCGATCCCCATTAACCACACTGTGCAGCACGCAGCTACTGAGTCTGGGGCCTAGAAGGGGGGGAGCTCCCAGGGGCATTGGAAGAGCTTGTGCTTAGAAGTACCTCACACAGCGCCTGACCCTGACTCGGTGGCTGGTGCTATTACTAATTACTTATTGTCTACGAGTCATTGTCTCTCCAGGCCTCATTAGAACGTAGGAGCCATGACGATAGGGAATGGTGTCCATTTTCCCCATCACGCTGGCATGCCGTAAGAACCCAGCAAAACAGGTCCCATCTTGGAGCTGGTTCAGTTCACGTATGAGAAAACCGGGGCCCAGAGAAGAAGGTCTTTCCCACAATCTCCCTGCCCTGAGCAGGGCCAGCACCCCGTGCAGGGCTCTCCCTGACCTCCTGCTGCCTCTCCTGGTGACTCACATGTGAGGCCCAAGAGACAGTCTTGGAATAAAAGAACCAGTGTTCTGAGTCTGAAAGCAAGGAGTGTGGAGAAGGGCAAAGTGCACAGACCTTGGAGCAAATGGCCAGATGTAGCAATAGTAATGCAGGACATTGAGTTAAACTCAAATGTAGATAAACCGCAAATAAGACTTTATTCAGTCAGTATGTTCAGTGCAACTGGGGGGGCGGGGGGAGCAGATGAGAGTAAGTCCAAACGCAGCGCTGTAAAATCACAGAAACCTTTCTTAAAGAAAAACACCCAAATGTGAAGCGATTCTTTCTTGACATCTCCCCCATCGAGGTCAGCCTACTTCCGGAGGCGGGCTTTCCATCTCTCAGAGCCCTTCCTCGAAGAAGCCTGCGCCCTTTTATTGGCACCACGTCAAAAATGGCAGGTTGGGCATCCACAAGGGACACAAATCATGAGTTTAGGGGAACAGAACGACGTCTGAAGGGGCAAGATGAAAGGGAGGATGGGGAAGATCTCCCCAGAGTCTCGCAGGACAGCCCGGCTCCCCGGGCAGAATGAATGGACAGTCTTTGGTGTAGCGCTTCGGGCCTTCTTCTCACTGGTGCAGTCTTCGATTTTGTTAAAACATCTTCCTAATGAGCACATGTGATCCTGCTGTGCCTTTTGAGACAATCCATGAGGACCCGCTGGGGAGCCCTCCAAAACACTGTTACCTTCAGTGGGAGGGTGGGGTGGAAAGGGGGAACCGATGACAAGGATCTACATCTAACCTCCTCCCTGGGGGACGGACAGCAGAAAAGTGGGTGAAGGGAGAGGTCGGACAGTGTAAGACATGACAAAATAATAATAATTTATAAATTATCAAGGGTTCATGAGGGAGGGAGGGAGGGAGCGAGGGAGGAAGAGGGAGGGGGAAAATGAGGAGTTGATACCAAGGGCTCAAGTAGAAAGCAAATGTTTTGAGAATGATGATGGCAACAAATGTACAAATGTGCTTGACACAGTGGATGGATGTATAGATTGTGACAAGAGGTATACGAGCCCCCAATAAAATGATTTAAAACACACCAGGTACCTTCGGTGCTGATCTCTCTGGCTTCAATTCAGCTGGCCCAGCAGTTCCCCGCTGGAAGTCACTGTTCAAATCGGACCCTCTTCTGAAAGCACCTTAACAGGACTGAGCCAAGTGCGCGCCTGATACAACCTGTCTGTGTTCCTCCCCTGATCGCAGAGACAGGTTTAAACGCATTCGGTTTGGAATAAACCCATGTGCGTATGAACTTACTCCCGTACTTACACTAAAACGTGATCCAAAACTCTTTTGTAACTGGGAAAGTTTGTATTTATTTTATCTGACAACTCTATCTGGGAGTCTCACAGAAATTAATCCAAATCCCTGCTCTGCCATTCACGGTGCAATCACACTCAACCTGGTCCCATCGCTGACAAAGTGAGGCTCACCCCAGCCTCCACGCAGAGCTTCTGGAAGGCCCAGGTGAGAGGATGCCTCTTCAGGAGTGGGTACACTGTAGATAAAATATTGATTTCTCACCACCACCATGCTTTTGAAAGCCCTTAAAGAACGCATGGGCCCGAGGGTGGACTGACCTACCAAGTCCAAGACAGTCTGGGGACTATAACCTCAAAGCTCTACCAAGCAGCACCTTATACCAAGTTGAAGTTGTGTTTCTTGGCTGAAGCAGACAACATCTAACCTGCTTCCCTTTTCTTAAACATGTTTAATGCATCCTTGACCTTCTCAGGCACCCTGTGGTGGAGCAGGTTATGCATTGGGCTGCTAACCAGAAATCAGCAGTTCGAAACCACCAGCCCCGCTGAGGGAGAAAGAGGCTTTCTACTCTCATGGAGATTCACCGTCTGAGAGACCCACACAGGCCATTCCACTCTGTCTTCTCGGGTCAGCTCAAGGGCAGAATCAGCTCAAAGGCAGTGAATCTGACCGTGGTTTCTAAGTTTAGGATTCCTTTGATGAGGACCAGCACAAAGCGGGTCAGAAACGCACACACACTCACTGCCATCGAGTCAATGCTCACTCATAGAGGTTGGAGGTTAAAGATGTCCCAAAGGTCAACTCTCCCAAACTGGAACCGCGCTCCACCTCTCGGACAAAGACGTTCTCTCCCTGCAGAACGCTCCTTCTAGTCTCTGGGTCCAGTCACTCACTGCGACACCACAGAACTCACAAACTCTGACAGGTCCAACTTGGGACCAGGAGCAACTCGGGACACAGTTCTTAATCGGCACCGTTTCTTCTCTCCTTGATGGGCCCCGCTCAGGGCCTTCCTGGGCAAGCCTACAACTCGACCCTGTCGGTTGACAAGCTTCCCCACCGCCATTTTCTGCCAGTCTCTCATTCCTCACGTCACTATTGCTTTTGTACCTTGTGACACCGTCTCTCGTTGTCTCCGTGTGACACCTCTGTCCTCTCTGGTCTCCCTTCAAGCCTGATGGGATAACAAAACTGACTAATATCCTAGTTAGGGTTCCATATACTTTATGGGTATGGTCCCCCCCACACACAAGGGTTGTATTACCTGACGTACATTAGCAGCCAGCTGTCCAATCCCCTTGGGGGCTCCAGGAATCTCAATAACTCAGCCCCACCCAATCATTGTGTGGGAGTCACAATGACTAAGTTTAATCAAAAAAGCGTTTTTAAAACCTCACTGCCATTGAGTCGGCACCAACTGACTCATAGTGACCCTAGAGAACAGGGTAGACCCGCCCCTGTGAGTTTCTGAGACTGTAGCTCTTTATAGGTATAAAAACCTCCATCTTCATCCTTAGTGAAGAGGGAGAGAAGGGTTAAATTAAGCAATCCACTGCAGCAGAGGGCACCCCCTGGACTCTCTGAGTCATTAGCTCTCTCATACTTTCAACTTCCCCCCTCCCAATCATTTGGCCAGTCCTAAACCGCCATGAGCCAAGAGTCTCTGGGTGAGCTTATTCAGGTCAACTGCTGGCATCCATCTGACCTGGTCAGGTTCTCCAAAAGTGGTCTCAATTTTTCTCCCTCTGGCCTCAGATAAAATTTAATGAAGAGGAGATGATTCCTTTGGTCTGAGTCTTATAATGTTAGATTTCCCCTGCTGCGTAACCCATTTATTCCTTCCTTTACCTTCGGCTACCAGTTCTCCTTCCTTCCATTTGTCAGTTATTTTTACCCCAACTTTTCCACCTTGGGAAGGGACCTCGGATGCAGCCGGCCCAGATTGCTGGGAGCAAGACCACTCTAGGAAGTCCTTTCCTCTCAGCCCACTCTCGTTCATGCTGGGTGGAGGCACAAAAGTACAGCACCAGGGAACTACCTTGACCACCAGGCAATGTGGCAGCATGCACCGTGAACCCCACGAGGAAAAAACTCAACTCAGTGCCCCAGAGTCAATTCCGACTCACAGTGACCCTACAGGACACGGCAGAACTGCCCCTGTGGGTTTCTGAGATCGTAACTCTTTGCGTGAACAGAAAGCTTCGTCGTTCTCCTGCAGAGCAGCTGGTGATTTTGAACTGCTGACCTTGAGGTTAGCAGTCCAGCTTGTAGAGAAGGTAGGAGCCATCCCAGCAGGCCTTTGGGAATTCAGGCGCACAGGTTCAGGAGCACAGATGCAATCTCTTGCTGAGAGATGAGCCCTGATTCTGGCATCTGGAGCTGCACCCCTGGGCCTAGGACTAAACCATCTGGGGAAAAACAAAGCGATTCCGGATGATGTGGAGAAGGGCTGTACTGTGGCACCAGCCCCGCCTTGACTCTTTTCCCCAGATCCCCCAAATCAGCATAGGAATCCATCCCGTGGAACGAGTCCCTTGGTCCATCTTATGGTTAGTGTGAATACACACTTAGGAAGGCCCATGAATCAGCCCAGACCCATATCTCCCCCTGTTCAAGATAACACATGTTTTCATTTCCCATTGCAAATTTTCTATTAGTTATGTACTCTGAGGCTGGTGTGTAATGGTAATTACATACCGTTATTACAATGTTTCTTAGCCCATTGCTGTACCCAGTGGACTATAAAGTGTATTCCTTGGTCTCCGGAAACATGACTCGGTGGCCCAAATTGATACTATCTTTTGTTCCAATCCTTTAGTGATGTTTTTGGCATTTGCATCTGCCTCGGGCTATGCAAAGCCCAGTACAGAGCATCTCTTCCTGTTTGTAGGTACCTGGTGCGACTGGCCTCATTGGTCCAATATAATAAACTTTC
Source organism: Tenrec ecaudatus (assembly GCF_050624435.1). Lineage (NCBI taxonomy): Eukaryota > Metazoa > Chordata > Mammalia > Afrosoricida > Tenrecidae > Tenrec > Tenrec ecaudatus. The sequence goes on from NC_134539.1 coordinate 115,148,597, forward strand.
CAGCTTTGTGCAAAGCCTCCAACCATCTACCCCCAACCCTGAGGAATTTTCCCCTTGGGCATTGTGTTAGTCTGGGTGCTTTAGAGAAACAAATCCACAGAAACTCATGTATAAGAGAGAGTTTTATATAATGCTTAAGTGCACATCAAGAAAACATCCCAACCCAGTGCTGCCCAAGCCCACAAGTCCAACATTAACCCATATGTCCAACACCAGTCCACAAAGTCCTCCTCCATCTCACAAAACACACACTATGACGCAGACTGCAGGAGGAAAGCCGAGTCAGTGAACGTGTAAGCATCTCAGTGTTGGCGGGGGTCTCCACATGGCTGCTCCAGCACCCAGGGCTGCATCGGGGTAGGTCCATGTGGCTTCTCCTCAGGGATGTCTTGCAGGAAGTGAGCCTTGCCAGCTGAAGCAGGGAACTGGCTAAGGCAGCTGCACCCTGGTCCAACCATCAGAAAGCAAGAGACCCGAGAACTTGAAAGGTGAGGCTCACCGAGCCATTTATCCCTCGGCCCTCCAATTAACCTCACATGTGTTTATCGTCCAGGTTGGCACAATAAACTAACTCAGCCATCTACAGCCTCTGTCTTTCCTGCGGACAGACAGAACAGTCCTTGTTGGCATTGCATGCCTCAGAGGGTGCAAAAGGACGTGTCTAGATTCAGCCCATCTCTGCAATGCTAATATACCCCCATGTCCACTTATTTCATGGACCCAATTGCCCCTTCCTGTAACCATACCAACAGATCCACTTGCTGGTTCCAATTGCCTTCTGGTTCTTCTGGTGGGCACCGACATGTCCTTCTCCAATCTATGCTCTAACTCCCAAGAGTGCTTCCTAGAGGCCCGTCCCCTACCCAGGAGTCACCAATTGGGTAGAGCCCTGGCTTGGGGCTGGGTTTATAGCCAGCCTCTGATGGCCCTACCCCGTTCTGCGGTGGCTGATCTTTACAGAATGTCATCAGTGTCACCGTACGATGATGCTGGAGATCCACACCAAGTCCCAGGCTCTGCTACCCAAACTGTGACAGGAAGCCGGTGTGTTCGGGGGACCTTGTGGCAGTACAGAGAAAGTCACCTGGAATCCTGCTCGTGTGGAAACAACTGCAGCTGGCTCTTTTCTGAGGCTTTAATTGAGAAAAAGGCGTTTGCAAGACCAGGCACTGAGTGCCAGGCTCCTTTAGCCTGCAATAGGTTGATACCAACCTGGCAAAGCTGAAGCCACAGGCGGCACTACAAAGTCTACTCTCCGCCTCGGTGAGTCATCAGCCTTTGTCCATCACGTGTCCTATACAGGCATGCCTCCTTCTATGAAACCTTGTTGATGGTGCATGCTTTACCCATTGAAGGTGTGTGGCAACTGGATGGAGTCAGTCTATCAGTGCCATGCTCCCACAAGCATGTGCTCACAGTACGTCTCTGTGTCACATCTTGGTCGTTCTCGCAATAGCCCGAACTTTTTCATATGCTGTAGCGCACTTACCACATCACCAAGGCGATGCTGATTCATAGTGATGCTATGGGACAACGCAGAACTGCTCTCTAGGGTTTCTCAGGCTATAAATCGCTACGGGAACAGAGAGCCTCATCTGTCTCCCACAAAGTGGCTGGTGGTTTTGAACAGCTGACAGTATAGTTAGCAGACCAGTGAGTACACCACCAACACCCATAAAGAGACTACCAAAAAAAACCAAAACCTCACGACCATCCAGCGGATGCTGACTCCTAGAGGACAAGGTAGAACTGCCCCTGTGAGCTCCAAGGCTGCGCCTCTCTCTGCAGGTAGAAAGTCCTGTCTTTTTCTCCGAGTGGCTGGTGGTTTCAAACTGCTGACTTTGAGCTTAGCAGTCATATGAATAATCAATACTTAAAGATAGACCTCCGTAAGTGTACAAATAACTTTTTACATATCGGAAAACAAACAAACAAAACAAAATTCTGCGACCCACGTTACTGCAGCAGTAACAACCGGGGTGGGCGCAAGCAACTCTGCGGGCTCCCATCGGGCATGTTTAATCAAAAGGAGGCTAAGGACAGACTTACACACCTTCCGTTTAAAAACATCAGGGAGCGGGCATGTTCCCAATGAGACGTAATGGCTGAGCCAATAATATATCCAGGTCAGGGAGATGCAAGTTCGGTTGAAACCCTCTCATTCTCATCTCAACGTTCACCCTCATCCCGTCAAGTGTTACAGCTCTATCTCCCCACACTCTAACTTGAGGCCCCTTCAAGATTTTATTGACAGATTTTAGAATCACAGCCTCTTATACTCCAGCGTCCAGAAGGTCCTAGAAGCACTCTTTCCTACCTCCAGACAATTCTACCCACACATGGATATGGTCTTGGATCCCGGCCTGGGGCAAGACCGGAAGACCTTGGCTCCCACATCAAGCCTTATCTTGATCTACGAGCTGAGCCTGTGCTTCAGACGGTCCCAGCTGGACCCTCCCATCCCTCAATCCCTCCTGACTGGGGTGAATAATGAACTTATTTAGGTCTTTTATGTCTTAGGGCACCAGAAGGTTTCCATTGGTCTACGCAATCTCTAGTAGCAGTGAAGTATTAGAATCTTTATCTCACCTCTATCCATGTCCTCTGTAATCACCCATCTTAGGAGCCATCTGCTGGGGGAGGTTCTTTCCATTCTCCTAGAAACCACTCTTACGTTTCCTGCATCTGTAAGACGCCTGCGGGAACGGTGTGCCAAAAGATCCGACAGGACTTCTCAGAGTGTTGCCTGGTTTTACCATGGCCAGGTTACATGCGCCCTGTGTAGTAGGGACTCCCTCGATTACCGTACCTCCCATGGCCTGTGTCCTGGGGCACACTCAAGGAATGAAGAGCCTGCTGTCCAGAAAGTCATTCTAGCATGGCTTGGAAAAGCAGTTCATCAACTTCTTTCTTTGGGCTGTTCCATTGGGGATTTAGAGAGTGAGAAGAATGGTTTCCCTTCTTACAGTAAACAAATCCCACTGAGAATTGCATCTAGTCCACCACGCTGGCTGTTCCCCGTGAGTAGGCATGCTGTGTAACTGGATCTTGTACCATTACTTGAGACTTCCACGGTCAGTTTGGGGTCTTGCGTGAACCCAAGCAAACTCTTCCACTCTGCTGCATTCAACCCTAAAGACAGGCCAGACACCAAGCTCACTGCCAGCCACCACCCCTCCACTCCACTCACTGCCTGGGCCCACACCAGCACCGAGCCACCCGATAGGACAAGGGAGAACTGCTCTCCTGAGACCATCATCTTCGTCCCCAGCTAAAGACCCTGCAGCTAAAGGAGTCGTGTGCACAGCCTGGTCCAGCAGTTGCTCCTCAGGAAGCTGATAGCGGGCTGCAAATTAAAGCAGCTCCTTTACATCACGCCTCCGGCGGGGTTCAATAGTCTCTCGGTTTGGCTCACTCCCCTTCTGGACTCCCTTCTTGGTGACCAGAAGTCACGGGGTTGGTTTGTTTCCACTCATTTTTCCCGTCAGAACGGATTCGAAAACTAGAGAAGGTCAAATCTGGTGAGATTTAGGCTTGGTTCAGTGCTACTATAATCTGCCCCTGTGTCTTTTTCCCTACCACTGCTGATAACCAAGGAAGTCTATGCCCTGTCCCTTCCTTGCCACTTTGTATTTCCTTCTGCATCCAACTCGCCAATTCCTTTAGTTCCACCAGACCTACTTCCCATGAATAGCATGGGCCTTGGATAATTGATTGCTATATAACAGCTATCAATCCTCGGGTGTTTTTTTTCGTTGTTGTTGTTGTTTTTTTAAGAATTCTATCAATGTCATTTATTAAACTCATAAGTCAACAACAAAAAAGCACAAAGCCTGCATACAGTGATAACTCAATTGCCAAACTCAATTCATTCCAAATTTGTGTTCAAACACCAAAATGTCGAGAGCTGAACATATTTTTCCAATAACAAATCATATAAAACCATATAATTGGTTCTGAGGCCCCAAAGTTACACTTATAAATTCACTGTGGAGGCTGTTAGCCCTCTGGCTCACCACTTCCTCGCTACGCTAATATTGCCATGAAGTTGTTTCTGACTTATCCAAATTAACAGTAACTTTTCAGCCTCTTTAATTCTCTGGGTTCTTTGTTTCGTGCTTAACTATTTCAAACCATTCACTACATTAGCTGCTTGTTTTGTTTTTTAAGCTCAGGGTTATTTATTCAGCCAGTTCACTGATGTGTTTTGACACTGAATTTTCCACAGGTGATTTCCACGCTTTAGACTTCAGTTAGATTTTGCTCTGAATCCAAAACTCACTGCCATCGAGTTGACACCAACACATGGAGACCCTAAAGGACAGGGTAGAACTGCCCCTCCTTGGGTGCCTTGATCCCATTCAGAAACCCAGGTTTCCTCATTCTCCCATTCACCTCCCTCCCCTGCTCCCCACAAAACCACATATCCCAGTGCATCCAGGCCTGGGAAGCAAATCTCGCCATTCTAACACCAATTAAACAGCTATTTTCTTTTATGAGGATCAGCACAAAGGTGGTTGCCATGAGGTGGAGGCTGAAGCTGTCCCAGAGACTCAACTTTTCCAAACTACTACCCCACTCCATCCCTCCTCCCCTCAGTACTCCCCAGCTTGGTTTTGGGGTCTGGTAACTCACTGCACTGCTGGTGGTTTATTGGGAAGAAACAGGGTACAACTTGGGATGTGGAATAAGTCAGAAGTAACCGGAACAACGGAGGAGGCAGTTCTGAATCAGGGCAGCTGCTTCTCGGCCTGTACTGCCGGACTCTGCTCAGAACCTGGTCAAGCAAGTAAGACAGCTCCTAGCTCGGTGGGTCAGGAAGCCCCACAGTCTCACACTGCTCTCCTGGTAGCTGTGCCACTGTCACTGGCCCCGTCTCTGCACAACCTCTCAGACTGTCTTCTGCGGGACAGCTCCTCCTTCTCCCGCTCCATTGTCTCCATTTAAACCTGGTGGGATGGCAAAACTGAACAATCCCCTCCTTAGGGAGCCCTATATTTTACTTGCCACAAGACAAGAGCTCTTGTGGCACAGTGGCTGTTGGGTTGGACTGCTAACTGCACAGTCCATGGTTTAAAACCAGCAGCTGCTTCTGGAGAGAAAGATGAGGCATGCTATTCCAGGTAAAAAAGCAAGTAGTGTTGCTTGGTTTTGCTCTGTCTTGTTTTTGTGCATGTTATTATCTCCGCAGGTCTGTCTAAATGAGATAGGCTGGATGAACAAGATAGGCTGGAGGAGAAAACAATGGGACAGACAGTTCTGGGGGGACATGGGAGAGGGGGAGATATGGGGAGAAAGGCAGTGGCGTTAACAAACCCAGGGACAAGGGAACAACAAGTGATCCAAATTGGTGGTGAGGAGGGAGTGGGAGGCCTGGTAGGGCATGATCAAGGGTAATGTAACAAAGAGGAATTGCTGAAATCCTGGTCTGGACTGAACATGATAGTGGGACAGGAGGAAAGTCAAGGGAAATAGAGGAAAGAACTGGGAGGCAAAGGGCATTTATAGAGGTCTAGATAAAAACATGTATATATGAAAATATATCTATATATGAGGATGGGGAAATAGATCTATGTGCATATATTTATAGGTTTAGTATTAAGGTAACAGAAGGACATTGGGCCTCCACTCAAGTACTCCCTCAATGCAAGAATACTTTGTTCTATTAAACTGCCATTCTATGATGCTCACCTTCCCAACACAACCGCTGAAGACAAAGCGGGTGAATAAGCAAATGTTGGGAAGAAAGCTGATGGTGCCCGGCTATCAAAAGATATAGTGTCTGGGGTCTTAAAGGCTTGAAAGTAAACAAGCAGCCATCTAGCTCAGAAGCAACAAAGCCCACATAGAAGAAGCACATCAGCCTGTGTGATCACGAGGTGCCGAAGGGATCAGTTATCAGGCATCATCAGAAGAAAAAATCATAACATTGTGTGCTCACCTCCATGATACGATCGCTGAAGACAAATGGGTGCATAAGCAAATGTGGCGAAGAAAGCTGATGGTGCCTGGCTATCAAAAGATATAGCATCTGGGGTCTTAAAGGTTTGAAGGTAAACAAGTGGCCATCTAGCTCAGAAACAACAAAGCCCACATGGAAGAAGCACACCAGCCTGTGCGATCACTAGGTGTTGAAGGTGTTGTAGACCACTGGAGATTTGCTGGCAGAGGGGTCTTGGGGAAGAGACAAGCCAGACAGGGTGCGAAGTAGCAACAATGAAAAATACAACTTGCCTCTAGTTCCTAAATGCTTCCTCCCCCGTACTATCATGATCCCAATTCTACCTTACAAATCTGGCTAGACCAGAGGATGTACACTCATACAGCTAGGAACCAGAAACACAGGGAATCCAGGGCGGATGATCCCTTCAGGACCAGTGGTGTGAGGGGCGATACTGGGAGCATAGAGGGAGGATGGGTTAGAAAGGGGGACACTATTACAAGGATCTACATGTGACCTTCTCCCTGGGGGACGGACAACAGAAAAGTGGCTGAAGGGAGACATCAGACACGAGCAAGATACGACATAATAATAATTTACAAATTATCAAGGGCTCATGAGGGAGGGGTGAATGGGGAGGGAGGGGAAAAATGAGGACTTGATGCCTGGGGCTTAGGTGGAGAGCAAGTGTTTTGAGAATGATGAGGGCAATGAATGTGCAAATGTGCTTTACACAATTGATGTATGTATGGATTGTGATAAGAGTTGTATGAACCCCTAACAAAACAATTTTTTTTTTAAAGCAAGCAGTCTGGGAAACCGACAGGAGCAGTTCAACTCTGTCCTACAAGGTCTCTGGGAGGCAGAGGCAACTTTATGTGCATGAGGAGGAAGCTGTCCCATGCCCTTGGGGGACCAAAGCCATAAGGAGTGCAGCTAGGGGAACCACGTGCAGTAACTCACTGCACAGCGCCTTCCTTAAAGGAGAGGCAATGCTAAATTAGCCCATCGGTGTGCAAGCTCCAAAAATTAATATTATGCCCCTTCTGTAATTTAAATGTAAAGATTTTTAATGTAAACAACATTTGAACATGTAAATGTGAGCTGCTGTCTAGACTAGTGCTTGCCAGCTTAAGGAGCTCAACAAAGGTAACAGGACGGTCAGTGAAGGGACAGTTATTGCTTAACAAACACAGAGTTACTGTTTGAGGTAAGGGAAACATTTACTAGATAGATAATGGTGATGATTGCACAAGACGGTCACTGTAATAAATGCCACTTCACTGTCTACTTAAAATGGCTAAAATGAAAAACTGTATGTTTCTTCCATTGTAATACTTTTTTTTAAGTTAGACAATACTCAATGTTAAGTCAAACCACATGAACCTGCGAATGTAGAGCTGATTTTGAGCTGTAAAAATGTCCATTTCACATGACTCAACCTAATATTTGGCATTCAATATATAAACAAATCTATTGATATGCATAGACATACATATATCCATGTACACAGACATACATAATGTACACGTATATCCATGCACACGTACATACACATACAAATGTATTTTATGTGTGTGTCTACATGGACACACACATATGAAGTCCCTGGGGGTGTAAATGATTGACACACTCAGGTGGCAACCAAAAGGTCAAAAGTTCAAGTCCACCCAGAGGTACCATGAAAGAAGGGGCTGGAGACATCATTCCATAAGAAAAAAATAACCCTTCCTTGACAATCATCTGGATCCCAGCTCTATTCTGACACACATGGGTCTCCATAAGTCTGCTTCATTCAAGAGCAAATAAAATAGATGTGTATTAATATACACGCACCACATATATATAATCATCTCTCTCCATGAATCAACAACTACAAACACAAGCAGATATAGATGCTCAGGCTGCTCAAATATCACAAGCATCATTGAAATCCAGGTTAGGATCTTTTCCAAACTAATGACTTGCTCTTGTTAAAATTACAAACAACCAGAAGTATATTATTTTCCTTTTTTTAATTGTTGTGTTAGAGGCGCTCACGACTCTTATCACAGTCAATACAGACATCCGCTGTGTCAAGCACAGTTGTACATCTGTTGCCCTCATCATTCTCAAAACATTTACTTTCTATTTAAGCTCTTGGTATCGCTCATTTTTATCCCCACCCTCCCCACTTCCCACTCCCTCCTGAACTCTTGATAATTTATCAATTATTATTATTTTGTCATGTCTTACACTGACTGGCGTCTCCCTTCACCCACTTCCCTGTTGTCCATCCCCCAGGGAGGGGGTCATATGTAGATCCTTATAATTGGTTCCCCCTTTCTATCCCACCTTCCCTCTACCCTCCAATATCGCCACTCTCACCACTGGTCCTGAGGAGATCGTCTGTCCTGGATTCCCTGTGTTTCCGGTTCCTATCTGTACCAGTGTACATCCTCTGGTCTAACTGGATTTGTAAGGTAGAACTGGGATCATGATAGTGGTGGGGAGGAAGCATTTAAGAACCAGAGGAAAGTTGTATGTTTCATCATTGCTATACTGCACCCTGACTGCCTCGTCTCCTCTCCACGACCCTCCTGTAAGGGGATGTCCAGTTGCCTGCAGACGGGCTTTGGGTCCCCACTCCGCACTCCCCTCATTCACAATGATATGACTTTTTGTTCTTTGATGCCTGATATCTGATCCCTTCGACACCTCGTGGTCACACAAGCTGGTGTGCTTCTTACATGTGGGCTTTGTTGCTTCTGAGCTAGATGGTTGCTTGTTTACCTTCAAGCCTTTAAGATCCCAGATGCTATATCTTTTGATAGCCGGGCACCATCAGCTTTCTTCACCACATTTGTTTATGCACCCATTTGTCTTCAGCGATCATGTTAGGGCGGTGTGCATCATGGAATGCCAATTTAATAGAATAAAGTGTTCTTGCATTGAGGAAGTACTTAAGTGAAGGCCCAATGTCCATCTGCTGCCTTAATACTAAACCTATAATATGCACATAGATCTGTTTCCCCATCATTTATAAATATATTTACATATGTACATGACTGTATTTAGACCTCTATACATGCCCTTTGCCTCATATTTTTTTCCTCTATTTCCTTTTACTTTCCTCTTGTCCCACTATCATGCTCAGCCTTCATTTGGGTTTCAGTAATTCCTCTCAGTTACATTGCCCTTGATCAAGCCCTACCAGGCCTCTTACACCTCCTCACCACTGATTTTAGATCACTTGTTGTTCCCTTGTCCCTGGGATGGTCAACACCACCTCCCCCTTTTTTTCATTTTACCTAGTACAGTAGTTGCACTTCTGAAAATAGACCAGGAGCCCTGGTGGTGTAGTGGTTACGTTACACATTGGGCTGTGATCCTCTTAATCAGCAGTCTGAAACCACAAGCTCTCTGCCCCAGAAAGACTGGGCTTTCTACTTCTGCAAACATTTGCAGCTTCAGCACTGACTCGATGGCAGTGAGCTTGCTTTTGGGTTTCGATAGAGAAGAACACACAGTGGGAACAGTCAGGAAAATGTCTAAGCTAGAACCAAACACCTGGTGGAACTGAGTTACCAGCCTTGAGGGCTGGGTACCCTAGTTTCTGGGACATCCAAGTCAAACGGAAAAATGTAGTCCTGAAAGACAATGTTCCAGCCCCCATTTGTTGCATACCTCGTCAGTGGGGTTGTAAAAGTTCGGGAGCAGCCATCTAAGATCCAACTATTAGTCTCTTCCCATTCGGAGCAAAGAAATGGAGAAAACCAAAGACCCAAAGAAGCAATTATTCCAGAGGACTAATGGGCCACATGACCCACAGAGAAAAATTCAAACTCATAAAAACCCCAAACTTCTCGTGCGATAGGGGCTGGTGAAACCCTATTCCTGCCCCACCCCGACCCCCACCAAAGACTATGGCCCTTCCAACTCTGAACCAAATCCACTACCTTGCAGTTACACAACAGCAAGCCCGTAGAGTGAACAACCGCCCATCCCACCCCCTCACACAACCCCATGCGGAAAACACTGAAGATATTCAGCTAACTGTGTAAGACCAACAGGGCACCATTTACCCCAAAACAAACTTCCAAAAGCAGGAAAGGGGCTGGGGGCGCCCAGGGTGAAAGGGGGGAGAGTGTTCACACATCAAAGGATTGCGTTTTACCCATTCATCTCCTGATGAACACTTAGGTTGCTCCCACCTTTTTTGTGACTGCGAATAATGCTGCGATGAACATGGTTATCATGTCACAGTGTTTGTTTCTTGAGAACATATACCTAGGAGTCGGGGGGCGGGATCATATGGTCTTTCTTTTTCTAGCTTTCGAAGGAGTGCCGGACTGTTTTCCACGGTGCTTGTTCCATGTACATGCCCACCAGCAACATATGAGAGCCCCAGAGTTCGCACGGCCTCTACCATTCCTTGCTTCCTGCTTTTTGATCGTGACCATGATTACCAGGGTGAAATGGTATCTCATTCAAGTTTGGATTTGCATGTCTCTCGTGGCTTAGGATCTAAAGCATTTCTTCCTGTAGCTGTCGGTCGCCTGAATGGTTTATTGGCTGAGATATCTGCTTATGTTCTTCTGCTCATTTTTAAATTAAATGGTCTTTTTTGTTGGTAAGATATGGAGGTCTTTTACCATTTGTAGAGTAAAATCTGTTTCTTAAAGGTTAAAAGGAAAAATGATGTGACCTCCTTGAGTCACGTGATAGACAAATCAATGAGTGAATTATTACTGTGATTATTCTTATTTCTTCCACGGCTCCATTCCATCGACCACACACTATCGGTCACTGACTCTAAGACGCCCGCCCCTTAACAACTCTGACATCAGAAAATACCTTACCATCAAGAGCGTAACACAGCTGACAACACTTTGTTGTTGCTGCATAATGCAAGGATTCCTTTTACAATCATCATTGCGCATGCCCTCAGCCTCATGTGTTTGCAGAGGAAAGGGAGATTCTGACTGTGAAGTGCAAGATGGGTGGGGGGGGGCGGGCACTGCATTAAAATCCCTGGTGATGCATAAGCTTCACCTGCTCTGCTGCTAACCGAAAGGTTGGAGGTTTGTGCCCCCCCCCCAGGGACACCTCAGAAGAAAGACCTGGTAGTCTCATTTTTCTAAAACCAGCCCCTGAAAAGCCTGTGGGCACAGCTCTACCCTGAACACACGGGACATCATGGTTCGCAGTGGACTCAATGACAACTGGTTCTGACGCTGACCATCTCTGTGTTATTAAGGCCAAGACCGGCAGTTCTCAACCTTCCTCATGCCGCCACCCTTTCATACAGTTCCTCATGTGGTGGTAACATGCTCCCCCCACCAACCATAAAATTATTTTCCTGGCTACTGAATCACTGTCATTTTGCTACTGTTATGAATTGGACGACCCCTGTGAAAAGGTCGTTCAACCCCCCAAAGGGGTTGCGACCCACAGGTTGAGAACCACTGGCCAAGACCAAGGCCCTACCCAGCTGGGGAAGATGTGTCTGGAAAAGGACATTGGTTTCTCGGATGCACGATATTTGCAGAGGAAGTGAAACGTGCTGGTTACTCCATGAGTCCTGCCTTTGACCCTGGATGAGCCAGCCACACAGTGACTCAAGGGCAGCCCCCGGGGCTGGGAGCACAGCCTTCTTTGCCTTTTCACAATGACCTAGGAAATGCTCCCACTTTCTGAGAGAAAATGCTATTCTCCTGAAGGCAGCAAACCCCAGATCCTCTGGGAGTCTCTCCCCGATTGCCTTTGGCTCCACTTCTCCTACTCGGGCCACTCATCCAAGGCCCTGCTGCAAGGGCCGGGAGTCTGGGGAAGTTCAAGGCGCTGCAGCGCCCCTCAGAGGCGGCCTGGCGTGGCAGCAGGAATCAGGGGTAGGGTGACCAGATTAAATAACTGGGTGTCTTGCATTTCTATTTGCTAAATTTGGCATCCTGATTCAGTGAGCACCTCCAAGCTCGCTGGTTATCAAGGGAGCCGGCATTTCCCTGGGGCCACTCACTCAGCTGTGGCCCTTTCTGCATTGAGCCTCAAAGGCGGCTGCCTGCTTCAATCCAGGAACTCAGCCTGCAGACTAATCCCCCTCAAAGGTGCCCACATCCTAACCAAGCGTCCTCAAACTATGGCCCGCGGGCCAGCTGCAGCCCACCAAGGACATTTAACCAGCCCGCCAGGTGTTTTTGCCCCATTTGTTTGTTTGTTTTTTCACTTCAAAATAAGGTATGTGCAGTGTGCATAGGAATTTGTTCATAGTTTAAAAAGAAAACAACTATAGTCCGGCCCTCCAACGGTCTGAGAGACAGTGAACTGGCCCCTGTTTAAAAAGTTTGAGGACCCCTGCCCTAACCCCTGGAGCTGATGAATGTGGCAAAAGGGATTTTGCAGATGTGACTCCACTAAAGAGATTATCTTGTATGACCCAGGTGGGTCGGGAGCCCGGGTGGCCTAGTGGGTTATAGGCTGGGCTGCTGACCGAAAGGGACTGTTGAAAGATTCTGAGTCTGTCCTAGAGGGTCACTAGGAGTCGGTTTCGACTCGATGGCAGTAAATTATGTCCTCCCCCCCAACATTTTTACTGGCACATAATTTACATATCATGCAATTCAATAGTTGAATCATTCAATCACATCGAGGAGAATGGTACAATCATGACCACAGCAACTACCCCAGCTTCCCCTCCCCACCCCCCACAATCCATCCCAGTGCTCCCTCCGACCTCCTGCCTTCATGGACTTATTCCTGAGATCCCCTTTCCCTCCCCATCACTGCCTGCCCCCCCCACACACACCCTTGAAATCCCCTCTCAGCCGCTGGATCAGTTATCACTATGCACCCAATCCTCCTGTGCTTCACAAACTGGGAAACCCAACAGCAACCATCAAAAACAAAATCTAAATAAAATAGTAAGGGTAAAATAAAAATAATATAAAGACAAAAATACCAATACTGAGTAGGAAAGAAAAGACCCCCATCAATAGTCAAAAGGCCAGGGAAGAAATTTCAGTCACGGAACAAGCGATACATGCACCCAGAACACATTCAGGTTGGCTCTACAGGGAAGTCAGCTGGTCAAGTATCACGTTTGATCCAGCATATACAAGATTACAATGGTCTCTGCCTGATTTTTTTTTTTTGTGCCTGATTTTTTTAATGTACTCCCAGTCCCACTCCATCTTGCACTTCACAGTCCCTTTCCTCTGCAAACACATGAGGCTGGGGGCATGCGCAATGATGATTGTAAAAGGAATCCTTGCATTATGCAGCAACAACAAAGTGTTGTCAGCTGTGTTACGCTCTTGATGGTAGGGCATGTTCTGGAAATGGCAGTTGGAGGCTCTTGCCTGTGGCTCAAGGGGATCTGCCAGGGGCTCAGTCTGACCACATACTCTGCAGATGGGGTTTGGGCTCCCACTGACCTCCACAGCCTTCTACTAACTGGGTGTTCGTAATTTTAGCTCTGATACCTTTCCCTTTGCTATATTCGAATGGTGTCATTGTCATCTTTGGATCACACAGCTGGTGTGCTTCTTCCCTGTGGACTTAGTTGACTCCTTGCTTAGATGGCTGCCTGTTTGAATACAAGCCTTTAAGACCCCAGACACTATTCCGATTGATGGCTGGGCACCATCTACTTTCTTCACACTTTCCTGTAGCACCCTTATCTTCAATGATCCTTTCATGAAGGTGAGCATCAAGCAGGGCCTTGTTATCGGAACTAAGTGTTCTTGGATTGGGGCTAGAGTTAAGTGGGGGCCCAGATTCCATCTGTTTGTCCCTGGGTTGACAAGTGTCAGGTTTATGTTGGCTGTAGTGTATGACAAAATCAAAACCAGTAAGACCAACTGCATCAATAGCAGCCATAAGCAACAAGCAAACAAACAACACACACACATACACAGAAAGACAAACAGACAGAAAGAAAGAAAAACAAAACCCCATGTAAACGAAGAAGCATAGCATTGTCAATCATCTCCGTGGGGTATAAGTCGATTACACTATCATCACCACCAATTTTCCCAATGCCCCAGCACCCCGGACACTGTCAACGTGAGGAGTCTATGGGAGCACAGTTCCTCCTTGAGCCCCAACCCACACATTTGTGTCCTACCCTGTGGATCTCTCATTCGATTGGGCTCCGTTGACCCTAAGTATGGGGACGGATGCCAGAGAGGAACTTCCTGGGTCAATTCTTTCAAGTGCACATCCCTGCTCAACAGATCAGAACTTGTCGTGCCACTGAAAGGTGGGCACTGACGTGCTACATGTATGGTGATCCTGGGTCCCTTTCCAATAGACACCTTCAGAGCCCAGGCTTCCCCCGAAGGTCCAATGACAGCCACTTCCACATTCCTGGGATGGTCACTCTCTGCTTCCTTTCCCATCCAAGTGCCTCAGTCCCCAGTCCAGGGGTACAGGCAACTTCGAGGCAGGGCTCAGTTCATTCAGCCGGACCTCTCTGTTAAGTCCCGCTGGTACAGCCCCTGGCTGTGCCATGCTGCCTACAAGGTCATTATGGCGCTTAGTCCGTGGTGCTGTTCGCCGAAGGTTGGTAGAAATGTATTCATAATGTGTGAGAAACAGAAAAGTTATTCCCCACGTTGTGCCCCATAATATATGCCAAACCTAAGGTGCTGCTTGCTAACACATGGTCAATGACTATATACTTGGAGGTCAACTGCTTAAATGTTAATTGCCTGAAGGGGATCAGCTATTGAGAGCAATCAGACCCTAGAGTCTGTCCCACCCTAAGTAGGGCCCAGTCCTTCTGACAAGGATGATGGATGGCTCCTCTGAAGGAGAGCCCCAAAACACCTAAGGTCAAACCAACTCAGGGATGACCAAGGTGAGCCGGTCCACCCACATGCAGAGATGCTGATCTGGTGAAAAAAACTCTCTCAACCTTCACACTGACATTGGCTTTTTACGCATACTGTCGCAAAATGTAGCAATGTAGTTTACTGTTGTTCTATTAAGACTGTTACCCATGCTACACCATGCTTCACGACAAAATTTCATTTATTTGTAATGAAAAATAAATATTTCACAATATATTATTATAGTTTTGTGACTAATTACTATTGTTTAATTATGTCCAATTTGTAACAATGAAAGGAGGGTCTAACCAAAACAAATAAAATTAAAATTGCTCCATGAAAACAAACCAAAAAATACATCCTGCATATCAGCTATTTACATGATGACTCATAACAGTAGCCAAATTACAGTTATGAAGTAGCAACAAGACTAATTTTAAGGTTGGGGGGCTCACCCCAACATGAACTGTGTTAAAGGGTCGAGACATGAGGAAGGTTGAGAGTCCCTGATCTAGACCCTGGTGACCCAGCAGCATGCTGATCCTGTATCTTCAACTTGGCGTCACTGTCGCTCCGGCAACCATGTCCTCTGTGGAGAAAAAGCAGCACATTCCCCAGAACAGCACCCCATGCGTGGCTCTGGATGGGCAGCCATCAACAGGGGCCCTCATACAAGATTTGGAAAGCAGGAGAGGAAAAGGTCATCTTTCTCTGGAGCAGGTCCACGCTGAGTCACAGATGTAGTAGATGGGAGGGTCACAGCAGTTTCCGGATAGGTGCCTGCATATTGCACATTAACCACTTCCGGGTGGTAGGCAAAAGAGATGGCAGGCAATGACTTCCCAAGGGTCTCTGAGGTTTGTTGCTACTCTGGGCAGGCTCTTGAGAATTACTTTTGTTGGAGCTACAGAATGAGATCATTACCAACACATTTAGGAATCTTTCACAATTCACAATGGCCTCCAGGTGAGCTCTCTTTCATTTTTTAAAAAAAGTTCACTTCTTTTATTGTTGAGAATATGCATAGCCAAACGTACAGTTTCTTTGCATACCATCCCTGGCACTGATTACATTCTTCACGATGTGCCAACGTGCTCCTCCTCCTCCTCCCCCCCCCCCCCCCCATCCAGGAGAACTCAACGCCCTGCAGGTTCCTTTCTAGTCATTCAAGGCGCTGTGGTCAACTTGACCCCATAGAACTCAGAGCAGACATGTTATGGTAGTTAGGCTAAACTACTGGTAGATTTTAAGGGGCTCCAGGTGATATTTTGGATTTCAGGTTTAACGACGACCGCAGGGTAATCGTTTCAGGAATGTAGCCACTTCTATGACTCCAGAAGGTCTGGAGTTTTAAATTTGCATTCTGTTCTGCATTTTCCCACTTTGATTCTTGTGGCGTCTTTGATTAAAATGGTCAGTAATGGAGCCATGGTGACTAGCACCAGCCAGTCCATCTGGTCTCAAGGCGAAGGAGGCATCCGTTCATGGGGGCAATCCGCCCATACCCTCCTCCAGTGCCCGACTCCCCTTCCTCTGTGGTGCCAAGCAAACAGAGGCCAAGGTGGGCCTTGGATGGCCACTTCGCACTTTGGACACTCTAAGGGGAACCGTGCGACAAACCAGAAGTAGAACAGAAGCACTGACCGTGTTACGAGATCAATTAACTGGGGGGTCCAAGGAAACGAACATCCAAACAAAGGAGCCGAATCCCATGAGGTGCGTGCTTGTAGTTCTGTCATTGCTGTAAAGATTTACATCACAACGTATTGACAACACGGATAAAACTGGCTGCGCAGCCTGAGTTCACAGGCAATTTTTCCACCACCGTAAACCCAAGCTCAGTGCACTGTAAGTACTGCCCCCTGCCCTCTGATTCCTTCCCTGGTAACACGAATGAGCTTTAGTCTCCATACGTTCTCCCATCTTTTCTGTAGGTGAGGTCAGAGGATATCTGTCCTCCTGTGACTTGTGCTCCTTAGCACAATGTCTGCAAACCCCATGTGTGTTGTGGCATGTATCGAGACTTCATCTCTCCTTATTGGCTGAGTGGTATTCCATTGGAGGTTTGCACTGCCTTGTCTATCCATTCCTATCTGCTCCTGGCAGACTGGTTTTGCCTTTCGGCGACTGTGAATAGGCTGCCATAGGTACTGGTGTACAAGTCTCTTTCGGCTCTCTGCTGTCACGTCTTCTGGCTTATGCCTAGTGGTTGATTGTCGGGTCCTGAGGAGCCCTGGTGGTGTGGTGGTTGTGCGTTGGACTACGACTCGTCAGGTTGGCAGTTTGAAACCACTAGCCACTCTCAGTGAGAGACAGGCTTTCTACTCCTGTAAACAGTTACAGTGTCAGAAACTCAAAGGGGCACTTCTACCCTGTCCTGTATGGTCAGGTCACTATAAGTCAGCATCTACTCCATGACAGTGAGTTGGCAGCTAGTCCTAGGGGGTTTTTTTTGTTTGGTTTAGTTTTTTAAAAAAAGTATTATTAATTGGAAGTTAATACATATTGAGAGATATAGCGTCCGGGGACGTAAAGGCTTGAAAGTAAACAAGCAGCCATCTAGCCCAGAAGCAACAAAGCCCACATGGAAGCAGCACACCAACATGTGTGATCATGAAGGACAGAGGGGACCAGGTTTCAAACAACAAAGGCAGGAGAAAAAAATAATCACATCACCATGAATGAGGGGAGTGCTTGATGGGGACCCAATGCCCATCTGTAGACAGCTGGACATCCCTTGCAGGGGGGTAGTGGGGAGGAGATGAGTCACTCAGGGTTCAAGAACTAGAGGAAGGTTTTGAGTTTCATTATTGCAGGCCTGGTTAGACCAGAGGATGCACAGCGGTGCAGCAGGGATCTGGAAACACAGGGAATCTAGGACGGACGAACCCCTCAGGACCAGCCGTGAGAGTGGCGACACCGGGAGGGAAGGGGGTGTAGAAAGGGAGAACCGATCCCGGAGATCTGCGTGTAGCCTCCTCTCTGGGGGATGGGCAACGGGAAGGTGGGTGGGGGGAGACGCCGGGCAGTGTAAGATAAGATAAAATAATAATTTATAAATTATTAAGGGTTCATGGGGGAGAGGGAGGGGGGAGGGGGAGGGGAAAAAAAGGAAAATGAGCTGATTCCAGGAACCCAAGTGGAAGGCGAATTTTGGGAATGACGAGGGCAACAAATGTATAAGGGTGCTTTACTCAATTGATGTATGTATGGATTGTGATCAGAGTTGTATGAACCCCAATAAAATGATCTATTTTTAAAAGGTATTATTAATTGGGAGTTAATACATATATCATGTCGTAGTTCAAGCACATCAAGCAGAACTGTACACTTGCTTCCACAATCCGTTTCCAAACATTCTTTCTCTTCCTGGGCTCCTTGACATCGTCTCTCTTTTGCCCCCACCCCCACCGCTATATACACCCCCATCCCGAAACCCTTATTCTACTGGATGTCCCTATAGGTTTGTCAAACCGAAAAACAGAAAAACATGTAACACAACTTCAAGAGGGTGACCCCCCAATGACATAACACCTCTGAGATACACCCTTAATATGAACAAAATAAAAGCCGGGATAATGCCTATCTTAATACAGCAGACAGGGCATTGATGTGGCGAGGCCATGCCTGTCCGCCTACCAGCAGTTCAACCATCGTGGTACAGCCATCTCCAGCTTCTTCAGACACCAAGTATTTTATGACCTAAGTCCTCGGATTCCAAGTGTGTCATTGGAAGAATCCAGGTCACCGAGTAAAGCTTCTGCATGGGATCTCACTGATGCAGGACTCAGTGCCCCAGCATCCCACAGCACCCAGGTGGGGTCCCCAGAATGCACCCAGAAGCCTGGGTCATTGTGACCCATTCAGTGCAGACCACCAAAGACAATCCTCCCCACTACTCTCCCCGAAAGCATTTTCAATCATTCTGCCCCCACATTGGACGTCGGTCCTCCCTCTTTTCCTACCAACAGGCATCCATTTGTGTTCCTCCAGACGTCTTCGCTCCCTGTCTCCTCTCCTGACTCTTGTTTTACCCATCAGTATCCCTCATCCCTCTGACGGGGCTGTCTACCTGTCCAGGGGGGACCTCATCATAGATTCACATGGCAGCCACTCAGTAGACAACATCCCCCCCTACCCCTCCCTTGACCATTTGATCCCAACTGTTGCGAGGTGCCCTCCAGCCAAGTGACCTTCAAAATACTTACCTAGAGCGCATGGTGTGAGGTTCACTGGCACCGGCAGGCTTTCTACCAGGCTGTCTGACCTCCCAGCCAGCAGAATGGATGGCTTACAAGCCTCAGCTTGTTCTGCTGCTGCTTCTGCTTTTGAGGGATGTGTAATATTCCATTGTATGTATGTATGTACCAGCATTTTAATCCACTCTTCTGATGGGAATTTAGACTGTTTCCAGCTTCTTGCCATCGTGAAACTGTGCTGCAATGAACACGGGGGAGCAAATGTCTGGTCGCGCTGTTCCTTATTTCGAGCAGATGCCCAGTAACGGTGTTGCTGGATCAAGTGGTATTTTGGGTCCCATCTGTTTTAGGTGTCTCCATATTGCCTCCCACAGCGGCTACACCTGTCTGCAAGCCTACCAGCAGTGGATAAGAGCTCCAATCTCACCACCCCCTCGCCAGCATTTGAAGTTCTCAGCTTTTGTTGTTGTTGTTGTTGTTGTTGTTGTTTTAGATTGGGCTACAGTTAAGGTGTTAGCTGGTTGTCTTCACTTGCATTTCCCGGATTGCTGACGAACAGGAGTATTTCCTCATGTGCGTCTTAGCCATTCTCGTGTCGCCCTTTGTGAATCATCGGTTCAGGGCCTTTGTCCTCCTTCTCAGGGTTAGTCGGTTTTTGTCTTGTTGGGGGCTTGTCACATGGGGAGCTCTGGGTCTCGTTTGTTAAGGGACCACTACAGCTTTCCACAACAGCTTTGCCATTTTGCCTCCCTGCCAGCAGTGGATAGGGTTCCGATTTCCCCACATCTCACCAACGTTTGTTCCGGGTTGGTTACGTGCCGGGCTGCGATGCCCAGGGTTGTCAGTTAGAAACCACCCGCAGCTCCGCGGGAGGACTGGGCTTTCTACTCCGCAGAACAGTCTCTGTCTCAGAAAGCACAGGCGTCGGCCGCCACAGGTCCGCGTTGACTGGAGTGGCGGTGCGTGCGATGTGTTTTGCCAGCATCCCCCTGAACGAAGCATCCTAGTGCCACGGTGCTAATGTGCCTGGGGTGGGCGACTCCGTTCTTGGTGCGCAGGGCTGAAAGAATTCAGGCGGCAAAGGCACGTTTGTAATCCAAGTGACGTTTAGAAGAGGACAAGGGGAGTTCCAAGTACTCACAGGAAATCGGGGGGCAGGGGAGGCGGGCAACAGCAGGAAATCTCTACCGAGGGCCCTGAGAGGGAGCTCGGCCCCCCAGGGCCCTCCAACTGCAAGAGCGGGCACCGAACAAGAGAGGAGCTGAACAGCCTGGCAGCCTGCCCGTGGCTGCTTTTCTCCTCCAGCTGGGGCCGCAGGGTGGGAGGTATTGGCTGGCCTCGTTGGCCGAGCTTAGGCCCACCTGTGGGGATCTCATGTGGTTGGGCCTAGTGTGTGCTCCCAGGTGGCTCTCCCACCTGGCCCAGGGGGCCTGCATCCCAGCATGCTCAGTTTGGATCTTTCCATAGGTGTCTAATGGGTACCTGATTTCTCTGGGACCCCTTGTGTTGGGGTCCTATGCAGGCATCTGGGGAGACACCCCAACCCCCAAAATCCTTGTTCTGGTTACCTATCAGGTACAACCGAAAGATTGACAGTTCGAATCCACCTGCTGCATTCTGCGAGAAAGCTGTGGCAGCCTGCTTCCGTAAGATTTGCAGCTTTGGAAACCCCGTAAGGCAGTTCTGCTCTGCCTTTGCAGGGTCATTATGCATTGGAATCAACTCACTGGCCCTGGGTTGCGTTGGGTTTTTGGTTTAGCGGGAATGAAATAGTGTACCATGCTTGCTTCGGATTTAAATTTGTCTGATGGTCGGCGTTTTTCATGTTTGTCTTTGGTGGCCATTGAAATATCCCCATTGGTGAAATGTCTGTTCAAGTCCTTTACCCATTTAAGACTGAAAGTGTCTTTTCACTTCAACTTACATTTTCATTGGTCACACTTGGTCACATGTAGCCAAGCTGGGTTGCAAAGGAGGCTGGGAAATGTAGTCTTTCGTTGTGCGCAGGAATAGGAAGCAGTAAGGTGAACACAAGCTTCTTGAATAAGAAAGAAAGCATCTTCAGTGTATAACATGTAATTTAGCCACAAAGAATATTTACATAATCATGATACTAGATATCGACTCAACCAAAAACCATAATGTATTCTTGAGAGGATGCAAAGCACAAAAATATTACAGGTGAGATGGTGGGGTGTGGGAAACAGAACCGAGTAGAGAGTGTATGCAGACAGATTATCTACGTTTGTACATTAAGCAGTCTCGGAGGCCGGGGGCTCCCTTGGAGGGAGACTTCATGTTCCTACGTTGGAGAGGCATCCCAGTCACACTCTCCTAAGTAAAAGTTATCCCCCATCGTGTCCCCCACAATAATGCCAATCTTAAAGTGCTACTTGCAGGCACACAGTTACTACTATAAACACTTGAAGGTCAACTGTTTGAGGGCTACTTGCCTAAAGGTTGTCTGCCCTCAAAAGCAATCAGACCCTATTGTTTGCCCCATCCTAAGTAGGGCCCACTCCCTTCTGACAAGGATCATAGATTGTTCCTCTGTAGAACTGCTCAGGGGCACTTACGGTCAAGCCAGCTTAGAGATGACCAAGGTAAGGCTGTCCACTTGACTCTAGAATCCACCCATCTTGTTACATATGTTTCTTCCTGTCACATGTATGCCTCTAGTGCAGCGGTTCTCAACCTGTGGGTCAAGACCCCTTTGGGGTTGAACGACCCTTTCACAGGGGTCACCGAAGATCATCGGAAAGCACATATTTCTAATGGTCTTAGGAACCGAGACACCGCTCCTCTATCTGTCTCCAGGTGCTTCAGCCCACGTGCAGATACACCCACATATGAGTACCCGGCGTGAAGACTGTTACCTATGCTACACCATGCTTCAAAACAAAAATTTCATTTATTTGTAATTAGAAATAAATATTTCAAAAAATATAATTAAACATTGTTTTGTGATTAATCACTATGCTTTCATTATGTTCAATTTGTAACAATGAAAATACATCCTGCATATCAGATATTTACATTATGATTCATAACAGTAGCAAAATTACAGTTATGAAGGAGCAATGAAAATAATTTACAAAATAATAATAATTTATAAATTATCAAGGGTTCATGAAGGAGAGGGGAGTGGGGAGGAAGGGGGGAAAATGAGGAGCTCAAGTAGAAAGCAAATGTTTTGAGAATGATGAGGGCAACAAATGTACAAATGCGCTTGACACAATGGATGGATGTATGGATTGTGGTAAGAGTTGAACGCTCCCCCAATAAAATGATCTATTAAAAAAAAGAAAGAAATGTTTTTAATTATAATTTTATGGTTGGGGGTCACCACGACATGAGAAATGGTATTAAAGTGTTGCGCATGAGGAAGGTTGAGAACCACGGCTCTAGTGCCTCCCTTCCTGTGGTGTGTACCCCCTAGCTCATCCCCCTCCTGTATGTATGTGCCTGTAATAGAACCCCTCCTGTTACATGGGTGCTTCCCACGGCTTGCATGCCCCAGATGATAGGAGCTCGTGAGAGAATGCATTGCTCCCTCTTCCTTGTTGTGGAAGAGGCGAGCCCGTGCATGCCTGTCTCATGTCGCTCTAATTTACCCCTCGATTACACAACTGCCGCCTGAGGACCCATCCAGCTGTGGGGCTGGATCCCCCAGAGGGGTGGTAGTGAGTTTCCAGAGTTGGAGTGAGACAGCTAAATCTTTCTTAGTAGAAGGTCAGTAGATAATGTCAACATTTTTAAAATCAAGAAACAGCAGCAGACGTAGGTAACTGGCAATACAGTGGAAAAGGCTGCAAGGAAGCCTTAGGAGAGTTTAAAGCCTGACACTGGAAAGTGTGAACAGAGGTAGGGCACAACACTGTTCTATGTGAACTTTGGAACCATGGATTCATTTTACCTGGCTAAACCAACTTTTAAATTCCAGCAGGGGAAACCCCAAGGAAGGTAACACTGCTTCCCTGTCATGTGAAGGAGGGAAAATGCCAGCTTTGACACACGGTGGAGCAAGAAAGAAGAAATCCAGCGTCATGAGTCCCAGACTCCAGCTAACCCCACAAGAGGCATGCTTGGACCGGGCACAGGTGGACACACCTTGGCTTGTGCCTCAGGACAAACATCCTGTATGGGTTAGAGGAGGGTGGCTTCTGCTGTAGAAACAACCCCAAAGTCTCAGGGGCTTCGCACCCCTTTCTTCTGCCATTCATCTTTGTTTCCCATCAGGCGAGGAGAGGGCAGTGCTCTGCCCCACTCAGGCCCTTACAGACCCGGCTGGCAGGAGCTCGTACTCTCCTGGGATACAGACCCTTTGGTTGCTGCAGCTCGGAAAGAGACAGCTGAAGCTGAAGCTGGAGCCACAGCTGCTATAGACTCAGCCCGGGAGGGAAACACGCAAGTTCCTCTCACAGCCCGTGGACCAGAACCACACAGTCCTACCCAAAGAAATATATCCTCTCGATGCCCTGAGAGAAGGGACACGGGAACTGGGTGCACACTTGTGTGTCTACACGGATCCTGATTCCCTGTGACCGGGATAATTTCGGAGAAACTGGGAGGAAACAAGGACTCCGTCACTGAGTGAGGGGACTGTGGGTTCTGTTTTCAAGCTTTGGGCACATGGACTTGTCTCTCCAATACCATACCTGAGTCTCTGAGCTGCCAACTGAGCCCATATCACCTGAAAAATTCATATTTTCAGAGAATGATAAAAAAAAGTGAAAAAGGTGGCAGAGATCAAGCATCCAATATATTTTCTTGCTTCTAAGTAGGACCTCATCAAACCATCTAAGGCAGAGTGATGGATCCATTTTAAAATGGACAGGATTTCAAAGGCACAGACAGAGTTCTCATTCATGACCCATCGGATCCCTTCAAGCTCCATGTTCATTTATTTCAGAGGTGGCACACCGGTGTGACCCATCGCATCCTCACCGGATAGCTTCGCCTCACCTTTGAGCAGCTTCGGAAGTCATCACTGGCTTGGATAAACTGTCCCGTGTCCTATTTGGAGGCTTTGCCCTCGATATTGAATACACAAAGGCTGTTGGGTATCAAATTGGTCCGAAGCATCTAAGACAAGGAAACATTCACTCCTGCAAGGTCGCTGGACTGTAAGTGTAGAAGCGGTTGAGTTGGAGTGTGAAGTTTTGCTCTGTCTCTTCTCAACAACAATAAAGTACACGAACTGAAAGATGCATGGTGTGACCAAAGTGTAGGCTAAGAAACAGAAACAAATATGGGTTACAATAGTATCATCCTAATTTACAAAGTGAACGATGTATAAGAGAAAGCCAAGACCCAGGCAAAGAGAACACTGGCCAGTTTTAGGGGGAATTAAGGCTTCTTGTTGAATTTGTTGATGTTGTGGAGAATGCTCTTTTTTTTTTTTTTTGGTGAAGAATCACATGTGGCCTTCCAGAAGCATGGTTGCTGCATAGAATACAGCTCACTGCTCTCCTGCATCCGTGCAGTTGACCAAGCACTTGGAGAAGCTCCAGGACGGTGAAAGATGCTGTGTGAGGTTCCTGTGGCTGCTGGACCAGATTACCACCAACTGGGAGGCTGAAGACACAGATATGGATTCCGTCACAATTCTAGAGGCCAGAAGGCCAAACTCGAGATGTCAACGGGGCCAGTTTCTTTGGGGGGCGTGCGGGGAGGCTCTGCTCCACGCCTCGCTCCAAGCTTCAGGTGATTGCTGGCAGCGTCCGGCTGGTAGTTGCCCCCTCTTGAGGTCTGCCTCCAACCGCACCGGGCCTCATCCTTGTGTGCAGATTGCCCCGTCATTGAGCGTAGACCCACGCTCACCCAGAACGATCTTGTCTTAACGGGATGGCAGCTGTAAAAATCCTATTTCCCAATAAGGGCACAGTCACAGGTTCGGAGGAGACGTGAATGTTAGGGGCACTCCCGAACTGCTGTAAATGCCAAGCATGCTTGAGGCAGGTCTGCTCCATGCGTTTATGTAGTCCAGGGTGGAAACCTGCTTTTAGAAAGTGGGGGTATATGAGGGGAGCCAGCCCCTAACAAATCATCACGGGCCCGGTAGGCGCAATTGTACGGCTATAATATGTAAAGATTGTAGTAAAGTCATAGAGAATAAAAGAGATGGGAGTTAGCGTAAAATAAAGGAGTCAGACACATTTCATAGTAGCATGCTCACCTCAGCCTCTCGTGATGGTCCACATGGAGGTGTGGAAGGAGGAGAGGTGAGGAAAGCAAGGGAGAGGGGGCAGGGAAGGAGGGAGAGGGAAAGAGGACCAGAGGGGGGAGAGAGTGATTTATTTCTAACCAAAGACTTATATATCTTTGGGTGCATGCAAGCCCCCTGATTACAGGTAAAGACACATGTCACAGGAAGCGGTTGTACTATAGGTAATACAGCAATGGTAGGGGGACAGTTTAGGAGTGTATGCGCAATAGAAAGAAGAAGGATTAAGGATACATATGTGATAGGATGGGCGGATCCTAAATTCAGGAAGGCAGCCGACCTAGCCTTGGATGTCACTGAGCCGGTTGGACCCGTTCTAAGCTCTCCAGAGAAGCAATCACATCCCATCAGCAGAGCGTGTGCCCCACCTGTGGTGGACCAGCTCCTAGTTCCGTGCGGGGTGTAGAGTAGGAGCTAGAATGCATTCATCTCTCCCGCATCTCCTCTTTGTTGAGCCTCAGGTCACTTCCAGTTTCTCACCCATTGAGCTCATTTATTGTGCCAACCTGGCCAATAAGCACATGTGGGGTTAATTGAAGGGCCGAGGGATAAATGGCTCAGTAAGCCTTGCCTTTCTAGTTCTCGGGTCTTTTGCTTTGTGATGGTCGGACCAGGGTGCGGCTGCCTTAGCAAGTTCCCTGCTTCTGCTGGCAAGGATCACTTCCTGCAAGACATCCATGTGGCGACCCCTGCTGGCGCTGAGATGCTTACACGTTCACTGATTCGGCTTTCTTCCTGCAGTCAGCATCACAGTGTGTGTTTTGTGAGATGGAGGAGGACTTTGTGAATTGGTGTCAGACATATGGGTTAATGTTGGGCTTGTGGGCATGGGCAGCACTGGGATGGGATGTTTTCTTGATGTGCACTTAACCTTTATATAAAACTCTTTCTTATACATGAGTTTCTGTGGATTTGTTTCTCTAATGTGCCCAGACTAACATACCCATCTAAACACCAACCTCACAGGGTTATCCCAGGCCTGTGGCTGGCTCAGGCTCTGCCACTGGCATTCCTGCACACATTCTGGGTCAGGCTCCGATGGGGAAAGGCTCCTGCCGGGGCATTTACAAGTGACTGGGAAAAAGCAGCTCCTGGTTCCCTCTTCTGAGAGCTGGCAGGCAGAGAGCGCCAGCTGTCTGGTGCTACCCAACGCCTGTTCAGGCCCTGCTCTGCCTGTCTGCAGAATATCTCCCTGCACCAGAAGCCCCTTGATAAAGATGGATTTCAGACAAAATTCATTTCTTTCATGTACCCATGTTTATCAGTCACCGCTCAGCTGTCATAGCCCTGAAGCCGTCACCAGTTGCCACCTTCCCAAAGTCAAGGACCACAGTAGAGCCACGGCCCTGTGATACTCAAGTACATCACCCCACCTTTATGGCTTTGAACTTATTCTGTACTTCTGAAGAACCAGAGAATTCAAGGGTAGAGAACTCAAGCGAATTTTGAGCCAAATATTTCTGAAATCAGAAAATAATTCTGAACCCTAAAATGAAAATCCTAAGCTATTTTGCTCCTGAGGCATGAATCGAAACAAAGCTTTCCCAAGAAACCAGTGAGGAGAGATCTGTGAGCTGCATGGCGTGCTCAAGACAACAGAGCTCAGTTCCCTATCTGTGGAATAGGGATGACAATGACTTCACAGGGCCGTGATAACGGTTTAAACGAACATCTTTGCAGTCCTGAGATGGTCCTTGACAGGAGACTCAGTCCAGGAGGGGCCCTCCTGAGCATCCATTGCCCTGTCTTGTGTGCGAAGACAGTGTTGGAGTGAAGAGACCATGGCTTTCTGTTGAAAGAAGCGGCCCAGGGAGCCCGGGTGGCGTTTGTGAGCACTGAATATACTATGTTCAGTACTTCTCTGCCTTCCTCATCCTGTCAAACAAATTAGACTTAGGGCAGAAGAAAGAAAGTATTTTTCAATGAGAAAAGGTGCCGTCGGGTCCCTAATAAAATGTAAAAAAAGAAAAGAGGAGAAAAAAATGATTAGGGCAGGGACTGTACAGATGTGCTTTATACAATTGATGTATGTATATGTATGAACTGTGATAAGAATTGTATGAGCCCCTAATAAATTGTTAAAATTTAAAAAAAAAGCTGCAAAAATACTATAGAGTTCTTTCATGTCCTTAAGTTTGTTTCACGTAATGTTAACATCAGATGTATATAACCATATTACCATGGTATCTTTGTCAAGAAAATAAATATTATACCTTATTAATTGAACTATACATTAAAAAATATTTACCTGTTTCCCCCCCAAAAAAAAAAAAGTGCCGTCACAAAATGATGCTTACACACCAACTAGCAGAACGTGTGCATCATCACTAGGTATCAAAATCCCAAGGCGATTCAAAGGGAAATGCAGAAAAACCTATGTGTGGTGGCATTTAAATGACTTCGGTCCAGGAGGGATCAGGGGGTAAAAAGGAAGGACACAGAAGACTCAGTCCCAGGAGTCGTCAGCAGCCCACCCTCTGACCCACCAACCTTGGATTCATTCCCCTCTGCAGCCGCAAGCCTGACCTGCTAGCCTTGAATTCACTTCCCTCTGTGGTCACCATAGCTCTCCGGACAACTGAGGTCCGGTCCGTCACCTGCACAGGTGCAGGAGGGAGGAGACACCTCCTGCAGACCTGGAGCCTGCCTCGATGGGGATTTCCTTGCTTCTGTGTGGCCCGTATCCGTGATATAAATGAATGCACACACACACACACTCACTGTTTTTGCTTCACTAGAGAACCCAGCCTAAGACCGTTATCTTCAATTCTAGGCTAACTTCAAAGATTTCTTGTGAGGAAGCCTCTCCACCAGTCTCCTTGATTTTCATCCTGGGCTGCACTTTGGAGCTTCGCAAACACCGATGTCTGGGTCTCACCCCCAGGTATTCTCATTTAATGGTCTAGAGCGGGGTCGGCAAACTGCCGCTCACAGGCCACGTGCTGCTCTTTCGGTACGTGCGTGTGGCTCTGACGTAAGATTGGACGGTTTTAAAGGAGATTATTCAGACAGCAGTGACTTCATTTGTTTGGAAAGTTCTATCTACAGCTCTTGAGTAATTTTTAAGTTGTTGGGAGGGACAGGATTGGCTCTGCCATCTCAAAAGTTTGCCGGGCCCTGGTCTACAACATAGATTCCCAAACTTATTTGGCATACCCTCCCCATTTTCAGGAAGTAAAAGAAATTGCCCGGCACCTCCCTGACAATGAAAAACTTTGTACTACAGCCTGTCATCCAGGATAAAGCATGGCGTCCTCAGGGGAGGTCCCTGTCTTTGGGAAGCACTGGTAGAAGGTGGCCTGGGTGTTCCCAGTGAGTCTAAGGAGTCCACCGGTGATGAGCTGCTGTTCATTATTGTTTGTACATTCTTAGTCCCTTCTCAGCCGAACTCCTACTCAGGCTGCAAAGCCCATATTGAATGTCACCTCCTTGGAGGAGGATTCCCAAGACACACACACACACACACATCATTTATTTCTCAGTTCTCCTTTAGTGTTTTGGACAGATCTCTCTTTTTAAAATCATTTTATTGGGGGCTCTTACAGCTCTTATCACAATCCATCCACATTTGTACATATGTTGCCATCATCGTTTTCACACAGATCTCTTAACATGCCACTTGGCCCAGTTCTTCATGTGCAAGCCCAGCACATGGACGAGCACAGTAGAAGCCCGTTGATTAAACAAACGCACGAACAATGAGCTCCTATAGCTGACATTAACCCATATGGACAACCACATGCCATGACTGACAGTTCCCAAAGAGACTGTCACTTAGACGCCCCCTCTAAACCAGTGGCCCTCAACCTTCCTGCTGCCGCGACCCTGTCATACAGTCCCTCATGTGGTGGTGACCCCCCATCCATAAACTTATTTCGTTGCTACTTCATCACTGTAATTTTGCTACTGTTAGGAATCATAATATAAATATCTGATATGCAGGGTGTGTTTTCCTTGTTACAAATTGAACATAATTAAACATAATTAAAGCATAGTGATGAATCACAAAACAATATGTAAGTATATATTATGAAGTATTTATGTTTTCCGATGGTCTTAGGCGACCCGGGTGAAAGAGTCGTTCCGCCCCCAAAGGGGTCGAGACCCACAGGTTGAGAACCGCTGCTCTAAACCACCTGGAAGAATGCTGCCCTCAGAGGAAGGACATTGAGACACTAGGCCATTGCTGTGCCCCCAGAAATGACGGTCGGGACGCCAACGTAATACGTGATCATTATGCCGGCGTTTTCCACACGGCCCTTTGGGGGGGCGTGGGGGACTGCGGGACCGGTGATGAATAAGCAGTGAAGGGATGGCGGGAAAGGCTCCTGCAGCCATCTGTCAGAGCAGACTGCCTGGGTTGACTGCCTCTGGCAGCTGTGCTAAATCCTGACTCTTCCAACCGGATTGGTGCAACAGGCTGTGTTCCGCAAGACGCAGGAGGATGAGGGGTGCCTGGGCACTGCCCCACCGTCTGCTGGCTCACAATCACATTCCAGGGGCTTCACCCCCAGCTCCCTGCGCCAAACAGCTGGGAGGCTTGAAAAGAGAATCAAGTTCAGGTTCCATGACTCTGAATGGGGACTTGGGTGTTGGGGATTTAAAAGTCACCCACCCCATGGGGGAAACACCTGAATCTATTGTCGGGCAATCATCTTTGAGACTTGAGCGGAACTCTTTGCGTTAAGCTATTTTTTAAACTACACAACCATTTAGCTCAACCAGCAAATGCTGATTGAGCAGTGTACTCTCATGAAGAATTTAGCTGGGTGAGAAGTGCTGGGAAACAGGTATTCGAAAGCGCGGCGGAGAGGGTCAGGGAGCACCGAGCGTAAGTTCCAAGAGGTAAGGCAAGGTGGGTGGAAGTAGCCAGGAGGGTGATGCATTCTGAAGGGTGTACGCGTAAGCCGTGCCATTACGCTGTGTGTGAAGAAAATGTTGAACAGGTGTGTTCGTTATGGATTTTTTTCACCGCCAACAAAACTTTTTTTTAAAGATGCATTCTCCCAGGTGACTCTAGTACCGCCAACAAAACTTTTTTTTAAAGATGCATTCTCCCAGGTGACTCTAGTACAGGGGTTCTCAACCTTCCTAACGCCTCACCCCTTTCACACAGTTCCTCATGTGGTGGTGATTCCCCACCCCCCCAACCATGACATTATTTTCTTGCTACTTCATCACTGCCATTTTGCTACTGTTATGAATCGGGCGACCCCCGGGAAAGGGTGGTTCAACTCCCAAAGGGGTTGCGACCCACAGGTTGAGAGCCGCTGCTCTAGTATATGGCCACACTGATCTGGAGGATGTGAATTGAGAGGTGTGGGAAAAGTCCACCTGGACCAAAATATTTATTGCCTAAACATCTGCCACCAAGTGGACTCTGACCCAAAGTGACCCTCTATATAGGATTTCTGATATTATGCATTTTTATAGGAGCAGACAGCTTCATCTTGCTCCCAAGGGAGCAGTGGGTAGGTTTGAAGCACAGACCTTGTGGTTAGCAATCTAGTGCCTAATTCACTGTGTTAGGCGGAGTTGACTAGAGAAAGAAATTCATATGTATGTGAGAGAGAGCTTTATATCAAAGAGCAATTGTATATTGGGGAAAACATCCCATCCCCATCCAGATTAAGTCCATAGGTCTGATATTAGCCCATATGTCCAATATTAGTCCACAAATTCCTATTCAGACTCATGCAGTTACTTGCAATGATGCTGAATGCAGGAAGATCACAGGACAGTGGGTGAAAAAGTCTTGTGGATCCAATGGTTGTAGAAACAATTTAGCTTTGACACCCGCCTCCACGGAGCTCCTCCAGCTCTCCGAGTGGGGGGAAGCCTGTGTTTTCAAAGCTTCAAGTAGGTCTCTATTTTATAAGCGTTTAGTTCACCTCTGGAAGAAGATGGCCATTTACTTTGGGAAGAACCCACTCAGTGTGTCTCTTAGCTGTGAAGACATAAAGAAAACACTCCTGTCACTATGGAGATAGTGCACGTGGCCGTGTGTCGTCGTCGTCGTGTGTGTGTGTGTGTGTGTGTGTGTGTGTGTGTGTGTGTCCCCACCCCTGGCGAAGCCAAGGAATCCGTGAAATTCTGGCAAGGATACCTGGGTAAGCAGAGTGGCTCTCTGCAGACTGTGCACCTTGTCGAAAAAATGTTTCTTTTTCTGGGCATGGATTTGGGCTGCCCTGGGCCAGAAAGCCATTTCTGCGACAGCAAAGCTCGCTGGCGATGAAGTAGTGAGGTGTCGAAGGCCACGGGGCTGTTCTGCACAGAGAGCTGGAGATGAGACCAAGGCAAAAATAACCTGGAAGAATCTCGAGTTTCTGAGACCATTGAAGCTGGATGGATTCCCAAAACCATTACCCTGGGAGCATCATCTCTGAGCCTTCCACTAAACACACCCCCCTGAAATCTTCTTCAAACCAGACAATTGAGCTTAATTAGTAAAGAATGTCGACCTGAGCAGTCTGCTCTTTTAAAGAACTCTGTAATGGATCTTTGAGAGACTGAGGGTCAACCTGACAAGAGCAACTGGAAAGGCGGGGTAGGGCATAGGGGCAGTGAGTGCGTGTGAATGGGGAGGAATCGTCTGGAAAAGGTGGGGGTAAGAAAGATTGTCCAACTCAAAGACTGTTCCCAAGGTCACTGAATTTGAATTGGTATGTTTTGCTGTATAACATCTTTTTCCTTTTTAAAAAATCATTTTATGGGGAGCTCTTACAGCTATTATAACAATCCATAATTCAAGTAGATCAAGCATAATTGTACAATTGCTGCCAACATCATTTTCAAAACATTTTATTTCTTCTTGAACTCTTTGAAATCAACTCCCCTGGGGGGAGTGGGGAGGGAGGGGAAAAATTAGGAGCAGATACCAAGGGCTCAAGTAGAAAGCAAATATTTTGAGAATGACGATGGCAACAAATGGGCAAATGTGCTTGACACAATGGATGGATGTATGGATTGTGATGGGGGTTGTATGAGCCCCCAGTAAAATGATTTTAAAAAGGAAAAAAAATAAATCCATTACTCTTTATCCCCTCCCTCCCCCACCCTGCCCTCCAGGAACCCTTAGTATTTTCTTTATTTAGTTAGTTGGTTTTTTGCCGTATCTTTCCCCATCCAATGAATCTGTTCACCTACAATGCTGTTCTTCATTTCCCTCGAGTGGGGTTCTGCAGTCATTGCTATCGGTGCTCTTTTCCCTTTTTTAATGTTCTAAGATGACTTTGATGAAGCTTTAACAGGTCTTCGTTGAGCCATTCATACACATTTTTGTTCCGTGTCACTGACTGCAATCCCCACAACGTAGCATCACCTCTCCCGCACCCTTCCCATGCTTCATGTTTCCAGTCCACTCCCATTTCCTAACCTTCCCTACGTTCCAGACTTTGTCCTGGGGCCAATGCTGCCTTTCAAAACACTCTCAAACGGCTGATTCTTCTAAGGGGTGAACGCCTCCCTCGTGTGCTAGTGCCCTTGTAAACCCATCGATCGTTGAGCTAAAAACTGAGCCATGGGAAGGAGTCCGGCTCCAGGCCTAAGAGCCCTAAGGCAAGCCTGTCGAGGGTTCCACCAGTCTCTGTTCAACCAGTAAGCCGGGTCTTTCTCATGATCTTGAGTGTTCCTCCACATGTTTCCCCCTTCGATGCAGGACCTTCTAGAGCAGTGGTCCTCAACCTTCCTCACGCCACCACCCTTTCATACAGTTCTTCATGTGGTGGTGACCCCTCAACCACAACATTATTTTCGTTGCTACTTCATCACTGTCATTTTGCTACTGTGATGAATCGGGTGTGCCCTGTGAAAGGGTCGTTCGATCCCCAAAGGGGTCACGACCCACATGTTGAGACCCACTGTCCTAAGGTGATTGGTGGTGGCGGCAGTCAGACACCATCTAGTTCTTCTGGTTCTCTGTATATATGTTCAACAAGATGACATTAACAATCTCCCCAAGTGGTGCTACCTCAAAGTAGCCCCTTGGGAAGATTGTTAATGTTACACTCACAGCACTCTCGGAACGGAGGCCGGCTGTGGCTGAGCCAGCTCATTAGGGACTAGTCATGTGGTATGTGATCTCAATGCAGAAACACAGAGAGGAGGAGGTCATGGTCACTCGCTCCCTTATAGGAAGTAGACATTCCTACTGTTATGTTAGTCTTCCCGAAAGAAGGTGTTTTGGAACATAAAACAGAGACCAGGCTGCCGCTGTCTCTTAAGAGGGAAAGAAATGCATTCTCCTCCCTGACGCTGCAGGGGGAGGAGACAGACGAGTTGGGCAGAAAGCAGCTGGGCTCTGCAGGTCCTGGGAACACGCCTGGTGACCCATGTTTGGTCCGAGGTGATGGGTATTCAGTGACAATGTGCTAGCCTGAGTGGGTACTCTGAGGCTTGGACCTCCTTGCTCCTTCCTCTGGTCTGGAAGGTCACTGAGGCCTCCCCTCTCACCCATCTTTGTGTCTCAGACTGATCCTGGCACAGAGAAGGGGTCCAGTGAGTGATCGTGGGATGCAGAAAATGGGAAGCGACTCCCAATCCTGCAGGGAAAAACTGAGGCAGGCAGGGACTCCGACCATGTCGGGTCAGGAAGGAGTCCTGGGTGGCATCGATGGGTATGCACACGGCTGGTAACTGAAGAGCTAGCACTTCAAGTCCACCCAGAGGCGCCTTGGAAGAAAAGTTTAGCAATCCGCTTCCCGGAAAACAGTACGCAGCCCCGTTCTGCACTGACCCACCCGAGGTTGGCCTGAGTCAGAACTGAAAAGGCATCCTGATCTCGGCTCCCCGTTGTGACGGTGGTGGGTCTTTACCTGTATCCCAGAGCCCTCCTGGTCTGAACTGAAGTCCAGGAGAGGATGAAGGAAGAAGTGCCCCGTTCATGAGAAGAAAGATGAAGTCGGAGACACCTCTCCCTGTCAACAGAGGATTTGTGCAGGTAGATTCGGGCGGGCTTCATCTGTTCGTTCTCAGTAGTGTCCCTTTAATGGAAAGGGCTGGCCTGGCTGACGAGCAAAAAAGAATTTTATTCCAGAGTAGACTTGAGAAGACACATCCAGAAGGAACACCCAAGATCATGACCCGATAAGGAAACAGCTATCCAGGCCAACTTCCAAGAGCCGAGGACCTGGGCCTGCTGCAATCAGCCAGCACCGATTTCACTCCCCCTCTGGAACTTGACCTTCCCACCACTGAGAACCACCACCACTGAAGCCCGGCGCTGTCAATCACACCCCAGCAAACATGGGGGCTCGGGGCTCCAGCTTGTTTCTTCCTGTGACTCATGTCGGAATCAGCCTTGCACACGTGCATCTGCGAGGTGCAGCCTGGACCCAGGCCTGGTTCGCACCCGTGGGAGAGGCTAGAACTTTGAGTCCTGACTTCCTCCCTGGGATGATAGAAGAGGCATTTGCCCAAATACAGAAAGAAAATTCAAAAAGCACTCTGGACAGCTGTGAAGATGACGAATGGCCGCTCCTGATCTCAATAACTGTTTGATGAAGCGGGTGATAAAAGTGCTCGCCGGGAACGCTGGGCTCCCAGACACACAGGAGCAGCCACCAGCTGCTGTTTCATGTTTCTCAGGTCACTGAGCATTTTCGAGGCGCTCTGTACTTCCTGCCATCATCGCTCATAGCGCACAGGATGTTATTTGTTTACATAATTACAGCTAATTTATATAAGTATTTACAGTGTGCCTGGCGCTCGGACACATTATCTCAATTACTCCCTACAGTAACCTATGAGGTAAGTGTTGGGTGATGGTATTGCTCAGAGGAAGCAATTTATGATCTTGGAGGAGGGAACAGCATCCAAAGAAGTCTGCATAAATAAGCAAGTGCAGTCGATGAGGCTAGGCGCAGTGGTTCTCAACCTGTGGGTCGCAACCCCTTTGGGGGTCAAACGACCCTTTCACAGAGTTTGCCCGATTCATCACAGTAGCAAAATGGCAGTGATGAAGAAGCAACAAAAATTATGTTATGCTTGGGAGGCCACCACCACATGAGGCGCTGTATTGAAGGGCATGAGGCAGGTTGAGAACCGCTGCGCTAGGGGAAGGGAAATGGTGCACACGGGAGCCTGGGTGGACCAAGAAGTTGGCAGTCAGACACTGGTTTCAGATTGGCAGTGTGGCCCTGCCAAGGCAGGACTGCGGAAGAAAGGCCTGGCGATCGGTTTCCATTATGATCACAGCCAAGACAACCCGATGAGGCAGTTCTACCCTGCAACGAACGCATGGACTTGCCCTGTGGCCAGAATTGATTCCACGCTTGATGGCAACTAATAACAACATTCAACAAAGACCCAGAAGAAATAAGGCTAAAACAAAATGATCCGGGGTGGGGGGGAGGCGCGGTGAGGAGCTGATACCAAGGGCCCAAGTAGAAAGCAAATATTTTGAGAATGATGATGGCAACAAATGTACAAATGTGCTTGACACAATGGATGGATGGATGGATTGTGATAAGAATTGTACGAGCCCCAATAAAATGATTAAAAAGAAATAAATGATCCAAAGGCAGCTTTCTGGACAAGCTCAATCACCCGGTCTTACTGGAAAGAACCACATATGATCAACTCTGTCAGGAGGTGTTCGACTCCAGGCTTATGACCTCACTGTCACCTCAGAGAAGGGAGACGTGCGATCCCCGTCAGAAGCTGCTTTGGGAAGGACCAGGCAGGCTGGTTTTAAAACCCGGGGCCAAGGGCAAGTGATTTCCACCAGCGACACCTAGGGTGAGATGCCCCGAGCTGCCGGTGAACAGGCACAAGCAGGTCCGACAAATGTACATTTTGAAAAAGAAGCCATGCCTTACAAAGCCGAGGAGCTTAAAACAGCCCGCAACACGGGAGAAGTTTGACCAAGCACGACTCCCTGAAAGCTGAACCAGCAGCTGCCCTTCGTCCAGGAGCCCTGGCCATGGGCCTCCCACCTAAGGGTGCGATGCGGGCACACGGAAACCTGCAGGCAAATAACGTGATCAGTCATTTGACGCAGGACCACCGAGACCGCGCGTTAAGCAACATCCTGGAGAGAAGTTTGCAAATCGTTTGTGCCACCGTGTAAGCTGAAGCCACAAGGGATATGGGCTGAACTGTGTAAAGCGTCCGCTCGAACCTGTGCACCCGAGGGAATGACTTGAGTTCAGCCCAGGCCTGTTGCTTCTCCCAAAGAGGCCGGTCAGAGTGCCAGTGTCCACTCAGTGTAGTCACTCACCCAAAGTGTCTCGCCTCTGCTCGGAGGAAACTCAGACCGGAAAAGGGGATGTTCGCATGCCTGGCTTGGGGATGGGCTCCTGCAGTAGCTACTGCTTACTAGTCTCCTGACCAGCAAGAAGTGTTGAGAATAAACCATAGACTCCGCGGTCGGCACCCCCCTTTGATAACTCAGGAGATAGGCTTCTTGTTGTTAGATGCCATCTGACCAGCGCTGGCTCCTGGCGACCTGATGTGTAATAGACCATAATGATGGCCAGTCCTGCACCATCGTCCTCAGCATCAGTGGAGCTGAGTCCATTGCTATTAAGGAAATAGGAGTGGAGAGGTCAGCTGCCTTGCCTGAGATGACTGGTGAGCAAGAGATGGAGTCAGAATTTGAACATAATCTATCTCCTTCCAAAGCTCACTCAAGGAGCCATGAGGTAGTTAGTTTATTGTGCCAACCTGGCCAATAAACACATGTGGGGTTAATTGAAGGGTGGAGGGATAAATGGCCCAGTGAGCCTCGCCTTTCTAGTTCTTGGGTCTCTTGCTTTGTGATGGTCGGACCTTAGCCAGTTCCCTGCTTTAGCTGGCAAGGCTCACTTCCTGCAAGACACCCCTGAGGAGAAGTTGCATGGACCTACCCTGATGCAGCCCTGGGTGCTGGAGCAGCCGTGTGGAGACCCCTGCCAGCACTGAGATGTTTACACATTCACTGACTCGGCTTTCCTCCTGCAGTCGGTGTCATTGCGTCTGTTTTGTGAGATGGAGGAGAACTTTGTGGATTGGTGTCGGACATATGGGATAATGGGTTAATGTTAGACTCGTTGGCTTGGGCAGTACTGGGTTGCGATGTTTTCTTGATGCGCACTTAACCTTTATATAAAACTCTCTCTTATACGTGAGTTTGTGTGGATTTGTTTCTCTAAAGCACCCAGACCAACACAAGCCCCCACGGGTGGACCTGGACTCCCGTTGAGGCCGTTGCTAGCTGACAGGCAGCGAACCATGCTGGTCATTGGACACAGGACACAACAGATGGTCTGTCTCGTGTCTGTTCCCAGGAAGAGGCCTGATGCGGCATCTGCAACAAGACTCCCCTTGGTTCTCCTTCCATCCGAGGAATGGCTTCAGCTCAGCCAGAGATTCGTAACCTTACCTGTGCGTTGTCATCTCCTGGGGAACTGTAAAAATGCTGGTGCCTGGGTTCCAGCCCAAGAAATTCTAAGCCAGTGGCTCTCCACCTTCCTCAGGCCACGACCCTCTCACACAGTTCCTCGTGTGGTGGTGACCCCCCAACCATAACATTATTTTCGTTGCTACTTCACCACTGTCATGTTGCTACTGTGATGAATCGGGCATGCCCTGTGAAAAGGTCATTCAATCCCCAACGGGGTCACGACCCACAGGTTGAGAACTGCTGTTTTAAGTGATGCTCAAAAGAACAACATGGACATCAGTGCATGGACGGCAGGGTTGAGAACCCCCAGGCTTGGCAAAGAGGAAGCACTTGGCACAGAGGAGGAGAAGGGTAAATGGGCCAATGAGGAGCCTGCCTCAGGGCTGTGGTTTCCGTGGCATTGGACTCGCAGTAGGGACACTCCTGGCCCAGGCTCGTCTCCTCGTGTGACGAGCAAGACCTTCCACCAGTCTTTGTTACTGCTATCAGCCCCTGTCAAACCAGCCCCGAACTCTGGGGACCCCATGTGCAATGGACCAGAGCGCTGCCCAGTCCCAAGCCATCCCTGTGACCTAGCCACGACCATCTGTACGGCTGGCATTGACTCGTTTCCAGAAGTCGATCTCCAGGCCTCTCTTTCTGGTCTGGCTTAGTCTGGAAGCTCCGCTGAAACCAGCAAGCGCCTGAACGGCCGCCCAGGGGCGCTGCACACGAGGTGCGCCGGGTTCCCCACGTGGAAGGCACCTATCCAGCCACTGAGCCAGCACTGCCCTCTCCCCAGCCTGGTGACGCCTTTCTTGCTGAGCTGTGGCTCACGAGGGCTACCTGCAAGGGAGGACCCCAGAGACACCCCCGGCCGTGCGGACCACGGAGCGGACACGTATGGCTGCCCGGAAACGCCTCGCTTTCAAACACGAAGCCAGAGAAATGAAACACATTCTTGTTTCATCAGCAACTCTTAAACGCTCGCGCGGTGGGCTGAGTTACAGCACCTCCAGCTCGTTTCGTCCCTTTCTTTCACGTGTGGGGCCCTTAATTCACGCAAGCTCGCAGTGCGAGACACGCCCTGGGACCCGTTTGTACGGTGGCACGGTCTTCCACGTTAGCCGGACGTTAGGACCCGCAGAGCGGCCGCCGGGTTTCCAGAAAGGCATCTCCTTTTCCAGGGCTCCCTTCGCCGCCCTCGCCTTCCATTTGGCAGTGTCTTTGCTCTCCCGTCTCTCATTCCACTTTTCATTAGTGGTTTCCCGCGTACGATGCTGTTTGGGTGGCCTTCGTTTTGCACTGTTTATGGGCAAATAAGCGATCAAAAAGGCCTAAAGTTATTTGAGCAAATTACCCAAGAGTCATGCAATTCTTACCCATACTGTCATGCTCGGTTTTAAGTGCAAGACCAATAGCATGTTGAGGGTAAACTCGATGCAGAACTCCTAAAACCCAACTTGTCAATGATTAAACATAAGCTCGGAACCAAGCACAGCCATACGTAGTCATTAGATCGCCAGTACCTGTGCCAATTTGGGGCCTTCAGGAAGTGGATGCTGAGGTGGAAGTTAGGAGTGAAAGATTTATCAGCGGGAGAGGGGGAGGGGTTAGCAATAACAGAATTAAGCAGGGAAATCTTTCAAAGTGGAAATCTTTGAGCTGATTCTAAGAAAGGAAAGAGGGAGGAAGCACCTGGGGCCATGAGCCTGTTCATCAGGATCCTGCATAGTCATGGGGGACAAAGCGAAGCGTGTGTAAGATAGGACACGACCCACCAGGCTCTCCTACCCACCACCAGTCATTGGCCTGGGAGCTCTTGGAAGACTGTGACATCCACTCAAATGCCACAAAGGCTCCCAAAGGCACTTTTCCCAACTGACCTACAAGTAATTTAAGGTGACCAGACGTCCCAATTTTTAACAATTTGTCCCGCATCCCACGGTGTTTTGAAAAATTCCCGATTTTTGGAAAGAATGCACAACAAGTTAGGGTATACAGTTTTCAGCTGCCATGTGGCTATTTCGCCAGGATATGAGTTTTATCAATGGTGTCTCGCTGGTGTCCCGCTTTACCAATGTTAAAATCTGGTCACTTCACGACTGCCACACTCCCTCCCATCTCCTACCCACATGAACCCCTATCAATCAAAAGGCATGGATCCATGAGGTTACTGAACACTTCCTATTCTTGGCCCCAGAGCCCCAGGGTGGCATCATCAGTTAAGCATTTGGCTGCTGAAAGTAACGCTGGAGGGTCTAGTTCATCCAGAGGTGCCTTGGAAGAAAGGCCTGGTGATCTACTTCTGAAAGTCAGCCATTGAACACATGATGGGGCACACTTCTATCTCACACACATGGGGTCACCATGCGTCTGAACACACTGGCCAGCAACTGGTTAGCTGGTTGAGCTTGTCCTGGGGTGATCAGATGAACCCCATGCCCCGCTGAACTTTAGGGAAACACAGCCAGACGTTTGCTAGATGGATAGTGAGCAATGGAACCCTAGGTAACTTCTTTGCATTTCTTTTTTAATCATTTTATTCAGGGTTCTGACAGTTCTTCTAACAATCCATACATCCATTGTGTCAAGCACATTTGTACATGTGTTGCCATCATCATTTTCTTTTTTTCTAATCATTTTATTGGGGGCTCGTACAACTCTTACAATCCATACATACATCAATTGTGTAAAGCACATTTGTACATTTGTTGCCATCATCATTTTCAAAACGTTTTCTTTCTACCTGAGTCCTTGGTACTTGCTTTCTCCCTGCTTGTCTCTTTATTCCAAGTTTTAAACAATGCTCACTTTCTTTTTGATTGGAAAAATCTGTAAAGCATAGTCTTCAGTGAGTCTGCATAGACACAACATCTTGATCAAAAATGGTATATCCCAATTTGATGGCCTAATTACATCCTAGTGAGGAGTCTGGCAGGAAACTAAGCATCGGCCCTGCATGCAGACCGACCTGGCCCTGTGGCTACAGCTCTGTATTGAGAGCAAGCAAGCTCTTGGCCCCTCTCAGCTGCAACTCCCTGTCTGGAAAAGAAGACATGTGTCCTTCCTTCTCAGTATTGCTTTATTTTAAAATGTAATATAAGTACATACACAAGCATCATGATGACACACAAAAAGATATCAAATAAAGTAGGGCTCCCATCCCCACCACCTGAAAAAAAGTTTGGGTTAATTGGCCTAATAGCATGCTTAGCACATCTATTCTACTGCCTGGTTCACTGCATGGTGCCTGAGGTCTTAAAAGCCTACAATAAATGACTACCCAAGGCACCATCATCGGACTCTGTTCATCTGGATCAACAGAGAAAGGAGAGTTAGGAATAAGGGGAGGATGGGGGGTTGTGGCTCATTGCTTTAATGAGCAACTGCTGTGGGGGGACAGAGCCCCTAACAAATCATCACAGGTCTGGTAGGTGCAATTGTACAGTGACAATAAGTAAAGATTATAGTAAAGTCATGGAGAGCATGACAGATAGAAGAGAGATTGAAATAATGGAGTCAGACACATTTCATAGTAGCATGCTCACCTCAGTCCTGGTTGGTGGTCCACATGGAGAGAGCTGGAGAGAGAGACGTTTATTGCTAACCAAGGCTTATATATACTTAGGGGGCATGATTACAGGTAACTACACGTCACAGGAAGGGGCAGTACGATCGCTGAAGACAAAGCAGGTGCATAAGCAAATGTGGCGAAGAAAGCTGATGGCGCCCAGCTATCAAAAGATATAGCATCTGGGGTCTTAAAGGCTTGAAGGTAAGCAAGTGGTCATCTATCTCAGAAGCAACAAAGCCCACATGGGAGAAGCACACCAGTCTGTGCGATCAAGACATGTCAATGGGATAAAATATCAGGCATCAAAGAACAAAAAAATCATATCATTGTGAATGAGGAGGAGTGCAGAGTGGGGACCCAAAGCCCATCTGTAGGCAACTGGATATCCCCTTACAGAAGGAGCCAGTCAGAGTGCAGTGTAGCAACAATGAAACATACAACTTTCCTCTCCTAAATGCTTCCTCCCCCTGCACTATCATGATCCCAATTCTACCTTACAAATCTGGCTAGACCAGAGGATGTACACTGGTACAGATAGGAACTGGAAACACAGGGAATCTAGGCCAGATGATCCCTTCAGGACCAGTGGTGACAGTGGCAATACTGGGAGGGTGGAGGGAAGGTGGGGTAAAAAGGGGGAACCAATTACAAGGATCTACATATAACCTCCTCCCTGGGGGGTGGACAACAGAAAAACGGGTGAAAGGAGACATCAGACAGGGCAAGATATGACAAAATAATAATTTATAAATTATCAAGGGTTCATGAGGGAGGAGGGAAAGGGGAGGGAGGGGGAAAAATGAGGAGCTGATACCAGGGACTTAAGATCAAATGTTTTGAGAATGTTGAGGACAATGAATGTACAAATGTGCTTTACACAATTGATGTATGTATGGATTGTGATAAGAGTTGTATGAGCCCCCAATAAAATGATTTTTTTTTAAAAAGGAAGGGGCAGTCCAATAGGCGTAAGTGTGACAGGAAGGGGATGAGCTAGGGGTGTGCACATGATAGGAAGAGGAGGGACTAGAGGAACACATGTGACAACATGGGCAGACCCTAGATTCATGATGGCGGCCTAACCTTGGTCATCCTTGAGTGGGCTTGACCTCTCTGGGCTCTCCTTCACAGAAACAATTTACTACTATCCTTATCAGAAGGGAGCTGGCCCTATCGTTGTGGGATAAACAGTGGCATCTGCTTGTTCTGGATGGCTGATAACCCTTAGGGAGAATAACCCCTGACCTACTTCTGTTGACCTCCAAGTGTATAGTCATTCACCATGTGTAGCAAGCAGCTACGTTTGGGATATATTTGGGGGAGACAACTTGGGAGAAATATTTCTGTTTCCCACAAACCGCTATCTTTGCCATGAAAAGAGAATTGTCTGGTGCTCAGCTACCATTAATGGACACTTTCTTCAAAGATTCCATAGACTGATCCTGATTAAAAGGGGGCCATGCAGAACACATCTTCAACGCCTCATGGAATCCAGGTTCCCTGGAGCCATGGAGGGGGCGTAAAGCCCTGAAACTGTTGTCTTGAGATAATCTTCATAGGACAAACCAAACATAGCCCAGGGTGTCCTCTTTAAAAAACAATATGCTTACAATCGATGAAAACATCGATCTGCCTTGAGCATGAACTTTCTAGAAGGATCAAGTGAACAACCGCAACTGGAAAGATTAGCTAGAAGGCTCAGGGAGCAGTGAATTTACATGAATGAGGGGGGAGCAGCTCAGAAAC
The DNA here is from genome assembly GCF_050624435.1 of Tenrec ecaudatus. Taxonomy (NCBI): domain Eukaryota; kingdom Metazoa; phylum Chordata; class Mammalia; order Afrosoricida; family Tenrecidae; genus Tenrec; species Tenrec ecaudatus. The sequence continues at coordinate 115,191,457 of NC_134539.1, forward strand.
TGGTGAGACTGCTTCAGAAAAAGCTACAGCCAAATGTGATGCAGAAAGCAGACGGTGCCCTGCTGCCGATTGGAATCCTGTCTGGAGTCTTACAGACAGCCATCTAAGTGAGGCGTCAGCTAAGTCCACGTGTGACCCACAGATGACAATAACAAAATCCAAATATGAAGAAGGGGAAATATTCAGAGCTCAGGTTGTGACCGCCCAATTGGTAGAAGGCTATGGAGGACAGTGGGAGCCCCAAGTCCATCTGGGGTAATATAAGTTATAATTTATCAAGGGTTCATGAGGGTGGGAGGGTGGGGGAAGAGGGAAAAAGAGGAGCTAATGCCAAGGGCTCAAATAGAAAGTAAATGTTTAGAAAAGGATGATGGCAACATATGTACAAATATGCCTGATACAAGTGATGTATGGATTGGTGTAAGAATTGTAAGCCCCAATAAAATTATCTTTAAAAAATAAAAAGCTGTGGTAAAACCAAATGTACTCTAAGAACAAGAAAAAAAAGTATAATAATTTTTTTAAATCCATCTGCAGAGTACCTAGTTAGATTAAGCCTCTGGCAGATTCCCCCTGGTCATAGTTAAGAGATATGTGTGTACTGCTTTGCTACCAGACAGAGATTATTGTAAACTTGATTATGGTGGATAGAAGTATGGTGTAGTATGATACCTGGTCAGTTGACCTCTCTCTTGACCCAACATGAATTTACTCTAGGTTTAAATATGTCTCACTTGTTCCACAACAGAAATTTCTTTTCTGGCTGTTTAAAATATTGCTGATGGTCTTTTCTTTTTTCTTTCTTTTTCTCTTTATGTTATTATTATTTTATTCCTGTTCCGTTTTGTTTTGTTTTTTATTGTTTGTTTTAGGTTTTCCAGTTTATGAAGCACAGGAGCATGTGCACAGGGACAATAACTGATGAGGTGGGGGGGGGCTGGGAAGTAAATAATGAGGACAGGAGGGGGCGGGAGCTCTAGAACTGATTGTAATGACGTATATACAACTATTTTTAAAAGCGACTTAACTATGGAAGTGTATGATATGTGAATTTCATATCATCGAAACTATTTTTTTTAAAAGAGAAAACAGTCAGACTGATTATTCAATTCAAAAAATGTAATGAATGTCACTGTATTGCATGTGAAGAAGCTATTGGATTGGTTTGTGTTGTGCTGTGATATTCTCAACCACAACAAAATAAATAAAATGTAGAGGGGAAAATAAACCTCCCAAAAATCTAGAGAGAGATTATTAGTTTTCATAAAATAATTTATCCAAGTCACTGCATAATAATATCTAAGACTCTAATTCTACAATTTTTAACCAAAATTTTAAGTAATATTTTAAAAGATAATAATGCCAAAAATGCAAACTGAAATTAATAAATCCAACAAAAGATGTGTAAGTACTTAGTGGAGAAAATTGTACAATTCTTTTGGAAAACATTTTATTTTATCTTAAAAACTTAACCATACAATATTTATTTCTCGCTTTAAAAAAAACGAAGCAAAGTTTAAAATTACTAGGAAATGATGTACAGGAGAAATCACTTTTCTTAAAGCTAGCAGGCTGGACGTGAAGGGCCGCCTGGATCTGTGGCTGGAGTTGGCTGCCGAGGCTCGCTCAGAGACTCCCCCAGTTCCTGGCGCCTCTGCAGGCAGCGCCCAGGAGAAAGCGCAGCATCTAGAACCCGGCCAGCCACCTTCTCTCCCTTGTCCTCTGAGTCAAGGCTCAAAAACAAAACGGGTCAGACAGCAGCTTGCCAAAAAGGAGTCACATGCCCATCCAGTGTTTAAGAAAAAAAACATTTCGGGGTTTTTTTGGGGGGTGGTTTGTTTTTGTTTTTTTGCCCCCTGGGATATCTTTGTAGGTACTGGTATAATTTTAAAACCCTTAAAGGGAACAAAAGTCAACTGCTCTCTCCGCAGACTCAGCGCTCTCTTCAGTTTCTGGCATGGGCTTGTTAGGCGCAGGAGGCTGGACCTCTGGTCTCTGTGAGGCCCAGGTGACTATGTCAGCAGTGTCCCTGGTTCAGCACCGCCTTCAGGGAGGGCTGAGCTGGGCCAGCTCGTTGGTCTGCAGGGCTTTAGAGAGCATCTCTGGCTCCTCTTCTGGAAGCGACAGCATGGACACCAGGCGCCGTCCTTCGGCAAGCTGTCCCTGTCCAGGGCCTCCCACACAGGGTGAGGCCTTTAGAAAGTCTGCTCTCTGGAACGGGATCTTGGGCGGCAGAGAAACCAGGCCTTCATCAGGCCTCGCTCTGCAAGTCAGCGCCAGGAAGCAGGGTCACCCACAGGGAGATGCCCCCCAAGATCAGAATGGCGCGTCGGAGCTGGGTGGCAGCATTTGGTGTTGTCGTGTAGCAAGATTTGTTGCTTAAAAGCCCAGGTTGAAAGTTACTTTCTAAAAAAAGAAAAGAAAGATACTTTCTAGTGGCCAAACCAGCTCTGCCTTGACTTGTAACCGGTATATACTTCAGGGCTGTAAGCCATGCAGCAAAATGAAATTGTTCTTGATGGGACCGTTCACCTTCCCAGTAATCGACGTAAGACTGAAAAGCAACCATGGAGGTACCCGTGCCAAAGGGAGTGGAAATCCCCATGCTGTGAGCCTTCTTCTGCCCGAGATGCCTGGGAGGCCTTGCCCGTGGCCGGCGGCCGTGGAGCTGCATGGTGAGATCCTGGTACAGTTCACCTGTCATGTCGTCCCACTCGGTGTATTTATACAGCACCCGGTGGGCCACCAAGTCCCTGCTGGAGTCCATTGCTCAGGGTCACCGGCTCCGGCGCAGAACCTGCTACACGTGGTGCAGGTGAACTTACTGTTTTGAGGAGCAGGCAGCTGGAAAGAGTGCCTGGCAGGTGGCAGCGTTGGGCGCTGCCCGGGACAGCGGAGGGTCGGGCAGCGTTGCCTTGGCGGCCTTGGCGGATCCGCCTGTTTCCGGCGGCGTTGGCAACCAGTCCAGGCGTCGGGAAAACAATTTTTTTTAAACATTTTAAACGGCCTAAACTAAAGGTGGGGATTCATAGACACCTTTTTAATTTTAAACTTAACGTTTCTTTCTAACAAAAAATCAATATTTATATTCTGAAAATATACAAACGTGAATTTAATTTGATACATTTCTTGTCTTTGTTCAGATATTACTGTCCCTCCTGCAGATTATCCAGATACAATTATAATTAAATCCAGTCCATTTTGCTATTTTGATGAGTTACATAGTTCCATTCTTTTAAAAAAATTGTCATAATGATGGTATGTTTGTGAAGGTCAGGGATGGAGACATTTTATTTAACGTTGTGTACCTTACTTAACTAGTGCTGCTATCACAGAACCACCGCAGACTTTAACAAGTAGAAATTTATATTCTTGCCGTTTAAGAAATTAGAAGTCCAAGTTCAGAGTGACAGCTCTAGTAGAAGGCTCTCTCTCTTGGTTCTGAGAGAAGATTCTGGTCTCCTTTAAACATCTCTGAGGCTAGCATTGCTGTAGATTAACATGTTTTGGCATTAATCACTCCCTGGGTCTAAGAGGTTCTCAGCAGAGGGATCCTGGAATCAAATAGCACACAGCTCCTGCCTCTTCTCTCATGGTAAGCAGTCAGGTCCCTCTGATCTCTGCTCCCTTCTTTAATCTCTTTTATATTTCAAGAGAGACTGACTGAAGATACAACCTAATCTTAGATTGTATTCTGCCTATTGGCATCAGGTTGTTGTTGTTGTTGTTTGTGATCCAGTCAGTTCTAACTTACAGTGACACTAAGTACAACACAGCAAAACACCACCTGGTCTCGAGCCATTCTCACAATTGTTCTTATGTCTGAACCCATTGCTGAAGCCACTGTGTCTATCTGTCTCATCAGGGATTTCCTCTCTTTTGCTGCTCTTCTGCCTGACCAAGCATGATGTCCTTCTCCAGGAACTGGTCTCTCCTGATAACAGGTCCAAAGTATTTGAGAACAAGTCTCCTATCCTTGCCCCTCAGGAGCATTCTGGCTGTACTTCCAGACAGATTTGGTTGTTCTTTCTGCAGTCCCTGGTACTTCCAATATTCTTCTCCAGCATCATAATTCAAATGTATCAACTCTTCTTCAGTCTTTCTTATTCTATATTGAATTTCCTCATGCATATGAGGCCACTGGAAATACCATGACGATCAAGTGCACCTTAGTCTTCAAAGTAACGTCCTTGTTTTTCAACACTTTTAAGAGGTGGTGAGGATCGCTGAAGACAAATGGGTGCATAAGCAAATGTGGTGAAGAAAGCTGATGGTGCCCAGCTATTAGAAGATGTAATGTCTGGGGTCTTAAAGGCTTGAAGTTAAACAAGCAGCTGTCTAGCAGGGAAGCAACAAAGTCCACATAGAAGAAGCAGCCTGTGTTATAATGAGGTGTCGAGTTCAGGTATAGGCATCAGAAGACCCAAAACAAACAATCATATTGATGAGAATGAGGGGTCAGAGTGGAGACACAAAGCCCATCTGTAGACCCCTGGACATCCCCTCACAGAAGCGTCACAGGAAGGGATGAGTCAGCCAGGAAGCAGTATAGCACCAATGAAACACACAACATTTCTCTAGTTCTTTAATGCTTCCTCCCCCACCCCCTACCATGATCCCAGTTCTACCTTACTAAGGTAGTCAGTTGATTGTGCCAACCTGGCTGATAAACACATGTGGGATTGATTGAAGGACGGAGAGATAAATGGTTCAGCGAGCCTCGCCTTCTATCATGCTGTCTCCAACTTCATTTCTATCACCAAGAACATATTTTACAACTACTATTCATTCATCTTTATTTTCAACTTTTGCATTCCAATCACCAATAATTACCAATGCATCTTGAATGCATGTTTGAAGACTGATGTTCCAGACTGAAGACATCCGTAGAATTCTTCAATGTATATATCCCTAGCTTTAGTGGTTGGTCCATAAATTTGAATTATGGTTGTATTAATTGGATTTCCTTGTATGTGAATAGATTCTATCATATCACAAAAGTGTATTGTGATTCAAGATAGATCTTGAAATGTCCTTTTTGCTGATGGAATGCATCACCATTCCCCTGGAGTCTATCATTCCCAGCATCATAAGCGATATGGTCTTTTTTTTTTTTTGCGATATGGTCTTCTTATTAAAAAGGGTTAATTCCAGTTTATTCCATCTCACTAGCACTGAGAATATTGATCTTTCCTTATTTCATTTCATTTTTTTATGACTTCCAATTTCTTAGATTCATACTTTGTACATTCCAAGTTCTGATTATTAGTTGATGTTTGCAGCTGTTTTTTTTTTATCATTTTGAGTCATGTCTCGTCAGCAAACGAAGGTCCCAAAAGCTGTCCTCCCACAGGCGTCACCCTATCTGCATCATGCGGTCGACTCTCCTGGGAGGAGGCAGCTCTTCCTCAGCCATATTTTGAGCGCCTTTCAGCCTGAAGGACTCATCTGGTACTTTCTCTGACAGTGCTCTGATTCTGCTCATGAGGTTTTCCGTATCTGACAATGTTTTCAGTGCTATCCAGAAGGTCTTCAGTGGCTAATTACTCAGAAGTCCACAGTCTATCCCTGCTTTGTAGACCGTTTTTAATCTGGAAGCTCTGCTGAAACCTGTTCACTTGGGGGTGACCCTGCTGATACTTGAAATACCAGTGACATAGGTCCCAGCAGTACAGCAACACACACGTCTCCACAGAATGACAGACAGACAGGTAAGTGATGGCATTGACATCATAGAAGTTAGTGCTTACAGCATGTACGATAATTACATCAGATTATCAAATGGGGGGTAATTATGTAATGCTCAGAATCATGACCCAGTCGAGTTGACACATAGTTTGAGGAGACACAATTTGGTCCACAACATTTTATTAGCTTGATTAATCATTTTTGAATATTTGAACAGATGATGGGTGGGTGTTCTTTTGTATTCAGATTCTGGGCGCCTTAGGTGTTAGGGCCAGGCCTAGTGAGAGGCATGAGGGTGGAGCATGAGTCCTGGCTGTGGGTAGGTAACTCATTTCCGGCTCCTGGAGATCAGAAAACCCTAGTTAGAAATGTGAATGAAACCCCACAAAACTAGTTGCAGGAGGAAGGTGATGAACCCTAAGGGGAAATCTACTCACATTCCCAAGAGGAAGCGTCAACAGTTGGACGCCTCCCCCTCTGGTTACACTAAGTCAGGACCGAAAGGTGAGCATGCCTGGCCGAAGGTCTAGAGAGAGAGCTGGAGATAGAGATACAGAAGAACCTCTGCTGTTCACATGTGAGCAAAGTCTAAAATTGCACCTGTGTGGGACAGATGGTTTACACACTCATTTGCTACCTAAAGGGTTAGCACCTGGAAAGAAAATCCTGGCCATCCTCTTCCCCCCAATCAACCCTGAGCACTGTCTGGCTCACAGCTCTACTCTGAGGCAGGTGGGTCACCATGAGTCAGAGTTGCCTTGTAATCTTGATCCTCATCATACAAAATTAGCTTAGACTGATGAAGCACTTATGTCCTGGTCCCTAGTGAGGTGGTTTATAGATAGCCATTGTGGTAACTAGGTTCTGGGCCCACTGGGCTGGGCCAAGATCCTTAGTAGTCTGGCAGTAAGGCCACCCCCACAGGTACAGGCCACACCCTAATGATGGCTCCGTGGCGATGTGACTTATTTCTTATCTATAAAGAGATTGGAAAACTGACTCTCTCTCTCTTCTTCCTCCTGCTGGCCTGTACCCTGCATCTGGTTTCTTGGGACTTAGAGGCAGCAGCCCCGCCGGTGACCCGTTGGCAGAATGCCCCGTTGTCTACTTTGGATCGACTCTGCCTCACCTACCTTTGGTCTTCCCACCTTATGCTTCCTCCTCCTGCCTTCTGGTTGGTCTTCCAGCTTCCGGTTCCCCGGGACCCTGGGCTGTATGGATCAGGAAGAGCTTCTAAACCAAGGACCGAGCTGGACTGAACCTGCCGCTCTGCAGCTGTCAGCTGTTTTCTTGATGGAAGTATCTTTGGTGCACATACATAAGTATCACTTGGTTTGGTTTCCCTAGAAAACCCAGCCTAACACAGCCATGCATAATATAGAGTATGCACAATTGCCATATGAACTAGGTACTAATGTGATCCCAATGTTACAGATGAGGAAACTGAAGCAATTTGTCCAAGGTTATAAGAGTTTGTACGAGACAGAGCCAGGATTTGAACCGAGACAAATGAGTATTTCAGACTCTACATGTCGGGCTATGTGCCAGTCCCTAAGTTAGAGAGGGAAGTCAGTCAGCATCGCTCCAAGTGAGAACGTCACGGTCCAATGGGAAAGTCAAACGTACGCGAGGAGATATTTTGAGAATCCAGCCTAGATAAAACTCGCTAATCAAGTAAGTCATCATGGAAAGTAAAATTTAAAAGTTGGGAATGACAAACAGTGAGGAGCCCAGCTGACTCTAATAATGTTGTTGTTAGGTGCTGTTGAGTCCGTTCTGAGTCATAGCTGCCCCCCCAAAAAATTTTCTATAAAAATAGAGTAGGCATGGGGCTAACAAAGTTGGGTTCATATCAGACTATGAATCTAGACTTCCAATGTCAGCTCTGCTAAGGAGCTGGCCTTTACCTTCTGGTTAATGTCAAGGTGGAGGAGGAAGGTGAACGCAACCTTGAGACGCACTCGTCTTCTCCGAGTGGGTGAATGCAGTGGGTGCAACCAGTGAAATGGTCCTGAGGCTGGAAGACTGGCGTCAGCCAGGGAGAATGGAAATCACAAGGGGCCTGCAACGGAAAAACTGATAGGGCTGGCAGCCGGGTTACTCGCCAAGGGAAATCAATTAAGGTCAAGTTCAGACACAATAATAAGGATGCAACGTAGCCCCGAAGAAGAATAGTGATGAAGATTAGCGAGCAATCTGAGAAAATGCCTATGACGACGTCCAGTCACAGGAGTGAAAATAGGATAAAAGAGACACGTGTGCCTACGACGACATATGCCCTACGGGAAAAGAAAAAGCAAACTCAAATGCATCATCCTACTTACTTCCAGTCATCTAAAAACTAATTTCGATTTGGTCCCTAAGTCCATCACTTCTTGCTTCCTCCCTGCTCCCCCTGCTGACCTGGCTCCAGGTCCTCTTCTGCGCACGCAAATGCAAACCATTCTCTAGAAGTTGTTGGCTTTGCCCTTCATTTCCTGGCTTGCCTCTTCTAACCTGTTCTTCCGTTACCTCATCCTGACTATTATCTCAAATGTCAAAGATGTTTCGGTTAACCGACATTTTCTTCTAGCACCGACCCTTGGCTCTCTCATCCTATGACCCTCTGTTCTCTGGCCTCTCCAGGTGAACTAGAGTGTTGCTTTTTGTCACTGTAAGTGACAGAAATCCAGTTCAGACAAGTCCTCAAAGGCCGGCATAAGGAGCCTACCTTTTTGCCTCTCCCACCTTCCCTCAGCATGTTTTTCCTCCAGCTTCTTTTTAACAGGTTTTGTTCTACAGGGAAGGAAAAGAGGGCAGCAGTAAACTTAAGCCTGAATCATCCTGCTGAGCTTGTTTAGTGGAAAAATGAAGTGTCTGTGTCCCAGCATCCATATATCAAATATCACAAAGGACTGTGATCGGTCCTTCTTGGGTCCAATGGCTGTCCATGAACCAATCACATTGGCCAAGAGAGAGAACTTTCTAGATCATATGGGTCACCATATGGTTCGTTTCTAATGGAGAGGAAAATCTCTGTACCAGAAGAGGAAAGAGACATGGGGCAGACAATGTCTGCTCTTCCGGGTAGCACTTGCTCTGATGTAGCCTGCCCCGTTGGATGCTGTCTTCAGGACCAGCCTACACGGGTCTCACCCTCCCTGACTCTGTCACCCCCACCTCCCCAAGAATGAACCAGGTGGCCCCTCCTTTGGAAGAGCCTGAATCTTGTGCTGCCCACACTTCCGTGACTGGGTAATAGGTTCCTGCTGGTAACCCAGGAAAGAGGCATTTGAGTACTTCTTGGGACCACAGCATCGCTTGTCTTCTATCATGACTCATACAGATTGAACCATGGGGCTTACAAAGAAAAGAAAACTGGCACGGAAAAGTGTGAAGCAAGCACAGTAAGTCCTTCCAGAACAAAGCCAGGCCTCAATGTGACAGCAAGCGTTTGATTAGAAAATCTCCTGGCTTTAAGGATGAGGTTAAAATTCTCCTGGCTTTAAGGATGAGGTTAAAATTCTCCTGGCTTTAAGGATGAGGTTAAAATTCTCCTGGCTTTAAGGATGAGGTTAAAAGGAGGCAATGTAGCAGAGCTTAAATCGGGAACACCTGGCTTGCAGAAGGCTATGAACCATAACCCAAAATCAAACTGCGCGATCCACACCTCGATTACGACTCTGGTGAATCCCCTCTGACCATGAACAAGGGAGGGGAGTAGCCTTCTCTCAGACAGACAGCACTGCGAAGTCAATTACAGTAGGTCTACTTAGTATCTTGTCATTGGATTCCCCTGTAAAAATTGTTTCAGTTTTTTGTTGTGTTTTTTGTTTGTTTGTTTGTTTTTTAGGTGAAGGGGAAATACGGAATCCTTCCTCTAGACCAGGGTTGTGATTAACTATCAGTCAGAGTGCATTGGAAAGTGTATTATTGCAGGTGAAGTTAGGTTAAAAGCTTAGCATCTTATCATTTGATCTCCCTTTTGACCCATTTTAAATTTGTAATGATTTTTAATACTTTCTACTTTCTTTCCTTTTTGTCAGGTATTATTTAATATTTTTCATTAATATTTTACAACAGCTCTTCTAACATAATCTAGCTTTGTGTGCCTCTTTTATTGTTCTTACTTAATAATTAACTGTAAGAAATAATAAATGACCTTTTGGTATACCCTTTTTATATTTAAAATGGTCATGGTTTCTACTTTCTTTCAATTGAGGTTTTTCTCTGCTTTAATTTGTTGTTGTTGTTGTTGTTGTTGTTTTGGGTTATGTTTTCCTGTTTGTGAAATACAGGACAGGAAAGTCTATAGAGGGGAGCTGGATGAATGGTTTCTTGGAGATGTAGCAGAGACGGTTAGGGGAAAGGGGGAGCTGGTAACAAGGAGTACAAGAAAGAAGAAAATGTTCTTAAAGTGGTTGTGCTGCTGGTTGTCCAACTCTTCTTCATATGTTTGAGCTACTGAGTTGAGTGCTATGTGGATTAGGTGCCCATGAAGCTGGCTTAAATAAATAAATAAAGGTTAGGTTAACGTTGAATTAAAGTCATTTGCAAAACGAATCTACCACATCTGCATCCTGGGATATTTTTTAAATAGGTTAAGCCCAGGCTGGCAGTGGGAACGTGAGTGGGGCCCACCTGTCCACTGCTGATGAGGTTGCCAACTGGTGTAAGCCTTGCCAAGAGCAATCTGGCAGTCATGTCTTGAAAATGCCAAATCCCTTTAACCCACAGATCTTATCGCTAAGACACTAGTCTAAGAAGATAGTCCAAAATACTGAAGAAGCTTACTGCAAAAATAAAATGTTCAGTGTGGTATTACTTACAGCAATAAAAATTTGGAAACGGTATTGGGGAATGATTGGATATATTATAATAAGTAATTTCTATAGGATATATTTTGAGGGACTTCTATTTTTCCCCAACAGTTTTATTGGCATGTGATTCACATCATGCCATTCGGCAGTTCAGTCACATCCAGAAGAGCTGAACAATCATCACCACCATCAGTTTCAGCACATTTTCTTCATTCTTGTCCTCGTCATGATTAGTCCATGGGATAGTTTTCAACCCTTAAAAATGACATCTAATCAGTTCACAGAAAACAAACTACAAGGATAATAGATTATTATTCTTTCTTTAAAGAAATAGTCAGCTTTTCTAATAAGAAAAATGAAAACAAAATATGATCTTTTATGCTTCAGTTGGGCAAAGACCAAGGACCATTAACACTTGGTGTTGACAATGGGATGGAAAAAGCAAAGATCAAACTCACTGCCACTGAGTCTATTCCAACTCATAGCAGAGTGGAGCTTCTCTCTAGGAAACAAGCACTTTTATATATAAATAAGTAGAGTTTAAATGAACATAATTCCTATGGAAGACGATCTGGCAGTGTCTATCAAAATATGAAGTATACATTTTAAAACTCAACCATTGATCCACGACAATAAACTTTTTATTACAACCATGGACTTAGCAAAATAACACTGTTGAGAATTCATCCCACTAAACTAACACAAATTTAGGTAGGAAATTTGAACAGACCCATTACAAAAGAAGAAACTGAACAGGTCATTACAGTGCCGCACAATTCAGCAATCCCACTCACTCCTAGGTTTACATGTGTTTGGACTGCTTTGGGGTTGCAAATGATGAAGCAGTTGAGCACTAACCAAAAGGTTGGAGGTTCAAGTCCACCAGAGGCACCTAGGTAGAAAGGTGTGGTCATCTACTTCTGAAAACTGAGCCATTGAAAACCTTATGGAGGGAGCACAGTTCTACTGTAGCATAAATAGGATCTGATGGTCAGTAAGCATGGGCAGTGACTGGTTTCCTACGTGTCTATAATTAAGTAGATACATGCCTATGTTATCATGGTGAGTGGGAAAAAAGAGAAATCAAATTTCTTCATATAATAGAATCACTGTTGTGTGATAGGAGAATATTTTTTTGAGAAAAAAGAAGGAAATGAGAAAATGTACCAAAATTTTAACTTTGAGGCCATGGGTGATTTCTTACACTTCAGCTTTTTCTAGTTTCCAAATGTCTTTAATAAACCCACTTTATTCTTATACTAGAAAAATGAGCTTTTTAAAAATGAATGGTCTCCAGGGCACACACCCACCCATGGGGAGGGTATTGTCTATGTCTCCACAGGAAAGGGAGAGGAACCAGACCTCAACTTGATATGCCAAGCCTTGAGGACAACCTAGCAGCATGAGATAGCAAACAAACAGAGAGGTCTGCAGGACGCCCCAATCCCAGCTGCGTTGAACCCCACCCCAGAAGATTGCACTGCAAAGGACAGCACTGAAGATACAGCCTGGGAAGAGTGGTGGCTCTGCCCAGACCACACCAGAGCAAACTAAGAGGGAAGAAGAGAGAGAGAGAAAGAGAGAGAGAGAGAGAGAGGACTGCGCCTGCCCAACCAAGCCCCAAGGATGACACTCCTGCTCGGAGCAGCCAAGGCGCAGAGAGGACCAAAAACAGACTGCAGACTCGGAGGGCAAGGCTTGGCACCTCATCAACTCGATCCGAAAACATTCATAAGGGTTGGCAGACAAATCTAGAACTATTTTCTTCCTCCTCCTTTTTTCTTTTCATGTCTACCTATATACGATAGGAAAGATAAACAATCCTGAGGAGAAAACAATGGGACCTACAGTTCCTGGGAGGACAAGGGAAGAGGGAGGGGGGAAAGGAAGTGGGGAGCCAGTAAACCCAGGGAGAGGGGAACAACAGGGATCTAAAATTGATGGGGAGGAAGGTTTAGAATGTCTGGTGGGGTTTGATCAAGTGCAATGAAGCCAAGAAGAATGACTGAGAGCTGAATGAAGGTTGAACATGACAGTGGGACAGGAGGAAAGCAAAAGGAACTAGGGGAAAGAACTAGGTGGCAAAAGACATTTATAGAGGTCTAAATATAGGCATGTATTATGTAAATATATTAATATATAACAATAGGCATATAGGTATGTGTATATATATATTTATATGTTACGTATCAAGGTTTATTTATATGTTAAGTATCAAGGGAGCAGATAGACATTGGGCCTCTACTAAAGTCCTCCCTCAAAACAAGAACACTTTGTTCTAATAACCTGGCATTCTGTGATGCTCACGTTGCCGACACAATTGCTGAAGACAAAATGGGTGCATAAGCAAATGAGGTGAAGAAAGCTGATGGTGCCCAGCTATATAGAAGATATAGTATCTGGGTTCTTAAAGACTTGAAGTTAAACAAGCAGCCATCTAGCAGGGAAGCAATAAAGCCCACATGGAAGAAGCACATCAGTCTGTGATCTTGAGGTGTCAACAGGATCAGGTATCAGGCATCATAAAACTCCAAAACAAACAACCATATCAATGAGAACAAGGGGGGCTGGAGTGGAGACCCAGGGTCCATCTGTAGACAATTGGACATCCCCTCACAGAAGGGTCACAAGGAAGGGATGAGCCAGCCAGGATGCAGTATAGCACTGATGAAACAAGCAACATTCCTCTAGTTCTTTAATGCTTCTTCCTGCCCTCCGCCCCCCTCCCCAATTATCATGACCCCAGTTCGACCATACAAATCTGGCTAGACCAGAGCATGTTCACTGGTACAGATAAGAGCTCTTGACACACAGAATCCAGGACAGATAAACCCCTCAGGAACAGTAATGAGGGTGGCAATACCATGAGGGTATGAGGAGGGTAGGGGTACGGAGGAGGGGGAAAAGAGGAACCGATCACAATGATTGATGTTTAACCCTCACCCCCTCCAAGGGGGACAAACAACAGAAATGTGAGTGAAGGGAGACAGCAGACGGTTGCCATATGAAAATAATATAATTTAAGGGGTCATGAGGGTGGCGGGGAGGGGAATAAGAGGAGCTGATACCAAGGGCTCAAGCAGAAAAATGTTTTGAAAATGATGATGGCGACATATGTACAAACGTGTTTGATACCATTGATGTATGGATTGTGATAACAGCTGTAAGAGCCCCAAATATATAACGATGAATCATTTAGTAAAATGATTTCTTTTTTTAAAAAGATGACATTCTTGTTGGTAGGGATGTCAAACGATGCTGCCGTGGTGGAGATGTCTGACAATTCAGCACAGTGTCACCACAGGGCACAGCCAACACTCTCCTTGGGAGACACCCACAAATCGGAAGAAAAGGACTCAGACATGGGCGTAGCAATGTCCAGGGCCGGCAGGTGTCCACCAGCAGGTGAATGCATGAATACCCTGTGCCGTGTACACACACACACACACACACACACACACACACACACGGCACTGTTTTCTCCTGTAAAGAGGAAAGAAGCTCTGACCCGTGCTCCATCATGGATGGACCTTGGAAACATGGTGCTGAGTAAAGTTAGGCAGGCAGGCACCAAAGGACACATATTGCATGGTCCCACATACGTGAGTGATCTTGACCAGGCACACGTGTACAGAGAGGTCTGTGGTGATCCGGGGATGTGGCGGGGCAGGAATGGGGAGTTACTACTTCATGACTCCCGAGTTTCTGTTCGAAATGATGAAAAGCTTGCGAATCAAGAGTGGTGAGTCATGGCAGCCAGAGAAAGGAAAGAGGGACTAAAGGTTAGTTACACAGAAATACGCTCCCAGCCCTGGGGGCGGAGTGGTTCTGTGTTGGGCTGCAAGGAGCGTGACCGGCAGTTCTAGAACCAGCAGCAGCTTTGCGGGAGAACTGCTGGAAGGATATAGGCTCAGAAACCCACGGGGGGGGTCGCCGTGAGTCAGCATCCACTCGATGGCGGGGCGTTGTGGCTGTTGGGTTTTTATTCCACCTTGATGGTGGTCTGTGTTTGTCTGGGTGGACTAGAGAAACAAATCCATGGACACACATATGTGTATAAGAAAGAGATTTGTTTGTATAAGAGAGATTTATATACAAGAGCAATTGAACATTGAGAAAACATCCCAGAGCAGTCCAGATCAAGTCCATAAGTCCCCTATTAGCCCATATGTCTGATACCAATCTATAAAGTCCTCTTCAGACTCACAAAACACATGCAATGACACTAAGTGTAGAAGATCACAGGCCAGTGGGTACAAAGTCCTTGGGCCCAGGGTCATTGGAAACATCTCAGCGCTGGCAGGGGTCTCTACATCAAGGTGGGGCCATGTGTCTTGTCAGTTGCTCTGTCTCCCAGCGGGTGAGCAGAGAGTCTCCCACCTCCAAGGAGGAAGTACCAGATTTCCCAGAATTCTCAGGAGACCGTGCCCACACAGAAGCCTCATTGGCTATAATCCAATTGACAGACTAGACTCTAGCCCTTCACTCATAATCCTCTCAAACTGACAATTGTATAACTACCACACAGTCCAAGTGCAGAAGGGAGACAAGCAGGGAATCCACCACTCAGGGTCTTCGACGCCCCGATTCTGCATGCATGAAGCCTGCTGTGGTGCCCGAAGTCCTCTTCATTCTCTCTGGCCTGGCAACTGCTGCTGATAAAGACGAGAAGCCGCTCAGAACTCAGCCAGAAGACCACTGGGTTTATCCTCCCCGATACAGTGGCTGGGCCCAGGGCGAAGGGTATCAGACAGTAAGGCATTGCCAACTGAGACCACCTTTTCTGAAAAGCAATTTGGCTATGTGATTCCGAAGCTATAAAAAATCATTAGACCTTATGACCCAGTAACTTGACTTCTGGAATCTAATCTCTCCTAAGGAAAATCCTGAAATGCCATGGAGCTTCATGGATAAAGGTCTTAGTTAAGGATGGTATGCAGCCATACATTTTTTTTTAAATCAGTTTCGAGTAGCATGTAGGAACGTGGGGAAATGTTTATGATACAGCCTGAAGTAAAACGAAACAATACAAAATCCTGTGTGTCCTCCAATTATAACCACTTAATAAAATGCATGAGAAAAAAAACCCTGGAAGGAGGGCCGCCAAAGGGATCTGTGTTCAGGGGGTGGCACTGGGGGCGGGGCAGGGGGGTTTGTGCTCTTTCCCAAACTCTAGGTACCCTTTTCAAAAGTAACCGGTTGCTCAAGAAGTGGAACGCTGAAGTCTGAGCTCTCCGTGACGGTGTCTGCTTCGTCTTAGAGAAAAGGAACCCGCTTCTCACCTTCCACGCAGGAGGGCTGCTCGCCTGCCGCCCCATCACCATGCGGCTCCTGCGCAGCCAGTGCGTCTCAGGGGCAGCCAGGAGAGAGTGACTGCGCTGGAGACTGGCCTGTCGCTGGAGTTTGAACAGGTTTCGGCAGAGCTTCCGGACTACTTCCAGTCACCACTTTCTGCCAAGTCCTTGAGCTAGTCTGCGACTCCCGTGAGACAGAAGTCCTCAGGACCGTTTTGTGTGTGGAGAAGCTGAGGTTCAGACGAGCTCAATGACACAACTAAGATGAGTGGCCACGTGAGGATTCAACGCGACGGCCCCCTAGCTCGGGATCCCAGGTCTTTCCATCGGGTGCCCGCAACAGCGACTGGTGTCTAGCATGCGCCACATCCACTAAGCCGTTAGACATGCTTTCCCATCCACTAGCCCTGTGCGGATCAGGTCTTCCTCTGTAAAACAGTGGCTACGGGAGGCTAAGTCGCAGCGCAGGACCTCAGTGATGGAGGTAGAATTAGGACTGTAATTCAAGACGGTCTGTACGTGGCGCCTGCTACCCTGCCGTGCTTTCCCATGAGGATACGCAGAGGCGCTGAGTCTGGGGCACAGGGCACACTCACTGGCTCAGTACTGTCAGGAAGGGCATCCCTGACCTGCATCCTTGGTTGGTAGGAAGGGAAAATGGTACAGCCACTGTGGGAAGCAGTTCGTAAGTTTCTCAGAATGTTGAACATAGAATGACCAAATGATCCTACAAACACTTGTATATCCAGAAAAAAGAAGGCAAAAATCTATACAAAAATGTTCATTCAGAAAGATCCATGAATAGATGACCAGATAGACAAAATGCAGTATCCAAAGAGATGGGTTAAAAAGCATTGTACAGCACTGGTACAGATAGGATCTGGAAACACAGGGAATCCAGGATAGATGATCCCTTCAGGACCAGTGCTGAGAGTGGCGATATAAGGAGGGTGGAGGGAGGGTGAGGTGGAAAGGGGGAACCGATTACAAGGATCTACATATAACCTCCTCCCTGGGTGGGGGGGGTGCAGACAACAGAAAAGTGGGTGAAGGGAGACATCGGACAGTGTAAGATATGACAAAATAATAACAATTTATAAATTATCAAGGTTTCATGAGGGAGGGGGAGCAGGGAGAGAGGTAGAAAAATGAGGAGCTGATACCAAAGGCTCAAGCAGAAAGCAAATGTTTTGAGGATGATGGTAACAAATGTGCTTGACACAATGGATGGATTGTGATAAGAGGTGTACGAGCCCCCAATAAAATGATTTAAAGGAAAAAAAAATGATGATGGCAGCATATGTACAAATGCACTTGATACAACTGCTGTATGAATTGTTATAAGAGCATAAGAGTCCCCAATAAAATGATTGATTAAAAGGGGGGAAAACATGGTACAGAATTATAGAAACTTTTATTACACAAAAGCCTCAAAATGTGATTATTTCTTGACATATCCTCCATCTAGGTCTATTCATTTCTGAAAGTGGTGTTTCCGTATCTCTAACACCTTCCCACAGAATTGTGCACTTTTGATTCCATGTCGAGACCACAGTTGTTTCATCCTCGGGGGCCTTGAAGCGTGTTCCTGTCCAGTAGTCTTTGGTTGAGGAACAAAAAGAAGTCTGAAGAAGGAAGGACAGGACTTCAGGGTGAACCGGGTGAGGTTCTCAGTGAAATTCTAATAGGACGGCCCTTGCTGCCCTCCAACACTGAGCAGGTGTGCTGTCATGATGGGAAAAGATTCCTTGGCCCAACTTTCCTGATCTTTTTTCATCAAGGTAGTTTTTATGTTTTCTTAAAACATCTTCATAATAAGCCACCACAATCTCCTTCTGTCCTTAAAGAAAACCTATCAAGATTATCTCTTGGAATAAAAATGTCAAACCAGCCATCAGAACCATCTCTGCTGACCTCATCGCCTGGAATTGATTTGTCCCAGCAGATCCCCTCCGAGCCACTGTTTTGATTGGACTTTTTTTTAAGCACCCTCATGAGATTAAGAAGACCGGAGAAGATTGGATGCATTTGCACTGAAGTGATGGCAAAGAATTTTGAAAGTTCTGTGGACTGTCAAAAGAACAAACAAACCTGTCCTGGACGAAGTACAGCCAGAATGTCATCTCACATACTTTGATCTGCTGTCAGGAGAGACCAGACCCTGGGGAAGGACGTCATGCTGGATAAAACCAAGGGGCAGAGAAAAAAAGGGAGCGTGTCAACAAGACGGATTGACCCTGGGATGGCAAGGGTTCTAACACTAGAAGCCTCATGAGGATGGTGCAGAGCCTGGTGTTTGGTTGCGCTGTACAGAGACAGGGTCGCGGTGAGTCAGAGCCAGCTCAAAGGCACCTACGAACGACGGCAACAGTGAGAGTCAGCCAAGCGTGCTGCTGAGAGAACGCGGGAGCCGCCGTCCGCTGATGCAGAGACATGCTTGGTTTGAAATAACATGTCTGAACTAGAATGTGTAGCAATACTTTTTTACTTTCTCTGCTACACACAGAGACTAGTCCTCAACCATCAAGAGAAATGACGTCCTGAAACATGCTGCCACGTGGCTGACCCTTGAAAGCATCACGCTGAGCAAAATAAGCCCATTGTAAGAGGACGAATGTTATCCAATCTCACTTATATGAAATGAAGAAAATGTATAGAAAAAAGCACACCTTTCAGTGGACACCCAAGGTAGGAGGGAAGAGAAGGGGGATGTGTTCCTTCAGACGGCATTGAGTTTATGTTGATGGTGCTGGAGAATTTGGAAAAAAGATAGCAAGAACAGTAACACAACTTGAAGAATATATTGTGTTTCTGAATTGTACATATCGAAACTGCTGATGGCATATTTTATATGTACTTTTACTACAATATATGAAAAGAAATATTGATCCATTCTATAGCATGAATGGAGCTCGTAAGACATTTTGCTGAGCGAAATAACCACTCTCAGAAGGACAAATACTGCATGGTCTCACTAACATGAAAAGACAAGTAAAAGCAAATGTGTGCAGACCACATGTCACTAAGCGGTTATCAGGGTGGAAAGGAGTGAAGAACGAGGGGTTAACGGTGGTAGAAGAACAAAGCATTAATCAAGGGTAGGATTGCACAGCCAATTATTGTAAATGCTGTCAATAAGTTGTACACCTATAAAAGGTTGAATTTTTAAAAGTTGTGTGATAGATTTATTTACAGCAATGCAAAAAAATCTGAGGCTGCTTATGTGCAACTAAACACCTTAAGGAATTTGGTTCTTTTAGTTTAGAAGTTACAGGTCATGGTTTCATGGAACATGCCAGTAAATTGGCCTAATAATGTGGCTGATGCTTCGATTCTACCTCCTAGCTTGTTGTGTGGTGTCTGGGGTCTTACAAGCTTGCAAGCAGGGGACAGTAATTGGCCTCTGTTCACTTGGAGCAACAGAGGAAGAGGAGTCAGGAACAGGAGGCGGGAACAGAAGGTGTGACCAACTGCCTCCATGAACAACTGCCTCCTTAGCCGTGAAACTGAAGAACTGGATGACGCCCATCACTAAACATTTTGATCTATAGGAGAATCTTGATCAAAAGGAGGGAAATGTAAAACAGAATTTGAAATTCTTATGGAACCCAGACTTTCTGAAGCCATGAATACTGGCTGAAACCTGGAACCATTGCCTTACAGTAATTTTTACAACTTAAACCAAAAATAGCTCCTGAAGTCTTCTTAAAGTCAAATCATCCTCTCGCTTCATTGGGCATTGTCCTCTTTTTAAAAGTATCTATATGGGATCATATTGAAAGCAGCGATCCAAAGGCTTAGCGAGGAACCTTGGGGGTCAGTGAATTTATTCAGTGGAAGAAGCACAACTCTGAAAATGGGAGTAGGACTGGTTACACGACTCACAGAATGCACTCAACATTAATAAATGGTACACTGTTGGCTTGGTGTATTTTGACTGTGTATGCTCAACAACATTAAGAAAAGAAGAATAAGAAAATAACAAATAAATTTAAAATGTAGCATCTGGCAGAAGGTGAAAGGCAATATGAGGAGAACTCTCAGGGCTGTCGTTGACCTAGTGGGGCCCAGCCCTGTGCACTCCTGAACAACCTGGGCCTAGGAGCTGGCAGAGCTGCCGGTGTGCACACAGCTGTCTGTGGACCTGCCCTGGGGCCAGCACAGATGTCGCATCCTCCTTCCAGGGCTGCCAGTGCTGGTGCTGGCCTGCCTACAGGTTCCAAGAGAAGGCGATGAGCGGGCTCTTTAAGGATTCCTGGTTCTGGGTGGGGAAACCCCACCTCCTTGATGGTGGAAAACCTTAGTGCCACGTGGCTAGGCAAGACAAAGGGATATCTAGTCTCCTTGGAAGGGACCCAGCATCTGATGCCGAGGCTGGGCCTCTGTGCCTGGAGGCCAAGGCTGAGCTCTGGTGAGTGACCAGTACAAGCTAAGACTCCAACTCTCAGGGAGGGGGAAATACCGGGGAACCTGGAGTGGGCAGACTCAAGGTGGTCAGGCCAAAGGATGTTCCTGGCCAAGGGGTCACTGAGATGTGACCGTGGCTGAGAAGGAAGCCAGTGCAGAGCCAAGAGGTGTGAGGACAGGGGATGTTGGGAAGTCTCAGCCACGGCTGGGCTGGGGAAGCCGAAGTCTTTGGAAACGAGTTTGCTATGATCTGGTAGGTGATCCAACGTGGTACAACGTGAACACGGTGGGTGCGTTCAGCTGCTCATTGAAAGGGTGAAAGTGCAAATCCCTCGCAGTCTAGCGACAAATCCGCCATTGAAAACACCACTGGGCACAGTTCTGCTCCGAGACTCAAGGAGGTGCCACGAGTCAGAATCCCCTAGAAGGTCACTGGAGACCCATGAGACTCGCAGGAAGACTTACTGGAGCTTCTAGGAATGAGGACCTCACAAACACCCCAGGTTCTCTCCGTCCTGATGGACAGACCAGAGCAAGCACCGCATGGTTTTGATGGCCTCAGCTCGCCTGCCTATCACCACAGAGACCCCGCCTTAATGACACTAATGCTAGATGGGTGGGGAGCAGAGGGGCAAAAGAGCCTTCCCCCTCCGTCTGTGATGATGTCACTGAGCTCCTGAGGCACCTAAGCACACCTGACTTGGGGACTTCCTCCTCCGTGAGCTAATTCGGCATCCTCTTGCTTCATCGGTTTGCTTAGGGCATTCTGGCCACTGCAGCTGCAGGCCTCCTAACCGAGTCGGGAGTGCACAGAGAGCACCAGGACAATGCTGGACACTCCGAAGGGACGGAATCACCACTGTCCCTCTGCTCCGTAGCATCCCCAGACCGCGCCCCTGTACCTGCTCTGGCTCCCAAGTCCATGAAGCGCACAGGGCCCAGTGAAAATTGCGGCGGGGTGTCCTCCCGGAAGACTCCTCGTTTTAGGGGTCTCAGCCCGACCCCAGCATCTCCCCTGACACGTGGGTGCTATAGAACCATAATGTTTTTGAGAAATAATACATATATGTTTAAAATCACTTTTATTGGGGGCTCTTACAGCTCTTCTAGCATTCCATACATCGATTGTTTCAAGCATATTTGTACATAATGTTGCCATCAACATTTCCAAAACAATGTCTTTGTACTTGAGCCCTTGGTAGAAGCTCCTCTTTTTCCCCTCCCTCCCCCACCTGAGAAATAATATTTTTGAACGACTCATTTTCCTGTGTTCGGGCCATTGAAATGTACGGTATGGGAGTGACACAGCAATAAGCCTATCAATGAAAGTAATACTTAGACAGCCCTGGACAGGGTGCAAAGAACCTGGGATGGAGGCAGGACCAGCTTATTCCCCACCCCACCCCAGCCCCCAATTCATTGAGAAGATGACTGGCATCCAAACACAGAGCCAGAGGCCCCTCCGACGCCACGTTCCACTACACCGAGCTGCCACCTGCCTCCGATCACTTCCACTACTTCCTTTTTCTTTTCTTTTCTTTGCCCTGGGGTAGAATGTGCAACCTTCCTACAGGAGACACGGGTTTGGCTCCCGCACCTCCTGCACAGCCACCACTCATCTGAAAGCTGAGGATCTGACCCTGCTGTGCCTTGGGTGACGACGGGTCAGGGCTGCCTCTCCCCCATCTGGCTGTGAAGAAGTCCTGAGGGTGTGAGCCGGCTGGTCCCACCTTGTCTGTGTCCTCATGAAAGGGCTCTCATGATAGGCCCTCCTTGGCCTCCACCTCTTCAGGCTGCAGAACGCTAACGGGCGGCACTGGCCCTTGTGGTGAGAGCCCTTCCTCACGCATCGTCTGGCCCCTTTCCAGTCCTATGACGTCCTTCTTGGAATGCAGAGGCCAGAACAACAGAAGCCACCGTGACCCCATGTGGAGGAGCCTTCTCGAGTGACAAGAGCCCCATTGACAGAGTCAAACCAATGGCCAGAGCGGCTGTGGCTGTGTCACCCCTAGAGCCGAAGCAAAAAGAATTCCAAGTGGCATGAACTCCCCATCACACCCAACTGCTGTGGGCAGTCATCCAAGCGGGCACTGAACGTGAGTCCTGGTGCACTCAGGAGTACGTCACCAGGGGAAATCACATCGAACTGGCCAAAAGCAACCAAGAGGCCCTAATGAATCACACAGCTGTAAGTGATGAAGCAGACGAGATTCTAGATCAGTTAATGGGGCACAACAATATGACTGGGGGTCCCAATTTCATTCTGTCCTACCTCCCACTGGAAGCTATAGTGGGTCGGATGGTGGCATCCAAAGAGAGACGCTTTGGAATTGGGGAATGTGATCTTTGTTGGAAAAGGGGTCTTTGAAGATGTGTATAAGGTAAAGATCTCAAGATGAGATCATAATGAATTATTCACCGAAAGATGTCCTTAAAAGAGACGGAAGCAGACGGGCACAGAGGAGGAGATCATGGGGCACAGAGGCGGGGATTGGAGGGATGGGCCACAAGCCAAGGAACACATGAAGGCTCCAGAGGCTGGAAGTGGCAAGGAAAGACTCCCATCTACAGCCTCGCGAGGGGTCCCAGCCCAGCCCTCCAGTGTTGGCCCAGTTGAGCTGCTTTGGTCACAAGGCTTCAAGATCTATGAAAGAATAAACTCCTATTATTTTTAGCCACCAAGTTTGTGGTAATGAGTTATGGCAAGCCTGGGAATTGAACAGAGACCAGGACTACTGTGATGCTGAAGCCAGGCCCCACCCCTGCATCCAAGGGTGGAGTTAGCTTTCCACAGAGCCCACAAAACTGCATGGAAAAGATTGCCAAGAAAAGAGTGGGGGGAGGCAACTACAAGGTCCACTCCAGCACTCTGGGCGACAAAGTCACCATGGCCTGGGCGTCTGCGCTCTGGACAAGAGAAGAGTGTAGGAAGGACAGAGGTACTCAAAAGGCATGGTCTTCGTGTGTTCAAGATGCTACCCACCCCTCACACTTCTCCAAACCCTGAGAATGCAGCTGAGCATCTGGAACACAGAGCCCCTTTCTTGAGAAATACTGGAAACAAAGATCAGTCACACTTGGAAAATGGTTCCGTCCACCTGGTTGTCCAACCTGGGACCTCAAGGTCATCCCAGGCTGTTTCCACCCCCAAGTTCTACCCTGACAGCCCACCTGTTGCCAGTCCTGTCACCGTCCTCTCTCGACAGATTACGGAAGTGCACCAGACAGCCTCCAGGCTCAGCATCCCCCCATCATCCTCCAGTAGGAACCAGAAAGATGATCTTCTGAAAATGGAAACCTCCCCATCCCTCAGTCATGCTGGAGCCCCTGCAAGGGCTCCCCCAGTCTCCTTGGCATAGCTTGGAAGGACCCACGCTTCCCTAACTAGCTTCATCTTGCATCCCATTCCACGTCCTAGGGGATGACCGGATGTGCAGTGGTTGTGCAGGTACTTTCAAGTTTGCTCTGACTCCAAGTGGCCCTGGGTACAACGGAATGGACCCCGGCCTGGTCCTGCGCCATCCCCACAATTGTTATGTCTGAGTCCGCTGTTGCAGCCACCAGTCAATCCGTCTCAGGAGGGCCTTCTGCGGTTCTCCAAATGCTGACACCAGGTTCTCTGGCACCTGAGGACCCTACACACACAACTCCCTCTGCTGGACCGCCTGGTGAAGGCCTCAAGGACCCGGCTTACAGGCCATGTCCCTCAACATGTCTTGCAGCCTTTCCCTCCCCGGTCTCTGCTTGCCCACAGCACCCAGGCCTACTCTTAAAGCTTGCCCAGGGCGTTGTGATGGTTCCTAGGTGCTGTTATCTCTCTCCACGCTACCTCCGCCCATGGCCAGACTCTCTCAGCTCACTAAAAGCAAGCACTGGGCGCTCATTCTCTCCATCCATCTTGAGTGCATATTATGTATCAAGTGTTCAGAAATAAATTAATAAACACCTCACGGGAGGGGGGGGTGGCTTTGCTTTTTGTCAAACAACATTCACCACACCCTTTTGCTAAATGTAAGTGTCTTCCACTCCAAAGGGCAAACATGCAGGCACAGCCGCATGCACTGGGTCCTAGGCTATGGTTATAAACTTGGCTCAGTTGTTTTACCTCAGCCCCAGCTTTTATAAAATGAGAGCAGTAAATCCCATGTCATGAGAAAAATTGCTTAGCATATAATCTGGCAGAGAGACTAAAATAATGATAATAATAAATTCACTGCCAGCAAGTCACTTTTGACTCATAATGGCCCCGTAGAATGTGCCTGCCCCTGTGGGTTTCCAAGACTGTAACTTTTTCAAAAAATAATTTTATTGGGAGCTCTTACATCTCTTATCACAATCCATACATTCCTCCACTGTCTCTAGTACATTTGCATATATGCCGCCATCATCATTTTCAAAACATTCTCTTCCCACTTGAGCCCCTGATATCAGCTCCCCATTTCTTCCCTCCCCCTCCCCTGCCCGCCCTCCCTCACGAACCCTTGATAAGTTATAGATTCTTTTTTCCATATCTTACATCATCCTTTGTCACCCTCACCCACTTTTCTGTTATTCATTCCACTGGGAGGGGTTCTAGATTGATCCTTGGGATCAATTCCCCCTTTCTCCCCCCACTCTCCCCTAATCCTCCAGGTATCTCTACTCTCCTTGTTGGCCCTGAGGGGTTTATCTATCCTGGATTCCCTGTGTTTCTGGCTCTTATCTGTACCAGTGTGCATGCTCTGGTCTAATCCGATTTGTAAGGTAGATTTGAGGTCATGATAGTGGGGTGAAGGAAGCACCAAAGAACTAGAGGAAAGTTGTGTGTTTCATCGGTGCTATACTGCATCCTGACTGGCTCATCTCTTCCCTGTGACCCCTCTGTGAGGAGATGCCCAATAGTCTACAGATGGGCATTGGGTCTCTACTCCATGCGCCCCCCTCATTCACATTGGGTATGGTTTTATTCTGGTTCTTAGATGCCTGATACCTGATCCCATCTATACCTCATGATCACACAGGCTGGTGTGCTTCTTCCATGTGGGCTTTGTTGTTTCTCAGCTAGATGGCCACTTGTTTATCTTTAAGCCTTTAAGACTCCAAACACTATATCTTTGATAGCCAGGCACCATCAGCTTTCTTCACCACATTTGCTATGTACCCATTTTGTCTTCAGCGGTTGTGTTGGGAAGGTGAGCATCATAGAATGCCAGATTGTTAGAACAAAGTGTTCTTGTGTTAAGGGAGTACTTGAGTTGAGGCCCAATGTCCATCTGCAACCTTAATTCTTAACATATAGATATGAGTACATAGTTCTATTCTTCTCTCTCTCTTTCTCTCATATATATATATATATATATATATATATATGTACATGCCTGTATTTAGGCCTCTATAAATGTCCTTTGCCTCCTGGGTCTTTCCTCTATTTCCTTTTTACTTCCCTCTTGCCCCACCATCATGTTAGGCCTTCATTCGGGTTTCGTAACTCCTCACTGCTACATTGCCCTTGATTAAGCCCCACTAGGCATCTTACAACCTTCCTTACATTGATTTTAGTTCACTTGGTGTTCCCTTGTCCCTAGTTTACTCAAGACTGTAACTCTTATAGGAATAGAAACCCTCATCTTTTTCCCACAGAGCAGCTGGTGGTTTCCAACTGCTGACCTTGCAGTTAGCATCCCAACACGTAACCACTATGCCACCAAGGCTCCTTTGGCAGAAGAATATGGCACAATAAATTTTACTTTCATATATATATATATATATATATATATATATATATATATACACACACCACATACACACAGATATGTACACACACACTTCAATGTGAAGTCAGCAAGCGTTTATTAAGCACTTACTACCTGCTGGAGTTCCTGAGTGGCTCTGACGATGAACACTATCAGCTGGTAGAGGCACCTGGGAAGAGACCCGGTGATCTGCTTCGGAACAAACAGCCACTGAAAGTTCTGTGGAGCACAGCTCTGTCCTGACACATGCCTCGTCGCCATGACTAGCAACTGACTCAGTAGCAACTGGTTTCCTGTCTGTCAGACCCTGCGTCTGTAATGGGAGTAGCAATGATAACCCTTACCTTGCATTTCCAGTAACCTTTTTGGAGACAACTCATCGACAAACTGAGGAGCAAACCCTGCCTGGGAGTGAACAGGTGAGCTTTCCGATGAGCAGGTCAGTACCCCTGAGCCAGGCTCAGCATCTTTTCCAGAGCCCTAAACCGTTATGTGGTGCTGGGAGGGACACGGAGACAACGGGTCTTTACTGCCACCTGCTGGACTGAAGGAGTAAGACCCCAGAAAACCCAGGGGGAACTTCTAGGGCCTGTCTAAAGCTGCCCAGCCTGGCTCCAACTTTTATCTCCCACATTGTCCAACAGTTTGTGAGCAGTTGTCGGAGGAGATTGCTTTTGACGGTGAGAGCGCCTCACTAGAAAAAGAATAAACTAAGACTGCCCTTTGGACTGCGCAGAGTGTGGAAGCAGGTCTCCTCAAAGTGGGAAAGAACTGGGAACCCCCGGGAGATGGAGAGAAATCTTTTCCAAGGAGACCATGGCCGTGTGCTGCTCCCCACGCCTTCATTGAGTACGAGATGCTGGTTGAAATCCTCCAAACCATGCTGCCCTGAAAGCCAAGTGAACTGCCCTCTTGTCCACAGACGCCTACAAGTGTGAGCTTAGTCCTGGAACCAGTTCCATAGAAACTGCTGGAAGCCGGAGGCCATTCTTCGCAAGGGCCTTGGCTTCGCAGCCAGACTTGCTAAGTCAACACAGTGTGAGCCAGACCCTCTTCTGGCCTTCCTGTTACACCCTCCACCTTCTCCTTCCAGCTCAGTGCTGCTTCTCCATGACTGGCCACCCTCACACACAGGCTCACACACAAACATGTGCTCGCACCAACACTTCCGGATACCCCCTCCTCCCCTGGGAGCGCTAGCAGGCGCGATTCGGGTGGGGCCTGGCTAGGGATGTTTTTTCTTTCTCCATATTCCAACCATCCAGGGGAAAGTTGGGCAGACCAAGGCCTCCAAGATATTTCCTTAGCCCAGATGTTTACTCTGTCTTCCAGGAGGCAGACTCGGGATCTTGAATGGTTCCTGTTAGCAAGGGATCTTGTTAAAATGCACATTTCGATCCAGCATCCCTGGAGAAAGCAAATTCCCAGGAGAGGGATGAGCCAGGAGGAGAGCCTGGAGGAAGCCCTGCTTTACTGAATCCAGTCGGCCAAGAAAGGGGCCTTCCCAGCCTCTACAGACAATGAGATGTTGAAGAGAGGCCCGCATGTGTCCATTCATTATCCCTCTGGGCACCATATACCCAACTGTCCCTCACTGTTAATGTAGCACCAAACTGGGTTAGGGGATGAGATGAAGGAGCACAGCTAGGTTCACACGTGCCTGGGACCATCTATCCTCAAACACCACCACCCCCATTTCAAGATGAGCAGAGGCTAACATCGACAGAGCATCAGCAGAAACACCTCCCGCCCTCTTACAAAGGCCAGCCTACATAAATGAAAAAAGCAGACAGTCATTTAAAAGACAGAAGAGACCCCAAATCAATAGCCGACGAGATTCTAAAACGTGCCCTTGACTGCAGATGAGCTAAACCAAATGAAGGAATCATGCCGTAAAATGGAATCAATGCTTAAGTAAAGATGAGGAATTAAAAACAGATGTCAAAGGGCACCTTGAGAAGACAGAATAAAGCATTATAATGAAATGTGCAAAGACCTGGCGTTTAGAAAAAAGGGAGGGGGAAGAACTCACTTAGCATTTCTCAAGCTGAAAGAACTAAAGGAAAAAAATGCAAGTCTCACGTTGCAACGAGAAAGGTGATCAGACAAAACGCAGTAACGATGGGCAAAATATCTGTGTTAGTCTGGGTACATTAGAGCAACAAACCCGCAAAAACTCATATAGACTCACTCACTCGCTCGCTCACTCACTCACATGCTCACTCACTCAGTCACTCACTCTTACTCACTCTCTCACTCTCACTCACTCACTCTCTCACTCTCTCACTCTCTCACTCACTCACTCATTCATTCTCTCACTCACTCTCTAACTCACTCACTCACTCACCAAAAAAACCCAAAACCCTCATGTGTACAAGAGAGTTTTATATAAAGGGTAAGTGCACATCAAGAAAACATCCCAACCCAGTGCTGCCCAAGTCCACAGTCCAACATTAACCCTATGTCTGATACCTATCCACAAAGTCCTCCTCCATCTCACAAAACACACGCAATGACGCCGACTGCAGGAGGAAAGCCGAGTCAGTGAACGTGTAAGCATCTCAGCGCTGGCAGGGTCTCCACACGGCTGCTCCAGCACCCAGGGCTGCATTGGTGTAGGTCCATGCGGCTTCTCATCAGGGATGTCTCGCAGGAAGTGAGCCTTGTCAGCTGAAGCAGGAAACTGGCTAAGGCAGCTGCACCCTGGTCCGACCATCAGAAAGCGAGAGACCCGAGAACTAGAAAGGCAAGGCTCACCTCGCCATTTATGCCTCCACCCTTCAATTAACCCCACATGTGTTTATTGGCCAGATTGCACAATAAACTACCTCAATATCGAACGGTCCAGGAAGCATCAGAAGAAGATGGAAGGAATGCAGTCATTGGGCCTAAAAGAATGGGTCAAAGGTCGATCATCTCAGGAGGTAGCATACGATCAAGGACTGATGGCATTGAAGGAAGACGCCTAAGCTGCACTGGAGAAAAAGAAAGCTCTGGGAATTGATTGAATCCCAATCAAGGTGTTTCAACCCATGCTGGAAGTGCTCAATCTCTATGCTGAAAAATCCAGCCAACTATCTGAAAGACATCCAAATCTGTGCCCATTCCAAAGAAGTGATTGAACAAACGCAGTAAACAATCAAACAACATCATCAATATCACACGCACAGCTGACACAGAGACAATTAAAAAATTTCCACTACCAGAAATTTGAGCCAGATTCAGAGCAGAACATGGAACAAGGCCTATCTCTGTTGATGTAAGATGGTTCTTGGCTGAAAGCAGAGAATACCAGAAAGATGTTTGCTTGTGCTTTATTGACCATGTAAGGCATTTTTTTATTGTGGGGATCACAATGAGTGTTACGTAATATCTCAAGGAATAAGAATTCTAGAACTCTTAACTGAGCTCATGCGAAACTGGTACACAGGCCAAGAGGCAAAGCATTGCCAGGGGGTACCGCATGGTGTGAATCAGGAAAGGAAGGTCCTTTCACCGTACTTATCCAAGCTGCATGCTGAGCCAGACAATCCAAGACGCTGGAATATAGGGGAAAGAACAGACGGTCAGACTTGGAAGATGATTCATGAACAAAAAAACTGAAGCCTGTGGTGACAACATCCTGAAGCACTCACTGATGAAGGGCAAAGCCTGCTTCATTCAGTATGGATGACACATCAGCATGAGGAACACAAAAATCCTCACAGACCAATAAGCAGCATGAGGCCAAATGGAGAAAAGACGGATGTTCCCAAGGATTTCCTTTGACTTGGATCCACAGTCAGCACCCATGGAATCAGGACTCAAGAAATCCATCTACGACAGCGGTTCTCAAACTGAGGGTCACGACCCCTTTAGGGGTCAAACGACTCTTTCATAGGGGTCACCTGATTCGTAACAGTAACACAATTCCCGTTATGAAGTAGCAACGAAAATAATTTTATGGTTGGGGGTCACCACAACCTGAGGAACTGTATGAAAGGGCGGCGGCATTAGGAAGGTTGAGAACCGCTGCTCTACTGTAAGAGCTAAGAGCTCATGACACCTGCAACCAGGAGCAGGAATGGGAATAGTGATACCAGATGGGTAGGGAGAAGGGGGCAGGGGCGGGGGAACCGGTCATGGCTGACACACCCACACACACCCCTCTCGGGGGAAGAACAATGAAAACATGGGAAAAGGGAGACTGGTCGGTGTGAGATATGAAAATAATAATAATTTATAATCTATCAAGGGGTCATGAGGGGGAAAGGGAAGGGGGAAAAATGAGGAGCTGATACCAAGGGTTCATTAGAAAGTAATTGTCTAGAAAAGAATGATGGCAACATATGTACAAACATGCCTGATACAGTTGATGTATAGATCGTAATAAGAATTATTAAGAGCCCTCAATAAAATGATTAAAAAACTCCATCTACTGCAGCGGTTCTCAACCTGGGGGTCACAACCCCTTTGGGGGTTAAACGATCCTTTCACATTTCTGATGGTCTTAGGAACTGAGACACGGCTCCTCTATCCGTCTGCAGGCGGGTCGGCCCACATACAGGGGCACCACCACATGAGGAACTGTATGAAAGGGTTGCGGCTCTACCACAAGAGCCCTCTTTAAGGTGTTACAGGGCAAAGATGTCAGCGTGCTCATGAAGGTAAGCCTGAACTAAGTTGAGGTGTTTTCAACCGTGTAAGGAAGACCGAAGAAAAAGGACGGCTCTGGATGGCGGTGCTGGCCAAGAGCGAGCAAACTTGTGTCGGCAGTGTATCAGCATCCTCAGCAGCGAGGATGACCAGGCTTCCTCTCACATGTCAGACAGGGCACGGGGCGTGCACGGGCCTGGACAAGGACGCCGGGCTTGGAAAAGTGGAGGGTTGGTGAAAAAGAGGAAGGACCCTCAACAGGGCAGACTGACACAGTGCCCGCAACCCTGGGCTCACACACAGCCCCACTGGGAGGGCGGCACAGGGCCAGACTGTCTTGTTCTGCGTTGCAGGGGCCGGGAGAGGGGGCACACTATGAGGGCACCTAACAGCGACAAACCTGAGCCCCGAGCCCAGCGACTGCTTACCTGGGCAAGGCAATGAGAAAAACAATCACGTTCCTATCCGGAGCCCTAGGGTTTGGGTTTGTTTTCAGTGGCACAGTGGTGACACATTAGGCTGTGTGAAACTCACAGTTACTCCTCAGAAGAAAGACCTTCTTCTCCTGGAAACAGTCTTAGAAACTCACAGGGGCAGTTCTACTCTGTCCTGTCGGGTTGCGATGTGTCGGCATCCCCTCCAAAGAAGTGAGTTTTGAGTTTGAGTAATTTGTATCCTCCCTTTGTCCATTCATCTCAGCTCCTTTCCATTTCCAGACACTTGCCTATCCTGTTTCATGTAAGATCATTCACTGCTTGTACTTTTGTGTCTGGGAAAGCTTGTTTAATGTGCTCAGGGGTCTTCCAAGTACAGGCGAGCAAATAACATTCCATTACATACGCACCAACTACAAGGGCAGGTCTAAACGTTTTGCTACTAGGGATCCAGTTTATTCTCACAATGCACGTTTAAAGAGATCACATCCACTGTCCTCAGCGGATGGCTACAGACGTCTCTCCGTCACACGTGCCTTTGTCCCGTTGCGGGGTCTGAAATAAAAGGTCCAGCAGCTTCTGAGGGGGAGCTGCTGGCCCAGCTCAAGTCCATGCAGAGAGCTCAGCTCAGAAAGCTACAGCTACCGTTCTTGGGGATCCCAAAGGGATGGTCTTGATAGATTTTCTCAAAGGACACAAGTCCCCCAGGGGAGTTTATTAGGATGGCTTCAGAAAATTGAAACTGCGTGGGTGAGGGAAAGGGCAGAAAGCTATGCCATCACGAGACGGTCCTTCTTTGAGGGCAGCCGGGGCTGTCCTAGAATTTCACTGGGATACCTTGTCACGTCAGATTTTTTATTCCCCAAACTCAACATGGAAAAGGAATCTAGTGTAAGGCCCTCGGGCATGCTCAAACTGCCACACAGCTGCTGTGGTGCACATCACTCTGCTCAGAATGCTTCTGGAAAGGGAGAGACGGAACACCCTCCAAAACACAGACCTAGATGGAGATGTTGTGAAACAGTAGGCGGAGCTTCACATTTGAGTATTTTTGTTCCACACGGGCTTCGAAGATCTTGCGGCAGTGCTTTTTGACTTACCCTTGTGTGATGCTTTAGCCATTCAACCGTTGATGGAAATTTAGGTTCAAAGAACCCTTCTTGGAAAAGAACGTAAGCACATCATCACATCAAAATCTTAATAATTCCTATTAGTATCAAAAAGCCAGACCATAAGGTCTTTATCCACATACTTTTTGAGGATCTACCAGCCATGGAGAAGTTCACTTCAATTTGGGGTCTGCGATTTTTGCTCGACTCTGTCAATAAGATGGGAAGAGTCAAGGAAGAGCTCTCCACCCACCAAAGAGACAAAGCAACTGGCTCCGCCTGGGAACAGACCAGCCAAGGCACTGCAGCCCTCTACAGGGGGGCAAGGAATAGACATGACAGCCATGTGCCGCTGGGCTCCAAGTTCCGCCTGCATCCCCCAGCTCTGTAACGAGGTAAGGAGTACCTAGGTGGTGCAAATGGCTCAGTGTTCAACAGAAACTGGAAGCCTGGTGGTTCGAAACCACCCAGAGATGCCTCGGAAGATAGGCCTGGTGATCTGCTTCTGACTGGCCAGTCTTGAAAACCCTGTGAAGCCGGTGCTAGATATATTTCCAACCACCCAAGTAGCTGCTGAGGCTGCATGTGTACAACCAAAAACCTCACGGGACTTGGTTTGGGGGCTTAGGATCATGGATCCCACCATCGGTTGGCTAGAGAATATGTTTGTCCAGGGCTTCCGCTCTGCCTCTTCCTTCTTTGGATAATGCCATGGCATCTCAGGGTGGGTCGTCCAAGGTGTAGCTGCCTGTGGCAGTGACATCATCTCCTGTCAACTTGAGCAAGGGGTGGTATCTAGCCTGTCAATCGGGTCATAGCCAATGATGCCTCAGTGTAGGCACGGCCTTCTCCTGAGGATTCTGGGAAGTCCTGTCTTCCTCCCTGGAGGTGGGACACACACTCTCTCGGCTTCACATGCTGTTGACAAGCCACATGAAGTGATGCTGATGGCAGCCGGAGCCCTGGAGCTGGAGGAGCCACATGAAGAGCCCTGCCAGCGCTGAGATGCTTCCACAAGACTTTCCACCCACTGGTCTGTGATCTTCCTGCTCTCGGCATCATTTGCATATGCTGCGTGAGTCTGTACAAGAATGTATGGGCTATTATCAAACAAATAGGCTAATACCAGACTTAGGAGCTAATATCGAACTTATGGACTTGATCTGGGTCAGGATGACTTCTTAATATACAAATATACTTGGATATAAAACTCTCACACACAGTCTCTGAATTTCTAGTCAACCCAGGCTAACACACTGCCTCCATGAACTTGTCCCCTGTGCCATGAGACCAGAAGAGCCGGGTGGGGCCCAGCTACCATGACAGAGCATTCCGTTATGTAAAATACAGAATGTCAGCTTCTCAGGGGCTCTCCACTCCCTGGAGCCACATGTGGTGGATGAATCCCTGAAGCTACTGCCGTGCGAGATCTTTAAAACTTTAGTCCAACTACAGAAAAGTGGGTGAAGGGAGACATCCGACAGTGCAAGATATGACGAAATAATAATTTATAAATTATCAAGGGTTCGTGAGGGAGGGGGGAAAACGAGGAGCTGATACCAAGGCCTGGAGTAAAAATCAAATGTTTTGAGAATGATGATGGCAACAAATGTACAAATGTGCTTGACACAATGGATGGATGGATGGATTGTGATAAGAGCTGTAGGAGCCCCAAATAAAATGATTAAAAAACAAAACAAAAAAGAATCATAAAAATAAGAGACTGTGATCGTACTACACAGAAATACTAGGTAAAAAAAAAGAACAACTCTAGTCCAAAATATTCTGATGTTTTTAAAAAATTAATTTTAGGAAATGAGTAAAACAAAAAGTCTGCCTCGAGCATTATGTTTTGCAAAACCCTATGGGACCAAATTGGCAGCAGCAACTCCAGTTATGAGCTTGAGCGGCAGCGAGTCCCCATGAGTGAGGAAGAAACACGCGGGGAAAGGAGGATGAGACGGGAGCCCGCGTGGAGAACGCATCTGGACACTGGATGGGACACGTGGACTGTTACATTGGCTGTTTGCTGTGTGTGCATTTTCAACAAAATGTTTAAAACAAGAACCTATGGGACAGTTATATGATACATATTCAGGATGGATCACCACAGCACTAGCAAAATCCCCCAAACACAAACTCGCTGCCACTGAGGCCATCCCAACCCAGGGTAGAACTGCCCAAGGGTTCCCAAGACTCTGGAGCATCCGGCAGTTGAAAACTGCTGACCTTGTGGTTAACAGGCCAAGGTCGGACAGCCCCCTACCTAAGAAACCGGGAGTCAGTAAGACCATGGTTCTGTGCAATAGGAAGGATTGAAACAGTGAATGGAAAGCAGTTTTCAATGCTTTTATACCTCATACGGTTTATACAATTACTGGATTAATTAAGTTCCCGCTGAATTCTCCAGCCGACAGATGGTCCCATGGTAAGCTAGTAAATGCTCGGCTTTCTCCATCGACAGGGATGGAGTTGGCCACAGAGCTACCAAGGTCTCTTGCGTTTCAACGCCGGGTCAACAGTGCCAAGGCCTCGGGGCCAAACGAACAGCTCGCTCCCTTTCACTGAGGAGTTTTAAGTCTCCAAGTACTTCAACCCTTGCAATGTAATCCAGGGCTTGAAAGGAAGCAAGCCTCAATCAGAAGCATCTAATTAAGAAGAAGAGGAAAAGCAGACAAAGAACCATGACTTTTTCCCCTTACTTTTATTTATAAAGAGCACAACTCTGCTAGACGCAGACACAAACACACACTCCGAGCCCACGGGAATAACAACGAGAGCATGGGGGAAAGCTTACGTAACGCCAGTCTAGGAACCCAGACTCCCAAATCCTTCAGGATCTTTTCCCAGACACGCAGCTCTCCCCCAGACGACACAACGGAGATCCTGGTGGGGTGGTCCCACCCCACCCATGAGGCAGAACGGCAGAACTCAGTCTTCAGCATCATCGAACTGTCCCGTTTCAAAGACCATCTTGGAATAGTGGGGTATCAGCGGAGGGGGGTGGTGCCAGCTGGGGTCATAAACCATGTCTCCTTGTGGGGCACAGCACACCCAAGGTTTGATCTCTTGAGAAATGCTCACCTGGATGTCGTCAGCATCTGCGGACAGTTTTAAAAGGCAGATTAAAGGGAGGAGACCTGGTGGAAGTGGTCAGCCCAAAGCAGGTATGTCCAAGGACCACACACTCAATTCTTCTCTCGAACACACGCATGTGCATGCGCAGGAGCACGTGTGCGTGCACACACTTGGGTCTTCCCTGAAACACTGCCAATGCACTCATCCCAAAACAAGCCAGGCTGATGCTTCTCAAGCAAGGGCTCGTCCCGGTGCAGAGGAAGTGGATGGGTGACAGGACACTTCTGTCTGTACCGGCTCAACTCGCCACCACAGGGACGGTGTACAAGCTATGGTTGATATGGAGGGTCAATGGCTTTCTAACCTTCCTTTATTTCGGGAGCGAGTCACATTGCTTTTATGTGAAAACAAAGTGAACCGAGGTGAGTTTAGAGCTGAATGCAGAGTCTGCAGATTATTTGGGTCAACAGGAAGAGACCCACCAGATAAGGTGCAGACTTGGAGCACACACGCGTTTCTGGCTGAGGTCCCAGTTATGGGGGTCCCACCTCCACAGTCCGGGAAGCCCCGGCCAGGACCCCCACACCTACCATAGGGATTCCCTTGATCTGCTTTCAGCTCCAAGTCCCAGTCCTCATTAAAGAGGTCTGCCGTCGGTTCCTTGGGCAGGCGACTGGAACCCCCGTCTGGCAGCTCCCAAGCATTGGGTTCCCCGTCAGAATCCTCATCGTCCGGAGCAAAGCCTTCCTCCTCAGAGGGGGCACACTCGTCGTGGGAAGGGCCATCCATGGGGATGTTCTGTGCTCCTGTGGCTAAGGAATCAAAGTAAGGTCGGAAAACACCCGGCAAGCTCGAGTGCCAACCGGGCCTGTGGAGGGCGCTGGGCAGCCGTCACTGATGGGGTGGAGGCCCAGCGCTGGGAGACGCCATCCAGTGGAGTCCAGCTCCTGGCCGCCCCTGTGTGCACAGAGCAGGGCTGCCAAGGCTGGGACCAATTGTAGCCCATGGTTAGGCCTATCTTTTGAGCTGCCTCTGCATTGGTTTGAACCAACCTTTCAGCTAGTGCACAGGTGCCTAAACTTTTTGGCTTATCTACTGCCCTCTTTTCAGGGAGGGGACTTTACTCAGGGATCCCTTGGCAATTAAAGACTTTTGTCCGTTAGCCCATGATCCAGGATAAAATATGAGTTATCTGCTTCTGCAATCCCCCGGATCTTTCCAGCACCCCACAGGGGTTGGCATCGCCCCTTTTGGGAAGCACTGGTCTGGTACTTAACCATGTGCGCCACCAGGAACTCCCAGTGAGGGAGGAGGGGCAAGGGCAGGGCATAAAAAAAAGGGCGCTCAACCCAACTTTGCAATGCATTCTGGAAAAAAATGTGCACACTTAACCAGGAGAAAAATAAATGTACAAAGTTTCTAACCACCTGAGTATTCAAATGTTCTACTTGCATTTTCAGGAGTTGGATCAATCACTTCATTTTTCAACTTTGTATTGTGAATCGAGTGAAGGTTTACAGATCACCAGTTTTACATTCAACAATGTGTTTCACCTCGCTGCAATCCCCTCAATGCCCCTGCACCTAGCCCACCGCCTGCTCCCCCCTCCCTCACCCTCCAAACCTCGTTCTGGGGTCAGTGCTGCCCCGTTGGTCTTAAGCAGTTGCCTCTGCTCAGCTGTGCATACCTCACCAGTGTTACGATTCCCCTTCTAGACCTGACTATTGTTTGGCTAGAATTTGAGGCACCAGGGCAAGTTCCGTTTCAGATCTGAGGGTGACCAAGAGCCACCGTCTCGGGGGTTCCCCAGCCTCCATCCAACCAATAAACTTGATCTCTTTCATGTGTTTTGTTCCCCATTTTCTCCCACTCTCTCCAGGATCTTCCAATACGACGCCTTTCAGAGTAGTTGGTAGTGGTAGTCAGGCGCCATCTAGTTCGTCTGGTCTCGGACTGTGAAGACTGATGTTTGCATGGTTCTTTAGTCCACTGGATGATTGGCATGTGCCTTTCATTTTCAACTCTCCTTTCCTCCAGATGGGGAGAGACCAGTATTTGCACCGCAGATGAACACTCACTATCTTTTAAAGACCCAGGTACTACTCACCAAAATAGGATTATCTTTGAGAATTATGTTGTGCCAAATGACTTTGGTGTCCCCTAAGACTATGATCCCCCAGCCCAGTGACTCATTCCCTCCAGGTGCTTGGGTATGTCTAAGAAGTCTGTATAACTGTCCCATGTATGCTCCGCCATATTAATATATTTGCAACAAAGGATAAACAATTTCCTGCCAGATACATATGTGTGTGTATATATACAAATATCTCCATGGATATATTCTTTCCCTCTGCGACAGTTACATAATCATTTGTCAAATAGAGAGGATTAAGAGTGAAGGGGTGGAGTCTAGTCTGTCAATCAGGTCATAGCCAATGAGACATCTGTGTGGGCATGGCCTTCTGAAGATTCTGGTAACTCTGGTATTCCTCCTTGGAGACAGGAGATACTCTCTGCGGACTCCCTGGGAGACATTGCAACTGACAAGACACATGGAACTACACTAGTGCCCTGAGCATATAAAAGAGACCCCTGCAGTGCTGAGATGCTTACAATGCCACTGGATCCACAAGATTTCCCAGCCACTGGCCTGTGATCTTCCTGAATTCGATGCCATTGCATGTGTTTTGTGAGTCTGAAGGACTTTATACATTAGTATTGTACATATGGGCTCATATTGGACTTATGGACTTGATCTGGACTGGGCTGTTTTCTCAATATTCAATTGCTCTTATATATGAACCTCTTTCTTATACACATCTGAGTCTCCTTGAATTTGTTTCTCTAGTCTACTCAGACTGACACACCCTCCCACACATGTTCAGCCTGAGTCTATCCATGCATCCACTCATAGAACACCATGATTGCAGGATTGCATATATATCTTTCCCTCCACTGCTTTTGACTCTTGCATGGCTCCCAGTGTCTTCCATGTCTCCATCGTTTTTTGCCAACCCCCCCCCCTTACTGTATATTGCCTCCCCCTTCACACACGTTAATGCTGTCTACCCTCTAGCCTGGCCCTCCTACCCCCAGTAGCCATCAAAGAATGTTTCTTTTTAGTGTGTTGACCATGTTTTGCCTTAAAACAGGCTGCGGTATGCCAAGTTTAGTAATTCATGGCCAGGAGCCAGGCACAGTCTGTGTCTTCATGTCACGGAGGCAAAGGGCCTCTAACCAATGACATGTTTTCACAGCACGAGCTCAAGTTGAATGTCTGCTCTTCTGGCCCTCCCTTCATTCTCAAAAAGCACTGGGACCAGGGGACAATGGCGGGCACACAGCTGGAAGGTACATTTTCAACAGCTCTCAAAAAGGATGGAAGGCGGTTTGGGCAAGGCTGATGATGGACCACCAAGTACACAATGCTAGGATGATGGAAGACCTGCCCTCAGAGCAGGTCAGGCTGTCAACACTGCCATAGCAACCGCTTCTTAAGCAATGAAGTAACCGTGACGGA
This sequence comes from Tenrec ecaudatus, assembly GCF_050624435.1. NCBI lineage: Eukaryota > Metazoa > Chordata > Mammalia > Afrosoricida > Tenrecidae > Tenrec > Tenrec ecaudatus. Next base: position 115,230,153 of record NC_134539.1, read on the forward strand.
CATCGGGGGACTGCCTGAGTTCAAATCCCAGTGCTGCTACATACATGCGTGATGTGGCGGAGCTAAAGCTTATTAAGTATCTGTGCCATGTTTTCCTCATCTGTACAACAGAGACGGATAAGGATGTTGTGATGGTGGGGTAGGGTGGTCAGACAGTTGAGGGAGGGAGGGAGGGAGGGAGGGAGAGAGGAATCAACACTGCTCCCGGCACAGTGAGATCTCAGAGCATGGATAGGTGCTGCAATGATACCTATTCTATGTCTGGTACTTTACCTAGATCATTCTGCAACGAAGGAAATATTCCATACCCTGTGCTGTCTAATAAGGTCGCGCTGGCCGCATCTACTGAGTACTTGAAATCGGCTATTGCCGCTACACGTTCATTTCCTTTCCTTTTAAACAGCCTGAGTTGCCACCAGATCTTGTCCTGGGCAGCATGGTGCCAGGTTCTCTCACCGAGCAGCCCTCGGAGGTAGGTCTTGTGGCCCCATTTGAAAATGAAGAAAGGCTAAGTGACTCCTCAGGCCAAGACCATCTAACTTAGGGCTGCAATTTAAAACACTTCTGTCAAACTCCCCAGGTACTGTCCTCACTGTCCCAGGCTGATGCTCTCAACGGAAGCGATGCACCTGGGCCTAAGAAAAGCCCAGGACCCCCAAACAAGGGCACTGTTGGGACAGTCAGCAGAGGTGGCAAGGTGGCAGCCAAGGGAAGGCAACAGGCCAGAAAGAGGGGAAAATAAGAAACAGAGGGTTAAACCTCCACCAAACTCACAATTAAAAACTTTCTAAAAAATGAAGCAGCATCAGATTCCCTTCGCATCATTTCCTCGCGTCTTCCAGCCTCCACCCCAGTCCCTTGACATCTACTTGCCTAGTCGGTCCATGACCTTCTTAGTCTCGCTCTCCGTCTGACGCGAGGGCTCAGATGTGGCCAAGCCAACCTGCAGGAGGAAGCAGCAATACATTACCTGGGGATGTGGGTGTCCGGAATGCACCTCACCTCCAGCGCTACACTCTGAATAATCTGCTTTGGGGTTCTGGGCCCTGGGCTCTGCACCCCATTTTTCTGTTAGACCCGGCCAGGCTGGGCTGAAAAGAGACTTGCTCCTTGCTAGTCCGTTGGACTATTAACCCAGCAATTCCTCACCCCTGGCAGCAGTAGTGCCTTCCGACAGCAGTTTGCAAACCTTCCCAGAACCCATGGCTGGGCTGTCCTCAGTTGTCTGGGCTCCAGACCCTCAGGGTTGCGCTTCCAAGATTAGAGGCCCTAGAACTCGTGGCGGAAAGGCCTCCTCCCCGGAAACTGCAGTCTGCTCTGCCAGGTGTTTTTAAATGTCCACCACTCCATCCTCACCCTTTTGTTCTCTCCCTCTAGGCTGCTTCCTGAAGTTGCTACCTGCAAGCTCACTTCTGACCCTCTGGATTACTTGGATAACAACTTTACATCGAGTTAACAAATCCACTGAATTCTCTGATCAGATGGCTAGTGTGTTCTAGGTCTCCTGAGTGATTGGAGGTGTGGGAGAGAAGGGCAGGGCTATGGTTCTTCCTCAATGGATGGAAAAAGTTCTAACCTTGTCCTCAACCAGATGCATCTCTTTGTGGGTAAAAGTGCCTAAAATTGTCTGACCTCCAAACCTCCTTTCTCTATGACAGAGGTTCTCAACCTTCCTCATGCCACGACACTTTCACACAGTTCCTCCTGTTGTGGTGACCCCCCAACCATAAAATTAATTTTTTTAAGTGTACGTGAGAATATAACATTATTTTCATTGCTACTTCATAACTGCAATTTTGCTACTGTTACGAATCGGGCAACTCCTGTGAAAGGGTCATTCGACCCCTCAAAGGGGTCGCAACCCACAGGTTGAGAACCACTGCTCTAGATGGACAAAGAAAAGCTCCCAGGCCTACAGGAGGAGGCTGATTTCAAGAGTGACCGGTGAACTAGCCACATGGCCTTAACCACGGAGCCTGGGTTTCTTTCTCTAAAAACTAAGTGGTGCCATTTCATGAGAAGCTCCCAAAGCAGGGGGCTTATGACCAGATTCCATTTACCGAAACAATTGGCAGGTAGCAAAAAGTCACGTTTCTTGATGGAGGTCCACTTTGTCTAAACTGCACTTGGCACCTGCTGGAGACCTAGACCTGCAGAGCATTACCATGCCAGATCAAGCTCTGCTGGTTTAAAAATCCGCACACCCCTCATGTGGTGCCCTGTCTTGGCCATCTCTCACCTAGACTACAGCAAGAGCTTCCTACAGTCTTCGCCCTCACACCCCCATCTTGCGCAGGCTTTGAGTTGACCTCTCGGTTCAAATACCTTTAACAGCCCTCCACGAAATATTAATTACGGTGCACAGCCTAATCCCGATCAACCTGTGGAGCCTCTTCTGTCCTCTCTGGCACCCAAGCTCCCGTTTGCCCTGCACTTGTCTTTGCAGGGGTCACCACCACCTTCTCACTTTCCACAAAGGGCTGCCCCGTCTGGTTATACCCAGCTAAAATGAGTCTCATCCAAATCTGCACATCCCCACCCTGCCTCCCCGTTAATTTTCTTTATGACTGCGTTTTTCCTAGTTTGGTTAAGTGCCTTCTGTGGTCCTTAACAGGCAATCCATTCATTCACTCAATTAATACTTGACTGTCAATTACCTACATGCCAAGAACTACCTTAGGGCAGAATGAACGCCACTCAACACAAGGCTCCCTCCCATCTTCCAAGGAGCTCAGCGGCCTTATCGGGAATAACAGACCACCCACAGGGTAGGCAGCCACGGTAAGAGAGGTCGTTGAAAATGCAGGCGGCTGACTGGTGCACAAATAAAAACAAGTTTCTGGAAATGCTGCGCCAAATGGGGCTTTTGGGTTTCAGCAAGTATAAAAGGCGAGGAGCAACCCCACCGATGGCCAGAAAAGGAAATGCCTCCCCTGGATGCCCTCACCTGGACCCCCGCCCGAGCCTCCCACCGCGGCCGGTTTCCAGCGCTCCCAGTCGTGGGCATCACCCCCGTGGCCTGCCCTCCGCGCCCACCCAGCCCCGCGCACGTCCTGCTCGGCCGCCCGCAGCCCCTCGGCGCGGCCGTTTCCAGCTGGAGCGCGCCCCAAACGGCGCTCCGCGTGCTCGGGCGGCCCGAGCGAGCGGGCCTGCGGCGCTTCCCCGCCCCCGCGGCCCCCGCCGCCCGCCGGCGCGCCCCCAACTTCCCGCCCCAGCTGCAGGTGGTGGCCGGCCCCGCCGCGCGCTCACCCCTGGGCCGGGGGCCGCCTCCCGCGCGCTCGGCAGCGGTGGACCCCGACGCGGCTCGGCCGCCCCCAGCGCCTGGGCCCGGGCGGCCTGAGGGTCCATGCCAGGCGGCCCGCGGCTCGGCGCCCTGGACGCGGCGCGGCCACGTGACGCCCCGGCCGGGCTGCCGGTCCGAGAGGACGAAGCGCAGGGCCAATCACGCGCGGCGCTGCCGGCCGAGGGGGCGGGACCCGGGGGTCACGAGGACGCCGGGGGCGGGGCGAGGGGCGGGGCGCGGCGGGAAATCGCCAGCTCCCGGACTCGGAACGGGAGACAAACGGGGGACCTGAATGCTCTCGCTCCCGCCAATCCAGATCCTGGGGCTGGGAGACTCCGTCTGGAAGGCTCCGGTCTCAACCCTCGGGCTTCTGCTCGCGCATTAAACGGCTCAGGAGTAGGTAGCCCGCCCAGCAAGCAACACTTTCCGTGCAGCGGCACCCTCTTCATCCCTTCACGGGTTTCTCTAGAATTCAGGGGGGCGCCGACGATTTCAGGCTAAAATTGACCCACAAAGGAACGAGGCAGGTCAGCAGCCAACTGACGCCCCATCTTGAATTAATGAGTCTCGAAAATTAATCCATTAGAAACCAAGCCGACCGAAACATCTCCTACTGGGCGCTGGCTGAGACATAGGAACCATTTAAATGTGGGTGCTGTGGTAGCAGTCTGAGCCCTGCTGCCCTTTGTGAGGCCAAGTGAAGAACCGATTCCGGCACCAGCCAGGTGGGTTGTAAACTGCAAAATTTATTTCTCGCTTGGGTGCAGACAGGCTGAGGCTTGAGGCTACAGCATGCATCCGCGGGAGCTCAGGGACTCGTGCCCTTAAACACTAAAGAAATGAGGAATGGCCTTGGCCCCGCGGGGGTGGAAAATACAGGCTGCGGGCTTCTTGATGGAGCGGGCGTCATAAAAGCTCCACTGTCTGTCCTTGGTTCGCTGGTTTCTGACAAAGGCACTTTCTTTCCAGTTTGTGCAGAACTTTTTACAGCGTGAGCTTTGAGGCAGAACTTTATAGGGTGGGCTTGGGGCAAACACGGAGGAGCTTGGGTTCAGAGCAGCCTCTAGTAAGTCTTAAATCTTTTAAGTGGTGAAAGCCCGGTACTTTATGAGAAGCCAACTCAGAACAAGCAGAGGCTGAGCTGGGGTTAAGCCCCAGTCTAAAAAAAAAAAAAAGATCTAAACTCTGCCATTAAGTCAATTCTGACTCATAGCGACTCTATAGGGTAGGGTAGAACTGCCCTGTGGGTTTCCGAGAGTGGAACTCTTCGCCAGGCAGAACGCCTGTCTTCCAGGTGCCCTAAAACTAGCCTTTCCCCCAGCAGTTCACCTTCTACCACGGGGAATCTGGGACTCCTTGCTTACGGAGCGACTTTATGACAACCTTTGGGGGCCTTAAGTTAGACTGTTCCTTACCTCCCTCAAAAACATGGAGTCCTGGAGATGCAGTGGATTAAGCCCTGTGCTGCTCACCGCAAGTCTGGGGTTCACATCCACCAGCTCCTCACAGATTTAGCTGTGGAAACCCTGTGGAGCACTATTCAGCCAAAGATGGCCACTGGGAGTCAGACACAGACTGGAGGCAGGGGTTTCTGTAAACTGCCTTGTTTATAAATAAGGTGCTTGAAGAAACAGTTTTACACAACAATTGAGGCATACTGTTCAATATTGCTTTCCTTTCCCTATGTAGACTTCCCTTCAGGGAAAAAGTTACATGCCCAATGGTGCGTGCGCTGCTGACCCATGATGCCAGTTTCCCCAAGTCTGACTGGCTCTAGGTGAAGAATGCCCAACAGAATCTTCTCAGTGGTGGAGATAAATGTTCTAGCATCTGCGCTATCCAGACTGGTAGCCACTACCCAGGGCTCACCACTCATCTGTCTTACTGCGGAGGCTTGCATGTTGCTGTGATGGTTGACGCTATGGCACCGGTAATTGAAATACCAGCAGGGTCACCACGGAGCACCGGTTTCTCCAGAGCTCCCAGCCTACAACTAGGAAAAGGGATCTGGTCATCTACTTCTGAACACTGGCCAGTGGAAACCTTATGAAAAGCAGCTGACCGTTGTCTGATCCACGGCTGGAAGACAAGCCCTCAGGTTGGAAGTACCCAGAAGGGTAGACCTTAATGACATTGATGAACTTTTGCTTTGGGGACCTTCATTTGCTGTTGCAGCACGACTCAAAATAAGAAACAAAACATGGTTGAAAACACCCATTGGTCATCAGAGCACAGAATGTACCAACCACGAATACAGAAAAACTGGATGCTGTCAAAATGAAATTAAGCTGGAGGGAAAGACAGTGGCTAAAAAATAACACAAAAAAATTTTTTTAAGAAATTAAGCTAGAGAGCGCAGGATAGAATTTTGCAAGACCAACGACTCGTTCATTGTAAATACCTTTTCAACAACATAAAAAATGACTATACATGTAGGCCTTGTCAAACAATACACAGGAATCAAATGGACTGCTTCCGTGGAAAGAGATGGAGATCAGTATCATCTACCAAAACAGATCCAAGGGTTGATTGCAAAATAGCAATTGCTCCTTTGCAAGCTAAAGTTGAGACTCAAAAAAATTAAAACAAGTCCAAAGGCCAAAGTGCAACCTAAATGTACCCCACCTGAAGAGAGACCTCCTCAAGAATAGATGTGTCTTTGACACTCATGACTAAATGATGAGTTGTGGGATAACACCAAAGACAATGCATGAAGAAAACAAAAAGTGATTAAAAAGACAGGATCGGGAGGGGCACCAAACTGGATGTAGGAAGTGACTTTGAAACTTGCACTGGAACTTAAAGTGCCTGGAAAAAAGGAGAAAATACAGAGCAGAATGGGCAACTCGAGAAGACAAAGTACTATAATCAAATGTGCAAAGACCTGGAGTTAGAACCCAAAAGGAAGAACATGTCAGCACTTCTCAAGGTGAAAAGAACTGAAGGAAAAATTCAAGCCTCATGTTGCAATGCTGAAGGATCCTACGGGCACAATCTTAAATGATGCAGGAAGCATCAGAAGATGGAAGAAGTGTCCTCTTCAGCAGCACATATCCTAAAGCTAGAACGATACAGAGATTAGTATGGCCCCTGCACAAGGCTGACAACAAATTTGTGAGGTGCTGCATATTTTAAAAAAATAAGATGGGCTCCTTTTACCCTGTTCCTGGTCAGAGGTAAGTGGCAGTAGGAGGCCCACGCTCTTTTTGTCCCTGCGCATCCTGGTGCCGCGGGCTCCCTGGGCGCAGTCCCACGTGGTTGCCCGCGTGCCCAGTGGTGAGCCCCAGTGCGGCTTATGCACGGTTTGGCATGCTTCCCTAAAATGGCACGTACTCTTTGGAGACTGTAAAATCGGAACCTTCTCCCATCCTTCATAAAAACTCACTTAGATTACAAAAAAAATTTTTAAAAATAAGATGGAAGTCAGCATACTATTTCGAGAGGTAGTATATGATCAATAACCAGTGGTATTAAAGATGGAAGTCCAAGCTCCACTGAAGGCAGTGGCCAAAAAGAAGCCTCCAAGAATTTATTTTAACAAACCAATTCAGCACTTTGCCAAGAAATTTAGAAGCTAGCTACAGGGTGTACTGGAAGAAATCCTTATCTGTGCCCATTCAAAAAAAAACCCGGTGATTAAAAATAGTGCAGAAATCATCAAAAAGTATCATTAGTAGCTCACTCATGTAAAACAATACTAAATATAATTCAGAAATGGTAACAATAGTACATCAACAGGGGACCACCAGAAATTTAAGTAGGATTCAGAAGGCATGGAACATGAGATCATTGCTGATGTAAGATGGATCTTGGCTGAGAGTATCAGAAAGATGTTTATCCATGTCCTGTTAACTATAGAAAGCTTTTAGACTGTGGATCATAATAAATTATGGACAATATTGCGAAGAATGGGAATTCTAGAACACTTAGTTGTACACGAGCCCTAGTTCATAGTGGTTACAAATTGAACTGCTAAACCAGACGCTCCTGGGGAGAAAAGAGGCTTGCTACTCTGAAAAAGAATTAGTGTCTCGGAATCCCAAAGAGGCAGTTCTACCCTGTCCTACGGGGTCACAATGAGTCAGCATCGACTCGAGGGCAGTGTTTGGGGGTGGTTTTTTGGCCTTAAGTTGTGCTCTTGGGAAACCTGTACACAGACCAACAAAGAGCACTAGGGGGTGTTGTGTGGTTCAAAACCACATGTCAGGGTTGTGTTCTTTCACCCCGCCCTTATCTAATCTGTCTTCTGAGCAAATAACCCCATAATCATATGTAGACAGGATTGAAAGAAGGCTCGTTATCAATCTGTGATCTGCAAATGATCCATGCTTGCTTGCTGAAGGCAAGGACTTGAGATATTTGCTGATAAATATCAAAAACTGTTGCCTTCAATGTGGGTTATATGTCAATATAAAACAAACTCTTGGCTTTTCGGTGGCAGGTCTGGGGAAGGGGTAGCAGGCACCATGATGGGCCGCGAAGGTGGCAAGAAGAGGCCCCTGAAACCACCCAGGAAGCAGACCAAGGAGATGGACGAGGAAGAGAAGGCTTTCAAGCATAAACAAAGAACAAGAGAAACTCAAAAGCAAAGGCCACGGGGAAGGGTCTCTCTGCCACAGGTGGAATTAAGGAATCTGGCAGAAAGTCAGCTGTCTTGGTGACTGAGGCAGTGATGGCCCTTGATTCCATTCCTGGGTAGACCTCTGGATTCCCTGCTATAGCATTTGTTGCCACCTAAGAGTTAGAATGAAGTGTTGTCTTGGAGCCTGCTGTACATTTAAGAATAAACTTTTGTAAAAAAGAAGAAAAATCATACAATGTTTAGTTTTTCACTCAGTCATGTCTATCTTAGCTGTGAGGTCACAGTGAACCCAGCCCAGAACCCTGCCAGAGTTGCTCTTCAGTCTTTTTGAGGCCCAGAATTTTGTACCATCTGGAATGAAAGCAACTCATTGGGGGAAAAAATTCCCACAACTACACGAATATACAGCATGATCAATGGAGAAAAGAATGAAGTTGTCAAAGAATTCTCCTTACTTGGTTCCACAATCAACATCCAGGGAGGCAGCAGCCAAGAAATCAGATGTATTCAATTGGACAGATTTAATGTAAAAGACCTCTTGTGTTAACGAGCGAAGGCGACACTTTGAGGACCCCTGGTATTTCCAGTTGCTTCATAAGCCTCTGCAAGCTGAGCAATGAGTACTGAAAAGGAGGAGTGCCTTTGAAGTAGGTTGCTGGCGAGGTATCCTGGCTACCCCATGAATTGCCAGAACAAGCAAATCTATCTTGGGAGAAATGCAGCCACAGTGCTTTTTAAAAATGACATGGCAAGACTTTATCTCATGTACTTTGGATATTTTCAGGTGAGACGGCCCTGGGGAAAAATGGCATCATGCCTGGTAAAGCAGAGGGTCCCTCAGCTTAAAGATTCTCTGTAAGATGTATTGACACAGTGGCTGCAACAATAGGCTCAAAACAATTTGGATGATGGTACAGGGCCGGGCAGGAACTCTCTCTGTTGTACTGACGTGATGGGACCTAACAACGGCAATAGCCGTAAGGCTGTCTAGCAGCTGGAGTGTGGTCAATGTGACCGAGAAGCGGAGGGTTTCCATGAATTTTCATTGTAATTGCCACACATGGCTGGGAACCCCGCTCTCCCTTCACAACTGGACATGAACTAGCATTTCATAACCTGCGGTGCTGCGGATCATGTGTAAGTTGAACCTCCTCACAGCCTAGCCAGAACTAGCCAACCAACTGCAACCCGTGGCTCCCTTTCATTTGATAGTACCTCTCTCCTCAAAGAAAAACGCCATGGAGAGGATTTAGAATGTTAAACTTCCCAGGACTACAGGGAAAAGAGAAAACAGAAAACTGCTGGAACAAACTTATAGTAGAAAAGCTCCAAATAAAAATTCCCCAGTTAAACTCTACTATTCATAGAAATTTAATACATTATCAAGGTATTATCACATATCAACAGAACCATCGAGGCCACAAATTATTGAACAATTTGGGAGCGGAGGGAATTAGTTGGCTCAGCAAGAGAAAGGGGCCTTCAAAGTATTCTATACACAACAGAAATCTCAAAAAAGGAAAAGCTCTGTCAAAAAAAATTTTTTTTTAGGTTGTAATAAGTGCCGGCCCCAATCCCAGCTACGTGACAGCCCCAGCTCCCCGCAGAATGCACTTCAGAGGACAGCACTGAAGCTAGAGATCAGGGAGAGGGACATGCCTGATCAGAGCACACAGGAGCAAATGAGAGAGGAAGAGAGTGGAGCACATCCTACCCACCAAGTCCTGCAGGCGATATTCCTGCTCAGAGCAGCCGAAGCACAGGACCATAGGGGCGGCCCCAATACGAGACACAATGTCCCTCACTGACCCGTAGCGCTACGGGGGACAACACTGGAGACATTGTGGAATTTGTGTCCTATCTGACCCTGCCACACTGAGGTGAACACTGTGTGCGACAAAACATCAAGGGGACCAGAGCATGAAGTCCCCAGGGAAGACCAAAAATAGACTCTGGGGCAAGGGTGTGGCACCCCCATCAGACTTGACTGGAAAACACTCCTAAAGGCCAACAAACAGACCTTGAACTATTTACAGGCTTTTCTCTTTTTTGTCATTGTTTTTTTTTTTCTTTTGTTGCTTTGTTTTGCTCTGTCTTATTTTGTGCATATTATCATCTCTGCAGGTCCACCTAGATAAGATAGGTGGGTTAAACCATCTGGAGGAGAAAACAACAGGACTGAGGATTCCAGGGGGACATGGGAGATGGGGAGGCAGGGAAAGGAAGTGGGTGTTAACAAGCCAAGGGACAAGGGAGCAACAAGTGATCCAAAATTGATTGCAAGGAGGGTATAAGAGGTCTGGTGGGGCTTGATCAAGGGCAGTGTAACCGAGAGGAATCACTGAAACCTAAATGAAGGCTGAACATAATAGTGGGACAAGAGTAAAGGGAAATAGAGGAAAGAAATAGTAGGCAAGGGGCATTTATAGAGGTCTAAATACAGGCACATACATATGTAAATATATGACAGTAGGGAAATAGATCTGTGGGCATATATTTACAGGTTTAGTATTAAGGTAGCAGATGGACGTTGGGCCTCTACTCAAGTACTCCCTCAATGCAAGAACACTTTGTTCTATTAAACTGGCATTCCATGATGCTCACCTTCCCGACGTAATCATTGAAGACAAAGTGGGTACATAAGCAAAAGTGGTGAAGAAAGCTAATGGTGCCCAGCTATCAAAAGATATAGTGTCTGGGGTTTTAAAAGCTTAAAGATTAACAAGCGGCCATCTAGCTGAGAAGCAACAAAGCTCACATGGAAGCACACCAACCTGTATGGTCACCAGGTGTTGATGGGATCTGGTATCAGGTATCAAGGAACAAAATTCGTATCATTGTGACTGAGGGGGAGTGCGGAATGGAGACCCAAAGCCCATCTGCAGGATATTGGACATTCCCTTACAGAAGGGTCACGGGGAGGAGAGTCAGGGTGCAGCATAACAACGAAACACATTCCTCTAGTTCTTTAATGCTCCCCCCACCCCCACCCCTACCATCATGATCCCAATTCTACCTTATAAATCGGCTAGACCAGAGGATGTACCCAGGTAAAGATCAGAGCTGGAAACACAGGTAACCCAGGACAGATAAAGCCCTCAGGACAATAATGGGAGTAGAGCTACCAGGAGGGGAAAGAGAAGTATGGGAGAAAGGGGTAACAAATCATAATGATCTACATATAACCCCCTCCCTGGGGGACGGACAACAGAAAAGCGGGTGAAGGGAGACATTGGTCTGTGTAAGACATGACAAAATAATAATTTGTAAATTATCAAGGGTTCATAAGGGGGCGGGGAAGGAAGGGGAGCTGATACCAAGGGCTCAAGTAGAAAATGTTTTGAGAATGGTGATGGCAACAAATGTACAAATGTGCTGACGCAATGAATGAATGGATTGTGACGAGCTGGACTAGCCCCCAATGATTAAAAAAAAAAAGTTGTAGTAGTTTATTTGCAACAAAATATTTATATTCCTTTATAAAGAATTCTTCCTATAAATCAGTAAGAAAGAATAATTCAAAATATTGTCAAAGAACATGAAAAAAGAAACAAGAAAAAACAAAATCATTAAATCCACTAAAAGATTTGCACATCAAAACAAGGTCCCTTTTTACCTATTAAAATAGTTAAAATTAAAAAACCTTAATACCCAGTGCACTAGTAAGATAATGGCATGCTTAGACAATGCTTGTACATATCAAAATTATTTTAAATAGTTCTGCCATTTCACCCTATATTTCACTGTCACCTATTAATCTCCTGAAGAAATAATCAGGGATCTGAACAAAGATTTATAAATATCTTCAACAACAGTGTTTATAAGTTACCATGGATCTATGTTTGGATTGTGATAAGAGTTATATGAGCCCCAATAAAATGATTTTTAAAATTAAGAAAAAAGAAGTTAGGAAGGACAAGGTCCAACCACAGGAGGTTAAAAATGTTTTGATGTTTCATGACAAGGAAAAAGAACAATAAGGGTATCTGTCACGTCATGTTCAAGATGTATCGCAGGGGGTAAAGCTGCAGCTTGGTGCCTGCCCAGGACGCTCCGGTGGGTACTACTGGCTGCAGCGCCTTCGCTAAGGCACTTGTGGGAAAGCCAGCTTACCAGTGAGAACCAGCTCAGAAAGGAGATGGTGTGGGCAAATGGTATCTGGGCACTCTAGCCCAGACCACACAGGCAAACCAAGGGGACTAGGTCCTGGGGCAGAGAAGATCGGTCTTCCACTGCTAGAGGGCACTCGGAAACCTGGGTGCCTGGGTTGCAGTGAAAAGACTTGGCATGGCTCTTCTAGCCTGAGTCTTTGTAGCTCCCACCAAATGACCGGGTGGAAGCATGTAAATACGGTGTGGAGCACTCTCCTGAGGGGACTGGTCAGTTTGGCCCCTCCACTGGATACAGTGAGTCATCTCAGAAGAACAGGAGACTGGCTTCCAGAGCGGGGTACCTTTGGGGCATTATCAGTGCTAAAAAGTGTTTGGTAACAATTGTCCCACTTGGCACAAAGGCCAATGGGCCATGTGGCTGAGAAACTGAGGACCAGAAAACGGCGTGCATGCTGGCATGGCTTAGATGCTGTGCTAGAAACTAAAAGAACTGAAGATCTATACCCTGGATGTTCTCTGATCCTGACATTTAAAATCTCGAACATCTGTAGGTCAGTGGGCCAATGCAGCATATGGCAAGCCCAGCAGTAGAGTGCCGTGGGAAGGGCAGTTGGTGTCACCGTGGAAGGTGAAGGCATGTCTGACGCCAAAGGGACCATCCTGAGCTGTTATACAGATGGAATCTCCTCACCGTGTAGCCAGAAGAGGCAGCTAGATGGCACTTCCTCAGTGCATTAGCCCAGACACACACACAGTCAGACGTTACCCCCATGAGGTAAGTGACTCATGCCTGTATTGGTAGATGGTAATATAAAATTACACTGAGTGGTTCTCACAATGACAATAACAAATACAAAATTCTAACAATTGCCTCCCCCAATCCAGAACATACCCTCTCTCCTCCAAGCCACTCTTCTGTATCTCTGAAGCCTTTCTGGGATGCTCTAATTTATACCCTACCTCTGCTCTTCTCTGTTCTAGGACCGACCCCGCCTGCTCCCAAAAAATCACTTGGCTGGCTGCTCCCAGAAATAGAAGACACTTTCAGAATGTTATAATAACCTTCTTAAAGGACAGCTTTTCTTCAGCACCCAGCACCTCCTCCTCTACTGCTTCAGCTCTTCTTGGGCAGCCACTTCTGTGCCTCCGTCCCCTGTACTTTCCATCCCCAAAGATTTTCTTTCCTTCCTGACACTGGGCATTCGTTCATGCTTGGATGAATGAGTAAGGGCCATGCTGATTAAGGATATCAAACTGCTGAGTTTAAGTCCAATGCTATACGTAGGACGTGTTTATTTTCTTCTCCACACTGTTGTCTTTCTCCCATATTTTGTACAGGTACATACTAGGTCCCAGAGAAAGTAAATAGAACTTTACTTTCTCTTCCATTTTAACTGACCTGAGGCCAGGAGAGGAAATAAATTAAGTTAAACTCAAGTTACTGTGTTTTCCAAATGTTTTGGAAAACATGTAAGACTTAAAACAGGTCCAACCTCAACAAGTAGCTTTTTTGCTATGAAACAATAGTTCTTTCTGGAATTACAGAGCAATATATCAGAAAATTAAAGCATGTCTCAAAATCAGGCGGCTGTCTTTCAGCCGTCTCAAAGCAAATTACAAACCGAAAATCTGCCCAGAGGGCTTACAATGCTTTTCAGAAAGTTCGCTGAGTTCGTCCTTTTCACAGCTGGCCAGCCTGATGCATGGCATGTTTAGTGACGAACTTCTCGGCCGCCTCTCCCTGCAGCATCTTCAAGGCTCGCCAATAGATCTGTCCGCAGTTCTCCGGTCTACCGAGAGGGTGGTGCAGCTCCTCCTTGATGTAATCCAGCCAAAGATCTTGAAAAGGGATGAAAAAAATCAGTGTACACATACATTTAGACAACTAGCAGAGTTTTATTAGGCAAAGGCAAATTACTTTTTAAATTATTTTTATTATTCCCTGTGTTTCCGGCAAATTACTTTAATATTAATTCAACTAGAAACATCAAGGAAATCTAATGTCTAGCTGTTATTCCCCTAGAGCCCTTATGACACAATACCTTAGCACCTAGGCTCTGCACAGTAAGGTCTAGCAAAGCAAATTTTAGATACAAGGGCTTTTGCTCTATCATGACAGCTTGATATTTCTTGAAATAAAAAATATTGTATTTTTTTAAGGGAGAATTTGGATGAGTTTCTTGCAAGGTAAAACGAACACCCAGGAATTCACTCTAATTTTAAAACTTGCTAATAGTTTCTGTGGGGTAGCAAAAAACAGCAACGTCCCTTCATTCATCCCATCAGGAAGAGATCAGTGGAACCATGGAGAAGCTGGTATTTCTTTCTGACTGTGAGACTGGAGACGAGGCAACACTGTTTCTGTGTTTGTTGGCTTGTCAACCACGTCCAGAGGTAGACCTTCTAAACTACTGCAATGTGTTCACAGCCAGACACTTAACCACGGAGCCACCAGCACCATCGCCTTTTTTCACCACCTTTGCTTATGCACCCATTTGTCTTCAGGGATCATGTCAGGAAGGTGAGCATCATAGAATACCAGATTATTAGAACCAAGTGTTCTTGTGTTTAGGAAGGACTTGAGTAGAGGCCCAAAATCCAGTAATTGCACAATTCTTTTTGATGTATTTGAGCAAGTGATTTATATGTGTGAATTTTATGTCAGTAAAATGGTTTTATAAAGCATGAATAAAATGAGGGTTATTTGCAGGTAAACAAAATAAAGTATAACATATTCCTTTCCAAATATCAACTTTAGAGAACTAAGCCAAACAAATCTTTCTCTAATCCCGAGGCTTGTGCACTATTCTTTTACACCAAGCAAGCAGGACAGGTAGTCTAGTTCTCGCAGGGGCTCATGGCTCGTGAACGGTTGCGGTGTAAGGTTCTACAGCCATACGGACAGAGCAGACAGCATACCCAGACAGACGCAGGTGTCCATAACTGAGGGCTACTTACCAGAATCTGTCGATCCAAACTCTCGTACAGCTCGCTCATAATATTCTCTTAAATTCACCATCTTAGAGGACTCCTAGTAGAAATAACAGACAGTCCTGTCTCAAAAGCTTAGTTTATGACATCTCACAGTCATTTCAACATAATTACACACTTACTATTTGTTACATAAACACAATCCATGCTCGTGGAAGCTGCAGTAGATCAAACAATGAGTAAATCTGCTACATAGTACCTCTGGAAGATGTTGAAAGGCAAGGACAAAGGTGTGCCTGATGTTCTCAATCTCCCCATAGGTGTGTGAAAGTTAGACTATGAATAAGGATGACCAGTGAAGAGCCAATACATTTGATGATAGTGATGACAAAGAATACTGAGAGTCCATGCACTGCCCAAAGAACCAACAGATCCAGAATGTCCCTTAGAGCCCCTGAAGGCAAGACTTCATACACTTTGGACATGTTGTCAGGAGAGACCACCCCTGGAGAAGAACATGCGCAGTGAAGTACAAGAGCAGCACAAAGAGAGCAAGGACCTCCATGAGACAGACTGACAGCGTGCTGCAACCAGGGGCCCACACCTAAGAACAATCGGACGAGGTCCAAGACTGGGCAGTGCTTCATTCTACTGTACACACTACCTCTGTGGGTCAACCAACTCAGTGGTACTTCACAAACAACCTTTGTTATGTTCATCGGGCTGGGGCAGTTCAGGTGAACGAAGCCTGACTCTTCTCCGGAGAAAAGCCACAACTGGATCTACTACTCACCAACGTGCAGTGCATGCCAAACTGATGTAAGCACCTTCCTATGGTCCCCTATAAGGAGCCCTGGCAGCACGGCGGTTAAGGTCTCGCTGCTACCCAAAGGTTGGCAGTTCTAGAAACTTACCCACCAGTGGCTGAGGGCGAAGAGATTTGGAGATGTGCTCCCAAAGATTACAGCCCAGGAGAGCCTATGGAGCAGTTCCACTCTGTCACATACAGTTGTTAAGATTCAAAATCAGCTCCGCAACATACAGCCATAGGTGCCATCCAGAAAACCATCCATTCTTTGGGGGAGGGGTTGTCTCTAACCCAAGCACAGCTTCACAGGTAACATGTTTGAAAGCCTGGATGAATGAGCAGGATTTAAGTAAAGAAAATAAAGGGGAAGGTGGGGGGAGAAAGGAGGAACCAATCACAATGATCTACGTATTAGCCCCTCCAAGGGGATGGACAGCAGAAAAGTGGGTGAAGGGAGGGAGTGGTCAAAGGAAGACATGGAGGAAAAAAATTATAAACTATCAAGGGTTCCAGAGGAGGGGCGCATGGGGGTGGGGAAACAATGAGGAGCTGACATCAAGGGCTCAAGTAGAGAGAAAATGCTTTGAGAATGATGATGGCAACAAATGTACAAATGTGCTTGACAGAGTGGAAGGATGTGTGGATTGTGATGAGTTGAATAAAAAAAGGTTATAAGCGCCCCAATAAAGTAATTTAAATAAAAAATGAAGTCCTATCTCTAGAAATTTATCTCTATAATGGAAAAGGAAAAACAGAAAATAAAGCAAAAGAAAAAAAGAGCCATAAAAGCAAAAGGCTGTTTTCAATAAACAGCCAATATACCATGGAAATGCTTTTTTTTATGGAAATGTTTTTATTAAGCTATGGTTTAGGATTAATACAACCATTAATACAGTGACTATCCTGAACGGAAACACACCATAAAATAGGATTAGTTGTGTTCCTGTGATGGAATCAGAAATACACATGGACTGTCCTGTATGATTTTTTAGAGGCAACCCCAGGATGAGTCTGCCCTATGCACAAATTTCATTTTGTGAAGAAGTTGCTGAGGGTCTGCTCTCTGCCTCAAAACCCAATGGAAGCGGCAAGCAGTACTGAGGCAGGGAAGTGGCACTTAATGCAGCCTGGCAGCAGAGGAAGCCTGTCAACAGGGACAGCTTGGATTGGCTGCACGCGTATGTTCTTGTCTTTGCTTATCATCTTCAGTTAGGGCTATGAAAAGCAGGTTGGACCAGGGGACCAGAAACGTGTGCTGTCAGAATGAGAGATTTGTAAACAGCAAAGGAAAACAGAAACCACAAACCCATTTTCCCAGATGAGAAATTCCTCACTCACTTGTTCCTTTTCAAACTGGATCATTTTCCTAAAAAAATCAACTGAAAATGGCCGGTTTTCCTGTAAACTAAACAGAAACAAAGGAGAAGGGGTCAATTGTATCATCTACAATCAAAAGCCCTCATATCTCACAAATACAAATTGTTGAGTGCCTCTGTAACTGCTGTTTCGACAGAGTCTTGGCCACAGGCAGCGCGGAAACTGGACCTGACTGCCAGTCATTCTCTAAGCTTTCGGTCAGTAAGGACTGACTCTGAACCATCTCTCAATTGGCTTTTTGTCCAGCCACAGGATGACAGATCAGTTACTTTGTAATTAGGCTTATGAAGAATTTTTACCAATGGGGAAATTGCCTAGCCTATTGTTCATCAATAAAAGTTAAACACAATATTGGAATATAGCACAATTTTAACTAGGTAAAAGTTTTAAAAATAATACACTAACTGTTGTTTTTCTTCTGATAAGGTTACAATAAATTATGACAGGCACTTATTTTGCATTGTCCACAATGGGTATAGTTTATGATTAAAAAACAAAACAAAGCGCCCTCTCTCCGTTTCTCTGCCACCCCGAGTGTGGTGGTGCTCCAACTTCACCATGTCATCTCATAAGACTTTCAGGATCAAGAGATTCCTGGCCAAGAAACAGAAGCAGAATCAGCCCATTCCCCAATGGATTAGAATGAAAACCGGTAATAAAATTAGGTACAACTCCAAGAGAAGACATTGGAGAAGAACCAAGCTGGGGCTGTAAGGAGCATTTTCCCAGGCTCAAAATTTGTCCCCATCTGATGACTTGAACTTCTAATGGCAAATAATCTGGTTTATTCCTTGGTTTTTTGCTTCCTAATCAAGTTTAACAATAAATGATGTAAGGCTAAAAAAAAAAAAAGCATGCTTTGAAAAAAACACCTCCTGGGGGGCCGGCCCCAATCCCAACTACTAAGTGGTCACCTGCCCTCCCCCCAAAAGAATTGTTTTCAAAAGACGGCATTGAAACTGCAGCTCCGGGAGAGGGACATATCTGATCGGAGCACACAGGAGCAGATGGAGGGGGAGGAGGAGAGAGTGGAGCACATCCTGGCTCACGAGGCCATCACTAGGCCGTGAGGACGATGTTCCCAATTAGAGCAGCCAGTCCACAGAGAGGACCACATGGCCGGCCCCACTATGAGACATGACGCCCCTCAATGACCCACAGCCCTTCGGGAGACAGCACCAGGGACACAGTGTGGGAATTGCACCCGATCTAATCCCGCCACACTGAGGCAAAACACTAGTGGGGTTGGGATGCAACAAAACAGCAAGGGAATGGAGTGGTGAGGTACCCAGGGAATCCTGAAGGTAGACTTTGGGGCCAGGGCGTGGTGCCCCAACAGACTGGACTGGAAAACACTCCTAAAGGCCAACAATCCTTGAACTAACTATAAGCTTTTCTTTCTTGTTGTATTTTGTTTAGTTTTTTGTCATTGGTTTGTTGTGTTGTATATTTTTTTCTTGGTTGTGCTCTGTCTTGTTTTTGTGCATGTTATTATCTCCACAGGTCTGTCTAAGTAAGATAGGCTAGAACAACCATCTGGAGGAGAAAACAACGGGATGCACAGTTCCAGGGGGACATGGGAGAGGGGGAAGTGGGGGGAAAGGTAGTGGTGTTAACAAACCCAGGGCCCAGGGAACAACAAGTGAACCAAATCAGTGGAGAGGAGAGTATGGGAGGCCTGGTAGGGCATGACCAAAGACAATGTAACCAAAAGAAATGTTGGAACCCTGGTGGGGACTGAGCATGATGATGGGGCAGGAGCAAAGTAAAAGGAAATAGAGGAAAGAGCTGGGAGGCAAAGGGCATCTATAGAGGTATAAAGACGTACATATGCAAATCTATTTATATGAGAATGGGGAAATAGATCTATGTGCATATATTTACAGGTTTAGTATTAAATTAGCAGAAGGACATTGGGCCTCCACTCAGTACTCCCTCAATGCAAGAATACGTTCTATTAAATTGGCATTCTATGATGCTCACCTTCCCGACACAACCACTGAAAACAAAGCGGGTGAATAATCAAATGTGGTGAAGAAAGCTGATGGTGCCCGACTATCAAAAGAGATAGTGTGTGGGGTCTTAAAAGCTTGAAGGTAAACAAGCAATCATCTAGCTCAGAAGAAACAAAGCCCACATGGAAGCACACCAGTCGGTGCGATCACAAGGTGCCGAAGGAATCAGCTATCAAACATCAAAGAACAAAAAAATCTTAGCATTGTGTGCTCACCTCCATGATATAATCGCTGACGACAAAGCGGGTGCATAAGCAAATGTGGCGAAGAAAGCTGATGGTGCCCGGCTATCAAAAGATATAGCATCTGGGGTCTTAAAGGCTTCAAGGTAAACAAGCAGCCATCTAGCGCAAAAGCAACAAAGCCCACATGGTAGAAGCAAACCAGCCTGTGCAATCATGAGGTCTCGAAAGGATCAGGTATTAGGCATCATCAGAACAAAAAAATCTTACCATAGAGAATGAGGGGGACAGTGCAGAGTGGAGATTCAAAGCCCATTTGTAGGCCGCTGGAGATCCCCTTGCAGAGGGGTCTCGGGAAGGAAACGAGCCAGACAGGGTGCGATAAAGCAACAATGAAAAATACAACTTTCCTCTAGTTCCTAAATGCTTCCTCCCCCCCACCCCCACTATCATGATCCGAATTCTACCTTGCAAGTCTGGCTAGACCAGAGGATGGACACTGGTACAGATAGGAACCAGAAACACAGGGAATCCAGGGCGGATGATCCCTTCGGACCAGGGTTGTGAGTGGTGATACTGGGAGGGTGGATGGGTTGGAAAGGGGGAACCGATTACAAGGATCTACATGTGACCTCCTCCCTGGCGGATGGACAACAAAAAGTGGGTGAAGGGAGATGTCGGGCAGGGCAAGATATGACAATAATTTATAAATTATCAAGGGCTCATGAGAGAGTGGGGAGTAAGGATGGAGGGGAAAAAATGAGGAGCTGACGCCAGGGGCCTAAGTGGAGAGCAAATGTTTTGAGAATGAGGGCAATGAATGTACAGATGTGCTTTACACAATTGATGTATGTATGGATTGTGATAAGAGTTGTATGAACCCCTAATAAAACGATAAAAAAAGAAAAACCATCTCCCAGGTTACTTCCTCAGATACGACTTAGGGTCCACAGAAGCTGGGTCCCACGGTGGGCAAGATTGTGCGTACCTTCTAAACACGGCCCTGGCCTTTTTGTAGTCACCACTTCGATAAGCCCAATCGAGGTACTTGTCCTTTAGGGTTACCGAGTCACCCCCTGTGACAGCGAGGAGAGCTTTCTGCAGTTTTAAGAAAAACAAAGAAACACGCTGCTGATATCGAAAGCAATTTTCCCAGAACCCCACGGAGGCTTAGCGCGGGGCCTGTACCTTAAAGACGGCTTCCGTGTCTTCCTGGCTTTGCGTGTCTTCAGTCCACTCCGCCCAGGAGAGCCACAGAGGCAGACATACCTGTGCTCACACCAAAAAGGTAAAATTCTACTGACACTCATTCTAGCAACACTTGTAAAATATCTAAGTAAGAAACTTTTACAATGTACTTAACTTTGGATAATACAGTCAATTTTCAAATAACCACTGAGAGATCGCTTACTAAATAGAAATCAGTTCTCCCTATATGGGAGACCTCATCGTTTGACGAAATTCTCACTGCAGCCTCGGCTCTCAATAGGTAAGTGCGCCCTAAAAGAGCTTTGGTCGAAATTTTGAAAGTCCTCCTAAATGAATGAGATACAGACCTGAGGCTTCAAGTGCACAAAGGCTTCTTCTAACAGCCTGGCGACGTCGCTGCTCTTTGACTTAATCAACACCTGCAGCTTCACGTGCCACATTGTCACCGAGTCTCTAAACAATGTTGTCCCGGCCACAGCCACCTCCAGGGCTTCAGTCAAGAAGCCCTTCTGCAGCAGCAGCTCCGCCTGGGAAACACAGAGGGTCAGGGGAAGACGAGCTCTGCGGCAGTCATGAGCTTAGGCAACCATTTCTACAGGCTTTCCACTAAACCTTTCCCACGGCTGCTAAGCGGGCACAAAGTGAACAATCTGGAATTCTTTCTCCCTTCCCTACTTCCGTGCCCAAGGACTACCAGAAAAACAGGATGGAGATGAAAAACAAAAGGGCTGGGTAATTTAGACGGCATTTTAATAAACAGTTGACTGTACCAGAACCTACGCCCAGTCCACAGAGCACAGCGGTCAGTATACGGAGCTACACGGTAACAGGAATGACCCTGGAGAGGAGGCGGTTCAGCACCTGACTTCAAAGCAAAATGGGTACAGGGCAAAGATGCAGCCCTCTGCTTCTCTAAGGATGTACAACCTTCAAAACTCAGGGACAGTTCTGCTCCGTCCTCCCGGCTGCTGTGAGTGGGAGGCATTAGCTCATAAAGCATCATCACCTGTGAGCACTGTGCTCTTTGGGAGCGAGGGGAGTATCTATATGAGGGCGCTTCAAGTTCATGGGAAATGTAATCAAAACATAATGACTCGTCAACAACAGATTTGGGGAAGGAACCCGGTACCTCCATTTAAATAGAACTGGACATACTGTAAATTGAGAGCCTTTTCCAGAACTACAATTTGACACTCTGTAATACGCATCATGAGGAGTCCCTGGGTGATGCAACAGTTTAGTTCTCCGTTGCTAACCCAAACACTGGTGGTTCAAACCCACCTGGAGGCATCTCAGACAGCCTCTCGAAAGATCAGCCTTTTTTTAAAAAAAATCATTTTATTGGGTGCTCTTACAACTCATCACAATCCATACATATATCCATGTGTCCGACACACTTGTACTTATGCTATCATCATTTTCAAAACAGTTTCTACTTAAGTCCTTTGCTATCAGTTCCTCATTTTTCCCCTTCCTCCCCCACCCTCCCTCCCTCATGAGCCCTGGATAATTTATAAATAATTATTTTTTTCATGTCTTACATCGACCACTGTCTCCCTTCGCCCACTCTTCTGTTTTCTGTTCCCCTGGGAGGGATTTACATGGAGATCATTGTGATCGGTTTTCCCTTTCTCCCCACTTTCCCTTACCCTCCTGGTATTGCTACTCTCATTATTGGTCCTGAGGGGTTTATCTGTCCTGGATTCCCTGTGTTTCCAGCTCATATCTGTACCAAAGTACATGCTCTGGTCTAGCAGTATTTGTAAGGTAGAATTGGGGTCATAAACAGGGGTGGGGGGGCAAGATCAGCCTTTAAAAATCCTACGGCAGAACCAGGGGTGTGAGGGGCGATACTGGGTGGGTAGAGGGAGAGTGGGTTGGAAAGAGGGAACCAATTACAAGGATCTACATGTGACCTCCTCCCTGGGGGACGGACAACAGAAAAGGGGGTGAAGGGAGACCTCAGACAGGGCAAGATATGACAAAATAATAATTTATAAATTATCAAGGGCTCATGAGGGAGGGGGAAGTGAGGGGGGAAAAAGAGAACTTGATGCAAAGGGCTTAAGTGGAGAGCAAATGGTTTGAAAATGATGAGGGCAAAGAATGTACAGATGTGCTTTACACAATTGATGTATGTATGGATTGTGATAAGAGTTGTATGAGTCCCCAATAAAATGTTTAAATAAATAAATAAATACAAACCCTACGGCACTCAAAATGAACTCAATGGCAGATATCTGAAGTTTTTTTAAAATTTGGTTTTATTGTTGTCAGTTGTTATGTTGTTGTTTCAGTAAGAGTGATAAAAAAGTGGTAACAGTAGTAACAATAAAAAAGATATGCATGGTTACCAAGGTAGAGATGAAGTGCATATACCTGTGTAGTAAGGTATATATATGAAGGGGGTTCCAAAAATATCAGAATTTTTCCTTCCAAAGAGATGTACTTAAATTTTATTTTACAAAACAACCTTATCACCTCCAAAGTACTATGCATTACACTTAATACATTTGTCAAATCTGCAATTCCGTTCTTAAAAACGTTTTTCAAACTCATCTGTTTGAAAGGATGACAGACAGCACCCCTATTTTCTTTCTTCACCTTTTCTATGTTGTCATCAAATCACTGTCCTTTCATGTCCCTCTCTTCATTCGGGGAAACAAAGGGTAGCATGAAGCAAGGTCAGGTGAGTAAGGTGCATGGGGCAAGAGAGGCATGCTGTTTTTAGCCAAAAACTGGAGTACTGAGATGGCCACATGAGCAGGTGCATTGTTGTGGTGGCAAAGCCAGTCTGCCACAAATCAGGCCTTTTTTGTTGCACAGTGTTAAGCAATCTTTTCAGAACCTCTAAATAGAAAGCAGTCCGACCTGATGGGACGATCTCCAAATGCACTATACGTCGACATTTTCATCCATTCAGGAAGCTCACAGATATCCAGAATGAGGTTTGTCATAAATTGACAGTTTACCTCTTTTGAGATGAGACAACAACTTATACATTTGAGTTTTTCCATACCGTTGTCCTTGTCAGCTGTGTGCAACATCACAACAGTTTCTGCAATTTTCCAGAGCAGGAAACAAAATTTCACAGCTGTACACAGGCCAAGACAAAGCACAAGGTTCAAGAGAAAGTGCTTTTAGGAAAAAATCCACTGTGACCAGAGAGAACCTTCCCAGGTGACACCACTGGGTGCACTGGCTCTAACTCAGAGCAAACAGCGCGTGCTATGAAGTCTCTGCTCCGCCCAGCGCAGCTCCGCCTGTTGTTTTGTTGGTGCCGTCATGTATGCATGAACATATATGAGTCTATTTAGGAATAGGGGGGCCTATGGTAGCAGACTGGGTTACATGCTGGGCTGCTAACTGCAAGGTCCATAGTTCAAAACCAACAGCCACTCCCCAGGAGAAATATGAGGCTTCCTAATGCTGTAAGTTTAACAGTTTGTAAACAGTCTTATAAACGCTATGTGGCAGTTGTACCTGTCCTACAGGGCTGCTCAGTGAAGGTGTGTTTAACTGGTACTGAAGAGCCTTACCCACTGCTTGCATTGGGATTCTGGCAGAAGCCTGAGCTCATGCGCCTTTCTGAATGCCACCATGGTCCTTGTCAGCCTCTGAAAAGGAAAAAATCCTTGAGTCCATTACAGATTTCCCACAAAGGGATTCTGGCCTCCGACAATGACCGAGAGCAGTGTTACATATGGCTGTGAATTCGGAGATGCTACTGCCATACTGCTCGCTCGCAGAGCCTGACTTCCGGCAAATGGGCTGGGCAAGGACGCGGAGGAGAGAGCACCTGCTACCCGAGTTTTGTCCATAGGGCAAAGCCGACTCCTGGTCAGCGTGGCGGGTCACGCTCCAGCAGAGACAGTGGCTGAGCATGAAGCCATGGAACTTGTGGCGCTTCTGTGTTTCTTCAAGGGTCAGAGCACGTGACTGCAGTCAGCCACTGTAACCGCGGAACTTGAGTCCTTACCTTCCCTCTGAGGAAATCACTACTTGTTTTCTTGGTAAATCTCTCCAAGCAAAAGGTGATGTAACACTTCCACATGGCCTCTAGAAAAGCCAGAAAGATTCCTGATCAGGTCACCAATTCCCAAAACTCAGCATGTATCTTTTCTCACAAAAGGAAAACTCCTCTAAACCAGACTTTAAATTCGCCTAATGAAAAACGGCCATTCCAAGTAGAGCCGGTCACCCACCTCAACCATCAGAAAAAGACAGCTGAGGTGTGACATGGATGCGAAAATTAAAAGCTTTCTCAATGTAAGAAACTGTTCCCACTTTGTCTTCATTTTCCAGTATTAACACATAAAAAATACAACTCTATCAAATCCCACCCTCAGGTGCAATGATTGGGATCTCAGTCTAGAGCAGAAAGGAGTGAATACAATCAAAGACAGGAAATTATGAGTTCAAAAGAACCTACCCTATTTCCCCGAAAGTAAGACATCTCCTGAAAGTAAGACCTGCTTACAGTTTGCCTCTCGCTGAAATATACGGTAACCCCGAAAATAAGACCTCCCATAAAATAAGCCACTCCCCCCCGAAGCTACTATAACTCTGGACTCTGGACCATAGCAGCGGGTGCCACCATGCAGCTCACTGTTGGCCGCAGCACAGCCAGGGAAGCCAGGAAGTGGAAGTTCTTTTTTAATAAAACAATAAGCAATAATTGTGTATCATATTCTTCTTCATGGAAATATAAGGCATTTCCTGAAAATAAGACCTAGCGCATCTTTGGGAGCAAAACTTAATATAAGACACTGTCTTATTTTCGGGGAAACAGGTTAACAGACCACATGGACCCCAGTCTCCATGCCCCCAAGACCCGAAAAAGTAGATGGTGTCCAGCTACCAGTCCTGATGACTCTGAAAAGAATCACCACAGAAAGTCTTGGAGGGCGTGGGAAAGTCATGTGAAACAAACCTCAAAATAATAAAAGACCAGGCTTACTGGTCATATAGACTTGTGGACTATACCCTTCAGCCCGGGAACTGAACTCACCCCTACGGCTCAACTCCAAGGACAAGCAAAGAAAAGGAGATCAGAAGGGCAGCACGGGCCCCGGGGGAAACTCAGGCAGTAGGAAGAGATAGGGAAGATGAACAAAGGGGAAGGGCCAACAGGAAAGAGAGCTCCACCACTGTGGAGATGGCAACTATGTCACAAAACAAGATGGGCAACGATCGCTGACTGGCAAAACCATTTGCCCCTGTGTCACATTTTATTTTTCAAAAGCAACCATTTTTATCATCTGTCTCAGAAGGTGATTAAGGAATGATGATTAGGAAGCTTCACTTCCTTAAACACCTGACCCCAACACTCACCTGTGGGCAGCGTCTTCACTGCCTCTTCATACACAGCACAGCACCTCTCCTCCCTGCGGTCCAGCTCCACCGCTCTGGCTTGTTTCGACGCCGGCTGCTCTCCTGGTTGTGCCTCCATCTCTAATTCTCGCCGGGCCACGTAATCCCAGGTGAGAGGGTCATCTGTGTGTTGCACCTGAAGGCTTAGAAATACACTTACTGGCACCTGCCCTAGAACAAGCAACTCCCTCAGAGCACTAGACAGTCTTCTACGCGCTAAAAGGCACCTAGAACACCTCCTAACCATGCCTGTACCACGAGAGACACAGCACCACAGGCCTTCCCGACGACGCTATCGATGGGCCAGAGCTGCCGCACAGGTGCTCAGTCTGACATCGTTCACAGATACTAATGTTCAAATAAAACTGCTCAAGGTCCAATCACCACTTATCCATAGACAAGCTCCATGGGCCCTAGAGCCTTCGTATCCAGACTCATGATTTCCTCAACAGAAGCAGAGAGAAAGCACAAGTATCAAGCATTGTCTAAGGAAACCCTGAGAGGTTTTCCAAGAAGCAAACTGATCCAAGTTCCGTTTATCCGCTATCAAAGTGAGAGAGCCACCCAAGTGTGGAAGCGCTCGAAAGTCAGGGGCAAACACGAGGGCCGAGGTTTCTCGTAAATGGAAGTAAAATATAATGGCATTTCCCCACACTTTTCGAAGCCTTAGCATGTTAGTGAGTGACAAGTCTCTTTGAGCACAACACGCTTTTATATGGACAAGCTCTGCCGAGAGCAGGATGTAGATCTCATTACTCACAATAATATAATTTTCTGACTGAATGAAAACAAGCTATTTTCCAAGGAAAACTAATGAGCGTGTGGGCGGAAATTTCTTGAGGAGCATTTTTTTTTGTTTTATGTCACATTTAACTTTTCTTGCAAAGATTTAGTGTGGTATCTGCTTTACCCTCTCCTAAATATCTAACTCCAAACCCCTTTTAAAAAATGTAAAAAAAATCACCAAGTTTCAATATAGATTAAAAATCGCCTTTCATAATATTACTTACTCATCATAAATTTCTTTCTGCAAATCTTTGGCAAAGTCAAACAGCTGTGCAATGGAAAGCAGTGACACATGAAAGTCTGCGCCTACGATGGAAACAGCAAGGGAGGGGAGGCGTCAGTGCCAACAAGCCCCGGGAAGATCGTTTGACTCCAGGAGTACCATTCTTAAGATGCACTGAAATTAGGATTGGGGCATTTTTCAATTGGAAGATAGAATAACAACATTAACGAAAGTCACCTATAGCCCCCCACACAAATGAAAGCCATTATTAATATTTCAGAACTTTGTTTAGTATAACCTTACGGAACTAAATAACCTATTCTACTCTCCAAATGAGATTAAATGCTTAATAAAAGCTGAAATGTTCCACCGATGAAACTCACAACTTGTCTCTGGTCTTTAAAGTTTCCTCCCCGCTACTACCTTGATCCCGATTCTACCTTACAAATCCGCTAGAACGCAACATGTACACTGCTACAGATAAGAGCACACAACACAAGGAATTCAGGACAGATAAACCCCTCAGGACCAATCATGAGTAGCGATTCCAGGAGGGGAAGGGAAGGAGGAAATGATCACAATGATCAACATATAACCGGACAACAGAAAAGTGGGTGAAGGGAGACAGCAGTCAGTGTCAGACATGACAAAAATAATTTATGAATTACCAAGGGTTCATGAGGGGGCGGGGGAGGAAAGGAGCTGATGCTAAGGACTCAAGTATAAAAAAAATATTTTGAAATGATGGCAGCATATGTACAAATGTTCTTGACACAATGGATGGATGTATGGATTGTGATAAGAGCTGTAAGAGCCCCCATAAAAGGATTTTTTTAACGGAAATGTTCAACTATATATTAATAGAAAACGCACTTTTCACGAAAGAAACAGGACATGATTTCTGCATTCCGAGTTTTACACACAATCTACTGACAACATTTCCAACATGACAAGCGGCTTTAAAGAGACACCTACCTTTAATTATGCTCACCGAGTTTTTGTAGACGATCCGTGCCAATTCGCCACTCAAGATTTCTTCAGAATAATCCAGAGTCTCCTGAAGGGTTACAGTTAAAGTGACTTAGTAGACAATGCCCCTAAGCAGCAAGAGCCCCACCAGCAAAGTGAGCAGCTCTGAAAGCAGCTGTCCCACGTGACCGTCACCAAATCACACCCCATGTGGGGCCAGGTCTGTCACCGAGCAGCCTACAAAGATCACTGATCTCAAAACTATCCTCAGGCTTCTGGAGGGACCACAGGATCATAGTTTCCTTGATACAATTGATGTATGGAATGTTATAAGAGCTATAAGAACCCTCAATAAAATGATTTTTTTTTTTAAGATGTTTGTCCCTGGTGGGTGTGATGACATGTGGATCACCCCCACCTTCCCTTTTTGGTTGTTTTGGGTTTTTTTTTTAAGCCAGGGATGT
This sequence comes from Tenrec ecaudatus, assembly GCF_050624435.1. Taxonomy (NCBI): domain Eukaryota; kingdom Metazoa; phylum Chordata; class Mammalia; order Afrosoricida; family Tenrecidae; genus Tenrec; species Tenrec ecaudatus. The sequence continues at coordinate 115,258,467 of NC_134539.1, forward strand.
CTGTTGAAATAAAACCTCCAGTCTGACAGAAGAAAAAATAAAGATGTTTATTTTTCATTTTATTGGGGACTCATAACTCGTCACAATCCATATATCCCTTGCATCATGCAAATTTGTACATATATGGCCTTCATTCTTTTCTAGACATTTACTTTCTATTGAGCCCTTGACATCGGCTTTCTTATGCCCCCTCCCCCCACCCTCTAACCCCTTGATAGATTATACATTGTTATTACTTTCATCTCACCCCCACAGCTATGTCATCATCCCCCCCCCCCTGGTTTCTGCTCTCCTCCCCTGGATGTGGTGCGCAGTTCCCATCATCCGCTGATACGGCTGAGAGCATCGTTTGGAGGCCTCCCTTCCCGTTCAGATTTAGACAAGTCAGGTGGTATGTGCCTTGTTGACACTTCTGAGTAACATTTCATTAAGAAAAAAAAATGCCTGAGCCAAAGAATCACTATGGTAGGTGATACTGACAGAATTTCTTCTTCAGTAACAGTATTTTAAAACTTTTTTTTTCCTCATTAAAAATAAAAAGTGGAATAAAGTTCTGTTACATGCTAAAAAAAAAAAAAAGTGGGTCGTGGGGAGGAGATGAGCCAGTCGGTGCAGTGTAGCGAAGATTAAATGTACAACTTTCCTCTAGTTCCAAAATGCTTCCCCCCACACACTATCATGACCCCAATTCTACCTTACAAATCTGGTTAGACCAGAGGATGTGCACTGGTACAGATAGGAACTGGAAACACAGGGAATCCAGGACAGACGATCCCTTCAGGACCAGTGCTGAGAGTGGCGATACTGGGAGGGTGGAGGGAAGGTGGGGTAGAAAGGGGGAACCAATTATAAGGATCTACATATAACCTCCTCCCTGGGGGACAGACAACAGAAAAGTGGTTGAAGAAAGACATCAGACACTATAAGATATGACAAAATAATAATAATTTATAAATTATCAAGGGTTCATGAGGAAGGGGGAGCAGGGAGGGAGGGGAAAAACTGAGGAGCTGATACCAAGGGCTCAAGTAGAAAGCAAATGATTTGAGAACGATGATGGCAACAAATGCACAAATGTGCTTGACACAATGGATGGATGGATGGATGGATGGATGGATGGATTGTTAAGAGTTGTATGAGCCCCCAATAAGAAAATTAAATTAAAAATAAAAATTTTTAAAAGGCTATGAAACATGTCAACTTCTTATCATTTGATTTAATGAAATCATACAGTATTAAAAGTAACTTTAGCCAATTGTTGAGAACATATTGTTGAGAATGAAGGAGGTCGGAGCAGAGACCCAAACCCATCTGTAGACGACAATAGAACACCCCTCACAGAAGGGTCACTAGGAAGGGATAAATCAACCAGGGCACAGTATAGCACTGATGAAACACACAATAATCCTCTGGTTCCTTGAAGCTTCCTCATCCCCCACTCTCATAACCCCAGTCCTGCCTTTCACTACAGGCTAGATCAGAGCATGTATACAGGTACAGATAAGAGCTCAGGGCACAATGGAATCCAGGTCAGATATGGGAGTAGTGATCTCAAAAGGGTAGGGGAAAGTGGGGAGAAGAGGGGGGAAGAAAACACAGGGGAAGGGAGACAGTGGTCTGTGTAAAATATGAAAATGTAATCATGTATAATTTATCAAGCGGTCACGAGGGTGGGAAGGGTAAAAAGAGACACTGATACTAAGGGCTCAAATAGAAAGTAAATATTCAGAAAACAATGACGGCAATATGTACAAATAACTTGGTACAAATGATGGATGGATTGTCATAATAGCTGTAAGAGCCCCCAATAAAATTATATTTTTAAAAAAATTCCCAAGGGCCCAAGTAGAAAGCAAATGTTTTGAGAATGATGAGAGAAACAAATGCACAAATGTGCTTGACACAATGGCTGTATGTATGGATTGTAATAAGAGTTGTATGAGCTCCCAATAAAATGATTTAAATAAAAAATTTTTTCTTTCTTTCAAATTGGGGCCGTCTAGCTCTACTCCAGCTATTTTCATGCCTTAGTGTCCCTTCACCAAACAGGAAATTCAGTTCTGTATGCCAATAAATCTAATGTCAACATGTTGCTTTAAAAAAACAACATTCTTAGGATCACTTGAGTTAGTTTAAATGTCTATTTTTATAAATAAGGACATTTAAGCAAATCAACTCTGGATCACCTAAAATTTTCAAAATGCAGCACTAAATTAGGGGGGGCGGGGAAACATATTCCCAAGACTTTTTGTTTCTTCTTTCTAAACAGATTCAAAGTAGCTCTCAACTATTATGATTAAGTGACAATACATTAGGGCTTACCACTTCCATCTTGGCTTTTTCAAATTCTTGTTTCTCTTTCCTCAGTTTCTCAGCATGCATCAGCTCCATCCTAAAGTACTATAGAAGAAGCATTATGAACTGAATATATGTGAAGTTTTTTTATCAAAAATATATAACATAATATTTTTTTAACCACAAATGTTAGACATGCAGCTGGAAGGAGAGACTTATATTTTATACCGTTAGAAAACTGGCTGACAGTGACAAGGTGTGATAAAAAATACTATATAATGCTCTCTGCGAGCATTTTACAGATGTGAGTCAAATATCTTTAAAAAGTTTTTTTTAAAGTATCAGAAGACAACAAGGTTAACTGGCAATAACAGCGCCCACCAAAATAATGTTCCACATCCTGCGTTAGTGATTATGGACTGGAGTCTTACAAACTTGAGCATCCCGAGGGGTGGGGAGGAGAGGAGTTGATACTAAGGGCTCAAATACAAAGTAAATGTTCAGAAAATAATGATGCAATATGGACAAATAGCTTGATACAACTGATGTATGGTTGTTATAAGAGCTGTAAGAGCCCAAAAAGAAACAGAAAAAACTCTTGAGCAGTCATCGAAGGTACAACTACAGGTCTCCTCTTGTCCAAAGGAAAGAATGAGGATGCTAATTGAAAACACATTGAAATAATTAGTTGAAGGGACTAATGAACCACCGGAATATCAGCATCCACAACCAGAGACCCAAACGAGATGGTGTTGGCTGGCTACCGCCACCAACTGTTCTGAATGGGATCACATTAGAGGGACCTGAAAGGAGAGGGGGAGGGGTGTGTGAGAGTAAAAGAGAACCCCAAATCACAGAAAAGACCGGGCTTACTAGTTGAATAGAGGCTGGTGGAATCCCCAGAAACACGGCACTTAGCCACCTTTTCAGTCTGGAATTGAACTCACCCCCAAGGGTCAAACTTCAGTCAAGATAAGTCTATAAAAGGTACCATAACCAATATCGCTGATGAGGCATGCACACCTTAATCATTTGCTATCAAAGAGCAGCCTTTACCCAAGGACACAGTTCAAAAGAGTTAGGAAGGAGGAAAGGAAATGGGAAACGACGTGATGTTACCTTGCAGAGATTACAAGCAATGACATGAAACAAAATGTGTATGAATTGTTGAATGGAAACTGATTTTCTCTGTGAGACAGTTAAAGTTTATTGTGCCAACCTGGCTGATAAACACATGTGGGGTTAATTGAAGGGCAGAGAGATAAATGGCTCCTCGCCTTTCTAGTTCTCGGGTTTCTTGCTTTGTGATGGTCAGACCAGGGTGCAGCTGCCTTAGCCAGTTCCCTGCTTCAGCTGGCAAGGCTCACTTCCTGAAGGATATCCCTGAGGAGAAGCCACATGGACCTACCCCGATGCAGCCCTGGGTGCTGGAGCAGCCGTGTAGAGACCCCTGCCAGCGCTGAGATGCTTACACGTTCACCGACTCAGCTTTCCTCCTGCAGTCGGCATCATAGTGTGTGTTTTGTGAGATGGAGGAGGACTTTGTGGATTGATGTTGGACATATGGGTTAATGTTAGACTTGTGAGCTTGGGCAGCACTGGGTTGGGATGTTTTCTTGATGAACACTTACCCCTTATATAAAACTCTCTCTATACATGAGTTTCTGTGGATCTGTTTCTCTACTGCACCAAGACTAAACACGCTCTGTAAATACCAAATCCACAGTAAAAGTTGTTTTTAAAATTAAGTGAAGAGTAGCTGCTGAGGCTGATTCTACACAAACATGTCATGGGATCTGGTTCCTGGTTTTCTTGGAGGTTTATGACAATGACTTCATGGAACATCCAGTAAATTGGCCTAGGAATGTGCATAGTGTTTCTGCTCTACTCTTGTTTCAAGTGTCATCCAGCGCACAACTGGTCTTTATTCCCCTGGAGCAACCGAAGGAAATTCAGAACATGGTAAACTGACTCCATAAACATTTTTCCATGATACCAGAACAATGTGTTCAGTGACCATTACTAAAAGGAATCCTAGTGGTATAGGAGGCTACGTTTTCAGCCGCTAACTACTAGGTCAACAGTTTGAAATCACCAGTTGTTTCCACAGGAGAAAGATGAGGCTTTCTACTTATGTAGAGATTTAAGACTCAGAAACCCACAGGGACAAGTCTACTCTGCCCTACAGTGTCACTGTGAGTCAGAATCAATTCAATGGCAATGAACTTTCTGAACTATTAGGAACATTTCAAAGAGGACATAGGAGAATTCTGATCAAAGGGGGGAAATGAGACACAAAATTCCAAATTTCATGGAATCCCTACTTTCTACTCATGAAGGTTAGATGGAACTTGTGAAACTATTAACCTGTAGAAATTATTATAAGTTTAAACCAAAATTACCCTTTTTGTTTTGTTAATTCGAGGATCGTTTGTTGGCCTTTAGGAGTGTTTTCCAGTCCAGTCTGTTGGGGCACCCCACCCTGGCCCCAAAGTCCACCTTCAGCATTCCCTGGGGACCTCGCCACTCCATTCCCTTGCTGTTCTGTTGCACCCCCTTAGTGTTTTGCCTCGGTATGATGGGATCAGATTGGGTGCAATTCCCACACTGTTTCCAGTGCTGTCCTCTGTCGGGCTATGGGTCAGTGAGGGACGTCATGTCTCATAGTGGGGCTGACCGTGTGGTCCTCTCTGTGGACTGGCTGCTCTAATCGGGAACATCGTCCTCAAGGCCTGGTGGGCCAGGATGTGCTCCACTCTCTTCTCCTTCTTCATCTGCTCCCGTGTGCTCCGATCACTTATGTCCCTCTCCCGGAGCTGCAGATTCAATGCCGTCTTTTGAAAAAAAATTCTTCTGGGGAGAAGGGCAGGTGTCCACGTAGTAGTTTGGATTGGGGCCGGCCCCCCAGACCTCTCCACTGGTTCCCTCCTCAAAATTACCCTTTAAAGTCTTCTTAAAACCAAATGGTCGGAGCCCTGGTGGCATAGTAGTTTGCTTTCGGGGGACGGAGAGGGACGAAATGGGAAGCTGATATCGGGGCTTAAGTGGGAAGAGAATGCTTTGAAAATGATGACATATGTGCAAATGTGCTGGACACACTGGATGAATGTATGGATTGTGATAAGAGATGTAAGAGCCCCCAATAAAGTATTTCAAATAAACAAACCCAAAACAACCCCCAAACAATAGTATAACTTAACAATAAAGAATACGCTTGAGCATAAAGCTCTTTTAAGATCTGAGTGCATTGGGTAAGACTGACAATCAGTAATTCAAGAGGCTTGATCGGAAACTTAGGGGAGAGTTAGTCTGTGTTAATTTCAGGAGAAACAACTTTAAAAAGAGGGCAAGATTGATTACAAAGTGAAAGAACATCACCAGAGTCACTGAATTGTAAGTGTACAAACTTGGTTGGTCTCTGCATTCCATCACCTGGTGGTACTGTCTAGTGAATGTTGGATTGCTAACAGCTAGTAAGCATTGCAAAATCACCAGCAAGTCCACAGGAGAAAAATGAGGCCAAATTCTCCAGTAAAGGTTTATAGCGTTGGAAATCCTACACAGGACCACTATGGATTGAAAATGACTCAGTGGCAAGTGAGTTCTGTACTCAACAGCAACAAAAAGAAAATAAAAAAACTTTTAAAGTTTTATACTTTTAAACTAATCCATCTTTTCCTAGGAGCCTATTTGTAAAGAAATGCTGTTCAATGCCTAATAAAAAATTCATAAATAAAAGTTTAAGTGCAAATACTAGAAACGAAATGTCCAAGAGGAAATGATTGTTCGTACATGAATAAAATAGGTATCATTGCTTGGTTACGGCTCATGATCATTCTTATTGTACCCTTGTTTTAAAAGCTGGCTATACAATTGTGCCTATAACACTACCACTGTGAGGGAGCTAGAGGCAGAACTGGGGGTGTCCCTGTACATGCCAAAGCCTGCCTCCCTCCCCTACAGGAAGCTGCAAGCGGCTGAAGGCGGGAGGGCATGCTGACATTCAGGTTTTGAGACAGGAAGCCAGTACACATGGGTGGGAGCCCCCTCCAGGCCAGGTGGGCTTAATTCACACCTCCCAAATGAGATGGGGGCGGGAGGGGGCGCTCTCGTGCTTGCACATGTTCAGTTTACTGTAACACCTGAAATGTCTATCCTTTATTAAAAAAACCCACTTGGATCGCAAACCAGGCTTCGGTGTGAATTCTTTCTGGTGTGAAGCCAAGGACCGAGGTATTTATCTTACTGGAATCTAACACCACCCCTGCAAAAGAAGGGTACACAGAACAAAGGGCTGCGAGCTGTCTGCAGTGCGTCTTACTGTTGCCCCCCCTCTGCGTTCCCACCTTTCTGACTATGCTCCCCATGCCCTACAAGCCCACATTTCTTTTCTTGAGAATATTAATACAAAACAGTCTTTTAGTAATATTTTCTTTTTTTAAATGAATACATAAGAATCTTAAATTCCTGTTACCTTGTAATACAACACAAATTAACAGACATAACTCCATATAAACAAAAGCTCTTTGAATCTCCAGGAATATTGAAGATGGAATGAGGTTTTAAGATCAAAGTTTGGCTACTACTGTTACAGATCGATAAATACTAAGATGCAACCATAGTATATATAAAAATGCAAAGTAAAATGCATAATACCATCTTAAAGTAAAAAAATGTATGTAAAGGCTTACATTATGCATAAATATATAGGTGATTAAGACTCTAAGTAGTTTTCCTGCTTATTTTCTCTATGTAAATTTTTTCTGTCTATAAATTTCAATTACTTTTGATAAAAGGCAACGAAATAGATTTCCATTTTTTAAAAATACAAGTATGGGGGTGCCATTATGACCTCATGCTAATGGTCTCCCTCATCAGGGCAATGTGTCTTTGTCTTGTTTAAGTCTTAATAAATATTGGCCTTGAACTATTCAAAAATATAGTATATAATTATGAGCATTTATGAAAACCTCCCAAAAAAAATTTTTTTTTAATTAAAAAAAAAGAAAACCTCCCAAAGCGTATAAACCCCTGCAACAGCAAGCAGGGAAGATGACTCTTTTTTTGGGGGGTGCGGGGGTGAGAGGGGATTGCTTCTTATGCTTCCCTACCACACTCACTCCCACGGGGTCCATGTTGACTCTCAGAGACCTTATAGGACAGGCTCGAACTGCCCCGGTGAGTTTCCAAGATTTTAAACTGTGTCCAGAAGTAGAAAGCCCTGTCTTTCTCCCACCGAGCAGCTGGTCGTTTTGAACTGCCAACCTGGTGGATGGAAGCCCAGTGCATAACCACTATACCACCAGGGCTCCTGGCTTCTTGTAAGTTTCTCAACAAAAGAAACACAGGTAACAAAGGGAGCGCTTCCAGAACTTGGAAAGGAAGACAAGGCTACAATATAAGCACACCGTTAAAAAGAGGACCTGATGCGAGGGGCGTAAGTGGAGAGCAAATGCCTTGAGAATGATTGGGGCAGGGAATGTATGGATGTGCTTTATACAATTGATGTATGTATATGTATGGATGGTGATAAGAGTTGTATGAGCCCCTAATAAAATGTAATAAATAAATAAATAAATAAATATGCCGTTAATTGCCACAGGCAAGAATACAGATGGGACTCCTACAAACCTATTGACATAAAGACCTATGATTTTTTCCCTTTCCTTACACATGACTGCAGTTTCATGAGGACTAAACAGCAATAGAAAATTGGTGGAGTTTCTAAAAATACACCTTCATTATCTTTTGTTTTTCTCCTGGCCATCAATATTTTAAAGCACCCATCCTCCAACAGAGAATAAATACCCCAAAATGACAAGAAAGTACTAATGAAGAGACAAAAAAGACAAAGATGAGTTGAAGAGGAAGTTTTTTCTCAAATGTAAAAATAAGGTTTGGTCCCCTAGTGGACAGTGTGAGAGTTACATCTCTCTAATAAACCTGAAAGTTGTACAAGATCAAAACCAGTGGCCAAAAAATATAAAGGCATTTCTCCTCCTCCTCCTGGACTCTGATTGTCCCCAGAAGTGCACTCACACGTATCCCTAGTCTCCGTAAACTGAAGTCTTCTTTAACATGGCAAACTTTCTAAAGGAATATAGGAAGAAACTTCAAAAGTGCATGACAAAAAACAGAATTAATGCTCAAAACAGCTCACTGCCCCAGAGTTGCTGCCACTGATGGCAGCCCTAAAGGACAGAGCAGGACCGTCCCACTGGGTTTCTGAGGCTGGTAACTCTTCACAGGAGTAGAAAGCCTTGTCTTTCTCCCACACAGTGCCAGGCGGTTTCAAACTGTTGACCTTGTGGTCAGCAGCCCAATGTGTGACCGCAACACCACCAGGGCTCCAGAATTAAAAAATAATGAGATTTTCACAAAATGTTTAAAGTTCTCATGTGTCTCCGGAGAATCAGACTAAGACAAATGCAAAATTGATGATCTGATATGTAAAGCCCGACCTATTTCACAGTAAAGAGCTGAGTGGGGGAAAAAATAAGAATCAAACTGAGACATCGCACTCTCACAACACAGGCACACGCGCACTCACTTCCTGATACAGTTTCGGGCACTCCGGGTGGAAGCGCAGGGCGCGAAGAAACAGCTGTCTTGCACTCTCTGAAGACAAGCGATCTTCCATTTCCCATTTGGCTGCCATGATCCACAAAGCTGTAAACGGAGACAACCATCAGACTTCATCTCAATCCATATAAATAAGTCAGATAAAAACAGGCCAATAATACTCAAAGAACTTTTTAAAAAGCCTTACTTTAAAAAAAAAAAATTCAAAGGGAGGTAATGCAGAACAAGAGGTTTCCAGTGGCTATCTATCAAGTTTTACTACTTTCACCAAGATGTTTAAAAAAGCAATCTGAAGCAAAGAGGTTAATGTCAGAATCGATTCAATCGAGGGGATAGGTACACAGTTGTTGTTTGTGTACCTCATCAAGTCTAAGAACACAAACACTGAAGGCAATAGACAAAGTTTAAGGTGAAAATACTGGGGGGTGGGGACAATTATGTCTTAAAACCAAAACGACGTTATTTTTATCTCTCTTACATTGGTTTTCCCTCTTTTCTGTGTATTTGAAAGTTAGTTGAAAAACAATTGCACCTGTGCAAATTAAAGACTTAAAAACAAAAACGGTTTCTCTTTTGACTTATGAGAACTTAACCTTGAGTTAAACTCTAGCGCTTTCCCTAGAAATTTAATAAAGGTCAGCTGTGCTATTCAGCAGGAGGAACTCTGGTGTGGTGGTTACACGTTGAGCTGTTAACCTCAAGGTCAGCAGTTCAAAAACACTAGCTTCTCCTCAGGAGAAAGACGAGGCTTTGTACTGCGGTGAAGAAGTACAGGCTCAGCAATCCTCAGGGGCAGTCCTATCCTATCCTTTAGGGTCGCTACGGGTCAGAATGGACTCACTGGCAGTGAGTCTGACTTGGGATGTTATTCAGCAAGATTGCTTATGGTAAAAACGAGCCCTAATTGGAATCTACCTCTGGATTGGGAGGATGTGAATGATGGACGGTTCTGGCTTTGGGCTTGGAGCACGGCTTCCCTAAAACTTGGGAAGGCTCTCACTAGGACCTAGGACCCCAGGCATGGAAGCCCCTCCATGGGCTTCTAAGTCAGAATGGCTCCCTCATCCATTCAGGTTCCACCCCTTCTCACCTAGGGAACTACTTCCAAACTGCTAAGAGTCTGCGGAACAAGCACACTTGCTGTCCTGCAGCATTCTTCTGAATCAGCTGAGGTCACACAGCCTACATGAGTTTCATGTAGTCTGAAATCCGATTTGGATATTTATGGCCTGTGAATAGGCACTACACCGCACTATAAAAAAATGGGCCAGTCCAACACAATTAAGTCTTTCCCTATAAAACATGCGTATCTACCCTGTGCCAGAGACACTGATCAATAATCAGGTTCCCCCTTGAAGCTTTTGAAGCCCCGAGATGTTGCCTGCCTCCAAATAGACAGTTCCTGAAGAGGCTGTCTGTCACCAACTAAAAAAGCAGCCCTTGTCCATAGACACCTGGCACAGTAACTCGTAGGCAGGAGAGAGAAATGAACTCCGAGAAAGGTACTCAGCAACAAAAACTGCCACGGCCTACTGCCTAAACTCAAGGTCTTCAAAACAATTTCTCTTAAGTTTATAAAATATATATATATATATATATAAAGTAAAACGAAGTCCAAAATGGTTCACTCTAAGAAAACAAAACCAACTCAGCACCATCGGGTCAATGACAGCTCACAGCGACCGTACAGGACAGGAGAACTGCCCCGAGCTCTGGAGACCGGGACTCTTTATAGAAGTAGGAAGCTCGTCTTTAGCCCAAGGAGCAGCTGATGGTTTTGAACTGCAGACCTTGTGATCGCAGCCCAAAGCGTAACCACTACACCACACGAGATCTAAATAAAGAGTTTTTAAAAGACGATGGTCTCACCATACCTGGCTTGTTTGAATGAATGGCCAACATGGCAGAGAAGACCTTGCTAAGTTGAACTTTGGAAGTCTGTAAAAGAGAAGAAAACGTGGTACTTCCTCCTCAGTGAAATCCTTGTTAGCCCCCTGACCGTCAACGCTGCGCGCTCGGCAAGTACAAGACGCAGGGGCGAAAGCGGTTGCTGCCAGCCGCACAGCAACAAGTACAGACACGATCCGCTTCCTTCGCCTTTAACCACCAAACATGTAACTCGACTTCATCGAACACGTACATATAACGTTCACTTTCAACTGACGTGAAATTCATTTATAAAAACTAATTCCGATATACAAATGCTATTATAGTGATGTGAAACCTTCTTGAATTCATTTGAGTGCACAAACAAAGCCAGTTGTTATCACAACAACTTTGGGGAGAATGTGGCATTAGTTAACTGAGGAGGAGGCTTAAAAGGCAGACTCAGGGAAAGGAAGTAAGAGGGAGCAAGACGGGGCTCTCAGTACTTACCCATTTCTTACAAAAGACTACATAGGACAGCCACAGTTGAACATCATCCTACCAGAAAAGCAAGGCAGCAATGTATTAATTTTAGTAAAAACAAGGCAGATCTAAGAAAACCTAAGTTATTGCCACACCCCTCCACCCATTAGGCTCTTCCTCAATGCGTCTTCGTGGTCTTTACCCAGGATCACTCGATCCAGCCCCATAGCCTCCCGCCACACTCCCACAGGTATCCAATTTGCTCAACAAAGTTTGTAACAGTCTCACTGAGGGGTAAAACATAAATGTTGGCATCCCCAGGGATCCAAAGCACATACAAACACTTCACATAATGACCAGCTAAAACGTGAACAGATCCAGACTACGGAGCTGTCCCGATTCTAACCATTTCATTTTACCCTCCCCAACTGCAAAGTGCTTCTTCAATACACTTTACTTAGTACCCAAACATCTCCCAGACAATTTTCTCATTCTCAGCTGTGCGTCAAATAACACTCTCTGCACAGCACATTCTAAGGTAGTGGGATCAATATTCGTACAGGCCAGTGAACTGGTTCAAACAATGCTTTCATCGCTGGGGTAAGAACTGAGATGCCCAAGAAAGAACAGAGAACAAGGCGCGTGAATACCTAAGTCACACTGGTGATCACATCTCTTCTGTTTCACGGACGGTACTCGGACCACTCACCTTCCACTTTGCTGAAGCACGCCGGAAGACACCTTGCACTCGCTGGACAATAGAATTCTCAATCTCATCCTTCTTAAATGAATACCTGATGCGCTAAAGGGAATTCGTTTGTGAAAAGTCTCAGTTTAATCATATGTATCCAAAGCAACAATCCTGTTTGATCATTAAGCAGTACTGATGGGAGAAGCAAGTAGGCACACAGTCAACACAGGCAGATATTGGCTCCTAAGTGATTACGGTCAACTGCCTCCTCAGTTCTGGCTATCGAGCAGAGGTGGGGAACGGCCAGCCACATAAGGCCTTCAAATCACCGATGCCAGCTAACACCACCCACCTTGCCAGAGAGAAGCCGCTGCAGGTGTCACGTCCCTAAAAAACTGCTCACTGCCATCAAGTCGACACTGGCTCACAGTGACCCTCTAGGGCAGAGCAGAACTGCCGCTCCGAGTTTCCAAGACTTCAACTCCTTTCAGGAGTAGAAACCCTCATCCTTCTCCCGAGGCATGGTTTCAAACTGCTGTCTTTGTGGTTAGCAGCCCAACATGTAACCACCATGCCACCAGGGCTCCTCAGCCATCACATTAGGGGTGAGTTACTTAAGTGTTGACTAGCCTGGTCCTCGAATGATGTCAAAAATATCCAAATGTCCATGTCAGAAAAAAGGTTCCCTACCAGAGAACAACATGGCTGGCCCTACTGTGAGACATGATGCCCCTCAGTGACTAAGGGCGATACAGGGGACAGCACCGGAGACACAGTGTGGGAATTGCACCTGACCTGATCCCACCACACCGAGGCAAATCACTGGGGGAGTGCAGCGGAACAGCAAGGGAATGGAGTGGCAAGGTCCCCAGGGAATGCTGAAAGTGGACTTTGGGGCCAGGGCGTGGTGCCCCAACAGACTGGACTGGAAAACGCTCCTAAGGGCCAGCAAACGATCCCTGAACTAACTATAAGCTTTGCTCTTGTGGAAAAAAAAAGGTTCCCTACCCTAGACACAGGGCTTAATTCTGTTTTTCCCCAACTTCAAAAAAAAAAACAAAAACTTCTACTTACTGTTCTTCTTCTCTGAATCAGTTCCAAAAGATTAATTTCATACTACAGTTAAAAACATACAAAGGAAAGAAAATATATTTAATTACAATTATAAAGTAATTCAAATTCAAAAACATAAGGTAGAAAATATTTTGTATTCGAAATGAGTGACTGATAGTAAACTCTAGCAGTCACTGAACTATAGTAACTATAAAAATCTACAGTCACCTACTAGAATAATGACATGCTTATGATCAATTCAGACTCGTGGCCGCCCCACGGGGCTCCCAGTCCAACTGTGCCCTCTAGGGCTGATTTGTCAGAAGCACATACTCAAACCGTCAACATTTTTGGTTATAAGTCAAGCATATGAACCTTTTGTACCATATCAAGGGGACCCACAATCGTTTTAGATATTAATAATAATGACAGTAAGACTGATAAGAGATATAGTTTCAATATACTAACTTTCCAAACAGTCTAGTCTACAAGAGTTTATTTAGACTTTCAATTAAAAACAGATCTTAAAACAAGATACACAGTTGATACATCAAATAAAACAGGAATAGCGGTGAACTAGCTGAAACGGGATGACAAGCTTGACTGGCTCTCAGCCCCCACCCTCCGAAGAAGCACCTGGCTCTCTGAGACCAAAGCTGCATGGCTCCTTCTCCAAGCCTCTGCCTGACGACGGGGACAGAGGTTCAGGATCCCCAAACTGCATGCCTCATTTTAGAACTGCTTCATCAAGTATTTGAGGGGCACAGAAAACCATGCACCTATCACATAACCACATCGAAGCCTACACGTTCCTCTCTTTGCTTGAAATCTTATTTTACAAAGAGGACATTTTTAATAAGGTCAAGACCCAACATACTTGTTTCTGATTTTATTCCCCTCCCTCCTCCATGATAACAACGAACCTGATTTTGGTGTTTACCATTCCCAAGCATGACTTGATACATCATTACATGTTTTTAAACTTTGTATGAAAGGGATCACACCCTACCCCTCATTCTATCATCTCCCTCAACATTATACACCCCAAACTCATTTATTTAAACTGTGGTGCAAGATTGCATTGCATAAATGTTCAATTTGCTTCTCTGGTTCTCCCGATGACGATGACGTATACCTGGTTCCAATTTTCATTTATTGCTAGAAGCTTCAATTGACATTCTTATACATATCTTCTTGTGAACAAATACAGAAACCTCTCCAAAGAAAACACCCGTTCCCACCATTACTACAAAAGCTTCAGAGGCAATGGTTTTCTGTCTTAGTTTCTCCACCCCTGGCACACAGCAGAGTACATAAAAGCAGACACTGTGTGTGGAGATCTTCATAGAAGCAGCACTGCGTGTGTTTATATATTTTCTTAATCTACTTACTCATTTCAGTTCTGCTCTCTAAGATGAATTCATCTAAGCCATAATATCTACAGTATGCAGTAACAGGATACTTACTTCAGATGTGGATGAGAAATAGAAAACACTTGTTTCTCAAGCCAACAGTGTCTGAATGCTTACTGTTTCTGTGTTCTCAACAAGCCTTTCTTTACTACTGTTCATGTACAAAATTGGATTACATTTCTGTATTACATTTTTAACATAGTCTCTGCTTCTTTTGAGTTAGCAATCAGCTATAAATCCGCAGACTTCTTCCAAAAGCACTAATGCATAGCCACATCTCATATACCACTTTGCTTATTCAGTTGTGTATGTGTGTTGTTTTTTAAAATGTAAGCTCAGAATCTGATTATTGGGATCTTTCTGACCTCTGATCCCGCCTGTCATCTACTCTGCTACACTGCGTCTCTGATCCACTAACTCAATAGAAAAAAAGCAAGGGCTCTTTTCGTGATGCAATGCTACTCCCAACTATGACCTTACCACCTACCTGCTCAAAAATTACCTATTCAGTCACTGATGCTACAACTTTGCAGAAAATTGTCACCCCATTCCATAATTTACCTGATTTCAAATTTGTAAGATTAATAAGGCATGAAATTGTTCACTTACTTGAACATAATTGATAAAGTCTTCCTTTAAAAGGGCTCTTCGCTGGATCTTGTATTCTAGATCCGAAGCCTTCTTAATGATAGCTCTAAGGAGGAAGCCATTTATAAAAGACGGTTTGAAAAGGGCAAGAGTTAATGTCTGAAAAAGTCTCCTTAGTATATAAAGGGGCTTCAAGAAGTTCATGGGAAAATGGAATTAAAAGATAATGGAATTTCTCTGGGAACTTTTTGAAGCCCCTTCGTACTTTTAATACATACTTATCAAAACACATAGGCAGCAAATACAATAATCTGCAGTATGTAAGCATTCTCACATTACATCTGCACTCTTTATTGAATCGATTACCACGACCATAAACACTGCCATTACTAATATGTAGTTCAAATGCACCAACCACTAGGCAGGAGAAATGATGCTATCTCTTCCCATAAAGACTGACAGCCACTCCAATCTCAGAAACCCTAGTAGGCAGTTCTACTCAGTACTACGGGGCTGCTATGAGACACACTTGACCCCCTGGCAATTGGTATTTTAAACAGTTGGTAGTAGAAAAGTTCTTTTTCCCTCTCCAAACTGAGATTGCTTAGGTTTTAGTAAGAATCATTTCTTTCCTAAATGATTCCACTTCTGAAGGTTCAACACACAGACTTTTTAAAGTACTGGATTGAAACGGTCTAGTGTATAGCTAAAATCCGGTCCTTAGCTAAGCCATGACTACACAACTTATACACGCTAGAGGAATCTAAGGCAGGGCGTAGAAGACGGTTGTCTTTACGTACAGTAACACAAGATTTACTGAGCAGCTACTAAGAATCCATACGACTATGTTGCTTCATTCAAATGGCATACTTGTGAAGTCCCTAGGCACATTACTATACTCCGTAGCTGCCAACCAAAGACACAGAAAGCCATATAACACTAATCAATTACTAAACGCCAACTAGGTGCCGGCGCTGTAGCTTCTCAGCACTGGGGCAACATGCGCGAAGTCCAGTGGACGGCCCCCATCTTCCAGCCTGGGAAGACTTCTTCACCCCTCCTGGGTTCCCGACTTACCACCGCCAGGAAAGTCTATTCTTCTACCCACTTACAGAGCACGGTCATGCAAACGCACAGTGTCCTGGAAGCTCCAGCTTTTAAATCCTCTTTGTAACCCCACGGCCGTCAGTGGATAAAAGGAAAGCGGAATGGATCGTCTCGCAATGGATGAGCAATTAATTCTAGGCATCTTACAAGCTCAGAAAATGAGCTTCTCCCTACCCCCGCTGCCCGCTCCCCGCCCGGCCCGAGCTCGCGCGGCCCCCTCACTTGATCTCCGCGCGGCTGAACAGTCCGATGCGCTCCAGCTGTTCCAACTCGGGGAGCCGGTCCTCTATGCGTTCCTGGATGATCTCCGCCATGAGGCTCGAACGCTACCCCACAGTCTGAAAAGCCACACCTGCCGACACGCGCAGAGGCAGCCGCTTCCCACTCGGACGAGCCCGGCTTTACGTCGCACGCACACGCGTAACGAGCGCGCCAGCGCCCGCCTCTTCCGCTCCGTCACTTCCGGGCGGCCCAGGCTCGTCTACAAACTGTCACCTCCCTGTGGCCCAATGTGGAATTGCAGCAGAAGCCCCTCCGGGTGCTGCAAAAAATGGAAAAAAAAAAAAAAGACGATTGGAGAGTCGGGGCTGGAATGGGGCGGGGCTAGGTGCGCGCGAACCTGGATGTGGGCGGGGATGCAAAAAGGCGCCTGCGATCGGGAGCAGGTACCCGCAGGTATCCCGAAATGAGTTTTCCTCAAGATGTTTGTTGCCTGCTTTTTCCCCTTCCTATCCTACACCCTCGCTTTTCAAAACAAAAAGAAATTAGTATAGGATAACATTTAATAACAATAAATATTTCCAAAAGTCACTAATGAAGATCATCAGGGAAGCGAAGATTGACTAATGGACTGACTCACTTTCGGCTACATCAAGTAAAAACACTTGCTTGCCTTCCACTAGACTTGTTAAACAGTGTGTGACACATTGATTTACACTGTATATATTTTAGAAAGGGGGATCTTGGCATTGAAAAATTGGTAAGTTACCTTGGTACCTCATCTGGAAATCAGTATTGCTCATGTCATTCCTTAACCTAAAACAATGACGACATGGCTCAGTTCTATTCAAATTCCAGAAGATGAGAAAAAAGCCCTGCAGTTCTTGCTAGACCTGTTTATTTCAACAGCTTGATCCTCTGTGATTTAGGAAAAAGGAATCCTCTTAGCAATTCACCTTGGGCCACCTTCTCGGTGCCTTTTCCTATTTCCTTTTACATTTAACCTGCTGGCCTCTGAACTAAGGCAAAAGTGGGCTTAGATTTCCTCATTTCTTGATGCTTTAAGTTGTTAAGACATTAGAAAAGTGGAACAAAACTCATAAAACAAAGGTGAAATGTCTGTCATGAAAATCTTTGGGCTCTGTATTATCTCCAAGAGTGTGGATGATGTTAGATGCTAAGATCTGTATGAGCAGGGTTTTTGTTTATTTGTTTTCTTGTTCATTAGATACTCAGGAAATTGTAACCATAAGAATTGACTAGGTGACGATTTATCTTTTTCATAGCATATTGTAGATACTCAATAAATAAATGATGACAGACTAAGTGAAGATACATCTTTATTTAACTTCTTCCTAAAGTTAGGAAGCTCTAATAGCTTCTATTTCACTTTTCTGTGAAATACGCTGTCATGTCACATCTAAAGGTTCTGAGCTCAGGAACAACTCAATGGTTGTAATCTTTCTCTTTTTTTCTTTTTTTACCTTAGACCAAATAATTCTCTTTTTTTAAAAAACAATTTATTAGGGACTCATACAACTCTTATCACAATCCATACATATACATACATCAATTGTATAAAGCACATGTGTGGTTGTAATCTTTCAAGGCAAATTTGGTGAAACCTTGCTAATGGTAAATGAGGATTTTTTTAAATCAACTGTGTACTCCCTCTTATTCTGAAACTTAACTTTCATATTTTCTTGCTCAAAGAATTAAAATGGAAATAACAAAACTTCTTTGGTCACTTGCCCACCTCATTCTGAGCAGCTTCCATCGCTTGGGACTTGCATGTACGAGGCTTTAGATACGAACTCAATCACATTGCATTCACCTTATTAAAATACTAAACCTAAGAAGGAGCCCTGCAATGGGTCCAAAGCATCTACTAGAGAAAGCACAATCCCATGGAAGAAATCCTGTGTGCACAAAGTCCACTCCATCTCAGAAGCCTTCACTGACTACATCTTCTAATTCAGGACCCCTCCAGAGAAAAAGCATTCTTGGCTTGTGGAGTTTGAAAGTGCTCCTGGGAAAGCTTGAGGTTTTCTTAGTCTTGTCGTCAAGTTTTTTCAGTTCACCCTAGAGGTCAAATAAGTAAGGACTGACTGGAAAGGCCCAGGGAGCATTCTGAGTGCTGAAAATACTTGATCCGGATAGTCCGTTCGTGGGTGCATGTGTTTGTAAACGTTCATCAAAGAACTCTACTAAGAATTCACCCTGTGTGCCTAAGAATTCACTTCAGATTTGTGCACTTTGAGGAAATTATACTTTAATCCAAAAGGAAAACATATATATAAGTTATTGTGAGTTCCTCCATCTTAACAAGGAAGATTTATCACGAGATGTACCCTGCTCTCATTCTGGAAGACGGGAGAAATCCTTGACCCCATTCCGGTGCTCTGGAGCCAGTTTGCAAAACAGGGAAGGAAAGTTTCACTTAAGGTCGCAAGACTGTATCAACGAGCCGGCCAGATGCACCGCAGTCAGATGTTGGCGAGCCAACGTGCTTGGCTTCAAAGTCCTTAGTTGCGTCTTCAAAGTAAACTTGGACTTTTCCGTGGGATACTCACCCTGTCACGTCACCTGTAAAGACTCTGAGTGCAGGGACAATTCAATGGCTGGAAAACATCAGAGGAACGAGCAGACTTTCCCACCACCCCCTCCGGGATTAGCACTGGGTAAACGGAAGTGCGGAATGTCAGCGATAATGAGAGACGAAGCACCTGGAATCCCCTCCCCCTCCGCGGCTGGAATCCCTGCCTCCGTCTCCCACACTGCTCACGCTGGTAGACTTCAAAGTCGGAGCTGGCTTGATGGACGCAGATCGGTCTTTGATGCCTAAGAACGTCGGGGCTCTCAGTCTGATGCGAATGCGAAGCATCTGCACGTCGCAAACCTTTCATGTTATCTCACATGTCTCACAACAAAAGCTGAAAAGTTTGAGGTGACACACATTAAATTATTTGGAACCAGTAACTTTTCATTTCTTTTGCCTATTATTTATAGCTTCTTTTACTTTAGGAGCTGCTCCGGATAGTAAATTACTTCTGGCATGTAGCCTTGTCCGCTTGCCAAATTTCGACTGGAGCAAGTTTTTACAGCCAGGCTAATAAGCCCTGAAAATTAGGAGGTAGGTATAATAATGGAAATAATGACGGGTCTTTAACTGCAGCAGCCTAGAATGACGACGTGAGCTTCTACTTTTTAAAGTTTTCTGATTCTAATGGAATTTTTATGTATTTAGATTATTCTAGTTCCAAACACAAGCAGATGGGAAGAATGTAATTGGTTAAAAGCAATTTTGTGTGAGGTTTCCTGGTTTGTTTTTTCTTTCTGTGGCTTAAATTATTGCTTTTTGTAAAGTAAAAAAAAAAACAAACACACACACCCCAAAATAAATAAATAAGTGATAGGGTAGTCTGGGGATAGCTACCCACTATTAAAATAAACTGACATTAAAAAAAAACACCTGTTCTGAAATGATTGATTTCCAGAATCAACCTGGCAACGGCTTGTATGTGAATAGATTGCTTCAAAGCCATCACTGATTAGCTGCATCAACTTTTTTTCCAGTTGGCCCCAATTCCAACAGAAACCCAACTGAAATATCATCCAGTCTTTTGAAGACAGCTTCGAGGAATGGGAAATGAGTATTGCAATTAATTTTGATTATTGAAGGAAACTGGTGGGCAGCAACAGCCACCGCACGACCTTTAATTCCTGCATCTGCTCTCGTTCCCCGTGTTCAAGTGGCGCGGAGAGTTTCTCTTTCCCCTCTCATGCTGCCCTCCAATTAGACCTGCACTGATTAGCCTCCGCCTCCGATGCTCAGTCCCAAATTGTTTCAGCACGAAGTTAGAGTGTTTTTGTATTATCCCCCCTCCCCTCCCGCGACTATACTAAAATAATATGGCCTGCCGCCCAAACTGCGGGCTCCCCAGCCCAACCAGGCTATTTTCTACCTCTATTAACATGAGCTCTTCCTGGGCCTGGGACTTTTCTCACCTCCGTATGCAATTGGCAATCTTAGTTTATACCCAGGGAAACAGAGGACTCCTGCCCTTACCACACCTCCGTCACACCCAATCTGCTCACTGGTATACACAAATAGACAAACTTTTTGGAAAGGCTCCATTTTAAAATCTCTCTCCTCTTTTTCGCTCTGCTCTTTGATTCTCCAGGTGAGAGGCCCATGATTTCAAATATCTGTATCAGCGTTGTCCAGTGGAACTGTCTGTGCTGATGAATCTGCAGCCCTCTGCTGTCCAATACAGTAGCCACTAGCCTCACGTGTCTATTTAGTACTTGATACGTAGCGGCTGTGGTTGTTGGCTGCCGTCCAAGGGATTTGGGCTCCTGGCAGCCCCATGTGTGCAGAGTAGAGCGGCTCCATAGGCTATTGAGGGCTGGGACCTTCCAAGAGCCTTGTCTCCCGAGGCACCTGTAGGTGCGTTGGAACCACTCACCTTTTGACAGTACTTGAGGGCCCAGCTATTTGCACAACCAAGGATGGAACAGCTGGATGTTACGTTTCATCTCATTGAAATCAAAGTGTCACAGTTAGGCAGTCGTGTTATACAACACAGATCACAGTGTCCTCTCGGGTAACTACCCCAAACTCTGGATTCGTGCCGGTATTGCTGACTGCCTGCTCCACATCTCCCCGTAGACCGTAGACGGAGGCATTTCTAAGTGAGTAGGGCCACGGATGAGTACGCAGCATGGTGAATGTGATCCATGTCACTGAATGGTACACATGGAAATGCTTGACATGGCAAATATGTGTGTGTGTGTATGAAATGACAAATATGTATAGAATATATATATATATATTCTACCCCAGTAAACTAAAATAATTCCGAATTAAGGAGTTTAAAGCCAATCTCCAACTTTGCCCCCCAAAGCCTGCTTTGGGCATTCTTTTCATCCATCTGAGTTAATGACAATTTCAGTCTCTCCGAACATCAGGGTCAAAGTCTTGGAATGGTTCCAGACACACCATCTAATTTTATCAGCCATACTGGCTGCTTCACAAAGAAGAGAATGGCATTGTCCCCACCAGTTTTTTTTTTGAAGCCCCCTCATTTATCCAGAACCTGACTACTTCTCCTCCTGGCTCCTGCCACCACCCTCCCATCCAGCCCCCGCTCTCCCTCCCCTGGAGCGCTGGGGCTACAGCCTTCCACTGGTCTCCCTGCTTGGCCCTGCCCTCCTAACACTAAACACGTCAGCCTAAGTTATTTTGTTAAGCTACTGATAAGACCAGATCCCTCCCCCACTTGAAACCTTCCAGTGGCTTCTCATTTCACTCTGAGTAAAAGCTAAACTCTCTTCACCTGCCGCATATGATTTAATCACCTAATCCTCACTTTCCTCTCTGACCTCATTTTCCAATCATACTCCCAGTTCTCTGCCTGCCAGAGCGCTCCCCTCGCCTCCCTGCTAACCCATCAGCGTGCTCAGGAAGGGCCTTTGCACCCACTGCTCTCTGCTTGAAAGGTTTTGTTTGGAAATATATCTGGCTCGTTCCCTCACCTCCTGCAGATCTTTCTCAAATATTATCCTCTCAGGGAAGGCTGTCACAATTGAAACTGCATGTATCCTTGACACATCCTCGACAGCAACATGATAAAAGTAGGAAATATTGAAGTTGTCAACGATTCCATTTCGCATGGAGTCACAATCAATGTTGATGGGAGATGTCGAAGGACATGTTGCACTGAGCAAATCTGTTCGCCCAAGACTTTCTGAAAGTGTTGAGGAGCAAGCAATCACTCTAGGACTAAGGTCTGCCTGACCCAACTCACTGCCGACAAGTCCATTTTAATTCCTAAGGAGCCTACAGGACAGGGCAGAACTGCCCGTGTGGGTGTCTGAGAGCATAATTAAAATTAAAAAAAAACATTTTATTGAGGGCGCTCACAGCTCTTGTAATGATCCATACATCAATTGTATCAAGCACATTTGTACATATGTTGCCATCACTATTTTCTAGACATTTTTTTTCAAATCATTTTATTGGGGGCTTGTATAACTCTATCACAGTCCATACATACATACAGCCATTGTGTGTCAAGCACCTTTGTACACTTGTTGCCCTCATCATTCTCAAAACATTTGCTCCACTTGACCCCTCAGAATCTGCTCATTTTTCCCCTTCGTCCTCATTCCCCCTCCCTCATAAACCCTTGATAATTTATAAATTATTATTATTTTATCATATGTTACACTGCCCAACTCACCCTTCATCCACTTTACTGTTGTCCATCCTCAGGGAGGAGGTTATATGTAGATCCTTGTAATCAGTTCCCCCTTTCTATCCCACCTTCCCTTTACCCTCCCAGTATCACCACTCACACCACTGGTCCTGAGGGGTTTATCTGTCCTGGATTTCCTGTGTTTCCAGTTCCTATCTGTACCAGTGTCCATCCTCTGGACTAGCCGGATTTGTAAGGTAGAATTGGAGTCATGATAGTGGGGAGGAAGGAAGCATTTAAGAACTAGAGGAAAGTTGTTTCATCGATGCTACACCGCACCCTGAGTGACTCATCTCCTCTGGCTACCCCTCTGCAAAGGAATGAGACTGTAATCTTTATGGAAGTAGAAAGACTCATCTCTCTCCCACGGAGCAGATGGTGGTTTTGAAGGGATGACTTTGCCGTTAACAGCCCAACACGTCTCTCACTATGCCACCAGCGGTCAGTCTAAGTATCATCAGAACCAGAAAATGAACTTTCACTCCATTAGGGAAAATTAAAGTGCTCCCTACCCTGCCCCACCCCATGTGCGCACGATGATGACCCAAGCTCCCCTCAGCGCACTGCTCCCCAGCCCTCCTTCGCTTTGTCTCTGAGCGACTGAACAGCGTGTTCCAGCTGTTCCCATCCGGGGAGTCCATGTTCTCTGCCCAGTATGCCCCCAGGGCTCATGGCAGCTGGGCCAAGCCATGGCATTTGCAGGGGGTCCCTAGGCCGGTGGGGGGGGGGCTGCACAATGAGTTCAGAAGACCACCGGAGAAGAATGGCTGTGTGTGGATCACAGTGTGGGCGAAGCAGATTGAAAGAACCGTGGAAAACACTGCCATGGAGCGATGCTGACCCATAGCAACCGTCTAGGACAGGGTAGAACTATCCTGGTGCGTTTCTTAGACTGGAACTCTTGACAGGAGTAGAAAGCCCCAGAATGTGGCTGATGGTTTTGAACTGCTGACCTTGCAAGTCTCAGCCCAACGCAGAACCACTCCCCCACCAGGACTCCTTTGAAAGTACCATAGACCGCCAGAAAAACAATGTTGGAAGAAGTACAGCCAAAACGTTCCTCGGAAGACAAGGATGGCGAGCCTTTGTGTCACGTAATTGGGACGTGTCACAGGAGAGAGCAGTCCTTGTAAACAGGCTTGGTATCATGCTTGGTAAGGTGGAGTTCAGTAACAGAGAGGACGACTCCAGACCAGGTCTAGACACAGACTGTCACAATGAGCTCAAGCACAGCACCTGTGAGAATGGGGCAGGACAGAAGTAGAAAGCCTAATCTTACTCCTGCAGAGTAGCTGCTGGTTTCGAACTGTTAGACCTGTAGTTGGTGGCCTAACACATAACCTCTATGCCACTAGGACTTCTTGCAGCTTAAGAAATCTTAAGGGCGAGTTCTATTATCAAATAGGGCTGCTATGGGTCGGAATCAGCTAGATAGCAGTGGTCTATTTTTGAATAGTAATTTAGTTAGTATTCAGTGATGCCGTCAAGAACAAATGAAGCAAGGATGTGGAATTAGGTATGTTAAGGATGTTGTTGTTGTCAGCGGCCATCAGGTGGTCCAAACCAAACCAAACTCAGTGCCGCTGAGTCCATGCTGACTACAAGTTGGCATGGACTGGAAGGCAGTGAGTTTGGAGTTTTGTGGGGCTCCCTGAAAGCCTTGTGGTTCCACAATGGGCTGCTTACCGCAGGATCAGCAGTTTCTCCTCGGGAGTTACAGTCTCAGAAACTCCGAGGGCCTGTTCTAGCTGTCACATAGAGTCGCTGCGAGTGAGCATCCACTCAATGACAGTGAGTTTTTGAGTCTATCGAATGGTAGCCAAGCCCCCAAAACAAACTCACGGCACTTAAGTCGATTCTGACGCATTGCTGCTGCTGTTGGGAGCCACAGAAGCACAGTCAACAACAATTCAAAGGAACATGACTTGGATCCTCTGAGGGCGCCAACAACCATCCTTTTGACAGTTCAATCTGTAGACTGAGCAACAAATCAGAGAAGCTGGCCTATATGAAGAAGGATGCTGCATCATGATTAGAAAAAGTCTTTTAAAAATAATAATTCTAAAATGATAATAATTTATAAATTATCAAGGAATCATAAGGGAAGGAGGGGGCGGGTGGAGGGGAAAAAACGAGAAGCCGATACCAAGGGTTCAGGTAGCAAGAAAATGTTTTGAAAATGATGATGGCAACAAATATATAAATGTGCTTGACACAATGGAAGTACTATGAATTGTATAAATGTGCTTGACACAATGGATGGATGTATGAATTGTGATAAGAGCTGTACAAGCCCCCAGTAAAATGTTTAAAAAGAAAAAACTATAATCAACCTTCGATATGCAGGTAGCACAACCTTGCTTGCTGAAGGTGAGGAGGACTTGAAGCCCTTGCTGATGAAGATCATCAATTGCAGTCTTCAATATGGATTACAACTGAGTGTAAAGAAAGCAAAAATCTTCACAACTGGACCAGTAGGTAGCATCATGACAAACGGGGGAAAAAAAGATAGAAATTGTCAAGCATTTTCTCTTCCTAGGACTCACAAGGGATGCTCATGGAAGCTGTCCAGGAATCAAAGGGTCCGTGGCAGTAGGTGAATCTGCCGCACGAGCTCTCTTTAAGGTGCTGGAGAACAAGGGTGCCACTTTGAGGACTAGGGTGTACCTGACCCAAGCCATGTATCTTCGATTGTTGTATGTGCGTGTGAACATTGTCCGTTGAATAAGGAAGACCGCAGAAGAATCGATGCATTTGCATTATGGTGCTGGCGAAGGCATTGTACTACTGAAAGTATGATGGGCTTGCTGAAGGACAAACACATCTGTCTTGGAAGAGATGCAGTCAGAATCCTCCTTGAAAGCAGGAATGGAGAGATCTTGTTTCCTGTACTTTGGACATGTTATCAAGTGAGTTCAGTCTCTGGAAAAGCAAATCACGCCCTAAAAAGTGGAAGCGCAGCAAAAAAGAGGAAAGGCTTGATGACATGGTGTGCTGGACGGGTTCTCTAGAGAGACAAAAACAGATTGCTGATAATTATATATATATTTATACAGATAGATAACATAAGAAATAAACAGTTAATTAAATTATAAAGCAGTACAAATGACTCAGTGTGACTCACTCCCATGAGACAGTTGTGAGACACTAGCAGTCCTTCAAGTCTTGAGGGCTGCTGGGTACTCCTCTGTAGAGAAATTCAGGTTATCCGGGCACAGACAGCAAACAGCAAGGCAGGTCACCAATAGTCAGCCAGATGACAGGGTCCGGCAGTCCCCAGCTCAAGAGATATAAATTCCAATGGTGTGGCAAAGCAGGTCTTGAAGGAACCTCAAATTACAGCGACACAGTCCACGGGTTAGGTGTCCCACAGGTAGTGTAGCTTGCAAATTGAGGCACAGAACAAGCAAGGCACCTGCACACTGATCTGATGATCAAAGAGCAAGAGACAAGAAAGGCAAGGCTCGCCGAGCCATTTATACATCCGCCCTTCAATTAATCCCACATGTGTTTATAGGCCAGGTTGGCACAATCAACTAACTACTTCAGATGGATTGTGCAGTCACTGAAACAACAGGCTCGAACGTAACAACCACTGTGAGGACCGGTGGTGCTTTGATCTGTTTCACACTGGGTCACTACAAGTGGGGACCAACTCAATGGCACTTAATGACAACCAATGGAAGGGTTCTTCAGGGTGAGGGTCAGAGACTATGGTAACATTGCCTTTGGAAGTATAGACGGTGTAGACCTTCTAGAAGAGGAAGACTAATAACTTGAGATTAAACAGGCAGCATTTACCCGCAAACAAGATTCAGAAGGGCTGGGGAAGAAGGAAGATGGAAACAGGAAATAGAAAGTGAAATACATTAAGGGGCTTGCAATCAAGGAAATGAAATAAGACCATGTGTATGAATTATTGAATGGAAAACTGACCTCTGTAAACCTTCGCCCAACTCACAATAAAATGTTGGGGGCCGTGGCAAGCTCTGTATAGACCTGGAGGGAGGATAGGTCAAGAAATTATAGCTTCACATTTTGATTTTTTAAAAACTTTTCATTGCATTCCCACCAATGTACTTATCTCACTTCTAAATATTCCTGAGTCCATTTCTCCTTATTTTCTAACCTACTGAATGTTTTCCTTGGGTAAATGCTGCCTTTCTGATCTTAAATGCTTCAGTTAGGTATGGCATACCACACTATTATTGTTCACCTTAAAGGCCTGTCTATTATTTGGCTGAAAACTGAGCTAACCAAGGGTGGGTTCAGTCCCAAACCTGCAGGGTGCTTAAGGGCCAGACTCCTGGGGGTTCCACCAGTCTCTATCCAATCAGTAAACCCAGTCTTTTCTAAGTTTTGTTCCATAATCTATTTTTCGTTTCCTTGGACATTTTTCTTCTACTCTCTACAGATCCTCCAAACACATTTTGATACTTTTGTTTAATAAAGGATTCTATGATTTTGTAACCACGTTTCTTACTTATTCTCATGACTATTCCTTACATATTTGTTGAGTGACTATTTGTATAGTTAATGGTACAACTTATCAGTTATTATTGTAACTTATCTCTTCAATCTTTGTCTATCCCTGGTGGTGCTGTGAGTTAGGCATCGGCCTGTTAATTGCAAGGTAGGCAGTTCAAACCCACCAGCTGTTCCATGGCATGAAGATGAGTCTCTCTGCCTCCAAAAGAACGTACAGTCTGGGAAGCCCTATAGGATCCCTATGAATTGGAATTGACTTGATGGCAGTGGGTTTGGCTTTGGTGTCTGGGCTAGTACTTCACTGACTCCTTCAGAAACCACCGCAGTACTTAGAACTTTAGTACAGAAAACATTAGATACTTAGGAGACACAAACAGGCTTCAAACATTTCATGGAAGACATCCAGTATCTTTCCATTCCATTTGCAATGGGCTTTTTTGAAACCCCCTAGTATTCATTGGAAATGAACTATAGACCATGGATAATACCTGTTGTTAGGAGTGACTTTTTTTTCCCTTTTAAATCATTTTATTGGGGGCTCATACAACTCTTATCACAATCCATACATACATCAATTGTATAAAGCACATCTGTACATTCATTGCCCTCATCATTCTCAAAACATTTGCTCTCCACTTAAGTCCCTGCCATCAGTTCCTCATTTCCTCCCTCCCTCCCTGCTCCCCTCCCTCATGAACCCTTGATAATATATAAATTATTATTTTTGTTAAGAGTGACTCTTGGTGTCCAAAATATATATATATATGGCTAAAAACTCCTTCTATAGGAAATTAATCGACACAAAACAACTTATTTCTTATCACTTGACCCTGTCGACTTTGCCACCACTAAATGAACCACAAGTGAGCCCCTGACGCAAGGGTAGCCAATCCATTGACTGGCTGGAAACATGTAATGTATTCTGGCATGAAGAGGTGAATTGAACAGGTCTAATTCTGCCTCCCTAGTCTCAGCTCAGAAGTATAAACAGTTGGGCAGTTGTTACACATGAATTCAAATGAACCAACAACAAAACGCATGAGGTGGAAGAGGTAAGAGCTTGCAAGCCAAAGTTGTTAGGAAGCAGAGCCAAAAAGTCTAGAAAAAGACACAGAGTAAAGGGAAAGGAGACGGAAAGTAACAGACCATGAGCGAAAATGAGTCACTGAATCACATTCATAAAAACTCCTTGGAGAAAGAATCCACAACCCCCTGCAGTTAAGGTCCCTGGACTGTTTTGCAAGCAGTTCTTTGGAAGCTCTGCCCCTGTTAATCTATCGCCAATTTACATAATTGCCCAGTTGCAAGAGGTGCCTGTAGGGTGTGTCTCCGGGATCTTTACGGTCCTCAGTCCTTTAAATACCATTCTGGGTGGTGGATAGAGTAGCTGCACCATTTGGAAGAAGGAGGGTATTTCATTTTCATATTTTCTGCCAAGTGATACATTCAAGATGTTCTTCAAAGCCTTGGGTGACTGACCTTGGCGCTGTGAACGTGTTCTGGGAAGCCCAGGGAGGCGTGTGCTCTGGGAGCCATTTGGCTTCTCTTTGAGCGCACGCTGATGGCAGGCGGGCCAGAACCCACGCACAGTGGGAGTCTGCCTTGCTGTAGGCATCCTTGACACCCGGGACTGACAACCAAAAATTATTTCATCATTTTTTGCTAACCTTTCCTGTCTTTTATTACAAACATAATACACTGTTAAAAATTCACAATTTTGAAAATCGTGAACATTTATGAACCACAAGAGAGCCACAAACCCAGAGTCCCCCTGCTAAGTGTCAATCAATACCATTGGCTTCGGTAAACACGAAGCACCTAAGGGCACACGGCTTTCTGCTTCAAACACTCAGTCACACTCACAATCGGTCCCCTTTTCCATTTGTCGCCCTACCCAGTGACTCCCCACACAGCCACCACCAGGGCAGATGAAGACAGCTCTTTCAAAATGTGTCCCCACTGCTTTGCTGGAAGGGCACTGGGACCTACAGCTAAGACCAGCTTCATCTTAGAATACAGCTTGGCAGCACACAGCAAGATTTCGAACCTGCACACCCTTAAGGCCAGCACTCCCACATCACAAATCTATGGTACAGTTGACATACTCACAAAAGTGCACAAGCATCATGTGTAAAGATGGACACTGTGGGGCTGTCCCGAAATCCCAACTACATGCCTCCCGCCCCAGCACCAGAAGAATGCACTTCAGAGGACAGCACTGAAGCTACAGCTTTGAGAGAGGGGTACATTTGGTCAGAGCACAGGAGAAGCAAACGAAGAGGTAAAGGGGAGAGAATGGAACACATGCTGGCCCACCAAACCCTGAATGGAACACATCCTGGCCCACCAAACCCTGAATGGAACACATGCTGGCCCACCAAACCCTGAATGGAACACATGCTGGCCCACCAAACCCTGAATGGAACACATCCTGGCCCACCAAACCGTGAATGGAACACATCCTGGCCCACCAAACCCTGAATGGAACACATGCTGGCCCACCAAACCCTGAATGGAACACATCCTGGCCCACCAAACCCTGAGGACAATATTCTTGCTCAGAGCCGACAATGCACAGAGAGGACCATTGGGCCGGCCCCACCACAGGACATAACGTCCATCACTGAACCAAATCGCTACGGGGGACAACATTGGAGATACAGTGCGGGGATTGTGTCCAGTCTGACCCCATCACACTGAGGCGAAGCTCTAAGGACTTGCACAGAGCAGCAAGGGGAGCAAAGAAGTCCCTGGGGAACACCAAAAATAGACTTTGGGGACAAAATGTGGCACCCCATCAGACTCGAGCGGAAAACACTCCTAAAGGACAACAAACACACTTAGAACTACTTATAGGTTTTCCCGTTTTTGTTATTGGCTTTTTGTTGTTATTTTGTTTTGTTTTTATTGTTGTTAAGTTGCTGTTGGTTTGGTCTTCCTTTGTTGTTGTTTGGCTTTGCCTTGTTTGTGCTTCTTAATGTCTCTGCATGGGTATCTAGATAGTGGTTCTCACCTTCCTCATGCTGCGACAACCTCCTGTGCTGGGGACCCCCAGCCATACAATTATTTTCATTGCTACTTCATAACTGTCATTTTGCTACTGACTCATCATGTAAATATCAGATAGGCAGGATGTATTTTCGTTGTTACAAACTGAACATAACAAAAGCAGAGTGATGAATCACAAAACCAATATGTAATTATATCTTGTGAAATATTGATTTCTAATGACATATAAATGAAATTTTGTCTTGAAGCATGGGGTACTTGTGTATGTGGGTGTATCTGCATGTGGGCGGACCCGCCTAGAGACAGACAGAGTAACAGTTTCTAAGACCATCGGAAATATGTGTTTTCTGATGGTCTTAGGTGACCCCTGTGGCAAGGTCATCAGACCCCCCCAAGGGGTCGTGACCCACAGGTTGAGAACCACTGATCTAGATAAGATAGGCAGGATAAACAATTCAGAGAAGAAAAGGAAGGGACAGAAAGGGGAAAGAGGGTGTGTCACCAACTCAGGGACAAGGGAACAAGTGTGAGAAGGGCATAGGATGCCTAGTGGGGCTTGATCAAGGGCAATTTAACAGCAAGGAACTACTGAAACCCAAATGAAGACCCAGCATGATAGTGGGACAAGAGGAAGTAAAAAGAAATAGAGGAAAGAGCTAGGAGGATGAGGGAGGGAGGTAGGGTGGGGAAAGGGAAGGGAGAAAATGAGAAGCTGATACCAAGGGCTCAAGTAGACAGACAATGTTTTGAAAATGATGATGGCAACAAATGTACAAATGTGCTTGACACAATGGATGGATGGATGGATGGATGGATTGTTAAGAGTTGTATGAGCCCCCAATAAAATGATTTAAAACAAAAAAAAACTAGGAGGCAAAGGACATTTATAGAAGTCTAAATACAGGCATGTACATATGTAAATATATTTAAATATATAGTGATAGGGAACTAGATCTATATACTAATGTTTATATGTTTAGCAGGGCACAGTATAGCACCAATGAAGCATACAACTTTCCCCTAGTTCTTTTTTCCCCCCCTAGTTCTTTAATGCTACCCCCCACCCCCTCGATCATGACCTCAATTCAACCTTACAAAGCAGACTAGCTCAGAACATGCACACTACCACAGATAAGAGCCCACAACACAGGGAATCCAGGATAGATAAACCCCTCAGGACCAATAATAAGGATAGAGATACCAGGAGGGTAAGGGAAAGGTGAGGGGGAAAAAGGGAGAATTGATCACAAGGCTCAACATATAACCCCCTCCCAGGAGGGCAAACAACAGAAAAGTGGGTGAAGGGAGATGGGGGATGATGTAAAATATGAAAATAACAATAATTATCATTTATCCAGGGTTCCTGAGGGAGGGAAGGAGGAGAGGGGAGGGAGGGAAAATGAGGATCTGATACCAAGGGCTCAAGTAGAAAGAAAATGCTTTGAAAATGATGATGGCAACAAATATACAAAGGCGCTTGACACAATGGATGGATGTATGGATTGTGATAAGAGCTATATGAACCTCTGATAAAATTATTTAATAAACAAAATTAAAAGATGGACACTGAAGGAATGCTTATAACAACAAATGAAACAACCCTAAATTATTTATCCAAATGTGGTTAAATACGTGGTATTAGATCTGTACTACTACGTTCTAATATGCAACTATTAAAGGAAATGAGGATGTGTATATAATGAGATAGACATGGATCTATTGTACGTTGTTTAGTAAAAGGGGGACAAGTGTCTTAACATAGTTCTTGCTATGTATGTGTGCATCAGCCCAAAGAAAAAATCGAAGGAAGGATTGTCCACTGAACCGTTCACATTGGTTGCCTATGGGAAGTGGTATGAGGACTCTTTAATACCTTGCTATATTGTTGAGTAACACAACTAAAGCATATTATTTTTATGATTTTAATTTACTTTTTCAAGTGAAAGAAGAATTTTTGGAATCAAATCCCAGCTCCATCATCACTTTAGGGTTAATATCCAACCATGAATGAAAATGTGCTTTCCCTAAACTTCTGTCTACACTTAACTTCTACTTTCAAGCAATACTTGATATACTGACTTGAAATCTCTTACTTTATTTTCTACAATATTCTTTCTATGGGATTATTTATTTTCAAAGGATTCCATCTTTTAATATAAATATTTTGTTTTCTATAAATAATAAAATATATTTTATTTTCTGTAAATAATACTGGAGAAAATAACCTATTTTCCTACAGTATTCTTTTTAAACACCAGAGAAGACTTGCCTTAAGCGATTTGTGATCTGTTATTCATGTGAGGAACATTTTTTTGTAAGGTGGATAATTTCACTCCTTAATTTATCTGTTTGCTAAAAAGATACCCGTAATAAATAGAGCGTTTCTCTCTCAAATCCTGGCTGGCTCCCTCTCTCCCCATCTCACCCCAACTCTCCACAACCTGGGAACTGTCCAGGTACAAATTAACATTTAAAAGAGCCCCCAGTTGTTCACACAGGCAGCTCTATAATTGCTTGCTCCTTTAGGGACCAGCTCAAAACCCCACATGGAAATTGGATCACATCCACTTCAGCCGGTCCACACACGGGTATTGTGGGCAAGAGGCCGCTTTTTGACTACAAATTCTTTTATTCATTTAAAATAACTTAATTCATAAGGTTCATTGGCCATCCCTTTTGTGGCCATTACAGGCCTTGACGAAGAACCGGCCTCATCTTTAATCCTGAGTGCAGTTCTGCTGTCCTGCGCTACCAACTTCTTTTTTTGTGTGTGTGCACCGTTCCTGGAAGTACTGCAATGCCAGGTCGATGTTAGGAGTGGACGGAGCAAGCTCCTATTCCATCTCCTAATTCCAAAAATCCATTTAATACACTGTCCTCGGATAGAGGACGTATCAGATATTAAACTGATAAGAACAGATACTACATTTGATCTTAGCCAAAAGGCCGA
This sequence comes from Tenrec ecaudatus, assembly GCF_050624435.1. NCBI lineage: Eukaryota > Metazoa > Chordata > Mammalia > Afrosoricida > Tenrecidae > Tenrec > Tenrec ecaudatus. The sequence goes on from NC_134539.1 coordinate 115,291,470, forward strand.
GAAGCGATGCTACCAACTTCTTTTAACAGATTGGTAAAGCCAAGATCCCAGAACTAGTAGGTGGTAGAGTCTGCTTAGTGGCTAATTAGGCTTCGGGATTAATAGAGGTCACTTTAATTATTTTTTTCTAAGCCCTGGTAGCGCTGTGGACTAGACGTTGGGCTGTTAATCTTAAAGTCAGTGGTTCAAACTCACCTGCCACTCTGCGGGGGAGCAAGTTGAGGCTGTCTGCTCCCACAGTAAAGATTTACAGTCTCAGAAACCTTAAATAGGGCCGACTCTGAGTTGGTATTCCTTCTAGGGCAGTGGGTTGGTTTACTTTTAAAATCAAACAGGACTCTAAGGTTTGTTAAAACAAAACAAACAAACAAACAAACAAACAAAACCAGGATGCCCCTACCTAGCCCCTGGACTTAACAAGATACCCACAACACTACTCTATCGTTAATCCCCACCCCAAACCGAATCCACTGCCATCGAGTTCTTTCAGGTTCACAGGGACCCTAAATTGGATTTCCAAGGCAGTAAGTCTTTATGGGACCAGAGAGCCTCATCTGGGTCCCGCAGAGGGAGGAGTAGGTTCGAACCTGGAGGTTAGCAGCCAGGGCTGACAGCTGCTGGACCCCACCCAGGGATGAGTGACAGCCCAGCCCGGAGTGACCATGACCACCCAAGGCGCGGTGCCCTTGGGTCGGGGTGGGGTGCGGGCTGGGCGTCTGGGGTCAAGGCCCGGGCAGCCCTCGGGGGCTGCAGCCGCGCGCGGAAAGGAAAGCGCCGGCCTTCCCTCCAGCCTCGTCGCGGCGCCGGGCCGGGCCTGCTGGCCCCGCAGCGGCCGCCCAAGCCCAGCGCCTGCCGCCGGGGCCAAGGCTGGGCGCGGAGCCGGCGCGTGCGGCCTCGTCCGGGGAGGCGGCCGCACAGGCCCCGCGCTCTCCCCCGCGTGGTCCATGCTCCGCGGCGTCTGCTTCCCCAGCGCAGAGCGCGCACCTCAAGTCCAGGGACCCCAGGGGCTCATCCCTCCAAAGAAACTCTTCGGCCATCCTCTCACTCTTCCCTTCTTTCTGACTCCCTTTTTTTGGGTCTTTATTGGTTCGAGGGGCCTAAGGCTAGGCTAACCACTTCGGAGGGAGAATTCCTTTGTTTGTCTTCATATGGGGAAGGGTGTGCTGTTTACACTTACTGGCTTCCTCATTGTCTCTCTCTCCCTCTCTGTCCCCTTGCTCCCATCCCTCCAGATGACCTGCGCCCATTGCTGCTGTCCCAACTGTGGGTTAAATCAGTGTTTAAGGTACATTTGTATGAGTTCGAAAATGCTATCCACAGTTGATCTGTATAATTTACTATGATTAGATTTCCTTTCTTATCTGATTTTTCCTGGTTTCCTTTTCCCTGGAGTTAAGTCATTGTCTCAATTTTACCAAAACAAACAGATGTTCTGCCAAGTACTGTAAATCTCCTCTGGAGTCATTCAAAACTCATCAGGTAATAATATATCTATATCTATTTGGGTTGTTTTTCCTTTGAAACATCCCTCTCATTCCAAGCTTCACTGTGGCTCATCTGCTGGACTGGGGGTCTCCAGGATGACCTTCACCACCGTCCTAAGAAATTACTTCTTCCCTGTATCCTGGATTCCATGGCTTTCTTGTTTTTCTCCCTATTTCGGTTTGGTCCAGCTCATCCCTTGGTGGCTTCCTGAGAAAGGATGTCAAGGAAGTAAAAGATATTTCATGTTTGAAAACATCCGACTCTGACCTCCTCCCTGGGTGCATGGCCATCACTTGTATGTGTATGGAATGTAGGCTGGACTTGTTCATGGAGTCCATTGCTGTTGCTGAGAAGTCTAATGACATTGCATATGACTCATCTCCATGCAGTTATTACCTACTCTGTTTTTATTATTTCTGGGACTTAAGGGTTCTCTTTTCATCCTTGCTGTTTTGAAAATGAAACACACAGTGATATGTTTTGATGTGCTTTAAAAAAAACATTCTGGTGGACATTCAGAGGCCCTTTTTAATTTAGAAAAACACTTACCCTTCAATTCTAGGAATGTATTATGCCTAGATAGCCATCTCCACACACACCTCACCTCAAAAGCCCCTCTCCCCCACGGCCCCCCCCCACTGCTCTGTTCATTCTTCCAGGAATTTCTGTGATTCATATGCTCCAATCTCCAGGTTACTCTCTGACCTCCCTGCTTTTCTCTCCCACCTCTCGGCTGTTGCTCTTCTCTTAATTTTCTATTGGGAATTTCTTCAACTCTATGTTCCAACCCTTGTATGGCTCTTTTGTCAATTTCATTTCCTAAACAAATTTATTTCTTATGCTAGTAAATATCTCACAACCAACTCTCAGATGGGCAAAAAAAAATAAACACAACCCTTGATACATAGTATCATTTACTCATTTCTAACGTGTAAATAGTTCTACTATTGTCAATTTCAAGTTACCAGTAGAAAATGGAATCATAAAAACATGAATTCAGAGGGGAGAGCTGCATAGTAACACACCATTGCATGCCCCGGTAATGTACCATATAGCTCAATCAAAGTCTGTAACCACAAGAGCATAGAGAGCATCGGTAATAACACAAAAAAGGAAAATAAATTCAGAATAATGACTTTTTAGTATCTGTTATCTTGATTTTTAATAACTTATTGTAACTTTATAGTATCTATGATTAATAATAGCTGTGTTTAACCAAGTGGCTTATGTACAAATCCCTGGAAATTTTAACAATTGGCTCTTGCAAGCTGGTATGAGCCAGCTTTTGCAAGCTACTGCTTCAAACTAAGTAATCACAGTTTCTAACAATAAAATTATATCAGCAGAATCCTTCAAATACAGCTCTGATCATGTCACTCCCCTGAGTGAAACACTTTATTGCTTCTCTGCCTACTGAAACCCTACTTCGCAATCAAGGTTCAGTTCACATTCCACCTTTCTATTTGTTCATCAAGCAAGTATTGATTAAGTATCTGCTATGGGCATACTCTGAAGCAAGATGCCGAGAATACAAGGATGAATAGCAGATATGTCCTTCCTTTGAGGCACTTACTGCTTTGCAGGAGAAATGGAATCTTCAGTACTTACTATCAAATGGGAAAAGTTGTTTTAAAAAAGATATGCACATTGGGGCAGGGAATGTATGGATGTGCTTTATACAATTGATGTATGTATATGTATGGATTGTAATAAGAGTTGTATGAGTCCCTAATAAAATGTAAAAAAAGAAAAGAGAAAAAAATGATTAGGGCAAAGACTGTACAGATGTGCTTTATACAATTGATGTATGTATATGTATGAACTGTGATAAGAATTGTATGAGCCCCAATAAATTGTTAAAAAAAAAAAGATATGCACAAAGCACCTAGGAATGCCTATCAAATGACTAATTCTGCCTGGGGGAATCTGCCAAAGAAAAACTCAGCTTGTCTTTTACCTCTACTAGTGGGTTGGGTTTTTGTTTTATTTTATAAACATTATATACTTTTCCCATCAGAAGTCCTGTAGTCTTCATTTGAACAGTTAATTGTATTATGAACTATTATTAAATCTACAAGCCCTATCCTTTAAAAAGAAACCTTCTGGTTTATTCTGTTAAATTCATTTTTTTCTTTTAACTGAACTAACAGAAATTATTTGTTATTAAAAGAAGGGAAATATAGGGATATTGAAGGGTGTACTGCTAAGTTTCTAGATGGTTTTTACAAGTCCGAAGCAAAAAGATGTCATGAAAATAATGAGACACATAAATGGAAGTAATGGAGTATATATGGCAGTGGATAAAATATATTAGAAAGTCACAAATAAGCCATAAAATTCCCAGAAAGCAAATATATAAGTGCACAGGGTTTAATAGGGTTGGCAATCATATTAGCAGGGATATCATAAAGGTTTTTCTGACCCAAAATATGTGAAGCTATGATCCCAATCCTCAATCTTATGCCATCGAGTTAATTCTGACTCATAGTGACCCTCCAGGACAGGGGAGAACTGGCCCTGTGAGTAACTCTTTCTGGGAGTAGAAAGCCTCACCTCTCTCCTGTGGGCAGGCTGGTGGTTCCTGAAGCTGTGGTGGTGTAGTAAAAATGCATTGGGGTGCTAACCACAATATGAGCCAGCCAACCCCTCCCCCATTCTACTCCCATAGAGAGTTACAGCCTCAGGACTCCACAGGGGCAGTTTTATTCTGTCCTATAGAGTCGCTATAGTTCAGAATTGACAAGATAGCAGAGCTTGGTGGTTGTTGTTATGATTTCTTACCAGACTGAAAATAATTGGCCTAGTTACTAGACTCTAGTAGAACCTTCTGGTTTTGTAAAGAAACGGGCCCAGAAAGGGAAAGTGACTTTTCTAAGTTTACATTTTGTATTCACGGATGTTAATATATATATACATATCTATTCATATAATTTGACTAAATGCATAAAGGAGGGGGAAGAGACAAATCTCCCACACAGAAGAATTCTAAATAATGTAGGTAGTGAAGGGAGGGGGGAACGGGGAGGGAGGGAAAAAAGAGGACTTGATGGAAAGGGCTTAAGTGGAGAGCAAATGCTTTGAAAATGATTAGGGCAAAGAATGTACAGATGTGCTTTATACAATTGTTGTATGTATATGTATGGATTGTGATAAGAGTTGTATGAGTCCCTAATAAAATGTTAAAAAAAATAATGTAGGTAGCTATATTACCCTTCATGAAGGAGGCAGAGCTTAATTCATCACCCTCCCCTCAGCCCCACGTCTTGAGTCTGGCTGCATGTGAGATGAAAGAGTAGCACATAGGAAATGTAAATTCCCAGTGGACAGATCTGGTGAAGGTTAGCACCGTTAATGATGAATCATGTTGATAGTATGTTCCCTTGATGTGATGTCATGGGAACGGCACTTCCCTTCTGAGATATCCTTCTCGAACACCCACAACCCCGTTCTAGCCACGTGAAAAGCACCAAACAAACCAAATTAAGGGACATTCTACAAAATATCTGGCTCGTACTCCTCAAAACCGTCAGGGTCATCAAACATGAGGAAGTGTGAGAAACTGTCAGCGACCAAAGGAAGCTCAGACGTGAGGACCCAATATAAGGGGGCGTATTCGATGATAGGCGGGAAGGTACATGAGCAGGCAGACCGTTGACTTTACACCCAGAGGAAAATACACATATTTAAAGACCCTTCAAGTGGTGAAAGCCGGGTGGCCTAGTGGGTTACGTGTTGGGCTGCTAACCACCAGCCGCTCCAAAGGAGAAAGGGGGCTTTCTACTCCCATGAAAACGTACTCTCTGAAACCCACAGAGACAGCGCCACCCTGTCCAGCAAGGCCACTATTGGACTCCATGGCAGTGAGGTGTTGTTGTTTTTTTTAATTTTAGTGATGCCTGAAAAAGAAATAACTGGTTTTAGGTCCTTTTAAGAAAATCAACAAATTCTCAAAAGCAAAACCATGCAGTTCTTTTTTTTACCTTTTTTCCTTACTATAGTACAATTCTGAATTAATGAGGCTGGTTGAATAAATCATGAACATAAAAAAACCCTAAAAGCAAACAAAAATGTCCAGTAGGTTTATTTATTAAAGGACCTGTCTGTGGGCCTATTTTTTGTACTTTTAGCATTTTCCAGATATTTGTCTTAGTTTATGGCAGAGAGTTCTTAGATTTTGTATAGTAAGTGTAATGTAAGCATTTACATTTTCTTTTCTTTCTTAGTAGCATGTATACTACATTCCTTATTCAAGGCATCGTACAGTTCACGTTCTAGCTAGGTACTCTTCTGCTTCACTTGGTGTGTTGTAAGCTGAATTTGTAACCACCCTGCCCCATAGGAGCCCTAGTAGTTCAAGTGGTTAAGCACTGAACTGTTGATTGAAAGTTGATTGGTTCAAACACACCAGTCACTCTAACATAAAATGTTGGGTCATTTTGCTTCTGTAAAGATTTACAATCTTAGAAATCGTAAGAGACCGTTTGACTCTGTCCAGTTGGGTTATTATGAATCACTTGATGATGGTGTGCTTGGTTTTTGGTTTTGTCCCATAGAAAGAAAGAAAGAAAGAATGAAAGAAAGAAAGAAAGTTTTATTTCCCTTTGATCATTCAGGACCCAAAAACTGAAGCTCAGTTTAACTTTGGTTTCGTACACTTGGAGATGATTTCTTTTACTGTCCTAGAATTGAAGAACTGGGAATAATTTTAACAATCATTTACATCAGTTTCTTGATCTTTTCTCTGTGTGTCTAATTTTGATAAAAAAATTCCTAGTCCCCTACCCGAGAAATCCTTGACTACCTTAAAAACACCAATATATGGAAAAGTCTACCTTCTTCATATATCACCAATGAAGAACTTTATTTCCAGTGATTGTAATACAAAACCTTAGGCTTAATTTTTGTTTTCCTTTTCAAAAATAAAATCTTAAAAACAAAACAAAAAAAATCTTAATGTTGAACGTAATCTTCCAAATAACACATGATACACCTTCAACTTTCGGAGTCTCTGTTCTGGTCAAGAATCACTGGTTTCCATTTTGACCTTGATTCTGGTGAGAAGAGGTGAAAAATATGGAGAACCTCTATCCAGTTTACTCCAATGATAGCACCTTGCAGAGCAACAGTTAAATCTCAGAACCAGGATATTCATAAAGTCAAGATACAGAAGATTCCCATCTTCGGAATAATTTCTCATGTTGCCCTTTTATAGACACATTTATATCCTTACCAACCTCAGCCCCTCCTTAGGCCTTGGAAAACACTAATATTTTCTCCATTTTAAAAATTCTGTCATTTCAAGAATGTTATACAATGTAATCCTGGAGTGCGCAACCATTTGGAATTGACTATTTTTCACCGTAGCATTATTCTGTGATGATGTAGACATCTACCAGCCTTGAGAGTTTGTTGTTGTTGTTCATTAGTATTCCCCAGTATGGTTGTTGTGGAACCAGGCAGCATTTTGCTCTGTTGTAGATCGGGTTGCTATGAGTTGAACAGCCTGGGAATAGACTCAAGGACATGTAACAGTAACAGTTTATTTAACCTTTCACCTATTCAAATACTTCTTCGTTTCCTGGTGGGACTATTATGAATAAAACTTCAAAACTTGTGTACAAGTTAAAAAAAGAAAGAAAAATATGGAGAACAAAAGTTCTTATTTAGAAAAAAAAAGTCAGACAAACTGGAGCAGTCATAGTAATCACAGGACTCTCTGAGACTGTCAACCTGCATTACATATTCCTTAAACCCAGAAGTTCACGTTCAGTAAAAGAGCAGAGTGACACACGAAATAAAGGATATTACTTTACTATAACCTCACCAAAACGTCAACTGAAATATTTTTTAAAAGGAAGAGAAGATGCACCAGTTTTAATCAAATAGTTATTTTACATATGAGAACAATGAGACTAAAGGTAAACCACTCTCACCGCATCAATTCTGACTCATGGTGACCACAGGGTAGGAGGGGTCAAACTCAAACTCACTGCCGAGTTTCTTCAGAGTGACCCAATTGGGCAGAGAAGTGAAGTATGTTTTTAAAAATTACACTGTAAATTAATCACCAAATCATCTTGATTGACAGTCCAATGTTCTTTTGCCTAAGTTTGTTGCAAAGTCGAACTTGAGGAAGGAAAAATAAATCTTTAAAATAGAAAAGAAAAATAGAGAAATACAATAGGAATAGAGTCAGAAGCACTTATTTCCTATGAAAAGAATTCTCTTTCCAGAGTGTTATCTGAAGAAAGCAACCAAAGTCAAAGTCCTTGGCCTGTATGCATTAGCTTGATCCTGGTTCCCTGATGAGTCCAGAAGTCCTGGTCCTCCAATCATTCCCTCATTCTGAATGACTCTTTGATAGAAAATGGTAACAGTACTCTGAAATGTTATTGTTATACGCTTTTATAATCTTAAGATAAATTTTTTCCAGGCACACAGAGTACAAACTAACCCAAGTGGCAACATATAAGGCCGTGGTGTTCCATCAAAACCTGCTGCTATCACCGCTGCCACCAAAAAACAAAACAAAAACCTGCTGTGAAATCATTCTTTGGTCCCTTCGGGACACTTCTCTTATTCAGCTCCTCCGCGAAGGTGGCAACTTTCTCAAACTAGTTACATGAATAGGTTATTGTGTAAATTTTCCTTGTAAAAAATATGATAGAAAAAAAATAGAGTACAGGGAATGTGAGTTAGAAGTGCCTTTTAAATTTCAAGCCGATGCAGGACCAGAGGAAAATCTCCCCACTATACATGAACATGAAGAGGTAGAAGTCAATGGTGAAGTAAAGAAACCGTTGGATATGGAATAAATAGCATTGTTTCTCAGGGAACTATGCTACCGAGTCGTATGAAAGCAGAAATGAAATCTTGCATAAAGTAGATGAAAAGTTTCCCCCTCTTTTTTGTATGAGACACACCTTACTACATCTTAAAGAATGCTGACTTATGAACAGTTACATCAACTGTCAACCCTACAGTTTCTCTCTCCACGGATGAGCATACTTAACCTCCTGTGTGAGGTTTGCAAGTTATTTCAAACCCTGGGACTCAGTTTCCTCAGGTGAATAAAGAGAGGCTTAAGCTAGATACTATCTAAGGTTCCTTTAGCTATAAAATTTGTTTTTGTTTTCTAAACCCCAAACCAAACTCAATGCTAGGGAGCCCACTTCGAATCCCAGCAACCCTGCCCAACAGAGCAAACTCTCCCCAGCGGCTTCCAAAACGGTAACTGTTTACAGGAGCAGAAAGTCCAATCTTGGCCCTCCGAGCTGTTGGTGGTTTCGAACTGACCACGTTGGCCGCAGGCTAATTACTGCATACCCACCAACTTTCTGGCATTGAGGGCATATACACAGGCCGGTTTCTTTTCTTCTCATCCATCTCTAGAATTTTTAAAAAACATTTTATTAGGGGCTCATACAACTCTTACCACAATCCATACATATACATACATCAATTGTATAAAGCACATCTGTACATGCTTTGCCCTAATCGTTTTCAAAGCATTTGCTCTCCACTTAAGCCCTTTGCATCAGGTCCTCTTTTGTCCCCTCCCTTCCCGCCCCATCTCTAGAATTTAAGATAAAACATTACATTTTTCAAACCCACAACATAAAACTTGCAGAAGTTTCCAAACAACCTTTTAGCTAGTTCATATGGGTGGGTCTTTTGGAGCCCTGGGCTGTCTGGTTCTTCAACTCCCCAGTCCAGCTCAATGACCTTTCTGCTTGCAGCCCAGTACTTCACCAGGTGCCACCAAGGTTGATAGCAATGGCTTTGAAAAGACCCTCAGTTCTTTCAAAAAGTCAAGTCTTCAGGCTGATTTCTTAAATCCAAATTTCATTACCACAAAACAATCTTAATTACTCTTAGCATAGGTTTTTCTTTTTTATTCCACTTGGGAAGGGGTTTTCTTAATGTTAGCAAGGAAGCAGTCACAAAAGTGGAGGGTGTATTTTAAGGTGATCTATCTCTCTTACAAATGCATTTGCTCTCCTTAAAGTTTTAAGGAGATTTAAAAATCATTTTTAAAATTGTTCACTAGGTAGGGGGTGGGGCTTACATTTCAGACCATCAACTCGGCATTCAATAGTTCAAGCCACTCATATGGCACCATGCCCTCCCCCCCCACCTTGATTCCTCTTCGCCCTGTTGGGGACCCCATTCTCCATCCCAGTCACTACCTGTCCACCCATTAGTCTATTGCTTCGCTCTCCCCCGACGCGTGGCGACTTCCAAAGCCTGTTCCCTTTGGCATGCAAGTCTATGGCTCTGTTTTATCTTTTTGGTAGAGGTCTCATACAATATTTGCCCTTTTGTGCTTTTTTAAAGTCAATCTCTTTTAAGGTATAAAAAAAGCAGATTGAGCAACCTCCAAGCAAGCAAACACGCATGCCACTCCCCATGAGAGCTCCAGGAATCCAAGAAAGGAGACAGGGCCTTCCTCCGGAGCAAAGAAAGAGTGGAAGTGAGAGTGAGAGAGAAAGAAGAAAGAAATGGAGAGGGAAAGGAAGGTAGGAATGGAGAAACAGAAGGAGCAGGAGGACAAGGGAGTAGGGGGAAGGAGCAGGAGGAGGAGAAGGAGAGACTTCCCCCAGGACCTGCATTTGCACATCTGGCCTCCTAAACCGTGAAAAAACAAATTTCTGTTCATGAATGCCACCCACTTGTGGTATTTCTGTTCTAGCAGGACTAGACCATGAAGACAGAAGCCCTTATCCAAGAGTCACATGGACTTGGGGGACAGGGTTAGCATAGGTTTGTTTTAATGCTTTTGAATTTTGAGATCTGGATATCCCAGAATATAGGAGCCCTCGTGGTCAATGGTTAAACAGACAGCTGCTTACCAAAATGGGGGGCACTTCAAACCCACTCAGTCCTTCTGTAGGAGAAAGACTTGGCACTTTGCCCCTATAACGATTATAGTTAATAAAATCCCCTGGGGGCAGTGCTGTTTGGTCACATGGGACTGCTAGCAGGTGGAACTAACTCAAGGACACCGAACAACAATAACAAGAACTCAGAATCCTTTATCAGAGTTGGGAAAGCAGCACACAGGCGGTTGCTTTAAAAAAAACTACCCAGGACAATTGCGAGGCTGGTGCAGGAATGTGCAGTGTTTTGTTCTGTTGTGCATAGAGTCACTATGGGTCAGAACCGACTCAAAGGCACCTAACAACAACGGGGGCGTGGCAGGGGAGGTTGGGGGAAATGGGGAGCTAACAATAAAGACTATAACAAGAAATGTTCTTAATTAACTGTAGTAATGATTGTACGACTCTTCTTAATATAAATGAATGGTTGAAATTGCAAATTTTGTGAATTATATGCCAATAAAACTGTCTTTTAAAAAGGTTTTTTTTTTAAATTATAAAGTAAGGCGGGGACATGGGGAGCTGATAGCATTGATGGTTGTATGACTCCACTCCATGGGATTGAACCACAGAATTATATGTGAATGGATATATAGGATTGTATAAGATATGTCAATAAACATATTATAATAATTTTAAAATTACCCCTACCCTTAACAAATGACTATTAGCTGCAAACAAATAATAAAGCAGATAGAGCAGACAACGCTGATTGACATAAAGTCGTAGATATATGTAGCCCATGATACTGCAGCCTTGCCCTGTGGTAGCTTCCTGAAACACAGGGACTGCCAGGAAGATAGCTTGAACACCTATCTCTGCAATACTGAAAAACACATGGAAACAGATCTAAATTCTGGATCTTCGGAGTTATAAACTCTGGCATGATGAAAGTTACCTAAATCTTTTTTGAGCTTCAGTCTATAGGTGCATAAGAGCACCGACCATAGAAACTAACTTACGACTTATTGTAGGGATAGGATACTCAATAAATAGCAATTCACTTCCCCTATGGTTTAAAATTAAACATAAAACAACCTGTCCAACCATTTTTTAAATGGGCATAATAGCTGTCTCCAGATGTAGCCTCCCAAGACTCAGTCTTAGATATTTCCCATTTGGCTCAGGTGGGTTTGTTCCTCCCTCGGGTTATTAGTGTCAGATTTCTTCTTGTCCCAGGGGTTCTAACTATGTCCTACTACCATCCTTATTATATGTACTTACCTCTGGATAAACACACATACCAATCAGTGGTTAGTTATGAAATCCCTATAATAGACAGTGAATGTTCCACGGTTCTCATGTTTTTCTTTCCTAGACAAAGGAATAAAAGAGGAGTAAACCTCTGGTTTTAAGCTTCAAATAAAACTGACTGCTGGAATTACTCTTTCACACTATTCTTTTATTAGAGAGCTCATTTCCATTTTTACTTTAGAGGCCATTCTTTTTAAATCAAATTTGATGATACTGTTAACAGGACCTGTCAATAAATATAACGCTGTAGTTTCCTCAAAGCAAGACTTACACTTCCCCTACCGTGCAAATACCATTCAAGGTCTTAGTTTAAGGCCCTCCGTTTTAAGGTGATGGAGGGATGGAGACCAGGAAGGGATAGAAAGAAGCTATACAAGTAAATAAAACGAGATTATTTTGGGGGGGGGTAAATGTATTTCATACAAATGGTTATTCATTCCTGCACATCAGGGGCAATATATACACTGATCTTTCTTGACCTACAACTGACACTGAACTATCTTACATTGCTAAAACTAGCTAGTCCCTTGGGCTGATGATCAAGACTGAGAGTTCTGGAGACAGACTCTATCTATGAAGCAGAGATAACATAGCACTTACCTCAGAGGGTTAGGATGAAGTTTGAATGAGTTAAGAATATGAAAAACTTAACATACTGGCAGGCACAGAGCAAGCATGCCTTGTTATCATTTATATTTGTGCACTGGTCCCCTCCTGAGTCAGCAGGATTCATTGGATGAACCCTTACCCCATGGTAGATACAAAGACAGAAGTCACAGGCATGAAGACAAAATCACCCAGTATTCCAAACCCCCAAGAATTTTCCGAAGATGGAATAGAAAGGCTTGCTGCTGTAACATAAAGGCTCTTAACTGGATTAGGATTCAGAAGGTTCATGAATTTGGAGGAGAAACACAATTGTATCTTTATTTTTATTAACATTAGCATTCCCTTCAATTACTAATATAGACAACAAATCAAAGCCTGTTAGCAGGGCTCATGGCTTTGTTACCAAGAGGGATCACAGACCTTTCAGGATCATATTACAGTTCTTACAGGTATCTCAAAATATTGTTTCCCCCCATGACTACTTTGAAATCATGATACTTAACAGAATGATCTGCTGCCAGGTCTTTAGTGTAAGACTTAAAAAAAAAAAGAAAACAACACGCATAGAAGAATACCCATTACAATATCACTTTTTCTTTTAGTACTTTGCTAATCGTATTATATCATAATTGGTTTCCTTTATAATCCAGTATATTCTACATTTATGCATTTAACGTAAAAGATGGATAGGTTTTATTAGATTGCCAAAGGAGTCCATTACACACACACACACACACACACACAATGTGCACGTTTGAAGCTTTGGCACAGAAGCCTGCATATGACAACATGTGGGTGTGAAAGAAAGGCTGTACACTGGTGAGGAAAAGGAAAGACTACATACCGATATTTTGGTTGGCGTTGCTGTTTGGGTAAGAGAAGATAGATGCCTCTCAGTTTTTCAAACAGACTGAAAGACATTATATGTTGGGCTGCTAACTACAAGGTCAGTAATTCAGAATTATCAGCCGTTCTGAGGGAGAAAAAAATAAGGCTTTCTACTCCTATCAAGATTTACAAAATAGATGAACAACCAAAACCATGGGTGAAGGGATACAGCGGTCATGTATGATATGGAAATCACAATAATTTATAATTTATCAAGGAGTCTCGAGAGGCTGGGAGGGGGGAAAAAGAGCTGATACCAAGGGCTCAATAGAAAGTAAATGTCTAAAAAAAAAAAAAAAGAAAAAAAAAGAAAGTAAATGTCTAGACAAGAATCATGGGAACATATGCACAAATATGCTGGATACAATTGATGTATGGATTGTTGTAAGAGCCCCCAATAAAGTGATCTTTTAATAAAAAATTACAAAATAAGTTAATAGATAAAGATTTACGGTCTTAGAATCCCATAAGGGCAGTTCTGTTCGGTCCTATAGGGTCACTCTGAGTTGACTTTGCCTCGATGGCAGTGAGTTTGGTTGATTAGTTTTGGTATCCTGACTGCAAAACCAGAGTTCAAGTCATAACTCTGTTACTAAGTAAACAATTAACCCTCTGAGCATATTTTCTCAGTGCAAAATGAGAATCTCAATATGAAAAATAAGATCATAGGGGGAGGGAGGAGAAAATGAGTTGCTGATACCAAGAGCTCAAGTAGAAAGCAAATGTTTTGAGAATGATTTGGGGGAACAAATGTACAAATGTGCTGGACACAATGGATGGATTGTGATAAGAGTTGCATGAGCCCCCAGTAAAATGATTTAAAAAATTAAAAAATGATATCATGTACATAAAAGTATACCGATAACTGAAACGTGTGAAAATGACTACCATTCTTTACATAAAAACAAGTCTAGTTCAGTTCCAGGCAAAAAAAAAAAAAGACAAATAAACCAGTTTAAAAATTGATCAGAGAACATGAACAGGCAGCTCACCAAAGCAGACGCTCAAGTGGCTAACAAATATGAGGATCAATAGCTCTTCAAGTGATGCAAATCAAAACCCTGAGTGACCCCCTCACCCCAGAATCAATAACAAAGTTCAGAAAAGCAGAAAGCAGTGCTGGTGGGACCCCACAACTGCACAGCCACTGTCGAAGCCAGAGCAATGCTTCCTCAAACAGTTGGGACTAGGACTCAGCAAACGAGCTATCTGGTACATACACCAAAAAAAAAAACCAAAAAACAAACTCACCCTACAGAACAAGGTAGAACTGCCCCTGTGTGGGTTCTGAGACTGTAACTCTTTACAGGAGCAGGAAGCCCCATCTTTCTCCCAAGGAGCCACTGGGTGGTTTTCAACTGCTGACCTTGCAGTTAGCAGCCCAACGCTTAACCACTATAAGGAACATACTGTGAACAATATGCACATTCATGCTCATCACAGGACTATTTATAATAGCACGGAGATGGAATCAACTTAAATGTCCATCAGTAGAAAATCTCATCAACTTTGGGACATAAACACAATGGAATATTATACATTGAATCATGATGAAACACCTTATGACATGGATGGATTTGGAGGACATTATGCTAAATGATGTTAACCAATCACAAAAGGACAAGTATGAAACCACTGGTATAACAATAAAAAGAATCAATAAAAGGGGGGAAAGAGTACGTACATGTGCCTCTGAAGTAAAATTGAACAAATTTAAAGGATATTATTCAGATAACGGTGATTTCATTTGTAAAAATATATTATGGTTCTCAAATAATTCTCAAATTTTTGTCAGGGGCAGGACTGGCTCTTCTGTCTCAAAAGTTTGCTGATCCCTGGGTTAGAGGGATCTTTACAAACAACAAACTCATTGCCAGTGAGTCACTTCTGACTCATAGCGACCTTATATATGGAGAAAAACTGCCCCAGTGGGTTTCCAAGTGTGTATACGTTCATGGGAGCGAGCGGAAAGCCACATCTTTCTCCCTTGAAGTGGTTAGTGGGTTCTAAGTGCTGTCCTCCTCGTAGTTAGCAGCGCAACTTGAAAGACGGGGTTAACTTGGATGAAGAGGAAGACAATTTCCACAAGAGGGACATGGCCATAAAAACATTGGAGGCAGGGAATAGGGCAAGTCAGGGGGAAGTTTGATTAGTTGCTTAAATTTTTTAATGTAAAAATGAAGATCTGACATATAAACCTCCATCTAACTCACAATTTTTTAAAAGAGAGAAATTCCTGTGGTCTTGTGCAAAAACCCTGTTCATGTCCTTGTAAATTCCAATAACTCCAATAGGGCAGTTCTACTCTGCCCTGCAGGCTCATCCAAGTCAAGAAAGCTACTGTGGTGGTTTTAGTTTTTAACACAAATACCCTTTAATAACATTCCAACTCCTTGGTTCATTTCTCTGTTCATCAAAATTTATGATAATCTATGACTAGCCCCTTTCTTTGACTCTATCCTGTGACCCCTCAAAAAGGGAGTATCCTATACAAATGATGAAAACTGGTTATTTGGCCAATTTATAAATTAGCAACCTGCTTCATAACTTGGTATTTTAATATTGGTTTAGTGTGATTTTAATTCTCTAGATCCCTAAGTTAATTGATGAAACCTTTCTCTAACCCTTTAAGTTAGATCAGCAGTTTACTAAGATCTCAACACCCATCAGCCTCTGCATTAATCAGAGAAAAGTTATTCCAGAATTAAAAAATATATTTTAAAAAATCCCTTTTTTGGGATGGAAATGAAAACAAAAAATAAAAAACTAAGTACAGAAGATAAAACAAGAAAGCACCTTGAGAAACAGGAAAGATCTGGGAAGCAAAGCTATGGCTAGAGGTATAAACATAGGTGTGTACTTATATAAATATATTAATTCATAAAGTAGAGGTATTGGTCTATTACATCTATCTATATGGCAATACATTGAGGAAGTGGATGGACTTTGGGCCTCTGCTCATGCCCTTCCTCCAGGCAAGAACACTTTTGTTCTAACAAGCTGACATTTTGTGATGCTCACTCTCCCGACAAGATCACTGAAGACAAAGCGGATGAATAAGCAAATGTGGTGAAGAAAGCTGATGGTGCCCGGCTATCAAAAGACAGCGTCTGGGGTCTTAAAGGCTTGAAGGGAAACAAGTGGCCATCTAGCTGAGAAGCAGCAAAGCCCACATGGAAGAAGCACACCAGTCTGAGTGATCATGAGGTATCTTGTCGACTGAATCAGGTAACGGAAGACCCAAAACAAACAAACAGATTGTTGAGAATGAGGGGGTCAGGGGGACCGAGCAGAGACCCAAAACCCATCAAGTGACAATAGGGCATCCCCTCACAGAAGGTTCACAAGGAAGGGGTGATTCAACCAGGGCGCAGTATAGCACCGATGCAACAACACGCACTATTCCTCTGGTTCTTTGAGGCTTCCTCTCCACTATCATGACCCCAGTCCCGCCTTTCAGTTCTGGTTAGACCAGTTCATTATAGTTAGACCGGAGCATGTACACGGGTACAATAAAAAGCTCATGACACAGCATCCAGGTCAGATAAACCTCTGAGGAACAGAAATGGGAGTAAGGATACCAGGAGGGTAGGGGGAAGGTTGGGGAGTGCGGAAGGGGAGGAAGGAGGAACCAATTGCAATGATAGACGCATAACCCTCTCTCCCCAGAGGGATGAACAACAGAAATGTGGGTGAAGAGAGACAGCGGTAGGTGTAAGATATAAAAACAATAATAATTTATAATTTATCAAGGGGTCACAAGGGTGTGGGGTGGGGAAGGAGGGAAAAAAAAGAGGAGCTGATACCAAGGGCTCAAATAGAAAGTAAATGTTTAGAAAATGATGGAAACACATGTACAAATATGCTTGATACAATTGATATATGGAATGTTATAAGAATTATTAAGAGCCCCCAATAAAATGATTTAAAAAAATGCAATTTGAATTTTTTGTCTATGTATCTGAGTGTAAAATAAGCTGTCCTTAAAAATCCGGCCACAGGTATATACAATTCTTGTGAAAAGAAATGACAATCAGCTCATTACAATAGCAAATACTTTGACGAAGTGTTTTATACTTATTTCAATAACCATTCCAAAGATCGTTATTTTATAAACAACTTGAATAACCATGCCAAAGATCCTGGTTTTTGCAGTTAACCATAAGGGTGCTAATTCACAGTATAGCATAGTTCTACGTTTATAGATTGGAATGCATTTTATTTTTAAGCAAGGCACTCAACAAGCCGTGTTCCCGCTTTGAGATTAAAATTAATTGTCCTCAAGAAAGGCCAATGTACTCTAAAGAAATCACCCAGTGAGTGGCCACTGCTATCCCGTTTTGGGGGGGCGCCCATCGATGATGATCGAGGCGTTGCTCCCATCGTTTTGAGAAGCCACCCTCTCAGGGACGATCGATCGATCGGGAAGCCTATAGGCCATCCCTCCTACAGAAAAGTTTTTCTCTCTTCTGTAGGCAAGCCCTCCTACACTATCAAGCGACCTTTGCGGGAGCCCTGTCGCGTTCGAAAGCAGAGGTCTCGACTCTGGTGCTCCCCGAGGTTCTCAGGGCTCTGGAAGGGCCGGCGTTGGGCACGTGCTGACAAGGGGGCCTGGAACACAACATCCACCCCGAGAGCTCCTCGGAGAAGAAGCGACCCCGACGTGGGGTTTATCAAGCCCCGGCCACGGGTCCTTCCGGGGAAGTTAGAGACTCGACGAGCCGTAATGAATCTCTCAGTTCGCCCAACAGCCCCCTCGCCCCCAGGTCCTCAGAGGCCCGCCTCTCCTCAGGGGTCCCGTACCCTCCTGGGGGCGGTGACTGCCCCCCGCTCCAAGGGCGAGAAACGGCTCCCTAATCCGCTCGCTGGGTCCCTCTCTCCCCACAATGCACCGGGGCCAGCAGGAAGGCCGCTTCGACCCCTAATTTTCCCGCGAATTCAGTTCAAAGAGGCGGCCGGGCCCGCGATCGGCAGCGCGCACGGGCCAACCAAGCCGGGCCGCCGGGAGAAGCGCCTCCGCGTGACTGACGGGGGAATCCGCGGGCCAACGGGCTGAGCAGCCGGGCGGCGCGCGCTCCCGCCGTCCAATCGGAGCGCCGGGCGGGGGAAGTGGGCGGAGCTAGGCCAGGGTAGGGTGAGCGGCCTCCGGAGCCAAGCGGGGCCGTGAGGAGGAGACACTTTTTTTTTTTTTTTTCAACCTCCCTCCTTCCCTCCTCTCCTCCTCCCTTCCCTTCCCCTCTCCTCCCCTCTCTCCTCCTTCCCCCCTCGGTCCGCCGGAGCCTGCTGGGGCGAGCGGTTTGTATTGCAGGCGCTTACTCTCCGGGGCCGCCCGGCGGGTAGCTGGCGGGGGGAGGAGGCAGGAACCGCGATGGCGCCTCAGAAGCACGGCGGTGGGGGAGGGGGCGGCTCGGGGCCCAGCGCGGGGTCCGGGGGAGGCGGCTTCGGGGGTTCGGCGGCGGTGGCGGCGGCGACGGCTTCGGGCGGCAAATCCAGCGGCGGGGGCTGTGGCGGCGGCGGCGGCGGCGGCGGCGGCGGCAGTTACTCGGCCTCCTCGTCGTCCTCCGCGGCGGCAGCGGCGGCTGGGGCCGCGGTGTTACCGGTGAAGAAGCCGAAAATGGAGCACGTACAGGCTGACCACGAGCTTTTCCTCCAGGCCTTTGAGAGTGAGTGTGTCGGGGGCTTGGAGGGCAGGGATTCACCACCTAGTGCGGCTTCGGGGGACGGGACACTCCTGCTGGGGCCCCCGGCCGCCCCGGGAGCCCGCTGGGTTTGGGAGTGGAGGGAGAGGTCGAGGCGGGGATGTTCCCGGTTCGGGGTTGGCGCCTTGAGGGGACCTGAAGTCTGGGGCCTTTGGGGGGAGGCGAGCGCGGGGTCCGGGGCCGGTCCGGGCTCCCCGAGGGTCCAGCCGAGCGCCCGGGCACTGGGGGCCACGCTCGGGGCAGGCTGCGGGCAGAGCCGCGGGGACGAGTTGGGGTTTTCTTTCTTGCCCCTCGGACTGAGCGAGTCCCGCCGTTCGGTGGCGGGTGGTGCGAGGCAAAAGGAAGCCCGGGGAGCGATCGGGCGGCCAGCCCAGCCCGATTGTCACGAGTCGGCACTGCCGTCGCCCTGACTTGGGGCGGCACGTTCACCTGGCTCGCGTGGGGGTGCTTGCAATCTTCACACGCTGCCGGCCCATTTTATGGGTCCCGAAACTGAGCCGGGGAGTGCCTACGCGCCTCGCTTCCCGGGCGCTGGCTCTCTCTGCACTTGTCTTCCGTCTGGAACCTTCTCTGTGGTCAATTTTGCGTTTGGAGGTCAGGTTCGGGTCGAAGCGGGGACTGACTTGGGCCAGGGGAGCCCGGTGTGTTGTGAAACAAACAATGGAACTTGTAAAAAAGCAGCATCGCGACTCCCCAATCCACCCTGTTCTTTTCCTGTCGGCTCTACGAGCCTTATTGTTTTCCCTTTCGCTTGCGTGTGGACGTGCGAGTTTGGGGGTTTTATCGCAGCGAAATACCTTCCAGAAACTTGAATAAACCCGGCCCCGGCCCGGAACGGCTTTATTTACAATTGTGCGGGGGCATATGTTCGGGGCATGGTATCAGCTGGGCTGGGAAAGCCGTATTACATTGTTTGATACCTTCCTTGCCTCCTTCCTGGTTGATCCTTCGTGAAATTCTAATTGGCATTTTATAGAAGGAATTTCCGTTTTTATTGACGGGAAGATCGAGCCTCCTTGAGAGACAGATTCACACTTATTCTCATTTTCCTGCAAAAATCTGGAGCCGCTTTACCTGGGAAGTGGGGTAAAGAACAGGGAGGAGAAGCAGCCGTGTTTGTAACCTTCTCAAGAGTCCCACCTTTTGGGTTCGTTTGCAGGGAAAGCTGAACTAATGAAGGTGGGGTGGGGATTTTGAACCTTGCTTCTAAATGCTTAGAAGACAGTCTCCAGAAACGGTTAGGCTTCCTGATGAGTCCACCTGAAAGAAAACAACTGTCACCCAGAGCTGTAGCTGATCAAACTTGAGTCTGCGCTAGTATTGATTGGTCTTGGTTTCTGGGACATTTAACTGTTTTAATTATGGACTAATAGTTAACTCATGGCTCCTTTGGTACTGCTTTATGGAAAGAAATGTGATGATACTGATAGCACATTAATGTAACTGGTGTGGTGTATTCTGTGTAAATAAATGATTTTTCATCTAAACCATTCTAGCAAATTAAATTTTAGCGACTGAGCAAGATTGCTGTGAGAATCTGTCAATTGCTTTTAAAATACACGTTGCTGTGTATTGTGTAGGAATAATATTTACATTGAGCAAAATGGGTATCAGTTTAAGCTATAATTAGAATATTCATTAAGGGTTTTAGCTAGTTTTTTTTCTTTTTTACAGTTGTTTCTAAGTGTTTAATACTGAATTTTAACATATTTGTAATAGGGCTTCTAGGAAAAGTTTCACCCCGTTTGACTGACTATTCAGTTTTTTAAAAATCATCAATCAGAAGCAAAATATTTATCTTGTTTGGCATCAGGTAGTTGTTTCGTTGACTGGACTACATTTCAGCTGCTTTTTGGAAGGACATTGGTTATAAATAGCTTAAGTTAGTTAAATTTAACTACTGTTTTCCAGTTCTGTGCATAGGCTAGTTTGTCCAGTAGATATTTTAGAAATGCAAGGCTTAAGAACAAGATTAGAGAGAACCTTCTATTTAAAATGAGGAAAATTTCTATGGATGTCATAGCTAGTATATATTTTGATTTTATTGTGCATATTTGTCTAGATGTAACATTTACTATGTGATTTCTGTAGCAGACGATTGATTATTTTGGTGATAATACAAGCTGAGTTGATTTTTTTATTTCTAACAAGTGAAAAAGTAAATTGAAATAATGTTTGAATTTTGTTTCCTGTTACCTAGAACCAACACAGATCTATAGATTTCTTCGAACTCGAAATCTCATAGCTGTAAGTAATCAAGCAAATTCAGTATTGTTTTCTTAGAGCTTTATTGTTATTTAATTTTAATATTTTTGAAACTTTTTTTATAGCCAATATTTTTGCACAGAACTCTTACTTACATGTCTCATCGAAACTCCAGAACAAACATCAAAAGGTACATTTTATAAACCTTATTTCAAACTGCCAAAGCATGTTGAAGTGTTGTTTTAAATAATTATTGTTAATAAAAATTCAATATGACAATTGAGGTAGAAGAGTGACTTGTTGAATTACTTGCAAAGTAATTTTTGATGTGATTGTTTTCGTAAATTCTAGTTTATTACCAAGTTCTTTTCCTACTAGAAATTTCACTAGTGAAATGAATGAAATGATTGGGTTTCTAGTGCTGCTGTAATTTAACAGCATCTTGTATGCCTGACAGTAAAGAACTAGCTCCTGGAGTGTTAGGTTCAGGAAATCTCATATAATAGTTTTGGTGATGGTCTTAGTGAAAGGGAAATACTTCAGAAGTCAATAGGGTGAATGTTCTTGAGCTTATGCTTTGCCATGTATCTTTTTGAGATATGTAATAATATAGAATACCAGATTTTTGTTTTAGAGGCAAGATTTTATTTACTGGACATTTCAAGTGAACAAATGTACATTTAAAGGAGATACCTTTCCATTTAGCATTCAGTTTATGTGTTATTTTAGTCTTGGCAGTAAAATCTTTTCGCTCAAAAGACAAACTAAGCTACTTTGGGGATTCTTACTAGTTATTAAGCAAACATCACTTTTTCTACATCAAGACTAGTTAAACTTTGTAGATGTACCTAGATGTGTTTCGAAGGATTTCATTGTTAAAATTTCTGGTATTCTTTCTGAATCTAAAGAAAGCATTGATTATAATTACATAATTTGATTTAGTAGTTGACTTTTTTTCTTTCATTAAAGTGTTTTTAATATGGAAGACAGTTGAATTGTTCTTTATGGTGCTGCCTGATTTTAATTTAAAAAACAAGTTATTTTGAAACTTATGAGTTAATAAAGGTCTATTTAAAAATAAATATTTGACATAAAAGTTAATAATTTTCCTGTCAGTTTATTAGGCCATTTGTCACATTGTGGGATGGATTTCTGTGGTTTACCAATTAGTAGAGGCAATTTTAAAGATTGGTATTAAAAACTGATTTACTTAATGTCTGTCATTCAGGTAATTTTAACTTTGGTGAGTTTTGAAGCAATTTACATGCCAATAAATATATGTTAAGTCCAACTTAGTTTATTTCTGTACAAAAATACGAAGGAATCGCTTACTGTATATACTCGTATATACTTACGTTTATACCGTAAAAACCTGCCTGGCCTAAGTAGCATAAGATGTAATTTTTAGCAAGTTAAACCACACTTTCATTTTTATAGTAGTTGGTGTCTTGGAAAGGTTATACATTTAGCCCTGTGATTGTGCCTTTTTCCCAAAATGTTTTTGGGATTCTTCTCATTGTATTACAATACTATAGTATCTATTGTTGGAGTAGGCTTGAATATAGTCATACTCAGTTGTATGAGATACATTTTGTCATTTGTTAAACTCCTTTATTATTCTAGTCTTGTTTCATTGAAGTATTAAAATTCTGTGGGTTAACATTAATTGGTACAGCAAACATCTAAGTGAGGAGAAGGACATCTTTTATTGAATTCTAGATTTTTTTTCTTACACTTTTGGTACAGAATTCACATATACAATTCAATAGCTCAGGCATATCAAGAAGAATTGTACAATCATTACCACAATCAATTTTAGAACTTTTAAAAACATGGTTAAATTGCTTTTAAAATGATTTGTGTAATCACAATCGGTTCTAGTGCTCCCTCTCCCTTCCCACAAATATTGCTTCCTTCCCAAATCCTCTCACCTGCCCTGTCTCCCCCTCCACACACATCTCCTGTAAATCCTTTCATCAGTTATTATCTCTATTCATCTACTTTTGTGCTTCACAAACTGGAAGACACAACAGAAACAATAAAAAATAAAACCAAAATAAAGTGGTAAGGATAAAATAATAATTATATAAAAATACAATTAATGAGTAAGAAAGAAAAGCCAGGGAAGAAATTTTGTCATGGAGAAAGATCTGACTAGTTACTCTGCAGTTGAGTTTGGGCTCCCACTGTCCGCCATAGCCTTCTACTAATTGGGTGTTCATAATTTAAGCTCTGAGACTTTTCCCTTCACCATATTTTAATTTTGTTATTGTCATCTTTGGGTCACAAGCTGGTGTGCTTCTAAGTGGACCTAGTTGATGCCTCACTTAGACAGCTGCTTGTTTGAATGAGCAGGGCATCATCTGCTCTCTTCACCACACTTGGCTGTAGCACCCTTTTCTTCAGTGCTCGTTCATGAAGATGAGTATGAAGCAGGGCCATGGTATCAGAACTAACTGTTCTTGGATTGGGGCTCGAGTGAAGTGGGGGCCCAGAATCCATCTGCTTGTCCCTGGGATATGTACAACTCAGGTTTACTTTGACAATCCTATTATGAATAAATCAAAACCCTGTAAGACCAACTACATCAGCAGCAACAAACCAACCAGCAAACAAAAACATACTAAAGGCAGGAAAATAAAACCCCATAGACACAAAAGAGTAAATGTTGTCAGTCATTCCCCCTGGGGTATAAGGCAATTGCACTGATAATATCATTTTATCCAGTGATTTCCAATGACACAGCACTTGGGGCACTGTTGCTATGAATGAGGAGGCTATGCAAGAACAGTTGCACCTGAGCCACAGCCCACGTGCTGTTGCCTTACACAGTTCCATCTCCCATTCCATTGAGCTCTGCTTACCCTAAGTATGGGGATTGGTCCCAGGGAGAAACTTTCTGGATCAGCTCTTCCAAGCGCAGATCCCTGCCCAGCAAGTCAAAACCTGTCATGACCACTTCATGGGGGGGCATTGAGGTACTAAATATTACTAGATTTTTTTGAGTTGTTTCTGAACTAAATAAAAATTTAAAGCATTGCTTTATTTTAAAAAATGTCCCCTTTTCATGGTATTTCATAGTGAATTGAACCCACCAGCAGCCTCTTCACTGAAGAAAGGTGTAGCAGTATGGTTCTGTAGAGATTACAGCTTTGGAAATACTATGGGACAGTTCTACTCTGTCCTTGGGGGTTGCTATGAGTCAGATTTGATTCAGCAGCTATGAATTTAACAATAACTGTCTCCCTTGTTATATTTGAGAATAGCCTCACCTTTCTAAAGAAAATAAGTATTTGATTTTGGGAGAGGGTCTGTTGTGTAGTTTATGGTATTTGTGTTTCATTTATTTTTTTCCCTAATTAAGGCCAAGATGCCTGTATGATCTCATCTATTTCAAATGGCTGCTAATATTCAAATCTGTGTACAATTTCATGTTAGAAGAGATGAACCTTGTGATTTATAGTTTCTTGCTTTTCTTTGTACAAAGAGAATTTCTTAGTTATTTTGTATATACAGACATTATGCTTAGAAGTGTTCAGTAACTTCACAGCCTTCTTCAATATTGGTGCTGTTGGTTCAATATGGAGAGCTGACCCCATCATTGGTTCAAACCTATCAGCAGCTCCACAGAGAAAGATAAAATTATCTGGCTCCAGGAAGGTTTACAACTCACAAGGTTGTAATTGAATGACTCAATGGCAGTGGATTTGGGTTTTTGATTTTCAAATATACGGAAACGTTCTTTGTAATTAGCATGGAGGAGTGTTTGGTTTCCCTCCACCCTTCTCATCTTTGGAGACTGAGAATGCACTGCCATTGAGTACTTACTGTGCTCTCCCGGATGACATTTGAATAATGACTTTTGTAGTGACTCTAAAGGCAAAGAGAGAAGCTTTTTAAAATAAAGGTCACCTGAAACACATTGTAGCAGTTCTAATTTTCCTGTCAGTTTTTCTATTGCTGTGTATTTATATAAATATTTTTTGTTGATAGTTTTTAATTAGAGTAGTTGATTATATTAGCTGTTTTTGAGGAATGAATAAAAGGTAATTGCTAGAATCTATATTCAAGTTTATAAGGTAATAAATTAATGTGGAATACATTAAGCTTTTACAATCCTAAATTTAAAGAATACATTAGTATAGAGAAACATTTGTTTCCCATTAATGAGTTTTTCTATTTTATCTTTTTTTAAAACTTACCAAGTTAAAAGCTAATAACTTTATTGTTTTGAAGGGCATGTCCCTGGTAACAACCATTTCTTTAATGTGACCTAACACATAACTTTCTAGCCTTTGCTAATAGTTTCTGTGAATGCCTTATGAAGTTCAGGTATATTTTGCAGGATATCTGCTTTTATGTGCTGATACCAGCATATATTTGTCAGGCTACTTAATATAATTGTTTTAAAACATAGATAATTTGCATTTGTTTGGCTCAGTTTAACAGATGCTTGACTACCTACCAAGTACAAGGCACCATGCCAAGCACTACATGGTTTTCTTTGAAGAAAAGCAATCTCTGCCCTTCAGGAGTTTATCATCTAGTAGGAGAAATAAAATATTTATACATGCTTCATATGTAGGAGACTAAATGTCAAAATAAATATAAACCAAGTAACATGTATAAGGAGAAATTAATTTAGGTCGGGAGTAATTATAAAAGTTTTCATAGAAACCTTTGGGGATTGAAAGCAACTACTGTACTACAATATACATTTTCTCAAAAATTGTTATAGTTAACTAAAAAAAAATTGTTATAGTTAACTATCCAGAAAATTTTAGTTACTGGAAGGAAGAAAAAGAATCAGTTTTTCATTTGCCTGTTATAGTGACAATAAAGTATAGTTTGTTTTTCCAATTGAGAAGTGATTATTTTGTTTATCTATTTCTTCCAGGAAAACATTTAAAGTTGATGATATGTTATCAAAAGTAGAGAAAATGAGAGGAGAGCAAGAATCTCATAGGTAAGATAACCTATCAGTTTACATTAAATGATGCAATTTAGGAAATAGGAAAAATTATAGTCATTTTCCCTTTGATCATCTTGCTGTTATAAGGAAGTTGAAGGAAACCTAGAACATATTTGTTCCAAACTTGTTCACAAAGCCAGAATTGCTTCTATAGCGTCTCCTGTAGGAGCCCTTCAGCCTCAGTTTGCATATCTTCAATGTCAGCTCCAAATGAGAGACTCTATGCATCTGTCCCTATTTAAATCTTTCAAGGAAAAATTCCCTGTTTTGTTTGTTTTTTAAAAAAATCATTTTAAAGAGGAGAAAAAAATGATTAGGGCAGGGGCTGTACAGATGTGCTTTATACAATTGATGTATGTATATGTATGAACTGTGATAAGAATTGTATGAGCCCCTAATAAATTGTTAAAATTAAAAAAATCATTTTATTGGGGGCTCCTACTATTCATCACAATCCATGTGTTCATCCATTGTATTGAGCACATTTATACATTTGTTGCCATCATTATTTTAAAAGCATTTTCTTTCTACTTGAGCCCTTGATATCAGCTTTTCCTTTTTCCCTTCCCTCCCTCCCAAACTCTTGATAACTTAAAAAGTATTATTATTTTTCATGTCTTACACTGTCCGACGTCTCTCTTCACCCACTTTTCTGTTGTCTATATTGTATTTTTAAAATGCTGTCTTACATGACAGAAATCTGACCCTTTGGACAGATAAAACTTACTGTGTGTTTTCAAATACGATACACAGACTAATCTTAAAATCTTCTGATTAGCCTAATATCTGCTTTTTAGATATTAGACACCATGTTTTTCCATTTGTTCTTTGATGATTTAGGTACTGAAGGAAGTTGATATTGTTCTAAAGGAAAGCAGGAACTTGAGTGGTATTTGTTTATTCATTGAGTACTTTTGGGAAGAATGTAGAAATGAAAATACTAAGTTTTTAAAATAGAGTAGGAAAAAGTGTTAAATTGGATTTCCTTTGACATTAGATACATTTTGCCAACTTAAGTTGAGATAAATATTGATTAATTATACTTCATTTCTCACTGTTTTAGCAACTAGTATAAGAAAATATTTTTTAAAGTTTTAAAGAATATATATATTCATATATATATATGAATATATATAGTACTGGGAGGGTGGAGGGAGGGTGCGGTAGAAAGGGGAAACCAATTACAGGGATCTACATATAACCACCTCCCTGAGGGACAGACAACAGAAAAGTGGGTTGAAGGGAGATGTCAGACAGTGTGAGATATGACAAAATAATAATTTATAAGTTATCAAGGGTTCATGGGGGAGTGGGGAAAATGAGGAACTGATGCCAGGGGCTTAGGTGGAGAGCAAATGTTTTGAGAATGATGAGAGCAACAAATGTGCTTGACACAATGCATGGTTGTGTGAAGAGTTGTATGAGCCCCCAATAAAATTATTTTAAAATATTTTTAAAATGATTTTATTGAAGGATCATACAGCTCTTATCACAATCCATACATACATCAATTGTGTAAAGCACATTTGTACATTCATTGCCCTCACCATGCTCAAAACATTTGCTCTCCACTTAAGCCCCTGGCATCAGGTCCTCGTTTTCCCCCCTTTCTCCCTCCTTCCTGCTCCCTCATGAACCCTTGATAATTTATAAATTATTATTTTGTCGTATCTTGCCATGTCCAATGTCTCCCTTCACCCACCCTTCTGCTATCCGTCCCCCCAGGGAGGGGAGGTCCTATGTAGATCCTTGTAATCGGTTCCCCTTTTCCACCCACCCTCCCTCTATGCTCCCAGTATTGCCCCTCACACCACTGGTGGCTTTATGTTTTAATTGTAAAATTGATTTTTTATTGCCTTGTAGGACCACAGTGTGCTTTTCATTTCCATATCTAGGTGATCCTTAACTAAAAAATTAGTTAGAAGCAGGATCCCAAATCTTTATTGAGTCGGCTACTGCCTAGGAAGAATAAACCAAAATGGAAATTTGACCCTTTACTATTATTCCATAGTGAGATTAGCTTTGAGAAATGCTATAGATAACTTATGTGCTGTGGGAAAGATTGGTTACACTGGCCAGTTTTCTCTGGTCAATAATTTTCCCACTGTATTTTGTTCATTTAAGCAGTAGATTCATTAATTAGGACAGTATTGTAATAGGAGTTTTCTTAACCAATTTAGAATCATTGGAGGGTCATGTAACAATTTTGCTTGTAATGCAACATTTTTGACCTTAGGATCTACTTAGGACCAGTGAATTGGCCATTTCACCACCCCAAGATCTTCTGTGAATGCCTCAGTGTTATTCCCAGAGGCATTAGAATGAACTGGGAAATTGCTTCATTTGAAGTTTACTATAGGACCTTGTCTTTAAAAAAATTTTTTATTATTAATAAATCTTTTTATTGGGGCTCATACATACAACTCATCACAATCCATACATACATCATTTGAGCAAAGCACCCTTATACATTCGTTGCACTCGTCATTCTCAAAATTCACCCTCTACTTGGGTTCCTGGCATCAGCTTCGGTTTCCCTTTTTTTCCCCCCTCCCCCTAAGACCTTGTCTTAATAAGTTACTATGATGTTATTCCTTACCTCAAATTGAGCATTACCCTACTAAAATATCACACAGGGTTGTCAGAAGTATCCTGAAACCCAAGGTGTAATGCCATCACTATAAAACTTTCTGTATAAATTCTGCCTCCAATTCTTAAGAGAAAATAAAATCTTTTTTCTTGTTGTTCTAAGACATTTAAATACCTTCCTTCTTTCTCTATTCTCTTCCATTCGGTTTCTGTATGTCTCAGACATAGAGGTATTACTCAATTTGATTGGATCCTGGACTATGTTCTTTTCAGCAGGTCCAAAATGGCACTGCTTCCATTCTCAAACCGTGTACATTTTATTCCCCCAAGTTTCAGGGGCAGTAAGATTTACAAAAATAATAGTAATAGCATTAAAACCCCTAAATGAAAATAATCAAATGCCAAAACTAATCATGACCTTTCTATGCACTCAAAAACTAAGTGAAATTCATGGTATCATGAAAGAAGGTGATATTTTGAATCTTTTATGCATTTATAACCTATATCCACAGTTGTGTTACTATTCACAGATAATTATGAGTAAATTAGGGGAAAGAGTTGATAGAAAAAAAATGGGACATTTCAGTGTTTGCTTCTGAGGTATTACTTAATTCATGACACTAGACCAGAATTGTTATTTATAACCTGAAACTTCCATAAGAAAGCCTGTCATTTATACACATTGTTTGCTTGCTTGTTTGTTTCTTTTTTAATTGCAGAGTAGCTTCTGAAAACTCCAAAGCAATCAACCGATTTTAGAAATTCATAGTGGTTGCTCTTCTTGACCCCCAGTTTTTTTTCCAGTTGTTTGTTCTGTTTAAAGACCTCCGTTTTCTTTTTAGAATGTCTTTTTTTTCTTTTTAAATTTACTGAGTTCCAACGTGGCTTTTAGAATAAATTTCTTGCTTTTGGAGTCTTCCAACCTAGCAAGATCCCAAGGTCTTCTGGCACTGTCATTCTAACCAATTTTGGAACTCTTACTATGATCCTGACATATAAGGGTAGCTCCTTGTACTGCAACGCATCATAAAAAGATATCCAAACTTAGAGTCGAGTCGCCTCCAGAATTGCTTTCCAGGGTGAAATCTGAAGCAGAATATTCCCTGTTTTAGCATTCTGTCTCTGGTCCATGGTTAAGTAGCAAGAGAAGTCTCCTTTTTCTTTTTTTTTAAATATTTCTTTTTAAAAAAAACAATTTATTAGGGGCTCATTCAACTCTTATCACAATCCATACATATACATACTTCAATTGTATAAAGCACATCTGTACATTCTTTGCCCTAATCATTTTCTTTTTTCCCCCCTTTTTTTTTACATTTTATTAGGGGCTCATACAACTCTTATCACAATCTATACCTTTACATACATCAATTGTATAAAGCACATCCACACATTCCCTGCCCCAATCATTCTCAAGGCATTTGCTCTCCACTTAAGCCCTTTGCATCAGGTTCTCTTTTTTCCCCCTCCCTCCCCGCTCCCCCCTCCCTTATGTGCCCTTGGTAATTTATACATCGTTATTTTGTCATATCTTGCCCTATCCGGAGTCTCCCTCCCCCCCCTTCTCTGCCGTCCATCTCCCAGGGAGGAGGTCACATGTGGATCCTTGTAATTGGTTCCCCCTTTCCAACCCACTCACCTTCCACTCTCCCAGCATCGCCCCTCACACCCTTGCCCCTGAAGGTATCATCCACCCTGGATTCCCTGTACCTCCAGCCCCCATATGCACCAGTGTACAACCTCTGCTCTATCCAGTCCTGCAAGGTAGAATTCGGATCATGGTAGTTGGGGGGAGGAAGCATCCAGGATCTGGGGGAAAGCTGTGTTCTTCATCGGTACTACCTCGCACCCTGACTGACCCATCTCTCCTAAACCCCTCTGTGAGGGGATCTCCAGTAGCCGACACTTGAGCCTTGGGTCTCCACTCTGCTCTTTCCCCTTCATTCAATATGGTATATATATATACACATATACATATATATACATATGCATATATTTTTTTCAGCTTCATAAAATGTTATATTTATTTATTTTTAATTTTAGCAATTTATTAGGGGCTCATACAATTCTTATCACAGTTCATACATATACATACATCAATTGTATAAAGCACATCTGTACAGTCTTTGCCCTAATCATTTTTTTCTCCTCTTTTCTTTTTTTACATTTTATTAGGGACTCATACAACTCTTATCACCATCCATACATATACATACATTGATTGTATAAAGCACATCCATACATTCCCTGCCCCAATCATTCTCAAAGCATTTGCTCTCCACTTAAGCCCCTTGCATCAGGTCCTTTTTTTTTTGTCCCCTCCCTCCCCTTTCCCCCCTCCCTCATGTGCCCTTGGTAATTTATACATTGTTATTTTGTCATATCTTGCCCTATCCGGAGTCTCCCTTCCCCCCTTCTCTGCTGTCCCTCTCCCAGGGAAGAGGTCACATGTGGATCCTTGTAATCAGTTCCCCCTTTCCAACCCACTCACCCTCCACTCTCTCAGCATCGTCCCTCACACCCTAGGTCCTGAAGGTATCATCCACCCTGGATTCCCTGTACCTCCAGCCCTCATATGTACCAGTGTACAGCCTCTGTCCTATCCAGGCCTGCAAGGTAGAATTCGGATCATGGTAGTTGGGGGGAGGAAGCATCCAGGATCTGGGGGAAAGCTGTGTTCTTCATCGGTACTACTTCGCACCCTAATTAACCCATCTCCTCTCCTAAACGCCTCTATGAGGGGGTCTCCATTGGCCGACACTTGGGCCTTGGGTCTCCACTCTGCACTTCCCCCTTCATTTAATATGGTATATATATACATATATATATACATATGCACATATATACACATACATACACACACTTATATCGTGTTTTTTTTTTTTTTTTGCATGATGCCTTATACCTGGTCCCTTGGCACCTCGTGATCGCACTGGCCGGTGTGCTTCTTCCATGTGGGCTTTTTTGCTTCTGAGCTAGATGGCCGCTTGTTCACCTTCAAGCCTTTAAGACCCCAGACACTATCTCTTTTGATAGCCGGGCACCATCAGCTTTCTTCACCACATTTGCTTATGCACCCATTTGTCTTCAGCGATCCTATCATGGAGGTGTGCAGTCAATGATAGGATTTTTTGTTCTTTGATGCCTGGTAACTGATCCCTTTGGGACCACTCGATCACACAGGCTGGTGTGTTCTTCCATGTGGACTTTGTTGCTTCTGAGCTAGATGGCCGCTTGTTTATCTTCAAGCCTTTAAGACCCCAGACACTCTCTCTTTTGATAGCTGGGCACCATCAGCTTTCTTCACCACATTTACTTGTTCACCTGCTTTGGCTTCAGCAGTTGTGTCGGGAGAGTGAGCATCATAGAGTGCCAATTTAATAAAAGAAAGTATTCATGCATTGAGGGAGTGCTTGAGTAGAGGCCCAAGGTCCTTCCACCACCTTAATACTAAGCCTATAAATGTAGACACTTAGATCTATTTCCCCATCCTCATATATATGTTTGCGTGTACATGTCTTTGTCTAGACCTCCATAAATGCCCTTTGCCCCCAGCTCCTTCCTCCATCTCCCTTGACTTTCCTCCTGCCCTACTACCATGCTCCATCCCCACCTGGGTTACAGCTATACCTCTTCTCTACGCAACCTTACCCTTGATCATTCCTTACCAGGCCTGCCACTCCCCCCTCACTACCATTTTGGGTCCCATGTTATTCCCTTTTCCCTGTGTTTGTTAACACTACTTCCTTACCCCCCCACCCCTCCCCCACCTCACCCCCACCTAAGTCCCCCCGGAACTGTCTGTCCCATTGTTTTTCCTCCAGATAGTTCATCCAGCCTGTCCTATTCAGACAGACCTGTGGAGACACTAACATGCATGAAAACAAGACAGAGGAAAACAAAGCAGCAGTATACAACCAGACAACAAAACAACAAAAACAAAACGCTGACAAAGAACAAAACAAAACACTTTACAAAAGAAAAGCTTGTAGTTAGTTCAGGGATCGTTTGCTGGCCCTTAGGAGCGTTTTCCAGTCCAGTCTGTTGGGGCACCACGCCCTGGCCCCAAAGTCCACTCTCAGCATTCCCTGGGGACCTTGCCACCCCATTCCCTTGCTGTTCCACTGCAGTCCCCCAGTGCTTTGCCTGGGTGTGGTGGGATCAGGTCAGGTGCAATTCCCACACTGTGTCTCTGGTGCTGTCCCCTGTATCGCCCTTAGTCACTGAGGGGCATCATGTCTCATAGTAGGGCCAGCCATGTTGTTCAAGAGAAGTCTCCTTGAAATATACTACTGTTACTAGAATTTTTTCTAGGGACATAAAAGGGGCTTCAAAAGTTTTACGAGAAAAAAACATTCTATTTCATTTTTCCATGAACTTTTTAAAGCTCTCTCATATCTATTCAAGCTTCTATTGTTAGTGGATTAACAAGGCAAGTACCATTCATGATTCCCCGTTCCCCGAACACATCATGATGTAAGTTGTAAATTTTGTAGGCATTTAGTAATCTTTTCTAAACATGCCTCTTTTTAAACATCTTTCTGAACTATAACGGGATCTGGACCTTTTTCCCTGCTGGAATCCTATGTCCTAATGTGCCATGTCCCAGGCCTGAGGAGATAGAAAGGTAGGCAGACCATCTGAAGAGAAGACCCTGCCTTTGTGGAGCTTAGTGTCCAGAGCGGGGAAAGATGTTTGGTATTTCTTTATGATGGTGCAGGGCCAGTCAGTGTCTCATTCTGTTGTACTTGGGGACATCATTTTGAGATGAACCGACTTGATGGCACCTAGGAACAACAACAACTAAAAATATTAAATAGGTTCTGTGGAAGAAAGCATAGGAAACTATGTACAGAGCAGAAAAATGAGCTTGGGGTGATGGGTTTGGGAATAAGAATAAGTCAGAGCAGGCCTTCCTGAAGAAATGAGATTTGAAAGATGAATATACGAGTGAAACGGGGAAGGAGGGGAAGCAGGCCAATGTTGTATGGAAAGGAGCATCCCATGTCACTTAAGGAACACAGAGGCTTGAATAGCTGGTTTGAGAGTAAGGATAGAGGCATGAGATGAGTCTGGAACTCAGGGCTATGGTCAGAAGACACCCGGTGTGCATTTTAGGCAATGTCAAGATGTTGGTTTTTATACTAAGAATATCATTAAATGATGTAGGTAGATGCATTGCATCAATACTTTTATGTCCTTTCGTAGACTCAGCTGTATTTTTAAAACTTCAGGACGCTGCTTAAATTGGTCATTTTTTATCACTATTACCTTCAATCCCGTACTAACTACTATATACATTTTCAAATTGGCTTATTTTCATTCTTGAATTTCATTTCTTTTTTTCAAATTCTGAGCCATAACTTTCTTAATATCTGTTCCTGAAGCTGCCTTATCACTTGAGCCTTAAAATCAGTGTTCCAAACAAATTTTAACAAACTTTCCTATTAATCACAAAGTTTATAATAATCCCCTTGTTTTCTCTGGCATACTATTGGAAATAGAACTGAAATATTTAAGCAGAACGAATCCTACTCCCAGTGAATAACACCTCAGTCCAGTTCAACTTCTTAATAAAAAATGTTTCCACTTTTATGTCTCAGCCCTATTTAAGATCTGGATCTGGGATTAAGGGCTTGATATAATCAATGATTGCTCGTGTTTCTGCATCTGAGGATAAATGTGTTAGAAAATTTTGGTAATTAGAATCTTGTATGCCAAGTGGCTTATTAATAGAATTATCTTGTTTTAAGGTAATATAGCCATGACCCTAGAAATGCATCCTTGTAGGTTTCATTAACATCAGATTACTAACGAAAAGAATGCTTCCAAAGTGAGGTTTGTGTAACTTGAATAGACATTGTGAATTGGAGAGTACCTGTGTAATGTTTCTAGTCCGCAAAGAGCTTTTTTTTTGTTTATTCTAGGAGGAAACCATCCACATGGAAAACATTTCATTTTTTAATATTTCTGTGTAAGACACTGCTAGGTACTAGGAACAATAATAGAAATGTCTTTGTTCCATATGTGTTTATTTATATCTCATGTTGAGAAAGAATATCTATGAAAAGATAGTCCCAAAGTAGTGGTAATTATAATTGCTTATAAATGAAAGAGGTGCTCATTTAGCTTTCAGGTGGTTAGAGGTAGGGTTTTTGTAGAACAGGAGAAAGTGTTTTGGTAGACACATAATTATTTTATGCAAGCTTCACAATTTGCAAGAGATAATATTCTAATTTTGTAGATAACAAGTTGGAGCTAATACCTAAACCCAGAGTTCTGTTTCTGTACATAAATTTGTAGATGTCCAAACAAACAGGTGGTAGTGGAGATGACTTAGAGAATATGGAGAAAGGGAGGATACATGCAAAATGGTGTTTTTGGAACATTAGCCTGTGTTAGTGTTTAGTAACTCATAAGATTAGTGCTGAATAATGGCTTCTAAATTGGTGGTGACTGATGGGTTATCTTCTAAATTGTGGAAATTGTAGAATATTCTTCTCTGTCCTTATGTTTTGGAGTTCAGCTGATTTTTATTCTTAATGACATGAGAATTTCTTTTTAAAATCATTTTATTGGGGGCTCATACAACTCTTACCACAACTCATCATACATCCATGTGTCAAGCACATTTTTACATTCATTACCCTCATCATTCTCAAAATATTTGCTTACCACTTAAGCCCTTGGTATCCTCATTTTCTCCACTCCCTACCTTCCCCCCCTCCCTCATGAACCCTTGATAGTTTATAAATTATTATTCTTATAGGAAAATGCTAGCAGTCTTTTCAGTTAAATGGCATGTACGTTTTTTAGATGATTTAATGCATGCTTTTGGTAAATTAAGTTGGAGATACATCATTTTTGTATTCAACAATTTAAATAACTTACATCTCTTAATGGCTTGCTCAGTTTCCTACCCTCCCTTTCCCTACCATCTCCCTCCTGTAGTACTAAGCTTTCATCCTCTTCCCTCAAGTCAACACCCATCTACGTACAAGTCTGTCACTACCCTCCCTACCCCTGTTAAACATCAAAGTTTCTCATTTGGTATGATAACCTTTTCTTGATTTTTCTTTGTTTTTATAATAGTGGTCTCACACAGTATTTGTCCTTTTGAGATTGCTAACTTCATTCAGCATATAATGTCCTCCAAATCCATCCATGCCATGTGGTGTTTCACAGTTTCATCATCTTTAGCAATGCATAGTACTCCATTGTTTGTATATTACCATTCTTCTACTATTGAGCATTTATTTAATTTATTTCCATCTTTCTATCATGAATAGTACTTCAAAAGCATGGGTGTGCATAGATATGTTCAGGCTCTGTTCTTTATTTCTGTAGGGTTATACCACAAAGTGCAATTCCCGGATCATAATGGTATTTCTGTTCCTCATTAATTTCAGGAAGTGCCATACTCACACTGTCTGCCACACTTTTATCATCATCCCACCTGCAGTATAGGGTTTCACTCTTCGCATCTCCAGCATTTGTTGTTTTCTGCTTTTTTGAATTTTACTTTCTGGGATAAGGTGGTATCTCATTCTGATTTGCATCTCAGATGGCTAATAATCACAAACATTTTGCATATGTTAGCTGCCTTTATGTCTTTGAACTGACAATGTTCTCTGCCCATTTATATCATCTCTTGTTGAGGTACTGAAATTTTCTATTGCTTTTAGAGATTAGTCCCTTGTATGATAAATCATTGCAAAAAAATTTCCCCCAGATGTGGGCTTCCTTTTTACTCTTTGGTGAAATCTTTTGATGCACATAGTGTTTTGTTTTTAGGAGGTTCCAATATATATTTTTAATCCTTTTATTAGGGGCTCATACACCTCTTACCACAATCCATGCATACATCAATTGTGTCAAGCACATTTGTACATTCATTTCCCTAATCATTCTCAAGAAATTCTTTCTCTACTTAAGCCCCTGTCATCAGGTCCTCGTTTTTTCCCCTCCCTCCCCGCTCTCCCCTCCCTCATGAACCCTGGGTAATTTTACAAATTATTATTTTGTCATATCGTGCCCTGTCCGACGTCTCCCTTCACCCACCTACTTTTCTGTTTGTCCCCCAGGGAGGAGGTCACATGTAGATCCTTGTAATCAGGTCCCCCTTTCCAACCCACTCTCCCTCTATGTTCCCAGTATTGCCACACACACCACTGGTCCAGAAGGGATCATCCGCCCTGGATTCCCTGTGTTTCTGGTTCATGTCTGTACCAGTGTCCATCCTCTGTTCTAGCCAGACTTGTAAGGTAGAATTGGGAACAAGATAGTGCGGAATGGGGATGGGGGCGGAGGCAAAGCATTTAGGAGCTAGAGGAAAATTGTATTTTTCATTGTTGCTACATCATACCCTGACTGACTCGTCTCCTCCCCAAGACGCCTCTGCAAGGGGATCTCCAGTTGCCTACAAATGGGCTTTGGGTCTTTACTCCGCAAGCTCCCTCTCCCCCATTCACTATGATGAGATTTTTTTGTTCTGATGATGCCAATCCCTTCAACACCTTGTGATTGCACATGCTGGTGTGCTTCTTCTATGTGGGCTTTGTTGCTTCTGAGCTAGATGGCCCCTTGTTTACCTTCAAGCCTTTTAAGACCCCAGACTATATCTTTTGATAGCTGGGCACCATCAGCTTTCTTCACCACATTTGTTTATGCACCCGCTTTGTCTTCAGAGGTTGTGTCAGGAAGGTGAGCATCATAGAATGTCAGTTTAATAGAAGAAAGTATTCTTATATTGAGGGAGTACTTAAGTGGAGGCCCAATGTCCTTCTGCTACCTTAATACTATTAAACCTATAAATATATGCACATAGATCTATTTCCCCATACTCATATATAAATATTTGCATATGTACATGTCTATCTAGACCTCTATAAATGCCCTTTGCTGCCCAGCCCTTTCCTCTATTTGCCTAGACTTTCCTCCTGTCCCATTATCATGCTCAGTCCCCACCAGGGTTTCAGCAATTCTTTGTTACATTACTCTCCAATAATCTATTTTGTCTTTCTTCTTAACTCTATGAACTTTGTTTTTGAGTATATGCTGTCCTTTTTATCCTAAATGGTTGGTTGCCCTGATGTGCACATTTTAATGTGTTTTTAAAATTAATTTTATTCATAATAAAAAGTAATATAAAAATCATTTGTACTATATGTATTACTTTTCAGGAATCATGTTATATATGTGTTTTATTTTTGTTGATATTTAAGCTAACTCACTTTTTCCTTAATTGGCTTTTTAACTGCCTGGTTATGTTACTTTTCCTAGTCCTTTTGTCTAGCATCCTTTATTTAGGTATACTTTCTCAAGACAGGTTTTTTTAGCACATAGTTTTATGGCTTTCATTGTTAAGAGGATAGGCATTATTATTATTTTTTAATCATTTTTGGGGGGTCTCGTACAACTCTTATCACAATCCATACATACATCCACTGTGTCAAGCACATTTGTACATTTGTTGCTATCATCATTGTCAACGCATTTGCTTTCTACTTGAGCCCTTGTTATCAGCTCCTCATTTTTCCTGCTCCCTCCCTTCTCCCCCTCCCTCATGAACCCTTGATAATTTATAAATTGTTATTATTTTGTCATGTTTTATATTGTCTGATGTCTCCCTTCACTCACTTTTCTGTTGTCCATCCCCCAAGGAGGAGGTTATATGTAGATCCTTGTAATTGGTTTCCCATTTCTACCTCATCTTCCCTCTACCCTCCTGGTATCGCCACTCTCACCACTGGTCGTGAGGGGTTTATCTGTCCTGGATTCCCTGTGTTTCCAGGTCCTATCTGTACCAGTGTACATGCTCTGGTCTAGCCAGATTTGTGTGCTAGAATTGGGATCATGATAGTGGGGTGGGTGGGGAAGCATTTAGGAACAGAGGATAGACATTATGGTGTCTTCTGTGGAAATATCTACTCATTGGATTTTTATTTTCCTGTGGGGGAAAAAAAGTATCCTGGGTCTGCTCCTTAACACTCTTTTTTTAAAAAACAATTTATTAGGGGCTCATACAACTCTTATCACAATCCATACATATACATAAATCAATTGTATAAAGCATATCTGTTCATTCATTGCCCTAATCATTTTCTTTTTTTCCCCCTTTTCTTTTTTTACATTTTATTAGGGGCTCATACAACTCTTACCACCATCCATACCTATACATACATCAATTGTATAAAGCACATCCATACTTTCCCTGCCCCAATCATTCTCAAAGCATTTGATCTCCACTTAAGCCCTTTGCATCAGGTCCTCTTTTTTTTCCCCCTTCCCTCCCCACTCCCCCCTCCCTCATGTGCCCTTGGTAATTTATACATTGTTATTTTGTCATATCTTGCCCTATCCGGAGTCTCCCTTCCCTCCCTTCTCTGCCGTCCATCTCCCAGGGAGGAGGTCACATGTGGATCCTTGTAATCAGTTCCCCCTTTCCAACCCACTCACCCTCTACTCTCCCAGCATCGCCCCTCACACCCTTGGTCCTGAAGGTATCATCCACCCTGAATTCCCTGTGCCTCTAGCCCCCATATGCACCAGTGTACAACCTCTGCCCTATCCAGCCATGCAAGGTAGAATTCGGATCATGGTAGTTGGGGGGAGGAAGCATCCAGGATCTGGGGGAAAGCTGTGTTCTTCATCGCCTCCTTAACACTCTTATTGCCTCATTATCTTTCCCTCTAATTATAAAAGTATAAATTGTTAGTGGCACTTCAAAACAAAACACATTCCCTTTACTGCTCATCATTGCCCTTCAACTATAAGCTTTTTTCTTTTTTTCCCTTTTACTAGTAAATTTTTTTTCAGGGAGCGGTGCAAGGCTATAAGAGATCATTACTGTTTCCATTTTTTCCCCTTTTTATTTTTTTCCTTCCCCCCCCCCATTTCTCTCCCATCTGTTCTCTGTAAAACTGTTATTACGTTGAGTCCAATTTACGATGACCGTATGTCAGCAGGACTGTGCTCACAGTTTTTAATGGCTAGTTTCTCTTTTCATCTATCTAGTTACTTTTTAATGGCTAATTTCTTAGGAGTAGTTCATGAAGCCTTTTTTCCATGGCCCTTCTTGGTGTACTCAGCCCTCTAACCTTTTAGTTAGCAGTCATTATACCACCAGAGTTTCTTCTGTTCTCTGGAACTGTAATCTGGATATTCTTTGTTACACCATAGATAATGTCTAGGAAAGATAATTACTGGTTCCCGATCAACACAAAAATTATTCTTATCAATTTAAAGGGACACAAAAGCTTGTTTAGTTTAGCCTATCTTACTTTGTTTTCCCAACATCAATAGATATTTTTCAAATGAAAGGGACCACGGCAGTTTATTTCTTTTTCTTTTTTTAAAAATTAAATTAAATTAAAATTTTTTAACAATTTATTGGGGCTCATACAATTCTTATCCCAGTTCATACATATACATACATCAGTTGTATAAAGCACATCTGTACAGTCTTTGCCCTAATCATTTTTTTCTCCTCTTTTCTTTTTTTACATTTTATTAGGGACTCATACAACTCTTATCACCATCCATACATATACATACATCAATTGTATCAAGCACATCCATACATTCCCCGCCCCAAATCATTCTCAAAGCATTTGCTCTCCACTTAAGCCCCTTGCATCAGGTCCTCTTTTTTTTTTTTCCCCCTCCCTTCCCTTTCGCCCCTCCCTCATGTGCCCTTGGTAATTTATAGATTGTTATTTTGTCATATCTTGCCCTATCCGGAGTCTCCCTTCCCCCCTTCTCTGCTGTCCTAGTTTATTTCTTTTCTTTCTTTATAACTACTAAAACTAAAATGTAAGTAAATTTGAAATTGGGTAAATTATTAATCTGTGTTAGATTTGTAATGCTGTATTTTACTACTTATTTACATAGAAAGTAATGTTTGCATCATCTATTATGAATGCTAAATGTCCATAAATTTAAAACATTAAAGCATTTAAACTCGTTTTTATGGATTCAACTACTTATAAAAATAGAGGCAAGATACTAATGAATCATAAGTTACCTTGCTTTAATTGGTAGTACGTTTTTTGGGGGGACAGTGTTTTTTTTTTCCTGACTCATTATTTTCGTGTGTGTATGTGTGTGTGATGAGGTTGTGGTTCATTTTTAAAAATTTTTATTCTTTAGGTATATAGATGTTTTGGTTTGGATGTAGAACTTAATAAATGTTTGGAGTTTGGGACCTGAATAGTAAAGAATTATAAAAGAAAATCTATCTTGACTGAAGTAATTTTAATTTCAACATTATACTTTAATATCTTAGTTGTTTTATTATAGATTATTAAACCGATAAAATTTTAATTTTTTAATTTTTAGCTTGTCAGCACATCTGCAGCTTACATTTACTGGTTTCTTCCACAAAAATGGTATGTACTTTACAATATATCAGTTCTGAATCATACGTGTTTTGGTTGTAAAGTCGGTCAAAGTTTTGTTGCTCATTTTCACCTTACTAATAATAATAATGATAAATCAATAGATCACCATTCTAACAGCAAAAAGACATTATGTAAAACAGAAATTTTATTTTCTTTGTTTACAGTTAATAAATTATACCCAATCGGAGGAATAGTCAATCTGACAACTTCAATATTCTTTAATTAATCTTTTTAGTAATTTAATTTAAATATGCATTATGTGATCATTGGTAGGATATAGAGTATGTAACATACAACTCTTTAAGTTTAAAAAATGAGGATTTTTGAGCTGGGAAGTGACATGACCTGATTTACATTTTAAAAGATAACTCTGATGCCTATGTGGAGTGTAATACTATATGGAGGCAAAAATCAACTCATGTAACCCTAATATTTGGCTGGGAAATGCAGTGATCCAGAGAGAAGAGAGAAGGGGATGGCTTAGACTGAGTCACACTCAAAAATGTGTAGTGTTTCTCATGAAAAATTTTTGATACTGTTTAAAGTACATATTCCTGGACTTTATATAATCTAAAAATTAGCAGATTTATTTTAACACGATTTGAAGCTGACATTTTAATCTAGCACTAAATTCAGAAGAGCGTAGTCTGAGGAACAAATTTTAAGAAATGCAGCTTTTAAAGGCTTTAAAAATTGTGGGTAGACTTTATATAGGAATTATTGTTCAAAACCTGGCTTCTCTATTACTTTCCAGTTATCTATTAAGTCTTAGATATATAGAGACCATCCCTAAAGTTGTACTGCTAACTGTAAGATCAGCACTTCGAAATTTTAGGCACAACTGTGTAGAAAAATAAGGCTTTTGATCATGTGGAGATTTTACAGCCTTTGAACTGAAAAGGGCCGTTCTCTTCTGTCCTCTAGGGTCGCTATAGGCGGAACCCACTCGATGGTATTGTGTTTTGGTTTTGAGTGAAAAAGTAGTTCCCCAGTTCCAAACAAGATCTATTTTTAAGTTGAAATTTGTAGGTAAGCTGGAGCAAGGACACACAGTTCTTTATTTAGCCTTCCTTTAGTGGGAGAAAAGGAGCCCTGGTAGTGCTGTCATGTAAGAGTTGGACTGGTAACTGCACGTTTGGTGCTCTTCAGAGATGAGACTGCTTGCTTACCTAAAGATTTGCCAGCTTGGAAGCCCTATGTAAGGTCACTATGAATGACTGATGGCAGTGAGTTTCGTTGGTTGAGGGTTTTTTAGTGAAAGAAAAGGCTTTTGTTGCCATTTCAATGATTTAAAAGCTTCATGTGCAACACAGGTAAAAGTGATTGTGCTTCAAGTTGCTTGTCTGAAAAAGTTGATTCATTAATTTCAAAGTATGGACACATTTACAAGAATTGTAATTTGGACATTCTTATTGGGCACTTACTATGTCTCAAAGATAGTTATCAGTACACTATGTGTGATCATTCTTAAAGGTAAATGTTAGCTACTTTTGGCTTATCTCTAAAGAAATGTAGCTTTTATCTCTAAATCACACTTTCTAATGATCTCTTCAAAGGGGGAAAATACTTTGATGTTATCTTACCTGGTTCAGCCATCATTTGTAAGAGATTATAAATAAGGTGAATATAATAGAGAATATTTTCATAAAATGAATTTTACCCACACGGAAGAAGCACACCAGCCTGTGTGATCATGAGGTGTCAATTGGATCAGGTATCAGGCATCAAAGAACAAGAAATCATATCATTGTGAATGAGGGGTAGTGCGGAGTGGGGACCTAAAGCCCATCTGTAGACAACTGGACATCCCCTTACAGAAGGGTCACGGGGATGAGCCGAGCCAGTCAGGGTGAAGTGTAGAAA
Source organism: Tenrec ecaudatus (assembly GCF_050624435.1). Classification (NCBI taxonomy): domain Eukaryota; kingdom Metazoa; phylum Chordata; class Mammalia; order Afrosoricida; family Tenrecidae; genus Tenrec; species Tenrec ecaudatus. The sequence continues at coordinate 115,334,314 of NC_134539.1, forward strand.
CAATGAAACATACAACTTTCCTCTAGTTCCTAAAAGCTTCCCTTCCCCCCACACTATCATGATTCTAATTGTACCTTATACAAATCTGGCTAGACAAGAGGATGTACACTGGTACAGATAGGAACTGGAAACACAGGGAATCCAGGACAGATTGAACACCTCAGGACCAGTGGTGAGAGTGGCGATATTGGGAGAGTGGAGGGAAGGTGGGGTAGAAAGGGGAACCGATGACAAGGATCTACATATAACCCCCTTCCTGGGTGAGGAACAACAGAAGGGAGATGTTGGACAGTGTAAAACATGACAAAATAATTTATAAATTATCAAGGGTTGGGGTAGGAGAAAAAATGAGCTGATACCAAGGGCTCAAGTAGAAAGATGTGCTTCACGCATTGGATATATCTATGGAGTGTGATGAGTTATATGAGCCCCTAATAGAATGATTTAAAAAAAAAAGAATTTCATTAGATTTTACCATTTTGGCTTCTAGAGGCTAAAAGTGAAGGATGAAAACTTAAAAACTTGCCCTAAGAACTTAGAATAAGTGAAGTGTCTCCTAAATAGGATCCTTCCTGTGTAAACATTTTTGATGTTTTTGTATCATATTCTTAAAAAACAATAGTATAACTACTGAAAAAATTTTGTAATCTTTATTAAAAGAGATGAAAGCATGCTGGGAAAGGTTTCAAAATAGAATGCCTCTCAGGTTTTCCATCTTAGATTTTATATATAGCTTTATTATGTAGTGTAATAAAACCTTAATAGGAAACAAATGAGTATACTAAAACAATGTGATCACTGGTCAAGTTTTTAATTAAAAATTTGAAATCTGAATATACTTGTATTAGCAATTGGTAACCTCTAGTGTTGCCACAGATTTGCTTCATTTTTTATATAGACGTAACCTGAGTTGCTTGCTTCCGCTCTATCTTATTTATAATTGTCTTAGTGCTCATTCCTAGCTACATGACAAAACATGGTAAAGTAAAAAATTGCTCAAGTACACCTTAAATTTTTTTTCCTGGATATTTCTGGCACATGATGAGAAAATAAGCCCTGTTGACAGTTCTGTTGTAGGAAGATGCTTTATAAAATTAATTATAACTTTAACATTAATAGAAGTTAGGAAGAAGCAGATTTTTGCCTGTTATTTCAAGGTGTATACCATATGTACTCGAATATAAGCTGCCCTGAGTATAAGTCGAGGTACCTAATTATTACTACCTGGGAAACCAGAAAAACTGATTGACTCGAGTATAAGCCGAGGGTGGAAAATGCAGAAGCTATTGGTGAGTTTCAGTAATCAAAACAAATGAAAATAAAATTACTAAACACTGAGACCTCAGTGGGGTAATGTATTTAAATATTCATTTTAAGTAAAACATAAATAAAAGGACAAGTTATTTAGCATTAGTAAACGAGTACAGTAAGTGGAAAATAGGTTCAACAAAAAGAATAAAGTATCAACAAAGATCCCTTAAGAGTACTATTCCCTGAGCTCAATCAGCAACCAAGCTAAAATGAAAAGTTAAAATCCTTCAAAACTGGATTCTGCATCATCTTCTGCATCCCAATGCAGAGCTTCAGCTGGTGTGAGGTCATCATAGACGCTGAGATCGCCGTCATCACCATCACTGCTGTCATTTTCATACAAAGCGCAGTCTTCACTGCCATCCACAGCATGACTAATACTACATTTCTGGAAGGCACGTCACACCATGTCTTCTGGAATGTCTTCCCATGCATCTCGAACCCACTTTGCTATTCACTCTGTCAGGCTTCATGAGATTTCCTCCTTTTGTTAGTCGGGCTTGACCAGATGACATCCATTCATGCCACATCCTTCATACACCGTCTTTAAAAGGCTTACTCAAAGATACACGTCATAGGACGGCTCTGATTGGTTAGATGTGAGTAAACAAACATTCAAAGCCCTGCAGTGTCAGCAGGACTTCGAATGAACAGCGGAGAAACAGCAATCACCTGCGAGATGGCAATCACCTGCAAGATAACGGGTGCTCCTCCTTTATGGAGGTGTGGTGGTGGGGGAGCGAGATATTCCACCCCGCTGGAGTACCACTGACCCGTGTATAAGCCGAACCCCATTTTTTCAGCACCTTTTTTGTGCTAAAAAACTCGGTTATACGCAAGTATATACGGTAATTTGTATTTTTTTTTAAAGGGGTTTTTTTTGGTTTTGTCTTTCAAGGATTGGGGTAGAAAACCCAACATCAGGATCCTTAAATTTTAATTTTTCTTTTATTTTGCAATTACTACAAAGCTGCTTAGACTAAATGCTAGAGATTACCAGAGCACTACTTTCCTGGTAAATATTGTTCTAAGCATTTCTTTAACTGTATTTTAAGATTGGGGGGAAAAAAGATGAGTTATTTTTGGTTGTATTTGAAGTGCTTCTGTCCTTTACATAACTTCTAAAGAGAAATTCAAAGGATTTTTTATACCTACATCCTGCATAAGAAGATTGTTCTTAATAGAAGAAAGTTTTGTCGAAAAGCTCACAGAACAAAAATTATATTGTTTATGTTTATGGATTAATACATTATAGTTGTAGTAGATATGTTTTGAACTATGGACATTGTTGGGATTTTAAAAGCAAGTAAGTTATAGAGGAGTACCCTGCAACCTTATTTTTTTAGATGTAAACTTTATTGTTAAGAGCCGTTTCATCAGTTTTGCATTTAGCAGTTAATACATACTCTGATTCACATCATCCATTGCATTTCCCTCACCCATCCCACTTCCTGTATTTCCTCTTTCCATCCCTTCTCCTTTCCTAATCCTCCTCACTTTGTCCTTGGATAAAGCTGCTCCTTTAAAAAAAAAATCTTAAATGGTTGATTATTCTAATATGGGAGTGGGTTCAGTTTCAACCTGATGTGTAACCAGTAATTTTGGGTGTTCTACCGGTTTCTTAACCAGCCAGTAAGTCTGGTTTCTTTTATGATTTTGGATTCTGTTCCACATCTGGAACCTTAATTCTCCAAGGCTTTGTAAACTAATTGTTATATAGAATATGAAATGTTCAAAACTAAAATCCCCAAAACACAAGATTCTTTCTTTTATGCTTTATTGAGAAGCATCTTTTCCCCCATTATAATGCTTAACCTTTTTTTTTTTTTAATACTCATGGTAAAATCAGAATGTATCCCTTTGCTCAAATCAAAGCCCTGGTCAAATAAAAGGCACGAGTTAGTTTAATATCTTCATATATTTAAAATGAAGCAACAATAATTATAATTAATTCAATTTAAAGTATCTTAGACTAAGTAGATTTTCCAATTATGGATTTCAGGAAAAGGAAAGAAAACATTTTGAAGATGCTTTGTGTGTGGTTGTGTCTCAAACTCTTTGTGTGCATGTGCTTTCTACCAAGAACTATTTTTGAAAATTACTTTGACGATGTCTATTTTGCTATTTTATTATAAAATGTTAAAACCCGAAATAATCAGTAAATATTTGGGGGACAAGTAATTGAGTCTCTTACTTGAGTCAAAAGAAATTCACAGTAAGTAGGGAGGTAGTTCATGTGTCCTCTGAAAGATTTATTTAAATGACTTTGTATATAAAGGCCTTTGTTTTAGGTGAAAGAGTTTGTAAAATTTTGTCTTTGATTTGGAGGAGAAAAGAATGAGTAGACTTTTGAGAAGGCTTCATTGTAGGAAGTCTGTAAAGGTCTATTAGTTTTATGAAAATGAATGCTGCATTTATACTTCAAAAGTGTACATTAAAGTACTAACTTTCTGTTTAGATAAGCCATCACAAAACTCAGAAAATGAACAAAATTCTGTTACTCTTGAAGTTCTGCTTGTAAAAGTTTGCCACAAAAAAAGAAAGGTAATGTATGAAGTGATCGTGGTAGATTGTGTTTCCTTTAATTTGCTGATGCATATATATATCAATTATATGTAAAAGCCAGTTTTTTAAAACTTTATAGCTTAAGAAATATGTTGATAGATGTATCATGAAGCGAATAATTTTGCCAACTCGCAAGAACTTCATGTTTTTCTAATCTGGGTAGGTCTTTTGACAGAAATGTTCTCATATAGCTATAAAAGCAACTTGTGCTGTGAACTTGGTTACTTGCCCTACTACTTTAGTCTCTTAGCTTCTTCCTTAGCTATTATTAAATTTTTAGATAAGGACTAAGAGGGAGTTTTCTTTAAGGATTATCTTTTATAATCTACTTTTAGGGGGAAAATTTAGGTTGCCAGCAATATCAGCCACTAAATTATTAATACATTGCTGCAATATTTTATTTATATAATTAAATCAGTTCACCACAGAAACAAGCAGGACAATGCTTAAATTTCCTAGAAAATCCACCACTATTTGATGCAACAATAATTTTAATAATCCTAAATCTTTAAGTCTTCTCAGTAAGGACTCATCTGTTTTGAGGCTCCTGTTGCTCATGACCTTCCAAAATCATGAGGTGATAATGGGCAGAAACTGCTGAAGTATTTGTGGGGAGTGGGCTAAATGATAGGTAGCAAGTAGTGTAAATATAAATGAAAAAGTAAATATCAAGACCTATTCCCACCCAATTTATACACTTCTTGGCACAACAGTTATAGAAAAGTCCTTCAAGATGTATTATTATTTAGAAAAACATAAGATGGGGCTTTCTAGTCCCATAAAGAGTTACACTCTGAGAAACCGTAGGGGCAGTTTTATCCTGCCCTATAGTGTTGCTCTGAGTCGGCATTGACTCGAGGGTAGTGAGAGATAAAAACATACAAAGTAAGATAAGTATAGCTTGATCTTTAAAATATATATATAATCAAACATTTTCTTGGAAGAACTTACTCAATTGTTGTAGCCTATGATGAGTGAGATTTATAATTCTCATTTTGTAATCTGAACGTTAACAAAAGAAAACAAGCATGTATGAGAATGTTTAAAAAAATTGTGGGGAATGGAATGAAAAGATAGTGGAGCTTTCCCACAAAACTTCTTGGAGCCCACTTTTATTTTTTTCTGTGTACTTTATTGTTTAAAAAATAATCTACCATTGAATTCACATATTGTTATAAAGATCTTCTGTATCTTCCATTTCAACTATTTTCTTTATAACTGGTTTCATGACAATTATTTTCATAAGATGATGTCCCTTTTATTAAATGACATTTAAATATATGTGTTTACGGCTTTATAATTTTAACAATTGAACTGTTACAATAGTTCTTTTTAACTTTCAATGCTCTTCTGTGTTGTTATTTAAATAGAAATTTAAAATGAAAACATGGACTTACATGATTGTAACATTTTTAACAGTTTTAATACCATATTTTTAATAATATGGTATCAATTTCATAATACTGCTATTTTAGTATTTGGAATATAATCATACCAAATTGTCTTGTCTCATACCACAATTTCTAGATCTGTGGTTAGAATATTGGCATCCTATTTGATCATCGTAGCCTATACTATCTCTTTTTAATTATTGAGTTAGGCTGGGGTTTATATGTTAGATTATTGTTTTTGCATCACCTTTTTTTTTTTTTGCATTCACCATTTTAAACAATTTATCAAACCTCCTAGTATACAATGTTTCTTATAGCCCTGATCTGAAGTTTTGATTTGAAAAATTTTAAGTTCTATACAAACAAATTAGATGTAATTTATTATTCTCTACCTTTGCAGGATGTAAGTTGTCCAATAAGGCAAGTTCCCACAGGTAAAAAGCAGGTGCCTTTGAATCCTGACCTCAATCAAACAAAACCTGGAAATTTCCCATCCCTTGCTGTTTCCAGTAATGAATTTGAACCTAGTAACAGCCATATGGTGAAGTCTTACTCATTGCTATTTAGAGTGACTCGTCCGGGAAGAAGAGAGTTTAATGGAATGATTAATGGAGAAACCAATGAAAATATTGGTAATTAAAAATATATATATTACTAAATTTGGTTGATAAAGTAAATGGAAACAGTGTTTCTTTTTGAGGTACTGTAAAAGCCTTGTTTTCCCAAGGAAGAAAATTGCAGTGTGAGAAAGGCACTGCATGTCTTCTGATAGCATGACCTTGATTTTATTTGCAAATCTCTTAAAGTATAATGAGATAGTAATTTTATGGTAGCTTGCCCTGCTCTTAGACTATTGGATATTGTGCTGTATTGGATAATTGCAATGTTAGGTTCTCATTACATGATGAGCTTAAGGTTCATGTAGCAAAAATACATGGAATACTGAATGAAAGACTTGTTTTTCAAGTTGCTCTCCACAATGTTTTATGTAATCTTTCCAAACATTTTAGTCTGAAAATTTTCTAACGTACAGAAAAGTTTAAGGAATTTGATACTATTTTTGTATTTATCATTAACATCTGCAGTAGTATTCTATTACACATATTTGCCTCCTATGTCCTTTAATTCATTCCTCTGTTCTTCCAATAATTCTGTATTCATCTTTGAAGTAATCATTCACCCAACATTCTCTAGATACTGGGGATACAGAGATGATCAAATAAGATTCTTTCTCTCCAAAGGGTTATAGCCTACTGTAGACATAACTGTAGCAAAACAATGGATATTACAATTGAGATACAAGTTCAGTGGAGATGCAGTTAATTGCCTAGTAGGTGCCATGAAAGAAATAAGCTTTGTGATTTAAAGTATCCTTTGAAGTTCTTGAAAAGTAATCATAAGTAACTACTTTGGCTAGCAAGATTATTGTGGACAGAAAACAGCATTTGCAAAAATGGGGTATTATGTTAATGGATGTCAAAAAGTAAGGATACCTACATGAGGCAAAAAGTAGAGTCGATGCTGAATGTTTTAACATTAATCTATTTCATCTGTAGTAAATGTAGCATAAGGAAATATGTGGCATAGACTCTTTGTGCTTGAGTGCTGGATTTATGAGAAGTCTTTGTCCAATTCAGATGTCAGTGAAGAGCCTCCAGCTAGAAGAAAACGGAACCGTGAAGACGGGGAAAAGACATTTGTTGCACAAATGACGGTGTTTGACAAGAACAGGTAATGTTGAAGGACAAGGGAGGTTCTTTAATGTTCCAGAAAAGTTTTAATTTTGAAGCAGAATATATTGGTGATATTAAATATTTGTTTACCTTTCTCTTTAGTTTAATGGATGAAAAAATGTTAAATTCTGTACTTTTCTATTTATCACATAGAGAGCAATAAATATAGATGAGAAACTATTTGTATGGCTCAATTAAGATTGCTTATTTACCAAGTGCTTCTAAATGTCAGCACATGTGCAGACTTGATCCTAGAACCTAGTGGTGAGTTCAGTGAAAAGGGAAGGTTTGGGGGTGGTGGTGACTGTTTTATGTCGAAAAACCTCTAGGAGAGAGAAATAGTTGAACAGAGACTTGAAATGAGATGCATCCATTGTAAACCTTGAGGTTTTATATTTACTAAATCTGAAGGAGAATATTGTGTATTGGGTATAATCATCAATATATGATCATATGAGAGTTCCTGTGCATACATGTATGGTTTTATTCTAAGAAAAAAGTTTTAAACCTGTGTCTGTTACCAGTGGATAGCTGCACACAAGTTCTCTCAGAAAGTCTTGTTAGGTTCTTTAAAAACATAAAAAAACTAGTCAAAATTGGCTTCTAAGCGCCTCTGCTAGGCCATTTTAATTCAAGGCCAGCAGGATCACCTCAGAAGCTTAAGGTTTCTGTTTTGGGGGACCCAAAAGGAGGGATTATCTGAATAAGTTTTCTCAAAAGATGCAGGACGATCCTAGGGGGGCTTATTACGAAGAAGTTTTAAGAAAATGGAATACTGCATTGGTGAGAAAAAGGCCAGGAAAGTTGTCCTGAGGGACACCCCCTCCCCCTCCTTAATCACATACCTGCTTATTCTTAGAGGGTAGCCAAGACTGTCCTGTGAGGATTTTGTTGGTAAACTTTACCCCATACTCCCTACAGCCATTTATCTTGTTCCCCCAAGCCCATAGAACAAGAATGTCAGCATTGCCATTTTGCCATGGTATAAATGAGAGAGTGCAGAATTCTTCAGGGAAGGATTAGTGAGATGAGAACACTGCTTTTAGAAGTGTATAGACCTAGAGGCAGGATATGGCAAGAAACTTGAGCTTCAGTGACATTTGGATGTTTTTGTTTAATAAAGGTTCCTATGATTTAAAAAAAATCGTTATTACCAGTTTAAATAATAGAATGTCCAAACAAAAACAAAAACCCTCATTTCCATGGAGTAGATGCTGACTCATAACACTCTAAGGCAGAGTACAACTTAGGGTTGGAAGTCTTTACTGAAGCAGACTGCTACATCTTTCATAGAGTGCTTGGTGGGATTGAACTACTGACCTTTTAGCTAGCACCAGACTGTCAGATAAATCTAACCATAGAATAATATGTGGTAAATAATGTTGTAAGTTGATTATATAGAAAACACTTCTTAGATTATATGAATATTAACCAAAAGTTCCTATGATTTTTGTAGCAGTACTTTTTATGTACCCTTGTGTCCATTTGACAGGGGGAAGCAGAGAACTTTCTAATTCCCTTCAAATATGAAGATAATGGCCAGGGAGAAGAGGGGCTAGGGTGTGGCATATTGGTCATCATTGGCTAGGGTGCATATTCTATTGTAGTTAGATTAGTGGTACATATGTATCTAAAGTTCTTTTTGTCTTATATGCTAACTTTAGAACGGAGGAGGGGGCTTCAAAAAATTGGTGAGAAATTTCAGTATCTTTTATTTCATTTTTCTACGAATTTTTTGAAGCCTCCTTGTACAAATGAACATACCAATAGCTATCACATAATTAATTGTTGAGGTTTATTTGTCTTTGTTATTTCTGAAACCATTTGAAAATTCAAGAGTCAAAAAAATGGGTTGCCCTGTGTTCTTCATTCCTGAATACTTAAGAACACTGTAAGAAAAAGGTCATTTACCTACATAACCACATTATACTTCTTTTTCTCAGGAAATCAAACGTAATACAATAGATACAGTAATATCTCCCCAACTCTTAATTTTAAGCTATTTCTCCTAACTCGCTATCAATCATTTCTTATCAATCCAGTTTCCTACATTTTGAAATAATTATCTCCTACACTTTTCTAACCCCTTGTGATCCTTTTTCTTTTTTTAGTACAGTTTTGCAGAATTGCTTTTAATTTTTACTAGTACCACTGTTATTTTATGTTTACAAAGCCAAAAGCAAACTCATTGCTATGAAGTTGATACCTACTCAGTGATCTGTAGGATAAGATTGAATTGCTCCTGTGTGTTACAGAGACTATAACTTTTTTTTTTTTTACTATAACTCTTTACGGGAGTAGAAAGCCCTGTCATGATTAGATTCTGGTTAAACATTTTGGCAGAAAACTAATGCTAACCTGTTTTTTGTCGACAATATCACAGACACAGGATTTAATTACTTGGTTAAACTGGTGTCTACTGTGCTAGTATCTACTTCATTATAAGGGTACCCTTTTCCCTGTCTTAATTATATGCAATCTTTGGTATTATTTGAAATCAGACACAATTTCTTTATTATTCATTGGTCTTTCACCGAATAGTTTTAGGTTCTACTGGAGTTTCCTAGTTTAGTAAGTTACCTATGGTATCTTTCAAGGGATACTTTTCTAACATTTCTTCTACATTTCTTTGTTTTCCATTGCAGTTTTTTTACAGTATCTGTATGACTTAACGAAATCTCTTAATTCATCCTGTTGTAATTTGTTTGTGTTATTCATTATGAAAATAAAATTATCGTAACTTGGCCATGAGGAGCCTTCTAAGTGAACTTTGTGCTTTAAAATGACTTTATTCATTTTTTAATGTTTTCATATTTTGTAGTATAGAGAAAGATTTCAGACTTATCTTTTCCTTTTTCTCTCTGCTCTGGAGGTGACTGTTTTTAAGTTAATATGTGGGAATTAGATGCATGAAGATTATACTTATATTCTTAGAGTTTAATAGCGCTTTAAAGAATGACCAAAATTTTACAACTATTTAGCCAAGTATGAAATCCTTAATACAATATTAACTTGAAAAATGTTCAGAAAGCAAAACCTCATCATGAGTCATAATGAAAATGACAAGGCAGGAAGAAATTATTTTCAATTTATAATGATGTTTTATTTGTATAATAGGAGAGATCATTACTAAGTCAAAAACAAAAATCCATAATCCAATAGAAGGATGGGCAAATGGTATACACAGAAAGCTTACAAGAAAAAAAATGTATATGGTACTTAAACATTAAAAAAGATGGTAAACACATCAGAATTAAAGTCCACTGAGATGCCATTTTTTCACTTATCAGATTGGCAGAAATAAAAGAACTTGATAAAGTATTGTTAATGAGGCTGTGGGGGAAAGGACTCATACTTCATAGGTAGGGGAGTAAATTGGACTCTATCTACCAGTTGTTTAGAAATAAAAGTGGAATATTACATTGTCATATAAAAGAATGAAGGAAATGTTTTTCAATTTAGTAGATGTGATTATGCTACTTATCTAAATTTAACATTTTTAACAAATTAAAATTTTAAATTAGAAAGTGGAGTGGTTTTGCTGAAATACTGTTAGTAGACGAATAAAACATGTTATTTATACCCCTCCCCCTGTCTGTGTTTCAGTTTTGTTCTTTGAAATATAGACCTACTTGGAGTTTTTGCAAGATTAAATAAATTATATGAAGTCTTTAGAACAGCGAATGGCATGTAGTTAGCACCCAGTAAATGTTAACTATTCTCATCTAATAGAATTTCTCTTAAGTCTGAATGAAATTAAGCTTACAATGAATTGAATATGGTTGAAAATGGTTTTTTGGGGGGTAATCATGGTTACCAGCATTTATATATATAAACTATGTATGTGTACACACATTTTAAGGCATGCATACATTTTAACTGTACTTTGAGCATGGATATAAATTAATTGATTCAACTGCTATTTTGTTATTCCTCAAATACTTATTGTGCACTCATGTGCCAAGTACACCTAGGATCTTATAAAAGTCATATAATCTACACAGAAAAAAAGAAGTCATATAATCACAGCCATTAGTTTACAGGTAAAGCATAAGAAGTAAAAAATTCTTGTTCATGTATTTGTAATATTTAAAATGTGATTAGTGATTCCCTAAGTAAGGGCAAGTATTATAAAACTATTGTTATCCCTTTTTTGAATTATAAAGCCTATGTACTTGCTTTGTACTTAATGCTTTAAACTTGATTTGGTTTTCAGACTTAAATTTTAGTAATTAGGAGTAATTATCTAGTTTTATAGTTACTGCAAATCAGTAAAATTGCTGATTTGAAAATAATCTAAATATATAGAATTTGTGTACACATAAGTTTAACACCGGTTACTCTAAAGTGTTTTATGTTCGTCAACAGGCGCTTACAACTTTTAGATGGGGAATACGAAGTAGCCATGCAGGAAATGGAAGAATGTCCTATAAGCAAGAAAAGAGCAACATGGGAAACGATTCTCGATGGGAAGGTATGGACTCTTTAGAAGGATGAGTGTGTTCTAATGATGAGCTCCCACTTTTGATCTATGTGTTCTTCCTCAAGTGCCAATTTATGTGGAAGTAATCCTATCATTTCTGTAATTTGAAAAAACAAGTAAAGAATGATGTAGTCAAGGGTATTTAAAATGGAAGGCATGCTTGCAGCCAGACTACTTGAGTTCAAATACAGCTATATGGAATTTTTCAAACTACTAATTATATGTGTTAATTTTATTATCTGTAAAATACATAGAATTGATGGGTTATGTGATATTTATTTTTAATAAAATATGCTTATCATGCCTGGCATAAAAAAATGTTCAATAAATATTAATTGCTATTACTTTAAGTTCTAGTCACAATAGTAGTTAGTGTGTGAAAACTAGTAATAAAATTTTCAATAAATCTGTAGAACTCAGATGAAGCTTACTTAACATTTAAGAGACATAAAAGGATAAATAGGCATATGTATATTTCTTGGATTGGAATATTCAAGAAAGTAAAAATTGTTCACTTATTTCTAAATTTACCACGTCCGTGTATTTGGAAATAAAATTCCCAAAAATATCTTTAGGTCTTAAAATTAGTTTCCGTTTCAATTAGAAGAGTAATTATGTAATAGTACTAAGTAAAATTGTAGGGGGTTAGCGAAAAATTGGAAAATGGTGACAAGGCAGCTTGACAGTGCTTGCAACAAAAGGTTAAACCTAACAAATGTGAAGATGGTCCAGGGCCAGGTGGTGGTTTCTCCCATTGTGCATAGGAGTGTGGGGAGAGTCGTATACTGAAGAGAACCAAATACTATGCACGTGCTGAAAAAGGCCCTTTAAAGTGTGATCCAGAAACTAGAAACACAAAGTAAAAAATTTGACTAGTAAAAATATATAGTTTGGAGGGTGGGGAAAAAAAAAGAGGACCTGATGCGAGGGGCTTAAGTGGAGAGCAAATGCCTTGAGAATGATTGGGGCAGGAAATGTATGGATGTGCTTTATACAATTGATGTATGTATATGTATGGATGGTGATAAGAGTTGTATGAGTCCCTAATAAAATGTAAAAAAAGAAAAGAGGAGAAAAAAATGATTAGGGCAAAGACTGTAAGATGTGCTTTATACAATTGATGTATGTATATGTATGAACTGTGATAAGAATTGTATGAGCCCCAATAAATTGTTTAAAAAAATGTCAATTCTTGGGGAGTCTCCACTTTTACCATCTATAATTTGTGTTGAAGAATTGATTAATATCAATAAAAATCACTGTTAAAAAAAAATATATATATATAGTTTGTATATTGCAAAGAAATGTAAAGGTGAAAAGAAAAGTGACTTATATGAAGGTGAAATAGTTTGCAATGCACAAAGAGAAAATATGAATACAGTTTTTTAAATGAATAACCAAAAAGGTGGTAAGCAATTCAATAGGAAAAACAAATGAAGGCTAACCAAGCAGTGCTTATAAAGAATATATATGGCTAGTAAACATTTGACAAGTCAGATGTAATAATTTAACTAGTTTGACAATGATTAAAAGGATTGATAGGTTCTTGTGGTAGCGGTCTAAGAACCCATCAATCTAAAATAATACTTTGATGTAAGTTGGAAGACTGACCAACAGTATACGTAGCAATTCAGATTGTACAAGGGGGTTTCGAAAAGTTTATTGTAAAATTCTATTATATTTTCATTTAATTTTTCCATAAACTTTCTGAAAGCCCCATTGTCTTTGACAGTAATTATCTATCTAGAATCTGTTACCAGGGAATAAGTAGATAAGTGAAAAGGTGTAGACAGATTTTCTTAGAAGCATTTTTCAAATCATGAGACATTTGGAACAACATAAGTAAACAGATAGCCTTTAAAAAGTGTGATTATAATACTTGGAAAATAACATTTTCTGATATGTGCATATTCTGCATTGTTAGTATTTTTATGAGTTACATTCCTCGATGTGGTCTGTGTAAATCACGTTGAAGGTGTGTACAAAAGAGAATGACATAGAAGGAAGCAATCTATGAAAAGATTTATTTTGTCTTCTGTGTAAAGTTTATGGTTACATATTGGGCTGCTATGCACAAGGTCAGTTCGAAACCACTAGCCGCACTGTGGGAGAAAGACAAGACTTTCTATTCCTGTAAAATTACAGCCTCCGAAACTCACAGGGCCCTGTCCTGTAGAGTTACTATGGGTTCAGCATTGACTTGATGGCAGTGAGTTTGGTTTTGAGTACATAGGGCTTGGGGAAAAGTGAGGAAAAGGTAGGAAAGCAGTTGAGATATAATAATAAAGCAATAGAGAGCTAGACTATTGTGATTATAGAAGGAAGAGGAAGAAAGTGTAGATGTTTCAGTAGGAATTTGGTGATGAGAAATGAAAGAATAGGCGTCAATGTGATTCCAGCTTTTGTTTGTTTGTTTTTAGTTTAGGCATGCCTAGTAGAATGATAATTACAAGGATAAAAATAATTGTATCTCAAAAGGAAAATTTATTTTAGAATAAAAGTTAAGAATTGATTTGTAAATATGGTTGAGTACAATGACAATATTCAAGAAACAAGGAGAGGTAATGAATTCAGAGCTCAAGTATAAAGATTAGAGAAGAGATTTGGGATCATCAGCCCTAGGTCGAATCTTAAGGAGGATGAGTGGGAAATGGAGGCAGATGGGTAACGATTAGGTCTGATTTGAGACCACAAGAATAGTAATCTTATAAATAGAGAAGTAGAGAAGGAAAGCAAACTAGTTCAGGGCCCCAAGACCAAAGAAGAGAGAAGCTATTGCCCGTGTAGCTGAGAGAGGTCAAGGAAAATGCATAATTGCTACAGCTGTTCAGGAAGCAAAAGGAAATTGCCCATGTAAAGCAGAGGTTGCATATTGGCAGGCATTTAAGTATCACGTTTTAGAAAGGCTTTTTGAGTTAATTAACTACATTTAAAATTAGGAAGATTTCCCATGTAATCTTGCACTGTGGATTTTGAAAAATCTGAAAATCTGGTTTTGCTGGACCAATACTATATAAATGCAACGATTTAACAATTGCTAGTAAGTGGCTGTCCTTTTTAGGTAGCCTGAACACTACAGTTCTGCAGTGTCTCCTTTAAACATTTATTTTGCTTTCTTGGCCCTCCCTGTAGGTTTTCAGTGAGAGTTATTTTATTTTTTTTTTTTTACGTTTGATTAGGGGCTCATACAACTCTTATCACAATCCATACATATACATACATCAATTGTATAAAGCACATCTGCACATTCCCTGCCCCAGTCATTCTCAAAGCATTTGTTCTCCAGAGAGTTTTTTTATATGACATCATACTGAGTTGTTTTTTAAATACCTATGATGTAAATTTACTGTGTAAATCCTAACTCTCTTCATGGTTTCTTTTCTCTTTTTTAGAGGCTGCCTCCATTTGAAACATTTTCTCAGGGACCTACGTTGCAATTCACTCTTCGTTGGACCGGAGAGACCAATGATAAATCTACAGCTCCCATTGCCAAACCTCTTGCCACTAGAAATTCAGAGAGTCTTCATCAAGAAAACAAACCTGGTTCAGTGAAGCCTACTCAAACCATTGGTAAGAAAAACATCATCTTTCTATGAAAGCAAAGGTTTGCAGAGTTACTACTCATGTCGCTCTCTTCACAGATTTAGTTTGTGGTAATAGTATTTGACAGGTGAGTCAATTAGGATTCTACTGTATTAAATGTGAATTTTGTGTTGAAGGCTTGATTGATGAATTCTTACTCTAAGCTCTTGAACTAAACATGTATGACATTAATTTTCTCTGGAAACAATGTGCTACATAATATAGTCATGTAGGGCGTACCTCAGTAAAGCTATTATATTAAAAATACAATAATTCTTAATAATCAGGGTTTTGGGTCAGCTTTAGCTCTAGTGGTTACTTTACATATGCTTAACATAAAAATGAGGATGTCAAGACTATTTATTCCCAGTTGAGTCATGGTCAGTGAAGTATAAATAACAGATCTGAATTTGTGAAACGTTGTAGGTGTACCAGGACATCTGGAATGGCAAGAATTCCAAGTCTATACCCTGTAAGAATGATCTCCCTCCCAGGAAAATAGGGCAATGTGTATTTTACATAGCAACAACATATATGGAGGGTTTAACAGAATATTGTTGAATTCATTTCTTGAGATGGGCTGTGTAGATATATATATAGTATGTTTGCTTGAAAACCAAGAAGAGAAAAAATCCCAGATTCTTTATCCCTCAAACCTCTAATTGAATTATGGATTGCTATAAGAGCTCCCAATAAAATAATTTTTTTCGTTGTTACTCTTTTTTTTTTTTTTTTTTAATGTGCCCTAAGCATGAAACAGCTCTGGCCAGGATCTGGGCATCAAGCTAGGATGAACAAAGGGCTGCCAGTCTGCTCTGCCCCTGACTGAAATAAGAGCACCACCACCAATCAGGGGTCTCTTTGCCCACAGCCAGGGGATTAAAATAATTTTTTTAAGGGAGCAAAAGTAAAATTTAAATAGACTTTCACTCTTTAGTGACTAACAAGTTTATCTCAACCAAACACCTCAAAAAAGAGATACACTAATTGGATTAAACTGGCCATTTCAGACCACAGGCTTTCTCTCCCAGAACCATGGTCCATTTATCCGTATCTTGGTGGAGAAGGCCCTGGAGATGCTAAACGCTGCCGTGACTTACTCTTAAGTCTCGACTGGCCACAGTTTGGCACTATTGCCAGTGTGGAGCTGGTTCCTCTGTCCCCTGTGGAGATCCCTGCAGCTCCTCAGAGCCTGACAGAAGTAGTCGAGAGTGCTAAAACTGCTCACTTCAAGCAGCTGACAGTTAAGGCAGCTCAGGCTGAATAGTTTGGTGGCCACTGAAGTGTGGATGTGGTTTCATATTGGCGAGATCATGGACAAGCAAGGCATGTGATTATATTTGGTTTGCTATTTGAGGTTTCTTGGACCATGTGTGATCAATCTACTCTAATAAAATAGATCATCTAAAAAATATATACTAATTGTGTACAAATTTGCACTAGGGTAGAGGAATGGATAGCGTGGGACTGCCAAGAACTTGTGGAACAATTGAATTGAAAGATAAAACAATACTTTTCCACGATTTTTTAAAAAACCCTTGTAAATATGAGATACTTTTATCAGGAAAAAACCTTTTTTCTCTCTTAATTCTGAAAGAAAACATACCAAGATTATTTTTAGTGATTCTATCTTTTTGATGTGGAGTAATTTTTATACAGTCGGTTTTTACTTAATTTCTGTTACACCAATAGTGATAAAAAATAATTACACGGGTTATTTTTAAAGTGGATTAGCACAAACAGGTGGATTTTAAAGAACAAAATCAGGACTGCCTATAAAGACTTAACATCCAACTGACTGTATATACTTGTGGATTAACTGAGTTTTCCAGCACGTTTTTTATAGCAATTGTTGTAAAATTAGGTACCTTGGCTGATATTTGGGCTAGCTTATATTCAAGTATATACAGTAAATAGGAATATTAATATAAGGGAACTTTTCTGTTGCCAGTTGAGGAGAGGAAAATAATTGTATTAAAGACTACCATTAGAGTTTTGTGGAACCTTTAGTGTTTAAGCATTGTATTTAACCATAGAAGCAAATAATTTCATTAAATGTAAAAGCAACGTATATACTCAAATATAAGCCGACCCGAGTATAAGCCGAGGTACCTAATTATTACCTGGGAAACCAGAAAAACTGATTGACTCAAGTATAAGCCTAGGGTGGAAAATGCAGGATGTGAATTAACACAGAGACCAGAGGGGAGAGAGGGAGCGCAGCCACAGACACATCCTTACCAGTTCAGCTGCCCGCAGCGGAGGAATGACAATCACCCGCGAGATGTTACACCTCGCTGGGATACCACTGACCCGTGTATAAGCCGAACTCCAGTTCTTCAGCACTTTTTTGTGCTGAAAAACTCGGCTTATACACGAGTATATACGGTATATCTTTTCAGCGGTTAAAGAATCATTGACTACAGAGCTACAAACAAGAAAAGAAAAAGATACTTCAAATGAAAATCGACAAAAATTAAGAATATTTTATCAGGTAAGCATAATTGACCCCATTTTGTTAAATAATCCTGAAAATCTATTTGTTATGGTATATATAGATAACATGTACACAAGTTAAATGTAACATACGAAGTACTTTGGCATATTACATTTTTAAAAATCTTAACAGTTTTCCTTTTAGATTGTCTTTTCTCATGAATTACTTTAAAGATGAGATTGAGACATTTGGGGAGATGTGAAAGTTGGAAATTTGCCTCTTTATTTATTTTTCCAGTTCCTTTATAACAATAATACAAGACAACAAACTGAAGCAAGAGATGACTTGCATTGCCCTTGGTGCACTCTGAACTGCCGCAAACTATATAGTTTACTCAAGCATCTGAAACTCTGCCATAGCAGATTTATCTTCAATTATGTCGTGAGTACCTATTCACTTTTTTCTTACGTGATATGTAACACAATAAACAGAAAACAACATGACTGTGAAAAGTTACCCTTTGTTAAATACTATCATTTTTATAGAAGGAGCGCTATGTGAGGGGGTAACCCCCAAAAATTCAACCCAGATTTTTTTTCCACCCAGAGTTGTGTATATAAATCAATCATATGACCTTTAAAGTACTCTCCATTACACTTAATACAATTGTCAAATCTGCAATTCCATTCTTGGAAACATTTTTCAAACTCATCTGTTTGGAAGGATGACAGCACCTCCCTCATTTTTTTCCTTCACCTCTTCTGTATCATCAAATCACTGCTCTTTCATATCCCTCTGCATTCACGGAAACAATAATCAATTGCATGGAGCAAGGTCAGGTGAGTAAGGAGTGTGGGGAAAGAGGGGTGTGGTATTTTAGCCAAAAACTGGTGCACTGAGATGGCTGCATGAGCTGGTGCATTGTCATGGCGGCAAAACCAGTCCTCCTGAAATCAGACTTTTTTGTTGCACAGTTAGGTGATATTTTCAGAATGTCAAAATAGAAAGCTTGATTAACAGTCTGACCTGATAGAACAAATTCCAAATGCACTACGAGTTGACATTTCCATCTGTTTGGGAGGTTGACGGACATCCAGAATGAGGTTTGTCATCAATAGACATTTCACCTTTTATTGAAATGAGAAATCCACTCATATTGGTTTTTACCCATAGCGCTGTCCTTGTAACCTGTGTTCAATATCATCGCTACAGTGTTTGCGGCATTTTTCCCAGGCAGGAAACAAAATTAACGGCCATATGCTGTTCTCTCAAATCGGTCATCACAAAAAACGAGGTTTGCGCAAAACCGTATTTGCAGGAAAATTCACTGACCAGAGAGAATCTTTGCAGGCGACTTCACTGGGTGCACTAACTCAGAGCAAGTTGCTCGATACTCGCCTAGCGGGAAAAATGCGTACTACGAAAGCTTTGCTCAGCCCAACCCAATTTCAGGTTCATTTTTTTTTGGAGGGGGTACCCCCCCTTCTATACATGAATTACATTGGATGAATCATTTTCATGTTTGGAATAATAACATTTTTATACCGCACATATGTTGACCAAGATTACCCTCATAGAGTCTTTTTGCTTGAAGTAGTGTCACCAAGCTAGTAAATGGCACAGTCAGAATTTCATTCTTTTGATTCTCAGTCT
The DNA here is from genome assembly GCF_050624435.1 of Tenrec ecaudatus. Taxonomy (NCBI): domain Eukaryota; kingdom Metazoa; phylum Chordata; class Mammalia; order Afrosoricida; family Tenrecidae; genus Tenrec; species Tenrec ecaudatus. The sequence continues at coordinate 115,353,469 of NC_134539.1, forward strand.
CTGACTTTATGTTCATTATGCTGATGTGCCTGGCCAGTTTTAGGCTTCAGCACTAAGATCCCACAAATATTTAAACTAGAGAATATATGTTAAGGTAGGATAACTTTCCCCCCTAAATTCTTTGCTATTTGTGTTGCAGTATCATCCAAAAGGTGCTAGGATAGATGTTTCTATCAACGAGTGTTATGATGGCTCCTACGCAGGAAATCCTCAGGATATTCATCGCCAACCTGGATTTGCTTTCAGTCGAAATGGTCCGGTAAAGAGAACTCCTATCACACACATACTTGTGTGCAGGTAGGTAAAAAAGGCCAAGAACAAATATTCACCGTGACTCCTCATTCTTAATGTTGGGCGAACCAGAACAGAGCCAGATTCCACAGTTGAGCTGGGAAACCCCCCACCCCCAGTGCCACATTATTTTAGTAGTAGCTAGTTCCCTCAGGATGGTGTGATGTGTTTGGTAACCCTTTCCAGCTCTAACTTCCAGTGGGCTTTCTTTCCTCCTCACTTGATTTGCTTTGTGTTACTGTTAGCGCCAGCACTGCTGCATGCTTAGTGAGATGAGAGGCCCCAGCTCATGTTGCTGTGGATATGTCTAGGTAGCAGTAGGATGGACTCCACTAGGGTAGTGTGGAAAGGAAAGAAGCCTGCCCCTGTCACTTCACCTTCTCCATGTTGTATCCCCAAGAGCAGTGTCTGGGACTGGGGTCACAGTGGCACATTCGTGTCAGCTGGTTGACTACTGAGATTCAAGTTACAAAATAACAAACCTTGGGTTGCTTTTTGTGTTTGATCAGTGTTGTGATTTTTCTGCATTGTGATATTGCAGGGTTTGATATTCTAGACCACACACAAAAATGAACAGTAAAGAAGAAGGCACACCATTTCTTTGGATTCCCAAAGCATATAAAAGTTATGCATACACTATACCGTAGTCTATGCAATAGCATTATGAAAAAGTCTGAGTAGTGTGAGACAGTAATTACAAAAATATAACACAGAGATAAAGTAAGCATGCCTTGTTGGAAAAATTAGACTTGTTTGACGAAGGGTTATCAAAGATCTTCAATATAAAAAAAACAAAACAGAAGCAACCAGTGTCTTTGAAGTGTAATGAGATGAGGTATGCTTGCAAACCTACGTACATTTTGACACAACCTTTTATTTTATCTAGAAAAGAATGGCAACGTATGTACAAATATGCTCGCCATAATTAATGTATGGATTGTTATAAGCATTGTAAGAGCCCCAGTAAAATGATTTTTTAGTGAAAAAAAAAAAGCTTGTTTTTTTTAAAATCATTTTATTAGGGGCTCATACAACTCTTATCACAATCCATACATAGATCAAATGTGTAAAGCACATTGGTTCATTCATTGCCTTCTTCATTCTCAAAACATTTGCTCTCAGCTTGAGCCCCTGGCATCAGCTCCTCATTCCTCCCCTCCCCCATGAACCCATGATAATTTATAAATTATTATTTTGTCATATCTTACACTGCAACATCTCCCTTCACCCACTTTTCTATTATCCATCCCCTAGGGAGGAGGTTATATGTAGATCCCTGTAATCGGTTTCCCCCTTTCTACCCCACGCTCCCTCCACACTTCAAAAACAAACTTTCATACGCATGTTTTCATCTAATTTTTCTTTGACTTAACTACCCCCTTTTCACTGTGTCTCTTTTTCTAGGTTTATTTTACAAAACTAGAAAGACCAGGTTATTTTTAATATTGTGGTACTTGAATTACTCTATTAAATCTGGTTTGTGTTATTTGCAGAAAGAAAATAACCTTTAAAGTGACATGATACTGATACCGTCTGACATCCGTGTTCTTTTATTTTTTAATTAGGCCAAAACGAACAAAAGCAAGCATGTCTGAATTTCTTGAATCTGAAGATGGAGAAGTAGAACAGCAAAGAACATACAGTAGTGGACACAATCGTCTGTATTTCCATAGCGACACCTGCTTACCTCTCCGTCCGCAAGAAATGGAAGTAGATAGTGAAGATGAAAAAGATCCTGAATGGCTCAGAGAGAAAACCATTACAGTAATTATCAGTATAGCAGTTCTCTTAGAATTTAGTGATTAAATGAGTTTGTTGAAAAGTCATCAATAGGAATTAGAGTTTTGACTTGAGCAAAGTAGTTTTGCTCAGTTAAGAATGTTCTGTTTAAAGAATTCAAGAGTATATGTGTTTTATAATCATTTCCAACTAAAGAAAAGCCATATTTTCTTTGTCTTATTTTGAATTGTGTATACTCATATATAATACAGTCATACTTTCCTTATCATCCATGATAACGTTATGTGAGGTAGGATATTATGTGATTTGAATCTTGTGAAAACACCTTACCATATAGAGGCGCTACAAGATTACAAACAAGTCACATTCCTAAATCTGTCTTTAAGTTGAACTTGTATGTAAATCAGAACAGTTAGATACCTTTGCATCTGATTGCAGTCAGTCAAATATTTGTCTTAGTGAAAAAAATAATAACAAAACCAAACTCTGCCATCTGCCATCATATTTATTCCTACTCCTGAGCGAGTAGACAAGACAGAACTGCCCTTGTGAGGCTGTGATTGTTTACTGGAGCAGAAAGCTTCATCGTTGCCTGCCCCAGCCCCATGGAGTGGCTGGTGGGTTTGAACCACTGACCTGGTAATTAGCCCAGTGCATAACCCATTTCACTGTTAAAGCTCCTGGTCGTAGAATAAGTGTAAGTCAAGAAGTATTGCTACTAGACATTTAGTTCATATGTGCACTTCAAATACTTGTTCCACTCTGTTTGCAATCAGTGGGTGGCTGCAGACAAGTTCTGACATTTACATGTCTCAATCTCATTAGAATGCCTTCATTAAAAAAAAAAAAAAAAGGTCCAGTCAAATAGTAGCTTCCAAGGAGTTCTGTGCCAATCCAGTCCAGTGCACAGAGGCCAGATCAGAATATCATGGGGGCTTATTAGAAATACGTTTCTGTCGAATTTAAACTGTTGAGTAAAAGACTAGGAAAATTACACCAAGGACTTATTTTTCCTTCTCTATCACAGCATTGTATCTTTCTGCTCATGCTCCAAGTCCTGTGAGAATTTCAATCAGAAACCTTACCTTACACCCTTCGGCCCTGATTTTGCTTCTCTACGCTTGCTTTTGTTCCCCTACCTCAAAGAACCTTTCAAAGGAACACCATTTGAGTTGCTTGAGGATGCCAAAACTGCTGTTTTGACATGTTGTCGATCAAAGAATTCAGAGTTTTCTAACTAAGGGGCTCCTTCACTGCCATCAAGTCAACTCCGACTCCTCGTGACTGTAGGGCAGTTGCCCCTGTGACTGTCCAAGACTGTTTATAGGCCCACGGGCGGCTGGTAGTTTAAACTGTAGACCTTGTGGAATGCAGCCTAGTGCTTAACTACTAAGCCACCTTGGCTCTGTGAAAGGCTAGAGATGGAACTACTGCCGTTAGATATTGTATAGGTCTAAATGCAGGCCATGTCAAGAAACAGTAGCTTCATATGTCGAAACTGTTTGTTTAATAAAGATTTCCATGATTATATACAAAACTTTCTGACTTAGTATTGTATAGAGTGTACATTTCTGTGCATTAAAAAGACTTTGATTTCCTCTAAAACATCGTTACCTTAATGCAGCTGTAATAATTTTTTGGTGTGTACTGTAATAGCACCCATTTATTACTGTGAATCATTGTGCATACCCTTGAATTTTTAATAAAATAAACTTCATAGGGGGCTTTGGGACTCAGGACAGAAAAACAGACATTGTTCAAGCATGTAATATGTGGCTCATAAACTTTCATAACAAGTAGAAGTTTATATTGCCTTTTATATTTCAAAACATTTTTTTAACAAGGTTGAAATTTTTTTCCTTAGAACTACCAATTATAGTCATTATGTATTTAATTAGGTTTTGTTTCTTTTTTCCCAGCAAATTGAAGAATTTTCTGATGTTAATGAAGGAGAGAAAGAAGTGATGAAATTATGGAATCTCCATGTCATGAAGCATGGGTAGGGTATTTCTAAATGCATTTAAATACTTATTCACCTTGATGCTCTTGCTGCTTTATATTCTATAAGTCTGTATTAGACTCCGATTAAACATTTCATCACTTTAGATAAAAATATTTCCTTGTCCACAGTAGTATAACTGCATGTAAAAAAGGTGATGTTAAAACAATCAGTATTATTCCATCTAACCACAGGTTTTTATTTGTAATTGCTATAAAGGAGGTCTCAATTTTCTTTCAGTCGTTAAGAGTTAAATGATCATCTTGGTGGTTATGATCAACTGAGTTAAATGCAGCTTTGTAACTTAACAAGGTACAACAACTTAGAAAATAGAAGAACAAGTCGTCTTTTGACTTTGGGGCTTCTTTCTTGCATTGAGCTTTTTACCTGTTAATGTACATAATTTCCTTTTTATCTTTTTAGAACCTCACTTAATGTTTTCTTCTGTAGCACAGATATTCACGGTTTTTTAATTTCTAGATCGTTGAGACAAACGCAATACTTTTGTTCTTCATTCCTGAGGAGTGAAAAGCAGTTGGTATCTAAGTTCTGGTTCAAGTATTTCAGTATCTGCATTTCTTGGTTTTTATATTTTTAAAGGGTTTTTAAAAGTGGAGATGACATGTGCCCACCACAGCCTAAAATATTTTATTACTGTATGTACTCAAGTATAAGCCAACCCAAATACTACCCGAGGCTTCTAATTTTACCCCAGAAACTACATTAAAAATGTGCTGAAAACTCAGTTTATACATGAGTATATACGGTATTTGACCCCATAAAGAAAAAGTTTGCCTAATCTCTGCCCTTGTCATAAAATCAATCATCTGGAGAGTATATGAGAGAGCTTCACAAGTTCCTGGGAGAATGCCATCATCATCTTTTTTTTACCATCTTTAAAAAAAATTAATTTGAAAATGCCACATCATTTTATTCCATTTTCTACTTTTTTAAGCTCCTTGATAGATAGCTAATATATGTTTCCTATTCTAATATGACAGTATCAAGATATTATTTTAGTGAAATTACTTCACTCTGTTCTAATTTTCATTCTTTGATCCAAATCTGTTGTATGTAAACTCTTGTGGTTCATGAAATAGTAATGGCGACAGGTAGTTGAGTTAGGTAGACTAGTTAGGCTTTTCATTAGATTTCTAGGCAGGCCGTAAGACTGATGGACTTTCCGTTTCTACAATAACTTAGTCATTTTCCAGTTTAATTTTAGTTGGTTCTCCACATTTATTGTTCATAGACCTAACCTCACTCTCACTGGCTTTTTTTACCATCAGAGGCACATGATAGATAACCCTCACTTTGACATTTTTTTGAATGTTTACCACGGTTTGAATGTATAGAGAAGTACTGCTGTTCGAAAGGGAAGTTTGGCAAGGTCAAGGGAGAGAATAAAAGGGCATCACGATAGTTAATTCCATTAGGAAAATCTGTACTATTATAATGCAACAAGTCTTGGTGGTGCAGTGTTTAAGAATGTGGCTGTTAACTGAAAGACTGGCAGTTAATACCCCCCCCACAATCTCTCCCATACCCTAACTGCCCCCCCCCTCCAATCCATGGGAGAGACCTGGCCATGTTTTCATAGAGTGCAGCCAAGAAAAACCCATAGCGCAGCGTACTCTCACATGGTCGTGACGGCGCAGGACCAAACAAGAACCAACTCCTAATGGCATCTGGCTTCAAGGAAATTTCTCAATGTCTACAGGTGATAGAATTTCACTGCAGCTGTGCTACTTGGAGGAGTTTTCAAATTTCTTTAATGGTTATCACTACTGCATTTAACAAAAAAGCTTTATCATGCTGTTGATTTATGTTTTTTTTTTTTTTAACAAAACAGGTTTATTGCTGACAATCAAATGAATCATGCCTGTATGCTGTTTGTAGAAAATTATGGACAGAAAATAATCAAGAAGAATTTATGTCGAAATTTCATGCTTCATCTAGTCAGCATGCATGACTTTAATCTTATTAGCATAATGTCAATAGATAAAGCTGTTACCAAGCTCCGTGAAATGCAGCAAAAACTAGAAAAAGGAGAATCTGCTTCCCCTGCAAATGAAGAAATTACTGAAGAACAAAATGGGACAGCAAATGGATTTAGTGAAAGTAACTCAAAAGAGAAAGCTTTGGAAACAGATGGTGTCTCAGGGGTTTCAAAACAGAGCAAAAAACAAAAACTCTGAAAAGGCCTGAACCCCGTATTATGGACAAAACACTGAAATTACGTTGTAGGGAATTCAGCCTCTAGGAATACAGTGCGTGTGAGTGAGCGAGTGTGTGTGTTTGTGTATGTGTGTGTGGTTTTAAATCTTTAAGTTGCAAACAGGCACAGTTAGATGAAGTACATGATTTCCACAAGGACATTAGTATCAGAGTCCGCCTTCACTTCATTACGCACCCATTAAATATGGAAATCCGTTTCATTGATGCCATTACAACATGGAAAGTATACTTCAAAGAAAGTATTGATTTTTTTATTTCCCCCAAATTTCAATAATTATGAAATACTAAATTTATAATCTAGAAGTTATTTCAAATAGTTAAATATCATATGTTATCAGCATTTGTTAATGGCGGTTTTTCTACTCTGTAATTAATTGTAAGACATTTTCTTGGGGAAGGAAAATTGGAATGCATTTCCCTTTTTTTAAAATTGAAAATTTTTGTGAAATTACGTTCGATTACTACTTGTAATCAAACTTGATCCCTGAATTTGAAATCATTGAACAATTTGGAATGAAAAACTATAATGTAAGATGATTTTACATTAAATAAGTTCTTTTTTACAATTTTAAAATAGCACTTCTTCGTCTTATGCCTGTTTGAGATGTTAATTGTAATTTTTCACATTTGTTGACAGTGAAATCCCATATTGATTTATACAGTTACTGACCATTTGTTTTTATGTGGATAATTATAGTGTATTGCTCACACAGTATATTCTTTTAAACTTGAACATGTTTGTTTCTGGCTTTTCTTTTTAATTAGGTAAATCACATGGAAAATTCAACTGTCCACATCTTTTGTACAGGATAGTAAACCAAGAAGAGAATGGGTTAGATTTCCAAGATACCACTTTCAAGGGGGAGATGTTCTATTAAAAAATAACCATAAAATATTAGCGCGTGCACACACACACACACACACACACACGTTTTTGTTTTTCTCCAGCAAGGACGTCTTTGTAATGTATTTTACGATTTAATATCTATTACAGATAAGCTGACTTGAATACTTTTGAGCAATTTTGCCCTGTGTTCTATGTGCTTAATGCACATATTTGCGGTTGGATTTTCTCCGACAGAAAGTGGTTCCACTACTGGCACATTAACACACCACCAATAGGTTTTTATTTCAACTCCAAGCACTGTGGTTGAGTAACATCACCTCAATTTTTTATTATCCTTAAAGATATTGCATTTTCATATTCTTTATTTATAAAGGATCAATGCTGCTGTAAATACAGGTATTTTTAATTTTAAAATTTCATTCCATCACCATCAGATGCAGTTCCCTATTTTGTTTAATGAAGGGATATATAAGCTTTCTAATGGTGTCTTCAGAAATTTATAAAATGTAAATACTGATTGGTCTTTAAGATGTGTTTAACTGTGAGACTATTTAACTAATAATGTGGATGTGATTTGTCATCCAGTATTCAGTTCCTAGTCATTGATTTCTGTGTTTAAAAATAGGGAAGAGGGAAACTGCAGCTCTCATTACAGACGCCTTGAATTGGTGAGCTCTCCAAATGATGACTTCCAGCAAAGTCTAATTATGCCTCTGGATATTAGATCTCAAGAATTTCTTTCAGGCTTTAATTTGCTAAAGCTGTGCACATATTGTAAAAAAACAAACAAAAAATAGATTTTTTTAGGGGAGATGTAGGTGTAGAATTATTGCTTATGTCATTTCTTAAGCAGTTATGCTCTTAATGCTTAAAAGAAGGCTAGCATTGTTTGCACAAAAAGTTGGTGATTCCCTCCCCCAAATAGTAATGAAATTACTTTTGTTGAGTAAACTTTTTATGTCATCTTCTAATAAAAACAGAAAAAAATCTGTTTCTATTTATAAAAAAAACGCTTTTCTATATGTACCCTTGATAAGAGATTTTGAAGAAATCATGTAAGATGATAAAGCATTTGAATGGTACAATAGTTGTAAAAAAATTCAGTTTAAAAGAACTTTTGTTTTTACATTAAATGTTTTATTTGAAATCAAATGATTTTGTACATAAAGTTCAATAATATAAAAGCTGTATTGTTTTTAATTTTTGTTATGTATGATTAATGCGTGCACTTACATGTTTGTCTTGGCTAATTAAAATTCTAGAAAAGGTACACAAAATGATTGAATTCAGCTAATAACTATTTGAGGAAAAGCTGAAATCCTGCTTTCAATATTAGCAGTTTCAGTTGCAGCTTATATTTTCTGGGAAGCCAACGGGGGCAGTTGTACCCTGTCTGATGGGGTGACTGAGAGTGAGAATCGACTGCATGGCAGTGCGTTGTTTTAATTTGTTGGAAGTAGTGAGCAAGCAAAAGAATTTTTGTCATCAGGAACATAAAAAATATACGTATAAAAAGGTCAAAAGATAAGTGGAGAGAATTCTTAACTATTGTTTCAACATGACTGCTGGCTGATGAGAGGAGATAGTAATTGCTAGTGTGCTACCATATTGGTAAAATAAAAAAATATCCACCGATGTGACCTTGGGTAGAATAACTCTAAAATGATAAAACCCATGAAAACTTTTCGTGCTTTCAATATAGGGATAACATTTACTCAAATTACTAAAATAAAACTAAGACAAATGTCCGGTGGTGTGGATCAATTTACAACACTGGTCCTGTGGAACGGGACCGACGGGCTCATTCAGGTGAATCTGGAGGCCTGCTAGCGATCTTGTCAATGTTGGACTGTCAATCACAAAATCAACCAGTCACTTGAGAGATGAGCCTCTACACACCTACCTCTAGGGATGTGCCATACTTATAGTGCGTGAAAGCACCTGTTTTAAGAAAAAATCACTTATAAACCTATATGTGATTTATTAATATTTAACATGCAACATTTGAGATAATGGTTTGAAGTATAGGGTTCACTTGTCTAGGTCTGTATGAAATCTACATTGTGTTTACAACTTTTCGAGTACACAGTAATGCATGAACGACACATTTGCTGGGATTACTAATAGTTTTATGTTCATGTCAATGCGTACCCATATAGGGCGCATCCCAGACAAGACTTGATCAGAAAGACTTAGAAAAACTTTGGCTATATCTTTGTCTCATTAAATGGACAGAAGTCAGCATGGAGGTAGACCATTCCTATAATTTTCATTCAGGAAATTGAAATACATCAAAATGATGAATCCCTTAAGTGTTAAGATACCTTATCAGCATATATTGTTGATTAACACTGAATAAGTACTACAACTTTATGCCTGAAGGAAACATTTTTTCATATCACAACCTATTTTCAAGTAGGAAATTAAGTCATACACAAATTCACACATTGCATTATTCCAAACACGAAATACCTAGAATATCAACTTACTTGCCAAGATCTGGTGGAAGGAGTATAGAAAGTAACTGAACAATTAGCATAAAATTTAATTTTGAGATTAGTGCCTTGAAAGTAGATGGTAAGTGCCTATTATTCTCCATGTCAGTCACTGTAATAATGAATTCTACCTAAATTTAAAAAAATTCAGTTGATATGACTAAATCCCACTTACTAATCTTGAACTAATTCCTTTGTAAACTTTTAAAATAATAACCACAAAGAGGCACCTCCTAAGGACTGTACAAGGGGCTTCAAGAAGCTTATGGGAAAATGAAATGTAGATAGAATTTTGAAGTACCCTTTTATCTGATACTAAAATCTAGTATGTAGTTTTAGAACTGAAATACTAGTATTCCATAAAAACACCCTACAGGAATGAAGAAAAAAAATTGATATTCTCAGACAAAAACATTTCTGAAGACCAATCCTGAAAGAATGGCCTAAATTCTCTAAACAAAGGGAAATGAAAAAAATAAATCTTGGGCCATCATAAAGGGAAGAAAAAGGAATAGCATAAACATCCACTCCAATTGAGCTGGTGCCAACCCATTGCAACTGCATAGGACAGATAATGAAAACTGCCTCAGGGTTTCCAAGCGTGTGACATTTATGGAAGAGGGGCCACATCTTTTTCCTTTGGAGCAGATGATGGCCTCGAACTGCCAGCCTTTCCTTCTGTAGCTGAGCACTCTACTGCACCATTTGAGCTCCCTAAGCAAACATATGGGTAAATACAAAAGGCAAAAGCTTTTGAGTTAAAAAAATCATTTGACACAGCATAAATTAATGGGGCTTAATGGGCATTTGAGATTCCAACTTCCCTGAACTTTTAAAAAACCTTATCTAAAATATATGAGAGGGATTCAAAAAGTTCACAGAAAAATGGAATAGTGGAACTTTCCCATATTTTGAAGCCGTCTGGTACGTTTTAAATGGCTAAGGACAGCATACAGATTCCAGTAGACTGATCAAGTTATGTAACAATGCCACACCTAGAGCAATTAATGAAGCAGTACACTAGAAAATGCAGGTAAATCATGCAATTCTAAAATGTAGCCGTGCCATCCATATAAAAAAAACCCCAGGGTCTATATATTTAAAATGAGCTCTGGTGGCAATATCAGGTAAGCACTAGACGGCTAACCTCAAGATGGATGGTTCAAAGTGCACCTGCCAGTCTGAGGGGAAAAGATGAGGCTGTCTCCTGTCAAGATTCCCAGCATCAGAAACCCTGTTTAAACACCCAGAGTTGGAATCACTGCAATGGCAATGGGTTGGGTTTGGGTATTTAAACAAAATGAGTTGGCCTTTAAACAAAAAACTAAGCCTTTTAGTTCACAATCCAGGGTGGAAAAACTACTGCATTTTGATATCCTAAAGAGCATAATCCATTCCTGTCTAGAATGTAAGGTAGGTTAGTCAAGTTTGTAAATGGGAATATTCCACAGACATACATTTAGGATACTCATTTCTTCCTGGACATGAAATAAATATGTTCAATACTTGAAAATGAAGCTGTTTTAGAGAAAGTAATTTATATTCGGCCACCACTCACTGTACATGGTATATGTCAAGTCACTGGGTCTTCATCTGATACCAAGAAAAAAGCACCGTGATCCTTTTTAATCAGTGACACAAACTGAGCAGAAATGACCTCAGCCACAAGAAGCCCTTCCCGCTCTCCCCCAACACTGGAGTTCTGAGGATCAGGCCATCAGATCTCCCGGAAGGAAAAAATGCACACATGCAACTTTCAGTTTTTTTATTTTGTTACAGGCAGCTGGACAGGGTGTTGAGATCCTAGCATGGCTAGTTCATGATTGTCCAAGAGGGAACTTGAATTCCCAAATAAATTATCTTACAAAAATAAGCAAACTTGTTTTTCTTAACATTTTTCTACTGGCAAAAGGAACAAAAATGTTTTTTGGTTTTTAAACTTCACATTAAAATAACTGTCAGCAGGGATCGCAAGTTAAGAGCATTTTTACAAAGTCTTTCAAATAAATATTTTACACAATGTTTTCCAAAAAAATAGATTAAGTATTTACCCTATGTTCTCGGTCCACGTAAGACCATTTATGAAACTGAACTGCTGATTATGTGCTACCCGTGTCTTCGAGCCGATATACAATGGTGTCATTTGCATCTAATCTACACCCATCCTCCCATGTTTTATATTACCTCTAGATGTCTTAACCCAATACCTAGTACAATGTAATTGCTAGTAATTAGCAGTTTTTACTCCCTCTTGGCCTTTGAGGGATCACTTGGACCATGTAATTGCTTGCTGGGTGCCATTTTTCCACAAAGGGAATGCATAAGACAAGTTGCAATCAGCAGGCCGAGTGACCAGTGCTCAAATGGCAGGGGGCTGAGGTCTTCGAAGTGGTGGGAGCTGCAGCAGGGCATGGCTACTTGTCCTTATGGATTCAGCTCTTTGCTCAGCAGTATATTCAAGGTTTATGTTCTGGATCCCGCCCTCCTGGTATTTCCTATCCACAATTAGTTGAACCCATGGAACCAGGGGGTCCGGAGGGCCAACTGTACAAGCCTATACCCAAGGATGGTGTGCGTGTGAGAGAGACTAAGTGAAACTGCACTGATGAATTTAAGACTTCCAAAAGTAGTTTTACCCTGTGAGGAATCCTCTGGCCTAGCCTGCACGGCAAAGAAGGGGCCAAAGGAAATACTGTGGGCACATTTCCATTTTCAAAATTCAAAAATCATGATGTTGCTTACAAAATATCGGAATAAAATTCACTGCCATCTAGTTGATTCTCATTCATGGTGATCCTAGAGGACAGGGTAGAACGGCCTCTGGGTTTCCCAGACTGGAACTCTTTATGGGAGTGGAAAGCCTCAATTTTCTCCCTCGGAGTGGCAGGTAGTTTTGAACAGCTGATCTTGGGATAAGCAGTTCCACATGTAACCTAGGCCCCCTGGGCTCCTACATAGCTGAATAAGGGTATCACAGCCACTACACATCTGTTAAGTAGAGCGCAGGAGTGAACACATATTAGAGCCAGTCTGTGTCTGGTGTCTCCTACTCTGACTTGACCATTACATATTTCAGTGAGGTTTCTGTTCTTGGAACCAACCTAAAGGACAGCACAAGCATACCGACCTTTTCTGCAGCTGTGCTACATTTTAAAGACCAGTTTGATTTCTATTGTTATGGCATCTTTAAATCAGGACTATGCGAAAAATAAGGTTGACTGCACTATGGTTTTGTTCACAACATTCAACTGTCTTATTGCTAAAATATTCCAAAAATGAATCCAGTAAACACTTGTCACTTCCAATGATCTGAGAGATGAATCCAACTGTTTCCATCAATTACACCTTAGCAGGGCAGAGGAAGGCTACGTTAAAAACCCTGCAAAACCAAAGCCAGTAATTAACAAAGATCTAAAACACCAACACTTTCCAGCCGGGGTAGCAAAAGGAACATCCAAAGTACAGCGAGCCGCAGGACTGATGAAGCAGCCAGTCAAAAACCACTTCTCTGCTACTGGAGCTAATGGTCACTCGAAGCTTGGCGCTTCCGCCTTCAGGACTACCGACGGCTCCCAGAGTCACGGCTTCTATGTCAAATGTGACAGTTGATCCAGACGTGACCGCAGGTAGCTGATTAGTCATTTCTTTTCCATTTACAAACACTGCACCTAAAAATGGTGAGAGCAAGAGTCATTCACAAATGAGCAGCAACTGCAAGGAGAACTGCAACAGTATCTCGATGGCTGTTTACAACACGTTTTATAAATACAGTAGCAATAGTAAGAAGACAATAACCATAATAATACAATACAAATAAACACAGTAAACAGTCTGTACATGTAGCCAGTTGGCAATGCCAGCAGTCACAGGGCAAACATGTAGCGATGTTAATTAGCTCCCATCGCCAGGGTTCAGCTCCTCTCGGATGAAACGGCAACAGAAGGAAATGGGCTCCCTTACAAATTTGCCTACAATGGCCAGATTGCTTCTCACAGCAAAGAAATTATCTTGATCTATCTAATACTTGACCTCCCAGACCACAAAACAGCGTTTCTTGGTAGTGATTTTAAAAATGTGATTACTGGGTAACACATAACCAAAGAGTAATAGAGACAACAGAGTGGAAGGGCCCCGTCAGGCTTGCTCGGATGGACTTTTTATGGGAACAAACCACCAAGTCTTCCTCCCGTGGAGCCTTGGATGGGTTCAAACGCTTATCTTTCAAGTTAACAGGCATAGGTGTAACCACTGCACCACCAACCCGGGGCCCTTCGCAGACAGACTGTTTGGTTCCAATCCCAGACCTCTCACTGCCTAGCACGGTGTATGTCAGTCAGTTACTAAGCCTGTGTCTTAGTTTCCATCACCGAGCAAACGGCTGTAATACCAGCAGTCACGTCCAATAGTTGTCAGAAGGAGCAAACGATGTAGTCATTTGTGAAGGATTTAGAACAATACTTGGTCGAGTGGCCAGGTAAGTATGCCATTCAGTCTCAGCTCTTCCTATCTCCTGCTACATACATGTGACACGTGAACAGATTCCTATCTTCCCAAAGTCACACCTCGAACTCCAGGAGAAGGGCAGGGATGAGCCTCTTACCATTTGTACTAACGCACACGGCTTGGTCCCGCTGCAGAGAGTCACAGCCGTCCTGCTTTTGCACACACACTCCTAGACTGTCTCTTCGATCTGGCTGTCCCACGGTTTCAACTCTGTAAATGAGGTGGAAAGGTCACGTGGCCTTTGCTTTTTAAAACGTGGCACCCAAAGATGGACTCAAACATGAGAATTGTAAGGATGGGGTGGGGTGGGGCAGAGCCAGGTTTTGTTGTTGCACACAGGGTTGCTATGATTGGGTAAACACTCAACAGCACCGAACAACAACAACCCAGAGCGCCTACATTTAAAAAGAACGGTCTCATCACACAGTTGCTCTTTTCTAAATAATCTCTACCAACAAGGATTGGTCACTTAAACGATATTTCAGCATGGTTCTGAAAATGTTCTCTCACTGAGGTTTCAACTTATGTTCTCCCCAACTTGTGTCATCTGTTTGAGTGTGCTGAGCCAGCAGGACCTGTATCCAGACACACAGAAGGTGGGGTGAGACACTTGTTGGGTGCTGTGGACGCAAGTCTCCATTCAGAGCAACCCCAGGCAACGACACAGTGACCCGATGAGGCAGGGCCTGTATTACTGAGAAAGCTGAAGCATAAAGAGACAGGGGGTTTTAAAACACATGTGAGCACGGTCAGATCTGAGCTGATGAGAGGCGCACTCGGACTTTGAGGTTACCTTCTTAACCACTTACAGCCTAATGGCAGGCACTTAGCTATTTGTACTCCAGCTCCAACTACACAGAAACTTCAGATATGTCAATTTCACTAGTATGTTTACATACAATTTTGTTCAGTGAACTTCATATGTGGAAAGTTAATGCCTTTGTTTTATTTCCTAACCTGCCAGCACATCATGTATTCTGAAGTATGAAATATATGTATGTGTGTGTGTGTGTGTATATTACAGTTACAAGACAATCTTTCCTCCATTCCAAACAGCAAGGTTTTGCAAGGATCAAAAAACAAAACCCTTAGTGTGAAAGACTGGCTTTTCCAAGGGCAGGTTTGATTATCTATGTTCAATACGGCCCCAAAATGTGGTTCACTGAGAAGTGGCAAACAGACGTGGTCATAGTGGATTTGTGGGTAGGCTTCTGAAGTGGAAGGAAGCTCACCGTTCTTCTCCAATGCATCTCAAACTGTGAGACAATTCATACAAAACCAATTTAAGCACAGGCTAGCAGCGATATCGCTACAGCATAGAGTAGAAAATCCCAGCTGGTAAATTCTCTCGAAAGCAAAATATTCTAGGAAAAAATATGGTCCAAATAAAGGAGCAATTTCAAAGACAAGGAAGCTAATCTAGTCCTACCACTCTGTACTTCGGCTGCCTCTGAGTGGAGAGATGCGGCGCAGCCTCATTAAGGTAAAATTGCAAGCTTCCTTCTTCCCACAGTGAACGCCTGGAGCAGAGATTCAGAATCCAAAGATACAGCTACTACACACATGAGAAACGTTCAACTTCCTAATAAATGTAACACATAAACATTACAACGGAATTTGACTTTAGCCTACTAGTGACAGTCAGCAAAGAGCAGGAAAACAAGGATAAGGTGACATGGACGTCCTCGCACACTGCTGGGAAGGCAGTCAAGGCTCTTCGGAAGGCGGAGTTAGTCTGCCTGGCCACTACCGGGACAGGACCCAAGGAAGAGGGATACGCCCTATGTCAACCAGCAGGGCCTCGGCGCAGCATGTCTTGTCAGGACTAGGGAGAGGCACAGGAGGAATGCCTGACCAAGCCATGGCAAATGTCTCCTAACAAAGGAATAATACATCCTTTCATTACTACATTGACCCGAAAGCATGCCTTATTCTCCCTGAAACAGAAGGAGATACTTAAAGAGTTCTCTCACTAGGATGGTCAGTGCAAGGAAGACGCTAGGATGGCAAAGTCTTTACCAAACAAGATCTAAGACCCACCCCACACACAGTCCTTTGCAATAGAAAAGAGGAAGCAAAGATACCCAACTCACTTTTTTGAAGCCAGTGGTCTCTGACAAAACAGGCTAAGAAAAGAAAACCAACAGATACCCTGCTTGTGAAGAGCTAAAGGTCATCAGCCTGGGGTCCATTTTTCGCAACATGAACAGCGACACATAGCTGTGAGCAGCAATCAACCCACAGCTGACAGAGCCTGGCGAATGAGAAACTACCCCGGATGGGCTGAGATAAATTCCCTGCATGTGGCGTGTGGGGCCACATGAGAACCCATCACAAAGGGGCTTTGAAAGAGAAAGAACTTGAGCCCATCACTGATGGTGACCTGGTGGCAGCAGTCACTCCAAGAGGCAGGGCCCTGGGGCCCAGCAACTTACAAGAGGAAGTCCCACAACGGGAAAGGCATTCCTGGCCCAGGATACCAGCCCTCTGAATCAAATCTGATCGTGTTAATGAGGTACATACATGATGTTAATGTTTTCTCCAAGAATGTGTTATTTTAATAAATGTCTCATGATGAATGGGGAAAAATCTCCAACAAAAAATTAAAAACGGCACTATTCCTGAGGGGGGCTTTAAGACAGTCGCGGAAAGATCTCATCATCGTTTCAATCTCTTTCCCAAGCATTCTGAAGCCTCCGTCTACTCAGGGACAATATGGCCAAGTGGAGTTCATTCCCTGGGTTCCCTAAGGAAAACCAAGTCGGCCCGACAACTGAACAATATTCAATGTAATTCACCACATCAACAGGAAAACCATGTGATCCTATCAATAGATGCCGAAAAACCATCACAACGGAACATCAGCAATCAGTACTAGAAGGGAGTTTCCTTCACCCCCACAAGCTGCATCTACACAAAGCCTCCACTAGTATCATACTTAGCAGTCAAAGAGTGAACGAGTGCAGGTTAGGATGCAGAGCAGGGCAAGGCTGTCTGCTTTCAAGGCTTCAACGCAGTCATAAGGAGCACTGTGGGCTAGCCAGTGGGCTGCGGGGGGGAGAAAGCCTCTTTTCTCCCCAAGAGTGACTGGTGGTTTCAAACTACTGACCTTGCGGTTAGCAAACCAATGCATAACCAGTCTGATACCAGGGCCTTAAAGCCATATTATTAGATAACATTCGCCAGAAAGGAGGTCTTCGTTCTTAAGTTTGGTAGGTTTAAAAAAAAACCAAAAACCCATGAAGGTATCTGAGGAGAAATGTCAAGTGAGCTAGAGAGAAAAAGCAGGAGAATGTGGTGTCCTTGAAAATAAGAGAAGGGGAAAATAAATAAATAAATAAATTTTTTAAAAAGAAAATAAGAAAAGGGGGCCTCCACTCAAGTACTCCCTCAATGCAATACTTTCTTCTATTAAATTGACATTCTGTGATGTTCACCTTCCTGACATAACCACTGAAGACAAACGGGTGCATAAGCAAATGTGGTGAAGAAAGCTGATGGTGCCCGGCTATCAAAAGAGATAGTGTCTGGGGTCTTAAAGGCTTGAAGGTTAACAAGCAGCCACCTAGCTCAGAAGCAAAAAAGCCCACATGGAAGAAGCACACCAGCCTGTGCGATCACGAGGTGTTGAAGGGATCAAGTATCAGGCATCATCAGAACAAAAAAAATCTTACCATAGTGAATGATGGGGGGAGGAGGAGATTGCAAAGTGGAGACTCAAAGCCAATTTGTCAGCCACTGGACACTCCCTTACAGAAGGGTCTTGGGGAGATGAGCCAGTCATGTAGCAACCATGAAAAATACAACTTTCTTCTAGTTCCTAAATGCTTCCCACCACCCCCTACCCACCCACTATCATGATCCCAATTCTACCTTGCAAGTCTGGCTAGACCAGAGGATGTTCACTGGTACAGATAGGACCTGGAAACATAGAGATTCCAGGGCAGATGATCCCTTCAGGACCAGTGGTGTGAGTTGTGATACTGGGAGGGTAAAGGGAAGGTGGGTTGGAAAAGGGGAACCGATTACAAGGATCTACATGTGACCTCCTCCCTAGGGAATGGACAACAGAAAAGTGGGTACAAAGAGATGTCGGACAGGGCAAGATATGACAAAATAACAATTTATAAATTATCAAGGGTTCATGAGGGAGGGTGAAGGGGGGAGGGAGAGGAAAAATGAGGAGCTGATACCAGGGGCTTAAGTGGAGAGCAAATGTTTTGAGAATGATGAGGGCAATGAATGTACAAATGTGCTTCACACAATTGATGTATGTATGGACTGTGATAAGAGTTGTATGAGCCCAATTTTTAAAAAAGACAATAAGAGAAGGAAAAGGGACTCATGGGCACACAGTAGTAACTCTGTTCTACAATTTTCTACTTCAGGAATCTGAATGGAACAATAAAGAGATGGGGGAGGGGGAATCATAAGCCAAAATAACTTAAATCATGTATGTGTGTGTTTGGTGAAACAAATTGGCTCACAGAAACATGATTTTCAAAGCAGAAACCAGAATTGTGTCCTTCACTGGCTCCATACCCTCCACTGGTCTCCTGTCACTCAGAGAAAAAGCGGAGTCCTACAGGCTCAACATGCCCACTGTATTCCGGCAGACTGGCCATGGGTTTGCCTCTGCAGCAACGCTGGCAAGACCCGAGTCTTGGCTCCACGCTTCAACCACCTGTATACCTGCAAGCAAGAGGCTTACTCTTTTTATCTCAGCTTCCACAGGATGTCAGGATGATTTGTAGACATTAAGTCATCTAAGTGCTTGTAACTAGCATCCCGCTGGGTCAAACAAACATTAGCTGGCTGTGGCTATGTTGTAAGATCTAGTTCAACTTGTGAATTAATGAGAAGTCGAAGGCAGAGCTGGATCCCTAAGACTATGAAACCTACACCCGCTCTGGTTTTGCCTGGAAAAGCTGCTGGGTGGTGGTGTGTGTCTAAGGAGAATCATCTCCCGATGCGGTAACAGCTTCAGGTGGCACCACTCCCAAATGCCCCGAAAGGGATCACATTTAATTCTAGAAGGTCTTGGAGGAAAGGGAAAAATGTTGAACAAAATTCAAAATCATAAAAATGACCAGACTTATTAACTAGAGAGAGACTGGTAGAACCCCCAAGACTACGGCCCAAAGATCCACAAAGGGGATCTAATTAGGAAAACCAGCTGCCTTATCTCACCCAAGTCTAAAATACAGGGTTATGGAGAAAACTCTTCTCTCCAACATTTTCTACAACTGTAATAAAAGCCATGCTTCAATCCAGAAGGACTTTCCCCAATCTCTCCTTAGGGAATTTATTTGGGCAAAATAGAGACCCAAGTGTACTTCCCCTGGGACTGAGGAAGGCACTGCCAAGATTTCAGACTCGGTTAAAAACAAATTAACATATTAATCCTGGTCGAGAGCAAAGAGAGTCTAACCATGACCTTTTGGGATTTCTCCATAACAATTAAGCTGAACATTTTTTGGTAAGGTGAAGTGTTTAACAATTAGTATTAAAATATATATACATCTGGTGGGAAATGGAGAGAAAAAGAGGAGCTGATACCCAGGACTCAAATAGAAAGTAAATGTTCAGAAAATAATGATGGCAAGTATGTACAAAGATGCTTGCTTAAAACTGATGTGTGGAATGTTTTAAGAGCTATAAGAGGCCCCAATAAAATGTAAAAAAACCTGGTGATGGCAGAGACCAGCCCTGTGCAAAAGTGGGGAGACCATGCTTAGACGCATTCAGAAAAGGCATGCTGATGAGTAAACCAGAGGTAAACATTAGTATAGATCGGTGTATCCCAAGCAACCCCTTTCTAAAGAGATGATACTTTGACAGTTTCAAGTCCTGGCCCCAACTGTCACTGCTACTCTTCCCATGTAGAAGCCGAGTCTACGGGAGCTGGAAGGTGCCCAGCTGTCACTCTTACACACTATGAGGCAAGATTTCATAGCAGTATCCTGTTTAAAAGGGGGATTAGTACAGAACAGAATTTCAAATTCTCAGACCCCTGACTTCTTGGACATGCCCCTGAAATACTGCCCTGAGAAAATCTTTAGACCTCAAAAGAAAAATGCATCCTGAAGTCTTCTTAAAACCAACCCAGTCTAGTTTAGCTAGTTAAAAATGTCTGCCTTGAGCATGTGGCTTGTTTCTTCTCAAGGGGTGGGTGCTTCCCTGGGGGTGAGGCCATCCCAGGGCCCCCACCCTGCACGAGAAGGAACTCTCCCCAGGGCTCCTGCCAGCCTCTCTGAGGGGACTTACCCACTGCACTGGCACGAGGTGCTTTCAAGCACGATCTAGATGGGAGATATATAATATATAAGGTATTTTCTAAATTTATTGGTGTAGATTTTGTTGTAATATTTCCTTATTTTTCGTTTACAATAATACATGCAGTCCATCCTAGTGTCAACATCCGTCTTCTGCTCTTGGTAGTCTGTGTCTTCTTTCTTTTTGTCCTCATCAATCTAATCGGGGATTTGTCAATTCTATTTATTTATTTTGTTTATATATATTTATAAATCATTTCAAAATATTTTCTACTTGAGCCCTTGATATCAGCTCTTTTTCTCCACCCTCCCCGTCTTGTGCATCCTTGATAACTAATAAATTATTTTTATTTTCATATCTTACACCCTCCGCTGTTTCCCTTCACCCACATTTCTGATGTTCTTCCCCCTTGGGTTGGGGTTATACTTCAATCACTGTGTCGGGTCCCCCGCTCTCCCCCCACCCACATGGTATCGCTACTCTCATTATTGGTGCTGAGGGGTTTATCTGTCCTGGATCCCGTGTGTTGAGAGCTCTTATCAGTACCAGTGTACATGCGCTGGTCTAGTTGGATTTATAAGGCAGAACTGGGGTCATGATAGTGGGGGGGAGGGTATTTCAGGGGTTTGTCCAAGAAGTCAGGGGTCTGAGAATTTGAAATTCTGTTCTGTATTAATCCCCCTTTTGATTGGGATAATGCTATGAAATATTGCCTCAAAGTGTGTAAGAGTGACAGCTGGGCACCTTCCAGCTCCCGTAGATTCTTGCTTCTATATGGGAAGAGTATCAGCATTAAAGAACTAGAGGAATGTTGTGTGTTTCATCAATGCTACCCTGCACCCTGGCTGACTCATCCCCCTTCCTGTGACCCTTCTGTAAGGGATGTCCAATTGTCTACAGATGGGCTTTGGGTTTCTACTCAGACACACCCATCATTTACATCGATATGACTGTTTGTTTGGGGTCTTCTGATGCCTGATATCTGATCCCGTTGATACCTGGTGATCACACAGGCTAGAGTGCTGCTTCCATGTGAACTTTGCTGCTTCCCTGCTAGATGGCCACTTGTTTAACTTCAATCCTTTAAGACCCCAGATGCTAGATCTTGTAATAGCCGGGTACCATCAGCTTTCGGCACCACATTAGCTCATGCACCTATTTTGTCTTCAGTGATCGTGCCAGGAAGGTGATCATCAAAGAGTATCAGGTCATTAGAATACAGCGTCATTGTGTTGAGGGAGATGTCCGTCTGCTACCTTAACACTTAACATATATATGCACAGACCTGTATCTATACCACAGATTTACATATGTACATGTCTATATTTAGACCTCTATGAATGCCTTTGCCTTCTAGTTCTTTCCTCTATCTCCTTTACTTTCCTCCCGTCCCACTTCACTCGGCTCTCAGTAAGTCCCTCAGCTACCCTGTACTCGACCAAACCCCACCAGGCATTCTCTGCTCTCCTCATCATTGATTTTAGGTCTCTTGATTTTAGATCTTTTGTTGTTCCCTTTTCCCTAGGTGTGTTGGCTCTGCCTTCTCTTTCCCGCTCCTTGGGATTGTAAAAGCAATTCTATTTTATATAGCTAGACATGAATTTTTTTTAAAGCCTATAAATAGTTCCATGTCTGTCTGCTGACCCTTAAGAATGATTTCCAATCAGGTCTGATGAGGTGCCAAGCCCTACCCTCTGAGTCTGAGGTCTGTGTTCAGAACTCCTGGGGGACTTCATTGCTTTGTTCCCTTTGCTGCTCTGCTTCGCCCCAGGGTGCATGGGGGCCCGACCGGGCACAATTCCCGCACTGTGTCTCCAGCGCTGTCTGCGCAGTGCCGTGGGTCAGTGAGGGGATCTCATGTCTCGTGGTGGGGCCGGCCCTATCAATAGGGGCTTCTACTGGTAACAGCAACTCCAATGATTAGATAGCAACCTTGGGGACAAGAACGATTCTGAAAAGGAGAGTGAGCATGATCTGAAAGAACTTAAAAAACATGTTCAAAGTCACTAAATAGCAGAGGTCAAAAATGTTGAACTAGTGAATGTTTTTGCTTTGTATATTTCCATCAATAGCAACAAACCAAATCAACATTAAAAAAGAAAGAAAAAAAGTCTATCTCCTTTCCCTTTGAGCTGGGATCTGGGAAAGGTTGATCAGATTGTGGGCAGCGTCTACTTCCTTTCCTGGGACCCAACCTCCAAGCGATGAGGAAGACCAAGAGCTCATGAAGAGGTCCCGACTGGAGAGGAACTCAGAAGCAGAACCAGTTTTCCGGGCATAGGAGCGAGCCGGCTTGGCAGTAGCTGGCCGTTCGGAGCTGGCATCACATGGGGGAAGAGACAAGCTGCTCTTGCCAAGACCAGTTTCA
The DNA here is from genome assembly GCF_050624435.1 of Tenrec ecaudatus. Lineage (NCBI taxonomy): Eukaryota > Metazoa > Chordata > Mammalia > Afrosoricida > Tenrecidae > Tenrec > Tenrec ecaudatus. Next base: position 115,376,226 of record NC_134539.1, read on the forward strand.
AAGACAAAACCATGAGTGGTGCTGTTTCAAGCCCCGTGTTTTGCAGTGCTTCTGACACTGCAATAGGAAACTGAAACATCGGTTCTTTAATGCCTTCTGAAGCAAGAAGTCTACAACAGAGACTAGCTAGCCTAGTCTCTCTCTGATTTGCCACCTCATGCCACGTATGAGCAGCAAGGTGGCACAGAGGTAACGAAGACAACAGACTCACTTAGGCTATTAGGATCAAGGAAAGCTACAAGAACTGAGAGGAAAAGGCCTTTTTAAGAATGGAGGTTGAGAAGAAGAGAAAGTAAACATTTTTCAAAAGTTGGGGGGAGGGGGTGAGCGAATGGTTAAAAGTAATACTCAGATCAGGAAATCTTGAAGGAAGGGAAAGAAGACCGGGAATGTGAGAGGAAATCCTGGCGAGGTCTAGGAGGCGGGGGTTGTAGCAGACCTGAGCCCCAATGAAGACTGGGCTCTAGACCGGCAAGAGCCAGCTGACATAGGCTTGTGGACCTCAGCAGCAACACGGTTCTGGAAGCAGAAACTTCCGCATGGAGAGACGGGGCTGAGCCTCAGGGCAGCGCCTCCTCAAGAGCAACAGGCTGGTGGTTGCTGGTACTAAGTACCAGCCTCTTAACCATCCTCACAAACTAAAAGAGGTTTGCCTTTATACAAGCATCCCCATTTGCCCTCCTCTAGGCATGGGTATGCCCTCCTTTCATACTTTTTGACTGAATTGCTGATGCTGGAAATTCCTTTAATATAGACAAGAAAGAAATTTTCATTCCACATTAAAAACAAAAGAAAACTGTGAAGGAAGGTCTAGCTAATACTGAGCTGAGCTTGGATTCATCGTTCTGCCAAGTGCGGCCCAGTTGTAAGTCTTGTGAGTTTCTCAAGGTCTGGAAGGAATGAGAAGGGACAGGACCTAACAGTTTCTGGAGACTTGTGAGAGGTCATGGTCCACAGACAAGAAGTGGGTTCAAATCAACTTGTAATTTCCAACATCGTATCCAATACTTACTGGATGATTTCAGAAACACTTAGGAAGATATCAAATTTTTCCATGGAGGCAGGAATCATATCACCAGAGGTCCTTAAACAGTTTCTCAAAGTGGGTGAAACGGCCCCTACAGGGCACTACATTAATTCCAAACCAAACCAAAAATTCTCTGCCATGGAGTCTTGCCGACTCAGTGACGCTACAGGACAGGGCTGAACTGTCCCTTTGGGATTCTGAGAACTAAGTGTTTACTGGAGTAAAAAGCCCCATCTTTCTCCTGAGGAACAGCTGTTGGCTTCGAATTGCGGACCTTTCAGATCATAGCCCAATGCTTAACCACCATACCACCCAGAGGAGCTGAAAAACAGATGCCTATACTTTATCTGGATTATGATACAAAAGCTTGCCATTGCTAGAAGGGTGCGAAGTAATTTCTTTTTGGCAAAGAGGGCTGGAGGCCAAATAAGCTCAGGCAGCTAGGTCCTAGAAAATGGAGAAGCAAAAGGGGAGGGCACGGGAGCAGAGCAGCTGCACATGTCAGCACTGTACCACGCCCAGGCCAGTCAATCCCAACTCACAGCAGCCTTCGGTGGGGCTCCAAGCCTGTACATCTAAAGGAAGCCTCATTTTCCTCCTGGGGAGCCCCCAGGGCCCCTGTAACACCACCCAGAATCATGAGGAGCGAGATGGCCAGGGAGGAGGGAGGGGTATGCCTGGATTTCAGTCTCAGCTGTGCTAGTCAGGAGATGGGTGACACTGTCACCCACTTCGCTTCCAGGTGCCTCGGCTCTCTTCCCTAGCAGAGAGAAGCACGCCCAGTCGTGTGGGGCTACTGTGAGAATCCGGTGAGTTAATGCAAGGAACGTGCTCAGCATAGGGCCTGGCACATACCAGAGCTATTTAAATATGAGCTGCCACAATCCTAACCGTTATTACTATGATGGGTATCATTACGACCCTTTAATACTGCTCCTCATGTTGTGGTGACCCCCCCCCAACCATGAATTTATTTTTGTTTCCACTTCAAAACTGTGACTTGCTACTGTGATGAAGCATGCCACCCCGTGAAAGGGTCATCCGACCTCCAAAGGGGTTGCACCCCCAGGCTGAGAAGCGCTGCTCTAAATGAGCTCTCGTGGCTGACGCGCGGGAGCTCTGTTGGTGCAGAAAAGAGCCTGTCACGGGAGGTCAGTCGCGCAGCAGTGTAAACGCGGCATGCGTGCGAGCAGTGTAGGGGCTGTTAGCAGAGAGAGCGCCGGGGACTCAGGGAATAATGAAACAGACTTCAGCTATCAGGCTCCTGGTTTCGCTCTGTGGTGGGATTTGGCTAGTTAGTGAGCCACTCTTCATAATCCAAGGGCTGAGAAGAGGTGATGAAATTAAGAGTAGTCCTGAGTTCATGCATTCGGATAACTGCGGAGGGGCAATGATGTGACTGAAGAGCCCGTGGCAACACTAGCTTAGAGAACACGCAGACGCTCTCCATGCCTCCCCCGGGAAAGGACGGTGACAGAGAGGGACTGGGGCACTCTGCACAGTGAAACGCCCTATTTAGAGGACCGTTTGCGACACTGGGCTGAGTGAAAAGGAGGTAAGCCTTACTCTCTAAACCAAAACTGAGCGTTGGCTCTAGAATGAGATATTTAAACACAGTGCCATAGAGCATGCATTGCAGACAACCCAAGAACAAGAGAAAAGAGAATTTCCTTAATCGAGAAGCAATGGGTACCTCTGCATACCTAATTCATGATAAAAAGAACTCATTTAAATAATAATAAAAAGATAAGAGAAAGAAATGGATAAAAACCAGCAAAATTGTAGGAGGGACTTTCCTTCTGATAAATTAGAAAATTACATACACACAATACATTTATAATAACAGCTATCTCTTATAGAGACTGGTTCTTGGTGATTCACAGTTGGGAGGGGGGAAACAATCCTTGGCTTCTGAAATTTTAAGGTTTTTTTTTACCCCCCTTCTTTTTTTAAAAAATTTATATATATATATATTAAACATTTTATTAGGGGCTCATACAACTCTTATCACAATCCATACATATACATACATCAATTGTATAAAGCACATCTGTACATTCTTTGCCCTAATCGTTTTCAAAGCATTTGCTCTCTTCCCCTTCTTCAGATTGGTTTGTGATGGGGAGATATTCGGTTTATCTCTTTTTGCTGAGGGCCAAAGAGACCTACTGAGTGCATACTCTGAATCTGGCGTAAGCAAAGCATTTTACAAACATTACTTATCTCACGCAATTTTTATAACCCTGTGAATACATTAAAAGACTGAAGCAGAGAAATTGTTTGTTTTAGTAAAGTTTTAAAACGTGACCAAAGTAACACTAACTGATGGACTAGCTGACGGAACACACTCAGTCTACTTTAAATCCAGAGCTCAAGCCTGCGCTAACCGCTCCTCTCTACCACCTGAGGCATGGCTGGAGACTTGCCTGAAAGTCAGGGTCTGCCCGCAGAAGTAGGTGGGAGCGCTGGAGTAGAGAACACCGGGAGATTCCGTATCATTGCGGAGCGCTATGTTGCGCCGGCTGCTCAGACTGTAGCCCTCAAAGCCAGGGGTCCACTCTGTTAAACGCAAAGACGCTGCTATTAGCATTCTTTAAGGGGTATCTGCAGAACAGATGCATTCAATAGAGCTTGGAAGTAGGAAAGGGTCAGAAAACCAAAGTTCTGGTGACAGATTGCCACAGTTAAGTAACGGTGGTATATAAAAAAAAAAAATCACACATCTATTCTGGACAATTTTAACATGGAAAATCAAGTAAGCGTTAACTTGTGCTTAATAAAAACATGGTTAAGCCTTAACTGCTAGAGTTCATTTCAAGCTGTTTCAGAGCAAATTAACAAATGAAGTTAAGTCCTTCAAAGGCATACAGGAGAGCCATTTCAATTGGTAAGACCTGAGAAAACAGGGAAAACAGTGTCTTATGCGGTTTTCTAAATTCTTTGGTTTACGGTGTTGTTGCTAATACTCCTGTCTGGCATTATTTGTGGACTCTGGACAACAGAACTGATGGGTCCTTCTCAAAATGCACATAAAATAATTTGAGCAGCAAGTAAAACATAGGTTCCGCGTGGTGCTTCCAGTCCAAGATTCACCCTGAGACAAAAGGGTGGTCGCTTCAGGAGGGAGAAGGCAACAACTTACCGTGAGGCACCAGTGTGGAGTGACCTGTCTGGGGGACACTCCAAGGACTCCATTCCTGGCGGCCATCGCCTCGGGCGCAGACTCTGAACTGGTAATCCACATTGGGGTCAATGTGCAATACTATGAATTCCGTCTCACAGCCTACATACACATCTTCAAAGTGATTGGAAGTACATTTACGGAACTGGAGTCTGTAATCCTGGGCTGTAAAGTCGTCATCAACCTAAGGCAAAAGGATTCATGTAATTAGCTGACCAGGGAGTAACTTCTTTGAGCGTCACCGCTTAAAACCTTTTGAGTAGGGGTACTTTGGGCCCTGCCTTCAGGCTCACATGTGGACTGTGGGCATTCATGAGGTCTTGTTGCTGTTATTAGGCGCCACAGAGTTGGTGCCATCCCATAGTGACTCTGCACAACAGAAGGGAACACAGCCCGGTCCCTCGCCATCCACACAATGTTCCTAAGCTTCAGCACATTGCTGCGGCCCCTACAGCCACGGGGCCTTAGGCTATTCATTTCTTTATTGAACCTTATGCTCTACGCGCCCCGTCTAATAAGAAAAATACTGTCTCTTTGGAGACATTCTGCCAATCAAAAGAGCAATGGTTTGAACACGATCGCCACTCCATGGGAGAAAGCTGAGTCTGTTCTGATGGAAATCACTCGCTCAAAAACTCACCGCCATAGAGGCAAACGCTGACGCCAGTGACCCCTGTAGGTTTCTGAGTCGGTCAATGTTGACGGGAATAGAAAGCCCAGTCTTTCTTCTGAGAGCTGCTGATGGTTTTGAACTGGTGACCATGCCCATCACAGGCCTACACTTATCTACTCCACCCCCAGAGCGCCACTGCATAAAGAAGACAGCCTTGGAAACCCTGTGGGAAAGTTTAACTCTCTTTTCATGGACTGCTGTGAGCTGGAATCAATTCAATGATAGTGTTTTTGTTGTTTGCTTTTTTAAAGAAATGGCATGTTGTGGCAACTTCTGTTTCCAGTTGGGCTCCAGCTGAAAGATTAAATTTTGGATGTCCTGAGAGGTCATATTGCCAACAGTATCTCTTCCTGCAGACATGGCCCCTGGATATGGACATGAACATGGCCATCATAAAATGGAACTTCTAGATTATAGACAATGGAAGACAGAAGGGACACCATTAGAAATTGCCCAGGAAGAAGCACACCAGCCTGTGCGATCACGAGGTGTCGAAGGGATTAGGTATCAAAGAACAAAAATAATCATATCATTGTGAATGAGGGGGAGGGTGGAGTGGAGACCCAAAGCCCATCTGTAGGCAACTGGACATCCCCTTACGGAAAGGTCTTGGGGAGGAGATGAACCAGTCAGTGTAGCAACGATGAAACATACAACTTTACTCTAGTTCCTAAATGCTTCCCTCCCCTACTATCATGATCCCAATTCTATCTTACAAATCTGGCTAGACCAGAGGATGTACACTGGTACAGATAGGGACTGGAAACACAGGGAATCCACGGTGGATGATCCCTTAGGATCAGTGGTACGAGTGGTGATACCGGGAGGATGGAGAGAAGGTGGGTTGGAAAGAGGGAACCGATTACAAGGATCTACATATAACCTCCTCCCTGGGAAATGGACAACAGAAAAGTGGGTAAAGGGAGAAGTCATACAGTGCACGATATGACAAAATAATAATTTGCAAATTATCAAGGGTTCATGAAGGAGGGGAGAGCGGGGAGAGGGGAAAAATGAGGAGCTGATACCAGGGGCTTAAGTGGAGAGCAAATGTTTTGAGAATGATGAGGGCAATGAATGTACAAATGTGTTTTATATGTTAGTGTATGTATGGATTCTGATAAAAGAGTTATATGAGCCCCTAATAAGATGATTAAGAGAACAGCCTATGGGGAAGGAGCAAGGTAAAAATAAATAATAATAAATAAATAAAATTATTTTTTTAAAAGAATGCAATAATCCAGACGATGTGATGTTTGCTTTTAATGTGCATTTGGGTCCATCCCTTTTAAAAGTCCACATTCCATTTTGGTGACTAAAATAAACTGGAGTACTGCAGAACTAAAAAAAAGAAAATATATAAACAGCCACAATTAAATATTCAACCTGATTTGTAATATGGGAAATACTAGCTAAAGCCACAGTGCAATCCCATATAGGCAAAAACATGCAGTCTGAAATAGGCAAGTGATGGTAACAGTGGGCACTACGGGAAATTCGCACAGTGCTGTTTGAAGGCTTAACTTGGAAAAGGGTTTGGTGTTTCCTAGTCTGGCACAGAGACAATCCCTATGAGTTCAGAGTTCAATGGCTAGTAAACACGTTAGGAAAAAAAAGACAAGGAACCACGAATCTAAGTGTTAACTATAAAAATTGGAAATAAGGGAGGGGGCAGTGAGGAGGGAGGGGGAAAAAAAAAAAGAAGAGGACCTGATGCAGAGGGCTTAGGTGGAGAGCAAATGCTTTGAGAGTGATTAGGGCAAAGAATGTACGGATGTGCTTTATACAATTGATGTATGTATATGTGTGGATTGTGATGAGTTGTATAAAATGTAAAAAAAAAAAAAGAGAACACAGAAAAACAATTGGAAATAACTGAAACCTACTGACAGACAAAAGAGTAAGAGTGGACTAACAGTCCTTGTTTTGAACAACCAAAAAATCTCTACTTTTTATACCAAATCTTCATATGGTTAGCTAACAGTCAAGAGTTAAAACCAAATTCTTGGCCGTGTCAGGTATGGAGAATCAGACTTGAGGAATCTTCTTTCAGAGGCACTAGTGCTCAGTGTCAAACAGAAAATATTAGATGGTCAACATTCACTAAGAGCTTTTGGACATTTCTGTAGGCAGGAGTGGAAGAGATCATCAACTCAACAGAGAGTTGTTAAGTCTGGCACACCGCGTAATGGATGTTTTCTAGACAGTATCGGTGATGACAAACGTAATGATTGACACAGAGTTTGGAAAGCAGAAACCACCTGTTTATCTCAAACTGGAAGGCGGAACTTAGTTCCAGTTTCCTGTGACTTCGTGCAAATTACAGAGCAGAGGAGATTTTTGTTTTAGGAAAAGATGAAAAGATTCAATGATCATTAAGGATTTTGTAAGGCCCCAGTATTCCCCAGCCTGTGAAGTTGCGGCCATTTCCACACCCGAGTCACCCACCTTACACCAGCGCACTATGATGCCGCCAGGCTTCTCGACTAACTCTTCGATCTGCACCGGTGGGCGAGACGCTACCGTTCCGTGGTTAAAAATGTGGTCTTTCACTATGTTAAGAACCGAGTCATCCAACTGAGCAGATAAACACGGCACATCAACCAGTAAAGGCACTTCTGGCAGGCTGAGGAAACAAAACTCACGTATTTATGTGGCTTTTTACTGAGATTTTAAATTATAAGGAATATTGCGTATCAGTCACACAGGGCAGAGGCCCAAAACCCAAACCCACAGTCATCAAGTGTATTCTGACTTCACAGCCACCCTACAAGACAGGGCAGAACTTCTCCTTAGTGTTTTATGTCCATCTTTATGGAAGTAGCCAGCCTTATCTTTCTCCTATGAAGTGACTGGTGGGTTTGAACGAATGGCCTTGCAGCTAGCAACCCAAAGCTTAATCCACTGTGCTGCCAGGCCCCTGTAAGGGTACCAAAGTCCCCAACAAGTAATGCTCATGGCACTGAGCTTTGCAAGATGTTCTACAAATAACAACACATAAAAATGGAAAGCTTTACAACTATCAAGGTTCTATCAAAAGCTCGAGTTTACTGAATCACGGCTCGGTTCAGGGAATATGCTGACATTTTTAATTGGACAATTCTCTTACACATTGGAAATGAAAACAGGCAGTCATATTATAACAAAAATTACATTGAAATAAAGGTTACAATCAATTCTTTCAGCCTAGTAATACTGGTAATGGCAGTTGAAAAGTTGAAAACTAAACGCAGGGTTCTAAGATGTTCATGGAAAAATGGAATTAGAATGGAATAGAATTTTTTCCATAAACTTTTTGGAGTCCCCTCACCGTCTATCTCCGTTAACAACACCTTTAATAGCAAGGGGGGTGGGGTGGGGATGGGGAGACAGGTGTGAAGTCTACATGCTTGTCTTTAAGTTGAAAGGCATCATCTCTTTTACCTGTCCAACTGAATGTGGGAGGCCTTCTTAGTGAAGCTCCACAGCTTCTCATTCTGCTCTCCCACTCCGCCAAGAATAGCGATCTCACCTACAACCAGGAACAAGAGAACTAGTGTGGGGAAAGGCGGTCACAAGACTCAAGAATCAATGCAGCCCAGCCGGCTCCAGAGGACTCTCTTGGTTTTCTTGCCAAGAATTCTTCAGCGATGCCACAGTCAAATGTCCGAAGAGCAAAAGCAGAAATGGTATCAGAAGTGACCCCAAGGTTAAGGCCAAGAAGCAGCAGGGTAACAATAGCAACATTTTGCTGGAGAGGAAAGATTGTGCTCTGTGCACAGGACATCTGGTTTGTCAACCAACTGTATACAGACTAGCTGGTCCAAGGGTCTTTTCCCCATCTCCCCCTCGCGAGAATCTTTGTCAACGCCAAACAGCAGTCAATACCATACAGTCAATGACTGCCTTGACAAACCAAACGATGTCATGATGTTTCTCTCAGAGCATACCCATTAGATTAGACATTAATAAACAGTAAAGGGACAGGCGATTCAGGGGCACACTGGACCAGTTTCTGTGTCCTCCCCCAGCTCTGAAGCGCGCTGGCAGGACTCTTTCTCTCTGAACCCGCCCTGGCCTTCCTCAAGTTTTCCTTCTCTTGGAACTTAGGTCGCCTATCCTCCCGCCATAAAGAAAATAGACACCTAGTGGCCCGTGCCCCCAAATCCTCAAAATTCTCTTAAGGTTTTATCTCTGGTGGAGGCAAAAAAAAAAAGGATTGAAATTCAAAAGCTTTCTGAAGTAGGAAGAAAATTCAAACATCAGATGCTGTAACAAACGGTATGTGCCTCAAAGGGCCTGTTTTCCAACAGGAAACATTCTCCGCCCCAGGGAGATGGCGTGGAACCCTGACCCACGACCAACTGCTTCTGGGCTTGCTTCTGAATTCCACATCTCTAAGGGAAGACATTTGCTTCTTGCTTGGGGAAAAAAAAAATTCTCAAAGGCAATGTTTCGGTCAATGGTAAATACACTTTTCAATGAAGACAGGCCAAAAATATAATTAGTATGTAAAGATAACACTGTTTTAAGAGGGATGAAAAAAGGGATTAGCTCTTTGGCTGCATCGCTTCTTGGCCTTCTGGCTAAGATCGAGTAATGGAATTCTTTGGCTGGAACAATGGATCTGGGACCAACCAGCACTTTTTATCTGAAGCCACGCACAGCACTCAATCTGCAGAAGGGGTGGATTCAGGTCCCTTCCCTGGATCTTGTTCCACAACGGCCTTTTGTAGCTGGTGTCTCTGAGTTCTAGTCTTTAAGCCTGCACTATTTACTGCCACATTGACATCTTCAGTTATGGTCTTTCTCCTTGGTACCACACCTACCTTCCCAACTCCCTCCAGCATCCTCAAAACAACATACCTAAGACTGAATGCACTAGAGCTCACCTCTCCTTTGTTTCCTATCTCATTACCATCCAACCAAAACTGTATCAACCCACTGCTGTCTTCCCCCCCCCCCCAATAAATCATTTTCTTGGGGCTCTTACAGCTCTTATAACAGTCCATACATCAATTGTATCAAGCACATTTGTACATATATTGCCGTCATCATTTCTATAACATTTTCTTTCTACTTGAGCCCTTGGTATCAGCTCCTTTTTATTCCCTCCTCCACCCCACCCTCGTGAACCCTGGATAATTAATATTTTTATTTTCATTTTTACACCGTCTGCTGTCTCCCTTCACCCACGTTTCTGTTGTCTGTCGGGGCGTGGGGGGGTATTGTAGGAGGTGTGCTGTATGTCGATCACTGCGGTTGGTTCCTCATTTCTCCTCCTCGCTACTCTCATTATTGGTCCTAAGGAATTTGTTTATTTGTCCTGGATTCTCTGTCGTGAGCTCCTATCTGTACCAGTGCACATGCTCTGGTCTAGCCAGATGTGTAAGAGATAGCACGATGTGTAAGACGGTGGGAGGGAGGAAGCATTAAAGAACTAGAGGAATGTTGTATGCTTCATCAGTACTATACTGCACCCTGGCTGGCTCATCCCTTCCTTTTGACCCTTCTGTGAGGGGATGTCCAACTGTCTATAGATGGGCTTTGGGTGTCATCAAAATGGTTGTTTGCTTTGGGCTGATCCGTGGACACCTCATGCTCACAGGAAGGCTGTGAGTCTTTACAGAAGCAGGCTACCACAGCTCTCTCCTGTGCAGCAGCGAGGGGTTTCAAACCGCCGAGCTTTGGGTTGGCAGTCAAGTGTTTTGCCAGTGCTCCCATCAGTCATCTTCAATGCTTTCCTTCTATATCCCGGGAATCATAAAACTGTCAATAATTCTACTCCTAAAAATGCCTTAACACCAGTCCTGCCTGCCTCACCGTCATCGTCACCTAGCCTACTGCCACATTTTTCTAATGTTTCTTTTACCTCTCGTCTTATAAGCTTGACTCAGGCCCCAAACAATAGGCACTGTCTTAAAACGAGGAAAAAATCTGATTATGGAACTTTGGTACTTAAAGACATCAATAATCGCTGAAGATGCCATTCTTCATGATGGGACCTCCTCTTCTCCCTTTGCCTGCCTGAAGAACTCCTCGGAGCCTCCTTGGAACCCTTCCAACAGATGTTAACCATTACTTTTCCAAACCACTTGAATAGTGTTATCCCTGGCCCATTGGGCTATGGACTCCCTAAAGTAGAAACTGTGCTCTACCTTACTGTTTTAATCAACGTTCCTGACAAAGACCTATGTCACAGTAAAGTATTTATGAAGGCAGAAAGGCCACACAAGGCAAGACAGAGGCAGGACTTGACCAAAATAGAAAGGATAGAAAATCTTACAACTATAAGCATAGGAGCAAACATCAATCACATGTTTTAAAACTTAAAAAGAAAAATGGGACTAAATTCCATTAACCAAGAATAAGCTGAAAAATATTTTCACTCACTGACCTTAAAAATAGTTGTGCAAACAATGAATGAGATAAAATCCTTTACTCCTGCTCGGTAAATGATGATAAGGCACACTTAGAATCCAATGCACTTACCCTGGGATACCTCACTGTATATCTGTCATCCCATAATACAAACTGTCCCAAAGTTAGGACGATCCCAAGCACCCCGCAGATGGCAGGAAGCCTGGTAACCTGAGAAATCAGCAGTGCTGATTTGCAAGAACCACATTTAATTGGCTCCCTGGATGCCCACCTTCTCGGACCAAGTCCTCTGCAGTGTTAACTCCGTGCTCAATAAGCTTCTGACAGTCATCCAGGGGCTTTACCGTCTCCTGTTCAATTATGTCCACCTCTTGCAGAAGGGTCACCAATCTCTCATCCAGGAGCTTCTCAAGGGTCCCCTTCAAATCATTAAAATGCTGTTTGAGGACATCCCTCGTCTGGGAGGCGCTTTCTCTGATCTGAAAAGAAAAATCACAAAAACGGGAACTCAAAAGGCTAAACCATGGGCATTTCCCATAATAATTCCAGGGCACTGCAAAACCACCCGCTTTCATTCCCTGATAAAGTAGTTGTTTCTGCATTTGTAGAAGCTGCCAGAATTTTATAAAATCAGTCTTCAGTTAGGGCAGAATAAGCTCAAATCCTGATTCCACCATTCACAAACTCATCTCAATAGTCTTAAGGTACTTCACACACCACCTCAGTTTCCTTATTTATAAAATGGGCACAATAATTTTTTAAAAATTCTTAACTTATGGAACTGTTATGAAGATGAAGCAATATGACCCAAGTACTGCACTTGGTACAACATCTGATGCATTGTTCTTAATAAATTAATGCTAGAAATTACTGTGTTTCAGGACAAAACATTTTAAATTAAGAAGAGATTGAAAGTCATTTTGTGGAAAAAGGAGCAAAAACGGTAGATTAGGAAAACCACAATGCAAAAAAAAAACAACAACAAAACTCCCTCGTGGACAAAACGCTCTCATTGTGCTAGAATAAAACTAAGACTGTTTAAAATTCAAGAGGCAGAAAATGTTCATGAAAGAGAAAGGTCTAGAACAATGACTTGATCCTTTCTGGAGTCCTGGTTCTCTTTGAGAATCTTGATGAGGGATTTTACAGACATTCCTCTGGGGAACACCGAATAATCCAGCCCCGAATGAGTTACCCTGTGTCAGAGGCTTTACAAATCCCTCACATGGCAGCCCTGGATGGCCTAGAGGCGAGCTGCTGAAACGTGTCTCGAGGGGAATCACCCAGGCTGCTCATTCAAGCCAAAGATCCCAGGCCTCCATCCCAGATCCACTGAGCAGCAATCTGGGAAGTGGGGCTAGCAGAGTGCTCGGATGGAGTTCTCATTATTAACAAGCACACCTGTGATGCAGCAGTCCAGACTTTGAGAAACACTGCCCATGTTCACAGACCCCCAGATTAAGAAGTCTTGTTCCAGGGGATGGGACAGGTAAATATTCTCATTTTACACACAGCTTTCAAATCTATGGGATTATCTGTGCAGATTGCTAAATTTTTGTTTCAAAGAACTCGTGTAACATACAACAACTCCCTCTTACTTAACCGGGACTGGGAGCTAACTATGGGACTGGTTACAGTAAGCACAGACTGTGCAGTCATTTCACCTGAGAGATTATGCTTGCCCACCTAACCCTTTCGCTCACACTATCTTAGCAAACGTCTTGAAATACCAGAAAGCCCTGCTATGAAAGAACATACAAAAACATGAACAAAGGGCAACATTTCAGTATTTTTCAGCAATATGGCATCAGAGAAAGCCTTCTATTTACTCTCTAATTTAAATTTAACATTTAAAAAGAAGACTAAAAAATGAAGGAAAAAAGAGGGAAGAAAAAGGAAAAAACAAAACAAACAAAAATCCAAGGTTGAGTTGCCAGAGTGAAATCAGTTCTGTCTTCTTTTGGTCCTGATGGAGTTACAATGGTGTTTATGCAACAAATAAGAGAATTCAAAAAAAAAAAAAAGAGAGAGAGAGAATTCCTGAAATCCCAAAGAAACTCTCATTTAAATGCTATTAATTCATCTCTGCAATGACACTAGGAAGCATCTATGAAATAAACCCAAGTCCAAAACGCAAACAAATCAAGACAGCCACCAGCTCAACAGCACGTAATCGGATTCATGGTGCCACATAGGCACCCTTGGGGACTGGGCCTTGAGGAGTGGGAGGCGATAAAGAGACTGTCAGACAGCGTGCGCTTCACTCCAGGGGAAATTCTGCAACCGAGCACCTCGCCCCCACCCCCCGCCTTCTCTAACGGATACAGCACACACACGCAGGAAGCACACTGGTTAGGTAAAGTTGGTTTCCTCTTTAGAAAGAATTCAAAACTCCCTTGCTGCTTCAGAAGCTAGGTTTTGTTTTGTTTCAGAAGTTCTAAGAGTAACAAAGAGAAAGGAAGTACCGTATATACTTGAATATAAGCCAACCAAAATATCAGCCGCGGGACCGAATTTTACCGCAAAAACTGCATTAAAAATGTGGTGAATAAACCTGGCTTATGCACAAGTATATACGGTGGATGAACACCAAGCAATGAGAGGGAAGGAAAGAGAATCCATTCCCATAACTACCTCTCTTACTCTCCTGACCAATTTGCTCTTTAGAATCTGCTACCTTGGACTTGCTTTCCCCTCCTTGAAATCGGGCATAAACAAATGCCTGTCACTTTTAATCCTTTTAAACAAGTTCACTGGCTTTGGCCTTAAGAAAGCACACTTAAAAACGAGCTGCATGCTGAGTGAAACAAGCTGGACACACCTCCCTCTGTAACATAGGAGGGACTTGCCAAAGTTGGTGGGAAAATTCCATCAATTCTTAACTCCCATTTTCCCCGCAGACTTTTGGTGGCCCTGTCACATATCTCTTGTTGCTATTATCATTCTGTCATCAAGTCCCTTACAACTCGTAGGGGCCATCTGAGACAGAGTAAAGCTGCCCAGCGGGTTTCCTCTAATGTCATCATCACAGAAGCTGGTTACCGGGCCTGGTCTCTCCCTTTCAGCAGCATGTGCATTCTCTGTTTATACAGTTTGTAAGCTTGAGAGCAACGTGGGTCTTTGTAGGAGCCAGCTGCAAGGGGTAGTTTGGGTTTGAAACAGCTGGTCAGCGAAGTGCTAATATCTATCTTGGGCCTCTGCACTAAGAACGCCAATGTGGAAGGCAACCAGTCAGTTCCAAATGGTATCTAGCCACCTAGGGCAGCAGTTCTCAACCTGTGGGTGGTGACCCCTTTGGAGATTGAACAACTCTTTCACAGGGGCCACGAGATTCACACCAGGAACACAATGACAGTGATGAAGGAGCAATGAAAACAATGTTATGGTTGGGAGGTCACCACCACATGAGGAACTGTATGAAAGGGTCACGGCATGAGGAAGGTTGAGAACCACTGACCTATGGGCAAAAACAATGCAGATGTCTACTGACAGAATAAAGCTCTCGGGGGTTATTCAACTCAAGGTTTCAAAAAAAAAGAAACTGCAATGTACATTGTTTATGTTGATTGGAAACATTCTGAACCAATTTCCCCACTGAAAACTCCACTGGAATAGACCAGTAACTTTACTTTTTAAAACGTAATCATTTTATTGGGAGGGCTCTTACAAATCTTGTAACAATCCATCATTCAATCGTATTAAGCACACTTGTACATTATGTTGCCATCAACATTTCCAAAACAATTTCTTTCTACTTGAGCCCTTGGTATCAGCTCCTTTTTCCACCCCTCCCTCCCTGACCCTGGTGAACCCTTGATCAATTATATATTATAAATGTTATTTCATTTCTTACAATGTCCACCGTCTCCCTTCACCCACACTTCTGTAATTCATCCTCCCAACCTGGGGGGGGGAGCGGAGCAGGCGGGAAGGCTACAGATCCAACCTTGTGACAGGTAAAGTAACTGCACAAAGTTTCCACTGCAGCTGAATCTAATCTTAGTACAACTGGGATTAAAAAAACACACACACAAAAACAGCGTTTAAATGAAATGAGCTCACAAAATGCCAAAGTCATCAGGTTTCTGCTTCGGTGCTAAACCACACAAAAGCCTGGGGAACCATATACACTTTCTCACCATCCAAGACAACAGTGAAAACATTGTCCTCCTGAGCTGGGTTACTAAAGTCATAAAACTAATGTGGAACCTGATTTCTGATATCTACTGTCTCAAATGGTAATATACAGTTATTATATAACTTATATACTATAGAAGGAGCCCTAGTGGCACAGTGGCTAGGTGCTCAGCTGCAGTTCAAACCCATCAGCCTCTCTGTGGGAGAAAGATGCGGCAGTTTGCTTCCGTAAAGATTAAGCTTTGGATGAAACGCAGGATTGACGAAACTACAGGGACAGAAAATAGGATAAGGGTTCGAGACATGGGGATACAATGGAGGGGTGGGGGTAAAAGGAGACGATGTCAAGGAGTCCAGGTAGAAAAAGAATGATTGGAAACTGGTAGCAATCATACAATTCTACTCGATATGATTGAAATATGGAATATGTATTAAATCCCAACTTAAAAAACAGATTAAAGCTTTGGAAACCCTATGTGACAGTTCTACTCTGCCCTCCAGGGTTACTACAAATTGAAATAGACTTGACAGGAATGGGTTATTTGCTAATATAATATAGTACTCTGGGTACATTAGAAAATTAAATAGCTAGAATTAAGGTTCTTAAAAACACACATTTTTATAACTCTAGGAAAGAAAATAAATTTCATCCTTCAAGTTCAAACAACGAATGAATTTTCCCAAATGCTTTGCTAATAGGAAATTAAAACTAATTTAGAGATTAACTTTTAAAATTATTTTTTAACTTCTTAAATTATTAGCTAAAGAGAATATACTGATAAAAATGAGAGATAAATAGATATATACAACTGAAACCGAAGACGCTACCACAATATTTCTTCTCGGTCTATATGGAATGTACCAAACCAACTTGCTGATTCATCAGTTCTGACTCTAAGCAGTCCTACCAAGAGCTCACTGCCATTGAGTCAATGCCGACTCACAGAGACCCAATAGGACAGGGTAAAACTGCCCCTGTGAGTTTCCAAGATTGTAATTCAATACAGAAGTAAAAAGCCCCATCCTTCCTCCTTCCAAGGGACTGGTGGTTTCGAACTGCTGACCTTGCCCAGTGAGTAACCACTGCTGACGAAGGCCAGTGAGTAACCACTACGCCACCAGAGCTCCTAAAAACGACCCTCCAAGAAAGAGTAAAACTGCTCCATAAGGTTTTATCTCTACGAAAGCAGACTGCCACCTTTCTCCTTTGGGGGTTTAAACTAAGACCTTTCAGTTAGCCTTCGAGAATAAAACCACTGTCACCAGGGCTCCTTCCATAATACCAGAACAGTAGTAAATTAATAAAATAATGGCACTAACAACAACTATATTTCAGCAGTTATCATCTAAAAAGGTATTCACACGCATGGTCTCGATTTCTACCATGATCCTGGGAAGGAAGCATCTTTCAATGAGCAATGCATGGGGCTCAGAGCGATTAACCTGTCGTCTTTCAAAGGCTAGTACAGTAGCTGGACTGGAGTTCACACTCTGCAGGATTCAAGTTAGTACTTGTGAGCACTGCTATTGTCCTCTTGACTCATACTGTTTTATAATATATATATATATAATTTATTTGGAAACCTTCAAAAAGAAAATGATATAATTATGCGGCCTGTCACAGAAGCAGCCCAGATGAACCACACCTTGTGGTATTTATCCCCCTTGAAAACAGACTGGCCCTGTGACTAACTGTAACTCATAGCAACGCATTGGGACTACTGTCGGGGAAGTTCCAGGTCTTAACCTTAAGAAGGCCTGCAGCCGTGGCTTCAGTTTGAGCTCTTAGGGTCCCGCGTCACCACATGATAGAAACCAAGTAAAGGTGAGAGGAAAGAAGGGGGGATGAGAAGTCAATGGAAGAGAGGGAAGTGGGAAACAACCTCGGTACTGAGTTTACTATGTAGCAATCAATACCCAAACTATACAGGAAAAACAAACTTTCATGGCTTGATTATCTGTATTGTATTAATGAATCCGAAAACGAGACTCATTGCCATCGAGTCAATTCCGACTCAGAGCAACCTACTCAGACTACAGGGCAGGGTAGAACTGCCCCTGTGGGTTTCCAAGACTAACTCTTGATGAGAGTAGAAAACTTCATCTTTCTCTCTCTGAGTGGCTGGTGATTAGCAGATGGTGGTAACGCATAACCCATTAGGCTACCAGAACGCCCTAATCAAGATCACAAGCCATCTAAAAAGAATATCTGCAAAATTATACCTACTAATGGCAGTGAATGTTTTTGAGTGTCTACTAGGAATTGGAATGGAAAATGTGACTAAGACATACCCCTCACCTCAAAAGAAATATATAACCTCAAAACAAACAACAAGAAAAACATTCTGTATATATAGGACATGACAGTTGCAGGCACAACCAGACTCCAAACTCAGTGCCATCAAGTCAATTCTGACCCACAGTGACCCTGTGGGTTAGAGTAGAACCATCTCCGTGGGTTTCCCAGCCTGTAAATCTTCATGGAAGCGGCACGCTTCATCATTCTCCTACAGGATGAAAGCGGTGAGTTTGAACTGTTAACCTTGTGGTTAACATCCCAACTTGTAACCCACTCTGCTACCAGGGCTCCTTGCAGGCACAATTACGTGTAGTAAAAGATAGTTAAGTTCTATAAGCCTCATCTTTCTCCCATGGAGTGTAACAGGTGGGTCTGAAGCACTGACCTTGCAATTAGCAGTTACAACACATAGCCCACTATACCACTAAGGCTCCTCCTACCCGAATACTGGCTCACTAGCTGTATTAAAGAAACTGTACTACACCTGTAAGATGCTAATGACAAGGGTCAACTGAGTGCAGATGCAGGGTGGCATATGAAAACCTTACTATCTGCTTAATTCCTCTGTAAATCTAACAGTTCTAAAAAATAAAATATTAATTTAAGCCCTGTAACCTACTAGGCTTACACTAGTATCAAAATTGTACACATACACACATACACCAAAAAAAGTTTATGAAGAAAATGGAACTAAAAGATAAGGGAATTTTTCCATGAACCTTTCGAAAGCCCCAAGTATGGGGATGGCATGGAGAAAACTGGGTAACTGTCACATTCAATCACACACTTTTAAATTAACATCATTGATTCAGAATGCTTAATTTCCTCCATCTCTTCCTTTTATTTCAAGTGAGTTCTAGACTCAACCAGCAGCTTTCAGTATCATGTTTAAAGACAGCAAAATAAACTATTTGTGAAAATATGGCTTGCAGAACCAATGACCACATGGATCTTTTGCACACAGAAGTATATATGCCACTTATTTGATTTTGTTTTTCAGTCTTGTCAATGTCTTAGTTATCTAGTGCTGTTATAACAGAAGTACCACAAAAGGGTGGCGTTCACAAACAAATTTATTTTCTGACAGATGAGGAGGCTAGAAGTCCAAATTCAGGATGCCAGCCCTAGGGGATGGCTTACTTCTTTGTTGGCTCTGGAAGAAAGTCTTTTGTCTCTTCCGATTCCTGCTGTCTTACCCATCTCCTCTCTGCTTACTTGTTTACTTTTTTATATCTCAAAAGATTGACTCAAGATATAATTCCGCCTAACTGACATAAAACACAACCCATTCCAAATGGGATTATAACCACAAGTATGCTGTACAACAGAACAACAACAACAAACATAGAAACACTGCCCAGTCCTGGGTCATCTTCATAATGTTGTTTGAGCTCACAGTCAAGCTATCTCTTTAAGAGTCTTCCTCTTTGTCATGGACCCTCTACCAAGCAGGATGTCCTTTTTCAGGGACTAAGCTCTCCTGATAACATGTCCAAAACCACCCACATCGAGGCTGGGATTGACAATACATATTTTAGAGGGACATAATTCAACCCATAGCAGTCAGATATTTAGTTTTGTTCCCAGAGCTTTGCTTCCAGTGTTTTGAAGTACACAGGTCAATGCATTTCAGCTAGACAACAGATGCCTCATAAGTATTGCAGGGACAGTGAACTATTAAATCTGGCTCTTCTGCCCAAAGTCTGTAGCTCACAGATGCTGAGAGGATTCACCTGAGCAACTGCCAACAGCATTCCCTAGGATGCCATCCTGCTGGGTATGAAAGGATCCCTCTGGAGGAGGGATCTCATTACCAGCAAGGGCCAGGAGGGAGGTGCATCCTCTGGACCTGAGATCACTCTGCAGTGAACCTCTGGATCCAGACAACAGCTATACCATCAGAACACCAGCAGCAAAACCAGGAGCGAGAGCATGAGGCAGTGTGTGGGCTCCCCAACCCACAGAATAAGCCAAGCGGAGCGCTTTGGTGCAGGAGGTTGGCTTGCGGAGTGGGGTGCCTCTGAGCATTTAATTCAGGAAGGTGAGTTTGCTAAACTACCTAGATTGAGCTGGATGCCTTCCAGTTGAGGCTTACAGCAGAGAAGTTAAGTCCTTTGGTCATTTACTAGCAGACCTGAGGGAACTTTATAACATGTCCTGATAGGCAACTATCCTGAGCATTTCTCACTGGTTAACTTTAATAACCCTTTAATCATGAATTGTGTCTGTGTGTTCTGTGTAGACATTGCAATGAATACTAGATCCTAGAGAGGGAAAATAAACAACAACAAAACTCACTACCATGGAGGAAGTATCGACTCACAACAATCCTATAGGAAAAGGTAGAACTGCCCCATTGAGTTTCCAAGACTTTAGCTGTTTACGGGAATAGAAAGCTGTCTTTCTCCTGCAGAGTGGCTGGTGGTTTTGAACTGCTGACCTTTTGTTAGCAGCCCAACACATAACCAGTCTACCACCAGGGTAAAATACAGTGCACTGATAAAAACAACACAAGTACCTATAGTCTCTATTTGCCTCTTCATTAAAAATTAGACTGCTCCTGGGAAAATGTTCATGATATATGTTCATGATAAAATGCAAGCCAAAAGGAAAAAAAAAACTCACATGAAGTTACCTATACTTTCAACTTTCTAAAGCAAATCAAGGGGGCTTCAAAAAGTTTGTGGATATGAAACTGATTTCACCAATATTAATATGACTGAATGATTAAATTGTATCTCCCAATAAAACTTTTTTTAAGTTTGTAGAAAATGAAATTAATTAAAAGATGACTGTGAAGAATCTCCTTGACCTCTTTGAGGCCCCATGTATGTATAGAAAGATACACCAAAACGGTAACAGAGCTACAGGCTATTTTATTTTTGTTTATTTTTAAGGTATTTTTATTGTGATTTAGGTAGGGGGGATTACCGGTTATTTTAAAACTACTTCCTATGTTCCTGATATTCCCTAGCTTCACACTTAAACTTTTCTTAGGATTACTACAATAAGGACAATTCAAGTATGACTGCAGTAACAAATTATATTCAAACAGATCCTTGAACTGTTTTGAAAAACGGGTAACAGAAGGGGAAGTGGGAGATAAAAGTAGCAATAATAGTGTTCTTTGCTTTTCTGAGTTACTAAGACTTCCTGTCCTGGTTTCTGAAAATAATCTGCGTTCCTTCCCCCCACTGAGCTATCTATCTGTCCCAATCTTTAACTAATAGCCTGTGGGTCTTCAAATCCTGGAGGAATAATGATCGAGAGAAAACCTGATACTACCCAGGAGGAGTATCAATGTTACCAATTAAATCTTCAAAAAATTACCTGAAATCAGCTATCAAAAAAAATGAAAACAAGACACTATAAAAGACTTATTCATCAAACATTACAGACATTATGACACACTAGTGCAAACTATAATCAAACATCTACTTATGAGCTTAAAATGAAAATGATTGATTATTCCTCTTTCTTTTCTCTTTGTGTAATTCTCTAACAAACGTGTGGAACTTTAAACAATTTTTAAATCTTCAGGGCAAGCTACAGTATTTGATGAAGAGACCTTTAGTTCAGCTTTAACTACAGAAGTCAGTAAAGAGATAATGAAAGAGAGAGAGAAAATATGAATTGTGTGTGTGTGTGAGAGAGAGAGAGAGAGAGAGAGAGAGAGAGAGAGAGAGAGAGAGAGAGAGAGAGAGAGAGAGAGAGAGAGAGAGAATATGAATTGTGTCCCCTGGGGCTGGGTTTCTCACGCTTTAATGTGTGTACACGTAACAAGGGGGTCTTGTTAAAATGGAGATCGAGTCAGTAGCTCCAGGAAGAGACTTAAGACTCCCCATTTGTAACAAGTGCTCAGGTAATACCACCTTTGGGGTCACAAGTCTTGAGGCAAAGTTGTAGTAGCAGGGGTGGGCTGGGACCCCACTAGTCAGTGCTGGGCAAGCACCAAGAGGTGGCCCTTAACAGTGAAAGAGACTTGCTTTTGTCAATGCCCTGAGAATCACTGAGTCACACTAACACTCATTTTACAGAATGAAATACAACCACACTCGGTCAAGAATGCCAGCATTTCTCCTTGCGGGCACCCCCAGTACTCAATCCTAGCCCTGTTTGAAAAAGTACAGTGATGGAGAAGCCCTGGATTGCGGTAGCGCCACAAAGGCCAGGTCACTCTGAGCGCTGTGACCAGCTGACACCACTATGCATGTGACATCTTGATCAGCTCTCAACTTAGAACAAGCAGCAAAGTCAACCCTACGAAAAAGAACAAGTACTGCAAAACACAAGGGAAGTGAAATCTAAACACAAAAATACAAGAACTCAGGTGTTTGTTTTGTTCTTAGGGGATAATAACCTCATGACCAGCCACCAAGAGAATGCAAGGGCCTGAGGACAGTGGTCTGTTTTCCTGATCACTGCTTCCCTCACCTAGGAGTACCTCTGACCCAGAGTAGGCGCCCAATAAATCTTTACCAAGTGAATGGACAAATGAGTATTTACAGAGAGTGGGAGTTAATTTCTTTGGTATTTACATCTTTGTACCAAGGATTCCAATAGTACGGAGAACTCTTCCTAATCATTTCAACATCAGCTGGGCTATAAACATTATCTGATTTCCTGAAGACAAGGAACATCTCTCTCTTGCTCTTAACTTATTTGAACAGCACGAGTTACAGACAACCCTTGCATTCTTACACTGGACTTCCTTTTCGGTAAAAACACAGGGTAGGGCCTTAACCACAAGAGGAGAAACTGCTGTAAGTTGGCAGTTGTTTTTGACAGAATCACTTGAAAGATTTACATTCTTCTTTGTTTTACATTTTCACAGATGTGCTTTCTTTTT
This sequence comes from Tenrec ecaudatus, assembly GCF_050624435.1. Classification (NCBI taxonomy): domain Eukaryota; kingdom Metazoa; phylum Chordata; class Mammalia; order Afrosoricida; family Tenrecidae; genus Tenrec; species Tenrec ecaudatus. The sequence continues at coordinate 115,398,752 of NC_134539.1, forward strand.
TTGATTACTTTCATTGGCATCTAATTCACAAACCAAACAATTTAATCCTTCCATCTCATTATGCAGAGTTTTGCTATCATCACCCCCATTCCTTCTCACACTCTTTTGTTGTGTTAGCTCACCATTTCCCTCCAACGTCCTTGCCATGCCCCTAGGTAATTTTTAATCCTCTTACTGTCTCTGTAGATCGACCTTCTATTCTTCTTAAAACTGTAGTAAAAATACGTATCGCAAACTTGGTCACTTTAAACATTTTATGTATACAATTCCGTGGCATTATGCTCGCCTTGTTCTGCAAACTATCACCACTAGACAGTTTCTTAACACAAGATAAATTCCATGAGAGCATTTTAAAGAGTAAGGAACAAAAGCAGAGATAAAAAGTAGGCCAAGAGTTTCCCAAAGAGCCGAGTTACCAAATGACCCAACAATTTTACTCCTTGTACAGCAATGTCCAACTTATAATGGGGTTGCATTCCAATGTACATCAGTTCTGGCATAAGTTTCTTACAGTAAAGCATACATTTTTTGTCTTTTTTAGTTTTCATTATTATTGATTTTCTTACATCTGTATCTTTATGAAGCCTATCTTTTTCTTTGAATAACCACAAAGTAAATATTTAAGGATAACAGCAAATTACATGCTACAATATTATAAGTAGAACATATGACTAACACAAAATCGAGATGGTCCTAAGTACAATGTGTCATAACTTGAATACATCTTAAGTCAGGAGACAGCCTCTTAATAGAGTCCTGGTGGCACTATTGGTTAACTGTTGGACTGCTAACCAAAAGGTCAGAGGTTCAAATCAAGCAGAAGCTCCCCAGAGTACCTCTGACTTTTCACTTTAGAGAATGGAATACAATTTCACACAGGCAGGAACACTAGCATTTCTCCTGGTGGCTTATCCCCGTACCTCCGGTTAATGCCCCTTTGATAAAGTAGGACTATGGCCGGGTCCTGGGCTATGATAATGCCATCAGGGCCAGCACCCTGTGAGGCCTGTGGGAAAGGGGTAGGAGAAAGCCTGACCTTTCTCCTGCGGAGCGGCTGGTGGGTAACCCACTACACCCGCAGGGCCCCTTACTCAAGCATAAAAAGAAATGGAAGTCCTGATACATGGATGAATTTTGAAGAATGCTAAATGAGTCATACACAAAACCCCACATATTATATGATTCCACTTATATGACATGTCCAATTATAGGCAAATTTATAGAAACAGAAACTAGATTGGTGCTTGCTGATGGGTATGGGTTTCTTTTGGGGGATGATGAAAATGTTCTGGCATCAGATGATGGTAGTGGTACAAAGTAATGAAAACACAATGAAACCAGTGAATTGAACATATGCTTTCTTTTGCTGCTGGTTTGAGATATCGACTTCTATCACAAAACAAAAAAACATGACCAAAGGAAATAAAATCAGCCAATAAGAAACACACACAAGCAAAGGAGGTGCATCCCTTCCTCTGTTTTTCTCATTCTTGTCCAAGGGAGAACCATTGACCAAAAAGCCATAGCTGTTCTGAAAATGGCTGAAACTCTAAAAATATCCAAACCACCAGACAAAAGCAGCTGCTTATTGTGATAGCATTTTGGGTAGCACAGACCCTCTTTAAAATGCAAGAGGACAGAGAACTTGTTCTGCAAACTCAAGCACGTACCATCCACTAGAATTAGCTTTGAGGAGAGACGCTGTTGGAACTGGCACTGCCACAAAACACAGTCCAGTTCACAATCCATTCCTCAGTCTAGTTAAAAAACAGTCCTGAGTCTAACTGATGGATGGTCTCTTCTGAGTGTTTTCTGTCTCAAACCCCAAGAGCCAGTAGCCCTCAAAAAGAAACAGCCATACAAAAAAGCGGTAACAAAGCACACCCGATACGGAACTACACGAATACGACAAAAACACCCTGCATTTAAATTAATGGGTTTAAAATAATGTAAAATATGATCTGAAAATTTTAATTATGGTCTTAGAAACAGAATACTACAACATCTATGAAGAGGGCAGTCTGTTTTTGTGGTTGTTTTTAACTTTTTTTTACACTGGAATATGAGCATACTCTTTTATTAGAATGCTCTGAAGAATGAATCAGCTCACATTAGCACTGTCCCTTGAGGGGAGAGGACATGCTGCCAGGCATTGTGGCAGAATGGGCCCATTTGGGCATTTTATTTTTCAGGCATTGGGTTCCTTGGACTACACGGTTATCATCTGCTGCATATTGCTCAGCACATCGTTGTTTTCAATGCACTCAGCATCACGTAAGAATTGATCAAGCCCTCCTCCCATCCTTCATCCATTCAGAGTCCACTACTGCTGCTCAATCGCAGAGGTAAGCAATAGTGAAGCTCACACAGAAGATCTCTAAACTGGCTTAAACGTTTAGTCACATCGGACGAAGTATTTTAATCTCCCTCTTTTACACAACATCCTAGATTTGGAAGCTTTCCAAGTAGCCGAAGGACTAACGCGCGAGGTTTTCAAATGGCAGTTGAGATGAGTGCCTCCTAAGGCCCTGAGAAGCAGTCACCACACCGGAGTAACAGATCTAGATTCTGGTCCCAGTTTTGCTACTAAAATATGAATTATGTCTGGCCTACATCAGCTCTGCCGCGATGCCAGATGATAGTTCTAATAGATAAATAAAACCAGAAGCACGTTGAGTAGCCTTATTCCTGAGAGTATCCAAAGCCAACTGTTACACTATTCCACCTTTTCAAGTTCCAGGTAATGGGGATGTTACGGTACTAGGGGAACCGTACGAATTAATAATATCAAGTATGACCTGGAGAAATTCAGATGGAATCCCACTCACTCACAGAGAATGTAGCGAGCATCTTATGTTAACAGTAGGCGGTCTTATCACCCATTGGCAGTGGCTTATAATTTTCTTTTGCAAATGTTTAAGGGTGTTGAGAACCATGTGGCTTTTCTCTATCTCTGATAGCCCTGTCCCCAGGGGAACTGATAAGGGTGCCACTTGAAAAGTATATTTAGCACCTCCTTACAGTACCAGTCTCTTTAAATCTGTTTTGCACATTCCGACGCTCTGTACTCGCCCCGTCCAACATTTCGTTGTCCTCCTCTTGCTCTTCACCTGCACGAAACCATCTGCACTGGGTGTATTTTCAAAAGACGCATGCAAGCCCACAGGAGATACTCAGTCCTTCCAGACAGGCTCGCCATTCATTGAGGGCTAACTGTTTCTCAACTCCTACCTCTCCCTCATCAGCCTTCCCCTTTCCAACAGCCATCGGGCACCCACGTTTAGCTGTCCCCACGTCGCGGGGACCCCGTTTCCCTCAGGTTCGCCAGAGCCAACCCCCACCCACCACCCCCAAATCGTGTCCACGTCCTCCAACTCTCCGCGTACATCGCTGGCGTCGGCGAGCCCCTCAGAGTTTGCCCTGCTTCCGGTCCCCCTACTCTCCTCAACCTGGGGCCCCCTCCCCCCAGGTCCATCACGCTCCACACGGTACAGGGAACGCCCCTCAAGGGTCCCTCCGACCCCCAGACGTGTCCCTTCTCCGAAGACCTCCTCGGCCCCACCTCCCCCGGCCCGGCCCGGCCCGGCCCAGCCCCCACCAGGTCCCGTTCCCGGTTAGGGCCCCTCAGACGCCCCGGCACTGTAGCCCCCGCCGCCGCCCCGCACCCCGCCCCGCCCCCGCCCCGGCCCGCAGCGCCCCTCTGGGCGCGGCCCGCCGACCTGCCTCCGCGCCTCCCGCAGCCCCTGCAGCCGGTGGCTCAGCTCCCGCCCGTAGCTCTGCGCCGCCTCCACGTTCTCGCGGGCCTCCTGCAGCAGCAGCTCCGGCTCGGCCTCCATCGCCCGCCGGGTCGCGCCGCGCGGCCGGCCGCTCGGGCGCGCGCTCCTGGTAGTCCCGGCCCCGCCGAGCAGCGGCGCCGCCTCCGGCCGGCGGAAGCGCCGCCCGCCCCGCCCCTCGCCCCGCCCCCTCGCCCCGCCCCGCCCCCGGCGGGTGATTGACGGCCGCGCACGCCGGCTCGCGGGCCGCTGGGCGCGCCGGGCTGCCGGGGAAGCGCCGGGCCGCGTGGAAGGGTGGCTAGCCGCTGACACGCCGCCCAGGGCGGCCCCGCCACAACGCGCCTCGTCGCTCCACTTCACGGACCCGGAAACGGGGACAAAGAGGTACACTTTCCTAGCCCGCAGGATGTCAAGCCAGATGCAACTGCAGGGCCCTGGCTTTGAAATCGCCTCTGTCCCTTGCAAGGCAGCCCTGGCGGGATAGTGGTTCTGCATTCTGCTGCTCACCACGGGCTGCTCGGCCGGAGAAAGGCGGGACTTTCCACTCGTTACCCTGGTACTTAACCTGCCCTCAACAAATAGCTGTAGAATGAATGAAGGTGTTCATGGCCGAACAAAAAGAATGGGGAAAGGCAGGACAAGATGATTTAAGAGTAGCAAACGAACTCAAACTCGTGCCAGCAAGCCCATGCTGACTCATAGTGGCCCTAATGGACAGACTAGAAAGCCTCACTTCCCCCCACAGAGTAGCTGGTGGTTTCAAACTCACGACCCTGAAATTAGCAGTCCAACTCATAACCAGGGCTCCTGAAGCAAGAATATAAGGACCTGAAAATGGAAATATAATTGGGTATCAAGAAATTCCCTTGAGAGAGAAGAAAACACCAGTTTGGCTGGACAGGTAGAACTGAATTAGGAAATGAAGAGTTCAGGTTACATCGGAAAAACCAACAAACTTTAACATATTGGAAGGATTGAAAGAAATATGAAGGATCGGAACAGAAATAAAATAGAAAGAATCAATAAAACCAGAAGGTGGTTCCAATTTTAGTTTTTATTGTTTTAGAAGTTGGTTCTTTGTAAAGATTAATAACTTTTAAAATGCGTTATCTGCATTGACAAAGAGGAAAAAAGGCAAATAACAAGGAAAGAAATAAGGACGTAACATTACAACTGACCTGATAGAAATAAAGGGAAGAACTATGATGTAATATTCTGAGCAGAAAACTGTATGGCAGGGCTGGATGGCAACAAACTGGATCACCTAGAGGAAATAGATTAAATTCTCAGAAGCACACACCTTCTCGAAACTGACTCAGGAGGAAAATAGTCTCAACAGACCTACAGCAAGTGAAGAGATAGAATCACCTGTCAAAAACCTCCCCAGGGGGAAAGAGGGGGCTGATAGCACTAATGACTGTATGACCACAACAGAATGGTATGGGAATGGATATATTGCGTGTGTAAGATACGGGGAGGTGGGGGACCCAAGGGGGTGGGAAGTGAAGGCATAAACGGGAGCTAGCTGATTTCAAGGAGTTCACGGAAAAAAAAAATGTTTTGAAACTGATTGTGGTAGCAATTGTACAATACTGCTTGAGATGATGGAACTATGGAATGTTATGCTATCTGTAAGAGCTCCCAATAAAAGGATTAAAAATCAAAACAAAAAACCTCCCAATAATAACAACAGCAACAAGTCCTGGACCAGATGGTGGCTTCACTGAGGAATTCTACCAAACATTTAGAGAAAATTGATATCAATACTTTTTTAATATATCAATACTTTAAAAAACTCTTCCAAAAAATAGAGAAGGTGTACTCCTCAATTCATTCTGAAGCAAACAAAACTCTGATATTCAAATCTGACCAAAAGGAAACTATAAGCCAATAAGTATCTCCTATGAATTTAGATGTCAAGTTCCCCAACAAAATACTAACCGACAGAATCCAACAATGTATTAACTGTCACACATCAACATCGACTGGGGTTTATTCTAGGAATGCCAGATGGCTCAACATTGAACAATAAAAATGTAATATATCACATCAGAAGAATAAAGGAAAAGAACCAAAGGATCATTTCTGTGGATGGAGAAAAAGCATTTGATAAAATCCAACGCCCCTTTTTGAAAAACACTAAATAAGATGGGAACGTGAGGGAAGTTCATCAATATGATAGAGGATATATACAAAAAGCCAACAGTGAAATTTCTACTTAATAGGAGAATAAAACTTTCCCCTTGAATTTTGGCATAAGGCAAGGGTGTTTGCTCTTATCACTTCTGATCAACGTTCTATTAGAAGTCCTGCATTGGGCCTCCACTCAAGCACTCCCTCAACGCAAGAATACTTTCTTCTATTAAATTGGCATTCTAGGATGCTCACACTCCTGACAACCACTGAAGACAAAGCGGGTGAATAAGCAAATGTGGCGAAGAAAGCTGATGGTGCCCATCTATCAGAAGGTATAGCGTCTGGGGTCTTAAAGGCTTGAAGGTAAACAAGCGGCCATCTAACTCAGAAGCAACAAAGCCCACATGGAAGAAGCACACCAGCCTGTGTGATCACGAGGTGTCGAAGGGATCAGGTATAAGGCACCATCAGAACAAAAATATCTTACCAAAGTGAATGAAGGGGGAAGTGCAGAGTGGAGACCCAAAGCCCATTTGTCGGCCCCTGGAGATCCCCTTGCAGAGAGGTCTAGGGGAGGAGATGAGTCAGTCAGGGTGCGATGTAGCACCGATGAAGAATGCAGCTGTATTTAGTTCCTAAATCCTTCCTCCCCGCCCCCCCAACACTATCATGATCTGAATTCTACCTTGCAAGTCTGGATAGAGCAGAGGATGTACACTGGTGCAGATAGGAGCTGGAGACACAGGGAATCCAGGGAGGATGATACTTCCAGGACCAGGGGTGTGAGTGGCGATACAGGGGGGGTAGAGGAGAGTGTGTTGGAAAGAGGGAAGCAATTACAAGGATCTACATGTGACCTCCTCCCTGGGGGATGGACAACAGAAAAGTGGGTGAAGGGAAGCATCGGACAGGGCAAGATATGACAGAATAATCATTTATAAATTATCAAGGGCTCATGAGTGAAGGGGGAGCAGGGAGGGAGGGGTAAAAGAGGACCTGATGCCAAGGACTTAAGTGGAGAGCAAATGTTTTGAAAATGATGAGGGCAAAAAACAAACGAACAAAAAAAGAAAATGATGAGGGCAAAGAATGTACAGATGTGCTTTACACAATTGATGTATGTATGGATTGTGATAAGAGTTGTATGAGCCCCTAATAAAACGTTTTTTAAAAAAAAGTCCTAGTCAGAGCAATAAGACAAGAAAAAAAATTCCAGATTAGAAAAGAAGTAAAATGATCATTCCCGGCATGCAGGGAGCCCTGTGGTGTAGTTGGTTGGGCTGCTAACCATAGGCCAGTCACTCAGGACAGGGGGCTGAAAGACTTACAGTCTCAGAAAAGCACAATTCAACTCCTTTCTACGGGTTGCTATGCGGCAGAATTAACTGGATGGCAGTAAGTTTGGCAGATGATAGGATCTTATATAGAGACAATCCCAGAGTCCATAAGAAACTTTCTACAGCAAATAGAGGAATTTAGTAAAGTTGCAAGGTATGAGTCAACAATAACACAAAAATTCACCCGGGTTTCTATATACCAGCAATGAGAAATCTGAAAGGAAAATTGTTCTAAGAAAATAAAATGATGTACGAATCTAACCAGGGACATGAAGGACTTATACAAACAAAACTACAAAACACTGCTGACAGAGATAAAAGAAGACTTAAATAAATGGAAAGACGTTCCAAGTTCATAACTCATTCACTGCCATTGAGTTGATGCTCACTCATAGCGACACTATAGTACAAGTTAGAACTGCCCCTGTGGGTTTCTGAGACTGCAACTATTTGTGCGGGGTAGAGAGCCTCATCTTTCTCCTACAGATGAGTGGTTTCAAACTGCTGACCTTGCAGTTAGTGGTCCAACGTGTAACTAGGGCGCCTTGTGGAAGAGTATCATTAAGATATCAATACTCCCTCCAGTGGAGCTTCTCTGGTCGTTACTGAGTAGATCTTCCTGTGCTTGTTATCTGGCAGCCCTCCTGCTCGCCCTCATGAAGAGATCACTGAAGATATGAGTGTGATGGCAAAGTATGGTGAAGAAACTAGATGGTGCCCATGTAGATGCTATTCCTATCCAAAGGAATAGCACCTGGGGTCTTAAAAGCTTGTCTTCAAACAAGCAGTCGTCTAAGTGAGGCATCAACTAAGCCCACATAGAAGGAGCACCCCAGCCTGTGCGATCCAAGCATAGTAAATAATAAAACCCAAATCCGCAGGAAGGTATAGTGTAAGCTTAAACTGTCAATGCCTGGTTTGCAGAAAGCTATGGAAACCCAAAATCCACTTGCAGGATTCACACATGGGTTGAGCCTCCGGTGAAGCCCCCTGACCACGGTTGAGAGGAGGGAGAGTCTTCGTATCAGACAGAAAGCATCGAAAAGTCAATTACGGCAGCTGGACTTGGGTTAAAATGTAAGATAATTTGAACTCCCTTTTGACCCATTTCAAAGTCATTTCCATTTCTTTTTAAATTGAAGGGGAAGGGCATATCAATACAACCCAAAACAATCTACAGATTGAAGAGATTCATATTCAAAATTCCAACAGCTTTCTTACAGAAACAGAAAAAGCAAGTCAGAACTTTATATGGAAAGGCAAGAAGCCCTAAAAAGCTAAAACAATGCTAAAAGACGAACAAAGTGGAAAGATCCCTACTTCCTGGCTTTAAAACATAGTATACAGTGACAGTTATTGAGACAGCGTGCTATGGGTATAAAAATAGACACATAGACCAATGGAGTAGAAATGAAAGTCCAGAAATAATCCACACATCTATGGTCAACCAAATTTTGATAAGAGTATTAAGTCCATTTGATGAGAGAAAGAAGCGTCTCTTGAATAGATGGTACTGGATTTCCACATGCAGAAAAATGAAACAGGATCCTTGGTTAACACCATATACAAAAGCAAATTCAACATGGATAAGGATCCAAGTGTGCAAACAAAACTATACAATTCTTAGGAGGATAAGCAGAGGCAGTGCTGTCCAGCCTCGCTTCCAGCGATTATAACAACAACAGCACAAACAGCAAAAGACAAAGTAATATGGACGACACAAAAACGAAAAACTATTGTTCATCAAAAGATTTTACAAAGGAAAAAGAAGAAAAGACAAGCTACCGACTTGGAGGCTTATGTCCAGAAATCTGACATGATGGTTACGGTTGTGTGACAACTTGGCTGGGCCATAATTCTTAGTTGTTTGGCACACAACTTAGTTGTGATTTGGTCACCCCCATGATGAGATCTGCTATCAACAGCCAGTTAGTTGAAATGGCGTTTCCTCAAGGGTGTGGCTTGCTTCCAATATATATGGGCTGCTTATTGGCTTCTTGCTGGACCTTGATCCTGCATCTGACTCATCATCATCTGACATCGGGTTCTTTGGACTTGAGCCAGCAGACTGCCGTATTGCCTGTTGGTTCTGAGAATCAATGACCTCTGTAAGCCTGTGAGTCAGAAACCTGCTATCTGGTCTGCCAATCTTGGATCTGCCAGCCTCTGCAACTACATGAGTCAGGAGAAGCCTGTAGCCTCACATCTGACTCGCACAGACTTAGAACTTGCCAATCTCTATAGCCACGTGAGCCATCTGGAGATAAATCCACTTGAGCTCTGGTCGTGGCATTGGCTAAGTGTTGGACGACTAACCACAAGGTGGGCCATTCAAGTCTACCAGCCCCTCCACAGGAGAACAATGAGCCCGTCTACTCCCATAAAGATTTATGACCTCAAAAGCCTTAAGTCAGGTGACTGATCAGAATCCATTCATTGGCAGTGTTTGAGTTTTTATATCTATGTATACAAATACAAGGTTCACTGTTTTTGCTTCTCTAGAGAACCCAGCCTAAAAATCAAACCACACACACTGCCATTGGGTTAATTCTGACTCAACCCTCCCTAAGGTTTCAGACAACCTCATCTTTCTCCTGTGGAGTGGCTGGTGGATTTGAACCACAAATCTTGTGGCTAGAAGTCCACTGCTTCACCTGTCGCCCTGCATATCTGACATAAATCTAATAATAAAAAAGTATGTGAAGTTTTGACAGCTTGATAGCAAAAATACACATCCCGTTCATATAATGGGCAAGGGATATGAATAGACATTTAAACAAATACAACATTCAAGTGGCTGCCAACCCACGAAAAGATGTTCAACGTCATTAACCATCAGACTGCTGAAAATCAGTCACAATGAGATACTATTATGTTCCCACTAGTATAGCTACAATAAAATAAAAGACAGAAAGAAAGATTAACAAATGTTAGGGAGGCTGTGGGGAAATTAGAACTTGCATATGCACTGCTGGTAGGAATACCAAACGGTAAACCAATCTGCAGAGGAAGAAGTAAAGCCAGTGCTCCTTAGAGGCCCTGACGGCAAGACTTCATCTTGCCTGCTTTGGACTTATAGCCAAGGGACCCCAGTCCCTGGAGAAGGACATCGTGGTACCGTAGTGGGGCAGTGAAACAGGACGGCCTTGATGAGATGGGCTGACACAGTGGCTGCATTAGTGGACACAGGCATTGGAACAATGTGACGGGGGGAGGGGGGGTGGAGGGCCGTGCGGTGTTTTACTGCTGTGCTTAGGGGCTGGGCGCTATGGGTGGGAACCGACTGAATGGCACCAAACAACCACAACATTGTGGAAAATAGTGTGGTGGTTACTCAAAGAGCTAAAAATAGAACTACCGTGTTGCTGCTGCAGTTGCTAGAGGCTGTGGAGTCGCCTTCCCCTCATAGCAACTCTGGACAACAGAACATAGCAGCGCCCAGTCCTACACCAGCCTCACAATTGTTCCCTTTGAGCCCATTGCTAGGGCCTGCTGTGGAACAGACTGTCAACTGCTCACATGCAAGTTCAGGTTGAAGCTGAAGAACACAAACGCATACGTCCACAAGAGTCAAATATCGAATACTACTCAGTCAGGAGGAGACATGAGGTCCTGATATATGTTGCAGTATGCATGGAGCTTGAAAACACGTTAAATGAAAAAGATCAATCACAGAAGACAAATATTCTATAACTTCATTTTTGCGTAGTCAAACAAAACCAACCAAAAGCACTCACGAAGAAACCAAGGTATTAGCGAGTTACCGATTTCTTTATTTATAAAAATAATATCATTGCTAAATAAATCACAGCAGCTGGACAATCAAGAAAGTTGCTCGGTGTCCATGGGATAAGTTCAGGATGCTTTGATCATTCTGGCTAAAAAGGTGGCAAAATAAGGCGCAGGACAATGAACGTTCAGAACTCCAAGAATGGAGAGAAGACCCCAACAGCTTTCATAAAAGGGCGGAGTCAAAATGGCATGGGACTTGTCAAGAGCAAGGCTGGCTACAAGAGTGGAGCAGGGATTCACCTAAACGAACTCGTTAGAATGAAGAGACATCCGCAGTCATGCAGAGACTGACGTTTTGCCTCTATCTTTTGTTTCATAAGGAACCCACTGGGGAGTGCTTACGGGCTCTTCTGCTAGCTGCAATGTTCGCAGGGCCAAACCACCAGCCACTCTGAGGGAGAAGACGGGACTTCTACTCCCGTAAACAGGGACAGACTTGGAAATCAGAGGGGCAGTTCCAACCTTGCCTATAGGGTTGCCATGAGCTGGCATCAACTCGGTGGCAGTGAATTTGGAGGTTTGTTTTTGCCGTTCCTAAGGCACCGTGTTGGCGCAATGGTTAGTCAGCTTGCTTAGTGGAAGGGTTGCGGTTCTGACCCATCAGTTACTCCATGCGAGATATGTACTGCATTGGAAGCCTAGCGGCCCGTGTACTCTGTGGTTTAGGGTTACTGTGTACTGGTATCAACTCTAGAACAACAGGTTTATTCTTCCTTATAAAGTTACTACAGGAAAAGCTTCAGAATAAGGGAACTTAAAAAATCTAAAGGAAAATATTCAGAATAAGTTATTGTTACAAATGCAGACATCAAATAGCCTAGGCTTGAAGAGGAGGAGGCAGTGGTTGGGGGGAGGGAGGTTGGAAAGGAACTGAAAACTTTGCCAGACATTTGACAGATTTCACGGTTGTGGAAAATATTAACGATTGGTTGGGTTGATACTCAGAGAGGAGGCATACCAGTTGGCCAGTAGCTTTGATTTGAATCTGTGATGCATTTTTCCACACCCACACCTAATCAGCCTTCAGAAACTACTCGGTTGATATCCGGCCTTGCAGGAGCCTGGAGACCTTCCTCCAGCCCTAAGTGCCTGAATTTGTTTTGATTCTTTGGTTGATTGTTTTGATCATTGACAAGAGGTAATGGGCACACAGGAATAAAGCAAAAAGACAAACAAACACCAAAAAACGAAATCCAGCATTTACTCCAGGAAAAGCAACAAAATTAGAAGAGAAAGTAAATCACTTGGTTCAGTAGGCAACAATATTTACACAGCCATAAAAAAGGTAAACCAACATTACTGATGTAATAGAAATTATTTGTTTGGACAGTGGAAGGAGAGGCACTGTGGGGGATGGTATTATGAAAGGCAAATCTTCAACCATTAAAACAAGACATTAATACTATTTAAAGTCATTTAATAAATAATAGCTATACAAGCATGTTACAGTAATTATACATAAAGAGATACTGTTAAATGAATTGAAAGTAATTGCTTCTAGGAAATAGCCCTAGGGTATGAAACATGTGTTTTTGTTAATATTTTAAATTCTTTTTGATGTTTTTAATCAAGTGCAAGCATTACTTTAATAAAAATAAAAGTACCATGGGGGTGATTGATAATGTTTTCTTTTTTGTTTTTTGGGGGGTTTGTGTGCTTTTGTTTTTGTCATAATATGTATGCCAAAGTAAATCATAATAGTTCATAACCTGTGGACAAGCAGGTGGATTCTGGGCTCCCACGTAACTCTAGCCCCAATCCAAGTTCTTATATATGGCACTGTTCAATACTCCATACTATACTTGCTTTCATGAAGAGATCACTGAATATAAGGGTGCTACAACAAAGTGTGGTGAAGAGAGCAAAAGAAAGCAATTGGAATAGAGTCTGGGGTCTTCAAAGCTTGTATTCCAACAAGCAGCCATCTAAGCAAGGAGTCAACTAAGTCCACACGGAAGAAACACACCAGCCTGTGTGATCCAAAGATGATGATAAAAAATCCAAATATGATGAAGGGAAAAGTTATCAGAGCTTAAGTTGTGAACACCCACTTTGTAGGCTATGGAGAATGGTGGTACCCCAAATGCATCTGCAGGGTATCTAGTCAGATTAAGCATCTGGCAGATCCCCTCTTGCCAGAGCGAGGGGCTCAGAAAGCTTTCCTATTAGACGACGATTATTGTAAACTTGATGACGGTGGGTCAACCATGGTCCAATATGATATTTGGTCAGTTGACCTCTCTCTTGACTCAACCTGAATTTGCTCTAGGCTCAAGAATTTCTCACTTGTTTCACAACAGAAATGCCTTCTCGAGCTTCTTAAATATTGTTGATGGTCTTGTCTTTCTTACACTTTAGTTTTTTTTTACACTTTAGTTTTATAGTATTATTTTCTTCTTTCTGTTTCATTTTAGTTTTTTGTATTGTTTCTGTTAGGTTTCCCAGTTTATGAATCATAGATGGAGCAGATGCATAGACAATAATTGATGCAGTTTTTCTTGGGGAAGGTGACAGGGTGGGGATGGCGAGGGGAATTGGTGCGCAAACAATAAGGGAGGGGGGAGAGTACATTAGAAATGATTGTGATGATGTATATACAACTCTCTTAAAAAGTGACTTTACTACGGAAGTGTAAGATATATGAACATTATCTCAAGAAAACTACTAAAACAAGAAAAGAAGCCAAATGATGAAGGAGGAAGAGATTTTGCTTTGGGAACATTGAGTTCATGTGA